>NW_026061737.1:14120869-15494492 GCF_023897955.1 Schistocerca gregaria | reverse complement strand
ACACACGCGAGACAGATTTCCCAGGGGGGGGGGGGGGGTGGCAGATCATCATGGGTGTGACGTCACGTGAGCTGCACTGCTGTTGAAATAGCTTGTTAATGTTTTATAAATTTTAGACTTCATTTACGGATTTTAAAGTTTTTTGTGTTATTATTTTTGCCGTAAAAGCAAATTATTAGTGGATATTCATTTATCTCAGTGTTTCTTCCTGTGGTATTGACTCGAGTGGTATATTATGTGTAAGTGTGCTTCCATGGTTCGTCTAAGCCTCGCGCCTCATCAGCGTGTTTACATTTTGCGGGCGTGCACTGCATCTGCAGCGGTTATAAGCTAAGTACTGACGAACTTGTTTGTGCTCTGTAATACGTTATTAAACTGAATAGATTGCAGTGGTGTTGCTTGCCATTTTTGGCGAAATAATGACTTAATAAACTCTTGTAATCGTTCGCTCGCTGTGTTTTATAGAGTTTTCAGTGTGTTGAAGTCGTTTAGTAAATTTCGTGCTTTAGTTTTCAACTGGCGTTTAGTTTTAAATTTTTTGGTTTTAGCCAATAATTTTGTGAAGTTTTGCTGGTATTGGTATCGGCTGTGTTGTAGTAGTATTAATACAAGTAGCTGCTTTCTTAGTAGGCAGAGAATTTCGAGACCATAGTTGTTAGTTCTTAAATAGTGCTGCTTTTGTAACTGAACTTTGGTAACGTAGACGTATAGTTTTTTTTAGTAACTGTAAAATTTTATCGTGAGTGAGAAGTGATTGCTATGTCGTAGGTTTGTGAGTAGTGGATTAAGCTGTGGGATTTGTTCAAAGTATTTTCATTGGGGGGAATGCGGTGGGGAAGCCAGTGGTCATTTGAGGGTGATCCTGTCCTGGGAATGTAGAATCTGTAATAGAAACAAGTTAATAGAGGAGCAGGAGCGTAAGATCTGTGCCCTTCAGGTGCAGTTACAATGCGCAAAGGAGGAACTAGATAAGTTGAGGAGGATGAAGGGTGCTGGGGAATGGGAACTGGCAGTTGACAAGAAGATAGATAGGAAAAGGAGGTAGTCAGACAGTTTTACTTTGCATACATGCAATAGATACGACAAACTGCTCAAAGTTGAGCGGAGAGGAGCCTCGTGTAGCTGTATATGGAGGTAACTTGCAGCCGTCCTCAGCAATTAGGAGGCCTAGGTTCTGCTGCTAGGTAGTTACCGGGTAGAGGTGTGGGCCAGCATTTGCAAGAAGTTTTGTGGAGTGAGTACCAGGTCACAAGCATTGTGAAGCCTAATGCAGGGTTGGCTCAGGTGGCTGAAAGCATAGGGGAGTTATGTAAGAATTTTACAAAGGAGGATCAGGTAGTGATAGTGGGTGGTGCTGGGAGCAGTCGCAATAGGGACAGGGGGTATGATGTCAGTGGTGACTTGGTTAAGATAGCTACTCAAACTGGTGGCACTAATGTGCTTTTCGTGCAACTGTTTCAGCATAATGATCGGCCACACCTTAATGCGGCTGTTGGGGGCGTAATTGTGGGGCTGGGGAGTGCAGTGATGGGAGAGGGCATGGATCACATCTCAGTGGTGCCAGTTGGGTCTATCAGTAGATGGGGTTTCACTAGGCATGGCCTGCACCTCAATAGGTATGCGAAGGAGAGGCTACCTAAGCTTATAGGTGACAGTGTAGTGGGTGGTGGTGGCGGTAGTGGTGTCACTCATGGAAAAATTCCTGTAGTATTTGGTGTTAGAGCTGCACCTTTTTAATACTGAAGTCAGCTGATTGGTATACCAGCTTAAAGGAAGTGCCTCTAAGGTTCAAAAATGGTTCTAATGGCTCTGAGCACTATGCAAATTAACATATGGGGTCATCAGTCGCCTAGAACTTAGAACTAATTAAACCTAACTAACCTAAGGACGTCACACACATCATGCCCGAGGCAGGATTCGAACCTGCGACCGTAGCAGTCGCGCGGTTCCGAACTGAGCGCTTAGAACCGCAAGACCACCGCGGCCGGCGTGCCTCTAAGGGCTCTCCTCCAGAGGATGTAATGTTTCCAAGTAGAGAAGGAATTGGCATATTTCATCAGAATATAAGAGTTATTAGAGATAAAGTTAGTGAACTGCTAACAGATGTTAACGCTGAAATTATTTGTATATCAGAGCACCACTTCAATAAATTGATAATTTGTAGGCTTCCTTTACCAGGCTACATATTACCTGGCTGTTTCTCAAGGAGTTCCTTGCGGGGTGGGGAGGTGTCTCCGTACATAAAAAACAGTACGTTATTTGAGTCCATAGACTTATCACGACACTGCACTGAACAGATATTTGAAAGTTGTGCAGCATTTGTTGAATTTAGTGAAACTCAACTTCTAATTGCTGGTGTTTATAGGGCCTCTAACTCAAACTTCAGAGCATTTTTGCTTAAGCTAGAGAGGGTTCTTGATTCACTTTGTAGGAAGTACCAGAAAGTAGTTATATGTGGGGAATTCAATATTAATTTTGTATATGATTGTGCAAGAAAAAGGGGGGTTGGGTTGTTTGGGGAAGGAGACCAGACAGCGATGTCATTGGTCTCATCGGATTAGGGAAGGATGGGGAAGGAAGTCGGCCATGCCCTTTGAGAGGAACTAACCCAGAATTTGCCGGGAGTGATTTAGGGAAATCACGGAAAACCTGAATCAAGATGGCTGAACGCGGGACTGAAACCGTCGTCCTCCCGAATGTGAGTCCAGTGCCTTAACCACTGCGCCACCTCGCTCGGGTCCCAAGAAAAATGATGTTGGTAGATCTCCTAAATTCATATGATCTGATGCCAACTGTGTTTTGTTTTTTTTTTTTTTTTCAAACTAGGGTGCAGGCGAATAGTAGCACAATTATAGACAATATTTTTATTCGTTCTTCAATACTAGATGGGCATCCTGTTAGTAAAAAAGGGAATGGCCTTTCAGACCATAATGCACAAATTTTAACACTAAAAGGTTTTTGTACTCAACCCAATGTCATATTTAGTTACAAAGAACGTAGGAAAGTCAATCCAACAGCAATAGAGTGTTTTTAAAACTTGTCAAGGAACAAGAGTGGCAAGATGTTTATAGTGCCAATAATACAGATGATAAATACAATGCTTTCCATGGCAACATTTTCTCATGCTCTTTGAGAGTTGTTTTCCATTAGAACATTCTGAATGGGGTACTAGCAGTAATAGACAGCACAGTTGGCTGACTAGTGGGGATAATGATTTCATGTAGAACATAGGGCGAATTATATCAAAATGTTAGAAGTAGTCACAATCAAGCTAAATAAAAATTTAGTTTCAACAGGAAATCATACAAATTTCTTCGCAAATACCTTTCTGAGATTGACGTCTGAAATACTCCTCTGTGATACAAACAAGAGAGAGATTGAGTCAATAACTATATCACTGAAGACTAAGGACTCTCATGGATATGATGGAGTGCCTAGAAGCATATTAAAGTACTGTGCTGCACATGTTAGCCCTGTATTTAGCCATATTTGCAATTTTTCCTTTAGAGTTGGTCAGTTTCCTGACCGATTAAAGTACTCATCAGTAAAGCCGCTTTATGAAAAGGGAGAAAGGGATAATATAGATAATTTTAGACCTACTTCTATGCCATCAGTGTTTGCAAAAGTTACCGAAAAGGCTGTGCATGTAAGGTTAATTGATCACTTGATATCACACAATTTGCTGTCAAATGAACAGTTCGGTTTTAGAAGCCGTCTGACAACTGAAAATGCTGTATTCTGGCGTACAGACGTACTTTTATGCAAAATCGTAAGGTCCTAGCTCTTGTCCAATGCACCAAAGCCGACAAATAAGGGAATAACCGATAACTAAAACTTGAATAGTACTGCTTCTTACTGGCTACTACATCTTCTTAGAAGATATTTCTGTGTTATAATATGATGTTTTCAGTTTTCTCCGCATACCGCAACACGCGACATAATTTTGCAGACGATAAATGTAACCGTTTCAGAGAGAAAAGCGGCCAATGTGAAGATGTGGCAATAAAGTCGATTCGATAGCAAATGACGAAAGCGGGCGGATTTCTGAAGTTTTTACTACGTATGAACAGTTTCCACATTCTCCCGTGCAACGTGGTTTCCAGACGTGGTTTCATGCTGAATCTTTAGGTCGTCGGTCATGTGCAATGTACCAAAGCCGGCAAATAAGTGAATAACCGATAACTAAAACTTGACTACTACTGCTTGTTACTGGCCGATAACATCTTCTTAGAAGCTTCTTCTGTGTTCTACTATGGTGCTTTTAGTGTCTCCGCATACAGCGGCAAGAGACATAACTTTGCAGACGATGTATGTGACCGATTCAGAGAGAAAATCGACCAATATGACGATCTGGCGTTAAGTCGATTCTTTTGGCAAATGACGAAAACGGGCGGATTTCTCATGGTGTTACTACATATGAAAGCTTTTCTCATTCTCCCGTGCAACGTGGCGTACAGACGTACTTCCATGCAAAATCTTAAGGTCCTAGCTCATGTCCAATGCACCAAGGCGGCAAATAAGTGAATAACCGATAACTAAGCATGTATATTACTGCTTCCTACTTTCGATTATATCTTCTTTGAAGCTTTTTCTTTGTTCTAATATAATGTTTTCAGTTTTTTCCGCATACCCCAACACGCGACATAACTTTACAGACGATAAATGTAACCGTTTCAGAGAGAAAAGTAGCCAATTTGACGATCTGACAATAAGTCGATTCAATGGCAAATGTCGAAAACGGGCGGATTTCTCATGTTGTTAGTACATATGAACACTTTTCACATTCTCCCGTGCAACGTGGCGTACATACGTACTTTCATGCAAAATCTTAAGCTCCTAGCTCATGTCCAACCGTGCGACTGCTAAGGTCGCAGGTTCGAATCATACCTGGGGCATGGATGTGTGTGATCTCCTTGGGTGAGTTAGGTTTAAGTAGTTCTAAGTTCTAGGGGACTAACGACCTCAGCAGTTGAGTCCCATTGTGCTCAGAGCCATTTGAACTGATGTTCAATGCACCAAAGCCGGCAAATAAGTCAATAGTATAGTTCTGGTTGCTACTTTCGATTACATCTTCTTAGAAGCTTTTTTTGTGTTCTAATATGATGTTTTCAGTTTCTTCCGCATATTGCAATACGCGACATACATTTCCAGACGATAAATGTAACTGTTTCAGAGAGAAAAGCGGCCAATGTGACGATCTGGCATCAAGTCGATTCGATGGCAAATGACGAAAGCGAGCGGATCTCTCAAATTTTTACTACATATGAACAGTTTTCACATTCCCCCGCGCAATGTGATTTCCAGACGTCGTTTCATGCGAAATCTATAGGTCGTCGGTCATGTCCAATATACCAAACCCGGCAAATAAGTGAATTACCGCTAACTAAATCTAGAATAGTACTGCTTCTTATCGGCGATTACATCTTCTTCGAAGCTTTTTCTGTGTTCTAATATAATGTTTTCAGTTTTTTTCCATACCGCAACACGCGACATAATTTTGCAGACGATGGATGTAACCTGTTCAGAGAGAAAAGCGGCCAATGGGACGATCTGGCAATACATTCGACTCTATAGCAAATGATGAAAGCGATCGGGTTTCTTAGGTTTTTACTACATATGAACGCTTTCCACATTCTCCCGTGCAACGTGTCGTACAGACGTACTTTCTTGCAAAATCTTAACGTCCTAGCTCATGTCCAAGGCACAAAAGCCGGCAAATAAGTGAGTAATCGATAACTAGAACTTGACTAGTACTGCTTGTTACTGGCCAATTACATCTTCTTAGAAGCTTCTTCTGTGACTACTATAGTGATTTTAGTATCTGCGCATACCGCGGCAAGCGACATAACTTTGCATACGATGAATGTAACCGTTTCAGAGGGAAAAGCCACCAGTGTGACGATCTGTCATTAAGTCGATTCGATGGCAAATGACGAAAACGGGCGGATTTCTCATGGTGTTACTACATATGAAAACTTTTCTCATTCTCCCGTGCAACGTGGCGTACAGACGTACTTTCATGCAAAATCTTAAGGTCGTAGCTCATGTCCAATGCACCAAAGCCGGCAAATAAGTGAATAAACCGATAACTGAAACTTGAATAGTACTGCTTCTTACTGGCAATTACATCTTCTTTGAAGCTTTTTCTGTATTCTAATATAATGTTTTCAGCTTTTTCCGCATACCGCAACACGCGACATAATTTTGCAGACGATAAATGTAACCGTTTCAGAGAGAAAAGCGGCCAATGTGAAGATGTGGCAATAAAGTCGATTCGATAGAAAATGACGAAAGCGGGCGGATTTCTGAAGTTTTTACTACGTATGAACAGTTTCCACATTCTCCCGTGCAACGTGGTTTCCAGACGTGGTTTCATGCTGAATCTTTAGGTCGTCGGTCATGTGCAATGTACCAAAGCCGGCAAATAAGTGAATAACCGATAACTAAAACTTGACTACTACTGCTTGTTACTGGCCGATAAAATCTTCTTAGAAGCTTCTTCTGTGTTCTACTATGGTGCTTTTAGTGTCTCCGCATACCGCGGCAAGAGACATAACTTTGCAGACGATGAATGTGACCGATTCAGAGAGAAAATCGACCAATATGACGATCTGGCGTTAAGTCGATTCTTATGGCAAATGACGAAAACGGGCGGATTTCTCATGGTGTTACAACATATGAAAGCTTTTCTCATTCTCCCGTACAACGTGGCGTACAGACGTACTTTCATGCAAAATCTTAAGATCTTAGCTCATGTCCAATGTACCAAAGAAGGCAAATAAGTGAATAAACCGATATTTAAACTTGAATAGTACTGCTTCTTATTGGCTATTACATCTTCTTAGAAGCTTTTTCTGTGTTCTAATATGATGTTTTCAGTTTTTTCTGCATACCGCAACACGCGACATACTTTTGCAGCCGCTAAATGTAACCGTTTCAGAGAGAAAAGCGGCCAATGTGACGATCTGACATTAAGTCGATTCGATGGAAAATGTCGAAAACGGGCGGATTTCTCATGTTGTTACTACATATGAACATTTTTTATATTCTCCCGTGCAACGTGGCGTACAGACGTACTCTCATGCATAATCTTAAGGTCCTAGCTCATGTCCAATGCACCAAGGCGCAAATAAGTGAATAACCGATAACTAAAGCATGTATACTACTGCTTCCTACTTATGATTATATCTTCTTTGAAGCTTTTTCTGTGTTCTAATATAATGTTTTCAGTTTTTTCCGCATACCCCAACACGCGACATAACTTTACAGATGATAAATGTAACCGTTTCAGAGAGAAAAGTAGCCAATATGACGACCTGACAATAAGTCGATTCAATGGCAAATGTCGAAAACGGGCGGATTTCTCATGTTGTTAGTACATATGCACACTTTTCACATTCTCCCGTGCAACGTGGCGTACATACGTACTTTCATGCAAAATCTTAAGGTCCTAGCTCATGTCCAACCGTGCGACTGCTAAGGTCGCAGGTCCGAATCCTGCCTGGGGCATGGATGTGTGTGATCTCCTTGGGTGAGTTAGGTTTAAGTAGATCTAAGTTCTAGGGGACTAACGACCTCAGCAGTTGAGTCCCATTGTGCTCAGAGCCATTTGAACTGATGTTCAATGCACCAAAGCCGGCAAATAAGTCAATAGTATAGTTCTGGTTGCTACTTTCGATTACATCTTCTTAGAAGCTTTTTTTGTGTTCTAATATGATGTTTTCAGTTTCTTCCGCATATTGCAATACGCGACATACATTTCCAGACGATAAATGTAACTGCTTCAGAGAGAAAAGCGGCCAATGTGACGATCTGGCATCAAGTCGATTCGATGGCAAATGACGAAAGCGAGCGGATCTCTCAAATTTTTACTACATATGAACAGTTTTCACATTCCCCCGCGCAATGTGATTTCCAGACGTCGTTTCATGCGAAGTCTATAGGTCGTCGGTCATGTCCAATATACCAAACCCGGCAAATAAGTGAATTACCGCTAACTAAATCTAGAATAGTACTGCTTCTTATTGGCGATTACATCTTCTTCGAAGCTTTTTCTGTGTTCTAATATAATGTTTTCAGTTTTTTTCCATACCGCAACACGCGACATAATTTTGCAGACGATGGATGTAACCTGTTCTGAGAGAAAAGTGGCCAATGGGACGATCTGGATATACATTCGACTCTATAGCAAATGACGAAAGCGATCGGGTTTCTCAGGTTTTTACTACATATGAACGCTTTCCACATTCTCCCGTGCAACGTGTCGTACAGACGTACTTTCTTGCAAAATCTTAAGGTCCTAGCTCATGTCCAATGCACAAAAGCCGGAAAATAAGTGAGTAACCGATAACTAGAACTTGACTAGTACTGCTTGTTACTGGCCAATTACATCTTCTTAGAAGCTTCTTCTGTGACTACTATAGTGATTTTAGTATCTGCGCATACCGCGGCAAGCGACATAACTTTGCATACGATGAATGTAACCGTTTCAGAGAGAAAAGCCACCAGTGTGACGATCTGTCATTAAGTCGATTCGACGGCAAATGACGAAAACGGGCGGATTTCTCATGGTGTTACTACATATGAAAACTTTTCTCATTCTCCCGTGCAACGTGGCGTACAGACGTACTTTCATGCAAAATCTTAAGGTCGTAGCTCATGTCCAATGCACCAAAGCCGGCAAATAAGTGAATAAACCGATAACTGAAACTTGAATAGTACTGCTTCTTACTGGCAATTACATCTTCTTTGAAGCTTTTTCTGTATTCTAATATAATGTTTTCAGTTTTTTCCGCATACCGCAACACGCGACTTAATTTTGCATACGATAAATGTAACCGTTTCAGAGAGAAAAGCGGCCAATGTTACGATCTGGCATTAAGTCGATTCGAACGCAAATGACGAAAACGGGCCGACTTCTCATGTTGTTACTATTATGTACACCTTTGTCATTCTCCCGTGCAACGTGGCGTACAGACGTAGTTTCATGCAAAATCTTAAGGTTATAGCTCACGTCCAATGCACCAAGCTTGCAAATAAGTGAATAACCGATAGCAAAAACTTGAAAGTACTGCTTCCTACTTTCGATTACATCTTCTTAGAAGCTTTTTTGTGTTCTGATATGATGTTTTCAGTTTTTTCCACATATTGCAAACACTTGGCACAAATTTTCAGACGATAAATGTAACCGTTTCAGAGAGAAAAGCGGCCAATGGGACGATCTGGCAATACATTCGATTCGTTAGCAAATGACGAAAGCGATGGATTTCTCTGGTTTTTACTACATATGAACACTTTCTACATTCTCCCGTGCAACGTGGCGTACAGACGTACTTTCATGCAAAATCCTAAGGTCCTAGCTCATGTCCAATGCAATAAAGCCGCAAGTAAGTGAATAACCGATCGCTTAAACTTGAATAGTACTGCTTCCTACTTTCGATTACATCTTCTTAGAAGCTTTTTTTGTGTTCTAATAAGATGTTTTCAGTTTTTTCCGCATATTGCAATACGCGACATACATTTCCAGACGATAAATGTAACTGTTTCAGAGAGAAAAGCAGCCAATGTGAAGATGTTGCAATAAAATAGATTCGGTAGCAAATGACGAAAGCGGGCGGTTTTCTCCAGTTTTTACTACATATGAACAGTTTCCACATTTCCCCGTGCAATGTGGTTTCCAGACGTCGTTTCATGCAAAATCTTTACGTCGTCGGTCATGTCCAATGTACCAAAGGCGGCAAATAAGTGAATAACCGATAACTAAAACTTGAATAGTACTGCTTCTTATTGGCGATTACATCTTCTTAGAAGCTTTTTCTGTGTTCTAATATGATGTTTTCAGTTCTTTTCCGCATATTGCAACACACGACATAAATTTCCAGACGGTAAATGTAACCTTTTCAGTGAGAAAAGCGGCCAATATGACGCTCTATCATTAATTCGATTAGATGGCAAATGTCGAAAACGGGCGGATTTTTCATGTGGTTACTACATGTGAACACTTTTCACATCCTCCTGTGCATCGTGGTTTCCAGACGTCGTTTCATGCAAAATCATTAGGTCGTCGGTCATGTCCAATGTACCAAAGCCGGCAAATATGTGAATAACTGATAACTAACACCTGAATAACACTGCTTGTTACTGGCCGATTACATTTTCTTAGAAGCATCCTCTGTGTTCTACTATTTTGCCTTTAGTGTCTGCGCATACCGCGGCAATCGACGTAACTTTGCAGACGATGAATGTAACAGTTTCAAAGAGAAAAGCGGCCAATGTGACGATCTGGCATTAAGTCGATTCGAAGGATAATGTCGAAAACGGTCGGATTTCTCATGTTGTTACTACATATGAACATCTTTTACATTCACCCGTGCAACGTGGCGTACAGACGTACTCTCATGCAAAATCTTAAGGTCCTTGCTCATGTCCAATGCACCAAGGCGGAAAATAAGTGAATAACCGATAACTAAAGCTTGTATATTACTGCTTCCTACTTTCGATTACATCTTCTTAGAAGCTTTTTCTGTGTTCTAATATTATGTTTTCAGTTTTTTCCGCATATTGCAATAAGCGACATAAATTTCCAGGCGATAAATGTAACTGTTTCAGAGAGAAAAGCGGCCAATGTGAAGATCTGGTATTACTTTCGATTCGATAGCAAACGACGAAAGCGATTGAATTCCTCAGGTTATTACTACGTATGAACACTTTCCACATTCTCCCGTGCAACGTGGCGTACAGACGTACTTTCATGCAAAATCTTAAGGTCCTAGTTCATGTCCAACCGTGCGACTGCTAAGGTCGCAGGTTCGAATCCTGCCTGGGGCATGGATGTGTGTGATCTCCTTAGGTGCGTTAGGTTTAAGTAGTTCTAAGTTGTAGGGGACTAATGATCTCAGCAGTTGAGTCCCATTGTGCTCAGAGCCATTTAAACTGATGTCCAATGCACCAAAGCCGGCAAATTAGTAAATAACCGATAGCTAAAACGTGAATAGTACTGCTTCCTACATTCGATTATATCTTCTTAGAAGCTTTTTTCGTGATCTAATATGATTTCTTCAGTTTTTTCCTCATATTGCAATACGCGACATACATTTCCAGACGATAAATGTAATTGTGTCAGAGAGAAAAGCTGCCAATGTGAAGATGTGGCAATATAATAGATTCGGTAGCAAATGACGAAAGCTGGCGGTTTTCTGTAGTTTTTACTACATATGAACAGTTTCCACATTCCCCCGTGCAAAGTGGTTTCCAGACGTCGTTTCATGCAAAACTTTAGGTCGTCGGTCATGTCCAATGTACCAAAGGTGGCAAATATGTGAATAACCGACAACTAAATCTTGAATAGTGCTGCTTCTTATTGGCGATTACATCTTCGTAGAATGTGCTTCTCTATTATACTATGTTGCTTTTGTGTCTCCACATACTGCGGCAAGTGACATATCTTTGCAGACGATGAATGTCTTTACTACATATGAACACTTTTCACATTTTCATATGCAACGCGTCTGCTAGACCTCCCCTCATGCAAAATCTTAAGGTACTAACTCATGTACAAGGCACCAAAGTCGGCTAAATATTCAATTTTCGGTAATTAAAACTTGAATTGTATTGCTTCTTGCCGGCTACTACATCAACTTAGAAGCTTCTTCTGTGTTCTACTATGGTGCTTTTAGTGTCTCCGCATACCTCAGAACGCAACATAGCTTTGCACACGATAAATGTAACCGTTTCAGAGAGAAGAGCAGCCAATGTGACGATCTGGCATAAAGTAGATTCGATAGCAAATGACGAAAACGAACGAATTTCTCTGGTTTTTACTACATATGAACAATCTTCACATTCTCCCATGCAACGTGGCTGCTAGTCCTCCCTTCATGCAAAATCTTAAAGTTCTAGCTCATGTCTAAGGCACCAAAGCCGGCTAAAATATCACAAGTCGATAACTGATTTTGAGTCGTACTGCTTCTTACTGGTTATTAATTCAACTTAAAAGCTTCTTCTGTGTTCTACTATGGTACTTTTAGTGTCTTCGCATTCCGCAGCACGCGACATAGTTTTGCACACGATAAATGTAACCGTTTCATACAGAAGAGCGGCAAATGTGACTATCTGACACTAAGTCGATTCGATAGCAAATGACGAAAACGGGCGGATCTCTTACGTTTTTACTACATATGAATTCTTTTCACATTCTCCCGTACAACGGGCTGATAGTCCTCCCTTCATGCAACATCTTAAGGTTCTTGCTCATGTCCAAGGCACCAAAACCGGCTAAAAATCCAAAATCGATAACTAAAACTTAAATTGTACTGCTTCTTACTGTCTATTACATAAACTTAGAAGTTTCTTCTGTGTTCCACTACTGTGCTTTCAGTGTATCCGCATATCGCAGCACGCGACATAGCTTTGCACACGATACATGTAACCGTTTCAGAGAGAAGTGTGGCCAAAGTAAGGATCTGACATTAAGTCGATTCAATAGCAAATGACCAAAACGGGCGGATTTCTCAGGTTTTTACTACATATGAACACTCTTCACATTGTCCCGTGCAACGTGGCTGCTAGTCCTCCATTCATGAAAAATCTTAATGCCCAAGCTCATGTCCAAGGCACCAAAGCCGGCTAAAAAGTCAAAAATCGATAACTAAACTTGAGTTGTACTGCTTCTTACTTGCTATTACATCAACTTATAATCTTATTCTGTGTTCTACTATGGTGCTTTTAGTGTCTCCGCATATCGCAGCACGCAACATAGCTTTGCACACGATAAATGTAACCGTTTGAGAGAGAATAGCGGCCAAAGTGACCATCTGACATTAACTCGATCCGATAGCAAATGACGAAACGGGCAGATTTATTAGGTTGTTTCTACATATGAACACTTTTCACATTCCCACGCACAACGTGGCTGCTAGTCATCCCTTCATGCAACATCTTAAGGTACTAACTCAAGTCCAAGTCACCAAACCAGGCTAGTGAGTAAATAATCGGTAACTAAAACTAGAATTGTAGTACTCCTTACTACCCGATTATATCAACTTAGAAACTTTTTCTGTGTACGACCATGATTCATTTAGTGTCTCCGCATACTTCAAAACGCTACATAGTTTGGAAGACGATAAATGAAACCGTTTCAGAGATATGAGCCTCCAATGATTCGATCGTTCATTAAGTCGATTCGATAGCAAATGAAGAAAACGGGAGGATTTCTGAGGGTTTTACAACATATGAACACATTTCACATTCACCCGTGCAACGCGGATGCTAGTCCTCCCTTCATGCAAAATCTTAAGGTCCTAGCTCATTTCCAAGGCACCGAAGAAGGGAAAAACGTCAGTAATCGATAACTAAAACTTAGATTTTACTGCTTCTTACTGGCTATTACATCAACTTAGAAGTTTCTTCTGTGTTCTACTATGGTGCTTTCATTGTCTCCGCATTCCGCATTTCCGAGAGAAGAGCGGCCACTGTGACGATGTGACATTAAGTCGTTTGGAAAGCTAATGACGAAAACTGGCAAATTTTTCAGGTTTTTACTACATATGAACACCTTTCACATTCTCCCTTGCAACGTGGCTGCTATTCCTCCATTCATACAAAATTTTAAGGTCCTAGCTAATGTCCAAGGCACCAAAGCCGGCTAAAAAGTCAAAAATCAATAACTAAAACTTGAATTGTAAAGCTTCTTACTGGCTATTACATCACCTTAGAAGCTTCTTCTGTGTTCTACTATGGGGCTTTTAGTGTCTCCGCATTCCGCAGCACGCGACATATCTTTGCACACGATAAATGTAACCGTTTCAGGGAGAAGGGGAGCCAATGTGACGATCTGACATTAAGACGATTCGATAGCAAGTGAAGAAAACGGGCGGATTTCTTAGGTTTTTACTACATATGAACAATTTTCACATTCTCCCGTGCACCAAAGCCGCCTTAAAAGTAAAAAATCGTTAACTAAAACTTGAATTGTACTGCTTCATATTGGCTATTACATCAACGTAGAAGCTTCTTCTGCGGTCTACTATGGTGTTTTAGTGTCTCCGCATTCCGCAGCACGCGACATAGCTTTTCACACGTTAAATGTAACCGTTTTAGAGAGAATAGCGGCCAATGTGACCATTTGCCATTAAGTCGATTCGATAGGAAATGACGAAAACGGGCAGATTTATTAGGTTGTTACTACATATGAACACTTTTCACAATCTCCCGTGCGACGTGGCTGCGAGTCCTCCCTTCATGCAAAATCTTAAAGTTCTAGCTCATGTCTAAGGCACCAAAGCCGGCTAAAAAATCCAAAATCGATAACTAAACTTGAGTTGTACTGCTTCTTACTTGCTATTACATCAACTTATAATCTTATTCTGTGTTCTACTATGGTGCTTTAAGTGTCTCCGCATATCGCAGCACGCGACATAGCTTTGCACACGATACATGTAACCGTTTCAGAGAGAAGTGTGGCCAAGGTAAGGATCTGACATTAAGTCGATTCAATAGCAAATGACCAAAACGGGCGGATTTCTCAGGTTTTTACTACATATGAACACTCTTCACATTGTCCCGTGCAACGTGGCTGCTAGTGCTCCATTCATGAAAAATCTTAATGTCCAAGCTAATGTCCAAGGCACCAAAGCCGGCTAAAAAGTCAAAAATCGATAACTAAACTTGAGTTGTACTGCTTCTTACTTGCTATTACATCAACTTATAATCTTATTCTGTGTTCTACTATGGTGCTTTTAGTGTCTCCGCATATCGCAGCACGCAACATAGCTTAGCACACGATAAATGTAACCGTTTGAGAGAGAATAGCGGCCAATGTGACCATCTGACATTAACTCAATTCGATAGCAAATGACGAAAACGGGCAGATTTATTAGGTTGTTTCTACATATGAACACTTTTCACATTCCCCCGCGCAACGTGGCTGCTAGTACTCCCTTCATGCAACATCTTAAGGTCCTAGCTCATGTCCAGGCACCAAAGCCGGCTAAAAAGTCAAAAATCGTTCACTAAAACTTGAATTGTACTGCTTCTTATTGGCTATTACATCAACTTAGAAGCTTCTTCTGTGGTCTAGTGTCTCCGCGTTCCGCAGCACGCGACATAGCTTTTCACACGTTAAATGTAACCGTTTCAGAGAGAAGAGAGGCCAATGTGACGATATGACATTAAGACGAATCGATAGCACAGGAACAAAAACGGGGGGATTTCCTAGGTTTTTACTACATTTGAACACTTTTCACATTCGCCCGTGGAACGTGGCTGCTAGTCATCCCTTCATAGAAATTCTTAAGGTCCTAGCTCATGTCCAACGAACCAAAGCCGGCTAAAAAGTCAATAATCTATAGCTAAAACTATTATATTACTGCTTCTTACTGACTATTACATCAACTTAGAACCTTCTTCCGTGTTCTACTATGGTACATTTAGATTCTCCGCATTCCGCAGCACGCGAAATAGCTTTGCACACGATAAATGTAACCGTATCATAGAGAAGAGCGGCCAATGTGACCATCTGACATTAAGACGATTCGATAGCAAATGACGAAAACGGGCGGATTTCCTAGGTTTTTACTACATATGAACACACTCCACATTCTCCAGTGCAACGTGGCTGCTAGTCCTCCCTTCATGCAAAATCTTAAGGTCCTAGATAATGTCCAAGGCACCAAAGCTGGCTAAAAAGTCAAAACTCGTTAACTAAAACTTGAAATGTACTGCTTCTTATTGGCTATTACATCAACATAGAAGCTTCTTCTGTGGTCTACTATGGTGCTTTTAGTGTCTCCGCTTTCCACAGCAAGCGACATAGCTTTGCACACGTTAAATGTAACCGTTTCAGAGAAAAGAGCGGCCAATGTGACCATCTGACATTAAGTCGATTCAATAGCAAATGACGAAAACGGGCGGATTTATTAGGTTGTTATTAGATATGAAAACTTTTCACATTCACCCGTGCAACGTTTCTGCTAGTCCTCCCTGCATGCAAAATCGTAAGGTCCTAGCTCATGTCCAAGGCACCGAAGCCGGCTAAAAAGTCAAAAATCGATAATTAAATTTTATTTGTACTGCTTCTTACTGGCCATTACATCAACTTAGAAGCTTCTTCTGTGTTCTACTATGGTGCTTTTAGTGTCTCCGTATATCGCAGCACGCGACATAGCTTTGCACGCGATAAATGTAACCGTTTCTCAGAGAAGAGCGGCCAATGTGACTATATGACATTAAGTTGATTCGATAGCAAATGACGAAAACGGGCGGATTTCTTAGGTTTTTACTACATATGAACACTTTTCACATTCTTTCGTGCAACGTTGGTGCTAGTCCTCCCTTCATGCAAAATCTTAAGGTACTAGTTCATGTCCAAGGCACCAAAGCCGGCTAAAAATTTAAAAATCGATCGCTAAAACTTAAATTGTACTGCTCCTTGCTGGCTATTACATCAACTTAGAAGCTTCTTCTTTGTTCTACTATGGGGATTTTGGTGTCTCCGCATTCCGCAGCACGCGACATAGCTTTGCACCCGATAAATGTAACCGTTTCGGAGAGAAGAGCGGCCAATGTGACGATCTGACATTAAGTCGAGTCGATAGCAAGTGACGAAAACGGACGAATTTCTCAGGTTTTTACTACATATGAACACTTTTCACATTCTCCCGTGCGAGATGGCTGCTAGTCCTCCCATAATACAAATTCTTAATTTCTTAGCTCATGTCCAAGGCACCAAAGACGACTAAAAAGTCAATAATCGATAGCTGAAACAATTATTTTACGGCTTCTTACTGTCTATTACGTCAACTTAGAAGCTTGTTCTGTGTTCTACTATGGTGCTTGTAGTGTCTCCGCATTCCGCAGCACGCGACATAGCTTAGAACACGATAAATGTAACCGTTTCAGAGAGAAGAGCGACCAGTGTGACGATCTGACATTAAGTCTTTTCGATAGCAAATGACGACAACGGGCGGATTCCTTAGGTTTTTACTACATGCGATCTCTTTTCACATTCTCCAGTGCAACGTGGCTGTTAGTCCTCCCTTCATGCAAAATATTAAGATCCTACCTCATGTCCAAGGCACCAAAGCCGGCTAAAAATTCAAAAATCGATAGCTAAATTTGAGTTCTTCTGCTTCTTACTGGCTATTACATCAACTTAGAAGCTTTTTCTGTGTTCTACTATGGTGCTTTTAGTGTCTCCGCATATCGCAGCACGCAACATAGCTTTGCACACGATAAATGTAACCGTTTCAGAGAGAAGAGCGGCCAGTGTGACCATCTATTATAAAGTCGAATCGATGGCAAATGACGAAAACAAGCGGATTACTTAGTTTTTTACTACATTCGATCACTTTTCACATTCTCCCGTGCAACGTGGCTGCTAGTGCTCCCTTTATAGACATTCTTAAGGTCCTAGCTCATGTTCAAGGCACCAAAGCCGGCTAGAAAGTTAATAATCGATAACTAAAACGATTATTTTACGGCTTCTTACTGGCTATTACGTCAACTTGGAAGCTTCTTCTGTGTTCTACTATGGTGCTTGTAGTGTCTCCGCATATCGCAGCACGCGACGTAGCTTTCCACACGATAAATGTAACCGTTTCATATAGAACAGCCTCCAATGTGACCATCTGACATTAAGTCGATTCGATAGCAAATGACGAAAGCGTTCGGATTTCTTAGGTTTTTACTACATATGAACACGTTTCACATTCTCCCGTGCAACGTGGCTGCTAGTCCTTCCTGCATGTAAATTCTTAAGTTCCTACCTCATGTCCAAGGCACCAAAGCCGGCTAAAAATTCAAAAATCGATAACTAAATTTGAGTTCTACTGCTTCTTAATGTCTATTACATCAACTTACAAGCTTTTTTGTGTTCTACTATGGTGCTTTTAGAGTCTCCGCATATCGCAGCACGCAACATAGCTTTGCACACGATATATGTAACCGTTTCGGAGAGAAGAGCGGCCAATGTGACGATCTGACATTAAGTCGAGTCGATAGCAAGTGACGAAAACGGACGAATTTCTCATGTTTTTACTACATATGAACACTTTTCACATTCTCCCGTGCGAGATGGCTGCTAGTCCTCCCTTCATGCAAAATCATAAGGTCCTAGCTCATGTCCAAGGCACCAAATCCGGCTGTAAAGTCAACAATCGATAATTAAAACTTGTATTGTACTGCTTCTTACTGGTTATTACATCAACTTAGAAGCTCCTTCTGTGTTCTACTATTGTGCTTTAATGGCTCCGAGTTTCGCAGCACGCAACAAAGCTTTGCGCACGATAAATGTAACCGTTTCAGAGAGAAGAGCGGCCAATGTGACGATCTGATATAAAATCGAATCGATAGCAAACGACGAAAACGGGCGGATGTCTTAGGTTTTTACTACATATGAACACTTTTCACATTCTCCCGTGCAACGTGGCTGCTAGTCCTCCCATAATACAAATTCTTAATTTCCTAGCTCATGTCCAAGGCACCAAAGACGACTAAAAAGTCAATAATCGATAGCTGAAACAATTATTTTACGGCTTCTTACTGTCTATTACGTCAACTTAGAAGCTTGTTCTGTGTTCTACTATGGTGCTTGTAGTGTCTCCGCATTCCGCAGCACGCGACATAGCTTAGAACACGATAAATGTAACCGTTTCAGAGAGAAGAGCGACCAGTGTGACGATCTGACATTAAGTCTTTTCGATAGCAAATGACGACAACGGGCGGATTCCTTAGGTTTTTACTACATGCGATCTCTTTTCACATTCTCCAGTGCAACGTGGCTGTTAGTCCTCCCTTCATGCAAAATATTAAGATCCTACCTCATGTCCAAGGCACCAAAGCCGGCTAAAAATTCAAAAATCGATAGCTAAATTTGAGTTCTTCTGCTTCTTACTGGCTATTACATCAACTTAGAAGCTTTTTCTGTGTTCTACTATGGTGCTATTAGTGTCTCCGCATATCGCAGCACGCAACATAGCTTTGTACACGATAAATGTAACCGTTTCAGAGAGAAGAGCGGCCAATGTGACGATCTGATATAAAATCGAATCGATAGCAAACGACGAAAACGGGCGGATGTCTTAGGTTTTTACTACATATGAACACTTTTCACATTCTCCCGTGCAACGTGGCTGCTAGTCCTCCCATAATACAAATTCTTAATTTCCTAGCTCATGTCCAAGGCACCAAAGACGACTAAAAAGTCAATAATCGATAGCTGCAACAATTATTTTACGGCTTCTTACTGTCTATTACGTCAACTTAGAAGCTAGTTCTGTGTTCTACTATGGTGCTTGTAGTGTCTCCGCATTCCGCAGCACGCGACATAGCTTAGAACACGATAAATGTAACCGTTTCAGAGAGAAGAGCGACCAGTGTGACGATCTGACATTAAGTCTTTTCGATAGCAAATGACGACAACGGGCGGATTCCTTAGGTTTTTACTACATGCGATCTCTTTTCACGTTCTCCAGTGCAACGTGGCTGTTAGTCCTCCCTTCATGCAAAATATTAAGATCCTACCTCATGTCCAAGGCACCAAAGCCGGCTAAAAATTCAAAAATCGATAGCTAAATTTGAGTTGTTCTGCTTCTTACTGGCTATTACATCAACTTAGAAGCTTTTTCTGTGTTCTACTATGGTGCTTTTAGTGTCTCCGCATATCGCAGCACGCAACATAGCTTTGCACACGATAAATGTAACCGTTTCAGAGAGAAGAGCGGCCAATGTGACGATCTGATATAAAGTCGAATCGATGGCAAATGACGAAAACAAGCGGATTACTTAGTTTTTTACTACATTCGATCACTTTTCACATTCTCCCGTGCAACGTGGCTGCTAGTCCTCCCTTTATAGACATTCTTAAGGTCCTAGCTCATGATCAAGGCACCAAAGCCGGCTAAAAAGTTAATAATCGATAACTAAAACGATTATTTTACGGCTTCTTACTGGCTATTACGTCAACTTGGAAGCTTCTTCTGTGTTCTACTATGGTGCTTGTAGTGTCTCCGCATATCGCAGCACGCGACGTAGCTTTCCACACGATAAATGTAACCGTTTCATATAGAACAGCCTCCAATGTGACCATCTGACATTAAGTCGATTCGATAGCAAATGACGAAAGCGTTCGGATTTCTTAGGTTTTTACTACATATGAACACGTTTCACATTCTCCCGTGCAACGTGGCTGCTAGTCCTTCCTGCATGTAAATTCTTAAGTTCCTACCTCATGTCCAAGGCACCAAAGCCGGCTAAAAATTCAAAAATCGATAACTAAATTTGAGTTCTACTGCTTCTTAATGTCTATTACATCAACTTACAAGCTTTTTTGTGTTCTACTATGGTGCTTTTAGAGTCTCCGCATATCGCAGCACGCAACATAGCTTTGCACACGATATATGTAACCGTTTCGGAGAGAAGAGCGGCCAATGTGACGATCTGACATTAAGTCGAGTCGATAGCAAATGACGAAAACGGGCGGATGTCTTAGTTTTTTACAACATATGAACACTTTTCACATTCTCCCGTGCATCGTGGCTGCTAGTCCACTCTTCATGCAAATTCCTAAGGTCCTAGCTCAGTCAAGGCACCAAAGCCGTCTAAAAAGTCAAAAATCGATAACTAAAACTTGAATTGTTATGCCTCTTAGTGTTTTTTACATCAACTTAGAAACTACTTCTGTGTTCTACTATGGTACGTTTAGTGTCTGCGCATTCCGCAGCACGCCACATAGTTTTGCACACGATAAATATAACCGTTTCATTGTGAAGAGCGTCCAATGTGACGACCTGACATTAAGTCGATTCGATATCAAATGACGAAAACGAGCGGATTTCTTAGGTTTTTACTATATTCGATCACTTTTCACATTCTCCCGTGCAACGTGGCTGCTAGTCCTTCCTTCATGCAAAATCTTAAGCTCCTAGCTCATGTCCAAGGCACCAAAGCCGGATAAAAAGTCAAAGATTGATAACTAAAACTTGAATTATACTGCTTCTTACTGGTTATTACGTCAACTTAGAAGCTCCTTCTGTGTTCTACTATGGTGCTTTTAGTGTCTCCGAATTTTGCAGCACTCAATATAGCTTTGCACACGATAAAAGTAACCGTTTCAGAGAGAAGAGCGGCCAATGTGACGATCTGATATAAAGTCGAATCGATAGCAAACGACGAAAACGGGCGGATTTCTTAGGTTTTTACTACATATGAACACTTTGCACATACTTTCGTGCAACGTGGCTGAAAATCTTCCCATCATGCAAAATCGTAAGGTCCTAGCTGATGCACAAGGCACCAAAGCCGCCTAAAAATTTAAAAATCTATCACTAAAGCTTCAATTGTACTCCTCCTTACTGGCTATTACACCAACTTAGAAGGGTCTTCTGTGTTCTACTATGGGGCTTTTGGTGTCTCCGCATTCCTCAGCACGCGACATAGCTTTGAACACGATAAATGTAACCGTTTCAGTGAGAAGAGCGGCCAATGTGACGGCTGACATTAAGTCGATTCGATAGCAAATGACGAAAACGGACGAATTTTTCAGGTTTTTACTACATATGAACTCTTTTCACATTCTCTCGTGCAACGTGGCTGCTAGTCCTCGCATCATGCAAAATCTTAAGATCCTAGCTCATGTCCAAGGCACCAAAGCCAGCTAAAAAGTCAATAATCGATAGCTAAAACTTTTATTTTACGTCTTCTTACTGGCTATTACGTCAACTTAGAAGCATCTTCTCTGTTCTACTATGGTGCTTTTAGTGTCTCCGAATTCCGCAGTATGCGACATAGTATTGCACACGATAAATGTAACCGTTTCAGAGAGAAGAGCGGCCAATGTGACGATCTGACATTAAGTCGATTAGATAGTAAATGACGAAAACGGGCGGATTTCTATGTTTTTACTACATATGTACACTTTTCACATTCTCCCGTGTAACGTAGCTAATAGTCCTCCCTTCATGCAAAATCTTAAGTTCCTAGCTCATGTCCAAGGCACCAAAGCCGTCTAAACAGTTAATAATCGATAGCTAAAACTATTATTTTACGGCTTCTTACTGGCTATTACGTCAACTTGGAAGCTTCTTCTCTGTTCTACTATGGTGCTTGTAGTGTCTCCGCATATCGCAGCACGCGACATAGCTTTGCACACGATAAATGTAACCATTTCAGAGAGAAGAGCATCCAATGTGACGATCTGACATTACGTCGATACGATAGCAAAAGATGAAAACGAGCGGATTTCTTAGGTTTTTACTACATATGAACACTTTTCACATTCTCCCGTGCAACGTGGCTGCTAGTCCTCCCTTCATGCAAAATCGTAATTTCCTAACTCATGGCCAAGACACCAAAGCCGGCTAAAAAGTCAAATATCGATAACTAAACTTGAATTGTACTGCTTCTTACTCGCTGTTACATCAACTTAGAAGCTTCTTCTGTGTTCTGCTATGGTGCTTTTAGTGTCTCCGCATATCGCAGCACGCAACATAGCTTTGCACACGATAAATGTAACCGTTTCAGAGAAAAGAGCGGCCAATGTGACGATCTGACATTAAGACAAATCGACAGCAAATGACGAAGACGGGGTGATTTCTTAAGTTTTTTCTACATATGAACACTTTTCACATTCTCACGTGCAACGTGGCTGCTAGTCCTCCTTTTATACAAATTCTTAAGGTCCTAGCTCATGCCCAAGGCACCAAAGCCGGCTACAAAGTTAATAATCGATAGCTAAAACTACATTCCTGGAAATGGAAAAAAGAACACATTGTCACCGGTGTGTCAGACCCACCATACGTGCTCCTGACATTGCGAGACGGCTGTACAAGCAATGATCACACGCACGGCACAGCGGACACACCAGGAATTGCGGTGTTGGCCGTCGAATGGCGCTAGCTGCGCAGCATTTGTGCACCGCCGCCGTCAGTGTCAGCCAGTTTGCCGTGGCATACGGAGCTCCATCGCAGTCTTTAACACTGGTAGCATGCCGCGACAGCGTGGACGTGAACCGTATGTGCAGTTGACGGACTTTGAGCGAGGGCGTATAGTGGGCATGAGGGAGGCCGGGTGGCCGTACCGCCGAATTGCTCAACACGTGGGGCGTGAGGTCTCCACAGTACATCGATGTTGTCGCCAGTGGTCGGCGGAAGGTGCACGTGCCCGTCGACCTGGGACCGGACCGCAGCGACGCACGGATGCACGCCAAGACCGTAGGATCCTACGCAGTGCCGTAGGGGACCGCACCGCCACTTCCCAGCAAATTGGGGACACTGTTGCTCCTGGGGTATCGGCGAGCACCATTCGCAACCGTCTCCATGAAGCTGGGCTGCGGTCCCGCACACCGTTAGGCCGTCTTCCGCTCACGCCCCAACATCGTGCAGCCCGCCTCCAGTGGTGTCGCGACAGTCGTGAATAGAGGGACGAATGGAGACGTGTCGTCTTCAGCGATGAGAGTCGCTTCTGCCTTGGTGCCAATGATGGTCGTATACGTGTTTGGCGCCGTGCAGGTGAGCGCCACAATCAGGACTGCATATGACCGAGGCACACAGGGCCAACACCCGGCAACATGGTGTGGGGAGCGATCTCCTACACTGCCCGTACACCTCTGTGATCGTCGAGGGGACACTGAATAGTGCACGCTACATCCAAACCGTCATCGAACCCATCGTTCTACCACTCCTAGACCGGCAAGGGAACTAGCTGTTCCAACAGGACAATGCACGTCCGCATGAATCCCGTACCACCCTACGTGCTCTAGAAGGTGTAAGTCAACTACCCTGGCCAGCAAGATCTCCGGATCTGTCCCCCATTGAGCATGTTTGAGACTGGATGAAGCGTCGTCTCACGCGGTCTGCACGTCCAGCACGAACGCTGGTCCAACTGAGGCGCCAGGTGGAAATGGCATGGCAAGCCGTTCCACAGGACTACATCCAGCATCTCTATGATCGTCTCCATGGGAGAATAGCAGCCTGCATTGCTGTGAAAGGTGGATATACAATGTACTAGTGCCGACATTGAGCCCGATCTGTTGCCTGTGTCTATGTGCCTGTGGTTCTGTCAGTGTGATCATGTGATGTACCTGACCCCCAGTAATGTGTCAATAAAGTTTCCCCTTCCTGGGACAATGAATTCACGGTGTTCTTATTTCAATTTCCAGGAGTGTATTATTTTACCGCTTCTTACTGGCTATTACTTCAACTTAGAAGCTTCTTCTTTATTCTACTATGGTGCTTGTAGTGTTTCCGCATATCGCAGCACGCGACATAGCTTTGCACACGATAAATGTAACCGTTTCAGAGAGAAGAGAATCCAATGTGACGATCTGACATTAAGTCGATTCGATAGCAACTGACGAAAACGGGCGGATATCTTATGTTTTTACTACATTTGAACACATTTCACCTTCTCCCGAGCAACGTGGCTGCTAGTCCTCCCTGCATACAAATTCTTAAGGTCCTACCTCATGTCGAAGGCACCAAAGCCGCCTAAAAATTCAAAAATCGATATCTAAATTTGAGTTCTACTGCGACTTACTGGCTATTACATCAACTTAGAAGCTTTACTGTGTTCTACTATGGTGCTTTTTGTGTCTCTGCATATTGCAGCACGCAACATAGCTTTGCACACGATTAATGTAACCGTTTCAGAGACAAGAGCGGTCAATTTGACGATCTGATATAAAGTCGAATCGATAGCAAATGACGAAAACGGGTGGATTTCTTAGGTTTTTACTACATATGAACACTTTTCACAATCTCCCGTGCAACGTGGCGGCTAGTCCTCCCTTCATGCAAAATCTTAAAGTCGTAGCTCATGTCCAAGGCACCAAAGCCGGCTAAAAAGTCAAAAATCGATAACTAAAACTTGAATGGTACTGCTTCTTACTGGTTATTACATCAACTTAGAAGCTACTTCTGTGTTCTACTATGGTGCTTTTAGTGTCTCCGCATATCGCAGCTCGCAACATAGCTTTGCACACGATAAATGTATCCGTTTCAGAGTGAAGAGCGGCCAATGTGACGATCTGACATTAAGTCGATTCGATAGCAAATGACGAAAACGGCGGATTTCTTAGGTTTTTACTACATATGAACACTCTTCACATGCTCCCGTGCCACGTGGCTGCTAGTGCTCCCTTCATGCAAAATCGTAAAGTCCTAGCTCAGTCCAGATCACCAAAGCCGGCTAAAAAGTCAAAAATCGGTAACTGAACTTGAATTGCACTGCTGCTTACTGGCTATTACATCAACTTAAAAGCTTCTTCTGTGTTCTACTGTGGTGCTTTTAGTGTCCCCGCATATGGCAGCACGCGACATAGCTTTGCACACGATAAATGTAGCCGTTTCAAAGAGAAGAGCGGCCAATGTGACGATCTGACATTAAGTCAATTCGATAGCAAATGTTGAGAACGGACGAATTTCTTAGGTTTTTACTACATATGAACACTTTTCACATTCTCCCGTGCAACGTGGCTGCTAGTCCTCCCTTCATGCAAAATCGTAAGGTCCTAGCTCATGTCCAAGGCACCAAAGCTGGCTAAAAATTAAAAAATCGATCACTAAAACTGAAATTGTACTGCTATTTACTGGCTATTACATCAACTTAGAAGCTTATTCTGTGTACTACAATGGGGCTTTTAGTGTCTCCACATATCGCAGCACGCCACATAGTTTTGCACACGATAAATGTATCCGTTTCAGAGAGAAGAGCGGCCAATGTGACGATCTGACATTAAGTCGATTCGATAGCAAATGACGAAAACGGTTGGATATCTGTGGTTTGTATTACATATGAACACTTTTCACATTCTCCTGTGCAACGTGGCTGCTAGTCTTCCATTCTTGCAAAATCGTAAGGTCCTAGGTCATGTCCAAGGCACCAAAGACGGCTAAAAATTTAAAAATCGATCACTAAAACTTAAATAATACTGCTCCTTACTCGCTATTACATCAACTTAGAAGATTCTTCTGTGTTCTACTACGGGGCTTTTGGTGTCTCCGCATTCCGCAGCACGCGACATAGCTTTGCACACGATAAATGTAACCGTTTCAGGGAGAAGTGCGGGTAATGTGACGATATGACATTAAGTAGAATCGATAGCAAATGACGAAAACGGGCGGATGTCTTAGGTTTTTACAACATATGAACATTTTTCACATTGTCCCGTGCAACGTGGCTGTAATTCTTAACTTCATGCAAAATCGTAACGTCCTAGCTCATGTCCAAGGCACCAAAGCCGGCTAAAAAGTCAATAATCGGTAGCTAAAACTAATATTTTACGGCGTCTTACTGGCTATTACGTCAACTTAGAAGCTTCATCTGTGTTCTACTATGGTGCTTTTAGTGTCTCCGCATTCCGCATCACGCGACATAGCTTTGCACACGATAAATGTAACCGTTACAGAGAGAAGAGCGGCCAGTGTGACGATCTGACATTAAGTCGATTCAAAGACAAATGACGAAAACTGGCGGATTTCTCAGGTTCTTACTACATATGAATACTTTTCACATTCTCCTGTGCAACGTGACTGCTAGTCCACCCTGCATGCAAAATCTTAAGGCCCTTGCTCAAGTCCAACGCACCAAAGCCGGCTAAAAAGTCAAAAATCGGTAAGTAAACTTGAATGGTACTGCTTCTTACTGGCTATTACATCGACTTAGAAGCTTCTTCTGTGTTCTACTATGGTGCTTTTAGTGTCTCCGCATTCCGCAGCACGCGACCGTTTCAGAGAGAAGAGGGGCCAATGTGACCATCTAACATGAAGCCGAATAGATAGCAAATGACGAAAACGGGCTGATTTCTTAGGTTATTACTACATATTCACACTTATGAAATACTCCCGTGCAACGGGGTTGCTAGTCCTCCCTTTATGCAAAATCTTAAGGTACTAGCTCATGTCCAAGGCACCGAACCAGGCTAAATATTCTATAACCTGTAACTAAAACTTGAATTGTACTGCTTCTTACTCTCTATTACTTTAACTTGGAAGATTCTTCTGTGTTCTATTATGGTGCTTTTAGTGTCTCCGCATTCCGCAGCACGCGACATAGCATTTCACACGTTAAATGTAACCGTTTTAGAGAGAATAGCGGCCAATGTGACCATTTGCCATTAAGTCGATTCGATAGGAAATGACGAAAACGGGCAGATTTATTAGGTTGTTACTACATATGAACACTTTTCACAATCTCCCGTGCGACGTGGCTGCGAGTCCTCCCTTCATGCAAAATCTTAAAGTTCTAGCTCATGTCTAAGGCACCAAAGCCGGCTAAAAAATCCAAAATCGATAACTAAACTTGAGTTGTACTGCTTCTTACTTGCTATTACATCAACTTATAATCTTATTCTGTGTTCTACTATGGTGCTTTAAGTGTCTCCGCATATCGCAGCACGCGACATAGCTTTGCACACGATACATGTAACCGTTTCAGAGAGAAGTGTGGCCAAGGTAAGGATCTGACATTAAGTCTTTTCGATAGCAAATGACGACAACGGGCGGATTCCTTAGGTTTTTACTACATATGAACACCTTTCACAGTCTCCCGTGCAACGTGGCTGCTAGTCCTCCCTTCATGCAAAATCGTAAGGTCCTAGCTAATTTCCAAGGCACCAAAGCTGTCTAAAATGTCAAAAACCGATAACTAAACTTGAATTGTACTGCTTCTTACTGGCTATTACATCAACTTAGAAGTTTCATTTGTGTTCTACTGCGGCGCTTTTAGTGTCTCCGCATATCGCAGCACGCGACATAGCTTTGCACACGATAAATGTAACCATTTCAGAGAGAAGAGCAGCCAATGTGACGATTTGTTATTAAGTCAATTCGACAGCAAATGACGAAAACTTTCGGATTTCTTAGATTTTTACTACATTTGAACACATATCATATTCTCCCGTGCAAGGTGGCTTCTAGTCCTCCCTTCATACAAATTCTTAAGGTCCTAGCTCATGTCCAAGGCACCAAAGCCGGCTAAAAAGTCAATAATCGATAGCTAAAACTATTATTTTACGTCTTCTTACTGGCTATTACGTCAACTTAGAAGCTTCTTCTGTGTTCTACTATGGTGCTTGTAATGTCTCCGCATTCCGCAGCACGCGACATAGCTTTGCACACGATAAATGTAACCGTTACAGAGAGAAGAGCGGCCAATGTGACGATCTGACATTAAGTCGGTTCGATAGCAAATGACGAAAACGGGCGGATGTCTTAGTTTTTTACAACATATGAACACTTTTCACATTCTCCCGTGCATCGTGGCTGCTAGTCCACTCTTCATGCAAATTCCTAAGGTCCTAGCTCAGTCAAGGCACCAAAGCCGTCTAAAAAGTCAAAAATCGATAACTAAAACTTGAATTGTTATGCCTCTTAGTGTTTTTTACATCAACTTAGAAACTACTTCTGTGTTCTACTATGGTACGTTTAGTGTCTGCGCATTCCGCAGCACGCCACATAGTTTTGCACACGATAAATATAACCGTTTCATTGTGAAGAGCGTCCAATGTGACGACCTGACATTAAGTCGATTCGATATCAAATGACGAAAACGAGCGGATTTCTTAGGTTTTTACTATATTCGATCACTTTTCACATTCTCCCGTGCAACGTGGCTGCTAGTCCTTCCTTCATGCAAAATCTTAAGCTCCTAGCTCATGTCCAAGGCACCAAAGCCGGATAAAAAGTCAAAGATTGATAACTAAAACTTGAATTATACTGCTTCTTACTGGTTATTACGTCAACTTAGAAGCTCCTTCTGTGTTCTACTATGGTGCTTTTAGTGTCTCCGAATTTTGCAGCACTCAATATAGCTTTGCACACGATAAAAGTAACCGTTTCAGAGAGAAGAGCGGCCAATGTGACGATCTGATATAAAGTCGAATCGATAGCAAACGACGAAAACGGGCGGATTTCTTAGGTTTTTACTACATATGAACACTTTGCACATACTTTCGTGCAACGTGGCTGAAAATCTTCCCATCATGCAAAATCGTAAGGTCCTAGCTGATGCACAAGGCACCAAAGCCGCCTAAAAATTTAAAAATCTATCACTAAAGCTTCAATTGTACTCCTCCTTACTGGCTATTACACCAACTTAGAAGGGTCTTCTGTGTTCTACTATGGGGCTTTTGGTGTCTCCGCATTCCTCAGCACGCGACATAGCTTTGAACACGATAAATGTAACCGTTTCAGTGAGAAGAGCGGCCAATGTGACGGCTGACATTAAGTCGATTCGATAGCAAATGACGAAAACGGACGAATTTTTCAGGTTTTTACTACATATGAACTCTTTTCACATTCTCTCGTGCAACGTGGCTGCTAGTCCTCGCATCATGCAAAATCTTAAGATCCTAGCTCATGTCCAAGGCACCAAAGCCAGCTAAAAAGTCAATAATCGATAGCTAAAACTTTTATTTTACGTCTTCTTACTGGCTATTACGTCAACTTAGAAGCATCTTCTCTGTTCTACTATGGTGCTTTTAGTGTCTCCGAATTCCGCAGTATGCGACATAGTATTGCACACGATAAATGTAACCGTTTCAGAGAGAAGAGCGGCCAATGTGACGATCTGACATTAAGTCGATTAGATAGTAAATGACGAAAACGGGCGGATTTCTATGTTTTTACTACATATGTACACTTTTCACATTCTCCCGTGTAACGTAGCTAATAGTCCTCCCTTCATGCAAAATCTTAAGTTCCTAGCTCATGTCCAAGGCACCAAAGCCGTCTAAACAGTTAATAATCGATAGCTAAAACTATTATTTTACGGCTTCTTACTGGCTATTACGTCAACTTGGAAGCTTCTTCTCTGTTCTACTATGGTGCTTGTAGTGTCTCCGCATATCGCAGCACGCGACATAGCTTTGCACACGATAAATGTAACCATTTCAGAGAGAAGAGCATCCAATGTGACGATCTGACATTACGTCGATACGATAGCAAAAGATGAAAACGAGCGGATTTCTTAGGTTTTTACTACATATGAACACTTTTCACATTCTCCCGTGCAACGTGGCTGCTAGTCCTCCCTTCATGCAAAATCGTAATTTCCTAACTCATGGCCAAGACACCAAAGCCGGCTAAAAAGTCAAATATCGATAACTAAACTTGAATTGTACTGCTTCTTACTCGCTGTTACATCAACTTAGAAGCTTCTTCTGTGTTCTGCTATGGTGCTTTTAGTGTCTCCGCATATCGCAGCACGCAACATAGCTTTGCACACGATAAATGTAACCGTTTCAGAGAAAAGAGCGGCCAATGTGACGATCTGACATTAAGACAAATCGACAGCAAATGACGAAGACGGGGTGATTTCTTAAGTTTTTTCTACATATGAACACTTTTCACATTCTCACGTGCAACGTGGCTGCTAGTCCTCCTTTTATACAAATTCTTAAGGTCCTAGCTCATGCCCAAGGCACCAAAGCCGGCTACAAAGTTAATAATCGATAGCTAAAACTACATTCCTGGAAATGGAAAAAAGAACACATTGTCACCGGTGTGTCAGACCCACCATACGTGCTCCTGACATTGCGAGACGGCTGTACAAGCAATGATCACACGCACGGCACAGCGGACACACCAGGAATTGCGGTGTTGGCCGTCGAATGGCGCTAGCTGCGCAGCATTTGTGCACCGCCGCCGTCAGTGTCAGCCAGTTTGCCGTGGCATACGGAGCTCCATCGCAGTCTTTAACACTGGTAGCATGCCGCGACAGCGTGGACGTGAACCGTATGTGCAGTTGACGGACTTTGAGCGAGGGCGTATAGTGGGCATGAGGGAGGCCGGGTGGCCGTACCGCCAAATTGCTCAACACGTGGGGCGTGAGGTCTCCACAGTACATCGATGTTGTCGCCAGTGGTCGGCGGAAGGTGCACGTGCCCGTCGACCTGGGACCGGACCGCAGCGACGCACGGATGCACGCCAAGACCGTAGGATCCTACGCAGTGCCGTAGGGGACCGCACCGCCACTTCCCAGCAAATTGGGGACACTGTTGCTCCTGGGGTATCGGCGAGCACCATTCGCAACCGTCTCCATGAAGCTGGGCTGCGGTCCCGCACACCGTTAGGCCGTCTTCCGCTCACGCCCCAACATCGTGCAGCCCGCCTCCAGTGGTGTCGCGACAGTCGTGAATAGAGGGACGAATGGAGACGTGTCGTCTTCAGCGATGAGAGTCGCTTCTGCCTTGGTGCCAATGATGGTCGTATACGTGTTTGGCGCCGTGCAGGTGAGCGCCACAATCAGGACTGCATATGACCGAGGCACACAGGGCCAACACCCGGCAACATGGTGTGGGGAGCGATCTCCTACACTGCCCGTACACCTCTGTGATCGTCGAGGGGACACTGAATAGTGCACGCTACATCCAAACCGTCATCGAACCCATCGTTCTACCACTCCTAGACCGGCAAGGGAACTAGCTGTTCCAACAGGACAATGCACGTCCGCATGAATCCCGTACCACCCTACGTGCTCTAGAAGGTGTAAGTCAACTACCCTGGCCAGCAAGATCTCCGGATCTGTCCCCCATTGAGCATGTTTGAGACTGGATGAAGCGTCGTCTCACGCGGTCTGCACGTCCAGCACGAACGCTGGTCCAACTGAGGCGCCAGGTGGAAATGGCATGGCAAGCCGTTCCACAGGACTACATCCAGCATCTCTATGATCGTCTCCATGGGAGAATAGCAGCCTGCATTGCTGTGAAAGGTGGATATACAATGTACTAGTGCCGACATTGAGCCCGATCTGTTGCCTGTGTCTATGTGCCTGTGGTTCTGTCAGTGTGATCATGTGATGTACCTGACCCCCAGTAATGTGTCAATAAAGTTTCCCCTTCCTGGGACAATGAATTCACGGTGTTCTTATTTCAATTTCCAGGAGTGTATTATTTTACCGCTTCTTACTGGCTATTACTTCAACTTAGAAGCTTCTTCTTTATTCTACTATGGTGCTTGTAGTGTTTCCGCATATCGCAGCACGCGACATAGCTTTGCACACGATAAATGTAACCGTTTCAGAGAGAAGAGAATCCAATGTGACGATCTGACATTAAGTCGATTCGATAGCAACTGACGAAAACGGGCGGATTTCTTATGTTTTTACTACATTTGAACACATTTCACCTTCTCCCGAACAACGTGGCTGCTAGTCCTCCCAGCATACAAATTCTTAAGGTCCTACCTCATGTCGAAGGCACCAAAGCCGCCTAAAAATTCAAAAATCGATATCTAAATTTGAGTTCTACTGCGACTTACTGGCTATTACATCAACTTAGAAGCTTTACTGTGTTCTACTATGGTGCTTTTTGTGTCTCTGCATATTGCAGCACGCAACATAGCTTTGCACACGATTAATGTAACCGTTTCAGAGACAAGAGCGGTCAATTTGACGATCTGATATAAAGTCGAATCGATAGCAAATGACGAAAACGGGTGGATTTCTTAGGTTTTTACTACATATGAACACTTTTCACATTCTCCCGTGCAACGTGGCGGCTAGTCCTCCCTTCATGCAAAATCTTAAAGTCGTAGCTCATGTCCAAGGCACCAAAGCCGGCTAAAAAGTCAAAAATCGATAACTAAAACTTGAATGGTACTGCTTCTTACTGGTTATTACATCAACTTAGAAGCTACTTCTGTGTTCTACTATGGTGCTTTTAGTGTCTCCGCATATCGCAGCTCGCAACATAGCTTTGCACACGATAAATGTATCCGTTTCAGAGTGAAGAGCGGCCAATGTGACGATCTGACATTAAGTCGATTCGATAGCAAATGACGAAAACGGCGGATTTCTTAGGTTTTTACTACATATGAACACTCTTCACATGCTCCCGTGCCACGTGGCTGCTAGTGCTCCCTTCATGCAAAATCGTAAAGTCCTAGCTCAGTCCAGATCACCAAAGCCGGCTAAAAAGTCAAAAATCGGTAACTGAACTTGAATTGCACTGCTGCTTACTGGCTATTACATCAACTTAAAAGCTTCTTCTGTGTTCTACTGTGGTGCTTTTAGTGTCCCCGCATATGGCAGCACGCGACATAGCTTTGCACACGATAAATGTAGCCGTTTCAAAGAGAAGAGCGGCCAATGTGACGATCTGACATTAAGTCAATTCGATAGCAAATGTTGAGAACGGACGAATTTCTTAGGTTTTTACTACATATGAACACTTTTCACATTCTCCCGTGCAACGTGGCTGCTAGTCCTCCCTTCATGCAAAATCGTAAGGTCCTAGCTCATGTCCAAGGCACCAAAGCTGGCTAAAAATTAAAAAATCGATCACTAAAACTGAAATTGTACTGCTATTTACTGGCTATTACATCAACTTAGAAGCTTATTCTGTGTACTACAATGGGGCTTTTAGTGTCTCCACATATCGCAGCACGCCACATAGTTTTGCACACGATAAATGTATCCGTTTCAGAGAGAAGAGCGGCCAATGTGACGATCTGACATTAAGTCGATTCGATAGCAAATGACGAAAACGGTTGGATATCTGTGGTTTGTATTACATATGAACACTTTTCACATTCTCCTGTGCAACGTGGCTGCTAGTCTTCCATTCTTGCAAAATCGTAAGGTCCTAGGTCATGTCCAAGGCACCAAAGACGGCTAAAAATTTAAAAATCGATCACTAAAACTTAAATAATACTGCTCCTTACTCGCTATTACATCAACTTAGAAGATTCTTCTGTGTTCTACTACGGGGCTTTTGGTGTCTCCGCATTCCGCAGCACGCGACATAGCTTTGCACACGATAAATGTAACCGTTTCAGGGAGAAGTGCGGGTAATGTGACGATATGACATTAAGTAGAATCGATAGCAAATGACGAAAACGGGCGGATGTCTTAGGTTTTTACAACATATGAACATTTTTCACATTGTCCCGTGCAACGTGGCTGTAATTCTTAACTTCATGCAAAATCGTAACGTCCTAGCTCATGTCCAAGGCACCAAAGCCGGCTAAAAAGTCAATAATCGGTAGCTAAAACTAATATTTTACGGCGTCTTACTGGCTATTACGTCAACTTAGAAGCTTCATCTGTGTTCTACTATGGTGCTTTTAGTGTCTCCGCATTCCGCATCACGCGACATAGCTTTGCACACGATAAATGTAACCGTTACAGAGAGAAGAGCGGCCAGTGTGACGATCTGACATTAAGTCGATTCAAAGACAAATGACGAAAACTGGCGGATTTCTCAGGTTCTTACTACATATGAATACTTTTCACATTCTCCTGTGCAACGTGACTGCTAGTCCACCCTGCATGCAAAATCTTAAGGCCCTTGCTCAAGTCCAACGCACCAAAGCCGGCTAAAAAGTCAAAAATCGGTAAGTAAACTTGAATGGTACTGCTTCTTACTGGCTATTACATCGACTTAGAAGCTTCTTCTGTGTTCTACTATGGTGCTTTTAGTGTCTCCGCATTCCGCAGCACGCGACCGTTTCAGAGAGAAGAGGGGCCAATGTGACCATCTAACATGAAGCCGAATAGATAGCAAATGACGAAAACGGGCTGATTTCTTAGGTTATTACTACATATTCACACTTATGAAATACTCCCGTACAACGGGGTTGCTAGTCCTCCCTTTATGCAAAATCTTAAGGTACTAGCTCATGTCCAAGGCACCGAACCGGGCTAAATATTCTATAACCTGTAACTAAAACTTGAATTGTACTGCTTCTTACTCTCTATTACTTTAACTTGGAAGATTCTTCTGTGTTCTATTATGGTGCTTTTAGTGTCTCCGCATTTCGCAGCAAGAGACATAGCTTTGCACACGTTAAATGTAACCGTTTCAGAGAGAAGAGCGGCCAATGTGACGATCTGACATTAAGTCGACTCGATAGCAAATGACGATAACGGGCTGATTTCTTAGGTTTTTACTACATATGAAATCTTTTCAGATTCTCCCATGCAACGTGGCTGCTAGTCCTCCCTTCATGCAAAATCTTAAGGCCCTTGCTCAAGTCCAACGCACCAAAGCCGGCTAAAAAGTCAAAAATCGGTAAGTAATCTTGAATGGTACTGCTTCTTACTGGCTATTACATCAACTTAGAAGCCTCTTCTGTGTTCTACTATGGTGCTTTTAGTGTCTCCGCATTCGGAAGCACGCGACATAGCTTTGCACACGGTAAATGTAACCGTTTCAGAGAGAAGAGCGGCCAATGTGACGATCAGACATTAACTCGATTCGAAAGCAAATGACGAAAACGGTCGGATTTCTTTGGTTTTTACTACATATGAACACTCTCCACATTCTCCCATGCAAGGTGTTAGCTAGTCCTCCCTTCATGCAAAATCTTAAGGTCCTAGCTCATGTCAAAGTCACCAAAGCCCCCTAAAAAGGCAAAAATCGATAACTAAACTTTAATTGTACTGCTTCTTACAGGCAATTACATCAACTTCGAAGCTTCTTCTGTGCTCTACTAAGGTGCTTTTAGTGTCTCCGCATATCACAGCACGCGACAAAGATTTGCACACGATAAATGTAACTGTTTCAGAGAGAAAAGCTGCCAATTTGACGATCTGACATTAAGTCGATTCGATAGCAAATGACGAAAACGGGCAGATTTCTCAGGTTTTTACTACATATGAACAATTTTCACATTCTGCTGTGCAACGTTTCTGCTAGACCTCCCTTCATGCAAAATCGTAAGGTCCTAGCTCATGTCCAAGGCACCGAAGCCGGTAAAAAAGTCAAAAATCGATAACTAAATTTTATTTGTACTGCTTCTTACTGGCCATTACATCAACTTAGAAGCTTCTTCTGTGTTCTACTATGGTGCTTTTAGTGTCTCCGTATATCGCAGCACGCGACATAGCTTTGCACGCGATAAATGTAACCGTTTCACAGAGAAGAGCGGCCAATGTGACTATATGACATTAAGTTGATTCGATAGCAAATGACGAAAACGGGCGGATTTCTTAGGTTTTTACTACATATGAACACTTTTCACATTCTTTCGTGCAACGTTGGTGCTAGTCCTCACTTCATGCAAAATCTTAAGGTCCTGCCTCATTTGCAAGGCGCCAAAGCCGGCTAAAAAGCCAAAAATCGAAAACTAAACTTTAATTGTACTGCTTTATACTGGCTATTACTTCAACTTAGAAGCTTCTTCTCTGTTCTACTATGGTTCTTTTAGTGTCTCCGCATTTCGCAGCTCGCGACATAGCGTTGCACAAGATAAATGTAACCGTTTCAGAGCGAAGAGCGGCCAATGTGACGATCTGACTTTAAGTCGATTCGATAGCAAATTTATTTATTTATTTATTTATTTTTTTATTTAACCTGACAAGATTAGGGCCATCAGTCCCTCTCTTACATCTAACCAGGCATTCTACTTATTTTACAGTCGTATGTTGTAGTAGGCATGTTAAACTACATCTAATACAAAAAGTGAGATAAACAATTAGAAAGGTACACCTCGAAAAATACATTATTGAAGAGAAAGATTTCAGATAGGAGTGCTGGCAGCAGGGAGTGTGGGGGGAACTCATGGTGAAGGGAGGAGAGGAATAGAGGGACATGATGAAACATAATTAAGGAAAATATAAAGGAAAAGAAGACTGCGTGGCTAATAGAGATAGATGAAGAGGAAGGCATCTCAGAAGCAAGATAGGAGACGCTAGCTTTGCTATTTGACATATGAGAGGATTGGCCTTGCACATTAATTTTGTGGAGAATTTTCATGCGGATGATAGTAGGAAATGCTTCAACTTCTTCTTAAAAGCAACAGGAGATTGAATTTTCCTCAAGGTGAGGGGCAGTTTGTTCCAGAGGCGAACAGCGGCAACTGAGAAGGAGTTTGCAAAAGTTTTTGTTTTGTGAGTGGGCACAGCTAGGATACCAGATAAGAGCGACCTCGTGTTTCGATTATGATGGCATTACACGTTTTTAATCTCTGAAGCTAGGTACTGGGGTGCTTGCGCGACGAGGAGTCGGTGAAGTAGACATATAGTGTGGTAGTCACGCAGTTTGTCCGGCCGCAGCCACCCTAGCTCGGAGTATGAAGCACTAACATGATCATATCGGCGAATGTTGCAGGTGTAACGCACACAGGCATTCATGGTTAGCTCTAGCCGTCTTTTGTTTTCACTACTCATGCCTTGTTGAATCACATCACAATAGTGGAGGTTCGGTAGAACGAGTGCTTGCACGAGCTGGCGTTTCAAGTTCTGTGGGAATATGTTCCGAAACTTTTTGAGAGCATAGAGAGAAGCAGACGTCTTTCGGCACACTGCGACTGTATTCTCCGCCCAGTTGAGATGCTCGTCCAAAGTTACACCCAAGTTTTTCACTGTTTTCAGATATGGTATTGGAGTACCTTCGAGCAGAATAGGAGGTAGCCGTTCGCGGAAATCTGAACTTATTAATTTCTGATGGGCTATTAAGATTACTTGCGTCTTTTTTGCGTTTAATTTAAGCCCCTGGTTTTTCGCCCATGTCACTACTGAAGACAGATCATCATTCATCAGAGCGATTGCAGTGTTTACGTCTTCAGGTCTGACGCTTAGGTAGAGCTGGAGGTCGTCGGCATATGTTTACAGGAGGACAAAACCGACGAAAACAACAGTGGTCCTAAGACTGATCCTTGTGGCACTCCCGAAGAAACATGTTTCGAGGAAGATTTTTCATTTGCGCAGACAACACATTGCTGTCTGTCTTTTAAGTAGCTTTCAAACCATCTCATTGCACTATCAGAGAAATTAAGCTGTTGCATTTTTCTGAGTAATATGTCAAAGTTAACAGTGTCAAAAGCTTTGCTGAAGTCCAGTAGCGTCAATATTGTTGCCTTTCGATTGTCGATGGCATATTTCAAGTCATCAGTTACTTTAATTAGAGCAGTGTTTGTGCTGTGATGTTTACGGAAACCAGATTGAAATTTGTCATATAGACTGAATTCATGCAAGTGTTCAGTGATTTGGTCATGAACAATATATTCAAGTGCTTTGGAAACAGCTGGCTGTATGCTAATTGGTCGGTAATCACTAGGCAGTTGCGGGTTTTCGATCTTAGGGATGGGTCGAATTATGCTTCTTTTCCATGCAGTGGGGTATATTCCGTTCACGAGGGAAAAATTAAATATGTCAGTTAAGACAGGTACTAAGATATCGGCAACATTCTTAATCATGGTTATACCGATAATGTCGTTGCCTATTGCATCAGAAGAGATTCTCATTATTGCTATTCTTGCCGTATTTGTTGTTACATGTTTTAGATGGAAGGTATCGTTGTTAGTTATCCTGTTTGGGGATTCTTGTGGGCGGTAATTATCAGCCGTGCTGGTAATCAGAGGTGCAGAGAAGAATTCATTTAATTCGTTAGCTGACACATGAAAAGTAGTTTCCGATTTTGCCTTTCCGACCCCCAAGCTACGGAGATTCTTCCATAGAGTCGTGGGTTTCAGATCGCTGCTTACAAGGGAGCGAGCGTGCCTGATTTTGGCATTGCGAATGCATTGTTTCACTCTGTTCCGTAGCTTTCTATATTCTTCGAAACGCTCGGTTTTCGGATCTGCCTTGAAACGCCTGTGGGCAGCATCATTATTAGTCATCCTATGACGTAATTCAGCTGTCAGCCATGGAGCAGGAGATTTTCTTACACGGACTGTGTGCGCAGCTGCATGTTTGTCATAGAGGGCAAAGAGTTTATCACCAAGTTCATTAATTTTGCCGTCGATTGAAGGTTCTCTGATTATTTGATGCCATGAGATTTCTGAGCAATCGGCTGTTAGAGCGTCAAGGTCAATACTTTTCATGTTCCTACAAGTTATGTAACACGTAAAGTCAAAAATCGATAAATAAATTTGAATTGTACTGCTCCTTACTGGCTGTTACATCAACGTAGAATCTTCTTCTGTATTCTACTATGGTGCTTTTTGTGTCTCCGCATATCGCAGCACGCGACATAGCGTTGCACACGATAAATGTAACCGTTTCAGAGTGTAGAGCAGCCAATGCGACGATCTGACATAAACTCGATTCGATAACAAATGACGAAAACGGGCCGATTTCTTATGTTTTTACTACATATGAATATTTTTCACATACTACCGTGCAACGTGGCTGCTAGTCCTCCCTGCATGCAAAATCTTAAGTTCCTAGCTCATGTCCAGTGCCCCAAAGCCGGCTAAAAAGTACAAAATCGATAACTTGAATTGCACTGCTTCTTACTGGCTAGTACATCAACTTAGAAGTTTCTTCTGTGTTCTACTATGGTGCTTTTAGTGTCTCCGCATTCCGCAGTACACGACATAGCTTTGCACACGATAAATGTAACCGTTTCAGAGAGAAGAGCGGCCAATGTGACCATTTGACATTAAGTCGATTCGATAGCAAATGACGAAAAGGGGCGGATTTGTTAGGTTTGTACTACATATGAACACTTTTCTCATTGTCCCCTGCAACGTGGCTGCTAGACCCTGCATGCAAAATCTTAAGGTCCTAGCTCATGTCCAAGGCTCCAAAGAAGGCTAAAAAGTAAAAAATCGATAACTAATCTTGAATTGTCCTGCTTCTTACTGGCTATTACATCAACTTAGTAGCTTCTTCTGTGTTCCACTATGGTGTTTTTAGTGTCTCCGCATATCGCAGCAAGCGACATAGCCTTCCACATGATAAATGTAACCGTTTCAGAGAGTAGAGCGGCCAATGTGACGATGTGACATTAAGTCGATTCGGTAGTAAATGACGAAAACAGTCGGATTTGTTGGATTTTTACTACATATGAACACTTTTCACATTCCCCCGTGCAACGTGGCTGCTAGTCCTCGTTGCATGCAAAATCTTAAGGTCATAGCTTATGTCCAAGGCACCAAAGCCGCCTAAAAATTGAAAAATCGATAACTAAACTTAAATTGTACTGCTTCTTACTGGCTATTACATCAACTAAGAATCTTCTTGTGTTCTACTATAGTGCTTTTAGTGTCTCCGAATATCGCAGCACGCGTCATAGCCGTCCACACGATAAATGTAACCGTTTCAGAGAGTAGAGCTGCCAATGTGACGTTCTGTCATTAAATCGATTCGATAGCATATGACGAAAACGGGCGGATTTGTTAGGTTTTTTCTACATATAAATAGGTTTCAAATACTCCCGTGGGACGTGGCTGCTAGTCCTCCCTGCATGCAAAATCTTAAGTTCGTAGTTCATGTCCAAGCCCCAAAGCCGACTAAAGAGTCAAAATCGATAACCTGAATTGTACTGCTTCTTACTGGATATTACATCAACTTAGAAGCTTCTTCTGTGTTCTACTATGGTGCTTTTAGTGTCTCCGCATATCGCAGTACGCGACATAGCTTTGCACTCGATAAATGTAACCGTTTCAGAGAGAAGAGCGGCCAATGTGACCATCTGACATTAAATCGATTCGATCGCAAATGACGAAAACGGTCGGATTTGTTAGGTTTTTACTACATATGAACTCTTTTCTCATTGTCCCCTGCAACGTGGCTGCTAGACCTCCCTGCATGCAAAATCTTAATGTCCTAGCTCATGTCCAAGGCTCCAGAGAAGGCTAAAAAGTAAAAAAATCGATAACTATACTTGAATTTTACTGCTGCATACAGGCTATTACATCTACTTAGTAGCTTCTTCTGTGTTCTACTATGGTGCTATTAGTGTCTCCGCATATCGCAGCACGCGACATAGCCTTCCACACGATAAATGTAACCGTTTCAAAGTGTAGAGCGGCCAATGTGACGAACTGACATAAAGTCGATTCGATAGCAAATGACGAAACCTGGCGGACTTCTTAGGTTTTTACTACATATGATCACTTTTCACATTCTCCCGTGCAACGTGGATGCTAGTCGTCCCTGCATGCAAAATGGTAAGGACCTAGCTGATATCCAAGGCACCAAAGAAGGCTAAAAAGTCAAAAATCGATAAATAAACTTAAATTGTACTGCTTCTTACTGGCTATTACATCAACTTAGAAGCTTCTTCTGTGTTCTACTATGGTGCTTTTAGTGTCTCCGCATATCGCAGCACACGACATAGCTTTGCCCACGATAAATGTAACCGTTTCAGAGAGAAGAGCGGCCATTGTGGCGATCTGGTATTTCGTCGATTCGATAGTAGATGCCGAAACCGGGAGGATTTCTTAAGTTTTTACTACATATGATCAGTTTTCACACATTCTCGTGTAACGTGGCTCCCAGACCTCGTTTCATGCAAAATCGTAACGTCGTCAGTCATATCCCTGGCGCCATAGGCGGCTAATAAGTCAATAATCGATAGCTAAAACTTGAATTGTACTGCTTCTTACTGGCCGATTACATCAACTTAGAGCCGGCCGCGGTGGTCAAGAAGTTCAGGCGCTCAGTCCGGAACCGCGGGACTGCTACGCTCGGAGGTTCGAATCCTGCTCGGGCATGGATGTGTTTAATGTCCTTTTGTTAGTTAGGTTTAAGGAGTTCTACGGTCTAGGGGACTGATGAAAACAGATGTTAAGTCCCATAGTGCTCAGAGCCATTTGAACCAATAACTTAGAAGCTTCTTCTGTGTTCTATGGAGTTGCTATTAGTGCCTCCGCATGCCGCAGCCAGGGACATAAGTTTCCAGACGATAAATGTAACTGTTTTATAGAGAAAAGCATCCAATGTGACGATATGTCATTACGTCGATTCGACGGCAATTGACGAAAACGGGACGATTTCTTAGGTTTTTACAACACATGAACACTTTTCCAATTCTATCGTGTAACGTGTCTTCCAGACTTCGTTTCATGCCAAATCTTAAGGTCGTCGGACATGTCTGAGGCACCAAAGCCGGATAATAAGTCAATAATCGATTACTAAAACTTGAATTTTACTGCTTCTTACTGGCTGATTACATCAACTTATAAGTTTCTTCTGTGTTTTACTGTGTTGCTATTAGTGCCTCCGCATACCGCAGCACACAAAGTAAGTTTGAAGACGATGAAGGTAACCGCTTCACAGAGAAATTTCAAATTCTGTGTCTGTGTCTATTGCCTGCTCATATTGTTTAAAGCAGGTTGCTCTAAATGCCCAGTGGATCTGATTCCATTGATACCTATTCTAAACAATCTCGGATTGGTAAAGACCAAGCTCTGCTTATACTTATAGTCTGGGAAGTTGACAGTAAAATATGATGGTTAAAGATGTCCACTGAGTATTCCCATATACACTGAAGTTAGCTTTGAACAACAAATTATTAATTGGCCACCTACTCTTGACTCAATAGCTACTAAGATCTTTCACTAGTGAAGGAGGTGACGACGTTGTTATGTCCACTAGAGGCTTCTGTAGTTTGCTGAAAATGATGTGATATAATTGTGCCTTGTGATTTTCTGTGGAGTTCCAGAGTAAGTTCTATACTGGTGCAGGACATTCATTCGTGCTGTTCTCATTCGAGGCAATCCTGGATTCTGAATCTCAAGCACCAGAGGATTATAAACAGCAATGCAACCTCTGTCTTCCTGGCTGTGCAGTATTTCAAAGTGCTCTGGTTGACAGTCTCTTCTCATTGTGCAGTGCTTGTAGATTATTGTAAATGGATTATCTGCATTATTTAGAACATCTCATTCTAAACTTTCTAAAGAACGAGACTTTTCTGTCATTACCACTTTTTGTGTGAGGTGATAAATACCAGGAATTTGATTGCATTTTGAGAACCTAATCGTAACTAACATTATTGTCTATGTAAATTAATGGAACTGGATTTTTCCTGAGGTCAGCAGTTTTCCGAAGGTCGTCGTTTTTCCACGATGTCGTCGTTTTTCCCCAAGGTCGGCGTTTTTCCCCGAGGTCGACGTTTTTTCCCGAGGTCTGCGTTTTTGCCCCGAGGTCGGATCAAAGATTTTTTTTCCCGAGGTCTAGAAATCTATCGATATATTGAAAATCCAAAGTATTTTCATGTATGTAGACTATACCGTTATGTCATGTCATCTTGAAACATTTATCCGACCACTAGATAATGGTATTTATCAAGATAGCGATATATTTCGTTATATCTATTTATTTCGATAATCGTTTTCTTAGGGGTACAGATTTATTTTGAGACGTCCATACTTTTCCCATTATCGATTCAATTCGATATATCGACTTACGTAGATGCGCACATTAAATCATGATATCGATTTATTTCGAGATATCTATCTATATTGAGGAGTCTATTTATTTCGAGATATCGATTGATTTAGAGTATCCGTTATATCGAGATATCGATTTATTTTGATATACCGACACAATTAAGGTTGTCTATATATTTCCAGGTATCGATATATTTCCATGTATTGGTGTACTACAGATATCGATTCTTATCGAGATATCGATATAATTCAAGGTACCTCCATATCTCTAGTAATCCATAAATTTCTAGATATCGCTATTTTGAGAGATATCTTTATATTACGTGGTACCAATATATTTCGAGATATCGATATATTTCTGTACCTCAATTTATCTCGATATGTCGATTAGCATCGAGATTTCGGTCTATATGGTAAGCCGAAATGCGTCTAGATGTCGATATACTTCGGGATATCGACTCATTTCGGTGTAGCGGTTTTTTGGAGGTGTCGATTTATTTCGAGGTTTCGATTTATTTCACGGTGTCGATTTATTTCGAGGTTGCGATTTTTCGAGGGTTGCGATTTATTTCGAGGTGGCGATTTATTTCGAGGTGGCGATTTATTTCGAGGTGTGGATTTATTTCGAGGTGTCGATGTATTTCTAGGTGACGATATATTTCGATGTTACTTGTCGACTGCATCAGCTTAGAACCTATTTCGTACAGAGTGGTGCGACTGCATACCTCAGCAGGCGACATTGATATCCAGACGATCAATTTTACCGTTTCCGAGAGAAAAGCGTGCGATGTGATGAATTGGCACTACTTCATTATGAAAACAAATGACGAAAACGTGAGGTTTTCTTCGGTTTTTCTGCCACTGCTGCCAACTTTCAGCCCACCCCCTCCTCCCCTTCCCCAGTCGTGGCGATCAGCTTTTGTGATGGAAATGGACACAGGAAAGTAATAACGTTCCATGAAATCCCATTCTAGGGACGTTCAAGGGTAAATGTTCCAGACGGTTTATTTGCATTAAGACACGCATACTGCGCATCTACAATGTCACATCTGCCAGATCGTTTCTATTGTCAACAGTGGAAAACAAAACAGCGTACTGAAGAAGCCATAGTGAGACGCGGTTTTTGGTAGACGAAATAATAGGAATACTCTAGCCACTGATAATGATGATCTAATGAGAATTCTGTTATTGTTTTGAAAGATGCATTTAAATATGCATTGAACGTAGCTCCAAATTATTTTGAGAATTATAATTGCGGTATTATGAATCTACATTGGAGATTTTGTAATGCAAAACATTTCGATCTGAGAATACTTTACGTGATAGTACGGCATTGACCTTGTGTGTCATTAGGGTAAAGTTAATTTGCCGCCATTCACATAAAATTTATCCGCCATTAACATAAAATCTATTTTTCAGCGTACTGCAATAAGGACTCACTTCAGATGATTGGACAATTAAAGAGAACTCAAACCGTTATTTTAATAGTATTCGTAGGTCCATTGCAGCATTTACCGTGGACAGTCCCTGAGCCTAGACTGTCAGTTTTATGTAGGGAGTACTACTTTAAAAAAGCACTCCGTGTTCAGATCACAAGTGGCCAATCAGGACCATCCGACCGCCACGTCATTCTCACTGAGGGTGGAGGAGGAGCTGGCTCTCCCACTCGTTGTGGTAGTTTCCTTTGACTGGAGCCGCTACTATTCGGACGAGTAGTTCCTCAATTGGCATCGGAAGGCTGAGTGCAACCCGAAAAATGCCAACAGCGCATAGCGGCCCATATGGTCACCCATCCAAGTGCCGACCACGCCCGAAAGTGCTAAACTTCAGTTATCTGACGGGAACCGGTGTATCCACTGCGGCAAGGCCATTGCCCCTACCACTTTTTATGATATTTTTGATCGTAGTTCAGGTCTGATGGCTGGGAAGAATGGACGTTTACCATGTTATGCACATTTATATTTTCACTACGTCGACACAGCTGGTCCAATTACGACCACAGGTGATGGTAGCCATAATGATCGTGCCAAGCATCCCGTGTACATTAGTTACACCCAAGTGTGTGGGCATCACAGCATTCGTGACATTTAAATTTGTTACTTCTTTGCTACTACATTCGCAATAAATTTTGCAGGCAGTATCCGCATATGACGCTGAATGTACCTACAAAATTATATCATTGTACGACACATGTTTCGGGAGATACGTCATAAAAACTCAGGACAAGGCCAGACGCTGCATAGTACGGACGTGGACGCACAGCTCTAAATAAATGCCTGGTCAACACCAAGCTTTTCCGCTAGTCATCTTTAAAGATAAAAATTCCCAATATTGTCTACCAGCGTATTTTTGAAAAACCTTTATTTTGTCATCCATTTTTTTCCTGTAAAAATCGTAAAAGCCGTGCATCATTGTGTTTTTAAAAAGCGTTTCTTATTGTCATCTCTTTTTATGTATTTTAAACCATCTATCGCTTGTGTAACCTGTGGCTACAAGTCCATTCCCTTTATGGTGTAATCGAAATAATAAACAACGCAAAAAAGTGTGGGTCAATTTCTTCCTCATTTTTCGGAACTTCTGATAATAGTAAATCGTTGGCTCTTTGAGGGCGTGGTAGGTACATACAAGAGATTAGTGTAAGATTAGAATTTGGGTTAGATGCAGTGCCAGGAGGTTCTGTTTCTATCTGGCTAGCTTCAGAGTACTTCACCATCTACTAAGTGATGCGTTTCATTGTGAATGGTGTGTTCTGTGCTAGGTCTACCCTTTTACTGCACAATGCTGTTCCTTCGATGCTATTAAAACCAGGATGTTATCAAAATATATGCACAGTGGCAGACTGGAGTCTGCTGAAATATTTCCAGTGGTGGGGAGGGGGGAAGGCGCGTCGGGGCTGGAGTGCATGATTCTGAAACTGGCACTCTGTGTACAAATCAGCTGGTCAGTTACGAGGTGCATCAAGCTACAAGACCCTAACTCTATAAGCGCTACAACTGGCCAAAGCTAAGGTTTATCAGTATTGTGGAGAATTCTTATCTGGAAGAGTATATTGTAACGAATAAAAACTCTTTACTCCAGATTCCAGGGAGGGTTGGGGGCGATGGGTGAAAGTGCCCTTTTGCCTATCCTCCCCTCCCGACCTCCTCCCCTCCCCCTCCCCTTCACCCTCGCAGACGCTAATGGCTGGCCCGTTCATTTTGAGAACATCAGAGCTCCAGTAACCTTTCTGAGAAACTGTTCTTGTTGTCCTTGTGCGTCAATCTTACCACTCAGAACACCAGTGGGAATGTTGGTTATCGCTGAAATAACTGGTTTTCGGCTCTTATCAGTTTCCCAACCCTTCTTTAAGCTAATTGTTAAAGCCCGTCACAATACCAGTTCTTGTAATAACCGATTTTCAGTCTTTTATTTACATTATTTTCTCTAGTAAACGTAGAAATCAAACAAAGATTAAACAATTTTTACTTTCTCAGTTTCTTGATAAATGGAATCAAAATGTCAAATTAAATACCCTTATGATGACCTGCAGCCGTTCAGAACGAAATTAGAATTATATTAATACCGTCAGCTGCTCACGTGTGTCGATATATATCAACGGCGACAGGTGACAATGTGTGCACGTCTGGGACTCGAACCCGGGATCTCCTGCTTACATGGCAGGTGCTCTGCCCATCTGAGCCACCGAGGGCACAGACGATAGTGTGACTGCAGGTACTATCTCGCGCACGCCTCCCGCGAGACTCACATTCTCACCTTGCATGTCCACACACTACATTCGTAGTGTCCCACACCGACACACTCATTACTCGTGGAACACATTCTTACCAAGTCCAGTTCGGGGAATACGTGTGCATCTTCACAGAAGAAGGTCATGGCTGGTATTGCCAGAACCATATACTTATATTGATATGGACATGTCTTCCACGAGGAATGAGTGTGTTGGAGTGGGACTCTACGACTGTAGTGTATGGACATTCAAGGTGAGAATGTGAGTCTCGCAGGAGGCGTGCGCGAGATAGTCCCTGCAGTCGAACCATACACTCTGTCCTCTGTGCCTCAGATGGATAGAGCGTCTGTCATTTTAGCAAGAGATCCCGGGTTCGAGTCCCGGTCGCGGCACACATTTTCACTTGTCCACGTTGATATTTATCAACGCCCGCGAGCAACTGACGGTATTAATATAATTCTAATTTCTTTAAATTAAATAGTCAAATAAAACTTTGTCCGATCTTCGCTGCTGGCGAGTGCTTCTATACTACAGAAAACTGGCAATATTATCCTACTGATTATAGTTTTTAGAAGCTCTGCTCAAAAATTATATTGTAATCGGTTATCACAGCACTATGCAGGCATTACGTATAGTCCCGCGATAAAGAGTGAAAACTGCGGCAGGAGAACTCTCTTTTTCGTTTTAATTTCTCTGTTTTTAAGGGCTAAAAGCAGATAACGGCATACTACGTAGACACAGCAGCAGATCAGGCACTTTCTACTTTTATCCAGAACTATGAATGATTTGTTAAATTTTAACTTTTTTCCTTGTATGATGTCGCAAGTCGACCAAATCTAACTTTGTTCTTCACTCGTACCGCATATCGTAAAATACTTCCAGACTTCCAGATGGTGCCATTCTATGTTACAACTGACGTTCGACAACAGCGAGAAACTGTGTCCAGTCTCGCGCTCTGCTTGTATAACAGGCACAGTATTGTCTCGGCAATGTTGGACCAATCCATTTGTTGCTCGTTTCTATCAGCAGTGTTATTAAAGTGGCATACATAACTTTTCCCATTTTTTTCTGTAATAACGCCGTATTTCAGTGCTATGGAAATCTTACGAATAAAAATTACTCGTCTTTTTTTAAAAAGGTTTATTTGAAAACTAAAAATTTTACTACGACATCTGTGGCTAATTGATATATCTGTTTTTACGTGGTTATCAGGAAAAAATGAAAAGATACTTGTTATAACCGAGAGCAAACAAATACTGAAAGACATCGGTTATTCAGAACTAAAATACCCATGTCGTTTTAACTGATCGGTTTTTCTATCTATAAACTGCAGTGTCGCCATAGAAAAGTGTGTCGCTCCATCAATGTCCATAGCAACTTTGAGATATGTGTTTATGCGCAATATCGGCAAATGGAAACACGAAGAGGTAATAAGCACCTGAGCGATAGAATTTATTTCACAGTCAGAAAAGTCGAGTGACAGGCAAGACTGAATCACTGTAATAGAAATTATATGGAAAGCTGTGTAAAGGAAAATTTCCAGTTCTTTCGTGGATTCCAAAATTGAAGCAAATTCCGGGACACCAAGGTGACATAGTCTTATACGGATAGTATTCCATGACTAACGTAATTGGCCCATATACTGTACTGGTATACGGATAATATTACACGACTAACGTAATTTACCTGAAATAATTTACAAACATGTTACTGTAACATTCGCTACTACTCATTACGCTAATTCACCTTCAGCCATTAAGCGCAAATCTCAGTTATGATACGTGCGCCAAACAAAAATTTATCAACCTAGTAACTCAAGACAACTACAAACGATCATTGTGTGCAAAATAAATAGAACACTTCATAAGAAGAACATGACGGGTTTGAATCATTCCCACCGCAAAGGATGAAAAATTCAGGCTCGCACACAAGACCACTTGATAACTAACCAGAAATTCAGATTAGTTGTAGCTTCGGTGACAATCGCCTTTTTTACATTTTCCCCGTAAACTAGATAATTATGAAACGTAAGCAACTACTGTAAAATATCTGCGGCAACGGCCTTGCCGCGGAGGTTGCATCGGTTCACGTGGGATCACCGAAGTTAAGTGCGTTGTCGGGCGTTGAAGGCACTTGGATGGGTGATCATCCAGGCCGCCATGCGCTCTTGCCATTTCTCGGGGTGCACTCAGCCTCATGATGCCAATCGAGGAGCTACTCGACCCAATAGTAGCGGCTCCGGTCAAAAAATACCAACATAACGACCGGGAGAGCAGTGTGCTGACCCCCGCCCCTCCTATTCGCATCCTCCACGGATGATGACACGGCGGTCGGATGGTGCTGTCCCAGTAGGTCACTCGTGGCCTGAAGACGGAGTGCTTACAAAGCAAACTACTCTCCAGTGGATGGTCGTACTACTGAGACCTTGATGCCTGGCATCAATAACAGATGGCAGCACAAGAGGTTGGCTTACGCCTACTGCCGAATTTTGCGATCTGTCGTAAGCCTGCGTAAGCACGTAGGGCCTTCCGTCTTAAGTGCAAGCATATCCATTGCGTTTTCTGTCAAGCGACTTGAGTGGAATATTTCATTATTTCTGAAATTTTATAGAAATGTTTTTCTTTGTATATCCTCACCATCGGTACTGAATTTACTGTAAAATTATTTGCTCACTTTTCGGAACTTCCGTTCATAGTAAATCGATACTATTTGAAGCCGTGGTAGACACGAGTCTAGTGTGCTTCACCTTCAGCACCTTCTGTGTCAGTCTCGGTTAATATGTCGCTGATTTCACAACGAACAGTTCGTTGTCTACTGAGTATACTGTCTGTTGCACGACACTATCCCTCCCACGCTGCTAAATGTAGGTCGTCGGCAAAATATGACTGCAGTGGAACAAGGGCGTCTGCAGAAATTTCCCCAGGAGGTGGTGGTGGCATTGGTAGTGGTGTGTGTGTGTGTGTGTGTGTGTGTGTGTGTGTGTGTGTGTGGAGGACTATTACTATGAAACTCACACAGTCCAGACCGCCAAGGAAAATAAACCTTGAGATTTGGAAAGAGTGTTGATCTTATACCGCTTATACTGCATATTTCAAAATTCCACCTCTAAGGGGGAGACGCAGGACATGAAAGGATTTCTGAATCATGTAGCTATTAAGGTAATTTTGAAGCTAGGCATACGAACATTTGTATCTGGTTTCTAGGTCAGAAATAAAGAAATATGTGTTCCAGTATCTTTGGGAATTTAACCTCTATGAGGTGAAATATTGGATGAACATTTTATTTTGAGATAAATAATTATGGAAGAACTATGAAAGTATTTTTAAGGCTACATCTACGAAAATTGGTATTTGACTTCAAGGCTACAAATAAGAAAATACGTGTTTCGGTGTTTTTGGAAGTTCAACCCCTAAGGGGATGAAATAGAGTGAGCTGGTGCGTTTCTGGCGCCAGTTTCCGTCGATCGTTGTTTTGATCTTTGAGTCGCGGTCCAGAGGACACTGCTCCCTAAGCGACTGTAGTAGTTCTCTGTGCAGCCCAACATCGGGCTTACCACGCTTACACTGGACACAGTTGCCAACAAATCGCCTGCCATCGCGATATAGGTTGGGCCAAAACATGTATTCCTGAACTCGGTTCAAGGTCTTGTAGAACCCAAAATGACCCCCCTCCGCCGACTCGTGGAAATATCTGAGTGCCATGCTAACTCGTTCCTGTGGAATACAGACCTTCACTTGGCCACGGTTGGCTCCCCCTTTACACAAGAGGCCCGCACGAAGGCAACAGCTAGTGACGACGTCGCCATCCACAAACTGCTGCATATACGGTCCCCACCCGGCGTCCTCGGCCTGTTTGCCGGCTAAGTCGAAGAAGAAGCCGGGTGTCTCGGAGAGAAGGAAATTCACCCCCAGATCCGGCTCCACGTTTCTGAAAATGGTTCATTACGAAAGCATATCTGACAATTCGTATTCGGCTAATCTGTTACAATTTTTAAAAACTACGTGTTTCACTGGTTTTTAACTTCGAGCATAAGGGGATGAAAATTTTAATGAAATATTTATTGCGTTATATTAAAATATTTAAAATCTGCATCTACGAAAACCGGTATTTCACTTCTCAGTTAGATATAAAGAAATATGCGTTATACAAGCAAGAATACAAACGGCTTGATTAACAAAAACCTTGGACCCCAGCTGTCAGCATTGCTTTTTGGTCATTCAGCAAAAGACCATGCTTCAACGGCGTTAAGTTTAGAAAAGTTTAGAAAGTGTTGCAGTTTATAAAAGACATAAAAAAACGATTAAAGAAAAAATGCTTTGCAGACCATGAACGGTCTAAGTAAGTAAAGAAGCGGATGATAAGCTAGCTCTTTATGCAAATAAGTTGGTCAGTTTAAGTTCCGAGACATGTCATGCAGCAGGAACGGAATCCTATAGTTGCTACGATTGGCTAAAGGAAAAGTTTTGCAGAATCACGCGAAATCACTTCTGCAAGTGGCTGAGAATCTCGTAATGAATAAAAATTCTGTACTGAGAATTCCAAGGTGGGAGAGGCGAGATTCCTCCCCCCCCCCCTTCCCCCTTCTCAGAATCCTATCCTTCTTTACCTACAGCAAAAAATAAATAAATAAATAAAACTAGAGAAATTTCTACTGTGAAACTATTTGCATACAAGAGAACGGCCATTAAAATTTAACTCTTCAAAGTTTTAAGCCCTGGCCCGTTCGAAAATTCAATTTCTTTGTAGTTGCATTTTTTAAAGGTGTACTTGTCTAGACTCCTGGAACGGAAAGGTTTTTTTTTTTTTAATCCGTGCTTTACAAAAGTTTCTACAGTCCATTGTTTGAAGCAGTGTCACGGCTGCCATGAGCCGCGCGGGGTACCCGCCATGTGTCCAACGCCTTGTCACGGCTCGCGCGGCTCCCCCCGTTGGAGGTTCGAGTCCTCCCTCGGGCATGGTTGTGTGTGTGTTGTCCTTAGCATAAGTTACTGTAAGTAGTGTGCAAACATACGGACTGATGGTTCAAATGGCTCTGAGCACTTTGGGACTTAACATCTGAGGTCATCAGTTTCCTAGAACTTAGAACGACTTAAACGTAACTAAATTAAGGACATCACACACATCCATGCTCGAGGCAGGATTTGAACCTGCGACCGTAGCGGTCGCGTGGCTCCCGACTGAAGTGCCTACAACCGCTCGGCCACATCGGCCGGTCTATCATGTATTCTAGAAGAGCTGCAAGGTCGTCAGTGGCGCCTGTTCTTTCTAGAACAGTTACTATCTTCATATCTATGGTTAAACGTCACCCAGCCATTGACCTTCGTCTGTGCGAATGCGCACAGGCTACCGGAAATCTTACGGGAATCGTCACCTTAGTGTGAGCCAGTAATGAGTGGATGGACAAATACCTAATAAGTACATTACGTAATCGGATTGTGGGCGGTTCGGGGTGTGAGTCTCACGGGAAGCGTGCGAGGGATAAATTCCTGCAGTCGTGCTGTTCATTTGTGCCCTCGATAGCTCAGATGGATTGAGCGTCTGCCTTGTAAGCAGGAGATCCTGGGTTCGAGTCCCAGTAGCGGCACACTTTTCAGCTGTCCCCATCGAAGTATATCAACAACACCTGTCGGCAGCTGAGGGTTTCAATTAATTATCAGTTGTGTAGGTGATTCGATGAACCCTTTGCCAGGCACTTAAATGTGTTTTGCAGGGTATCCATATAGATGTAGATGATAACTCGTCCCGTGTCGCACGTGCTCAAAAGGATTCATACTGCAGAATGCATGCAAACATACTCACCGAAAATACGGACGAATATCAAGTGCAGGCTGCCGAGTGCTGCATATCCAGCTTAGACAGATCGGCTTCTCCTGCCAAGAAGAACAGGAAGTTGCTGTCTAGGAACAATCAGAGGTAGAGGAAGGGCTGATAAATACTCCTTGAATTGCAGACTAAACGTAAATAACGAAAATACATTTTTGGTAAAAATTGGTCAAAACATAATCGTTTGCCCTCCGTATTGGATTAGCTGTTTTGAATATTGAAAATCTGACTTCAGATTCGTTTTCAGCGACATTAAGAATATATGTGTAACACTCAGTTCATGCAAATCGAAGTAATAATATAACTAAATGTTTTCTCTAAACTTTGAACACTTTTTTTTTCGAGTAACGATTTTCTCAGAACGGCATGCAGCATAAATTAAAAGTGGTTCGATCTCTTAACTTCTACCTCTGACCCCTAAAAGTAAACACTTTTCTTAGGAACTTATAGCTATAATATGACATTTGTTAATATTAACTAATTTTTGTGTAGGCATAAGGAGTGAAACAAACCCCTCAAAATCGAACTCAAAGTTCGAATTAGCACTGTATCGTTAAATTTAAGGTTGTTTCATTGCGGTTAGGTATACGCTCCCATTAATTTTATGTATTATCGACTGATGTTATCCATTTTCAAGTTCAGAGAAATAATGTAGTATCAACTGATGTTACCCATTTTTGAATTCAGGTAACATCTGAGGTGCCACACTGCACGCACTCTGCGTACTCCAGTCTCGCAAGCCCTTGATCAAATCATAATTACGGGCGCCATTTTTTATTGAAAATCTAAAATTAAGCTCATAGTATTGTCACTCGTAATTCCCAAACAGATCGTTCGAATGTATTTTCATTGTCTCAAAAAAAATTTCAAATTTACCCTTTTTTGCTCATTTGTATGAGAACCTGGCCGTAACGCCGGAATATAGTCACTAGATTTTTTTTCAGAGACGCTGTACGTTCGCGAGAAGACTTTCGTTCTGCGCGTGTCGAAGGACATTCCTCAGATATTACTGTGTGTGTGCTACTCAGTCGTGCCATTTAAGTGTACATCTTTGCATAGTTTTCCTTTCACGATGTAAACAGTGTTCCGCTCAGTTGCCAACTGGCCAGTGAGTGGTTCCGAAGGTGTCGGATGTGCGGTGCGTTCGGTCTGCTAGGACAACAGCAGACTGGCGTGGTGCGATGGCAGAAGCAGACACTGAGGGAGCTAGCTGCTGGGACGCCAGCGAACAATTTATGCCAAGTAAGACGAAGAGGACTATTCTAAAATTACGAGCCGTCTAAAAAGTGTTTACCATTGGTAAATCTTGCTGTTGAGTCTGACAAAACTGACAGTTTTTCCTAGAGATACAGGAAATCCCCCCACCCCCACTCAATGAATACTTGGTTGTGATGACAGGCCGATTGGTAGTGTAGCCCGAGATCTAAGTTAGGTTGGAAGGTGGTAATTTGATTGAGAGTTGTTTACGCCAACGATTATGAATGCCGACTAAACGTTGTGCGAGCAGATTGCCCTGTAGCGTAGCCTAGTGTTTCCGTCCGCGCCACATTTAACACACTTTCTCTAACTGTGTACAAAAGTCTCACAACAGCCACGATAACTACGTTTCTGGTGGGGGGAGGGTAGAGTCCACTATGTAACTTTCACGGCAAATTTTAGTAACCGCATAAACTAACCGAAATAGAAGCGTCATTTTAACTATATTTCCTTTTGTGGGAAAATAATGGTTCTCCTCTTTTGGCAGCAACTGTAATATGTAGGCGACTTATTAGTTTTTTTTAAACTCTGAATCATGATCTCAATAGACGCAGTGCTTTTCTTACGTTACTTGATTTGTGGTCTATAGTAAACAATGCAACGAATTGGTAAATTCTTTGAAGTTTGACGTGTGTTACATAGCCGACGTCTGCAATGTTCGTAAGGCCAAGTTTGCATATATTCGGTGTCTGTTTTTTTGGCCATGTACTGTATAATTAAGGGGAGGAGGATTATGTTCAAGGAGCAGTGCATCAGCAGTCTATGGAGAAATTGAGAATTTGGATCTAACGAACGGCATGCTCGGGCAGTTCGTGATATTCTGTTGACCACTGTGTAATTCGGACACAGTGATCATTGCCTCTCCCTAGTAACCAGGGGACTCGGGTGCTAATCCTGGTCTGGCACAAATTTTCGACAGTGCCCATTGACTAAAGTCTGTGCCCATTGTCAGCTAATATCATTGTTTCGGTGTTAAATAGTATTTTGTTCGCGATACGTGGTTTAGCTTTTTCATGGATAACAGCTTTGAAAAGCGTACAGGTTATATTGATATTCGCTCGTCGTTAGTCCAAGGCAACTATAGCGATTTATAAACACAGTTGTAGTTCGTATTAAGCCCACATACGTAATTGTGTCCTGTGTTTCTTTACCAAGAACTACTCCGTAAGTAATTCCCCTGTAGTGGTATTTTGTTATAGTATTTTGTTTAAATATTTATAGACTGCAGGCTTGGATGAAATATGAAACACATGTCCGAAGTTCCTGTTGATATTGCAGATACTGTTTCATCCGTACTAGGGGCCAAAACATTTCATCAAATACAGAAGGACACAATTTGTCTCGAGATTTAGCAATTTTTCGTAATAGAGGCCTTGCGTCGATATGTTTTTCTCTAATTCTTGTTTGGACTTAATCTTAAAACACACTAACTCTTCCACCACTTATTCGATATGTGTTTTCATCCCTTTCGTAGCCTAGAGTTCCTAAACGGTCGATAATATTAATAATTTCCTTTCTCAATTTTATTTTCTGTAAAATCTCCTGTTTATGGTTATTGCTAACATGTTTCACGTTCTCACTTTTATTATTTTTATTTTTCTAGTTTTGTGCCTTGTAGCCAAATTTTCTTTGAATCTGGTTTTCAATTCTGAAATAGTAACAGTTGAAGGTCAAGAGAAGATTGCGGTCTATTTGAGGAGAGTGGCTTGGAGATTTTTTATAACAGACGTATACAGGTCATGGGGATCCTTACCTATATACATTTACTTCGAGTGTGATGTAGCCCATTCTCTTGTCATGATCTCGGCTGTATCGTAGCACATTGTCTCGGTTAGGTTGGAGATTTCTGTTGAGAGTTGCCGAAGTCAACGAAAGTGATTACAAAGTAAACACTGTGCTAACAGAACGATCTGTAGCGTAGTCCAACACGTTCTTTCTGTCCTTTTAAAGCCTCTTTTAATTAAAAATAACTAAAGCTGCAAGATACAATCACAAAAACTGTATTACGTAATAGAGTAATCCCAGACTATTGTTGTGTAAGTTGTGTGCGTACACTATTTTTTTTGTCAGTGAATATACACTTTTTTACTCATTTGCTGGGTTTCAGTTTTCCCCGTTTTCTGGCAAAAAACCTTTTCCTGTGAAGGGCCCATTAGCTTGTCGGTTATATTTGTGACATTCTCGACGGTCAGTAATTTCGTGATAGTCCATCCACCGGCGTCATTGTTAACATCGGATATAGATTTAAGTATTAGGAAGGCTAATATGAAGCTAATGCATGAGTAGGTCTAATAATTAATAAAAATAGGAATGCGGGTAAGCTACTACATACAGCATAGTGAACGCATTGTTGTGGCCAAGATAGCCACGAATCCCACGCCTACCAAAGTCGTAAAAGTAGTCTTCAGATGATGAAGAAATTGATGGAATGTGTGATGAGATAAAAGAAATCATTCAGATAGTGATGGGAGATGAAAATTTAATATTAATGGGTGACTGGAATTCGACAGTAGGAAATGGAAGAAAAGGAAACCTAGTAGGTGAATATGGAATGGGGGTAAAAAATTAAAGAGGAAGCCGCCTGGTAGGCTTTTGCCCAGAGCATAACTTAATCATAACTAACACTTGGTTCAAAAATCATGAAAGAAGGTTGTATACGTGGAAGAGACCTGGAGATACTGCAATATTTCATATAGATTATATAATGGTAAGACAGAGATTTAGGAACCATATTTTAAATTGTATGACATTTCCAGGGGCAAATGTGAACTCTGATCACAATATATTGATTATGAACTGTAGATTAAAACTGAAGAAACTGGAAAAAGTTGGGAATTTAAGGAGATGGGACCTGAAAGAACTGACAGAATCAGAAGTTGTACAGTGTTTCAGGAAGAGCATTAGGGAACGATCTACAGAAATGGGGGAACGTAATACAGTATGATGGGGGATCTGAGTGGTGTACTGTCAAGGGGGAGGGGGTTCCTCAGGGATCAGTGTTGGGGCCGCTGTAGTTCCTTATTTATATAAATGATATGCCCTCAAGTATTACGGGTAACTCTAAAATATTTTTGTTTGCTGATGACACTAGCTTGGTAGTAAAGGATGTTGTGTGCAACATTGACTCCGTTTCAAGTAGTGCAGTACATGACCTCAGTCAATGGCTTGTAGAAAATAAACTAACGTTAAATCACAGTAAGATTCAGTTTTTACAGTTTCTAACACACAATTCAACAAAACCTGACGTTTTAATATCACAGCATAGGCATATGATTAGTGAAACTGAACGGTTCAAATTCCTAGGTGTTCAAATAAATAGTAAGGTGTTGTGGAAAGCCCACGTTCAGGATCTTGTTCAAAGACTTAATACTGCCATTTTCACTATTCGAACGGTACCGAAAGTGAGTGATACTTCGCCAAGTAAATTGGTCTACTTTGCTTATTTCCATTCACTTATGTCGTATGGTATTATGTTTTTGGGTAACTCTTCCCATTCTAGAACGATATTTTTGGCTCAGAAACGAGAGGTTCGGGCAAAAAGTGGTGTGAGTTCACGAACCTCTTGTCGACCTCTGTTCAGGGAGTCTGGGTATTTTGACATTGGCCTCTCAATATGTATATTCCTTATTGTCGTTTCTTGTTACCAATATTAGTTTATTTCCAACAATAAGCAGCTTTCACTCGGTTAATACTCGGGAGAAATCAAACCTCCATTTGGATCGGACTTCCTTAACTCTTGTGCAAAAATGTGTGCAGTATACTGCTGCATCCATTTTCAATAAGCTGCCACTCGAATACAAAAATCTTAGCAGTAATCCACGCGCTTTCAAATCGAAACTGGAGTGTTTCCTCATGGGTCACTCCTTCTATTCTGTCGAGGAGTTAATTGAAAAATTAAGCTGATTCTCATTGTACTGCTGATAGCGTTTGCTTAAACTTATGGACTGATTTTCTCTCAGGTTCATGAACATGTATTTTTATCTGTTATTACTTTTATGTTGTAAGTTCATGTGTCGCCCTAACCGCCGTCTGCTTCACGTCTGCTGTGCAGCGAGCTACCTTACTTTAAGTATTAACTGTATTTTTCTTACTTGTCACTTCTTCTTCCGTGTGTTTTTGCTTTTGCTGCCTCGGAGTGTAGCGGCAGTGGGGAGTCTAGTGCGTCGCATGGTGCACCCCAGGTGTTAGATGCTTCACCCACTGTCCCTGCTGTCGAGACATCTTCGCGGGTACCGGGCGCGGCTGGCCACCCTCTCCCCAAGGGGAGTGGCGGGTTCAGCGGCGTTCGCGGCGCACGAGGCGGAGGGTCAATGTGGAGGCTGGCCGTGTGGCATCGCCCGCTCTGCCTGTGAATGGACATGTGGCTGCTCCTTCAGCAAGGTCCGAGCAGGCACACGGGGGGAGGGGTTTATTAGTTATTGGGAGCTCCAACGTTAGGCTGGTGATGGAGCCCCTTAGGGAAATAGCGGAAAGGTCGGGGAAGAAGGCCAGTGTTCACTCTGTGTGCTTGCCGGGGGGTCTCATCCGAGATGTGGAGGGGGCCCTACCGGCGGCGATAGAGAGCACTGGGTGCACCCGACTGCAAATTGTTGCTGATGTCGACACCAATGACTCCTGCCGTCTGGGTTCAGAGGTCATCCTCAGTTCGTACAGGCGGTTGGCGGAGTTGGTGAAGGCGGAAAGCCTCGCTCGCGGGGTGGAATCAGAGCTAACTATTTGTAGTATCGTTCCCAGAACCGATCGCGGTCCTCTGGTTTGGATCCGAGTGGAAGGCTTAAACCAGAGGCTCAGACGATTCTTCGGAGAGCTGGGGTGCAAATTTCTCGACCTCCGCAATGGGGTGGAGAAATGTATGGTCCCCCTGAATAGGTCAGCCGTGCACTACACGCCGGAAGCGGCTACGAGGGTAGCGGAGTACGTGTGGAGTGCACATGGGCTTTTTATTAGGTTAGAGAATTCCCTCCCTAGGCCCGACAAGACGCCTCCTGAGACGCGGCAAGGCAGGAGTAGGCAAAATGCGACAGGGAATAACAATATTAATGTGCTAATAGTAAACTGCAGGAGCGTCTATAGAAAGGTCCCAGAACTGCTCTAATTAATAAACGGTCACAACGCCCATATAGTACTAGGGACAGAAAGTTGGCTGAAACCACATGTAAACAGTAATGAAATCCTGAACTCCGATTAGAATGTATATCGCAGAGAAAGGCTGGACAGTAAAGGGGGAGGCGTGTTTATAGCGATAAGAAGTGCAATAGTATCGAAGGAAATTGACGGAGATTCTAATTGTGAAATGATTTGGGTGAAGGTCACGGTTAAAGCAGGCTCAGACATGATAATTGGATGTCTCTATAGGCCACCAGGCTCAGCAGCTGTTGTGGCTCAGCACCAGAAGAATAATTTGGAAAATATTTCGAGTAGATTTCCCCACCATGTTATAGTTCTGGGTGGAGATTTTAATTTGCTGGATATAGACTGGGAGACTCAAACGTTCATAACGGGTGGCAGGGACAAAGAATCTAGTGAAATATTTTTAAGTGCTTTATCTGAAAACTACCTTGAGCAGTTAAACAGAGAACCGACTCGTGGCGATAATATATTAGACGTTCTGGTGACAAACAGACCCGAACTATTTGAATCAGTTAATGCAGAACAGGGAATCAGCGATCATAAAGCGGTTACTGCAACGACGATTTCAGCCGTAAATAGAAATATTAAAAAAGGTAATAAGATTTTTCTGTTTAGCAAAAGTGACAAAAAGCAGATTACAGAGTACCTGACGGCTCAACACAAAAGTTTTGTCTCAAGTACAGATAGTGTTGAGGATCAGTGGACAAAGTTCAAAACCATCGTACAATATGCGTTAGATGAGTATGTGCCAAGCAAGATCGTAAGAAATGGAAAAGAGCCACCGTGGTACGACAACCGAGTTAGAAAACTGCTGCGGAAGCAAAGGGAACTTCACAGCAAACATAAACATAGCCAAAGCCTTGCAGACAAACAAAAATTACGCGAAGCGAAATGTAGTGTGAGGAGGGCTATGCGAGAGGCTTTCAGTGAATTCGAAAGTAAAGTTCTATGTACTGAATTGGCAGAAAATCGTAAGAAATTTTGGTCCTATGTCAAAGCGGTAGGTGGATCAAAACAAAATGTCCAGACACTCTGTGGCCAAAATGGTACTGAAACAGAGGATGACAGACTAAAGGCCGAAATACTAAATGTCTTCTTCCAAAGCTGTTTCACAGAGGAAGACTGCACTGTGCTTCCTTCTCTTGAAGTCGCATAGTTGACAAAATGGTAGATATCGAAATAGACGACAGAGGAATAGAGAAACAATTAAAACCGCTCAAAAGAGGAAAGGCCGCTGGTCCTGATGGGATACCAGTTCGGTTTTACACAGTGTACGCGAAGGAACTTGCCCCCCTTCTTGCAGCGGTGTACCGTAGGTCTCTAGAATAGCGAAGCGTTCCAAAGGATTGGAAAAGGGCACAGGTCATCCCCGTTTTCAATAAGGGACGTCGAACAGATGTGCAGAACTATAGACCTATATCTCTAACGTCGATTAGTTGTAGAATTTTGGAACACGTATTATGTTCGAGTATAATGACTTTTCTGGAGACTAGAAATCTACTCTGTAGGAATCAGCATGGGTTTCGAAAAAGACGGCCGTGTGAAACCCAGCTCGCGCTATTCGTCCACGAGACTCAGAGGGTCTTAGACACGGGTTCACAGGTAGATGCCGTGTTTCTTGACTTCCGCAAGGCGTTTGACACAGTACCCCACAGTCGTTTAATTAACAAAGTAGGAGCATACGGACTATCAGATCAGTTGTGTGCTTGGATCGAGGAGTTCCTAGATAACAGAACGCAGCATGTCATTCTCAATGGAGAGAAGTCTTCCGAAGTAAGAGTGATTTCAGGTGTGCCTCACGGGAGTGTCATAGGGCCGTTGCTATTCACAATATTCATAAATGACCTGGTGAGTGACATCGGAAAGTCTCTGAGGCTTTTTGCAGATGATGCTGTGGTGTATCGAGAGGTTGCAATAATGGAAAATTGTACTGATATGCAGGAGGATCTGCAGCGAATTTACGCATGGTGCACGGAATGGCAATTGAATCTCAATGTAGACAAGTGTAATGTGATGCGAATACATAGAACGATAGGTCCCTTATCATTTAGCTACAAAATAGCAGGTCAGCAACTGGAAGCAGTTAATTCCATAAATTATCTGGGAGTACGCATTAGGAGTGATTTAAAATGTCGACTGTCAATGGTAAGAAAAGTGTTTCTAAAGAAGAAAAATTTGTTAACATCGAGTATAGCTTTAGGTATCAGGAAGTCTTTTCTCCGAGTATTTGTATGGAGTGTAGCCACGTATGGAAGTGAATAATGGACAATAAATAGTTTGAACAAGAAGAGAATAGAAGCTTTCGAAATGTGGTGCTACAGAAGAATGCTGAAGATTAGATGGGTAGATCACATAACTAATGTGGAGGTATTGAATAGGATACTGGAGAAGAGAACTTTGTGGCACAACTTGACTAGAAGATGGGGTCGGATGGTAGGACACGTTCTGAGACATTAAGGAATCACCAATTTAATATTGGAGGGCAACGTGAAGGGTAAAAATCGAGGAGGGAGACCAGGAGATGAATACACTAAGCAGATTCACAAGGATGTAGGTTGCAGTTGGTACTGGGAGATGAAGCTTCCACACGATACAGTAGCATGGAGAGCTACATCAAACCAGTTTGTGGACTGAAGACAACAACAACAACAACAACAACAACAACAAGGTATTTGTCTCATGTGTAACCTTCAACAGAAGTGGGGCAGACAAGAGGGTTAGATTATATGTACTTTCCATTGAAATTGATCCATAATGGGGAGATACTCAATGGGAAAATAATATGCTAATTTATTATCCACAGACCGCAAATGGACTGATCATGAACGAGGAATGAAAATTTGGTCACACTTCTGATAGTACACGTATTATTTGACCCCCCCCCTCTCTCTCTCTCTCTCTCTCTCTCTCTCTCTCTCTCTCTCTCTCTCTCTCTCTCTCACACACACACACACACACACACACACACACACACACACACACACACACACACACACACTCAATCGCGCGCGCGCGCTTGTTCTACTAAGTAATTCAATTCATTAATGGTGTCGGAAGAGATGGTTAGCAAGAAATCCTTTAGGCTCCTCGTAAACTGAAATCTGTCAGTAGTAAAGCTTTTTATGGCTGCCGGCAAGTTATTGAAAACATCGTTCTCCTTAATGATGCAGACTTTCTTGCACCAAAGTAATTAACTTACCAATTTTTGTGGAGATTATTCACTTCTAGTTATGACTTCATGAAATGAGCTGTTGATTTGAAAATATTCATTTGTTTTTAAACACAATATTCACGGGGAGAACGTATCTTCCATCTCCACCAGTTAACTGATCTATTTATATGACCCTTATTCTAAGTTGTGTTATATTAACGGTAAAACACAAAACATTTCTTACATGCATTTCCACTATTTTCCAACAAGCTGACAATTTTTCATGAATAATATATTAATAGTGAAATTTTTAGAAAAATTTTGAAAGACAGGTTTTGCGGGCAAATTTCAAAAATTAAAAGACCATAGTGTTCATTATAATACAATTTCTCCATGGTTTTTAATTCCTACTCCGAAGTTTTCTTTTGTTTCCTTTACTGCTTGCTCAGCAAACAGATTGAATAACATCGGGGATAGGCTACAACCCTGTCTCACTCTCTTCCCAACCACTGCTTCCCTTTCATATCCCTCGACTCTTCATGCCCTCGAGTAAGAAAACTGGTCGTTAGAATTCCATGGTTCTGGGATAAATGGTTTGAGAGGAAAGGTACATTTAGTTAGAAAAGGTACGGAAAATTTAAAGTTGTATTGCACTTACCGTCGTACATGCGCTCATTTAAATTCATAGTTTCTTTCACTTTCCAATAGTACGCATGCTGTACATAAACATAACATTTGTTTCATGATATTTACTTTTTTATTTCTTGCAAGTCTTCTAGAACTTCTTTCGAAAACTTTGTGGGTAGATCTTGGCATTTGTTTTGTTCAGAAACGTTATTACTCTAGCAAACAACTGACTACGAGACAAGAAAAAATGTATTCAATAGGTGAAAGCTCAAAGCTACGGGTAAAATGTCCCTAGGCTTATCATCTCAAAGAAGAGATGGCACAGAGAAACAAGTGGGCATGTCTTACATAGCAAGCTGCCATTTAAACCGACATTTAGAACCTTCAAATACGGATTTGGACTAAAATACTTTCATATTCACACTAAGTGTAAATAAAACTGGTACAATCACCAATAAACAAAATTATTTTCATTGTTTTCGGGGTTCCTTTTGCCTTTCGGAATAAATATATTGCGAATCAGCAGTTAACATGCCTGGTTCCCCAAACAGGAGACGACTAGAAACTTCCGAAATGTGGTGGTGTAGAAGAATGCTAAAAAAGTTTTGATCGAATAGCTGATGGGGAGATACGAAATCAGATTAGGGAGCAGAGAAATTAATGGCACAAATTGACAAAAAGAAGCGATCGTGGGTAAATGTCATATTTCGATTCCACCCATCCGCTGTGACCCACGACGTTCTGCATGACGTTGATTAGTTGCATTTCGAAGGATACCAGTGGCCTTATTAAATGTCAACTGCGATTGCCTTCGTTTCTAGAGCAATTTATAATGTTCGTTAACTATGATTTTTTTCGGAATATATCGTGATGAACTCTGGGAGGAACCACAGAACACAGCTTAAATTGTCGTTGAAGAAACGAGTAGTGATTGTATTTTTATCTTTCTTATCCGACACGTTGGGGAATCCAAGGTATAATGGGGTACACAGTTGAAAACTTTGATTAAATGTACAAAATTGATAAATAAGAGAGTTACAAATTTTTATATGAACACATTATGATGTATTAATCACAAAAATACAAGAACATTGCCATAAAATAAAACAACAATATTTTCTCACTCAAAAACAGAAATTTATAACATTTGCACGCGTCACAATGGGGTGGTAAATACAAGTGATTACAAAAACGTATAAAATTATCCGAAATGCAGAAAATATTGGCTTGCTCGTTATTTTTTTTAGTTTAAAGTGAGTATTAATGTCAAACTACAGTTTTCATGAATCGTATCCTTTCCTTGAGGCTGTTTACAAAATTCACACACGGGGAGACACTCATCATCTTCGCTATCTATTCCTGCACAAGAATCGTGTGTCAGTTTTTTGCAGGTGGAACGAGCGACACAACTTCCAACTGATTTTGAATATAACCCACCACAATATACACATTGACAGTAAGAACTTTCCTCATAATCACTCTCGTTAGTATTGTATTCTCTCCCCTTTTTTCCATTTACCTTCAGAATCTTTCTCTCTTTTTTGAGTTCTTAATTTTATTCTCTTTCGCAGAAAGTTTTCTGTTTGCTCTTTCTTCTTTGTCAATGTTCTTTTTTCTATTTCTCCCATTAATGACTTTTAACTCTTTTTTTGTACGGCGAATCAGTTAAAACAACGTTGTTCCCCCTTTTCAGTCTCGCTCTTTTCTTGCTTTCGTTAACTTTTGACAAGAAAATCAGAATCTCAGGTGAAATATGAAATGAGGAGGTTGTGTTGTCAGTTGTCATCCAAGAGCACCCAAGATTAGAACAATTAGCCCCAATAACTTTGTTATTCTTAGGCGGCAGTTCATTGTAACAATTCGCTGAAACCTCGTCCCCTTGATTATCCAGCCCGTTTGAGTCGTCTTTTTCAGCTGGTGTGCTAGGTGAAGGCAATTCCAATTGTTCAGATATAATAACCTCTTTATCTGACGGCCTATCACGTCCGCTGTCAGTTGTGTGTGCCGGGAGGAAGTGTGCGTCGTGAATATGGATGGGTCCGTGGGCCATATTGCAGTAGCTTCGAAACCTTTAATAGCGGTTTTCATTGTTGCGCTTTAGACGAAAGCTGAACCAAAAAGCGTTGAAATTTCAAAGATAGTTACGACTTTCGCTGCATGGTTCCGTAGCCATTTTCGAAGCTGATCACTATAACGAGGATTTATAAAACAAACATCAAGCGGCTGAAGTCTGTGAGAGCAATGTGGTGGTAAAGAAACGCCACTCTCCCTCGCGTAGTCCATAACGTCAATGTTCGTGGTATGTGCTGAGTGGCCATCTGATATAAGGAGAACTGGGACCTGCTTTGATGCCTTAGAAAATACCACTAATTGTGGAAACCATACAAATAAGGACTCTGTGGCCATACATGCTGTGCTGTGGACCTCAGCGCAACCTCCTGCTGCCTGTCCTAACTCAAATTCTTTCTGCTTCTTCTTTCGTGGAAAAATAATCGTAGGAGGAATGTCAGCTCCGCTTGCTGACGTACTAATGAGGCTGGTTGCAGTTTTGCCCCTTTCTGCAGATGTTAACGATCGCACTGGACGGTTCCCTTTGCAAGCTGCGATGTTCGATTAGTTTTTAGCATTAACCGAGACGCCTGTTCCATCACAATTAGTTATTTGAGAAGTCATTAGTTTGTGATTGTCAGTTACATCTGTAAGCAACGAAAAAAACCTATCGACAGCTACTTTATTAAAATCCATGATTCTTGTACCAGATGTTGCTTCGGGCTTGCGAACAAACCCACATTTGCTTCTTCATTGTTTCATGATGTAATAAAGATTTCGATTTGTTTTGCTCGAAATTTTCGAAAAGGTATCTGTGAAACGTGCAAAAATTGAAATGGCAAAACTGTGCACCTGCCGAAATACGAGTGCGTATACTCATTTGAAAAAATGTTCCTAAACTGCTTCTGATACGCTAGAGGTTACCTCACAGTAAACAGCAATTGTAGTTGACCATTTGCCTGCACCGTATAAAGTACGGCCAATAAAATATTTTTGTAGGGAGGACACATCATCTCATCCTAAATGGAGAGTTCATCTATACGTGTAAAAGTAACCACTTGTGCCAGAGGGAAGCGTGTTGGGAGCCTTACTGTTCATGTTGTATATTAACATTACAGATAATATAAGAAAGCTCACATATTTCGAAAATGATGCCGATATCGACATTGAGGTAACAAAGGTCGTGTGAAGCGATATGCACATACAGGGGATAGTAAAAATGTGACCACCTATACTTGCATCTACATGGATACTCTGCAAATCACATTTAAGTGCCTGGCAGGTTGTTCATCGAACCACCTTCACAAGTCTCTATTATTCCAATCTCGCATAGCACCCGGAAAGAATGATCACCTGTGTCTTTCCATACGAGCTCTGACTTCCCTTATTTTATCGTTGTGGTCGTTTCTCCCTACGTAGGTCGGTGTCAACAAAATATTTTCGCATTCGGAGGAAAAAGTTGGTGATTGGAATTTCGTGAGAAGATTCCGTCGCAAAGAAAAACGCTTTTCTTTTAATGATGTCCAGCCAAAATCCTGTATCATTTGTGTGACACACTCTCTCATATTTCGCGATAATAGGAGGACGTGCTGCCTTTCTTTGGACTTTTTCGATCTACTCCGTCAGTCCGATCTTTTAAGGATCCCACATTTCCCAGCAGTATTCTAAAAGAGGACGGACAAGCGTAGTGTAGGCAGTGTCCTTTGTAGGTCTGTTACGTTTTCTAAGTGTTGTGCCAATAAAACGCAGTCTTCGGTTAGCCTTAACCGCAACATTTTATATGGGTTCTTTCCAATTTAAGTTGTTCGTTATTGTATAATAATAATGGCGTGTGACGAGGGCCTCCCATCGGGTAGATCGTTCGCCTGGTGCAAGTCTTTCGATTTGACGCCACTTCGGCGACTTGCGCGTCGATGGGGATGAAATGATGATTAGTACAACACAACACCCAGTCCCTGAGCGGAGAAAATCTCCGACCCAGCCGGGAATCTAACCCGGTCTTTTAGGATTGACAGTCTGTCGTGCTGACCACTCAGCTACCGCGGGCGGACGTTAGTTATTGTAACACCTAGTTAGTTAGTTGACTTTACGGCTTTTAGATTAGACTACAACTTCTCTGATAGTGATTCGTCCATTCTGCTTCACCAGCAATATTGCGGGATCAGTAACGACCTGATTTGCGGATATTGCGGGCGTACCTTAACTGGCTTCTGTCTTCATTGATTAGCGGCTACCTTTGAAATGGTTGTACCACTCCTTTAGCCCTGCAGTACCCATTACTTTGTCCACAAACACACGATGGTTTCAACTTGAGAATCGCCAAGCTTGGAGCCAAATGTGATGTAAAGACGTCATTTTGCTCATAATACTAAATCCAACGTGTACGACTTGCAAGTGTTCCGAAGTAGTGGAGAAAATCAGGTATGTGTGCTAAATATGCCTGAAAACATGAGCCCATGCGCGCCCTGATACCATTGTTGATTTCAACAATTAAAAAAGGTCGGATATTTTTTGAACAGCTCATGTATATAAGCCATCGCCAGTGATGTCGAAAGAGCAAGATACCCCTAACTACGCCAGTTGTATAGGTAGTTCGAATGGAGCGGTCTATTGTCTGACGTATCTCCATAACAGCTCTGAACCGAATACCCCAAAGTTCGACAAATGGTTCAAATGGCTCTGAGCACTATGGGTCTTAACATCTATGGTCATCAGTCCCCTAGAACTTACAACTACTTAAACCTAACTAACCTAAGGACATCACAAAACACCCAGCCATCACGAGGCAGACAAAATCCCTGACCCCGCCGTGAATCGAACCCGGGAACCCAGACGCGGAAAGCGAGAACGCTACCTTTACGTCAGGAATCAAGCTGAGCTCAGAAGGGCGCAATTCCGGGGCTGTCTCAGGCCGATACTGATCTTCGGCCTGACGTGGCTGCTTGTCCTGTTCCAGGGGTTGCCCCTCAGTCTGCAAGATCCGAGCAGTCGCAGAGGGTGGTCTCACTGGTAGTTGGGAGCTCCAACGTCAGGCGCGTAATGGGGCCCCTTAGGGATATGGCAGCAAGAGAGGGGAAGAAAACCAATGTGCAATCCGTGTGCATACCGGGGTGAGTCATTCCAGATGTGGAAAGGGTCCTTCCGGATGCCATGAAGGATACAGGTTGCACCCATTTGCAGGTGGTCGCTCATGTCGACACCAATGATGTGTGTCGCTATGGATCGGAGGAAACCCTTCCTGGCTATCTGATTTGGTGAAGACTGCCAGTCTCGCTAGCCGGATGAAAGCAGAGCTCACCGCTCACCATCTGCAGCATCGTCGACAGGACTGACTGCGGGCCTTTGGTAAAGAGCTGAGTAAAGGGTCTGAATCAGAGGCTGAGATTGTTCTGTGACCGTGTGGGCTGCAGATTCCTCGACTTAAGCCATAGGGTGGTGAGGTTTCGGGTTCCGCTGGATAGGTCAGGAGTCAACTACACGCAACAAGCGGGTACACGGGTAGCAGGGGTTGTGTGGCGTGAGCTGGGCGGTTTTTTAGGTTAGATGGCATTGGGCAAGCACAAAAAGGGCGGCAGCCTCAACGAGTTCGGGGCAAAGCAGGACATGAGGGGACCAAGCAGCAATCGGTATTGTAATGGTAAACTGTCGAAGCTGCGTTGGTAAAGTACCGGAACTTCAAGCGCTGATAGAAAGTACCGAAGCTGAAATCGTTATAGGTACAGAATGCTGGCTGAAACCAGAGAGGAATTCTGCCGAAATTTTTACAAAGGTACAGACAGATATAAAGGATAGATTGCATGCAACCGGTGGTGGAGAGTTAGTCGCTGTTAGTAGAAGTTTATCCTGTAGTGAAGTAGAAGTGGATAGTTCCTGTGAATTATTATGGGTGGAGGTTACACGCAACAGCCGAGCTAGGTTAATAATTGGCTCCTTTTACCGACCTTCCGACTCAGCAGCATTAGCGGCAGAACAACTGAGAGAAAATTTGGAATACATTTCACATCAATTTTCTCAGCAAGTTATAGTCTTAGGTAGAGATTTCAATTTACCAGATATAGACTGGGACACTCAGATGTTTAGGATGGGTCGTAGGGACAGAGCGTCGAGTGACATTATACTGAGTGCGCTATCCGAAAATTACCTCATGCAATTAAACAGAGAACCGACTCGTGGAGATGACATCTAGGACCTACTGATAACAAACAGACCCAAACTTTTCGACTCTGTATGTGCAGAACAGGGATTAGTGATCATAAGGCTGTTGCAACATCCCTGAATATGGAAGTTAATAGGAATATAAAAAGAGGGAGGAAGGCTTACGTGTTTAGCAAGGGTAATAGAAGGCAGATTTCAGTCTACCTAACAGATCAAAACGAAAATTTCTGTTCTGACACTGACAATGTTGAGTATTTTTGGAAAAAGTTCAAGGCAATCGTAAAATGCGTTTTAGACAGGTACGTGTAGAGTAAAACTGTGAGGGACGGGATAAACCCACCGTGGTTCAACAACAAAGTTAGGAAACTACTGCGAAAGCAAAGACAGCTTCACTCCAAGTATAAACGCAGCCAAAACCTCTCAGACAAACAGAAGCTAAACGATGTCAAAGTTAGCGTAAGGAGGGCTATGCGTGAAGCGTTCAGTGAATTCGAAAGTAAAATTCTATGTACCGACTTGACAGAATATCCTAGAAAGTTCTGGTCTCAATTTAAATCAGTAAGTGGTTGGAAACAGCATGTCCAGACACTCCGGGGTGATGATGGCATTGAAACAGAGGATGACAGGCGTAAAGCTGAAATACTAAACACCTTTTTCCAAAGATGTTTCATAGAGGAAGACCGCACTGCAGTTCCTTCTCTAAATCCTAGCACAAACGAGAAAATGGCTGACATCGAAATAAGTGTCCAAGGAGTAGAAAAGCAACTGGAATCACTCAACAGAGGAAAGTCCACTGGACCTGACGGGGTACCAATTCGATTCTACACAGTACGCGAAAGAACTTGCCCTCCCTTTTAACAGCCGTGTACCGCAAGTCTCTAGGGGAACGGAAGGCTCCAAATGATTGGAAAAGAGCACAGGTAGTCCGAGTCTTCAAGAAGGGTCGTAGAGCAGATGCGCAAAACTATAGACCTATATCTCTGACGTCGATCTGTTGTAGAATTTTAGAACATGTTTTTTGCTCGAGTATCATGTCGTTTTTGGAAACCCAGAATCTACTCTGTAGGAATCAACATGGATTCCGGAAACATCCATCGTGTGAGACCCAACTCACTTTATTTGTTCATGAGACCCAGAAAATATTAGATACAGGCTCCCAGGTATATGCTATTTTTCTCGACTTCCGGAAGGCGTTCGATACAGTTCCGCACTGTCGCCTGATAAATAAGGTAAGAGCCCACGGAATATCAGACCAGCTCTGTGGCTGGATTGAAGAGTTTTAACAAACAGAACACAGCATGTTGTTATCACTGGAGAGACGTCTACAGACGTTAAAATAATATCTGGCGTGCCACAGGGGGTGTTATGGGACCATTACTTTTCACAATATATATATAAATGAGGTAGTAGATAGTGTCGGAATTCCATGCGGTTTTTCGCGGATGATTCTGTAGCATACACAGAAGTTGCAGCATTAGAAAATTGTAGCGAAATGCCGGAAGATCTGCAGCGAATAGGCCCTTGGTGCAGGGAGTGGAAACTGACCCTTAACATATGCAAATGTAATGTATTGCGAATACATAGAAAGAAGGATCCTTTATTGTATGATTATATGATAGCGGATCAAACACTGGTAGCAGTTACTTCTGTAAAATATCTCGGAGTATGCGTGCGGATCGATTTGAAATGGAATGATCATATAAAATTAACTGTTGGTAAGGCGCGTACCAGGTTGAGATCCATTGGGAGAGTCCTTAGAAACTGTAGTTCATCAACAAAGGAGGTGGCTTACAAAACACTCGTTCGACCTATACTTGAGTATTGCTCATCAGTGTGGGATCCGTACCAGATCGGGTTTGCGGAGGAGATAGAGAAGATTCAAAGAAGAGCGGCTCGTTTCGTCACAGGGTTATTTGGTAACCGTGATAGCGTTACGCAGATGTTTGACAAACTCAAGTGCCAGACTCTGCAAGAGAGCCGCTCTACATCGCGGTGTAGCTTGCTCGCCAGATTTCGAGAGGGTGCGTTTCTGGATGAGGTATCGAATATATTGCTTCCCCTTACTTATACCTCCCGAGGAGATCACGAATGTAAAATTAGAGAGAGGCTTTCAGATAGTCTTTCCTCCCGCGAACCATACGCGACTGGAACAGGAAAGGGAGGTAATGACAGTGGCACGTAAAGTGCCCTCCGCCACACACCGTTGGGTGGCTTGCGGAGTATAAATATAGATGTAGATGAGTGTGGTGCGTGATGCGGCGCTCCCCATCCCTATATACCGATCAAATCAGTCACGACTTGAACCGAGCGTGCCCGAACATTGTCCTACAAAATGATGGCCGCCTCCTGCAGAAACCGACGCTGCTTCTTTCTCTCAGTTGCTTTTCAACTTTGTAACACAGTCTGTTTCGTTTTAGAGTCCAAACCGCTTAACAGATATTGTTCAAATTTGTCATGGAGACAGTTTGAACCCTTAGAAAGAACATAGCCCACTTTAAAAAGCAAGAATTTTTTTTTTGAATCAGTGAACGTAAACTACATTAAAACTTACTTATTTTGGTTGTATAACTTAAGAATTCTATAATGTATAAGTACTTCAGTAGTCGCCGCGCGGGATAGTCTCTCAAACGAAATTGCTCCCACGTCCGAGGCCTTTCAATATCACGTCTTCCATTCCGCTTGTAGTTAAGAATATTTTGGGGAAGTCTTCACGATATTTTTGAATTTTTTAGTTTCTGTTGAAAATACTTAATTTTTCTCTAGTATCTTCATTCCTAATCATTTCTTGTTGTGCAGCTCTTCGAATTTCTTAGGAACCTCATCTCTGCCGTGTGATTTTTTTTTTGCTTTTTTTTAAACCATGTTTTCGCTTTCATAGCATAATACAGGAACCGCGACCACGTTATAGAATTTCGGGACAATCTTTTTGTACTTTATTGCCCAATATTCAGATAATAGTGTCACAAACAGCTTAGAATTTGTGTAATTTATTTTAAGTATCAGAGTAAAAATCAGATCTTACAGCGTAGCCTAAATGAAAGATTAAGAGACCAGTTCTAAAGCAGGATTTTCCAAAACTAGTTTTAAACTGACTGAGTATTTTCCTCGGAGTGCACTTATTTTCGTTTTGTTCCTAGAAATTTTAAAGTTGTATTCATTGCATATTTCGTTCAGGTGGTATATACATCTTTGGAGGTCATTTCGTGAACGTGAATCATGTCATCTACAAACAGAAGCACAATCAGGTATTTCTCATTCGTTATCCCAATTCCTTTGTCTTGTCATAGTTCCTGCTTTCATTTATGAAGAACGAAGTCAATGTAAATACTAAAAATGCTGACTTAATCTGCTCATTTAAATGTATACCGAACGAGCTGCCGCAGTGGTTATTACATGGTATGATGATGATGATGATGATGATTGGTTTTTGGGGCGCTTAACTGCACGGTTATCAGTGCCTGTACAAAGCTCCAACCTTTACACAGTCCAGTTTCGCCACCTTCACGGATGATGATGAAATGATGACACCACAGACACCTACTTCCCGGGCGGAGAAAGCAACCCAGCCGTGAATCGAACCCGGAATCCCATCACCAACAACGCTAGCTTCTACACGACGAGCTGTCAACTAGTACACTAGACTCGCATTCGGGAGGATGACGTTTAAATCCGCATCCGGCCATCCTGATACGTTTTCCGTAACTTTCCTGAATCGCTCCAAGTAAATGCTGGGATGGTTCCTTTGAAAGGGAACGGCGGACTTCTTTTACCCTTCCCTGACGCAGTGCCAACTCCTGCTCCGTCTCTAATGACCTCGACATCGATAGCACATTAAATGCAATCCTCCTTCCGTCCTTCATTTAAAGGCATAGGTTTACGCAATAAGTCGGGCGTTAAAAGTTAAAAACTGCGTACTCGTCTAAGGCAGCATAATTTCATGGCGCGCAAATTATCGAGACTATATTCACCGAGCATTTGTGAAAGGCAGCACGTGGCGACTTCCAACAAACTTCACACATAATTTCGAAACTTGGCGAAACTTTTTTTCCCCTCTGACATCCCTGACATAATGATGAAAGGAAAAAGACTTTTATCACTTCTACATTTTCGCTGATCGTGCAGTAAGGTGTCAGCATCAGGCTTGATGTTTCACTTTATTACTTCTTTACTACTCACTTTATTCGCAACACATTTGTCAGACAGTATCCACAAACGTCGCCGAATGTACCTGAAAATTATAGAATTGTACAACACCTAGTTCAGTACATAAATATTGAGACGTTTTCGAAAAACTAGCTTCTCTTACAACTGAGGGTCTTCAACTGCAAAGGGTTATGTTTCTTCAGGTCAAGTTTTTAACACATTAACTGATACGGAATGTGAACGAACTTCTGAAGGTGTTTTACGAATGGGACTTCCAGTTTTCAGACAGCAATTTGGAGGGGAGAAGGGGGCCGTGGTTACGCGGTCTATTTGGAACTTCAGTGTTTTCGCAAATGATGCTGTTGCCTGTAATAAAGTTCTGTTTGAAAGAAGTCACGCCTTCATAAGATTTCAGTGTAGTGCAAAGCATGACAACTTAGTTTAAATGTTCCCGAAATGTAAAATTGTTCGGTTCACAAAACGATATAACCTTATCCTACGAGTATAGTGCAGCGAGTCAAACTCGCTATCGCTCAACCCACATGAATACCCGGGTGTAAAAATTTCTAGAGATTTGAAATGGAACCGTCACATAGTCGCAGTCTTAGGGAAATACGGTGGATGGCTGCAATTCGTTGGTAGAATTCTAGGAAAATACAATCAGTGTACAAAAGAAATTGCTTACTAATCACGCTTGCGACCCATCCCCGAATATTGCTCGAGATTCTTGGATCCTAATCAGATACAACTGCCCGGCGATACTGAATGTATACAGAGAAGGGCGGCACGAATGGTCACAGGTTTTTTGACCCGTTGGAGAATGTCACACAGTTTCTGATCAAATTGAACAGGCAGGCGCTTGGAAAGAAACGTAAAATATCTAGAGAAAGTCTACTTGGAATATTTCCGGAGGAATCCTTAACTGTTGAATATAGGCGAATGGTAGTCAATGGAGGGAATGACTGCGAATGATCGTTCGATTTGCGTTCTCTTCCGTAGGCTGCGATGCAAACCAATCCTGGTGATATTCCCGGTGTGAGATGTAGTTGGCAGCTCTGTAAATGCTGACCGGTGAGTCGCTTAAAGCCCAGGTGAAATTAATCTCGGAGGGACACATCACGCTCTCAACCGACTAAGCTTGTCCCCTAAGGATCGCCTAGAGCCTGTGACTAGTGCATTGAATGTAAATACGGAAAACTGCAAAAACTCACTTTTTCAACTATTTGTAATTCCATTAACTAGTTTTGTAACCTTTACAGACTCATCTTCAAATGTGGCACACAGAATTTCCGTCTCTCTGGCGTGGAGACAGAGCGACAGTTACATGGCGACATGTGTCGGAAAACCAGTTATTCCACTTACTGACTAACGGACAGTTCATGGTAGACACAGACTATCCCGTGGAAGAGTAAAGTATCTCGAGGAGACCTAATTAGAAAGTTTCTAGAACTGACGTTACATGATGAAAGTAGGAATGGAATATACTTAAACCGCCTACGTATTGTAACTGTAGGAAGCGTGAAGACCAGAAGAGACTAAGCACAGCACGCACAGAGGCTTTCAAGCAGCCACAGTTCGCACGCTCCATACGTCAGTGGAGTGGGAATAAGTCCTAATAACTGGTATACTGGCAAGTTCCATCTGTCACGCAATTCACGGTCATTTATAGACTACAAATTATAAGCTGCCTATGTTTTGTTTAAATTTGGATTACAAGAAAATGGGCGTTTTGCAAAATGTCCTACATAAGTCTCCTCTTCATCAACACCACCACCATGAGTGTTCTGCCCTAGGGCAGGTCTTCACATGTAGTTCTCCATGCAGTCCCATCATTTGTTACCCTCTTGTTTTCTCACAACTATTTTCTGTTCTTACGCTGTCCACCACCTGGTATGTTCTGCGTCTTCTTCTTCTTCTTCTCCTTCTTCTTCTTCTTGCATTCACCATTTCCTTCATACCATCAATAAACAATCTCTTCTCATTCAGTGTCCATGCCAATTGTGTTTGCTCATCCTGCTACCTTTAAAATTTCTCTCTGTTCTCCCAATCAACACCACCTCATTTCTCACTGTGCCTGCCTATTTTATCCCCTATCAACGCACCCACATAAAAGCCTCCTGTTATGAAACGTCTCGTTGGCAATTGCTATACGTATTTTCACCTCCTTATTACTTCCAATGTCGTCCATAATAGCACGTCGCAGTTATCTAAAAACACTAAATTGTTGTGTATCTTCCTGCCTAACATTATAGTTGTTCTTGCTTTTCTTGCACCTATCACCGGACATTTTGCGTTTTTCTTATTATTTCTCATTCCAATTTACTCACGTCTCTTGTTCAATTCTTTTAACATTTCAGTCATACTTTCGCTCTCTGCCAATAACACCACATGATCCGCGAGTCTAATACATTCTGCTCTCCTAACAACAACCCGCTCCCGTCTATGTCGTTTCAAACGTTTTTGAATGACATGCTCCAAATATATTTACACACTAGGGAGAATAAACGTACCCCGGAGGACTTACCCCAGCGCGATGGAAATCGATACACGTGATGTTCATTCATGCCCAATAGTATCCGAACGACCTGAATTGAATTTCGCCTGATTCACATGCAACCCACATAGCGCAACTGTCTAGCAGGTCTCCTTATCGCTCCTTGGTACAGTCGTTTGACTATTGAAAGTGGTTCCAACAAGTCACCACGAGAAAAAACTGTTCTGTATTGCAATAACTCAAGATGCAAAGTAATACCACGATACTACAAATATCACCTTATCACAGATAAGATTGCCCTTAAGGCTTGTAGCTCACATTTATTACAATAAATGACATACCTGACATTTTACCACTCTCATTATTACGTCAGATAGGTAATGCACGTGGTAAATTCGTCGTATTCATGATTTACTCTTCAAAGTAACATACCGTACTTATTATTTAACACAAAATAAGATTAAAAATTAAAGATATTCACGAGCAGCTAATTGAGAATATTTATGAACTTCAAATGACACGACGAACCGTCTCGTTCTGCATATGGATGCAAACTCAGGTCATGCAGACTAAGCAATGATTTCGTGCCTGACGGATACTGACTGTCACTCCTGATTAGGCATACAGAGAGTGATATACCTCGATTTTAGACAGAGCCAGTTTGCAAATTCCAACTTTAAATTACATATCGCAAGTATTTTTGCCGGACGCGAATTCCTACCCAGCACCTATTTTCACTGTTAACGAACGACGAGAGATGTTGAATCTTGGTTCTTAACAAGTAACTTATTTGAATTGCCGTGAGGTAAGGCTTTGTGTTGGACAGGGGTTCGAACTCAGAACTTAATCGGATAGATATCGACGCACAATCAACTGTGACATTTCGGGTTTTCTCGGCAGTAGCTAGATGTTTTAACTGAAATGACGAGACGAAACATACATTTTTTTCCTTCCCAAGACTCCAACCCGGCATCTATCGCTGTTATATTCTAGAGAAAACGAACGTTAAATATGGGTTTGTTGCACCAGCAGCGACATGTGAGCGTGTTTGAACTAGAAATAATATGACGAAGAGTTCAGTGCTCACTGGGAATACAGCTCCACACATCATATCGCTTTTGACTACACACAAAGATACGTCAGCTTCCGAATTTTTGTCCAGCTCGGACTAACATCTTGAACTTACAGTGATCTCGCAAATAGTTCTGTGTCTCACTGGGTGTCAAAAACGTCACATATCGTTAGTGTTGACAAAGAATGAAAATACATTAAACATTAAAATAATTATCCACCAGCAGATAGGTGTTCTCATGCTAGAGCTTGATAATACATAATGAAATCTATAGTGCCGGGCCAGGATTCGAACCCATTCACGCGCAGTATGTGGAGATGTTGAGGAATCTGCAGTTCTGAACAAACAACAAATTGTAGACGTGCTGTATTCTCACGAAGGGATCAAATTCAGCGTTAAGTACGGTCTAAGTTGCATTCCCAGATCAGAACCGATTTTATCGACATACAGAAGCTCATATAAAATATGGACTAAATGTCCTGTGAGCCTACATAGCGTTTGTTTCGTCACTAGAAATAAATAACAAGTATAAGAAAGGTTTCTACGTGTCGCCGCTCCAGTCTTTATTGTGATTCATCCTAACGTCTACTTTGTAGTAAAGGAATATTATTTTTCATGTTAATTTCAGACCACAATGTCATTATATCTTCTTCACTTGGTGTAGCCAGAAGAGAATGGAATCTGTCTCTTCTTATCTAAAATCATTGACAGAAGTTGGAATCGAACCCAGTCCATAGATATACAAGCATATTATAAGTATGTGGCTCATTTTTCTATCGTAACGCCGTTGCACCTCTCTGGATGAGAATTGACACACAGGCTTCCTGTAGTAATTTGCAGCAGGTTCAGTAAATTCATTTACTTGGTTGACCGAATCACAATGAACTAGCTGCCTCGACTACCCAGTGCATAAATTCGACTTTATTTTGTAATCACCGAAATAAAATCACGTACCTGCCACCTACACAGAACAGCCAACAGTGTAGGATGCACAAATTTGAAAAGGAAGTGTTTCTTTCCACTTGAGCTACTGTATTGCGCCATCTCTTTGTTGAAAACGTCGTGCATTGCAAATGTCGCATTTCATAAGTAAAGTTTTGTATTCCTAGAAACCCAAAATTTGTTTGTCAGCTGCGGGAAGAGGAGTTACCCGTTGTGCAGCATTGTAAGTTTTCACCATTGCACTATGAGCCGAAAGTATTTTTTTGCGATTTCCTTATCGATGTTTTATCTGACTGCTTGTAGCTCTTTCACAGAAGGGATAAAAACGTTACAGTCAGCGAGACTGGAAGTGCGAACCATAACAGATGCTATTTCTCAGGTCAGCGCATTACCATAGAGCTGGCGTAGAAGTACGTGTCTTAGCTTACTCTTACGAGTTCGATAATGTCTAGCACTCGTAAACCGCTATTTAAAGGACGAGATTAGTTGCGAATTTCCACGTGCAACGACTTTTCTGGGCTGAAAACCGTAAATTTACAATCTTTTGTTACACCTAACGTGATAATAAATCAGATTATTCAATGGAAATGACAGGTAAAATCAAGTGAACTTTGAGGATAAATTCCGTGCGCACCAGGAAGGAACTCGTCGAACACAGAGTTGCAAAACATACGTTGCCTTGTTGTCAAATCTCAGTTACAGTACCAGCAGAAAGAAGACGAACCGATGTGATCGTACAGCGGGCTGGGAAGTGACCATAGCTGGTGTCTCCAAGTCGCGGTTGCTACGGCCTGGAATACGTAATGCGTCTGATTCGCATTTCTGTAACTAGGTTTAGGGACTGGAGCGTGGTTACTAATAATACTCCAAACTAACTGAAAACTAAGCATCATATACCAGTAACTCTCACAGTTGTTTTTATATTTATTTCGTAAGTGTACTAAAAACTAAGAAGCTCATTCAGAGACGTTTTGATGCCTCGCCGATAGTCGAGCAAAACAAACAAATAAAGAAAAAAAGAATGTGTGTGTGTATGAGAGAGAGAGAGAGAGAGAGAGAGAGAGAGAGAGAGAGAGAGAGAGAGAGAGAGAGAGAGAGAGAGAGAAATCAAAAAGAATGAGAGAGAGTAAGAAATTGTTGTAAAGAAATTGAATCATGGTATGTAAAGAAATCTTTCATTAAAATTACACGTTACACATCATTACGAAATATCGTATTCATGATCTATGAAACAAAAATTGATCTAATGTAATCTAATCATATCATATTGATGGCTATCCATGAAGAGTCATGAATTACCGAAATTTTTGCCAATACCAGTAATGAAATCTAAACTTGAAAATAAAAGACGACAATTTTTGTAATAAACCTGGACTCCTAACAAGACAATTTCGTCCCTGTTAACTAACCACGAAAGATGTCTGATATACCTCCAAGCTCAAGTAACTAAGTGCGCATGCATTTAAAGATTAAGTGCATGATGTGAATTTATATGACGGAGATACGAACCCAACACGTAATCGTATTGTTAATTAAGTAAAATCAAATTTACGTATCGGTTTTTCTTACCAGCTGCTAGGTGTTTGAATCTAAACTAAGGATACAAACTTTTGTACCTAAGTGACAATCTAACTACACGCCTACCGTGCATCCACAAATATAGCTTAAATATCAGTTGCTTACTCACCAACGGTAAGGTGTGTGCGTGTTTGACAAGAAATAATGACACCTATTGCGATTGTTGGCAACACATGAATAGACATTAAAAGCGCACGTTGGTTTTCACTAGCGGGACGGTGTGCACGTTATAGGGCTTGAACTGAAACTATGAATATTTTTGTATTGGATCAGGATTCGGACCCACATCCTTACCTTTGGAGGAGACCTAGAGAAGGTTGCAGTCTTGCGAAAAGGGACGAAATGGTTGAACTATAATGTCCCGAGAGCTTCAGATCCTCGAAAGAGGAGAAACGAATTCGAATCACAGTCCAGCACCAAATTTTTCAACGTCTCTAGTTGAACCAATTACAAGTAAAATAAGAGCCCCATCCTTTAAATGGCTATCGGTTCATAAAATAAAATAAAATTTTCTAATGTAAGTAAGTTTACTGGCGACTGTATTTCTGTTTACGATGACTTCCGCTATGTCATTTCCCAACGTAACCTGGCTCTGCCCAGTTGGTAATGATGGAACGTGATTTGTATTGCGAATTCTGGATTATAACGTCTTTCTTTTGAGGTTACCAGACGCAAAGTAAATCTGTTTGTGCTTCTTAAAAGTAAATGTCTGAACCCACGCATTGCTCCTGTGATAGTTCCACCAGGCCACTGTGCCCACATTTCCCAGCCCCAGGAGTGAGCTGCAATGGATGATGTGCTGAGCTTACAAAAGTAGTCACGGTGGATAAAACGCGAGTCTATTAAATGTTTAAGTAGAAAAAAGCTTCTGACGCGGAGATTATGCTATTCTCATGTCAGCAGGATGTAAAGACCCTTGTAGACATCATAGGCTCGATGTGAAGCCATTTTGAAATGTTCACAAATTCAGATATTTTCTTAGTTCGTGAAGATCCACTGGGAAGTGTGAAGTTACCGGATAATTGGATTATTACCGACATTATTACTATCATTTTCTTCATGCCGCTGCTGGAACACTGTACTTGAATATAAGTTCGTGCCTTTTGGTCACTATACAAGTAGTTTCCCAAGAAGAGGTTCTTTCTCTGTCTACAGAATTCTTTTCATGTTAATATCAAACATCAGCAATTACTCATAGATTACATTAAAACTAAAGTAATCGATGAAGACGTTACTTGATAACAAAAACGCGCTGCCATTCTTCTATTACTTGCGCCTAGAAATGGCTGTCGAGTGCTGCCAAACCAAAAGCTAAGAGATGTTACTGCCTGCCGATATACGTTCGAATCCCTGCCCAGTACAAAGCCTTACCTCACGGCAATTCAAGTAAGTTACTTGTTAAGAACCAAGATTCAACATCTCTCGTCGTTCGTTAACAGTGAAAATAGGTGCTGGGTAGGAATTCGCGTCCGGCAAAAATACTTGCGATATGTAATTTAAAGTTGAAATTTGAAAACTGGCTCTGTCTAAAATCGAGGTATATCACTCTCTGTACGCCTAATCAGGAGTGACAGTTAGTATCCGTCAGGCACGAAATCATTGCTTAGTCTGCATGACCTGAGTTTGCATCCATAAGCAGAACGAGACGGTTCGTCGTGTCATTTGAAGTTCATACATATTCTCAACTGGTTGCCCGTGAATAACTTCAATTTTTAATCTCATTTTGTGTTCAATGATAAGTACGGTATGTTACTTTGAAGAGTAAATCATGAATTCGACGAATTTACAATGTGCATTACCTATATGACGTAATAATAATGAGAGTGGTAAAATGTCAGGTATGTCATTTATTGTAATAAATGTGAGCTACAAGCCTTAAGGGCAGTCTTATCTGTGGTAAGGTGTTCCGTGATATTTGTAGTATCGTGGTATTACTTTACGTCTTGAGTTATTGCGATACAGAACAGTGTTTTCTTGTGGTGATTTGTTGGAACCATTTTCAATAGTCAAACGACTGTACCAAGGAGCGATAAGGGGACCTGCTAGACAGTTGCGTTATGTGGGTTGCATGTGAATCAGGCGAAATTCAATTCGGGCGTTAGGATAGTTTTGAGCATGACTGTACGTGTAGGGTCAAATGAATGATTAGAGTTGAAGAAAAACTGGATGATTAATTCAAGACAAAGAGCTTCACAAATTGATAAGTCGATAACGTGTTGGGCCACCCCTGGCCTTTCCGCGGTCAGTTACTAGGCTTGACATTCACTGATAAAGTTAGTTTATACCCTTCTGACGGATATCGTACCAAATTCAGTTCAGTTGGTTCGTTACATCCTCAAAATCGCGACCTGCTTTAAAGAACCTGCCCATTGTGCTCCAGATGTTGAAAATTGATGAGAGATATGGCGATCTTGCTGAGCAATTTATTGCCTTGCGTGTACAAACACGTAGATACGATATCCGTGTGTGGTGCGTAAATTGTCGGTAGGCACCTCACTTAGTGTCCCGAGCAGAGTTCAAGCCGCCATAAAGACAAAGGGTGGACGCACTGCATATTAATGTCCACTAACAGGTGTCTGTACACTCACTGATAGGATAGTGTATTTCGAAATGTTAGCAGAGGCCAGAAGTTGGAGCATTTGGTCTTCCTTTTTAAAGCTTACGTGGGGCGAGTCGTAGAATCTCTAAAAAGAGACACCTCTGGCAACACTAGTTGAAAGTGGCCTTCAAACTAGCCGTCAGAGCTGCCGTAGCCGAGACGCCCCCTGGGTAAACGCTACGGATTTCTGCAGTCGCGCCTCGCGATCTGTCACGAATTATGGAATGTATTCGCAGATACCAATTGTAATACGACAACGGCTATACAGTTTGCTGGAAACGTACAGGATGTTCTGAAATTCCCATCACTACCTGCTACAACTTGTAGAGGGGACTGAGTACATAATACTCTTATTTTAAATTGTAACCTGTCTCCCGAGACGTACCGTATACTAGAACCACTTGAAAACATGTTGGTAACGCTGTCACTTTGATAAGTAATTTGTTACATTGAGGAGCCAAAGAAATATCGTTTAAGGTCCCCGCGAGCACGCAGAAGTGCCTCAACACGCCGTGGCATGGACTCTACTGATGGCTGAAGTCGCGCTGCCGGGAACTGACACCATAAAACCTGCAGAGCTGCCCATAAATCCGTAACAGTAAGAGGGAGCAGAGATCTCTTCTGATCAACACGTTGCAAGGCATTCCAGATATGCTAGTTAATGCTATAAAATTTACTAGAAACGTACAGTATGTTTGGGGAGTTTGGTGGCCAGCGAAAGTGTTTAGGCTCGGAAGAGTGTTCCTGCAGCCACTCTGTAGCAACTGTGGTTGTGTGGGCCGCTCCATTGTCCTGCTGGAATTACCCACTTCCGTCGGAATCCACAATGGACACGAATGGATTCAGGTGATCAGACAGGATGTATCTAGACGTATCAGGGATCCCACATCACTCCGAATGCGCACGCTCTACAACGTCACAGAGCCTCCACCAGATTGAACAGTCCGCAGTTGACATGCGGGGTCCATGGAGTCATGATGTTGTCTTCATACCCATACACGTCCATACTGTATATACATTTTGAAATGAGACACGTCCAACCAGGGATTATGTTACGAGTCATCAACAGTCCAATGTTCGTACCGATGGGCCCAAATGAGGCGTAAAGCTTTGTGCTGTGCAGTCAGCAAGGGTACACGAGTGGGCCTTCGGCTCTGAAAGGCCATGTAGATGATGTTTCCATGAATGGTTCGCATGCTGATACTTGTTGATGGTCAAGCATTGAAATTTTCAGTTATTTTCGGAAGGGTTGCACTTTCGCCACTCTGAACGATTCTCTTCAGATTCCATTCTTGCAGGATTTTTTTTCTGGCCGCAGAGATGTTGGAGATTTATTGTTTTACTGGATTGCTGATATTCACGGTGCCCTCGTGAAATGGTCGTACAGGAAAATCCCCACTTCATCGCTACCTCGTAGATGCTGTGTCCCATCGGCCTTGCGCCAAGTATAAAACCACGTTCAAAGTCATTTAAATCTTGATAACCTGCCATTGTAGCAGCAGTAACCGATCTAACAACTACGGTAGACACATGTCTTACATAGGCGTTGCCGGCGGCAGCACCATATTAAGCCTGTTTACATATCTCTGTGTTTGAATACGTATTATTATAATAGTTTCTTTGGCATTTCAGTGTAGATGTGACCGAGTACATCTATTGTTCTACAGTTTCACTCTTTAATAACCAAAGAATCAAAAAAATCGGTCTTCAGAGACACTGGTTTTACAGGAGGGCGTTTTCCAATTTGAAATTACAATGATATTATTTCCTTCAGCTGCTGACGGGCGTTAATAGATATCAACGAAGACAGGTGAAAATGTGTGCCCCGACCGGAACTTGAACCAGGGATCTCCTGCTTAGATGGCAGTCGCTCTATCCATCTGAGCCACAGACGGCACAGAGGATAGTGAGACTACAGGGACTGTCTCGCGCACGCCTCCCGCGAGACCCACATTCTCACCTTTGTATGTCCACACACTACATTCGTAGCGTCCTTTCGCACATGTCCGGAAGAACAGACACAATATCCATATAAATATATTTTCCAATTCGCGTGCGCTGCGTCTCCACGGGGCACCACAGACGCACCTGCTGACGGTGAAGACACCCATAGTCGAAGACGTTGTGCAATGGCAACGAAAAGCGTGTGGGGAGGAGTCAGACGTTGTGGACAACGATCTTGATAAAGGCGACCAGCAGCTCTTCCAGTACTGTGCGCTTTGGCCACACAGGATACTCGTGTCGGTGTATTCGGCAAAAGTGTACTCAGAAATGTTGCTCTAACACTCACAGTCACATGAACGAGACTCGATCCAGGTCAGAGAGGAGACAGCCGTCAAATGACAGCATAGGATCAGACGTAAGTAACCCCCCCCCCCCTCCAGTGATTATAACCCTGTTGCATACCACATTAGCGAAGGTGTATTTATACGGCTGTAGCACGGATATACCTTTCCATACATGGGCTCCTCTTCAGAATATCGTCACTCAGTTCCCTAGAAGTTTTTAACGGGAATTTTGCAACATCCTGTATCTCTCCACTAACTATACAGTTCTTTCCAGAATTAGATCCCTCTGCAGTGGAGTGTGCGCCGATATGAAATTTCCCGGCAAATTAAAACTGTGTGCGGGACCGAGACTCGAACTCGGGACCTTTGCCTTTCGTGGGCGAGTGCTCTACCATCTGAGCTACCCAAACACGACTCACGTCCCGTCTAAACAGCTTTACTTCTGCAGTACCCCGTCTCCTACCTACAGCTGTTGCACGACATTCGAAATATACGGATGTATTTCAGAATTTCGGCGTAATGCAACTTCGCAGAAACATGGCTGAATTTTCCTGTATATTGTTATCATTAAAACCAAGCACCGTCTCTGTCTCCATATCAAAAAGTATTAGGTAATATTTTCATCATTTCTAGCACTATTAAAGTCGGTAGGTGTAGGAAAAAATACTACTATCATTCTGAAAATATCGTTGAGAAGCGATAGAATTCCTACAAACAAATTTAAGAAAATCATTTTGGGTACTAGGCCATGTCATTATACAACAGTGAAACAACTAAAATAACGACATTTCGACCATCATTTGAACGATCCTCTTCAGAGCGAATAAATGCCACGAAATTTCAAATCAGCAGCAGCGAAATGAAAGGTCGATTTGGAAACAATTTCTATTTCTTCTTTCTTATCTTCGATTAATTTCCCAAATATCTCGTTCGTTTCGTATGTTGCTTTCTTTATACAAGGTGCTCAACATTTCTAGAGCTTGCAATTTTACCTAGTAACTCATGCATGCAAACGTCATCTAACGAGGCTACAGAGCATCAAAATACAGGCACCAGCCCCGGCGAATGTATGTAAGTAGAGTGTGATGCCGTGATTATTTATCAATTTGATCATGTATCATGTTCCGGAAGTTACAAGGGAATATCGTTATCATACCTCTGACGGCGGAATACAAGTACTGGTACTGTTGTTGCTAACTTTCATAGGTGGTAGTATGGATCAAAGTAAGAAAAAAATGTCCGGTAAACATGGGCTACAAAATGCATACCTGAGGCGCTATGAGCACTTGTTCAACAGTGGAGATATGTTTTATGCTAGCGAAGATGAACAAGTCCTCACAGCTCTTAAGGTATGCATTTTACAGCCCATGTGTACTGGACATTCGGTCCATACTACCACCTCTGAAAGTTTCCTGCCCTACATCTTAGCTGCAACACTACTGGTACATACTGTCACACGCAACAGGAATGTCTTCTCTTCCAATTTTCCGTTATAGGGACATAACCTCAAATTTATACATTTATCCATCTCCATCATCATAGAAAATTGGTAACATCTTCATTGAATCTTTCTGTGTACACATATTTTACAGACTCCAGCGCCTGTAACTTCGATACCCTGTAGCGTCGCTGGATGACGTTTCCAGACATCGATTCCTATGTAAAACTTCATCTGGTAGGTCCCCTCTACAGACGCGATAAGTGTGTAGCACGACGTGTGAAACATTCTGTATGCAAAGTGAATAACATGGGTGAATGGGCTAGAACCGAACCCCCCCCCCCCCCCTCCCATTATCTCTCTCTCTCTCTCTCTCTCTCTCTCTCTCTCTCTCTCTCTCTCTCTCTCTCTCTCTGTCTCTCTCATTCTCTCACTTTCATTCTCTCACTCTCTCTTCTCAACTATCAACTGCCAGCTTTCCTTTATGTCTTTTAAGTCTTAAAATTGCTGTCTGATTTCTGGCAGAGCTCTAGATAACATGCCGCTCACTGTATTTTGTCGCTGGTTGCATCATCTTAAATTCAAACTGTATATTTTGCTCAAAATTGTCAGAAGTTATTTTGTAACATCTATAGATGTTATAAATATGGGTTGAATTTCTTCAACCGATCTCTAGCGGCTAGTGTGTTCTCTCAAAATCGATTTTCCTCTAGCTCGTCTCCTCTAATTCCTGTGTAAATATTTTGGATCAGTATTTTCAGCCAGGACGTATGAAAGTGATGGTTCGATAGTATCCGCACTTATCACTATTTGCCTTATTTGGTGTTGGTGTTATTTTTTTCGTTTAGTCTGAAAATTTAGCAGTCACGTCAGTTAGCATAGATGTTGAGGAGTGAAGCAGCAAACGTCGACAGAGTGAGTCCTCGCCGGTGCTGATAGAGCCTTCTGGTGGCGGAGCCCTGCACTACAGACAACTGAGTTTGTGAGGAACTAGTAGCGACATCTAGCAGCGAAGTGATGAACAGCAAAATGGCCGCGAAAATTGAGTGACTTAAATGTCTAGTTGCTGTTTATTTCTTCCTTTACACTATTATTACAAAACAGATTACGGCATCACTGCTCGGTTTGTCTGTTACCGTATTTTTGTGTATTTCACACATTACAAAATAGTTCTGTTCTGATAACATATAATGCAAACTACATCTCGAGCGACATTAATGTACGCAGCATGTTACATTCATCATTCCCTCTTCGTAATTTAGTATTACTAATAGTTTTGTCCACACTTTTAAGCATTAAAAATGGATATGTGGCTCGGAACAGGACTACTGTTACATTAAATGTTAACAACATAATCGCACAGTATAGTGAGTTAAAGAATATTGAACAGCAACGAGAACTGTAAGTAAGTTTATGCAGTGCAACGTTAGTGATATAATAGTACAACAGTAATAGGCGTTTTTCAGCCCTTATTTCTATTTTACAGTTTCACTCATTACTGATGGCAAATGCCTTGCAGAGAACGTAATATTCTGCATCTTCGGTCCGGCCTTTACAATCTCTTTCATTGAACTGCACTTAACCTGGAGAGGTAGTAATACAATTTTTTCTCTGATCTACAAGATACTTTTACAAAAAGTAGTGGCAGAGAGGTAGTCATGTAACTATTAATCGAAATATTATATGAACTATATGGGCGTGTTAGTAAAATCACCAAGAAATTCCTCTCATTAATTTTAAGTGTTATCTGTTTGATACAGCATTCAGCTCACATAAAACCACGAGAAATATCGTTTTTATAAAAAAAACAGTTTATGTCATTAGTGACCTGTGTAAAATCAAACATCTCATTTTGACACTAGAATAATTTGAGAAAAAAAGGCCTGTTTTAGTTTTTGAAAATGCAATAAGTGAAAACAATGTATTTTTAAAAGGTATTGTCAATTGTTACGAAACGATTTATTATACAGAATTTATTAATCGCATAGTAAATCATGATACAAAAAAGAACACCTTGTTGGCTTGTGATACAATATTTTGCATTTTCTTATGACTTTGAAATAATTACTGCTTTTTCAGCACTGAGAATGAGTAAAATACATTATGTAATATATGAATCAGTATGATAAACTTTTTTCGAATATTCATTGTTAACTACAAGAAAATGGCAGATGTTTGGGTATTTACCTCAGAAGTATTCAGCACACGAAGGATAACAAAAATCATTTTTTTGGTAAGGTTTTTGTTTCATAGTTTCCTACAAATATTACTGATACCACAGTGAGATATATTAAGTACCTTAAAATATATGTAGATGTGGTCTGGTGAAGAAAGTGTGTGAATTAAAATTTAAAATGCTTGCACCAGCATAATCAGGTTTAGTTTGTAGTGTGGGAGTGAGCTCCACGTGGGACCCGAAGCACGGACCCCACGGGGGTGCCCGGCATGCGCCACATGCCAAGGCAGAGGTGGAGGCTAGTGTTCGGAAATCTGAAAATTCCAGCGCCGGCCGGGGATTGAACCCCGGCCCGGCTGGGGCGAATAGCCCCAGCCGAGGCGCTGGAACGTTCCAGACCCCCTTACCACTAGACCACCGGGGACCCCGGCTGTTTCTTGCTCCATAGTCCAGCTAGTGGTCGTAGAGCACTTCCTGTTGTCCCCCGTGTTTACACCGAGGCAGCAGTGGCGTGGTGTAACAGGAAGTGTTTACTTGCGTCCGCTGGATGTCCACTTAGTGTACGACTTATTTACCCGGCTGACGTTCGTGTCGCTATAATCTCCTTAGTTCCGTTACAATTACATGCAGGGACTGAAAATCTGCCTATGCAGTTGCACGCAGTCGCATCTCACTATTTGAACCTCTGTAATTCGATCGTGTTGTCAAGACCCATGTCAGAACTGTTTATCGAAGAATGCTCATGTGTTCGGTACATTTCATAAACGGAAGCGACTGGGATAACAGACAGCCCGTAAACATTTTGTAATGAAGTGTCAGCCGGTACGTAATACTCGATATCTGGAGTTGTTTTATCGGTTATTAAGATAATCGTTTCACCCCTATACACTTAAAAAATTCCCGTGTTTTCTTAATAAAGCATAAGCACAGTACATAAATCCCTCGCGAAAATGACATCGGAGAAGTACAAGTGTTCGAGTGCCACAGAAAACAAGTGGGTCCTTGAAGGTGTGGAACGGAGAGCAGAACTAAAATAAGATGTAACGTTTCGGGATTCCCTCATAGTCGCGTAGACACTCCAGAAGCAGGAAGATCCGTTTGATGACGTCTCTTGAGGAGCGAGGAAAAAATTCACTCTCAAATAACTACTGTACAAGATGCCTCGCCGCCTCTTGAAGGGTGTCATGGGATTCTGCAGCCGTGGACTCGGCGACCTGTGAGCCAACGCGGTGTTTCTGACCACATACATTTTAGCTGCGGGTTCTCCGACGTGCAAAGGAAGCCGCGACAATGGGGAGGCTCTGCGTGCCGTTTTGTAATAAGAACGCCTCTCCACATTTTATCGTAGGAATGATATAAATTTTAAACTTCTTAGATCCACCGAGTCATTATGTATTCTTAAAATATCTTTTAACTCTTTTTCAACACATATGTATCTTTTACCTCTTTCACTGAAGAAGCTGACCAACAGATTTTTTTTCAATTTCAGGTATTGGTTTTATTGCATTCTCCTTTAGCGTATTGGTCAGAAATTGTAGGTTAAGATACCTTTGCCTTATTGAGTATCGTTTGCTATGCCAAACTTCGACAGCATTCATGGTCCTGTGCATCGAATTGATGACGGTAGATAGCTGACCGAAATCACTTTGAAATAAATTCTCTGAACGCAGATAACTTTGATACAGTAGTGTTAGGTATCGAAGTATTATCTAACGCAACTGAAGCCAACCTAAGAGTGAATTTATTTCGAAATAATTTTAGTCGACTGTCTGTCTTCACCAATTCCACATTTCAGGTTGTGTACTAGCATTTTCCATCTATTGACTGATTAAATAGTCTACGCCACTGGGCACTTGCTACGCTGTTACTCTCCATGCTTCATCAAGGCAGTCCGGTGGAAGATGGACTCTACAGCACACGTGCGGCAAGACAAACGAACTACTTCTTCATCCCTGTATTGCTCCACTAATCGCAGTTCTTGTATGTCTTCCACAGGCATTGCTTGAAATGAAAATTACAACTGTAAAATAAATGTCTCGGATAACACTGTTTTCATAGTTTAATTTGCAATCATTTCGAAGTAAAGCAATGCAGTTTTAAATGACAACCAAGTTATGACATTTCTCGGTTGAGAAAAAATATTTCACAATTATTTTGACTTTCCTCTGGTAAAAAAGCTAGTCTTCCGTGCTTCAGGTATCAACAAGTTGTTTCGAACACCTCTGAAACGTCCGTCCATAAGAAGAGCTTTATTTTCAAACATTTTCTCCCCTTCTTCGTAACTGATCACCAGGATTCATTTGTCAGGAACAGGGTTATTATCAGTCTCCAAAAAAACTTCAGTCACTTTCAAAATATCTTCGTGCTGCCGAATCCCTGAACTACTGCCACGGTTATGGGACATCCCAGAAGCTTCCCTTACACAGTGCAGTCTTTCTCATAATTCGTTATACTTGCGACGTAATCTAAACCTTTATCTCGCAAATCTTGAAATTGCTCTTTAAACCCTCCGAAAAAAGGCACTGTCTACTCACCGCAGACTGTTTCCCAGCAGTTATGCATTCGTTTCTCAATCTCCACATCTGTTTCGTCAGGTTGGGCGAGAAACTTACAGTTGAGCCGTGATTCTACCATTTACAATTTTTAAACTGCTGCTGCTCCTATTCCGTTCGGAGTTCCTGTACAAGCAATTCGTATAATTACCACATTTCCGGTGCTCCTGGCACCGCTTACCATCCTTTCCCCTTTCTGTTTCCTTTTCCTTTCCTTTTTCTAACCACAGGCTCCAGTCACATTAACGTGATCACCGCCTGTGTCCGACGCTAATGAGTAGGGTATGCGTAACGCGGAAACTCAGCCACTTATGTGACATCCAAAAGGACGTGATCATTGCCTTTCGGGCCACAGGTGGATGCATTTTCGAAACGGCAGAGTTCGTAAAATGTTGGCGTGTTGCCATATTTAAAGCACTCCGCGCATGGCGCTGTCGAGAGCCGACGCTGAGGCCGTTGTGGTGCCCCACGGTCCACAGAGGACAGGAGTTAAAGGAGACCGCAGGTGAATAACGTGCAACTGCTGAGCAACTGACCATGCACGTGAACCGAAGAGCCTACCGACAGTGTCTCCTCTAAGACCACTCAGCGAAAAATGCTATGTGTGGGTCTCCACAGCAGACTCCTGGTCCACACACCTATGCTGACTGCTGTTCGTCCGCGACGAAGGCTGGAATTTTCACGCCAGTTCTGCGACTGGGCGTCCACTGAACGGTGACCTGCGGGCTTTCCAAGTGACAGACAGGCGTCGGCGTGTAGGGCGCGATTCACCTGAAAGTGAACACCCTGCAACAGTCGGCGGCAGGGTTAGGACAGGAGGAAGGATCGTTACGATCTCACAAACGTTATCGTGACACTCCCGTCGTTCTGGAAGGCACAGTGGATGAGCAGAAATATCGGTCGGAACCGTTGCCACACCTACATCGAGTCTTTTTTCCCTCGGTATCTACCAGCAGAACAACTAAATCTGTGACACAGCTTGCAGTGTGAAAAGCACCAGGATGAGTTTGCTGTACTCCGCCGACCACCAGGCTTCCCGGAATCGAGAATATGTGGGACCACCTCGATGAAGCTCTTCCTATCCTGGGTCCTCAACCGAAAAACGTAGCGCAGCTAACTAAGGCACCGGCGTCGGCATGGCTCAGTACCTCACTGACTCCTACGCGTTTCTCAGTTGTCCGCGCTTCCCGTTAATCGTACCCCCCTACAGTAACTCAATGACGACACTCTCCCGTACACGTCAGCATCATCAACAGCCGCAGACTGCTGTTCACTCAGCCTGTCACCTCATTTATGTCTATACAGCATAACAGCTGTCTGTTACACTTCCTGGGACACTCCTGACGATATCCTTGTGTCTGATCAACGCTCGCCGTCGAGAACGTACTGGTATCTGTTGTAGACTTGAAGCCGCTCTCATATCTGGGAACCGACTCCGTATGCTCATACGTGCCAAAGGCTTTTCTCAAATATAGGAGAGTGCAATGTGCTTGGGACCTTTCATCCGTGGTTCGCAGTATATAATGTGCGAAAAGGGCAAGCTGCGTTTCACACGAGCTTTCTAAAACCGTGCTGATTTCTGGACGTAAGCTTTTCGGTGTCTAGGAAATTTATTATAATCATATTTAGAATACGTTCTAGGATTCTGCAGAAAATCGATGTCTGTAATTTTGCACATCCTTTCTGTTACTCTTCTTTTACACGAGTGTCACCTGCGATTTTTTAAACTGCCTTAGGTTGGACCCATTACAGGTGTAATATTCAGAAGGCAAATGTATATTGATCTCGTTATATACGGCTGCAACTTGCGCTTTTGCCAGTCCTTTGCGAAATACTGCTGGGCAAGAGAAAGGCGATAAATGCGAATGAAGTAAGTAAAACTGAAATTGTTTTAATTTCTTCGCTGTCCCCGAATCCTTTCCAAGCGATGCGTCCTTGAGCGGGTCAAACAGGTAGCAATAAATGCTCTACAAGTGAGGTTGACTTTTGAAGTTTTTCTTACCAGTCAAGTACAATGCAGACAGCTTCCATTCTCCATAATATCAGCAATATGAAAATGAAAATTCACGAAAGTCAAATCTGGACTGTAGCGATAATGACGCAGAGTCTCCCAACCCATTACTGTTTCTTTTCCCTTCCAGTGGTTTCTTGGATCAGCTGCGCTATGTTTGGGCGAGCGTTGTTGTGTAATAGTATCACGTCTTTTCTTTGACATTGGCGACCCTTTCCTCTCGTTTTCGGCTTTACTTTGCTCATCACTATGTGTGAGTGGTCAGCGCTGCATCCTGTACGCTGATCTTCCAAATAATCACCAAAATACAACTACTTTGGCATCCAAATGATGGCCAGCATCACTTTCCTCGCTGATGCTCCAGTTTGAATTCCTTTCGGACAGGTGAACTAGTGTGCTTCCATTTCACTCCTTGTCTTTTCGAGTCGGGTTCCCCATTTTGAACGAAAGTTTAATCACACGTTAAAATCTCGTTCGAAAAAGGTTCACCTTCACGTTCATAGCACTCTTTGTTTCCTTGTGTTGTGTGAATTCTCTCGGGACCCACGTTGGACTTGTTTCGCTGTACTTGAGCATGTCAATGACGACGTTGTGGACTGTGCCACTACCTGTTGCAGCTATTTTGCTATTCAGTTCTACTGCAACACGTCGGCCATCAGGAGTAATGTCGTCAGAGCCGGCTTTAAGCGAAGGAGGAGACAGTTCAATTGGCCGGCCACGGTGTTTTTTTATTAGTCACTGAAGTTAGATTGTTTTTGAACTGTCCTACTTATTTATCAAAAATTTCCGTCGTTCGCACAGCTTCGACCATACTGAAAAAACGTTAGAGAAAATATTTCGGCCGTTTTCCGTCTTCTGAAAGGGAAAACGCATCGTTGAACGTTGTTCAGTTAATGTGGAAACTTCAACCAGATACGCCATTCTCAATTGCAACATTAAGGTTATAAATAAAACAATTATTTTTTGTCAGCCGCTCTTAGCTCATCACAGTCATGCCATCCTAAAGTCATGAAACTACAAAAATTCTTCCTACGGACTATTCGACTTCATTAATTTGCTTTGCAGGGGAAACTCACGAAGGAGTATGCGCTTAGTATTTAGTCGGTCATTTCTAGTTGATGAGAAAGTTAAAACAAACAAGTAGCAAACCATTGCTCATTTATTTAGGAACAACATTTATCAGATACAGCTGAGTAACGTTTAACCCAAACCTTAAATGTCATATATATGACACTGCTCGTAGCTGCATCATCTGGCAAGAGTACGCACTAACACCAATAACAAGAAAATGCACCATGACTTTCGTAAACTGTGCATTCTTCATGCCACTGTTGGGAGCAGACATCACACTCAATACAGTCTTCCGTGACAGACTCGTTTTAGTCTTCACCACACCTTGGGCAGTTCAAGACATGAAGTTGGAATAATAGACAATTGTGAAGGTGATTCGATAAACCCTATGCCTGGCACTTAGATATGATTTGCACAATATCCATGTGGGTGTAGATCCCTCCTTGGATTGTGCCCTGGTTGTTGCTGAAGATGATGGAGCAGTTTAATCCAGATTAGCCACAGAGATTCTACGTTGTTCGTTACTGATATTTTGTCCCTCCTTGGTTTAGTTTGTTTTCCTAACAATGCATTTTTGTACGTAGACTCAAACAGAATTCCGGATGTTTTTGCAGCTTGCTTTAGATGTTCGAAAACCTAAAATTGTGCAGTTCACAAAACGAAAAATCATAGTGTCCTATGACTACAGCATCAATAACTCTCATTTTCAGTCGGTCAGCTCACACAAATACCTCGGTGTAACACATTGTAAGGATACGGAATGGAAGCAGGACTGAATAAAACTCAAACGATTTCTACACCTGGATAAGCGTTCGACAATGTAAAATGGTGCAAGATCGAAGTTGTGAAGAAAATAGCTCTAGGCAGAGACGGGTATATATTAGTACAAGACCCAAGAGGAAATAAGAGTGGAAGATCAAGAACGAAGTGCAAGGATTAAAAAGAGAGTAAGACTTTGATGTAGTTATTCGCCTATACTGTTCAATGTTTGTATCAAAGAAGCAATGAAGAAAATAAGAGAGAGGTTCAAGATTCGCACTGAAATACGGGTTGAAAGGATATCAGTGACAGTGTTTGCTGATAATATTATCGTTGTCAGTGAAAGTGAATTACTACAGGATCTGATGAATGAAATATACAATATAATGAGTGTAGAATTAGGGGTCAGAGTAAATCAAAGACAATAGTGATGAGATGAAGCATAAACGGGAAAAGCGAGAGTCTTAACATTGGTGATAACGAAGTAAGAAATGGAACCATCACATCGTGTCGGTCAAAGATAATGGTGGTGGCGAACTGTAATTTATTGTTAGAATTAAAGAGAAATATAATCAGTGCACAAAGATGATCTTTTTTGAACTATTGGTGCGACCCATACTCTAATATTGCTCCATGGTGTGGGACCTGTCCCATATACGAGTAGCAGGGGATATTGAACTGTTCATAATAAAGACAGCACAGGTTTGTTTGGCTCACAGGAGAATGTAACAGAGATGCTGAAGAAATTGGGAGATGCCTGAAGATACAAATAAGCTATCCCGAGAAAGCTTACTTGCCAAATTTCTAGAACATACCGTAAATTTTGAATATACGAGGTGTGTTAAAAAAAATTGGGAACGTTCGTAATTTCGCGCCAATGGCGTGTTGGGGCGAAATGCAGTTGACATCCCTGCACGCGCGTGTGCTTAATGTGTAACTGCGGGAAGTTTCACTGTTGTATGTCTGTTAGCTTATTGTTCAGTGCTGTATTGACTAGAACGTTGTGTCGCACAGTTGGCGAACTTCGAGAGGGTATAGTTAGAGGAGCAAAGCGCCTGCAATAAATTTTGCGTGAAACTCAAGAAAACCGCCGCTCGGGGTAGCTGCGCAGTCTAGGGGCCTTGCCACGGTTCGTGTGGCTCCCCTCTGTCGGAGGTTAGAGTCCTCCCTCGGGCGTGGGTGTGTGTAAGTGGTGCAAGCCTAGGGACTGATGACATCAGCAGTTGGTCCCATAGGAACATAAGAGCTAAACTCAAGAACACCTCTACAGAGACACGCCAAATGATGCAGGAAGCCTACGGTGATGAGTGCTTAAGCCGCACTCGGTGTTACGGATGGTTCACACGGTGTAAGAACGGCCGGACGGAAGCTAAAGACGACGCTCGTTCTCCGACTTCTGCCAGCAACGCTTGTGTCAGGAACGTCAACGATCCTGTGCGTGCTGAACGAAGACTGACTGTCCGAGAGATTGCAGAAGAATGTAACATTGCAGTTGGATCGTGAAATCCTAATACAGCGTCTTGCAATGTATCGTGTTGCCGCCAAGTTCGTGCCACGGCTCACGAGTCAAGAGCAGAAAGACCTCCACCTCCCAATCTGAGAAGAGCCTTAGGATCACCCAAATGAGAACGAGATGTTCCTTAAGAAAATTATAACTGGTGATGGGTCTGCAGTTATGACGTTGTCATGAAGGTTCAATCTTCACAATGTGTAGGGAAATGTTCTGAACGATCAACATATAAAATAGCTTGTCAGGTCAGCTTGGCCCTTGCAGACATTTATTTTCAAAGTTGAAAACCAAGTTGAGAGGACGAAGATTTGTAACGATAGACGCACGGTCCAGCGAATGGCGAACCAAGTCTGCTCCCAGAAGTGGAAACGGTTTATCAGTCGTGGGGGTGATCATATACAAATATGTGAAGGTAAGCGTAGAAAATTTTTGTGGACAAAGTTCCGGAATTTTTTAAACAGACCTCTTAGACGAAAGGTAATGAATACAGGCAAGTGGTCTGCAAATGTTCGTACGCTTGAGTTCGCTTCCATTCGCTGCTGTTGAAACTGGGCTTAATAATAATATTCCCTGTGTGAGATGTAATTGGAAAACTATGTAAACGCTGAGCTGTGCGCCGCTTACAGCCCACGCGAAATTATTCTCGGAGGGACACATCATTATCCCCTTCGTGCCTAAAGTTGCTTCGGCCAAACTCAAACTCAAACTCAATTGCCAGGCCGATAGCTCGTTATCCTACTGCTCTGCAAGTAACACTTGGTCTGAAACCATCTGTACGGTTATGTAGGTTAAGACACTGCAGCCACTCAAAATGGTGGCTCCACGTTTGCGAGTAACTGACGAGAAAAGAAATTCTGAATTTTCTGTGACACTCCGTAGCATTAAGAAAGCTGAGTGACGTTAGTTGGTTGTGAGGTGTAATGGAAAGGATAATAGCTTCACATGTTGTGTTCGGATACCAAGATTTAAAAGCCTGAAGTCTTATATTTCAGAAGCAAGGAGCGTAACAATCAAGTGATTTATGAACAGTACGTGCACACATTTTTGCTCGGTTGATTTTAATTGAGGTTGCAACGTGCAGATCAAGCAAGTACCGTACTGTAGAGAGGTTGAGCAAGAGAAGCGTTTGGAACATGTGTTTACCCTTATTTTGGATAGTTAGCTTTCTTATCTGAGAAGTAATTGTGGCTAGCCCTTGACATGCATCACGAATTCCTTCGTCGTTCAGTCTAATATCGCCTTCCCCCCCCCCCCCCCCACACACAATACCCTCCACCTCTCATGATTTTGAAAATAAAAGTGTTCCTAGAAAAGTTGTTCACTGTACAGTTTATTTATGTGCCAAAGTTAGTGATAATGTGGGGGAGGGAAGGCCACAGACCTCAGGGAGGGGGGGGGGGTAGGACAGGGGGTACTGGCAAATGTCTGATGACACTCAGGAGCAACGGTCTAAGAAAGGCTGGGAACCACTGTTCAACTGCCTGTGAATGTATACTGAACATAAATGTGGAAAACTGACACAACCCACTTTTTGAATTTTTTTTAATTCGAGTTAACTAGTTTTGGAACCGTTTGAGGGACATCTGAAAATGTGGCGCACAGAATTCGCGTCTTTATTTCTTTAGATTGAATCTGGGTACTGGCTCTTTGACAATAAGACAGAGCACTCTTTAATGTATCGCCACGAGCGGCAGTTAAACGGCGACATGTATCGCGAAACCAAAACACCTACTTACCGTGGCAGCGTGGGCGCTATTGCAGTTAATATCCATCTAGCAACTTGCGTTTTAGTTGTCTGTTGGCCACTGGTCAATCTCTTTCCATTGTAAATATAAATACGAATTGTCACCATATATCACAAGCATAACGTTTACCACAGATGTACGTTACAAAGATCTTCACTTAAAAATACAGCATACTTTGCTCTGAAACAATTTTTTTGGATTTTTGTGCTTATAACACGACGGCGTGCTGAGAAGATAATGACTCGGTCTGTTTTATTTGAAGTCAGTAACATTCCACATCTTTACTATGGATATCTGCAGCCCTCTGCTTCGTACCGCGTTACATAGCGGTGTGTGACGTGACTATGTTGGGGGTGAGAAAAAGCTCACAACACTAAAAGCACGAATTCGAAGACTTCGTCCGCATGTGGAGCACACTCTCCTTGAGCACGGCAGTGCCAAACTACACACGATCGCTGCGGCATCTGCAGCAAGCCGACGTCCTTGGTTCACTGCCGTCGATCATCCTACACACAGTCTCGATTTTCGTCTATGTGCAAAACTAAGAAAACCTTCGAGCACTTCAATTATTTCAAGCGGTGCAAGCAGAGGTAAGGTTGTGGCTCTGTTAACATAGTCGAACAATATACTGTGACGGTGTCAACAAAATAGTATCTAGTTGGGGAAATTGTGCTGGTTCCGAGGGTGAGTGTGTTGAAAACTAAATTTATTGACGTGAAGAATACCGATGCAGAATGTTCATGAAGTTTGTTTTATTTAAAAATCTTTGTGACTTTTCACTCAAAACTTGTCAACATTACTTTTCTGTACGTCCTCGTACAATGGATGTCTCAAAAAATACGTACATTGATCAAAATAAGTGTTAACATGAATGCTTTTAACAGCACTAGGTTCAAAAAATTTTAACTCTATGCCAATTGCAGATTAATTTTAATGGCAGCTAGCGCGATTATATGAGTGGACTATTAGATTTAATGGTGAGCATTTATGTAATTTTTAAACATTCTCTGCCTTGTCATTCTTCCTCTCTTAAGTGCCTCGTCTTCCAGTAACACTGTCGATCGATAGCATGATCTGTTGTCCGTCCATGGTTTTTCAGACCATTGATTCAGTGCTGAACCCAAACTGCTGGTCTGAGTTATTTAGCCTGGATAATCCTGTGCGTCGTGGGTCACGTATGCCATTAATCTTTCAAAGAAATGGTTCAAATGGCTCTGAGCACTATGGGACTTAACATCTGAGGTCATCAGTCCCTTAGAACTTAGGTTTAAGTAGTTCTAACTAACCTAAGGACATCACACACACACACACACACACACACACACACACACACACACACACACACACACACACACACACACACCGAGTCTGGATTCGAACCTGCGACCGTAGCGGTCGCGCGGTTCGAGACTGAAGCGCCTAGAACAGCTCGTCCACAATGGCCGGCCATTAATGTTTCATTGAATTATTAATTTCAACAAGTTTTATTTATTGTTGCGAAATTGCGCTACCAAAACAATCGAGTTTTGCTATGTGGATGCTGTTGAGAATTTCTGCATTTTCGTACCGCTATATTTTTGACTATATCTGTCGATGGTGTTGTTGTTGTCTTCAGTCCTGAGACTGGTGTGATGCAGCTCTCCATGCTACTCTATCCTGTGAAAGCTGCTTCATCTCCCAGTACCTACTGCAACCTACATCCTTCTGAATCTGCTTAGTGTATTCATCTCTTGGTCTCCCTCTACGATTTTTACCCTGCACGCTGCCCTCCAATGCTAAATTTGTGATCCCTTGATGCCTCAAAACATGTCCTACCAACCGATCCCTTCTTCTAGTCAAGTTGTGCCACAAACTTCTCTTCTCTCCAATCCTATTCAATACCTCCTCATTAGTTACGTGATCTACCCATCAAATCTTCAGCATTCTTCTGTAGCATCACATTTCGAAAGCTTCTATTCTCTTCTTGTCCAAACTAGTTATCGTCCATGTTTCACTTTCATACATGGTTACACTCCAAACAAATACTCGGAGAAACGACTTCCTGATACATAAATCTGTATTCGATATTAACAAATTTCTCTTCTTCAGAAACGCTTTCCTTGCCATTGCCAGTCTACATTTTATATCCTCTCTACTTCGACCATCATCAGTTATTTTACTTCCTAAATAGCAAAACTCCTTTACTAATTTAAGTGTCTCATTTCCTAATCTAATCCCCTCAGCATCACCCGATTTAATTTGACTACATTCCATTATCCTCGTTTTGCTTTTGTTGATGTTCATCTTATATCCTCTTTTCAAGACACTGTCCATTCCGTTCAACTGCTCTTCCAAGTCCTTTGCCGTCTCTGACAGAATTACTATTTCATCGGTGAACCTCAAAGTTTTTACTTCTTCTCCATGAATTTTAATACCTACTCCAAATTTTTCTTTTGTTTCCTTCACTGCTTGCTCAATATACAGATTGAATAACATCGGGAGAGGCTACAACCCTGTCTCACTCCTTTTCCAATCACTGCTTCCCTTTCATGCCCCTCGACTCTAATAATTGCCATCTGGTTTCTGTACAAATTGTAAATATCCTTTCGCTCCCTGTATTTTACCCCTCTGTCGATGGTATCCTTAATATTTTTCGATACGATCGCATTTCAAATGCCTAATAGAGTCCATGACTCAGCTCCATAGAGTAGGACACCGAATGTGTAACATCGAAGTAGTCGACTGCTCTGAAGGTTCTCAGCAGTCGCCGCGGACTAAATGACTGCAGGGGACTCGATGCATTGGCCATAAGTTTTCTAGTAATTCTGGAGATTTTCCTTTGGACTAAGTATGAAGTCGTTCCTTGTTGCTTAGATCGTGCAGGTTTCAGACCGATTGTGTTAGTATTGCTACACTACTAAATGTGTATCCACCACCATATCAGGGTATATAATGAAACGGCGGCCCTCTTTCGTCATGCCTTACAAGGAGATATCTCCAGCGGTAGGATCGACTTTTTGGAACCATCTATACGGTTATGTAGGTTAAGCACCCAAGTATCGCACACTGCAGCCATTCATCCTGTTGAGTCGACGTTAGCGAGGAAGTGACGAGAAAAGAAATTCGGAATTTTGTGTGAGACTCGATAGTATGAAGAAAGCCGAATGACATCAGTTGGTTATGAGGATAATTGAAAGGATACTAGCTTCACATGCATGAGGTTGTGGGTTCGAATCTCACCAGAGAAATAAATCTATTTTAGGTCTTTATCGAAGTGACATTGATAATCATATTCCTTCAACTGATGTAAATATATATATAGATTTTTAGTTCCACTCCTGGGTCACGTGATTCAATAGTGATATGAACTTCTTCATTTGGTCTGGTTTTTCTTCTTATCATCCCTTCTCCACTGGAAATATTTGTTTGTGAACTTTTAATTATCTTCATGTATCAATTCCGATTTAATGCCTCCTGTTTTTATTACCCTGTATTTTCATCTACGTTATTGTGTACATTATATCGATTTCTCACTTTGCTTGAATTTTATTTTACTTAGAAAACATTCTCTCATTTATGTCCTCATCTACACTATAATTTCCATAGTGCACAAAGATTTTATGTTATGTTTTAAATATTTGTATATCGATTACCATGCAAAAAAAGGCACGTCTCCCAAAGAAAAACGTTTTTCACATTAATGCACAGTCAATATAAATAGATTATTTCGTCTTTTGTTTTTTAATTCATTTATCGGAGTTTTGAAGTAATTCAATAGTCAAACAGATAGGTGTAATAAATTACACATTCACAAAAATTCCGATTGGAAGAAAAATTAAACAAATGGAAAAGTTCATACGGTGACTAAAACGATGTGACAAAAGAATAGAACGAAATAAATTACATTTAAACCAATAAATAGAGTACAAATAAACATCAAAGTCATTTCTATAAAGATTTAAAAAAAATTACTGCACCTGACGAGGCATGGTTAAGCTTCTATCGTAACCATTATGACACGTAACCAGACTGTGGAATACGACTTCCTTCACGCTATGTAGCATCACGCAAAATTTTGAAATCTTTTCCGTCAGTTACTTTCAAACTGAGGGCCACCTGGATGCAGGGATCTTAAGTTGCACTACGGCTTATTTGGATTCAAAAAGTCGATCCCACCGCTGGGGGCTCTCCTTGTTAGTTTTAAGAGTAACAAACGGCTCATTTTGAAATAACAGTAATATCGCAGTCCAGTAGCGCCGGACCCTGCAAACTTGAAAGACAACTCCAGCAAAGGCAAAGAAAATGTTACTGTAGCAAGTAAATTACTGTAGGCAACTGAACAACAACGAAATAATAATAATAATTGGTTCGCAGGAGAGCTTCTGTAAAGTTTGCAAGGTAGGAGACGAGGCACTGGTAAAGCTGTGAGGACAGGGCGTGAGTCGTGCTGGGGTGGCTCAGTTGGTAGAGCACTTGCCAGCGAAAGGCAAGGGTCCTGAGTTCGAGTCTCGGTGCGGCACCCATTTTCAGTCTGCCAGGAAGTTTCAATAATAATAATAATAGATCCAGTCATATTAATATGACCAACTCCTATTTTCGAGGTCAACGTGTAATAACCCATAGACTCCAGGAGATAGCATTAGTAGGTGATGAATGGGGGTGGGGGGAGGAGGCTGGAAACAGTGAAGTCGTTGTCATAATGCGTAAAAGGGGCGATTTATGTGACGTCCAACAGGGCATAATCGTTGGCTTTCTTCCCAAGGGTGGAAGCATTTCCGAAACGGCAAAATCTGTAATCTTTTCACATGCCACTGTATGTAAAGTAAACCGTGAGTGGCAAAATCTCGGTATTCTAATCCGGCTCCAAGGCAAGTGTGTTGGACTACGGGCAGTAGGCGACACAGGTGAACGATAGCTGCAGATGTGTGTGCTGGCGAGAAGACGTGCAACTTTTGTGCAGCTGACAGCCCAGGCGAACCGAGGGCTGCCACCAATGTTTCCTCAACAACTTATGGGCTTCCGCAGTGGGCACCTGGTCCCTGCACCCACGCTGACTGCTCTTCATTGGCGTTGAAAGCTTCCATTTGCACGCCGGTACCACAACTGAAAGTCCACTGAGTGCTACAGGTGGCCTCTCCATATTCATCACATTTTGTGCTCCATCGGACAGATTGAAAGCAAACGCCCTGCAACCCTGAGGGAGTGTTATGGTGTGGGCAATGTTTTCGTGGCACTCCCTGGGTGATCTCGTTGTTCTGAAAGGCACAATTGATCAACCCTAGTACGCACCTATCCTTGGGGACCAAATACACCCCTAGATGCACGTGTAACATAGCTCGCAGTGTATGTGCGTGGTTCTGAAAGCTCTAGGATGAATTTACCGTACTGCCCTCACCACCAAATTTTCCGCCTTTAAACCCAATCGAGAATCTGAAAGGTCACCTCGATCGAGTAGTTTGTGCCACGGATCCTCAATCGATAGAATTCTATCGCAGCATGACAAGTACTGGGGTAGGAATGGCTTCTTATGACTGTCGTTACATCATTGACTCTATTCCTGTACGTCTCGTGCTGCAGAAGGTGTTTATTCGGTATTTTAACACGTGGTCAGATTACTGCGACTGGACAGTGTAATAATAATAATAAATTTCGCTTATTTCAGTGCCCTCGTTTAAGTCTTTCAATTGGACGGCACTTTGAAGACATGCTTATCATTAACGTACTCCAGTTGTCCAACCGGGGAAAGGGAATCGGCAGTTTAACGTGGAATCCGCACCACATGTTGTTTCTACCGACTCCTCATATCATTGAGAGGTGAAGGCTGTATTAAAAGCAGACAGAAAAATTTATTTGTTCATCTGGGATTCGATCCCGAGATTCTCGATTTGCAGGCACGCGCTGTGCCGGTAGACCACCAGGTCCAACAGTTACGAGACGGTAATCGAACTGTATTGGCAGAGTATTTCGTCGTATTTTGCGTCAAGTAAATGTGCTGTGGTGCAAGCCAAAGTACATTCACGCTAAGGGCATCAGTTCCGATCCCAGAAAAATGTGCAGCCAGAGCAGTATTGTAAGTAAAAATCAAACTCTTCCATTTTTCTTACCGAATTGCTATACATCTAGAAAACAAACCAAAATTGTGAAAACATTTCATACAAGATTACTGACAAATTTTTATGAGTAAAAATAAACGGGTATGGTAATATACATGGAGGTGAATGAAAAGTAGTGGCAGTTTGGCTATAATTCATGTCAGTCTTCATTGACTAAAATTCACTTTATCACATTTCCGTCTCGCGTCTCGATCACTTTCCACACCCACATGAAAGATGTCATACACTGTCTGTGCATCCATCTGTGATGATGTCTCGCTAGGACCGCCATATGGTGTCTTATCATTTGCTGTAAGACGTGCCACGAAATACTTCGTTCATTTGGGTGATCAGGCCATAATTGGGGGGACTCTACCGGATGAATACGGTGGATGTCCCAGTATGTCCCGCTGCCACGTATGCGGTGCTCCTGCACAGGGCTCGTCGTTTGGCGTCGTGTAAGTTGGTAGAATGCAGCACTGGAGGGAAAGATTGTTGCGCGCTCCGACCACGTGCCCTTCCAGTCTGCACCCAAGCACGTTTTTCGTGTTTCCCAAACATACTATTAAGGCACTCGAGCTAGCCTCTCCAACTCTGAGAGAGTACACACTGCAACTGACTCAAACACGACTTGTGCTGCTGACTTTACTACTTCAGCCCACCATCTGTCAGCAACAGAAAGTGTGCGTACCGAATGACTCACATCCGTCATATTATGGCATTGTGCTACCACTTTTTATCCAACACATGCAAAGACGCATGTGTGACTACTTGTTGTCTCCCATCTTGGTAGTGGCCTAATTATTGGGAGATTTTGAAGTGCATTATCTATACGTGGTGTATCAAAAACAATCATCCGACCTGGGCCGTCTATATTTCTGGAACTAAGAAACATATACAATGAATACAATGAATTTTGTCCTTTGATGTACGAAAACTAAAAAAGTTATTTTCATCCTTTTCATTGGTGTTCAATATGCATCGTTGAGATGCACGGAACATGTCAATGCGGTGTTCAAATTGTACCAACACTGCAGCAAGCATGTCTGGAGTTACAGTTTCCACAGGTGCTGTTATGCGATGTCTCAGTTCATTTATTGCTGTTGGTAATGTAGGTACATAAAGAGTCTCTTACAAAACCATACATATATAATCACATATAGTCGGGTGCGGTGACCTTGGAGTCTAGTAGTCTAAGGGTGAGTGATTTAGTCCAGTGTGAACGATCCATCGTTCAGCAATCGTTTGATTTAGAAATTCCCACACTTCCAGATGCCACTGTCGCGGTGCCCCATCGCATTGGAAAATGAAGTCGTTCGAATCAAACTGTGGGAAGAGAAAGTTTTCAGGCATATCGAGATATATGCTTACTGTAACAGTGTTTCCGGCAAAGAAATATGAATCATACACATTTTCCCTCTAAACTGTACAAAATACATTAAATTTAGGAGAGTCTATTTTATGTTGTACACCTTCATGTGGTTGTCCCGTACCTCATATTGTCACATTATGACAGTTCACCTCTCTGTGTAAATGGAGTGTTGCCTCGTCACTAAACACTAACTGTGGGAGAAAACGGCCATCCTCCACCTTGACAAGAGTGAAATTATGGAACTTCACACGATGTATCGCCCTCACGAACAGCTCGCATTAGCTGAATTTAATATTGTTTGATGCATAAACGTCGACGCAGAGACGCCAGACGGACATCGGGGACGTGCTGAGCTCTCGAGCTGCACGGCGAACGGATTTCTGCGGACCCCTCGTGAAACTGTGGCGGATGCGTTTGATGTCTGTGTCAGGCATTCGGGGACGGCCCGGCGATTCGCCTTTCCGCAAACCTTCTCTTTCTCTTAATCGTTGATGCCATCATCTAATGCTCTGTGCTGTAGGAGGATCATCATCGTACCTTGTACGAAAGTCACGTCGAACACTTATTACTGCCCACACTGCGCAAAATGCAGAACACAAAACGCTTCCTGACGCCGCGACACCATTTTTACTAGGACTGAAATGGTCGGACAGTGCTGCTGCCAAGCGGTAACCATGTAAAGCCGTAGGATTTGCTCTTTCCAGCAGTACGCTATTCACGCACATATGTCGAATAACATAATAGTTACTTTTTTTAAAAAAATCGGTTGATCCTTTTTGATACACCCTGCATATTTACACCCTAAGCAGTACCACCAATAAATTATCCCAGTGTGAAGGAAATCGTTAGATGTGATGTACGTGTAAAGGCAAACAAATGATAACAATTGCTGTTAAATTGGGTGACTCATTCAGGAGAAAGTCATAACGCGTTGGGCCACCTCTGGCCCTTAAGGAAGCAGCTATTCGACTTGATCTTCATTGATAAAGTTGGTGGATGTCCTCCTGACGGATGTCGTACCATATTCAGTTCAATTGATTTGTTACATCGTCAAAATCTCGACCTGGTTGCAAGGATAATCCCATATAGCTCCAAAATTGGGGAGAGAGGTGGAGATCTTGTTGGCCAGTGTATTGTCACGTACGTACACACAGATGAAACTCTCAACATGTGTGATGCATAAAATATCGTCTACACTGAAAGCGTTCCCAGCAGAGGTTAACCCCTCGTAATGGCAAAAGGTGGTCATACCGCATATTGAAGTCCACTACCAGGTGTCTGGATACTTTTGATCCGATAGTGTATTTCAGAATGTTAGCAGTGGCCAGAATTTGGGACATTCGGCTTTGAGCTTAAAGCTGGTGCGAGGCGGTTCAAGATACCTCTAAAAATAGACACATCTGGCAGCATTAGAGTGAAATGTCCATCAAAGAAGCTGTGTTGCGCTCTCTACCTACAGTTGTTCTCGTGGGCGTCAGAGCCCCCGTACGCAAGAGGCCCCCTGGGTTTTATACTGCGGACACGGTAGTCGCGCCTGATGAGCTCTCAGAAATTATGAAATGTATTCGAAATTTCTATTATGGTGGAACAACAACTGTACAATATACCGGAAACATGCACGATGTTCCGAAATTTCCGTTACAAACTCCTAGTGTAGATGGGGAATCAGTACACAGTACTCGTATTCTGAATTGGAACCCATCTCCTGTAACGCACCGTTTCCTCGCTACAGCCGTCGGAAAACATGTTAGTAACGCTACCACTTGTACAAGTAAGTCATTAGCTGTGACCCAGTACATCGATAGTCCCACAATTCCACTCATTGAAAGGAAACTTGATAAGTTTTTAGAAACACTCTTCTTTACAATACGGCCTTTTGAAACTTAGGTGCGCTGCGTCTCTTTGTAGCACTGCAGTCACCCGTGCTGACGGTGAACGCACCATTATCTCAAAGTCGTTGCGCAGTTGTGGCGAAAAGCGTATGCCGTGAAGTTGGACGCTGCTGAGAACGAGCTTGATAAAGGCGACGAACTTCGCCATACAGTAGGATCATATCGGTGTATTCGGCAAAAGTGCACTCCGCAATATTGCTCTAATACTGACAGACACTTGAGTGACGCACGAGCCTTGTCAGAGTGGCAGGGCTGACGGTGAATGACATCCGACGTAACCATCTTCCCCCACCCCTTCCGCCATCCCACGATGGCTACCCTGTTGCATACCCACCTAGCAAACATGTATTCAAACGGCTGTAGCACGGAAAGTATACGTTTCCGTACGGGGTTCAAATTAAAAATATTGTTGCTTAGTTCCCTCTAAAAGTGCTAGAATTTCGGAAAACTCTGTATCTGTCCAGTAAACTGTACAGCTGGTGTCGTACCACATTCGAAATATCCGATTATGTTTCAGGATTTGGGTGTTATGGCATTTTGCAGAAACATTACTGAATATTGTTATCATTAAAGTGAACTACCGTTTCTGTCTCCATACCATAAATCATAAGTACCATTTATATCGTTTCAAGCACTATTCAGCTGCTAGGTTTTAGGAAAAAATAATTGTATCATTCTCAAAATATCGGACAGAAGCGATATAGTTCCTACAAAGAACGCTAGCGAAGATGAACAAGTGCTCATGGTTCCTGATGTATGCATGTAACAGCCTATGTGTACTGCACATTGTTTTCTTCTCTCGTTCCGTACCACCACACCTGAAAGTTTCCTGTCCTACATCTTAGCAACAACGATAACGGTACATACTGAGGTAACAGAAAGGTTCTCTGTTATAATTTTCCGGTACAAGGACATAATCTCAAATTTATGCATTTTTCCATCTGCATCATCTTAGAAAGGTTGTAACATCTTCGTGGGATCCCTCTATTTTTGTAGGCACCGGTATCTATAACTTTGACGCTCTGTAGCGTCGCTGGCTGACGTTTTCAGAAGTAGATTCCTATGTAAAACTTCATCAGTTACGTCCCCTGAACAGCCCTGAGTAGTGTGAAGCATGATTTGTGAAACACCCTGTATAAAGAATGAATAACATCAGGGAATGGACTAGAATCCTGTCTCACTCACTTGTCACGTATTTCCTTTCTTTCATGTCCTTCAACTCGTACAGCTGCTGTCTCGTTTCTGGTGGAGTTCTAAGTAATGCTTCGCTCGCTATATTTTATTCCTGGTTGCATCTTAAATTCAAACTGTATATTCTGGTCAACATCGTCAAAAGTTTTTTCTGTATCGAAAGATGTTATAAATATGGGTGAAGTACCCTCCAAATTGATTTTCCTCTAAATCAGCTTCTGTAAGGTGCTCCATTCCTCTGCAAATAGTTTGTATCAGTATTTTCAGCTAGGAGTTATCATAGTGGTGGTTTGAAAATATTCGCACTGACCACGAGTTGCCTTATTTGGTATTGGTGCTATTACGCTTCTCGTTTAGTGTGAGGATTTAGCGGGTATTTCAGCCGGCGTACTCGTTCAGGAATGAAGCAGCAAATCCCGGCAGAGTGAGTCGTCGCCAGCTCCGCTAGAGTCCACTGGTAGCGAAGCCCTGCGCTACAGACAACTGACTGTGTGAGGGACCAGTAGCGACACCTAGCAGCGATGTGGTGAAAAGGAAATAGTATTGCTAAAAGTTTATCCACGATTTTTAGCATTTAGAATGGAGTTATGGCACGGAATTTCATAGAAAAAGAAAACAGCTATAGTAGCAGTCTCTCTCTCGCAATGCAACAATAGTACAACAACAATAGACCAACTGAATCTGTAGAGGTAGTAATAAAATTTATTTTCTGACCTGCAAGATACTTTCATATAAAGCTGAGCCTGAGAGGATGTCAGCTAACTACCGTCAGAAATATAATATGAAACATGTAGACCTGTCAGTAAAATCGTCAAGAAATTCGTTTTTTAAATGTTAAATGTTATCTGTTTAATTTAACATTTAGCTCACATAAAACCAGGATAATTATCCTCTTTCATACAAAGAAAGAGAGTACCTCATTAGTGACCTGAGTCATATCATAATCTCATTTTGACTCTTGAATAATTAAAAAAAAAATTGATATAATATTTTGCATTTCTTTTGACATTGAAACAATTTATCCTGTTCCTGCACTGAGAATGTACTAAGTAAATATGTAATATATGTATCAGTATTATAGCCAAATTTATTTTTCTAATTACTGATTATTAAATACCAAAACAGCTTCCAATTTCTTGTAGTTATCTTAGCAGCATTTAGAACAAAAACGAAAATAAAACGTATTAGTTTTTTTAGTAAGGATATTATTTCATTGTTGTAATCCTACAAATGTTCATGATACTATGCTGTTTCTTTTGACAGTGAGATATAATATGTAGAAAGTACCTGGAAAATATATGCAGATGTGGTCTGGTGAAGAAAGTGTGCGTATTAAAATTTAAAATAAGTGATTGCAGCAGCATAATGAGGTATATTTTGTAGTGTGGGAGTGAGCTCCACGTGGGATCCGAAGCACGGACCCCACGGGGGTGCCCGGCATGCGCCACATGCCAGGGCAGAGGTGGAGGCTAGTGTTCGGAAATCTGAAAATTCCAGCGCCGGCCGGGGATTGAACCCCGGCCCAGCTGGGGCGAATAGCCCCAGCCGAGGCGCTGGAACGTTCCAGACCCCCTTACCACTAGACCACCGGGGACCCCGGCCGTTTCCTGCTCTGAACTCGGTTTGGTAGTCCTGTCACACTTCCTGTTGTCGGCTGTGTTTACATCGGACGCTGAGTGGCATAGTGTAGCCGGCAACATTAGAACGCTGTGAGGGGGAAGTGTTTACCTCCGACTAGTAGCTGTCCCCCCTACCCAGGTGAAGTAGCTTTACAGTTACCAAAGACATTTGAAATCAGCCTTTGCGACTGTATGCAGTCGACGGTTGTTAATCGTTTGTTTCAACCTGTTCCCAAATGCCTCGAGAAAACCGAAGCAACTTCTTCACTAATCGAGTCGACTGTCATAACAGAGCGACCCGCAGACATTCTGTAATTACAAGTCAACGCCTAGCTTACACCAGATAATTCTGTCTGTTTCATCAGTTGTTTTAACAGTGCACGAAATACCACAGCATATTATTAATCCGTTGCAAATAAATTTCTGTGTGTGCAGTTCAGGTCTGCGCCGTAGATTTTTCGTGAGAACGTCGGGATAAAATCGTAACATGTGTTTCATATTAATATGAAATTTAGTTATCAATATCTTTATCACAGTGTTCACACTCACAATTTTGGACTTTTCAGTGGCTGGGGTACGATATAGCCTTTGAGTACGTTATCGCGTTGCGCAATTTCTTCCTTTTTTTCCGACTCTGAGGGAGCTGTCGCCTTCTCTCAGCGCTGCCCTTTTTAGGCTTTTCTCGCGTTTTCTGTAATTTAGAGCATATTTACAAGTCCTGAGACGAACTCTTCCTGTGTGTCGTAGGTTTAAACTCAATATAGATTTTCGTTTATATTCCGGCAAATACTTTTATTTTCTATTACTCCTAGCGGCGCTCCCTAAGCTGTTCATCGCAATGACACACGAATGAGAATCCTAGCTTACAACTTTACACTAAGATGATTCCTAACAATGACCCGCATATGCCAACACAGGCAATAAGCGACAACCACGTGACTTAACCTTTGTTTGCGCACTGTCGGTCTCGTAATTAATAGTGATTCAAATCTGACGCCATTTTGTCATATAAGAGACTCCGACCAAGGAGAAACGAGACGTTTTCACGTCAGAATACCTTCCAGGAAGTTTTCGACTTTCGTAAAACAGAAACGAGTTTCGACGCTGTGGAATGCTTCGAGAAGTAGTAGGTGACGAATTGTTTCGGGATTTTACTATCCATGCTGCAAACGATCATCGAGCAGAAAGATAATGTTGCTGATAATTGTTAAAAGGCGGGAGCAAGCAGACCGGCGAGGCGAGTTCCCGCCTCTTGCTGAAAGCTTATGGAATTGGCTTACTCAATGCAGGGTAGCAAGGGTATTTGTCTGAGGTTATAGCTTAACGGAACGCTAAATCATTAACGGTTAGTCTGGGAACCGAAGTCTCAGATACAAATAAGAAGTGACACGCTAAATCCAAAGACATAAGGTGGTTTATAAGAAATTTAGTTCACAAAATGCATCCATTCGTAACAGTTTGTTCAATATTGAAAAATGAATGAAGCTGAATTTATGTATTTTTGAAGATTTGTGCGTACCTTCCGTTTCAAATACAAAAGGAAATAACATGTAAGAAAACTGGGGACACAATTGAAAAAAAGTCGCAATTTTATTTCGATTTTTCCTGATTCCATCTGGAATAAAGGCGAGTTAAATAGAATAATTAATTCTAACTTTTTCTTACATCCTTCGAATTGTGCGGACTCGATTGTAACTGGCCCTTGGGCTTCGAATTTTTTAGAGTCTGCAAAGTAAAAATAAATCTCCTCGTGCTACTATCCACTTTTCAGCGGATGCTGATTTGGTTGTCCTTCTTAGTATATCAATATGATTCTAGAGTCCTAATCCACGTACGCAACGCTGTTACGGTATAAACGTACGTTTATTTTTACCAAATTTGCGTAAGAATGCGCTTTTGCTATGCATACCCACTCCTTAAATCCGCCATCAGGCAAAAGAAAGTGAATACATTTCCTTTGTTTTTCACCCTTCATCGATGACAAGTGATAATGACTTGGCAGCAGAGACCTGTTTAGCTTGAGTGAGTGCTTAAACGAAAGGCATGGACGAATAAAAATACAAAACAGATATATACGTAACGTCACGTAACCATGAAGAAAAGCAGACTTGGTTTATTTTACCATATAAGTTAATTCTTTTAGAATCTCATAAGTGGAATTAACAATTTCGGTCGCTTTCTACATCTAGGAACGTTCTTTATAATAGATAAGTCTCTGATATTCACTTACAGCATTGTTGTGTCTTTTCCCCTTGCATTTGTGAATTGTCTTCTCAGACTGCAGATTTCTGAGCAGCACTGGTGCCATTAGCCTAAATTTATGTTGGTCTACAGCGCTGAGGTTGATCCCTCACCTGTGGTCGAGTGAGAGATCATTCCAAAGTGTGGCAGGCAGCGAACGACTTTGCGAGGGGCTGATCGTAGGGCCTCCAGAGGAAGCTTCTTGGAACGCAAATTCTGGGCGTTCACAGAAGGTGAATTTGCTGGTAGTTCGGAACTCCAATAATAGGCGAGTAATTGGGCCCCCTTAATAACATGGCTGCCAAGGAGGGGAAGGACGGCAGTGTGCACAAGGTGAGGGAGTCATTCCTGATTTGTAAAGAGTGTTCCGGATGCCATGAAGAGTACAGGGCGCAGCCAATAGCAGGTGGTGGCCCCAGTCGGTTCCAATGGCGTGTGTCGCTTTGGATTGGAGGAGATTCTCTCTGGTTTTGTTTAGCGGATATGGTTAAGCGAGTTTAAGGCGGAGCTCACAATCTGCACCATCATCGACAGAACTGACTGTGATCCTTCGGTGCAGAGCCGAGTGAAAGGTATGAACCATAGGCTCGGGTGGTTATCTTACTGTGTAGGCCTCAGAGTCCTTGACTTGTGCCATAGGGTAGTGGGTTTCTGGATTCCGCTTAATAGGTCAGGAGTCCACTATACACAGGAAGCGGCTACACGGGTAGCGGGGGCGGATTTGTAGGTTAGAGGGTCTCAGGAAAACATAGAAATGGCGTCTGTCTAAAAGGGGGCAGGTAACACACAGTAAGGTGGTTGTAGAAACGATCGGTGTTGTAAATTATCGTAACTGTGTTGGGAAAGAACCAGAGCTCCAGGCCCTAATAGAAAGCACTGAAGCTCTCAAACAGTTATAGGTACGGAAAGCTGGCTAAAGCCGGAAATAAGTTAAGCCGAAATTTTTTCAAACGACCTAACAACGTTCAGAAGGGATAGATTAAACATAGTTGGTGCTGGAGTATTTATTGCTGTCAGAAGTAGTTTACCTTGTAGTGAAACTGAAGTAGATAGTTCCTGCGAAATAGTTTGGGTAGAGGCTGTACTTGTCAATCGGACTAAACTGGATCGTTTTACCGACCCCCGAGTGAGAGGATATAGTTGCTGAACAGTTCAAAGAAAACGTGAGTCTCATTTCAAAAGGTACCCCACTCACACAATTATAGTCGGTGGTGATTTCAATGTATCCTCGATATGCTGGAAAATTTACACGTTTAAAGACGGCGGCAGGCTTAAAACGTCACCTGAAATAGTACTGAATGCTTTCTAAAAAAAGTATTTTGAACTATTAGTTCGTGAGCCCACTCGAAGCATAAATGGTTACGAAAGCGTACTTGACGAATACAGGGATTGGCGACCACAAGGCAGTTGCCTGTACACTGAATACTGTAACACCTATAACCATCAAAAAGAAACTTAAAGTACATCTGTTTAAAAAAAGCTGACAATGCTCTTAACGATTTTTAAGGAAACAGCCTCCACTCCTTCCGATCTGATCATGTAAGCGTAGAAAAGATGTGGAATGATTTCAGAGAAATAGTATCGATTGCAATTGAGAGATATATATACCACATAGATTAATAAGTGATGGTACTGATCCCCCATGGACAAAACGGGTGAAATCGCTGTTGCAGAAGTAACGAAAAAGCATGCCAAATCTAAAAGAATCCAAAATCCGGAAGACTGGCAATGTTTTGCAGAAGTTCTAAATATAGCGGTTACTACAGTGCGAGATGCTCTTGATAATTTCCGCAACAAAACTCTGTTTCGAAATCTGGCGAAAAACCCAGAGATTCTGTTCATGCATAGAGTACACCAGTGTCAAGACGCAATCCGTACCTTCACTGCGCGAAAGTAACGGTGGAGTTACTGATGACAGTGCCACTAAAGTAGAGTTAAGAAACGTGGTTTTCCGAAACTCCTTCTGCAAAGAATACGAAGTAAGCCTTCCCGAAGCCCAGTCAACAGAAAGTGCCAAAATGAGAAGCATATGTCCTCGGTGTAGCAAAGCAGCTTAAATCACTTATTAAAGGCAAGGTTTCCGTTCCAGATTGTATACCAGTCAAGTTCCTCTGAGTGTGCTGATACAATAGCTCCATGTTTAGTAATTATATACAACCGCTCACAGAAAGATCCGTACCTAAAGACTGGAAAATTGCTCAGGCCACACCAATTTGTTAAAGTACTGCCTTTTGTGATGTTTAACAAAACTGTTGGCAAGCGTACTTGTTATACAAATGGGCACGGCATAGGCTTACGGTCGTAAAATATATTTCAGCGTTAAACTGGAAATAGTTGTAGGAGAGTATCAGAAGTAATAACCTAATGAGATCTTTAATTTCTTGTACATTAGGTTTATGTGTTGGAGAAGATTCTCATCAGTAATTTTAATAGTCTCAAAAATGTGAATGTTAGCAAGTAAATTAACTACGTTAAAGGATACGAAATTACCATCATTAGGAATTGGAAATGTTTTTAATTTTAGCTGTTAGTTAAAGGGAATTTTTGACAGTGTAGTTTTCTTCAAAGACATAATACTCTTTAAATGGTGTATGAGATTTTTTGCCGATTTCATAGAAGCGCCGTCTGTATAGTTAACACTGTAGACAGGAAGCGAAGGCGGTGTGCAGTCGGAGGCGATGCTGGGTTCGTAGCGGTGGGCACCAATTATCGGCTACGACGGGACTGCCCGGGAGGCACACTCACGTGGCCGCACGTGTCACGGTGGATGCAGCAGAAGGTCCATAGCATCAGTGACCCTGTCGCGGATGCGTGCACCACCTGTTCTAGTGTCTCGTGTACACGAAGGACCTCTGCGGACCGAGCTGCAACTTTCTTAGCTCGCTGGACTGTGCAGTTACTGATATACAGGGGCTATGCTCTATGCAGCCTGCCTGGCAGAGGTGTGTTGCAGGGTGGCATTAGAGCCTGACGGCTTCCGCGACTGGACAAATGAACTGGCGATAAAAAAAAATCATAGCAACAAACGAACAAAAAATCATGTAGAGTAATGAAATTTCGGGAATACGTCTGTCTATGTAGGATATTTAAGTAATTAACATTGCAGCATCACAGGGCAACGTAAGCGCGAAATAAGCCGTTGCAAAAGTGACATGCTGGTAAGTTAATAACAGATGTAACGATCAGAATGTTGAATGCAAGCATTGAAACGGGCACGCATTGTGTTGTAATGGTGTGCGATGTCAGTTTTGTGTCGCAAATGCCGGTGGTTTGGGGGTCAGTGAAATGCATGCTACTGGGCCCCTTGGCTCGGGGCTGTCCCTGAAGTAATCGATTTTTAATTCGTTATGTCGCCGACTGCTGTTCGAATTGCTACTGCAGAAGAAATGTGATGTGCCAGAGACGTACGCCAGACACGACTGCCTTCCCTCTTGGTAGCGCCACGTGACCGGTCGGAGCTCGAGCTTTTTGCGACCGTACATTCTCGCGGTCACCGCTGCCAGTATACAGTGCTAAATTTCTGCCAAGTCTCCTGCGAAATCGCTGGAGGAACATCCAGCTTCTCGTGTCCCTATTACACGACCTCGTTCAAACTCATTAAGATGATCGTAATGGCGCCTCTGTCTCCTCAAAGGCATTCTTGGCTAAGATCAAACCACCACGTCCAATCTAGAAGGTAACTAACGCTCACAACCGCCACGGCGTGTATTTACAGTAGACCTGATCTGCACCCTCACAGTGCCCCTACTAACACCATTCTTATGCGAATGGCGCGAAATTTAAATTGACACCATTTTTCAATTGTAGAAACACGCCTACCAACTTTCGTTTATCTCTCACAACTGCTTGTGGTGTTGCGATTTTTTCCGTAGCTGTATGTTCAAGAATTCTGCAGCAAATGGATGTCAACGATATTGGACTGTAATTTTGCAGGTCCGTCCTATTACTGTTCTTATACACTACTGGCCATTAAAATTGCTACAGATGATTAACGGGTATTCATTGGACAAATATATTATACTAGAACTGACATGTGATTACATTTTCACGCAATTTGGGTCCATAGATCCAGAGAAATCAGTACCCAGAACAACCACCCCTGGCCGTAATAACGGCCTTGATACGCCTGGGCATTGAGTCAAACAGAGCTTGGATGGCGTGTACAGGTACAGCTGCCCATGCAGCTTCAACACGATACCACAGTTCATCAACAGTAGTGACTGGAGTATTGTGACGAGCCCGTTGCTCGGCTACCATTGACCAGGCCTTTTCAGTTGGTGAGAGATCTGGAGAATGTGCTGGCCAGGGCATCAGTCGAAAATTTTCTGTATCCAGAAAGGCCAGTACAGGACCTGTAACATGTGGTAACTATTTGCCTGAAATTCTTTACATTGTATGCTATAGCATACAACTGTAGCTATTGTTATTTTCCTGGTTACCTTACTCGCTCACCTACTCGGTTTAAACTGCCGAGAGAAATATCGCAATCACTATTATTGTAGTAATTCCTAACTTGTTGGCATTCTTCGTTAATTTTATAGCGAACTGCTTTTCGTCCCCTGACACATCGTATCTATTCTCGACGGCACCCCTTCACAACGAATACTCTCCGCTCCTCTCTACTCCGTACTGTAACTGGGTTTTCTCTGTTTGTGATGGTCATCTGTCAGGATGAGCACTACTGCAAAGGGCATTTGATTCTAAAGCATTATGTCAGGGTGAAAAACACTAAATAAATTACTTTTTCTCTCTTAACAACATTTTTGCAGGGTGGGTTCATCCTTGCCTCAGGTATGAGGTAGAATGAAACAGCAGTTTTACATAAGATAACTTTTATTGAAAGTTTTGTACAAGGGTTTCTGGCTGGGATACTGGCAACTGTGTCGTTTGCGAAGCCTTCTGCTTGCGTGAGCGGCGGCGTCTGATTACGCACGGCGGTGTGTATCTCGTGTCGCCGTTTCGCCCAGTTGACTGGAGACGCGCATCGCGAGGTGGTCCGTTTAATTATTGAGGAAGAAGTCGTGAATCGGACGGTGACGACTCGGATGTGCGCTGTCTCCTTCCCGTCCTCACGAGTCACTCGGGTACATAAAAATCTGGCCTCAAATACCTTCTGTCTTCTGGCGCCGAGGCTGCTGCTTGCTATTCCATTACAGCGGCGGACTCGGTGCTTCTGTGTACGATGTAGTATCTTCCTGCATGACGGTCTTGAGCACCGACTGTACCGGAACTGAACTGAAAGCTACTCCTGTCGGGCCCACTGCGTCTCGCGTACTTATTCACTTCACTTCACTGGAGGTGAACAACATCGCTGTCGTTGCCTCTTTTGTCACGTCGAAAAGCTTCGCGAAGAATCTTCTTAACGTCGGTCATTGGCTCTCGGAATGTAGGCGAGAGCCTTTGATCACGTGTGACAATTGAGGAACACGTGAGCCGGACGGGCGATGCCCTGACGGCTGAATCGACAGCTTCTGCTTACGTGGGGGAGGACGATAGCTTCTCCTGAATGTGCTGACTTCGCGGTCATTGCCTCCTCTGCTCTGCCCGTTGTTTGCCAGAGTGTAACTCTTCTAAGCTAAACGAAGTTTCTCATTAATTTTAAATTTCTACTTCACTTCACCTTGATTTCACTAATTTATTTCCCTATCTTAAGTACCACTCAACAGTATTTACGCCGATCTCCGTGCACTGTTTTAGGAAAGTGTAATGCCGTCACTACACGGACGGTGTTGTGAACGTCAGTCTTGAGCGTGCCAAGTTGAAAGTGCTGCCGAACGCTCTGACTTGTGCATACAGCATGTGCGTGTCAACGTGGTACACGCGACCGCAGCGGCAGCATCTGGGTCACACATCACCCGGTTGTCCGCCCCGGTAGCTGAGTGGTCAGCGTGACAGACGGGTTCGATTCCTGGCTGGGTTGGAGATTTTCTCTGCTCAGGGACTGGGTGTCGTGTTGTCCTAATCGTCATCATTTCATCTCCAACTACGCGCATGTCACCGAAGTGGCGTCAAGTCGAAAGACCTGCACCAGGCGAGCGGTCGGGAGGCCCTCGTCACACGTTTCTCTCTATCACCCACTTTACAAAATGCATGGGCGTAAAATTCTTAAGCTAGCGCTATTAAAACGCGCCTTTCCTCTCTTGTCCACGTGAGAGTCACGTTGTTCTGCGTGTAGTGTCCACGGACATGTTATAAGGCAGAAAGAGAAGCTCCGTAACAAATAGCGCGATTCAAAGTCTTACTTTATATTTGTTCCTATTCAGCAGCAGAATCTTCACAACATGTGAAATAAAAAAGAATTGTTTTACACTTTCTTGTTATATCTTAGTGCATGTAGTGCAATCTGTCTTGTAGATTAAACCATTCGAACAAACTCCATCCTCAGATGGAACGTACATATGTAACATCGAATATTAGAGAATATACTTTCTTTTCGGTGCAATAAAAGTATCAGATCCTAACAGAAAAAGCGAAGACTAGTAATAAAAATATTCGGATCCACTGAGGCGCAAACAAGAATCACATTACCAGCTACCTCATCATTTCGCTCTACCGACTGTGACTGTCGAATGGTCATACATTGAATCTGACCTATTGAAAGTTTTAATGGTAGATACGTTATTAACTGACACTGAAATATGACAGATTGTATCAACGACAATGCGTTTCTTATGGATCCTCACTGTGCCCGTTTACAGTCTGTCCCCACTCTGGCTACCCAGCCACGTCACCGGGCGCCTCCACAGGCTGTCTCACGACGCAGTACCGCCCTGCCGCGGCGCGCGCTTTAAGTCGGCGGCGACGCCGTCTGCATACACGGCCCGGCAGCGTTAATTTTTAGACGAGTGTTTTAGTACCGTAAAGAATACAAAAGACGATAGCTTCTTCCGAAACATAACGCTATAGAGTAAATAATATTAACATATGAACGTAAGTCGGGATTTTACTACAAACATGGAACCGAATGCCTGTTCATGTGAATGTACGTTCCTCTACTTCTACCCCATAAAGCGCAATGAAACTGTAGAATTTAAGAATTATTCTCACTTTGTGTTTCTACTAAAGGATAGAAGTTTTCTTTGAAGGATTGCGTTGAAACTTAACAGGTCTTGCAACACGATGAGTGTTTAAAAAGTAACAAGAAATTTACAATTTCTTGTGTTGTACTAGTCCGATTTGCACTACATTTTTTGTCACTGCCTTCGTAAACGTACGTGAAAAGTATGTGGACAATGTTATATCCATTGGCTATTTGCTCTATTGTCAGCTGTCAAAAAGGATACATGTGTTTTGGTAGCATCAACGATTATTTGTTTTGTGTAAAAACAGATTAGAGAATCTTTCTTACATAAAGAGTATGGAATTTTAGAAAAGTTAAATATTCCTTTTGGCGAGCCTGTTACGAGTAAAACTGGAGTTTTTTGTTTCACGACAATTTGTAGTTTCCGTAATGTCGGCACTATTTTTAGATTGATGTAAAAGCCCTCCATCGTTTGTGGAAGGATCGATTTTATGAAATTGTCTACGACGACGGGTTTCCTCCCAAAATTACTAGTTTTCCTTCGTGGCGATCCCTGTAAACCACGCGGTTTATTTTTGCTTTCCTTCCTTAGGCGTGACAGACGTTTGCATAAATTGGAGCCCTTTGCTTGGAACGGGTAACAGTTCTTTTCGTGTCACCTCCTTAACACACGCTCGTTACATCTACATCTACATCCATTCTCTGCAAGCTACCTGACGGTGTGTGGCGGAGGGTACCTTGAGTATCTCTATCAGTTGTCCCTTCTATTCCAGTCTCGTATTGTTCGTGGAAAGAAGGATTGTCGGTATGCCTCTGTGTGACCTCTAATCTCTCTGATTTTATCCTCATGTCTCTTCGCGAGACCTACGTAGGAGGGAGCAATATACTGCTTGACTCCTCGGTGAAGGTATGTTCTAGAAACTTCAACAGAAGCCCATACAGAGCTACTGAGCGTCTCCGTGCAGAGTCTTCGAGTTTATCTGTCATCTCTGTAACGCTTTCGCGATTACTAAATCGTCCTGTAACGAAGCGCGCGGCTCTCCGTTGGATCTTCTCTATCTCTTCTATCAACCCTATCTGGTGCGGATCCCACACTGCTGAGCAGTATTGAAGCAGTGGGCGAACAAGGGTACTGTAACCTACTTCCTTTGTTGTCGGATTGCATTTCCTTAGGATTCTTCCAATGAATTTCAGTCTGGCATCTGCTTTACCGACGATCAACTTCATATGATCATTCCATTTTAAATCACTCCTAATGCGTTCTCCCAGTTGCTGACCTGCTATATTGTAGCTAAATGATAAGGGATTTATCTTTCTATGTATTCGCAGCACATTACACTTGTCCACATTGAGATTCAATTGCCATTCCCTGCAACATGCGTCAATTCGTTGCAGATCCTTCTTCATTTCGGTACAATTTTCCATTGTTACAACCTCTGGATATACTACAGCGTCATCCGCAAAAAGCCTCAGTGATCTTCCGATGATATCCTCAAGGTCATTTATGTATATTGTGAATAGCAACGGTCCTATGACACTCCCCTGCGGCACACCTGAAATCACTCTTACTTCGGAAGACTTCTCTCCATTGAGAACGACATGCTGCGTTCTGTCATGTAGGAACTCTTCAATCCAATCACACAATTGGTCTGATAGTCCGTATGCTCTTACTTTGTTCATTAAACGATTGTGGGGAACTGTATCAAAAGCCTTGCGGAAGTCAAGAAACACGGCATCTACCTGTGAACCCGTGTCTATGCCCTTCTGAGTCTCATGGACGAATAGCGAGAGCTGGGTATCACACGACCGTCTTTTCCGAAACCCGTGCTGATTCCTACAGAGTAGATTTCTAGTCTCCAGAAAAGTCATTATACTCGAACATAATACGTGTTCCAAAATTCTACAACTGATTGACGTTAGAGATATAGGTCTATAGTTCTGCACATTTGTTTGAAGTCCCTTCTTGAAAACGTGGATGACCTGTGCCCTTTTCCAATCTTTCGGAACGCTACACCGCTGCAAGAAGGGGGGCAAGTTCCTTCGCGTACTCTGTGTAAAATCGAACTGGTATCCCATAAGGTCCAGCGGCCTTTCCTCTTTTGAGCGATTTTAATTGTTTCTCTATCCCTCTGCCATCTCTTTCGACATCTACTATTTTGTCATATGTGCGACAGTGTAGAGAAGGAACTACAGTGCAGTCTTCCTCTGTGAATTAGCCATTTAGTAGTTCGGCCTTCAGTCTGTTTCAGTACCATTTTGGTCACAGAGTGTCTGAACATTTCGTTTTGCTCCACCTACTGCTTTGACATAAGACCAAAATTTCTTAGGGTTTTCTGCCAATCAGTACATAGAGCTTTACTTTCGAATTCATTGAATGCCTCTCGCATAGCCCTCCTCACATTACATTTCGCTTCGCGTAATTTTTGTTTGTCTGCAAGGCTTTGGCTATGTTCATGTTTGCTGTGAAGTTCCCTTTGCTTCCGCAGCAGTTTTCAAACTCGGTTGTTGTACCACGGTGGCTCTTTTCCATTTCTTACGATCTTGCTTGGCACGTACTCATCTAACGCATATTGTACGATGGTTTTGAACTTTGTCCACTGATCCTCAACACTATCTGTACTTGAGACAAAACTTTTGTGTTGAGCCGTCAGGTACTCTGTAATCTGCTTTTTGTCACTTTTGCTAAACAGAAAAATCTTCCTACCTTCTTTAATATTTCTACTTATGGCTGAAATCAGTGATGCAGTAACCGCTTTATGATCGCTGATTCCGTGTTCTGCGTTAACTGTTTCGGGTCTGTTTGTCGCCAGAATGTCCAATATGTTATCGCCACGAGTCGGTTCTCTGTTTAACTGCTCAAGGTAGTTTTTCAGATAAAGCACTTTAAAAAAATTTCACTGGATTCTTTGTCCCTGCCACCCGTTATAAACGTTTGAGTCTCCCAGTCTAACGGGTGATCAAAAAGTCAGTATAAATTGGAAAAAGTGATAAACCATGGAATAATGTAGATAGAGAGTTAAAAATTGAGACACATGCTTGGAATGACATGGGGATTTATTAGAAAAAACAAATTCACAAAATGTCTGACAGATCTCTTATGCGCGTCGTTTGGTGATGATCGTGTGCTGAGCCGCCACTTTCGTCACACTTGGCCTCCTAGGTCCCCAGACCTCAGTCCGTGCTATTGTTGGCTTTGGGGTTACCTGAAGTCGCAAGTGTATCGTGATCGAGCGACATCTCTAGGGATGCTGAAAGACAACATCCAACGCCAATGCCTCACCACATACTCCGGACATGCTTTACAGTGCTTTTCACAACATTATTCCTCGATTACAATTACTGTTGAGGAATGATGGTGGACATATTGAGCATTTCCTGTAAAGAACATCATTTTTGCTTTGTCATGCTATTCTGATCTGATGAAGCGCCACCTGTCGGACATTTTTTGAGCTTTTGTATTTTTTTTTTTTTTTGTTCTAATCAAATCCCATGTCATTCCAAGCATGTGTGTCAATTTGTACCTCCCTATCTACATTATTCCGTGATTTATTCAGTTTTCAAATTTATACTGACTTCTTGGTCACCTGGTGTATCTGGCAAATTAAAATCTCCACCCAGAACTAGAACATGATGGGGAAATGTACTCCGCAAATAGCTCCTCTTCGTCTTCTGCAATTTTCTTGCAATGCAACGCTGTTATCCAGCACTTCCAGATACCGAAGTATGTCAGTGACTGATGCTGGCAACAAGGATCTCACGAACAGAAACGACGTATTGTACACCACTGCACGCCGATCTACGCCGCTAGACAGGTAACAGGCAACTGATTTTGGGTGCCCCTGGTGAGACAAGCCTCTACATCCTTACATTTGTCCTCTATCCATCCCTGCTTAGCCATTTTGCACTTCCTGTCGATTTCATTTTTGAGACGTTTGTATTCCTTTTTGCCTGCTTCACTTACTGTATTTTCATATTTTCTCCTTTCATCAGTTAGATTCAATATCTCTTCTGTTACCCAAGGATTTCTAGCAGCCCTCATCTTTTTACCTACTTGATCCTCTGCTGCCTTCACTATTTCATCTCTGAAAGCTACCCATTCTTCTTCTACTGTATTTCTTTCCCCCATTACTATCAATTGTTCCTTTATGCTCTCACTGAAACTCTGTACAACCTCTTGTTCTTTCTCTTTATCGAGGTCCCATCTCCTTAAATTCCCACCTGTTTGCAGTTTTAATCTACAGGACATAACCAATAGATTGTGGTCAGAGTCCACATTTGCCCCTGGAAATGTCTTACAATTTAAAACCTGGTTCCTTAATCTCTGCCTTATCATTATATAATCTATCTGATACCTTTTAGTATCTCCAGGGTTCTTCCATGTATACAACCTCCTTTCATGATTCTGAAACCAAGTGTTAGCTACGATTAAGTTGTGCTGTGTGCAAAATTCTACCAGGCAGCTTCCTCTTTCATTTCTTAACCCCAATCCATATTCACCTACTACGTTTCCTTCTCTTCCTTTTCCCACTATCGTGTTCCAGTCACGGCGTAGCGTGCCATCATCATCAGATTACTCCTGTTGACTGACGTCCAGTGCCGGCGGGCGGTGTGGTATATATACCTGTCGCCTCTCCCCTCCGTATGGACTCCGCGTATGGACCGAGGGATGTGCAGGCCGCGGTGGTCTTTCAAATTTCAACGCTTTTTTCATCAAAAGTGCAACAATGCTATTTGCTATTAAAGGTTTGAAAGCTACTGGAGTATGGCCCACGGACCAGTCCGTATTCACCGATGCAGATTTCCTCCCGGAAGACAAAACTGACATCGGACTTGAGAGGCCGTCAGATAAAGAGGTTATTGTATCTGGAGCTGAACAGGTAAAAAGACGACGCCAACAGGTTGGGTGATCAAGCTGGCAGGTTTCAGCGAATTGTAACTATGAACTGCCGCCCAAGAATGACGAAGTTATTGAGGCTAATTGTTCTAGTCCTGCAACTGCTAGATCGTACATTTATGGGTGCACTTAAGACTCACTACAGCGAGAATATTTGGCAGTGGATGCTCCATGAAAGCAAACTTGTTGGATCCTATGATATAGTGTGTTTCTTTGGCAAGGGAAGGAAATACAGTAGAAGGATGAAGTAGTGAAGGCAGCAGAGGATCAAATAGGTAAAAAGACGAGGGCTATTAGAAATCCTTGGATAACAGAAGAGATATTGAATTTAATTGATGAAGGGAGAAAATATAAAAATGCAATAAATGAAGCAGCCAACAAGGTACACAGACGTCTCAAAAATGAGATCGACAGGAAGCGCAAAATGGCTAAGCAGACATGGATGGCTAGAGGACAAATGTAAGGATGTAGAAGCTTATCTCACTAGGGGGTCTTTGGCAAAGTTCTTTTCCTCTCTTTTCTTTAATAATGACTTCTAACTCTTTTTTGTACAGCAAATCAGTTGAAACAATGGTCTTTCCCCTCATCCATTCTCGGGAATACGAACATCAGGGCAACATAAGAACCTCCTGCACTCAGCAAACAGACGACCATTACTAGAGACCCACACTCAGCAGCAGTCAGAGAACAAATTTGGCGTTTACCTCTGCTTGCAGTATCAGTCTGAACTACACTAAGGCCTGTTTCCTCAACGTTCCATACACGATCTTCTGGATATTTATGTTTCCAGAATTCAGCTTATAGCAAGTCGTAGAATGAGTTAACTCTCTCATGCGAAAAGCGTTTTGCTCGAGCATATGATGTTCCAGTTGGCTTTCTAATCGAAAGCTTATCTTGATGACGTCGAAGAAAATGGCCAAGACAAGCCCTTCCATTCACAACTGCAAGTTGGTAGGCCATTTTTCTAACATCCATACTAGTAAAAGCATAGAATTTGGCCTCCATATAGTGTATGTAAACCACTAGTTCTCTTTCTAGGGCAGCTGGTTTTCTTCCAAACTTTTTAGTTTCAACATCTGTCAGGTATTAGCCTCATACACATACTGGCACAGAGTTGTTTTTGGGACAGTGCAATGTTTGCTTTTTTAACTCCCATGATTTTTACTACAACAGCAGACACTGCCTCTCGCATTTTGTTTTTATCCCACACCTGCCTTTTACGGGTTCATTTAGGTGCCAGATTAGTCCTAGGCATCTGAAAACAGAAATAAAAACATTTTACGGTCTGCTTATAATATGGACCCTGAGGTCCACATTACACTTACACCTTGTAAACTAGTGTAGACAGCTTAAAAATGCAATAATACCATACTTTTAATCTATTTGAAACTGTTGCCAATACTTAGATGCAACCTACTAAGTATTAACCAATAATGGTATGTTAATACACTACTAGAGTTCAGCTAAATATTATTAAGATATTAAGGGGGGGGGGGTGCATATTACCACCACTTACTCTACATGGTAATGCAAAGCAGGTGAAACATTTGGATAAAGGTGTACTTGCATTCACGTTGCTTGTAACAGCAAATCTGTTTGACAGGCTCATTGTCATTGTGAAAGCAAAACTAACAAGCAAAATGAAAACATCCACCATAAGCACGAATCCAGTATTTTGATGAATAAGGACTCAACTAGAAAGGTAGGCAGAGGTTGGAAAGTACCAGCCACAAAATCACTTGAAGTTTACCTTGTGGAAGAAAATATTATCCACTGTAACTCCAAATTAGTGTGCACTGACTGTAAAGTAAGAATTAATAGATATTACTATGCATGTATTGGTTATAGCATTAAGTTAAATACGTGCAAGCATATACATAATGTTAATGAAGTAGAGAGTATAGAAGAAAAACCGTTTGAAATTTCTGAATTACTAGATGTACTACTTATGAATGTTGGAGAGGAAAATTCTGAAGCCAGTTTGTTCCTGTGACACAGAGGTACTGGCAGAAATTGTTTCTGGTATTTCAGTTACTGAAGTTTAGCTGGCCAACAAAATGGTAACTTCACTGAAGGCTAGTGTAGGTGCTGTTCATGCCAGTAGTGGCGTCTCTTTCAATAGCCCACAAAGGAGTCACAAGAGAAAACTTGCAGTACAGAGGAGACTGTTTTGAGCAAAGAAAACAAATTCCTCAAGCTGCATACTCATGGCAGTTCCTGATACAGAAGAAACTGTGAACACTTCTGGATGAAGGTTTACACCACATTAGCTAGTGTGTTGATCTCACATTCAGGAACATGATGGCTTTATTCCGTGTCCTGCCATCCAGTTTTAGGTTTTCCATTATTTCCCTAGATCAATCAAGGCAAATTCTGGGATGGTTCCTTTGAAAGGCCAAGGCCAATTTTCTCCCCCATCCTTGAAACAGTCAGAGCTTATGCTCTGTCTCTGATGGCCTCACTGTTGACAGAATGTCAGATGTCGATATTCCTTCCTTCTTCACTGGCCTCTGGTGCGGCAGTTCTGCTGACACATGGGACCACCAGAAACTGCTGCGGCTTGTGCCAGCAGCCTAGAATGCTGGCATCACTGGGTCAGCCCCCTCCCAAGCCGTGCTGGGCAGTGATGACTGTGACTGAGGCTCAGCGCACTGCTGGTGATGGCCACACATTTGACAACTGTCCCAACGTGACAACAGAGTGAGTTGCAATCGTCAACTTGTAATATATATTTATTTTTGATCTAGCTAGATGGGTAACACTAGTGCAACTGTTAAACAGATTAAATATTTTCATATTCTAGCAAGGAATACACTAACATCTGATTGTTCACAATCAATTTTCCTGATAATGTAACTCATTTACCAAAAAAAAAATTTGGTGAATAAATAATAATTTCAGTATCAGTACAAACACATGCAGTTGGAATTAGGAATGAGTAATTATGAATTAGCAATATAACCCAACTGAAAGCCTTTCAGGTTCCAATTTGCAGTATAATTTTACTTTTTTTAAAAAAAATCCCCTTTTTGAAAAGTTATCTGTAACCAAATAACTCATATTCCAGAATTTTCTGTTTTTAGCGGGCCATTATTTCCTAAATTTAAGCATATAATTTTGTAGTTCTAATTTACCAGGGCACAAAAGTGGCTGTTTTTATTTGGAAACAAGTAATAAACTTGTCATTAATGCTAGTAACACCCTGACACAGATGCTAAGAGAGCAGATACCAAGTCTCACTGCTTGCCTGCTGGCTGCAGATGTTGATTGATTGTCTGAATGAGGAGAGGAACGAAACAGTGACATCATTTGTCCCAAGATCCAAAGTGGCAGAGACTGTGGGAGCAGCAAACCAACAGCACAATCTATTTGATGGCGAAGCAAAACAGGCAAATGGAGATGGAACACTGGGGTGGCAGGAAGATTAAAGAACTGGAGGGAGGAAGGGGGAGATCATAAGACACCCCAATGGTGCTATGTTTGACATGGTGCTGGAATCACTGCTAACCCACCCCAGTTCCCACTTCATACCATGATTGCGACACAAGAAGAGGGGGTGGTGATGAAACAGCACAAAATGGAGAGGAAAACCTGACCAGCATGAAAGCAATGATGAAAGCCTTCAATTGTGGAAGACAATTCAGGTACTTAAATCCATGGAACAAACCACTTTTATGATGAAAACCAAGGACAGATGTAACTATGTAAGGTTGTATGCTACCATCTGTGATAATGGAGAATGGAAGAGTGTGTTTAGTGCAAAAGGCCAAATGGTAGGGGAGTCTCATAAAATGTGGGGGTTACAGATCATTATGGAGTAAGAGGCTTAGATTCAACCTTGTATGACCAATACGAAGTTCGCAGAGGATGGTAGATCCCCAGTGGGCCATGTGGCAAGAGTCCCCTTATCGCAATAAGTTTATTAGGCAGGGGGTTGGCCTCCAAGAGTCAGCTCAAGGCTGAGCAAAAAGGAATTGGACATGAGGCTGCAAACCCAGCACCAGAGAGGTCACACAAAAGGGGCACACCCTCCAGCCACAGGATCAGCAGTTCATTACCTGGGATACCCACATGAGTGGGAACCCAAAGAAAGTCAACTGAACAACCAGCATGGTCAAGATTGGTAAGGTGGTCTTAGATGTCATAGACCAAGAAGAGGGAGGGAAAACCACTGCCTGATAGCCTCAAGGGCAGTTATCGAGTCTGCACATAACGTGGGTGGGAGAGGACTGTTAAACATACTAAAGAACCTGGTAAATGGCCATTAGCTATGCAGTACACATGCTACATGGGGCAGGTAAGAGATGGTGTTACTTGCCAGCAGAAGGCACATTCCTTCTAATTAGCAGATTTAGAGCCTAGAGCCATTCCATTAAAACACAACAGCAGCCTGAAACTCCCATAAAAGCTGGCAGAACAAACAATGAAACACAGACCCCTCTGAATCTGGGATCAAGGAACTAACCAAGGGGGAGGAGGAGGTTTTTGGAGAGAACGGGGAACAGGACAAAGAGGGAAGATAAAAATCATGGCAAAGGACTGCAAGCTGGAGCCCAACTGTTAAACTCACCTGAAGAGCGAGCAATTTCCTGCTGCTAAAGTATAAAATATAAGGGATGTGTGGGGAAAGAGAAGATGGTGATGGCATAGGAAACAGGAAGCTTAGACTGTTGTACCAAAAGGGCAGTGAGTGGGGGACAACCCCAGCTTCAACCAGGAAACAATACGGCTAGTGCAAAAGGTACTGATGATCAGATAGATACCACAATGGTGGACCTGCTCCAAGAGGATCAGTATGGAAGGAGCAACTGAGCCCTAAATTTGGCTACCATGCCCCCCTCCCCCTCCCCCCCCCCCCCCCACACACACACACACACACACACACACACACACACACACACACAAGTAAATGTCATAAGACGACCCAAGAAATGGAAGTGGTGGACCACAATCAGAAATTGGGTCTCGAGATAGAGCTCCAGTAGGTATCGTACACAATATGGTGACAGAAATGCACCACCCACAATTTAAGAGGAGAAAACTGAAAACTGTGTGAGAAGGTCCATGCAGAAGCATACCACATGGCACCCTGGAACTGTCACTTCACAAAAGCCACCAAGTGTTAAATAACTCAGACACAGAAGTCATCCACATGCAGAGCAGGGGTGACCAACAACAGTTTGACGGAGGTCACAAGTCCTTTAATAGTGATGAGGAAAAGGATACTTAACACTGAACCCTATGGAATGCCATCCTCCTCAGCAATGGAGTGTCCTCATCCCAGGACTTATGTCCCTTCTTCTCTTTCATAAGTAGAGGAGGACACACGCTAGATGCCAGAGAGGTAAGGGGGGAGAGAGGGTTCTGCTAGTTCTATAAAGAGAGACCAGGCAACCTTGGGGGATGCTAGAGCTGACGGTTCCATGGCCAATGTGTACCAGCAGACTCTTGGACTGAGAGGAGGCCCTAATGGCAGCAGACACCAGAGAAGAGGCACTTCTCTGGTGGATGAAAGGAGCAACAGTTGGAGGGGAGGAAGATGTAAGTTGAGGGGAGAGGGAGAGAAGAGTGAGGCATCACTGGGATAAGGTGGGGGACAGGATGTAACAGAGTCAATAGTAGATTTTTGTAGACACAAGGCGAAGCTGATCGTAAACCCCAATATATTCTTTCCTTCTTACAAACCAGCGACAGTTGTGACAATGAATACATGTGGTCAGTAGAACAAAGGCACACCTGGGCATCCTCATTCATTGCATACAGGATTAATACATGTGTACAAATCATAAACACCAAAAACATTTTAGCAGTGGCAGGACATACATCACAGTGCACAGTGATAAGCCATAACCTTGACCTTGTCTTGGGGGTATCCACTTCAAAGACCAGAATAAAGTGGTCATTATCAGTGTGGTTGTCCTTAGTGCCTTTCTGAATATGATGAACAAAATGAATGCCTTGCCACTCCAGACTGGCCCATGCTTCACCAGTTTGGAAGATGAGGTCTCTATGAAAAAGACATCCTGAAGCATATTCAAAGGCTAGTGAGGAGTAATGGTTTGCCAAACTTGTCTTTGATAGTTTCTACCAAAATAATGGGTTCATGGTGGGAAGGTGTCCTTGTCAGTCTTGATGCAGACCAGGTAATGGGGAAAAGATTTGACCCCAAGCAAGCGAGTCTGACCCTCCTCCCATGAGGGGATAGTTGTAAGTTGAAAAGTCGTTCCTGACTAAAGGTCCGCCAAAGACGGCCGGTTTTTTAAGTCTGATACGTTTGATACACAAAGTGTAGACCCTAATAACACCAAAACCAATCAGGGGCTCTCCCCTTGTGCACTACTCAGCCACACCAAGGGCCAATGCCATAGGGGCTGCTGCTGGGAGTTCCAATGCTCCAGAATGACAAGCCACTACTCATAGGCATACACAGGGAGGTAGCAGCTCATGTATCAGAACTGTCATCCCTGTTTTCAGAGGACTCCATCAAAAGAGTACATAACACCCCAAGCACACGAAATGACTACTGTGCTAGTGGTACAGCACAAAAAGGACAATGGCTTCAGGTAAAAAATGGAAGAGGTGGTAAGCCCACATGCCAAAGACTTCATGTATGGTGTTGTTCCACAGCTGGCTCACACCATGGAGACAAAATTTAGAGTAGTTCAATCCCCAAAGAGGGACCAAAAATTCCAAAAAGGGAATTGTAAAGCAAGAGGAATGATAGTGTAAGGGATAGCAACAAAAAAAAGATAGCCAGGCCAATGTAAGCAAGGGAAAGGATTGAGGACAGGGATGGATGAGCACGGGAAAGTTAATGCAGTTTTGAAAAGTAGAAAGGATCCAATTACTAGCAGACTCATGTGCACAAAATAATTGTTACCCCCCTTCCACTGGGGAATGGGGATGGAGCAGATATAGAAACATGATTCTGTGATGTTAAAGATAAACGAATCTTCATATGTGAGTATTACTGGATTTGCTCCAAGTACCCACTGGCCAACATGCAAACATGTAGTACTGAGGTCAGACTGGCCATTGTGACAGCTCTATTTCTCATGCAGTGAAGTAGACAACACTACCCAGTGCTGTTGGCACTGTTGCAGTCGCATGTTGTATTGCCATGCTAGGTGACACGACAACTCACCATAGTGCACACAACTACACACTGCTTACTCTAGAGCCCTGCAAATTAATATTAAACCGACTGAGCATATACAAATTAAGAGATGACTCACAATTCAATAATGTGCATATCAGAGAATCAGTTTCATACCTAGCGTGAAATGAAATGACAGTATGGCATTTCTGGCCGGGAGATCGTATGCAGGAGAAATCGGCTGCCTACTGCAAGTCTACATCAGTTGATACTGCTTATTTTTGCATCTAAAGAAATGGTAAAATGGTGATAAGCACAACACAACACCCAACCTCTGAGAGGATAAATTCTCAAATTGGCCAGTAATTGCACCTGGAGCCCCTGCACAGCTGTTGGTCTCTCTATCCGACAGCCACAGTGATGGACAGAGCTGGCGTCCAGCACACTCATTTACTGACAGTCCTGTAAGGCATTGTGTATCGGAAGAGGAAAGCAACATTGGGCATATGAATATAGGGATGACTCACAAGGCATTTCAGTATTGTGCTTACACACAATCAGTTGCATATATGGTGTGCTGTTTGGATGCTCTTGCTGCCATGGTATGCCAAAAGCTTATCCCTCACACCCAGTGACAGGTCCTATAAGTAAACACTAAATCAGAATGCAGGCATTGTGTACTGAAACAGGAAAGTAACATTGAGCATATTTGAATTTATAGATGTCTCACAAGACATTTCAGTATAGTGCATATTACATAATGATCCTCATACCTGGTGTGCTGTGTGGAATCTCCAGCTACCTTTTTTAAGCCAAAAGCTTACCCTTCACGCCCAGTAAGTAAACAAACATTAAAACAGACAGGAAGACAAGATGTCCAGTGAGTGAGATCACAGGTGTTTTCTTCGTCCACTAAAAGAACTTATTTGAGAGGAAATAGTGTCAAATTTAAATTTCCTTTGTTTTGTATATTTGCTGTAGTGTCCATTCTTGTCACAAAACTGAATATTTGCGTCCCCATAGAGATGATTCTTGAAAAAAAAAAAAAAAAAAAAAAACTTTGTGTAATCTGAAGTCACGATAATTGTGACATAATGCGAAATTTTCCATTCCAAAACACAAAAAATTCTATTCAAATTTTCCTGATAGCGGAAAATTCGTTTAAGAAAGGCAGCTACTAGTTTCATCAGTGCCTATTGTTACTATAAAAGTATAATTAAAAGTTTTTTAAATTGTATTTAACTAACACATTTCATATTGTTCACTAGTTAGAGGTGATCTAGGTATAAATTTAAAACCTGACCAAACACTAAAGTAAATTCTCTAAAAGCAAAGTAATTACTAATTCATTCTTCTGTCATTGTATCTCTAAATCATTACAAAAACAACAACAATAGCATGTAAGACCTCCATGTCATTTTTGCATACATATAGCCAATCTCGTGTCCTGGACAAATTTAAAACTTAATTATTCTTTTGAAACTGATCATGAGTGGGAAATGTGGAAGCTGTTATAGCATTGTGAGTAAAGGGATTTGTTGCTAACCTTGTAGGAAATATTTTCACTGGGGGAGGGAGAGGTGGGGGGAGAACAGAAGAGGCTCTCTCCTGGAACTGCAGAGTATGCAGTAGGAACATTTTGGTTGGGGTACAGGAAAGGAAAATCTGTGTCCTTGTGGCACAGTTGAAGGAAGCAAGGAAGGAACTGATAAGGATCAAGAGAGATAGGGAGGAGGAGGGTGGTTGTGAACTGGCAGCTTGTAGGAGGGTAGGAAGAAAGAGAACATGATCTGATGTTTTTGGCGTTGATGATAAAACTGTGTGTCTACCACTGCCAGAGCCTCTGGTAGAACACGGAGCAAGAAATGTGCAGCACACTTCAACTGAGGCCAAGAAGCTTAGAAATATACAAAATGTTAGGAAGAAGAAAGTGCTGCTGCTAGGTATTAGGCATGGGTGAGTTGTAGGCCCCGAGTTACAGGAATGTTTAGGGGCAACATACCAGGCCACCAGTATGTTCCAGCCAAATGCAGGGCTAAGTCATGTGATAGAGGACTTAAGGTCTTTACAAAAGAAGACCATGTAGTGATAGTGGGTGGGGCAGAAAACAGTTTACACAGGGATAGGGCACATGACATAGGTGGTGACCTGGGCAAGATAGCTTCCCTGACTTGTGGCAGTACACTTTGTTGAGCTGTTCCGGTGTCACGATTGGCCAAACCTTGATGGAGATGTGAGGCGAATCAATTTGGGGTTAGGGAAGCCAACTTTGCTCACATGCCCGTCTGGACTATCGACAGATGGGGTTTCACTGGGTGTGGCCTATACCTAAACAGGACTGGCAAAGGAAGATTGGTACAGCTGATTCGTGAAAGTATAGGGGGTGGATCTCGGGCCACACATGGTCAAATACCTGTTGTCATCAGTATGAGAAGTAGGTCTTTTTTAGGATAAATCCAGACAACAGGTTCCCCTGCCTAAAGAGTGTCTCCAGCAGTTTGAATTAACAGGGCTTGATATCACCAAGATATTAATAATTTTGTGTTTGTATGGATCTCCCAGAGATAGTGTGGACACTGTTTTTCAATAAATTAACAGAATTTCTATATAAAGTCTCAAGTACAAAGCTCAGCACAATTCTGTGTGGGGACATTAAAATCAACATGAATATCATAAATGAATCCAGCAGCACCTTCATAAATATACTTCAAAGTTTTGGCCTCTCCCTATTGGTCAATAGTGCAACAAGGGTTGCTACAATGACTTCATCAGTAATTGACCATGTTGCCACAAATATGGGCAGGGAAAAATGTGATGTAGCTGTAAAAGATCTCGGATTATCAGACCATCTCTGTCAAACAACAACAGTAATATGAGACATGAAATCATCCCATAAACTACAAGCCTACAAATGACATCCATTGGAAATGAAAATAAAAGATTTTTCAAAGGAACTAGCAAAAAAAAAAAACAAAAAAAAAAACGCTGGGATGAAGTGTATAGGGAAACCAATGTGAATAAGAATCCACATTATTTAAATTGAACTTTGAAAAGGCATTTCCAAAAGTATGCATGTCTGTATCAACGTCACACAAAAGTAGATGGATAACAGCAGGTACTAAGAAGTCCTCCCAAACAATTAAATACCTCACTTCCATGGAAAAGAGTCACAATGATCCATAGGAAGGTGCTGATAGCTGCAACAAAATCGTTTAATGACACAGTAATATATAATGCAGGGAATAAAAGCAAAGCAGTCTGGGATGTTATAAAAACGGGAACGGGAACAGGGAGAGGCAAAGAAAGACAGACAGAATAACATATTCCTAAGGGAGGAGGATAAGGTAATAAATAAGCCACAACACTTATCAAAGTATGTAAATGAGCATTTTTCAAGTATTTTAGGGAAGTTACGGCAAGAATTCCCCAAAACAAATATAACCCCTGTAAAAAATGTTGCACTAAATACAATGATGTTACTTCAAATCACAGATAATGAAGCCAGTAAAACTGTTGGAAAACTAAAAAGCCAGTAGGCTTATATGAAGTATCAATGTGTGTACTAAAACAATGCATAGAGGTTGTACAAGGTCCCTTAACACACATAATAAATGAATCCTGTACACCAGGGACATTTCCACAGCAGTTAAAACAGGCAAGAGTTGTGCCTTTGTTTAAGAAAGGTAATGCAGAAAATTACAAGCTGTCACCATTCTCAAAAATAATAGAAGCAATTATGAAAAACAGATTAGTGAATTACCTGAATAAATACAATCTTTTAAGTGAATCACAGTTTTGATTGTGATGTGGCAAAAATACGGAGTCAGCTGTCGTAGAATGCACAAAAGTTGTACTTGATGCTCTTGATAAAGAAGAGTCTGTCAGAGGGTTCCTTTATGATCTTTCTAAGCCCTTTGATGCAGTCGACCACAAGATTCAATTAAATCAATTAGAAGCATTAGGAGAAAGAGTGGTAGCTAAGGACTGGTTTTGATCATACCTAGCAGATAGGGTACAAAGAATAGTGATAACACATACTTCAAATAGAGCTTAACATTTAGTAAAACACTTACCCGAACAAATGTAAGCACATTACACACATCCATGCCCGAGGCAGGATTTCAACCTGCGACCGTAGCAGTCATGCGGTTCTGGACTGAACTGCTCGGCCACCACGGCCGGCGAAAAATACATTAATATGGGGTTTCCGCAAGGTATCAAATGAGGACCAATAGTATTCCTGATGTACATCAATGACTTTCCCAGTAGTGTTACTCATGGTGAAAAAATTCTTTTCACTGATGACAGCAATATTATAGTCAGTGAGAAAACAAGAGAACTCCTCTAAGAGAAAGCAAATGAAACTCTCAAGGAAGTCTACAATTGATTGATTTTTATTGTTGTAGAGACCTCAGAGGCATTACAAAACAGAGAAACTTCTGGTACAAATTGATATTGCATAGTAATTTTAGCCAATTACAGACTTACTCATGTATAGAAGCATGTAAAAACTGATCACAAAGTGTGGTCATACCATATTCTTTGCCTCCCTTCAAAATTCATCCGTTTCATAAATGTTGAGTTCAAGAAGAAATTCTTTTACTTTTTTTTTTATTGGAAGATCTGTGATATGTTGGGGTATGGCATTAAAAAATTTTATGGGCTTGTATAAAGAGCACTTTTGTGTTTTTTTATAGTTACATCAGAAAGAAACTAGGTCTTGCTTGTTTCTTGTGTTATAATTATGCCGCATGTCATACTGTTGATACTTCGGATAGATATCCTTGGTATGCATTACACACAATGGTATAAATATTGACAGCAGGGTCATAATCTGTAATTTTTTAAAGCTTGGTCTACAGTGAGCTCTGGGTGCCAAGCTACATATCAGTCTTATTGCCTTATTTTGTAGTTTGAAGACATTAGCTGCCTTGCTTTGATGTCCCCACAGTAAATGTGACTGTGGTTTGTTTTGCTTTAAGTACTGGCACATTTAGACAAAGACACAGCTTCCTTGGAGAAAATATTCCTTTGCTAATGCTGCTTCCCACCTTTTTGAATCAATTGAGATTCCTAGGAAATCAACAGCATTTGAGCTCTGCTCAAGTTCAGTGTTATTATTCCACGATACATACAGGTCTTGATTTTTTTTTTTTTTTTTTGACACAAAGGGAATTAGCTTTACACCAGTTTTCAACTTTGACAGTGCACTGGTCTGCTTAATATTTGACCTTCTGTGCTGTTTCTGCAGTTATACCGACTGCAAGATCATCTGCAAATAAGTAACTCCTAGCTGATGGCCCAACTATGTTACATGATAAGTCATATATATAAATAATAAATAGAATTGGGCCAAGTACAGAACATGCCCACAAGTAAGTAATCTGATTCTGTACCATTAAAAACCACCTTCTGCACTCTATTACTTAGATAGGATTTTATCAATTCCCGAGCACTTCGTGTAAAGCCATAGAATTGCACTTTGTTCAATAAGATTTCATGAGACACAGTGTCAAAAGCTTTTCATAAATCACAGAGTCTATTATGAACCATGAGCTTGCTTTCTAGTTGCTTCACACACTGTGTTAAAAGTGATAAGGCAGATTTAACAGTTCCTAACCCTGATCTGAAGCCAAATTGTCTATCACTGAAGATATAGTTTCCTTCAAAGTATTTTACTATTTAATATAGCTTCTATCACTTTAGACAAGACTGGCACAATTGAAACAGGCCTAAAATTATCACAACTTTGGAGGCTGCCTTTTTTGTGTTTTCGAGTGACTTTACTGCCCTGGGGAACTGAGCCTCCAAAATACATGTATTTACTACATGTGTTATCAATTCTGGCAGCTGAACTGAATCACATTTAACATGGCTGAACTTAAACCATAAACGTCATCAGTAAAACTGTTCTTCATTTTCCTCAGTATATAGGTAACATCCTGTACCTTGACAAATTTAAAGCTAAATGTACTTCCAGGTTTTGTGGTGTTTCTCAGGCAGTATTTATGGTCAGTGACTATATTGTAAGTGCCAATCACCTTCTCAGTGAAGGATGTATTTAACTGTGCAGCATTCAGATTGCTGCCTTCAGCTTGTGAAGTCATTTTCCTGTTGCATTGACTGTTAATGATATTATTTTCTGATGTTAGTATTATATCTTCATTTTTTCATACACCTAGCTTCCTTTAAGGCCTGTCTTAATCTTTCCTTTTTCACTGTGAGCATGTCTTTAAATACTTGAGAACCTGTACTTCTGTACAGGCATAATATTGATCACACTCCCTCTTGATCTCCAACACCTTTTCACCCTTGACCTTATTTACTCTTAGTGCCTTTTTATTATTTGGTACGTTAATGGGAAACGACATCTTAGCATATACAGAAAGAGTAGATATGAGTTCTTCCACCTTTCTACCTATTGCATGTTCTCGATAAACTTGCAACCAATAACTTTTATCAATATTAGACTTAAACATATTTAGATTATCATAATTGACCACACATACACTCTTTCCTGCCATGTGCACTGAGTCAGTGGCCACATACCCAGGTCTTAATTACGTCTGACTTCAGATGCACTAACTCATTTGATACAAATATATTGTCAATACATGTACCAGTACCTTTATAATGAAGCCTTGTTATTTCAGTGGTTGTAATATAAAGAACAAATGAATTTAATAAATTATTTGCATATGAGTTACAGATAGTGGACAACTGAAAATTCAAATTTAAATCTCCACAGACTGTCAGTATTGCCTCACGTGTTCCAATATTTCTACGGAATCCAAACTGACCTTCCCCAAGGTCGGCTTCAACTAGTTTTTCCATTTGTCTGTAAAGAATTCACATTAGTATTTTGCAGCAGTGACTTATTAAACTGATAGTTTGGTAATTTTCTCATCTGTCAACGCTTGCTCTCTTTGGGATTGGAATTATTATACTCTTCTTGAGGTCTGAGGGTATTTCGCCTGTCTCATACACCTTGCTCACCAGATGGTAGAGTTCTGTCAGGACTGGCTCTGCCAAGGCCGTCAGTAGTTCTAATGTAATGTTGTCTACTCCTGGGGCTTTGGTTCGACTCAGGTCTTTCAGTGCTCTGTCAAACTCTTCACACAGTATCATATCTCCCACTTCATTTTCATCTACATTCTCTTCCATTTCCATAATATTGTCCTCAAGTACATTGGCCTTGTATAGACCCTCTATATACTCCTTCCACCTTTCTGCTTAGAACTGGGTTTCCATCTGAGCTCTTGATGTTCATACAAGTGGTTCTCTTTTCTTCAAAGGTCTCTCAAATTTTCCTGTAGGCAGTATCTATCTTACCCCTAGTGAGATCAGCCCCTACAGCCTTACATTTGTCCTCTAGCCATCTTGCACTTCCTGACAATCACATTTTTGAGACGTTTGTATTCCTTTTTGCCTGCATTTTTATGTTTTTTCCTTTCATCAATTAAATTCAATATTTCTTCTGTTACCCAACGGTTTCTACTAGACCTCTTCTTTTTACATATTTGATCTTCTGCTGCCTTTACTGTTTCATCCCTCAATGCTACCCATTCTTCTTCTACTGTATTTCCTTCCCCCATTGGTTCCCTTATGCTCTCCCTGAAACTCTGTACCACCTCTGCTTCTTTCAGTTTATCCAGGTCCCATCTCCTTAAATTCCCACCTTTTTGCAGTTTCTTCAGTTTTAATCTACAGGTCCTAACCAATAGATTGTGGTCAGAGTCCACATCTGCCCCTGGAAATGTCTTACAATGTTTCCTTTCCTCCCTACCGAATTCCATTCACCCATGACTATTAAATTTTCGTCTCCCTTCACTACCTGAATAATTTCTTTTACCTCATCATACATTTTATCAATTTCTTCATCATGTGCAGAGCTAGTTGGCATATAAACTTGTACTACTGTAGTAGCGTTCACTATGCTGTTTGTAGTAGCTTACCCGCATTCCTATTCATTATTAAACCTACTCCTGCATTACCCCTATTTGACTTTGTGTTTATAACCCTGTATTCAACTCACCAAAGTCTTGTTCCTCTTGCCACCGAACTTTACTAATTCTCACTATATCTAACTTTAACCTATCCATTTCTCTTTTTAAATTTTCTTACATACCTGCCCGATTAAGGGATCTGACATTACACGCTGCGATCCGTAGAATGCCAGTTTTCTTTCTCCTGATAACGACATCCTCGAGTAGGCCCCTCCTGGAGATTATAATGGGGGACTATTTTACCCAAGAAGACACCATCATTTAACCATACAGTAAAGCTGCATGCCCTCAGGAAAAATTATGGCTGTAGTTTCCCCTTGCTTTCAACTGTTTGCAGTACCAGCACAGCAGGGCCATTTTGATTAGTGTTTCAAGACCAGATCATTCAATCATCCAGACTGTTGCTCCTGCAACTACTGAAAAGGCTGCTGCCCCTCTTCAGGAACCACACGTTTGTCGGGCCTCTCAACAGATACCCCTCCGTTGTGGTTGCTCCTACAGTACGGCTATCTGTATCGCTGAGGCACGCAAGCCTCCACACCAATGGCAAGGTCCATGTTTCTTGGGGTGGGGGGGTGTACTTTTCATTAATAATCCAAATTATTAGCATTGATATTGTTGTGTCTTAACGTATTATTATAATACATTATTAATGTTAGTGTTATTATTATTTTGTTTTCTGTGTAATATTGTTCCTGGTCATGTGTAAGTTAGCGCCTGAAGCATCTAATCTAGTCAGGGTAAATAAGCCATAAATAAATAAGTTTGGGAATTTTGTTGCAAAAACTACAACAGTTAACTGATAAAATTTGTCAAAGTGTCTTCACTCTGAATGCTGTCTGATTTTGTTATCTGTATGTCAACTGCTTTGTGTTCATCAGAGTATCTCAGACTACCATGTAGGCTAAAAACCACCATGTGCACCCCGCAAGTACTTACCTAACTGAGTAGCTGCTTCCTTTGTGTAGTGTACCCTGACGTGTCTAGGAGAGTCCTACAATTATCCACCCAATAATGGAGGTCCAGCCAAGACTGTCAGACTCAACAAAGCCTCTGGCCGAGATTGTCCACTCGGCTCCAGACCTTAGGACCCCAGTCAACTCTGGAAACTGTGCTGCAAATCGTGAGCTGTTCTTGCACTCGATATGAGAGGCCAGCAGCCTCCACCAGTCATCTGAATGAACTGAGGATGACCTCGGAACCCTCGCAAAAGGCACTGTCAGAACTGATGCCACTCCTCGGAGATGACTGCACCCTGCAAGCTCGATAGCCACAGGCAAAGATGCCCCATCTCGGATGAGGCTCCCTGACAGACCTACTGAGTGCATATTGGCTATCTTTCTGGCTCTGAACAATATTTCCCTAATGTGTCCAACACTTGTGAACCCCTCCTCCAGTGAGCTCGCTCAGATGCCGTCGGAGGAGTGACTCACAGACGAGTGGGCGTGGCCGGACAGCCAGCCTCCACATGCCTAACCTAGTAGTGTAGTTAGTCGTTCAAGAGAAATGACGACTGTGCTACACACTACTTGAATTTCCACTTTAAAGTTACAAAAATGTGAGACTACACCTCTTAAATACAAGAAAACTCATGGAATTTAAGAATTAATCTATGAAGAAAACAGAAAAATCTAAAGACATAACTAGCTGTTGTCCACATCTGGAACCAGTGTGTAACTCAGCTTTACTTGTTTCTTGTCAAGACAAGATTTAAAAAAGATTGTGCTCTGGGTTGATCTATATTTATTTTTGTCGTTATGAAATTTTGAACTTTATTTATAAGCCAGTCAGTGCCCCATTGTGAATTTACGGAAAAGCTGAATAATGCAGCAATACTGAGCATTAGCTGAAGTTTAGATATATTAGGAACCTGTGCATACTGTCAGTCTTTTAGCCTCCTTCTTTTAGAGAGTCTTTGTACATATGATGGACTACAAGCACACTTTTATAACAACAGCTTAATAATCATATATTTTACTCTTCCATAAAAAAAAGAAATTTAAATAACAATCAGTACTTTTCAGCCATGACTAGAACCCCCCCCAAAAAAAGATCTATGCGAAGAGGCATCGGACGTCTCAACAGTGATGACTGACAACTGTGTCACCCTCAGCTAACCAAATTAATTGGAGGGGCACGTGGTCAGCACACCTCTGTCCCGGACCTTGCCAGTTTTTGGCAACGGCGATGCTACTTCTCAGTCGAGTAGCTCCTCAGTTGGCCTTACAAGGACTGCGTGCACCCTTATTGAACCTTGCCCACACAGCACAGTCCAGAGAGCTTCACTCACAATGTTTCATCGAGATGTGCGTCGGTTAAAATCACACGTGGTTTCTTACAGGGCTCAGAATTTTGCTGCCAAGCTGGATAACAGACATGCCTAATCCCACAACCATAGTTTTTTATTACAGTCCCAATGTATTTGACTAAATTGCTCACTAACAAATGAATACTTCACTTACAGGCTTTGTGAAAATTGGCTACATCTTTCAACAGAACTTGCCCACTTCATCATAGCTTGATGTGAGGAGTAAGAATATTGTGGTCAAAATTTTGTGTTTGCTTCCAATAACAGTATGCTATTAATCACTTAACTTAAACCATATGCTAGTACATTTGTATGTCATCCTGATACCAAGTTCCCACCATATATTTCATTCCCTTGAGAATCAGCTAGCAAATCTCCTTACACTCTATTCGTGCATGGTACGACGTATGACCAGCTGTCTGCTATCCTGAATGGACTCTTCCAAACTGTGACCAACAACCACCTAAACTGACTTGTGTGATGGAATGGGGCATTTACACAACATTTTAAAATATTTCACATTCCAAGCTAAAATTTCAATTGAAACAGGAACTTTCTTTCTGTGGCCATAAAATGATGTAGACCTAACTATGAAGCTATTATATTCGTTACAGGACAACTTTTCAACACTGTCATACAACATACACAAGTTCTTGTGAGTTCATAGTAGAGGTCCACCTTGAGCCGTGCAATTAATTACGAATGAAGCACGGTATTGATATTAAATGTCTGAGTGATAGTCAGTTTAGAGAGTAATTTAAAACAGATTTGTACATTAGCTGGGAATAAGGGGATCTGGCTGAGCTCGTCTGGAAAGCGGCGGTGAGGGGAAACTTTCACTGTGGCAGCCTGGCCCAGTAAGTGTCTTTGTGATCCCTAATGGCACCACCGTGCAGATGGACAAGAGTCAAGACATTCTGCATTGTTCACTCACACAAATATTTTACGTGTTGGAGTGAGAAGTAATGTTTGTGAAAGATGCAATTGCCTGCCAAATGCAGAAAATCTGGCTTTGGGATGTGTGCCAGAGATTGCTGTCTTACAGGTGAACTCCCAGCTAGGCCTTTTAAATGCCACCAAACACATAACTCTTACAAAAATTTTGTTTAGGGATTTAAGACCTTTGGACAGTGGTTCATCTTGATGTTTTTCAGAGTGACAGAGAGCTAAAAGGAAGCTGCCTCACTGACACGGGAGAGAGGTACGAATAGTGAGGCATGACTTTTTCCAAGGGGTATAGCAGAAATGGAAGCAATGGTTGCCCGAGTAAAACATAGCCCATGGAAGGGGAGTTGTGCTCTCTGAGGAGCATTTTTCCCAGTCAGAGCTTGGAAGATCCAGAGCACAGCCAGTAAAATTAAGCACATATAGAAAAATTTGGCAATTTGAGGTTTCTCTCCTCACAGTTGCTACACTGATGTGTAAGGAGACTTGTCAAATATTTGGCCAGCCACAGAAGTGGTCTGCTGCTACTGAATGGTATCAAGGGAACTTCAAGTCATCTTGTAAATACAATGTCAGAGATTCATTCGGAATATTTGTATTGCAAAGTCGTTAACACTCTGCTTCTAAAATCCACAAAAAGTGTGACAAATTACCTCCAATAACTTATTAGTTTCAGTAGTTCTATTCTGTGCTCATAAACCAACTAATCACAATACATGTTCCACAGTCGTAAAACACTCCTTCCCACCCAAACACACAACCTCTCAAAGCTTCCAGAATGAAATTTTCTCTCTGCAGTAAAGTGTACACAGATTTAAAACTATGTGCTGTACTGAGACTCTATCTCAGTACCTTTGCCTTCTGTGGGAAAGTGCTCTACCAACTGAGCCACCTAAGCATGACTCATGACCCATCCTCACAGCTTTACTTCCTCCAGTACCTCATCTCCTACCATCCAAACTTCAGAGAAGCTGTCCTGCAATGCTGGAAGAAAGGATATAGCAAAGACATGGCTTGTCACAGCGTGGGGGATGTTTACAGAATGAAATTTTCACTCTGCAGTGGAATGTGTGCTGATGTGAAACTTCCTGGCAGATTAAAACTGAGACTCAAACTCAGATCCTTTGCCTTTAGCAGGCAAGTGCTCTCAAAGCTTGTCACAGTTTGGAGCTACCATGTACACAAAGCCATTGCTGCTAATTTTGGCTAACAATAAAAGACAAGCTGCTCCATTACACTGAGTCCAATACATTATTGATAGAGTAGTTTGTATTAGGAAACCTGCAATAAAGTTCTATGCATGCACACGGATTAGCATTTTACTTAAGTGTCAGTGTACACCATTTTCCCAAAACTGCGAAAAAGAGAATAATGTATCATGTAATAAAATGTACTGTAGCCTGTTTGATGCATCAGTCCATTTGTCACAAGCAACTGGAGTTGAGTAAAATAGTGTTAAAAGCAGAATAAGTGCTAAGTGTGAAATGGTATATTGAAACTTACTTAACATACTTGTAGACAGAGTGTCAGGGACACAGATTATTAATAACAACTTTTTCATTTATGGTCTTGTGCTGGTATGAACTACCAATTTTCTTTTGGTTCCAGCTGTATGGAATTGAATTCTCACAAGCTTTTTGTTGAGTACTCGTAAACCGATGTCAGATGGTAGCTGACTCTCATACCAAACACGACCTCATCCACAGCCATGTTGCCAGCACTATCATGAAGATGGCTGCAGTATAATTGGATAAATAAGATGATCTACTCACCACACTGGTGGCAGCAGAAACTATATGCAAAGGATATAGAAATGTGGAAGCCTTCAGAGCCAATGGCTCTTCCTTCTAGCAGAAGATTTGAAGGGAAAGAAAGAAGACTGGCAAGAAAGGGAGAGAGTTATGGAAAAGTTGTCCAAAACCATAGGTCAGAGGAGACTTACCAGACAGGATGAGAAGGAAAGACTGATCCTTGGTGCCTGCGCTGGATGAGATTTGAAAACCTGAGAGCTTAACGATGGAAGATGCGGTAATCAGCAAGACACAATTTACTGGAAAAAAAAGGTCATTTGGAGTCAATATGAGCTGAAAGCTAACTGCATTGTACATGACAGGCATATATGGGGAGGGGGAAGATGGTGGAGATGTGTGTGTGTGTGTGGGGGGGGATAGACGGACTGCAAAATGAAAGGGGAGCAAAGAAAAGGAATAGTTACTGAGAATAAATTCTGACAACACTATGATGCAATTTTACTTTTTTAAGCTGATGTTTCTCATTGATTGTGTAAACAAAACAAACGGATCACATACTTTTGGACATATAAATACAGACTGATTATTGGCTCCAGTGTCCAAGGTTGTTGAATAAGTCAGTTTGCAGTCTGCTTGTTTCTATTAAATCATTGTCCACCCACGTTAGCTGAGTGCTGAGTGTGACATACTGTCGATCTTAAGGGCCTGCATTTGATCCCCAGCTGGATAAGAGATTTTCTCCACTCAGGGACTGGGTGTTGTGTTGTCCAGATAATCACCTATTCATCCCCGTCCAAGCACAATTCGCCAAAGTGGTGTGAAATTAATTAGTTTGTTTATTTTCATTCATTTTAGAAAAAAACATCTGTCTGTCTCTGATTTGATTGTCTTGGCCATGGTTTCTAAATCTGCCTCTACTTGTGTGACACGCCTCGTGATGTCATCATGAGGGGTAACGCACTTTCCTACTTTTGTCATTATGTGCTACTTAAAGGTTTGACATTGATTTCATTATGTTTTGCTAAAACTGTTAGTTTTGAAAACTAGGTGGCCATTTGAGTGATCCTTTTGTTCAAGTCAGTACCAATTTTGGTTAATTTACCATCATTACTGTCAAGTTTTTTCATTATTTCCTGAAATTTTTCCGTAAACAGTTTCTCATTGTTCTGTAAACTTGTATTCATCTGCTGAAATTGTTGCATGACTGCACTGATAAATTGTGAGAAATTTACTGTTTGAACATTATCTGCCCCCGTAAATTGTGAGAATTTACTGCTTGTGATTCACTTTCCATATCTTGCAACTCTATGTTACTGTCGGTTGCTACAGCTGGATTATTTAGGTTCTGTATTTCATTTACTGTTTGAGCAAGTGTAATTTAATTCTATGCTGCTTCATTGGATATGGAACTTGCAGTAGGCAAACTGTTTATGTTATCCATTCTATGAGTCATGACCGTATCAATAGTAATAAGATTTTTTTTTTAAAACTCGTCTCTACAATGTTTAGCTTGTATGTAATGTTATTCAAACAATGTGTAGAGTTGATCTATTATTGACAATGTCTCTACTGAGCTGTGTATCGGCCATTTTGCAGTAATTGTTGTCGTACTTTGAAAAAAACAAAAAATATACACTCAGCAGTAAAAATCACTTTTTAACTTTAGCAAAACTTCGCTATATATCGTGAGTTAATGAAAGATTGTGCCAACAAACAGCCCAAGATGCTATGGGGCAATTTATCACAGGATGGCATTTGGCACCTTTATGTGTCAGAATATACACCTGCATTGCCATCAGAGAGTGGTATGCATTGTAGTGATGTGACAGGACACCCTTCACTGTGACACGTGTTCCATTTGACCTGAATTACAGCGATGTCACATCGTATGACAAAAATGACCATATCCTTGAGGGTGTTGCAGTTTCTTCTTTCAGCAGAGTAAATGGTATGCATTTCATTGTAACCTTTCTAGTTTAGTAAATAAATCACCTTCCTTGACAAGGATCTCAATATCTGTTTATTGTTGTTACTAAGAATATACTACAGGTCAAAATTATTCGATCACCTATGAAAAAAGCTGTGCACTTTATTTTAATAGACAACTACACTCTTCAAACTAAATAGGCTAACAATACAAATATTTTCTCTCTCTCTCTGTCATTAAGTACCCTTCGTGCTAAGAACAGCTGCGCAGACTGTTGGCATTATGGAGATAATATTTTTGCAGAGATTACAGTCCCATGCATCTGTAATCCATAGATTTTCAACATTAGATGACGCCAGTTCTCTGATCTCTCTGCCATGTTCATCCCAGTGGGTGAGGTGGAGCAGTGGTTAGCACACTGGACTTGCATTCGGGAGGACAACGGTTCAAACCCATGTCCAGCCATCTTGATTTAGGTTTTCTGTGATATCCCTAAATCACTTCAGGCCAATGCCGTGATGGTTCTTGTGAAAGGGCAGAGTGGACTTCCCTCCCCATCCTTCCCTAATCCAAGCTTGTGCTCCGTCTCTAATAACCTTGTTTTCAATGGGACATTAGTGTTTAATCTCCCTTCCTCAAGTTCATCCCGTAAGTATTCGATGGGATTTAAGTGAGGCGGCTGACTTCACCAGACCATATTCTTCAGTTTCCCAAATTTCTTTCCTCTATTGACTTACTATTGGCACAATTTAGAAGTCTGTCTGAGATCATTGTCTTGCTGCAGATCAACCCACAACTAATATGCCTCTTGGCAGATTGAACTGAATTGTTGATCAGTACTGACTTCATACGCTCTCCACGATGTCAATGAGTAAACATTCTGTGAAGGCTTACAAATTTAAAACTCGATTAATCCTTGAACCATTGCTGTGCCCATTGCAATCAATTCAACTTCTCTCTATCCATCCATGTAAGTCATGGTCACACAAATGGCATTGCTCTGCTGAGACAAAGGTTGGAGCTTCTCACATATTGTTTACTTTATTATTAATTATAGGTGCAGGAGGATTCTTCACATTTACTCTGTACACATAGGAACTAATCTTTGCTTTACCGTGTTACTCAGGGTCTTCCAGATTGTCAAACACTTGAGCTGGCACCAGAGCAATGTATACACTACTGTAGGCTTGGTTAGGCCAAAATTTGTTACTATTGCCTTGCTAGAATAGCCTTTGTGATGCAGAGCTACAATTACAGCACTTTTTTCAATTCCGACCTCCTCCTTCCATCTTGTTAGGATGCAATACAGCATGAACTTGAACAAGTATAGAAACTCACTTCTAGGTACACACAGTGTACAAAGGCAGCAAAAGAAATGAGACCTATTTAAATGGAACCCTCTTAGGTAAAGGCCACCAGTGTTGTGGAGACTCACCAGCACCTCTCTGGGTGAAGAATGAGCTTAGTTTTTGCATGTTTTACTATCAAAACAGGTTTATGGTGCAATACTCAAAGTTAAATCCCTGTGTTAACGCAAAGCAATAGCTGTGACTGAAAACTTTTCTTCACTTTAGCATCTAAAATTCGCAGACAATGTGTGTGATCATCTGGACCACAGCCCTTGGACACCCAAAAAGATCAAAATGCATCTGACAGCAAGCCATCCGAGTCATTGGCACATCTCAAGGGCCCAAGTAGCATGTACGTGGTTTTATAGTGATCCCAACATAAACTGCTTCCAAACCTCAGAAATGGAATTCTGTGATTGAAATTCAACCTTTGTAAGAGATTAGAATGTATGCCACTTACTACTAGCACAGACATACTGCTATTTTAAGTGTTCTCTCTGTCAAGGTAACTGTAACTGAATTGGCAGAGAAGTGACTAAACACAGGACTGATATTGAGTTGCTACAACAAAATCAGGGATCTTCTCTTTATAACAGTATCTAATTTTGTAATATGTTTCTGCTGTTGAATCGTGTTCCATCTGTGTATTACAGTGCCTATGTAGCACCAAAATGTTCCATCTTCAAAATTTGAATTCAGAATATTTTCATGTGCTTTTGGAAGGTGTGAAATGTCACAACTCGTATCCCTAGAAGTGTGCCAGCTCAGAGACATGGTTATTCATTACAAATGATGGGGGAAAAAGCCTCCAATTGAATACAAAGCTGATATATAAATGAGTGAGTGAACGTACAATTGCTCATTGCATTACACTGTGTCTGTTATTGTTATATTTCCAATTCTTAATTTTCTGCATTCAGTTACAGTTATCATTGTACAGCTTGCTACATTGAAACATGGAAATCACCCCAAGACAGTGAAGATCACATGGAACATGGAATGAGTGTCTGAACTGAAATGATTCCAAGCAAGCTACCCTGGGAATTGATTAATACTAAAAGTGTGTACTGCTTGGAGTATCTGACAAATAGTGCAGGGTCAGAAACACATACATTTTACAGAAAAAGTACAAGATGTGGTGAACATTCTGTCTGCAGTCTGGTATAGTGAACTGCTATGGGTGAAACAGAGTACAGTACTGCTCAAAGTAGAGGTGCTAGTTCTTGGAGTGCATTTACAGTAACCAGGATGAAATGTTTGTGGCTTTGCTTGCCTGTGTGAGAAGGACTGTTGCTAAAGAAAAAATCCATTTTATTTTGCCAAATGTGTTTAAAAGTAAAAAATAATACATATATTGACTGAATTATAAAGGTAACTAATGATAATGGTGTTTCAGACATTCCAGACTACATCTTGGGTACAGTTACAAGAATTATCAGGTGCTGTGAAAAATGGTATTGGCTGCTAAACATTTAAATGTAATGCTGTGGTAATTTAGGATCAAGAAAGTGCCTTGAAAAAAATGTTTATGTCTCCTTTTTCGTATATTTTTTAAGTTGAAGTGACTGTACATCATGTGGCAATAGCTGAAACAAATTGGCAACAAATTTAAATGAAATGTATACAATTTTTACGGTTCATATAGAAGATAACATGTTTAATAAACAATGCTGTTTTTAACAATAGTATAATGAGTACTATGCCTTATCTTACGATAACATTAGAATAATATTTAAATACCTAAATTTGGGAGTTGTTATAGCCAGTAGTGTCTGCAACACATCAAACAGAGCTTTTCGTTAGCTACCATTGTATGTTTCAGCACCATGTTAACAAGCCTGCCACTCCTATCATACTTTATGTACACCCTATATAAAGTCCAGGAACACTTTCAAGTAATTACTGCACAAGAACTAAACATTGTACAGATATCATACATATTGCAATTTGAAGCGAAACTGTAAAAAAACTTCCAAACAAACGGGGCACTGCTTCATCATGTGGTAGAGGCAGTACATACACCAGATCTTTAATGCGTCCCCACAGAAAAAAGTCACATGGAGTGAGATGTGGTGATTGGGGAACCATTTAGTGAAACACCTGTCCTCTTCTGTAGCAAGTCCGATCCATCGATGCAGCAGCTCTGTGTTCAGACACCCACAAACTTCACGATGAAAATGGGTTGGAGCTCCATCCTGCTGAAAAATGAATGAAGGGTCCAGTTGCATTTGAGGTATCAGCCATTGCTGCAACACATCCAAGTAGGAATATCCAGTAACAGTGCTCTCAGTGAAGAAGAATTGCCTGTACTGTTTTTGGTACGACAAGGCACAAAAAACATTTACTTTTGGGGACTCATGCTCAAATTCAATGCATTCGTGTGGATGCTTTGTACCCCCAGATATGACAATTATGCCTGTTCACTTTCCCATTAGTGTGAAAAGTGGCTTCCCTGCTAAATATTATGTAATCAAAGCCATTACCATCCCCATTCAGTTTTTGCAACTCTGAACAAAACTCAAAGAGAAGCGTTTTGTCATCATCATTGAGTTCCTGCACTAGCTCCAGTTTGAATGATTTCATTGACACCTTCTGTAGCAGGACTTTTCACTATGTCATTGGAGCTATTTTGAGATCATGGGATGCACGACGCACAGATTTTCTCGGACTCCTTATAGATGACTCTCGTATGCACTCCTCATTCACTTCACTCACACTGGGACGTCTGCTTCTCTTTCCCGGGCACAAGCAACCCATCATAACAAATTTGTTGTGCCAGTGGTAAATGGCCTTCCTTGTTGGTGGCTCCTTACCACACTAGTTTTTGTTGGACGCCAACACACCACGTTTGCGACTATCCTCAAGTTACGAAACTACACTGTGGTGGTATACATTAAAAAAAAACTTTCAGTGTCTCTTTGAAATGACACATGTATGATAGGTGCACACTGTTTGGTTCTTGTGCAATAAATAATTGAAAGTGTTTGTGGTCTTTATGTACGCCTCATATTTTTTTATACATGGCAAAATCATGATATTCTCAACATTAGAAATGTTCATAATGTAACCATATTCATAAATTAATTTGCAAATGAATGTAAAATGACTCATTCCTCATCATTATGATCCATAGAACATGTATCCTACTAACTAAATTGAATTTGATGATGATGCATCACTATTAAATCATTTGCCTGTATTCTCTCTGTCGCCAAAAAGTGTATTATTAAGGGAGATAAGACTATTAGTTTGTTCTTTCAGTTGTCACTTGAAACTGAAAATAACATTGATATGAATGATCATCAAAAAGAAAAGAAACTTTATGGTTCCATGGACCTTTACAAGTCTCAACCAACTATGCAGTATACATGTAGACTGAAGAGATGAATGAAAATTTGAACCCAGATCCTCTGCTCACTGGGCAGATGCACGAACCACTACACCACCCTGGCACAGTGGCTCTGCACTGTTTGCCCCAGCATGCCTCCCTCCTCAGTCCAAAATCCTGTTCACAACTCAGTCCACTTATTTCCCCAAAACACAAAGAGCACCACAGAGGATGTCAAACTGTCATGGAATAGCACCTCAGTTTTGAATGAAATGGGGATTCCTCTCTGGAACCATATAGTTTCATTTAATGAAAGCAGCTATACCTGGGTCTCAGGCAGGACCTCCTGTTTCGTTTGATTCTGAGGTACTATTCCAATACTGTTGGACATGTTCCACACCCAGGAGGATACCCTCTTTTGTGGGTCTGTGGAATAAATAATTAATGTAATCTAGTCTGAGATCCCCTCCTCTTGTGGCAGTTAATTGTATATCACTGGAGCAACAAGGCATTGTGACTAAAAAGGACACACCATTCCCATTTTCTGGAATGGTTGCAAGGCAAATGCACTTACTTGCAGGCCTTTATTATGGATAACAAGCTGTTGAAGCATTAAAGAACACAGTTAACATTTCTGAATTGTGACACACTTTATAGACCAGAATTGTCTTCTCTAGGTCTCAACATGAATTTGATGAAGGGTAATTGCCTGAAACTTTACTGATAAAGGCAAAATAGTTCTCTTAATTCACCTCAAAAGCACGATAACTGACCTCGATATCAGATGGAGCAATAAATGAAATATTCGAAAGTGTCATTCATTGGTTCTCAATAAATGGTCTAGCACATCATTTACAAAGAAAAGGCATCTTATTCAGTTTTGTACAAGGAAAGACAAATCATCACTAATAATGAAGCATTACGGAAAAGAAATATGTGAAGACTGATTGTTAAAAATACTTGGGGGTACATAGTGATGAGAACAAGAATTATAAAACTGAGTGCAGCAACATTTGCTCTAAATTTGATTGCCATAAGTGGCAATGACATCACTAGAAAATTTAACTTCCTTCTTTCATTGATGTCATATTTAGAATGGGGGCCTCTGACCCCTCCCCCTACACACACGCACAGTGCCTATCCTCAAACTTCACATAGATAAAGAAATTAGGTAGCCTCACAACACATACACTCTTACAAAGTTTGTTTTGAAGGATCAGCACAATTTGAAAATAATACTAGGAGGAAAACAGTGGGACTTAATCTTGTTGTAGCACAGAAAGAAGCATATCATGCAGCCATAAAAATATTTGACAACCTCCCTTTAATTAACAAGGTGCTGGCTGATAATGAAAGTTGACAAGTGCTATTCCATAGATGAATTTCTGAGAAGGAAACAACAGGTTACCCACGAGCACTGATGTGCTGCTTCCTGGACTTGGGTAGGCGCGCCGGCCCCGGACTGAATCAGCCCAGCAGGTTAACAACGAGGGACGGCATGCCTGAATGTGGTTTTTAGGCAGTTTTCCACATCCCACATGGTAAATACTGGGCTGGTCCCCATGTACCACCTCAGTTACACAACTTACAGACATCTGAAAAACATTCGCACTATTTCATGGCTTACACTAGACGCAGACAGCTAGGGTACATTACTTCTGTCCTGGGGGGTACATGATGGTGACAAGAAGGGCATCTGGCAACAACACTCTGTGACACTAACATTGCCAACTCTATAGTAACAGGGTCAACCCCGTGTTGAAGCGGGGCAAAGGCCCAAGCAAATTATGAGAAGGTGACATCCAAAAATGAACATATCTACTAAATGCAATTTATCACAGTCAACATGAAACTTATTTTGGGCATACATAAGAATGAAAATAGCATACTGCAGTGTGAATGCCTTTTACTTTTAGGCCAAAAGGCAGTTCATATCTGTAAATCAAATCTACAATGAAAATATTCCTTTAAAAAGCACATTTAAATATGGACATGTTCTCATTACATGAACCATGAGCGATTTTCAAAACTAAAAATCTTCTCCTTTCTTTCAAAATAACTTACCTCTTATTGTATAATGCTTGTTATACCATATCATTTCACACATTTTTATAGTGTAGTATGTGATACCATAGAAAAAACTGTAAAGTGGCCACTATAGTACTAATATTCGTTTTCAATATTTTATTCAAATTTCAGGTTTATTATTACTTCACAATTATTTAAAATGTTTCAGATCACCATGCCAGAATAAAATGACGTAACTGTGGCATTAACTATCTTTAGAAGTATTCTTTGACGTAAATGCAAAAAAGAATAATTTTCTTAACAGTCACAAGCAACATGGAAATATCATCGGTGATGGTTGTGTTCCAACTTAAGTACTAGTGATTTTGGCAGGCTTCTTAAAAAATAGTTTACTGTAAACCATCAACATCTTTTTTCCTATTATCTTAGACTGGATGGCTGAAAAGTACTTGGGCTTTTGTCCAAGGAAAGGGTTTTGTAGTGGTTCATCTGCTCTTTTACATCTAGTTGGGACTTCTAGAATGCATTTGTCTCAACATCAGTATGAGTGTTTCCCATAGCTTTGTACTTGTGTATGGAAATGCATTTTATTTCACATATTTAATGTGAAATCCCTATCTAAGGACCTACAAGATGTACATCGGCGAGCAAGGTTTCTTAGCTGAGTCACTGATTGTAGATCTCATTGTATTCCTCTTTTGTTACAATTGTTGGCCTTTTTCTTAGAAGTTTTCCTATTCTATCAAAAGTGGAGTCAGTGCATAAGTAACTGTGTCCTTTTAATAATAATAAAAAGTAGTGCTATGCAACATATTATGAGGGAGCACGGAAGCACAAACAGTTGCTCTGCATTAGAGAAACAGTGTGACTGGAATGGAAATCACTCGACTGGATGTAATGGATTAGTTATCCTTCACACAAAATGTGTATGTGGACACAGATGTATTTTCCTAGGCTTGTATCTTGGCAAATGTTTGATTTCACTTAAATTGTATGATTATCTAGGTTCTGCTTATCCTGTTTGTTTTGTTCCATTCTGTGTCTCATTTATTTTAAATTCCTGACATGTTTGCTTTTGTGTGTAAGCTCCTCATATAAAATTTTGTTGAGGATTAAGGCAGCAACAAAGTTCAGTAAATAGTCAGCATGAACTAATTCTGTGCAATGGGAACCCCAGAAAAGCAGATGATAAAAGCTCTCAGATTACAATTGCCTTCCTCATCTTCCAGAAAACACGCTACTTTTGATTTTTGGGTCATGACAAATGTTGACCATCTTGATGAGATCAGTCTCCTTGACTGGGTGCACATTTGTCAAACATGGATTTCATGAGCTGGGGACTTGTTAACACGAACAGTCGATTGCTACTCTAAGCTCTGGACATACTTTTGCCTACCATCCAATGACACAGTAATGGAACATTGTACGTCATAGTGCATGGGATTTTGATCTTATTGGCTGAACTGTGAACATTGTAGGAGAAAAATAATTTTGAAAATGCACCATTTGTCAATAAGGGTTGAGGGGAGTGAAACAATCATTACTGAGTAACTGCTATGGAATATGCTGTACTGGGGCAAGCAGGGTTCTGTTTGGGTGGGCCCCAAATAGGCTTGTGATTATCTCACTGTATAAATTTCCAGAGGGTTATTGGTTGACCCTACCACCCCATCAGCAAACAAACATTTAACAGTAAAAATGTGATAGTAACACAGTATCAGGAGAATTATTAAATAATGTTGCACTAGTTACAGAACACAGATTTGAACCGTTGCCTCATGACTCACACACATGAATGTATCTTCTTCTGCTTCTACACAATGAGCACTGATCCAAAGGAATTGCTGAAGAAATGGTCTTGGATGGTTATTGATTCATTCAAGAGACATACTTGAGGTATAGGGACTTCTGAAATTAAGTTACGCAACAGGCACGGCACCCTTTCAGAAGAGTGGGCATGTTACCAATTTCCTGAGAGACAATTCTGCTGCAGTACGGACAACAGGTTCATCACATTGTGGGAGTGAAATGGCTCTGCAAAGTTGAGGTACAAGGAACAGTAAGTTTCTTGTTAGCCAAACATACAAATTGCACACAAATTCGCCATGGAATTCTTGCAATGCAATGTAGCATCCAGTCGTAGTGAAACAGTGCCAACAATTTGATGAAGACCATTCAGTCTTTCCAGCAAGCTCAGTGGATATTTGACAGGAAAGAGATTTTCCATCAAAGAGGAAATTCACACAGCAATCCTCAAATTGTTCCATGACTGAGGCACACGTTTATATTTTCAAGAAACTGAACAGTTTGTGGGATGTTACAATTGTTGTTTACAGGTTTTAGTGACTGTAGTGAAAAGTAGCATCACTTTGAATTGTATTGCAGCATACAGTAAAAGTTACTCAGTCTGCCATAGTAACAGGTAACTTTCTTTCTGAAGTCTCATAGTTTCCTGCTGCTTTCACACCTTTCTTTGACAATCATCAGATGTCAGGTTACTCCTGGATGCATCAGTGAATGGAATCCTACTCTGCTGACTGAGTACCCATTCTGTGTTTTCCCATACCCAACTCCACAGACCAATGCTTTGGGGGAGGGATGCTAGTGCTATCTGAGGCCACATTGATAATGTGGAGACTTGGATTCTGTCTTGACCATAGTTGCCTGATATCCCAGATATCTGGTTGGAAACCCAACTCCCAACTGTACTTTGTTGGGATAGATAAAATTCCTGGTTACATAAAAATGGACAACATTATATAAAATGATGTGGTCTTCACTTCAAATTGCTCATTACCAATTTCTAATGAGGGGCAGTCTTGTATGAGTTACTGACTTAAACTCCTCCTTTTATTAACAGCGCTAAGTGGCCATACTTGACTAAATAGCCATTGTTTTCAAGTAGTGCATCAGAGGTCAATCGTGACAGTGCTTTGTAATTCTCTGCTGAAAAAATTGAATAGGGTTGTGCAGTTTCCTTCCCCTGTGGCAGCCTTAGTCGTCATGATGATCTTATCAAAACATTCGAAAGAGAAATTGTGACGAAGGAAGCTGGGATAATTTTTTAATTTTTACTTCCCCCTTGTTTTGCAATATGCCTCCTTCAAATTTGTTTCTTCACTTTCAACTAATTACCATTAACATATGTGAATTGTAATCTGCATTTTCATAAAAGAGAAAGGCAGCCCCCTCAGGTTGAATTTTGCCTGTGTAATTCATTTTCTAATTTATATTGAGTATTCCTAGCTAGTATCTTTTATTATGGGGCAAAATCAGTCATTTTTATGTAACTTTAATTCCGATGTTGACTTATAAACAAATATAAATGGGAAGTTGTGCACTGGCCATACATAACTGTGTATTATTGGGAGGATGTGAAAAGTGAAAGTAGAAGACTGTGAAACGCAAGTGTGCATCTGTCGGCTACATCATTTACAGTAGACAGTACTGCACACCCCTATGTTTTCAGCCAGTATGTAGACACCGAGGACAACAAAGGAACAAAGTAGGCAAACCACAACAAAATGGCAGTTTACTTGCAGCACAGTCTAAACTATGTTGAAAAATGATTTGACTTTGAAGAAAGTGTCTACAGGACTTTCAAACCATTTTCACTGACAGTGAAACAGAGCTCAGTTTCAGAATATCTAGAAGTTATTTCTTGCAGATGGGGATTTGATGTTTGAAGAATGTGTGCAGTTAAAGAACTTTCTCAAGGATGAAGAGAAGAACTTTTCAAGCTGAAATCTGATTAGTGGAAGGAATTTTTTTTCATTGTTATGAAAACTATGACAACTTCTTAAAACTTTTCCGTCTTGTTTCAGATGATGGTGAACACTTGGTGAGCTGAGAGGAACCTTTTCCCAGCAGCAACATTAGAAGCTGAAATAATAATAATAATAATGAAGATGGTTTAGTGATTTACATGTCTCCAGTTTTATTGAGGAAGAAGAGAAGATTCTATGAAGGAGATTGAAAAGTGAGCAAAAAATCTCAATAAGGTAAAAAAAAAAAAAAAACATTGAATTGTAGCCTGTGTGTGTTTAGTCTTGGTTTTTTAAAAAATATCCCGATTTAGTTCAGAAAAAACTTGGTGTCTGGTCTGTACTAATACAGCTGCCTTCTAAATGGGCAGTGCACAGCTCTTTTGCATTTTCTTGTGGGTGCCTATGAGCCACAACTCTTATGCTCTAAACAGGTTGTCGACTCCAGGCTACCACTGGAAGATGGTTTGTCTCACAGTAGTGGTTCTCTGTTTGAATGATGTCACTGTGGTGTATGACAAATTGACAGGCAACTTATCATGCTGCTATACACTCACAATGTAGATAAGCCTGAAATGATCCTTCAGAGCATGTTTACAGACAACACAGTTGAAGATTTTAATGAATCTGTCTCACAGACACTTCTGTTCAATAGTAGATTATGATAAATATTCTGGCCAACAAAGTATCTGATTCCATTAAATTTTCAGCTATGTTTTTTCAATAATTGCAAATCTGTTGTTCAAAAATGGAAGCCTTTTGGATTGATATTTTGTTTGAAATTTCTTTCTGTTTCTTTGATGTTTGAGATTATAAATTTCATGTGTTTCAAATTATTTGGTTATGAAAATGCCTCATAGCACTTCTGTGTCAAATAGAAACTGTTATAATTTTTCATAACCACTAGAACAGTTCCTGAAGTTAATATTGTAAAAATGTACCTTTGATGCTTTGCACCCGTGAGTTGAGTTGTGCTATCGTTGCTAACTTTCTCAATAGTTTTAGTGAGGTTACTGAATGAGAGTAGTTGTCTTGGACTTGATGTCACATGGAACCAAGTGCAGTTTTATCTGTTGGACTGAGTAATGTGAACTCAGTGTATATCATGAACTGTAATTTGCTTTTATACTTCTGCAACTTTGAAATCAGTGACTCTTTTTTAGCCAGTTGCCAAAGCTTTAGAAATGTGGTTTAGCTGTTGATTACATTTGGAGAATTGGGCTTATCAAAAGCTACAATGTTATTTCATCAGCAAGTCAAGATATTAACTGAAACTATATGACCTAGAGCCCACATGAATTGTACTTCTAAATATATTTGGATGGTGAGCTGAGCCACAAAATACTTCAAATCATGTCGATGATTGTTGATACTGTTTTCTAGGTTATGCAACAAATGTCATTGGAACTCTATCCTACAGTGTCATATCCCAACATTACACTTCAGACAGTTCTGACAAACAAGTGTTACATCGTTTCAATATTTTCTTGTTGTTTGGAGTGAGTAACGGGACTCTTATAATACACAGGAAGAGAGAAGAAATAAAGCTCTTGATATCAGAGGCAGGAAGGGTCTTGGAAGATAAATTGAATGGAATGGAAGGGATAAAAATCAGAAATTTTTGACATTCCTACCTGGAATTTCCGTTGGTTGTTTTAAAAATGCTAAAATTCCACCAACCGACATATTGCCCCCTGCCAGTGGTGTGGTGTGATGTGATGTGATGCAACATGGAGGGGCAGCTGGTCAGCACACCTCTGTCCTAGGATTTTTTTTACTGTGAAACCACTACTACTCGGTCAAGCAGCTCCTCACAAGACTGACTGCATTTTGTACCAGTCACAGTCCCCCCCCCCCCCCCCGAGGAAAAATCTCTGGCAGTTAGTCGAATGGCACAGCTAAGGAGGCAGACAGTGGAATGGGTAGTGTGTTAAAGAGCAGTTCTAAGATGAACATAAGACAAGAATAATGGAATGTAGTCAAGTTGAATCAGGAGATGCGGAATGAATAACGAGGGATGATCAGCGAGTTTGCATTTGAAAGCTGTACGAGGAGGGGTGAAAAAGCTTCTACCCTAACAAATAAAGAGTGAAAGAAATTTCATAATATAAATTTATTTGTATATATAATACCTATGTACACCAATACACTTGGAGGCATGCTCAGATAACTTCTGCAAACCATTCAAAGAAAAGATCTTTGATTTCAATTGCAACAAAGCATCAGTCACTGCATCATCATCCTTTGAGGTATTTTTTTTTCGGTTTGGGACAAGGAAAAAGTCTGACCCAGTCAGATCTGGAGAATATGGCAGGTGACACGTTCCACATCATTACGAAAGAATCGTGTTCATGATCCATGGAACAACTAATATAACTAACTAGAATTGGAAGTTTTTCATTGTCCATTATACGAGGTTTGTCCGGAAAATACGTATAAAGGTTGAATAATGTCTTTATGTTACAGGTTGCAGTCACCATCAGGTGAGACTACTGCTGTAATCAATCAAATCAATGCTCAGTTCGAGTCAGAGCACTCTGCGTGAAGGTGGGAGTGTGCAGCAGGTTGTGTTCTTAAAGACCGTGGATTGACAGAATGATTGCTGACAAGCTGTCAACCCTCAAAACAATTGTTCAGAAAAACTTGAAATGAAGAAATTGTACCGAAGCTCTTGACACCAGAACAGAAAGCAAAGAGGGTTGAGTGCTGTAGGGATTGGTTAGAAGCAGAGGAATGAGGTGACTTTCTCAACCGAGTCATCACTGAAGACGTGTCCTGGTATTAGAAATTCGATGTGGAGCTCAAAGCAAGGAATGGAAACTAGCAGGAGAACCGAGAACAAAAGAGTCGCGAAAATCAAGGTCCAATGTGATGACAGTGTTGATTCTTGGAGCATTGTTCACAAGGAATTTGTCCCTCCCAGCAAGAGAGTGAACGGAAATTTTTACATTGAAGTTCTGACACGTCTCGGAGCTCTTGTGGCAAGAGTTTGACCCTTCATCACAAGAATGCGCCCGCACACATGTCGCTCGTTGTGTTTTTGGCCCGAAGCTCAATCACCACTGGATTTAATCCCGTGTGAGTTCTTCATGTTCCCAAAAATGCGTAATGGTGTGGCATTGGGAGATGTGGAAACGACATGGCAACTAAACAACATCACAACTGAAGACTTTCAGCAATGTTATCAACAGTGGAAATGGCGTTGGCAGAAGTGTATCACGTCTCAGGGTGAGCACTTTGAAGGAGACCATATTGTAATACCTGAATAATTGTAAAATAAAGTTATTATGCAACTTTTATATGTATTTTTCGGACAAACCTCGCAGATTAGGAAATGAGACACTGAAGATAATAGAAGTGTTTTGTTATTTGGGTAACAAAATAATTGATTTTGGCTGACACAGAGAGGATATAAAATGCAGGCTTCACTGTATATCTGAGAAAGAGGAATATGTTAGGAGTGGATATAAATGTTACGGAGTCTTTTCTGGAGGTATCTGCGTGAAGTGTAGCCTTGCTCCGAAACGAGATGTGAACAACAAGCAGTTGAAGCTAGAAAAGGATGGTATCTTTAAAAATGTGTTTCTAGGAAGAAATTTTGATGATTTCGTGGATAAAACATAAGGTAAACTCTGTCCATCGGTACTGGCCGACCACCGTGTCATCGTTTACCAATGACGTCCAGCACACCACTATCCTGCCTGTGTCAGTTTTCTTGTCCTCGAGTTCCTCAGTTGGCATCACAAGGGTGAATGTACACTTTCCCAATCCTCTCACCCAGAAAAATCCCTGGCAGTACAGGGAATCTAAACCTGCGTCCTCGCCATGATAGGCAGCAGCAGTGAACACTAAGTTACAGAGGTAGTCAATAAGTGGATAGATGACTACTACTGGCACTCGACACCCTCTGCACTGCACCTAGAGGTGGCTAATGGAATAATTATGCAGTTGCAAATCAAATTACCAGGGACATAGTATTGAAAGAAATTTTCAGCGCAACATGAGTAAAAGAAGGAACTGGTTGATAAGACATATGCTGATGCATCGAGGAATCATCAATTTGGTGTTGGTGGGATTTGAGTGAGAGGAGGAAAAACTGTTGAAGGGGAAATACAGTAAGCAGGTTCAAATAGATGTAGGCTTGCATAGAGAGCTGCATCAAACCAGTCTTTGGACTGAAGACCACAACAACAAAAACAGTTGGCTGTGTGTAGGAATTTTCTGTGGTCAGGAAAGCAATGAGAAATGATTTTCTGATTAAGAAAAGTGCAAACACTATACATTAATGTGGTGTAAAATGTTTCTTGAGCTGTTTATGAAGCCAGAGAAATCTTATATTAGTTCTTTTGGCATGATAAACCTGTACACGATGATTAAACTACACCTACCCATGGGTTTTATGCAACTTGCAATGCCTACAAATGTCATGGGCAAGATTTTCATTTCTCTCACCCACTACATGCAAATTACTAGTCCTACATAAAAAATGAACAGGATCTTTTTGTGGGAAATTTAATGTAGTCATTTCTTTTTGGGAGGGGAGGGGATACATTTTTACTAGAATCCATAGTTTTTGAATTATTTAACATAAAGTACAAGACAGGCATTCAAATGCCTTTTTTCTTGAATGCCACAGAAAGTGTGGTGTCCAACAAAGTACAAAATGTAATGTAGTTAATTTTGATACAAAAAGGTTCTGTTCATTGTTTTTGCAGGACTAACAGTGAGCATGTAGGGAGGAGAGAAGATTAAAATCATGGGTGTGGTTCTTGAAGATGTTGCAGGTTCCATAAAACTTTATGGCAGGGGCAGCTGAATAACCCTGTGTATGATCCACAAGATTCAACAACATGCTGATCAAACCTCATGGTCAAACATGGCTGCTGATAGAAAATAGGTGGTTCATATTGGCTTGAGTATCCCCATTATGTGACTGCTGTAAAGAAGAGGATGTGGGGTGTTCTCCGTCAGCTTTTATACCCACACTGGTATGCCAAAAGGCATTAAAATATACAAGGCATGCCAGAAAAGTAAGTACCATTGTGGGAAAGGACTCATGAAAACATTTCTTCAGACCGTAACAGCCACCACTGTTCAGACATTTGTCATAGCAGTAATCCAACTTTTCTATGCCCTTTTCATAGAAAGATAATACCAGTTAAGACCTCCAATACTGATCACACTTGCTTACATCATCATAGGTGTTCAAGCACCTTCATCCTGACTGATGATGAAGTAAAAGTGGTAGTCCGAAGATGTGAGATCAGCACTGATTGGCAGGTGGTCTCACTGTTCCCAAGTGAATTGTTTAGTAAGGATTTCAGTGCCACCAGCAGAAATGAAGCATCATAATGATTCGATTGAGAGTTTTGCATCTTTTGTTTTGAATAGTGTGATGGAGTTCTCTCGGTGTTTTGCAGTATCATACCGCTTTCATGGTTTCAGCTCTGAGAAGGAACTCAACAAGCAGAATGCCTTGTTGGTCGCAGAATCCATTTCACCTGACTTTTTGCACTTGCAACTTCATTATGATTTCTTTTTTGGGGGTGGTGGAGGATTGTCGGACTGTCAGTTCCTTCACTCCATAGATTGTTGATTTTATTTTGGAGTGTCATGAAGACCCCAAGTTTCATCACCAGTCACGATTCTATTTAAGAACTCATCTTCCTCATCACTGTATTCAGTGCTGAAATGTCAAAACTCTGCCAAGGTACATAATTTTGAAAGCATTTTTCAAACGCAATTTATGACTGAGTCATGCAAAACAGTTTTTGAAATACATTCTTATTGTGAACCATGTGTTTTCTCACCCATACCATCAGTGACAACAGAAGGCTGTCCAACACATGCTTCGTCATGAGTGTTTCTTCAACTGTCTCATCCACTTTCTCACCGTAAATGTCTACAAGTTGATGAATTTCAGCTGGCTTAATGTTCTGTGTGTTGGAACTAAACATAACAGAGCACACTTCACAGTCACTGGGCTCAGAGGTTGTCCTAAAGATTTTGACTGATCACTAACAAATATAAATACCACAAAATTGAGCTGCAGTGTCAAGACAATGAACCAGAGAAATGTGTGAACCTACAACACAAGTGCTGCAGTGGCAGTAGAATGATTTGGCAATTACTTTCAGGATGCACCTCATACTTAGGACTTCAATGGAAGTGCCTGTCGCCTTTTAATGTAAATTTTTGCTTATGATGGTAACTATGTTTAAGCAGTGTGTGTGTGTGTGTGTGTGGCAAGGGGGTAATTAACAGTTGAACTATCTTTGTTTTGTTTATCTCTCTCTAGTCATGACAGGTAATGTGAATCAAGGACAAAGGTACTTTCTGAGTTACCTTAGTCAAGCTCCAACCCTTCTGTCCTGTACAGCTACTTGCTTTTATCCTGAGGTTGTTACTCTCTGGTCAGCAGGTGCTCCTAAAAAAGTTGCATACATTGTGTACAAAAATCTACATTTACAAAGAATTTGTGGGGCCAGACATGTTAGTAATGCTCAAGATATGGTGTGACTATTGGTATAGGGGCAATTCAGAAAATATCACCTGCCTACATTATGGCGCAACTGGAATATGCTTGCTCAAATAGTGACAATGCATTCAGCTGAACTGGTAACCAGTGCTTCATATACCAACATCGTCTCCCCCTATAAAAAAAGAAATTTAGAGGCAGTCACATAAAAAAAAGCTTCTTTTCCTCTCCTAAACACTCGAAAATTGTGTGTATGTAGTTTGTTTTCATATACAGGGTGTATTAAAAGAGCTGTCACCATTACCTACACTGCTTGCATGGTGTTAATTTGCACACAGATTTCTGGTTGTTCCACTGGAAAGCTTACCAAGACATTTACAGCATAAAACTGATACCTGCTTGTATTTTAAAAAATGTACACAGCTCAAAGGTAGTGCAACTCCAACTCTGTACAATTACCAAGCCTTTCATGCAGTACAACATTTTTAACCTCTGGGATAAGCTACGAAGTAATTACTCGATGCCATACGAAAAAACAAAACAGCCTCACTGCTAATATTTCTCACATACGTAATAGGTGATGGGAACAATGAAACCAACAAAATTAAGAAGACCATTAGCATTTTTTTTTAATTCATCTATCTTTTACAGTAAATTTCAACCATAAATGTTTCGTAGGCACATTACAACATTAACAAACACTGCATTATAAATATAATTTGGGACTTCAGTGTGCAACTATATACATGACCATTTTTATTACTTAAGGGTTAATTTTATCGACTTACAGAAACAGTTAGTTTAAGAAACATTTAATCATGCCGATGGTCACCTGTTATCTCACTGCTACATAGTGTTAAACCATAAGCTAGGTGGAAGACTCACTGGACGAAAAATTGTTAGAACTACCTACATACATTGGTAAAAAGCACTTCTGCTGGTCTCAAAATACTTTATTGTGCGCTTCTGTTCCAAATGACAACTTCACAGCTACAGTAATTTCACCAATAAGGTGGGCTACAAATAGGTTGTAATATTCTGACCTGAGTAGCTCTTCAGCAAATAGAGCTACATAATATGTGCTACTGTTTTTACATGACCACTAATGCTAGTCATGTTTACAATAGAAACAATAATTAGGCCGAATACATTTAAAATTGTATGCCTACAGCCAGAATGTACTACTTGTTGGAAATGAAAATTCATCAAAATACTTGTAGTACACACTGAAATACCTTGCATCCATTCTCTCTTGCTGCAATAAAGCTAAATCTCATAGCCAAAGGCAGTTGTACATTGTTGAGGGGAACTAGAACAGCTAGTAAATGTAACTAAATAATATCTGTATTCATTTGAGTTTGTTTCACCAAGATCCAGATTATGTTGTCACTTATGTCCCCTTGTTCTCACATTAACCGATTAGTTTTCAATTTTGGCCAATTGATACAAGACAGACTTATAACTCCTTCATGTTCATTGTTATTGGCAATAACTTTATTAGCTCTGATGACAATACAAAACTTGATAAACAAGTCAATGCAATCTGTGCCAGCACTTACCTCTTTCAAATTTTGTTTACATTCAGTGCTATTCATTTTGTTCTAAGGCTTGTGTTTAGTATAAATAACCAATGGTGCATCTGTAGGCCATACCAGGTCCAATATTAAAACTGCCTCAATTTGATCCCATAGATTGCCACTTTACTGATGTGGCATTTAATAAATTAAAAAGAGCATCTCTCTTGAAATATTTACAAACTGAATACTGCTGAACAAGACGTACATACATTTTGACACAGTTATACAATTGAAAACGTTGACAGATGCTCCAAAAATTTCTTTTGCAACCTGAATACTGAAACATGTTCTAGGAACTACTTTAAAATGTTAAAATTCTACACTGGAAGACACTCTGTTTCATTTTTATATTACTGCAGAAGGGCAGGAGCAAGATAAGGTACTTTCAGGTTCCAGTACTGACCATGGTCTTACTGTCATCCAGTTAGAAACATTCACACAATGTTAGTCATAGCAGAAGCACTTCCACTACAATGGTTGTGACAAGTATGCTCCTAAACCCTATTATTCTCATTTACTTTTTTGTGGTTTACATTGTTCACTGATAAACAACGGCATCCTAGCAGACACTGTAGAAATAAACTTGTTTGGACCAAATACATGTTAAATGTTTATTAGTATTTCTGTCACAACAATAGAAGGTAAGTAAGGTTGCTCCACACCAAAATTATAAAATTTTTTACTGCCAACACCAGTTGTTCTGCTCCAAAATCAAACTAAATTTTCAGGTCTTCTGTGTGGTCTGCAAGTTCCTTTATGTTGGGAGCATATGTTTTACTTAATAGGCAAGTTTTCTGGAACTTGTGATTTAGTAGAAAGCAAAGAAAAAAACTAAAAGGCGATGAAATGAGAAATTAGAATGTGTGAGAATCACTCCAATTAGGCCAGTGGCTATATAATCTTGGTGGTGCACGGAACTGGGTTCTCAAGGCTGAGAAGAGACAGAAAAATGAAGTGAGATGTTTATGTTCCTTTGAAAGATCTAGAGACACTAGGAAGGATTATGTATGCCAATCAAGGACTATTTAAGACCATGACAGTTGGTCCTCTTGACTAGGGGTGTGAGAGAACAAACCACCACAGAAGAAAGGGAAAAATATTGTGAACTGCTATGCCAGATAGACAAATGTGTAAATTCATTAACTGAACACATAACAGGTATTGACTAGTAATAAGTTTCGCCAAAGCCAGTTGTCATTGGTTAGGTCAATACATGCCTAAGATGTCATTTTTCATGAGTAACACTGTGTGAACAAAGAACAGCTCTCAAGCATACTAAACATCAATGACCCGCTGCCTACTGGAATAACAAAGTTTCTTTATGGACCACATTTTGATTACTTGGCAGAAGCAATCTCTAGTTTATAGTGGGCTGTAATGATATCAAGCATAATATCTCACATCACCTCATAACTTTGGCATTCTGCTGTTTTTAGGGCAGTGCTTAACAAATCAAAGAAGTTCGCCAAGATATGGCACCGTTTTTTATAATACCTGCCACTCTGCTTGTGTCATGTTAATGGAAACTGACAATCATAGCACCCACAATGGTTCAATTTTCACTTTCACAAAAAGAAAACCAGACTGTCTGTGGGTTTGGTGTTCAGCAGGGGGCAAAACCTTGTTAGTGGTCTCGCTGCGAGACTCAAAAGCATTCTAATGCCCGTGCTTACATCACCGGGTTTTGAGAGAACTGTCGGAAGGCAGCAGTGTTATTCTTGGCAGGTCCTGGCAAAAATTACTATTGGGACAGCAAATGCATTAAATCACTAGAAACTGCTGTCAGGTAGAACCACTGTACTCAATAACAACCAGAATCATTTCTATAAGTATCGCATATGAGTGCAGCTTATGGAAACTATATGGACATGAGTTCAAAATCCCTTTCTTATCTGCAGGAATTTACACTAGATTATCACACAACAGCTGTAGGGACCTAGAATAAGTTTATTCATTGAGAATACAGAAAATTGCGACACTCTCATTTCGTTATTTTCAACAGAACAACCAAAGGAAATGGAAAATCTAGCTGAAGAAATTAATAAATTACACCACAAAATTCAATTCATTTCATGTCACTGTAGGAATGAAACATTAACAAAACTTTTTATATAAAATTCTGAAATTTCCAGGAAGCCAACAATTACCAGGGTTACCATCCATATCAATATAAAAAAGTGTTCTTCAGAAGAATGTTTAATCACATGCGTAATGATCCAATGGATACAAGTGAAATATAAAAAGAAACACAAATTGTAAAATCAGCTGCCTCCAGTTATGAATACATTCCCACTGTAATACATAAATTAAACCAACCACCCACAAACAGGAAGACCATCTTTGTAATAAGCTGACCTTCCTCAAGGAAGATTTCATGCCAACCTCTTCAAGTTGTATGACATAAAAATAAGCTTCTTCACAAGCAACACAATACTGAAAGCACTAAGCAAGAATATCACAAGTCAGGTATGTCCAAACTTCTGCAATAAACAAACTGGTAGAAGCACAGGGATGCACTCTGTCTTAACATCCAAAACAAATCTGACTTTGCAGAATGAGTTACTGGGCAAGAATTGTGGCAATCAGTGTAGAAAAGAACCAGGCAAGAAATCTGACTTTCTTGAAGGAACTGAAATATCTTTCAACAGAGATACAGCACCAGTCTACTTGCTCAATGACAAATCTTGCCTTCACAACTATGAAGGCTTTATATTTCAAAAATAATTAAATTAAAAAAAAACCTGCCCCCCCTATCTCTCTTTACATCTTACCTACATTAATATCACTATAAATAATCTTGCATGATATATCTAAGCCTTCTACTCTTGTTTTTAAAAGTAAACTTCATCTACATAGCAAGAGCTGCAAATATTGGAACTTAACTCTATTTTTGGGCATTCATGTTCAGTTTTGATAAAAGTATTTACCCACACACTTTTATTGTCTCTGAGCAAAGTATGTTATATCTTCATAACACGCATCAGTTGTACAGTGCTGGCTAAGTTTAGTAATCAATTGTGCCTCATGGGCATGACTATTGTCTGAAGTAGTGATGGAAGGAATTGACACTTTGAATGCTGCATAGAGGGCTATGTGAGTGTCTTTTCTGAGCAGCACATTGCAAATCATACCAGATAAGCTCAATGTTCAAATCTGGGGAGTTTAGTGGCCAGTGGAAGTGTTTAAATTTAGAAGAGTGTTCCAGGAACCACTTTGTAGCAATTCTGGACCTGCCAACTGTATCATTGTCCTGCTGGAATTGACCGAGTCCACCAGAATTCCCAATGGACAGGATGCTTATGTATGTGTCACCTTTCAGGGTCATACCTAGCCATATACTCCAACTGCATGCCTCCTACATCATTACAGAGCCTCCACCAGCTACAACTGTCCCCTACTGACATGCAGTGTCCATAGATTCAAGAGGTTGTCTCCATGCCTGTACGTGTCCAACTGCACGACACAGTTTGAAATGAGACTTGTCCGACCAGGCAATGCGTTTCCACTCATCAACAGTCAAATATCAGTGTTGATGGACCCAGGTGAGGCGTAAAGCTTTGTGTCATTCAGTCAACAAGGGTACACAAGTGGACCTTCCGCTACAAAAGTTCATATCGGTGATGGTTCACACTCTGACACTTGTCCATGGCCCAGCATTGAAATATGCAGAAGGGTTGCACTTCTGTCACTTTGAATGATTCTCTTCAGTTGTTGGTCCTGTTTTTGCAGGATCTTTCTTCGGCTGCAATGATGTCGGAGATCTTATGTTTTACTAGATTCCGGATATTCACTGAATGCTCATGAAAATAACCACTTCATTCTTACGTTGGAGATGCTTTGTCCCATTGCTCATATGCCAACTATAACACCACATTCAAATTCACGTAAATCTTGATAAGCTGCCATTGTAGCAGCACTAAGCAATCTAGCATCTGTGCCAGAAAAATGTTGTCTTATATAGGCATTGCCGACTGCAGTGCCATAATCTGTATGTTTACAAATCCCTGTATTTGAATACGCATGCCTAAGCCAGTTTTGTTGGCAATTCAGAGTATATACATATCCAGTGAGAAGATAATGATATGTTACCAATCCACATACTGTGATGGAAGAGGTACATGGCAGGGAATGTGTTCTGTTGTTTGGTGGTTGATGGTATTCTGGGACCATTTTATCCTCAGAAAAAAAACCTCTTACCTTGATATGCTCAGGCTGTTACTATGACTGGCTGACTCCCGAGACACAGTCTTTTTCCAGCAATATGGTGCACTGTGGCAGATGTTGCGGACCAGGTGTTACGAGGTATGCTGAAATGGCAGGGGTGGTCCTATTCCCTGGTGTTCTAGGCCAACAGGCATTAGAAACGTGGGCTTGTTTCTGTGAGCACATACCAAGGACAGAGTCTAACAAGCAGCTGTCAACCACATCAAAAATTTAATGAACAAAATCATTTCTGTCCTTGCCACAGGTGATGCAGATATAATGTGCTGAATGTGGATCGATCCTGATAACAGACTGGAAATTGTGCCCACATGTTGAAATTGATTAAACTGCATAAAACTTTGTGACAATACCTTAGGTCAAATTTGTTTGCATGCTGTTACACAACATAAGTGTTCTGTAACTTTTGAGACACTCTGTTTATCCTCTGCCCATTGCAGGTTAAAAACCTTATTGTGCTGTCAGAGCCCTTGATATGTTCTCAGAAAGAGGCTAAACCACCACACATTTCAAGTCACCTGCTGTCCAGTTTATGTGGTGTTTGCTCCACTGACAACATATACATTTTTATGCCTCAATAGTCTTCTGCAACGGTCCCACTGCATGCAACTTGGCATCACAATATTTGGTTGAAAACTAGTAGACATGGGTCTGCAGTGATTCCTGTTGTGTTTGAGACTGACTGTCAATGGCAACTTACAATGTTCATCTCGATGACTAACTACGAGTTAGGATCTTAATGTGGCCACATTGTGTGGTACAACATTCCTTGTAGACAAGCATTTGGGAGAGAATAATCCCATACGAGGAGGGTTGAGGAAAGAGCATGTAAAAGGCACATTATAAAATATGTGATGAAGGGAGGCAAATAACGTTGAGTAGCATCTATCGACCCACTTCACTGAGTGGTCAGCATATCTGACTGCCATGCAGTTCATTTCCAGTCATGTCGCACCTTCTCTCTGCTCAGGGAGTGGGTGATATGTTGTCCTTATTATTGATTCATCATCGCCAGCATGAAAGTCACCCACCGTGGTGTCAACAGAAAAGACCTGCTACTTGTCAGCCAAACTTACCCAGCAAGTGACTCCCAGGTATCAATGTCCATATGACCACTTCATTCCACCTAGAGCATTAGAAAGGGAAACGTACCAAAGAGGAACAGTGACTAAATATGCTAAATGTGTTGGGCTATAAACAAACAAAGATACTATTTCAAAATTTAAAAGCTTTTGTCTACCTTGGTCACCAAAGTCTGAACATTATGGCCTTTCCTCAGAAACATACAGTGATCACAAGTCCAAAGTAGCAACCGAAAAGATATCTTATCAGTGTACTATCAGATATGAGGCTCCTCTGAAATTGTCTATGGAGGTTTTTTACTTTCTCCTACATAAAGGGTGAGATGAACTCCACTGATAAAATTCAGGTGGTGGTTCAAAGATGTTTTATGAGTATTTTGGTACAATGGACCTTGGTCTCCTGTGGCTCACTGCAAAGTAATAATGTAATTATGATTTATTTAGTTTGTTACCTTCATTTCTTCTGAAAATACACTGTCCAGACACGTTAATGTGACTACCCGTCAAGACCTCGAATAACCTCTTTTTGCAGTGCACACCGTTGCGAGACATGCAGGAAGAGATTCATGGAAATGATCATATGGCATTAATGACTGGCAGACCCCATCCAGGCTCGATCAGCTGCCTACTGCAATTCTTTTCATTTTATGCTGCTTTTGAGACATGCTTGTTGATGACAAGAACAACACAATGCCCACTTTCCAAGGACACAAAAATCCCGTATCAAACTGGGCTCCCCCACGTGGCTGTGAGGTTCTGTATTAACAGGGGTGTGGAGCCATTACTATTTCATTGCCAAGTCCAGGTGTTCTAGGATTCTCATGTGAGGATCCACAGACAATACACCCTGGCAGGGGGGTTCCCACAGATTCTCAGTTGGTTTAAATCCGAGGACTTTGGTGGTTAGAGGCATGTAATAAACTCGTCCTGTTGCTGTTTGAACCACACATGTACACTGCGAGCTGTGTTGCATTGTACTGCTGGTAAATGTCACTATGCTGAATAAAAACAAACTGTGTGTACGGGTGGACACGGCCCTCGAGGACAGACGGATACATCTGTTGATCCTTTGTGCCTCCCAGAATATCATCACCACCCAGGGAATGCCACAGACTCCCTCCCCTGTTGTGCCCCATTCTGACAGTTGTTGCAGTGTGTTTTGCTTTCAGACATTTAACAATGTGCATGCCAATGGCCATCTGTCATTTGAAAAGCCTCTCGGTTCATCTGGGTGGTCAGTTGTTTAACAGATGCACGTCTCTGCAGCTGACACTCACCCCTGTCATCTGTGGCCCATGACTACACAACAGTATCCACGGCACCAATTCTGAATAGCACCATTTTGCTGAGCACAATATACTTTAACCACACTGACATGCAAACAGTTTACAGACTTACTCATTCCCAAATGCTTCCACCCTTTCCCCAAAAGCCAATGACAGTGCACATTTTGTCTCCTCCTTACAGTGACAACTGCACTATTTTCTCTGGCTCCCAACATGCTTTGTATACCCTTCACTGCTAGTGGTGTTGTCTGTGAGTGATTACTGCATGCCGATTTTGATTGCAGGCAGTGGTCATATTAATATTATGGACCAGACCGTGTATCTACACAATAAAGAAAAAACCCAGTGTAGCATATCAACTGTATTTTGTCAAAAAATATGCAAGTTTTTTCCACAGAAACGAAAATTTCTAAATTCGTTCCCCTGTTGAAAAAGAGTGATAATCTTGAAACAGAAAACTGCAGATCTGTCTCACTTCTCCCAACTTTCTCTAAGGTTTTGGCGATACTAATCAAATATAGAGTGACACATTATCTTAATTATGGAATCTGATAAACAGTAATCAGCATGGATTTCTAGCTGGGAGTAGTACCGAAACAGCTTTACTGGAAAAAACCCAAAAGAAATAATTAGTAAATTGGGAGAGGGAAAAAGTGTTGTCAGGATAAATCTAGAGCTGTCAAAAGCCTTTGACACTGTTGACCACAGCATACTTTTGGAAAAGCTTGAAGCTATAGGTATCAGAGGACCGGAACAAAAAGTGGCTTGAGTAGTATCTGGAAAAGAGGATGACGGTGGTTGGAATTACAGCACCAAAAGAAGTGTATTAGGCCCCTTGCTGTTCCCCATTTACATTAATTATATTCATGTGCCAGAGAGAAAAGCTAGAATCAAGTTGTTTTGCTGAAGATACTAGTTTAATTGTTTGTTTTATGAAGCAGTCATTGCACACTATTGTGGACCATGTCCTACAAGATACACAAAAATGGCTCGGTGCAAACAAGCTAACACTGAATGCAAAAAAAAAACTAATTATGTGCAATATTTAAGAATAAGTGAACATGACGACCTACATCTCACTATGGAGGGAAACAACTTGAAAGAGTTCAGTGAGCAAAATTCCTGGGTATGCACATTGATGAGAAGATAAACTGGAAGGACCATGTGGTGAGCTTAGCACTAAAACCCAATTCAGCATGTTTTGTACTTGGAATAATTTCAAGAGTTTGTAGTAATGACTGTACCAGATTAGTATATTTTGGCTATTTCCAGTCAATTGAGGCCTATAGGATAGTATCCTTGAGGAAAAACAAATTGTTGTTTAAATGAGATTTTCAAATTACAAAAACACCCTATTCAGATAACGACCCAGAGCCCACATCAAACACGTTGTAGGCCCCTTTTTAAAGCATTGGAAATTTTTGCAATTCCATCATTATACATTCTGAAATGTCTGTCGGTGATCAAACAAAATCGCGACAAAATGAAAAACCAATACAGGTTACCATACACGGCAATGTAAAAATCTCCACTTACAGGCTGTAATAAGGACCCAAAGTCAGAAACATGTATGTAATCAAGGCATCAAACTTTTTAATGCACTACCAAAACATATCAAAGAGCTGGAAAATTAGGATAAATTTAAAACTGTTATAAAGAACAACATGCTTGACAAATGTTATTACAGCATAAGTGAATAGCTGTGCACAAATGTATAAGGATTTAATTTCATGTGATGAACAAAATTTCATCAGTGAATGTGTCTGGCAAGCCCATAAGAAGATCAATAACCACATGCTTAAAAAATGTCACTAAAGTATAAGTGAATAGCTCTGCTCAACTGTAGAAAAATATATGATGTGGCAAATGAAATCACAACTTCAAGGAATAGGTCTGTCCAGCACATAATTTCTTGTGTCATAAAAACAGTTATTTGTTGTATATTGTATTAAAAATGAGATAAATTAATATGAATACAGCACAAATTTGATCATTGGGATGTTGTGGTCTTAAGTCCTGATACTGGTTTGATGCAGCTCTCCATGCTGCTCTATCCTGTGCAAGCTGCTTCATCTCCCAGTACCTACTGCAACCTACATCCTTCTGAATCTGTTTACTGTATTCATCTCTTGGTCTTCCTCTACGTTTTTACCTTTCCTGCTGCCCTCCAATACTAAATTGGTGATGTCTGAGAACATGTCCTACCAACCGATCCCTTCTTCTACTCAAGTTGTGCCACAAACTCGCCTTCTCCCGAATCGTATCCAATACCTCCTCATTAGTTATATGATCTACCCATCTAATCTTCAGCATTCTTCTGTAGCACCACATTTCGAAAGCTTCTATTCTCTTATTGTCCATGTTTCACTTCCATACCAGGCTACACTCCATACAAATACTTTCAGAAACGACTTCCTGACACATAAATCTATACTCGATGTGAACAAATTTCTCTTCTTCAGAAACGCTTTCCTTGCCAGTCTACATTTTATATCCTCTCTACTTCTCATCAGTTATTTTGCTCCCCAAATAGCAAAACTCATTTACTACTTTAAGTGTCTCATTTCCTAATATCATTCCCTCAGTATCACCTGACTTAATTCGACTACATTCCATTATCCTTGTTTTGCTTTTGTTGATGTTCACCTTATATCCTCCTTTCAAGACACTATTCATTCCGTTCAACTGCTCTTCCAGGTCATTTGCTGTCTCTGACAGAATTACAATGTCACTGGCGAACCTCAAAGTTTTTATTTCTTCTCCATGGCTTTTAATACCTACTCCGAACTTTTCTTTTGTTTCCTTTACTGCTTGCACAATATACAGATTGAATAACATCGAGGAGAGGCTACAACCCTGTCTCATTCCCTTCCCAACCACTGCTTCCTTTTCATGTCCCTCGAATCTTATAACTGCCATCTTGTTTCTGTACAAATTGTAAATAGCCTTTCGCTCCCTGTATTTTACCCCTGCCACCTTTAGAATTTGAAAGCAAGTATTCCAGTCAACATTGTCAAAAGCTTTCTCTAAGTCTACAAATGTTAGAAACGTAGGTTTGCCTTTCCTTAATCTACTTTATAAGGTAAGTCGTAGGGTCAGTATTGCCTCATGTGTTCCAATATTTCTACGGAATCCAAACTGATCTTCCCCGAGGTTGGCTTCTAGTTTTTTCCATTCATCTGTAAAGAATTTGCGTTAGTACTTTGCAGCTGTGACTTATTAAACTTATAGTTTGGTAATTTTCTCATCTGTCAACGCTTGCTCTCTTTGGGATTGGAATTATTATACTCTTCTTGAGGTCTGAGGGTATTTCGCCTGTCTCATACACCTTGCTCACCAGATGGTAGAGTTTTGTCAGGACTGGCTCTCCCAAGGCTGTCAGTAGTTCTAATGGAAGGTTTTCGACTCAGGTCTTTCACTGCTTTGTCAAACTCTTCATGCAGTATCATATCTCCCATTTCATCTTCATCTACATCTACATCCTCTTCCATTTCCACAATATTGTCCTCAAGTACATCACCCTTGTATAGATCCTCTATATACTACTTTCAGCTTTCCCTTCTTTGCTTAGAACTAAGTTTCCATCTGAGCTCTAGATATTTATACAAGTGGTTCTCTTTAATTTTCCTGTAGGCAGTATCTATATTACCCCTGGTGAGACAAGCCTCTACATCCTTACATTTGTCCTCTACCCATCTCTGCTTAGCCATTTTGCACATCCTGTTGATCTCATTTTTGAGACATTTGTATACCTTTTTGCCTTCTTCATTTACTGCATTTTTATATTTTCTCCTTTCATCAGTTAGGTTCAATAACTCTTCTGTTACCCAAGGATTTCTAGCAGCCCTCATCTTTTTTCCTACTTTATCCTCTGCTGCCTTCACTACTTCATTTCTCAAAGCTACCCATTCTTCTTCTACTGTATTACTTTCCCCCATTCCTGTCATTTGTTCCCTTACGGTCTCCTTGAAGCTCTGTACAACCACTGGTTCTTTCAGTTTATCCAGGTCCCATCTCCTTAAATTCCCACCTTTTTGCAGTTTCTACAGGTCATAACCAATAGATTGTGGCCAGAGTCCACATTTGCCCCTGGAAATGTCTTACAATTTAAAACCTGTTTCCTAAATCTCTGTCTTACCATTATATAATGTGAAATATTGCAGTATCTCCAGGTCTCTTCCACATATACAACCTTCTTTCATGATTCTTGAACCCAGTGTTAATCATAGCTAAATTATGCTCTGAGCAAAATTCTACCAGATGGCTTCCTCTTTCATTTCTCCCCCCCCCCCCCCCCCCCCCCAAATCCATATTCACCTACCACGTTTCCTTATTTCCCTTTTCCTGCTACCGAATTGCAGTCACCAATGACTATTAAATTTTCGTCTCCTTTCACTATCTGAATAATTTCTTTTACTTCATCATACATTTCTTCGTCATCTGCAGAGCTAGTTGGCATATAAAGTTCTACTACTGTGGTAGGCGTGGGCTTCGTGTCTATCTTGGCCACAATAATGCGTTTACTATGCTGTTTGTAGTAGCTTACCCACACTCCTATTTTTTTAATTCATTATTTAACCTACTCCTGGTTACCCCTCATTGATTTTGTGTTTATAACCCTGTAGTCACCTGACCAAAAGTCTTGTTCCTCCTGCCACCGAACTTCACCAATTCCCGCTATATCTTACTTTAACTTATCCATTTCCCTTTTTAAATTTTCTAACCTACCTGCCCGATTAAGGGATCTGAAATTCCACGCTCCGTTCCGTAGAACGTCAGTTTTCTTTCTCCTGATAACGACATCCTACTGAGTAGAGCTCGCCCAGAGATCCGAATGGGGGATTATTTTACCCCCGAAATGTTTTACCGAAGAGGACGCCATCATCATTTAACCATACAGTAAATGTGCATGCCCTCGGGAAAAATTTCTGCCATAGTTTCCCCTCGCTTTCAGCCATTCGCAGTCCCAGCACAGCAGGGCCGTTTCGGTTCGTGTTACAAGGGCAGATCAGTCAATCATCCATAATGTTGCCCTGCAACTACTAAAAAGGCTGCTGCCCCTCTTTAGGAATCACACCTTTGTCTGGCCTCTCAACAGATACTCCTCCGTTTTGGTTGCCCTATGGTACGTCTATCTGTATCACTGAGGCAAGCAAGCCTCCCCACCAACGGCAAGGTCCATGGTTCATGGTTCATTGGGATGATGATAAATAAAAGTGGCGAGTGGATGAGTGTGTTATGCATTGCAAGGCAAAACACAGCCAACTGGGCACGGTATAGCAAGAGCCAACGCTGCAGCACACTACTCTAACAGAAACCTTTCATCATTTTCCACTATGGAAGTGTTTAGAGAACGTGAGCTTAAGTCCTAAACGAACATAGTGTGGATGTGTAAGCCCTCAGCCTTCGTGCACTAAATTCTTCTCATCTCAGTACCACAGCCTTCGCCATCGGCGTAACCGTGGAATGCAGTAAGGGGTTGGCTGTTCGACCACAAGAAGCAGCAGCCTGCCCTGAGTTACAAGGGGCTAGCGGAAATTCGCGGGGATTGTCAGCTGCACTGTTTTGCTGCTTTACCTACAACTCAGACTATTGTGGTCGTGACATTTCTTGTACCTATTAAGTGTTGCAACAATGTATTTGTATGATTTCAGCTGTTACAACTGCGACTCTTTGGCATCACGGTAATAGGGTACGGCATTTTTTCGCCTGTTTAACTGCACAGTTTTATTTTTCGCTATCGATTTGCTGTAGTACCTTAGAACATATTCTGAGGTCAAACAGAACGACCTCACCGCGAGCCAGCATGAATTTCGAGAATATAGATCATGCAAAACCCAATTCACTTAAAAAGCACAGTTGTCCTGGTGAGTGAAATGCGTTTCGGAAATCAGTAAACACCGTTTTCCCCTGTCTGCCTTGATCTCTGGTTTTCAGACTGTCGTTCGAGTCGGGTTGCACGTAGTCGATGTTTTCGGAATCCATGCTGCTTAGCAGGGGGGAGCTCATTCAGTCTGAGGTAACTCGTTACGCCTGAGTTCAGAATTATAAATTTTCTGCTTGACCAAGATTTCGTGCCACCGTGAAGACCAGCCTAGACTTCAGGGTGGCTCTAATGCCACTCTTGATTCCTTGTGGATAGCTTGGAAGTTAATGCTGATAATCTCTGAGAACTGTACACAGTCGTATGCGTGAATACAAGGTGCGCTGATAAAAAGTAAAACATTTATTAACTGTCGGCTGCTACTTGGTAATCAGCACGTGATTACCGACGCAAAAGGTAATACAGAGTTTGACAGTAGGCGTACAAAAAATATCTCGTGACCAAAGACGTAAGCGTAGTTATGGCGATTCGCTTCTTAAAAGTTTACACAAGTACAGATGGAAATTGTGCTCGAATATGTGATACAAATAAAGCAATATACTGATGCGAGTTGGGCGTTTTACTGTTCTGTAACTGGCAACAGGATCGCGTTTACGTGTATGTTATCTGGGCATCACAACCAATTAAAATAAATCCTCCCCCCCCCCCCCCCCCCATAAGCATAAAAAAGCAAATGTCGGGCTTGGTAGTCTAGCGATAATGAGCGTGCAGGAACAGTAGAAGTCGCTAGTTCGAATCTCGGTGCCTTTCTTTTTTGTATTTTTAAGTGCAGTGTGCCATGTTTTTGGCTAAATATACCACTTAATCTTTTACCCTTGTTTTCGTCTGTCTGTTGCAGATCCTTTGCTTCGGGAACGGGGAGATGTATCAAGTTGAAATTTTTTTCACATACAGAGGTCGTGTTCCCTTCACGGTGTAAAATATACAGACCTAGAGGGCACTTTCTGTTGACCTACACTAATGAAAATTAGCAAGGAGCAAGGTTTTACAGTACACGTAAAGGAAAAATCCGAAAACTGGCAATTTGTTATTATATCACACGGAAATTGTTATCCAACATCGAACTTCAAATTACAACATCAGTAGTTCTGCGTTCATGTTGACTGGGTCCCAATACTAAACGTCAAATATCGCGCAAGGAATGGCAGTATTGTGTTTCGGAATGTAGCCGTCATCAGATATCCATATGCATATGTCGTTCAAAGTTGCATGTGAAGCAAAATTTCGCAGAATAGACGCAGTTAGCCTCAATGCAAAACTTCTAATTACTCTAATAACAGTAATACTTAAATATCTTCAACATTTCGCGGTCCTGTCACCAACTGTATAAACATTAATTTTAATAATGAACAGTCTCAGTTGCACCGTTTATCTAGAATTTACCTGTGTTTCAGTCGGGATAACCCAACCTTCTTCACAATAACATATCTACTGTCTGTCCATAGTGGACATCGCCAAGTTAATACTACTAATTCATAAACTATCGCCAGACCGTAAAACTTATCTGGCACTGCCTCGGCCCCACTTCGCGACCGCGATACGGCAGCCACGAGTGCTGTAGTGGATCTCCACTATGAACACACAGTAAACACTGTTATTCTGAAGAAGGTTCAGTTATCCCTACTGAAACCTGGGTAAAGTCTAGGTAAGCGGTGCAACAGAGGCTGTTCATTATTAAAATAATAATACTGGTCGCCTGCTTCCTGCATGACTTTGTCACATTTATACTATTAAAATGAAAACATTCTCGAAAATCTTTTAATCCGTGGGATCGGTATCTTGCCAGGATCAATGTCGATAACGGGTGAAAATAGTCGAGATTCTCTACTCCCGGAACGTATGAACTGTCTACATACATAATTAAGTTTGTATAACATCCTCACCGAGCGAGTCCATTTTTTCGTTTTTTTTTTTGTATATTATGCAATGTACCTTTTTTCTCTTTTGAAAATGTGTCTTAATGACGTGTAAGATTTGGCAGTTCATGGATGACTGACATGCAATGATTCAAACCCATTACATTCTTATGCCTTGTATTAAATAACAATGCTGCAATGAGACTGAAAATTGAAACCTATTACAGGGTTGCCACAACTTTCCCCCAAGTGAAAGACCTAAATTGTAAAAAAAAAAAAGTAATGACCTCTGTGTTTCTGAACGTGTGAACAAAAATCTTAAGTACTAACATCAAAATGTTGTGTAATGAACTGCTTGTAGATGGAGAAAGGAAGCCCAATGGTAGATATGTTTAATTAAGATCACTGATTTTATTTTCATAAAGCGAAACCTATTTGGTGACGAAAATATGCGTTTTCTTGGAGTTGCGAGACACATTCCTGAAAGCAGTGATGGTATTTAAAATAATCTCAGAAAAAAAGTAGGCCTCTCGAAATAAATGTACAAGGTGGGGAAGAGGTGTGTCAACCAACACTGTAGGTGACTGCTAATAAAATTATGCTTCTATGTTCGTAATTGTCGGTTATTACTCACTGAGTTATGTCTATTATCTACAGGTATTGTGTGATTCTTTTTCTTTCAATAAATACATGACCTCATAGTGTACAAACTGCCTGCGATTGCCACAAATTTTTTTTTCTTATCGTCCATTCTTTCAAATATATAAACTACTTTCGAAGTGCCAAAATATACTATAATAAATAAATTTTGTATCAAACGCCGCACTGTACAATGTACTTGCTGTGAGACAGTCACGATACCCGAAATACATCGCCTGGGGCCGAGGAGGGGGCACCACAGTCCTAGGTCCATGGTAGTACCCGCACATTAGTGGCAAACTATGGGCTTTGGATCGGCAGGCCCGATCCGTTAGAGAGACCCACAGAAATGGCCTGCAATTTTGGCCCGCCACGAAAGTCCATTCATGTGGCCAGCCATTCACATGTCACAGTCACCACATCGATGAAATGAGACCGCGGCGATAACACACGCAACGGGTAACTCGAGCAAATACTCTGAGAGTAGTCAGCAACTCACCGTAAGGATGATCGCTCAGGCACATAGAAAAGACCATCAAACTCTATAACTAAATTTTTGGCTATAGCCTTTGTCAGAAAACGAAAGTAGTTGTGACTTTTTTTTACCGCCAGTTCATTCGTCCAGTTGCGGAAGCTGTCAGGCGCTGACGCCACGCTGCAACACACTACTGCCAGGCGGGCTGCATCGGGCACAGCCCCTGTAAATTAGCAACTGCACAGTCCAGCGAGCTAAGAAAGTTGCAACTCGGTCTGCAGAGGTCCTTGGTGCACACAAGACACTAGAACAGGTGGTGCACACAACCGCGACAGTATCACTGCTGCTGCGGACCTTTCGCTGCATCCACCGTGACTCGTGCGGCCTCTGGAGTGTAAGTGTGCCTCCCGGGCAGTCCCGTCGTAGCCGACAATTGGTGCCCAGCATCGACTCCGACTGCACGCCGCCTTCGCTTCCTGTCCACAGTGTTAACTATACAGACGGCGCTTCTACGAAATCGGCAAAAAATTATATACACCATTTAAAGAATATTATGTTTTTGAAGAAAACTACACTGTCAAAAATTCCCTTTAACTAACAGCTAAAATTAAAAACTTTTCCATTTCTGATGATGGTAATTCCGTATCCTTTAACGTAGTTAATTTACTTGTTAACATTCACATTTATGAGACTATTAAAATTACTGATGAGAATCTTCTCCAACACAAAAACCTAATGTACAAGAAATTAAAGATCTCATTAGGTTATTACTTCTGATACTCTCCTACAACTATTTCCAGTTTAACGCTGAAATTTTTTTTACGACCTTTAGCCTTTGCCGTGCCCATTTGTATAACAAGTACGCTTGCCAACAGTTTTGTTAAACATCACAAAAGGCAGTACTTTAAGAAATTGGTGTGACCTGAGCAATTTTCCAGTCTTTAGGTACGGATCTTTCTGTGAGCGGTTGTATATAATTACTAAACATGGAGCTATTGTATCAGCACACTCAGAGGAAATTGACTGGTATACAATCTGGAACGGAAACCTTGCCTTTAATAAGTGATTTAAGCTGCTTTGCTACACCGAGGATATATGCTTCTCATTTTGGCACTTTCTGTTGACTGGGCTTCGGGAATACTTGCTTCGTATTCATTGCTGAAGGAGTTTCGGAAAACCACGTTTCTTAACTCTACTTTAGTAGCACTGTCATCAGTGACTCCACCGTTACTTTCGCGCAGTGAAGGTACTGATTGCGTCTTGACACTGGTGTACTTCATGCATGACCAGAATCTCTTTGGGTTTTTCGCCAGATTTCGAAACAGAGTTTTGTTGCGGAAATTATCAGGAGCATCTCGCTGTAGTAACCGCTATATTTAGAACTTCTGCAAAACATTGCTAGTCTTGCGGATTTTGGATTCTTTTAGTTTTGGCATGCTTTTTCGTTACTTCTGCAACAGCGATTTCACCCGTTTTGTCCATGGGGGATCAGTACCATCACTTATTAATCTATGTGGTATATATATCTCTCAATTGCAATCGATACTATTTCTCTGAAATCATTCCACATCTTTTCTACGCTTACATGATCAGATCGGAAGGAGTGGAGGCTGTTTCCTTAAAAATCGTTAAGAGCATTGTCAGCTTTTTTTAAACAGATGTACTTTAAGTTTCTTTTTGATGGTTGTAGGTGTTACACTATTCAGTGTACGGGCAACTGACTTGTGGTCGCTAATCCCTGTATTCGTCATGATACTACCTATTCATCCAGGAATATTTGCTGCTATGAGGTCAAGTACGCTTTCGTAACCATTTATGCTTCGAGTGGGCTCACGAACTAATTGTTCAAAATAATTTTTTTAGAAAGCATTCAGTACAATTTCGGCTGACGTTTTATGCGTACCGCCGCCTTTAAAGGTATAAATTTTCCAGCATATCGAGGATAGATCGAAATCAACACCGACTATAATTGTGGGAGTGGGGTACCGATTTGAAATGAGACTCACGTTTTCTTTGAACTGTTCAGCAACTATATCCTCTCAGTCGGGGTCGGTAAAACGATCCAGTTTAGTCCGATTGACAAGTACAGCCTCTACCCAAACTATTTCGCAGGAACTATCTACTTCAGTTTCACTACAAGGTAAACTACTTCTGACAGCAATAAATACTCCAGCACCAACTATGTTTAATCTATCCCTTCTGAACGTTGTTAGGTCGTTTGAAAAAATTTCGGCTTAACATATTTCCGGCTTTAGCCAGCTTTCCGTACCTATAACTGTTTGAGCTTCAGTGCTTTCTATTAGGGCCTGGAGCTCTGGTTCTTTCCCAACACAGCTACGATAATTTACAACACCGATCGTTTCTACAACCACCTTACTGTGTGTTACCTGCCCCCTTTTAGACAGACGCCATTTCTATGTTTTCCTGAGACCCTCTAACCTAAAAATCCGCCCCCACTACCCGTGTAGTGGACTCCTGACCTATTAAGCGGAATCCGGAAACCCACCACACTATGGCTCAAGTCAAGGAATCTGAGGCCTACACAGTCACATAACCGCCTGAGCCTATGATTCATACCTTCCACTTGGCTCTGCACCGAAGGACCACAGTCGGTTCTGTCGATGATGGTGCAGATTATGAGCTCCGCCTTAAACTCGCTTAACCATATCCGCTAAACAAAAGGAGAGAGAATCTCCTCCAATCCAAAGCGACACAAGCCATTGGCACCGACTGGGGCCACCACCTGCAGTTGGGTGCACCCTGTACTCTTCATGGCATCCGGAAGCACTCTTTAGAAATCAGGACTGACTCCCCCACCTTGTGCACACTGCCATCCTTCCACACTTTGGCAGCCATGTTACTAAGGGGGCCCAATTACGCGCCTATTATTGGAGTTCCGAACCACCAGCAAACTCACCTTCTGTGAACACCACGAATTTGCGTTCCAAGAAGGTTCCTCTGGAGGCCCTACGATCGGCCCCTCGCAAAGTCTTTCGCTGCCTGCCATACTTTGGAATGATCTCTCACTCGACCACAGGTGAGGGATCAACCTCAGCGCTGCAGACCAACATAAATGTAGGATAATGACATCACTGCTGCTCAAAAATCTGCAGTCAGAGAAGACAACTCCAAATGCAAGGGGAAAAGACACAACAATGCTGTAAGTGAATATCAGAAACTTATCTATTATAAAGAACGTTCCTAGATGTAGAAAGCGACCGAAATTGTTAATTCCACTTATGAGATTCTAAAAGAATTAACTTATATGGTAAAATAAACCAAGTCTGCTTTTCTTCATGGTTACGTGACGTTACGTATATATGTTTTTTATTTTTATTCGTCAATGCCTTCCGTTTAAGCACTCACTCAAGCTAAACAGGTCTCTGCTGCCAAGTCATTATCAATTGTCATTGATGAAGGGTGAAAGCAAAGGAAAGAGTATTCACTTTCTTTTGCCTGATGGCGGATTTAGGGAGTTGGGATGCATGGCAAAAGCGCATTCTTACGCGACTTTTATTTTTACCAAAGTACTTTTATACCGTAACAGCGTTGTGTACGTTGATTATGACTCTATGATCATACTGATATACTAAAAAGGACAACCAAACCAGCATCCACTGCAACGTGGATAGTAGTACGAAAAGATTTGTTTTTACTTTTTAGACATTACTCCTGAGTAGAAAATTCGAAGCGCAAATGACCGTTACAATCGAGTCTGCACAATTCGAAGTTCGAATAATTAACTCGACTTTACTCTAGATGAAATCAGGAAAAATCGAAATAAAATTTTGATTTTTTTTTACTATCGTATTTCCAGTTTTCTTACATGTTTTTTTGCTTTAGTATTTGAAACGGAAGGTATACATAAATTCAGCTTCATTCATTTTTCAATGCTGAACCAACTGTCACGAATGGTTGCTTTTTGTCAATTAAGTTTCTCATAAAGAACCTTATGTCTTTGGAGCTAGCGTGTCACTCCTTATTTGTATCTGAGACTTCTGTTCCCAGACTAACCGTAAATGTCTTAGCGTTCCGACAAATACCTTTTGTACCCTGCATTGAGTAAGGCAATACTATAAACTTTCGCCTCGCCCGGTCTGCTTGCTCCCGCTTTTTAATACTTATGAGCAACATTATCTTTCCGCTCGATGATCGTTTGCAGCTTGGATGGTGGAATCCCGAAACAATTCGTTACCTGCTACTTCTCGTTGCATTCCACAGCGTCGAAACTCGTTTCTGTTTTACGAATGTCGGAAACTTCCTGGAAAATATCCTAAAGTGAAAAACGTCTACTTTCTCCGTGGTCGAAGTTCCTTGTGTGACAAAATGGCGTCAGATTTGAATCACTATTAATTACGAGACTGACAGTGCGCAAACAAAGGTAAAGTCCACGTGGTTGTCACTTATTGCCTGTATTGGCATATGCGGGTCATTGTTAGGAATCATCTTTATGTAAAATTATAAACTGGTGAAGCTGTTAGCTAGGATTCTCATTTGTGTGTCATTGCGATGAACAGCTTAGGGAGCGCCGCTAGGAGTAACAGAAAATAAAAATATTCGCTGGAATATAAACGAAAAAATATATTGAGTTTAAACCTACGACACATAGGAAGAGTTCGTCTCAGGACTTGTAAATATGCTCTAAATTACAGAAAACGTGAGAAAAGCCCTCCCAGAAGCCTAAATAGGGCAGCGCTGAGAGAAGGTGACAGCTCCCTCAGAGTCGGAAAAAAAGGAAGAAATTGCGCAACGCGATAACGTACTCAAAGGCTATATCGTACCCCAGCCACTGAAAAGTCCAAAATTGTGAGTGTGACCACTGTAATAAAGATATTGTTAACTAAATTTCATATTAATATGAAACACATGTTACGATTTTATCCCGACGTTTTCACGAAAACTCTACGGCCCAGACCTGAACTGGACACACAGAAATTTATTTGCAACGGATTAATAATATGCTGTGGTATTTCGTGCACTGTTAAAACAACTGATGAAACAGACAGAATTATCTGGTGTAAGCTAGGCGTTGACTTGTAATTATAGAATGTCTGCGGGTCGTTTTCATATGACAGTCGCCTCGATTAGTGAAGAAGTTGCTTCGGTTTTCTTGAGGCATTTGGGAACAGGTTGAAACAAACGATTAACAACCGTCGACTGCATACAGTCGCAAAGGCTGATTTCAAATGTCTTTGGTAACTGTAAAGCTACTTCACCTGGGTAGGGGGGACAGCTACTAGTCGGAGGTAAACACTTCCCCCTCACAGCGTTCTAATGTTGCCGGCTACACTATGCCACTCAGCGTCCAATGTAAACACAGCCGACAACAGGAAGTGTGACAGAACTACCAGACCGAGTTCAGAGCAGGAAACGGCCGGGGTCCCCGGTGGTCTAGTGGTAAGGGGGTCTGGAACGTTCCAGCGCCTCGGCTGGGGCTATTCGCCCCAGCCGGGCCGGGGTTCAATCCCCGGCCGGCGCTGGAATTTTCAGATTTCCGAACACTAGCCTCCACCTCTGCCCTGGCATGTGGCGCATGCCGGGCACCCCCGTGGGGTCCGTGCTTCGGATCCCACGTGGAGCTCACTCCCTCACTACAAAATATACCTCATTATGCTGCTGCAATCACTTATTTTAAATTTCAATACGCACACTTTCTTCACCAGACCACATCTACATATATTTTCCAGGTACTTTCTACATAAGACATCTCACTGTCGCAAGAAACTGCATAGTATCATGAACATTTGTAGGATTGCAACAATGAAATGAAATCCTCACTAAAAAAACTAATAAGTTTTATTTTCCTTTTTGTGCTAAATGCTGCTAAGATAAATACCAAAACAGCTTTCATTTTCTTGTAGGTAATTATGAAAGTAAGTTTGGCTATAATACTGAATAAATTATCTCAATGTCAAAGAAATGCAAAATATTATATCAATACCATCACACAAGATATTTTCAGGTGTCTCAGTCTGCCTTTTCTTTTTATTATCAGGATTGATTATACGATAATAAATAAATTCTGTATCAGAAATCGTTTCGTAACCGTTCACACTCAGTGCCATTTATAAGTGTATATTGTCAGCAATTGTAGTTTCAAAACAAACACAGGCCTTTTTTTCAAATTATTCAAGTGTCTAAATGAGATTAAGATAGGATACAGGTCACTAATGAGATAAACTCTTTGTTTGTATGATACAGGATAATTCTCCTGGTCTTATGTCAGCTGAATGCTAAATTAAACAGTTAACATTTAAAAAAACGAATTTTACTGACAGGTCTACATGTCTCATATAATATTTCTGTTGGTAGTTTCATGACAACCTCAGGCTCAGCTTTATATAAAAGTATCTTGCAGGTCAGAAAAGAAATTTTATTACTACCTCTACAGATTCAGTTGGTCTATTGTTGTTGTACTATTGTTGCATTGCGAGAGAGAGACTGCTACTATAGCTGTTTTCTTTTGCTATTAAATTCCGTGCCATATCTCCATTCTAAATGCTAAAAGGCGTGGATAAACTTTTAGCAATACTATTTCCTTTTCACCACATCGCTGCTAGGTGTCGCTACTGGTCCCTCACACAGTCAGTTGTCTGTAGCGCAGGGCTTCGCTACCAGAGGGCTCTAGCGGAGCTGGCGACGACTCACTCTGCCGGGATTTGCTGCTCCACTCCTGAACGAGTACGCCAGCTGAGATACCCGCTAAATCCTCACACTAAACGAGAAGCGTAATAGCACCAATGCTACATAAGGCAAATCGTGATCAGCGAAACCACCACTATTATAACTGCTTGCTGAAAATACTGCTACAAACTATTTAGAGCGGAAGGGAGCACCTTACCGAAGCCGATCTAGAGGAAAATCCATTTGGAATGAACAGAACCCATATCTATAACATCTTTAGATACAGAAACTTTTGACAATGTTGACCAGAATATGCAGTTTGAATTTAAGATGCAACCAGGAATAAAATATAGCGAGAGAAACATTACTTAGAACTCCACCAGAAATGAGACAGAGGCTGTACAAGTCGAAGGACATAAAAGTAAGGCAATACGTGAGAAGTGAGTGAGACAGCGTTCTAGTCCATTGCCTGATGTTATTCATTCTATATGCAGGGTGTTTCACACTACTCGGGACTGTACAGGCGATTTAACTGATCAAGTTTTACATAGGAATCTACTTCTGAAAACGTCATCTTGCGATGCTACAGAACGTCAAAGTTATAGGAACCGGCATCTACAAAATAGATGGATCCCACGAAGATGTTACAAACTTTCTAAGATGATGCAGATGGATAAATGCGTACATTTGTGATTATGTCCTTGCACCGGAAAATTATAACAGAAAACCTTTCTGTTACCTCTGACAGCATGTAACGTTATCGTTGTTGCTAGGATGTAGGACAGGAAACTTGCAGAGGCGGTGGTATGGAACGAAAGAAGAAAACAATGTGCAGTATACATAGGCTGTAAGATGCATACATCATGAACCATGAGCACTTGTTCATCATCGCTTGCGTGAAAGCCATCTCCACTATTGAACAAGTGCTTACAGCTCCAGAATTATGCAGTTTAGAGTCCATGTTTACTGCACTTTTTTTCTTGTTTCGGTCTATACTGCCGCCTCTGAACGTTGCCTACCCTACAATCCTAGCAACAACAGTACCAGTACACGTATTCCACTGTCAGAGGCAGGATAACGATTTTCACTTACAACTTTCGACACGTTTGTTTCCGGTACAGGGGCCCTTACCTCAAATCGATACATTTGTCTGTTTCCATCATACTAGGAAGTTTGTAACACAATCACGGATCATCTTGCATATACATACATTTACCGGAGCTGGCGCCTGTGACTTTGATGCTCCACAGCGTCGGTGGGTGACGTTCGCAGGCATGAGTTTCTAAGTAAAACTGCAAGCTCTAGAAGTGTTGTGGCTCAGTGGTCTGAAGAAGATGATTCTTGCGAGGAAGGAAATATATTTGAAGATGCAAGTAGTGAAGAATTAGCCAATGAACCTGCAGATGTGAATATTGAGGCAGATGGCAGTCCTTCCGATAATATTACTTCATCAGAGTCTGAAAATGAAGCACCACCACAAAAACGTATAGAAGACCACACATACATTAGTCGGAATGGAGCGATTTGGAAATTAGATCCTCCTGCAACTTTTCGTACGCCTGTCCATAACATCGTAAAGAAGGCACCTAGTCCAGCCCTTGGTTTGAATACCTGTAAACCTAAGGATGCCTGGGACTATTTCATCTCCAAGGAAATGATCATCTGCACAAATATTGAAGGCAGAAGAGTGGCTGCTTTACGTGGAAAAACGTTTTGCTTCCTGGAATGGTGGGTTTTCTTGGTCTTTTACTGCTTTCTGGTGATGAGAAGACTTGGGATGTCCTTATTAGAGAATTATTCTAGGATGAAAAGGAAAATCCTACATAGAAGGCTACCTTGCCAGTAAATAGATTCGAGGATATAAGGAGAATGATTAGATTTGATGACAGGCGTACCCGTGAAGCTCGATCTGCAGATGACGCAGCAGTTCGCTATGTATGGGAACTATTTCTTGACAAGTGTAGAAATAGAATGAATCCCAATCATTCGCTCACAGTTGACGAACAGCTAGTCCTAATCCGTGGAAGATGCAGCTTCACCCAGTATATGCCCTCTGAACCATCCAAGTGTGGCATAAAAATATCTTTGTTATGTGATCATATGCTTTAGAGGGAACTGTTTACACGAGAAGGAAGCCCCATGAATTTATTCTGAAAAATCTTGGATTGAATGTAGTGAAAGATCTTGCTAAAAGCATTCAATGATCATCAAAAAATATTACCGTTGACAACTTCTTTACTAGTGTGCTTCAGAAGCAAATTACAGTGGTGGGAACAATCAAACAAAATAAACCAGAAATTCCTAATGAGATGAAACCATCTGTCTCAAGAGCAATTCATTCCTCTTTGTTTGCATTTATAGGTGTCATTACAATGGTGAGTTATCTTCCCAATAAGAAGAAGTCTATAGTTCTCATTAGCACAATGCAATACGACAGAAACATTGATGAAACTCATGCAAAAAAGAAACCAGATGCAATAAACTTCTATAACTCTACGAAGGGTGGAGTAGATAAATGGACCAGAATATTCGTTATTACACTTGCAAGAGACGAACGAGAAGATGTCCATTTGCATTATGGATGAATATGATGGACATCGCAGCAATGACCACTGAAATTTTATTTTCCGCCCAACATCTGACATACCATAGTGGAAGAAGTAATAAAAGGCGTTTGTTCCTAAGAGGTTTAGCAGAGGAAATGGTAAGACCTCTAATGGAACTTCATATTCAGATCCCTAATCTTCCAAAGAAAATCGTTGATGATATGCGAACATGTCATATTGCCAAACCAACTACATGTTTCAGGAAAAAGAAGAAGATGCAATTATTGTCCATATAAGAAACACAGGAAAAGTGCTATGACATGCATTAAGTGCAAACCCAACTTTTGTAAGGAACATAGTGGCGTTCTTTGTGCTTCTTGTTTGTCACATGTTGAAAACTAAGAAAGATGCAATTTTATGTGAACAATGAATAATAACTTTTTATAAAAATATTGCCTATACACATAATACTGTGAATAATGAGCATGTTTTAATTGAAGAAATTGGTTGTAATAAGTGTTTTAAAATGTAAACTGCAAGTTATAAGTGAATTAATAAAATAATTTGTATATGTTGTTTGTAAAGGAAAGTAACTAATAAAAATTCACTCTTAGAGTTTTATATAAAAGAAATGTTAATCAGGCCCACCAGATCCTGTCACTGTATCTTAGGAATCTTGCGATATGACAAAAAATTTGACAGAACGAAATTTAACTCCAAAGAATGAATATGTGATATGTGGAAAGAGGAAAATTTTAAATTAGGTCAGGGCCTTGGAGGCCCTGCATATGCATTCACGTGTGTTTTCGGCACCATGCATCCTAGCGTTAAGAGAAACAGAATGTTTGCATAAAGGCAAACCGCCGGGCTGTCCCCGAGTGAATGATACAGACGTCGAACGCATCCGCCACAGTTTCACGAGGGGTCCGCAGAAATCCGTTCGCCATGCAGCTCGACAGCTCAGCACGCCCCCGATGTCCGTCTGGCGTCTATGCGTCGACGTTTCTGCATCAAACAATATTAAATTCAGGTACTGCGAGCTGTTCGTGAGGGTGCTAACATCGTGTGAAGTTCCGTAATTTCACTCTTGGCAAGGTGGAGCATGGCTGTTTTCTCCCACAGTTAGTGTTTAGTGACGAGGCAACACTCCATTTACATGGAGAGGTGAACTGTCATAATGTGACAATATGAGGTACGGGACAACCACATGAAGTTGTACAACATAAAATATACTCTCCTAAATTTAATATTTGTCTTATGTATTCCTATTTTTTGTCTGCATCCTAGATATTTATAGGCATCTGATTATTCCAGCGCTTCTATGCAGTCGCTGTGGTTATCCAATATGTAATCTTCTTGTTTAGTGTGTTTTCCCTTGTCTATGCTATTTTTCTTACATTTGTCTGTTCCAAAAGCCATATTTATATAATTGCTGAATACTTATGTTATCTTTAGTAATTGGTTGAGTTGTTGATTTGTTGCTGCCAGTAGTTTTAGATCATCCATGTGTGGGTATGTTCCAGTAATATTGTATCCATAATTTGTATTATTTAGCATGTTGGATAGTGGGTTCAGAGCAAGGCAAAACCAGAAAGGACTTAATGAGTCTCCTTAGTATATTCGACGCTTAATCTGTATTGGCTGTGATGTGATATTATTTGAATTTGTTTGGATATTAAGTGTCGTTTTTCATTACTATGTTTAGGAACTGTATCAATTTAGGATCTACTTTGTATATTTCCAATATTTATAGTAACCATGAGTGGGGTACACTATCAAAACCTTTTCAGTAATCAATGTATGTGTAGTGTAGCGTCCTTTGTTTAGTTTTAGCTTGATATGTTACCTCTGCATCTATTATCAGGTGCTCTTTACATACTCGTGCTCCTTTGCAACAGCCTTTTTGTTCTTCATTTATAATTTTGTTCTGTGTTGTATGTATCGTTATTTTCTGTGTAATGACTGAAGTTAATATTTAGTATATTGTTGGTAGGCATGTCATGGGGCAATAATTTGCTGGGTTTGCTGTGTGTGCTTGATCTTTAGGTTTCAGACAAGTTATTCCTTGTGTATGTGTATCAGGGATTGTGTATGGGTCTGCAATGTAACTGTTAAATTATTTAGTTAGATGTGAATGTGTTGACGTGAACTTCTTTAGGCAGAAATTTGCTATTTTATCTTTTCCAGTGGTTTTCCAATTGTGTGCAGAATTAATTGCTTTGGTCGCTTCATGTTGCAAAATTATCACTTCAGGCATTTGTGGTATCATCTTTTATGTCTCTGTTTTCGCTTGTATCCACCGTGCATGTCTTTTATGTTGTACCGGGTTTGACCATATGTTGTTCCAGAAGTGTTCCATGTCTGTTATGTTTGGTGGATTGTCTATTTTAATGCGTGTGTTATCTATTGTCTGGTAAAATTTCTTTTGGTTTGTGTTGAATGTTTGGTTTTGTTTCCTTCTATTTTCACTTTTTTTGTATGTTCTAAGTCGTTTGGCCAATGCTTCTAATTTCTGCTTCTTTTCATCTAATTGCTCTATCGCTTCTTGTTGTGAGATTTTACCTAACCTTTTTGGTTTTTTATATGATATTTCTTTTCTTAGAAATTGTGTTAGCTGTCTGATGTCTTCTCTCAGTTTTTCTGTTCCGATCTGTAGCCTGTGTTGCCATGCAGGTTTTGTGGGTTTCTTCTGTGTGTTGCTTGGTTCTGATGTCTGTCTAGTGTGTAAATTTAGTGTAGAGAGTGCTCCTATTTAAACCAGTAGTTGTAACTCTCCCATAGTTGTGTTTCCATTTATTTTGTTGTGTATGATTGTGTTGATAGTTTTTATTGTTGTTTCGACTTGTGGGTTATTTGGCGGTGTATGCAACAATGGTCTAATGTCTGTATTTGTGTCTTTGTATTCTATATATGTCAGCTGAAATTTTTCTTTTATATCTAACATGTGTGTCACTTCGTGTTCTATTTGTACTTGTTCTGGTGGCACTCTTAAGATTTCGTTTTCCTCTGATTGTTTAATTGATGCGTGTTGTTCTTTGTTTGTTTGCTCTGGGATGTGTGAGTCCATTACTGTATTATTTTCTTCTTCTTCTGATTGGGCATTATTTTGTTCCAGTATTTGTTGTTCTCGTTGTTTGATGTTTTCTAATTCTGATTATTACACGGATCTGATCAGCTAGTCGTTGTTCTGTTAAAAATTTTAAATCTGGGCATCTGGTAGGAAATGTTGTGTATACTTGTGATCTGTATCCAGTTGTATTGGTTGCTAGGTTTGTTGCTTGGTATTATTATTATTTCGTTGTTGTTCTGTTGGTTAAACGTGTGTGTAGTGTTGCCAGGTTACTTACTACAGTAATTTTTTTTTTTTTTTTTTTTTTTTGCCTTTGCTAGAGCCGTCTTTTAAGTTTGCAGGAGCCACCGCTAGTTGCTTCTTTTGGACTGCGACATTACTGTTCTTTCGAAATGTGCCGTTTGTTACTCTTAAAACCAACATGGAGAGCTCCCCAGCGGTGGGGTCGACTTTTTGAAACCAAACAAGCGGTAGTGTAACTCAAGACCCCCCAGTATCAGACCCTGCATCCAGGTGGGCCTCCGTTTGCAAGTAACTGACGCAGAAGAGTTTGGAATTTTGCGTCATGCTATATAGCGTTAAGGAAGTCTTATTCCATAGTCTTGTTGCGTGTCATAATGGTTAGGACAGAAGCTTAACCATGCCTCGTCAGGTGCAGTAAAATTTTTTTAAAATCCTTATCGAAATGACTTTGGTGCCTATTTTTACTCAATTTATTGTTTTAAATGTAATTTCTTTCGTTCTATTCCTTTGTCACATCGTTTTAATCACCGTATGAACTTTTCCATTTGTTTCATTTTTCTTTGCATCATTCTTCTTCCAATCGGAATTTTTGTGAATGTGTATTTTATTGTACCTATCTGTTTGACTATTCAATTACTTCAAATCTCCGATAAATTAATTAAAAAAACAAAAGACGAAATAATCTATTTATATTGACTGTGCATTAACGTGAAAAACGTATTTTTCATTACAAGACGTGCCTTTTTCTGCATGGTAATCGACATACAAATATTTAAAACATTACCTAAATTCTTTGTGTACTATGGAAATGTATGGTAGATGATGATATGAATGAGAGAAGGTTTTCTAAGTAAAACAAAATTCAAGCAATGTGAGAAATCGATATAATGAACACAATAACGAAAACACAGGGCCATAAAAATAGGAGAAATTAAATCGGAATTAGTACATGAAGATAATTAAAAGTTCACGAACAAATATTTCCAGTGGAAAATGGATGATAAGAAGAAAAATTAGACCAAATGAAGAAGTTCATATCACTATTGAATCACGTGACCGAGGAGCGGAAATAAAAAAAAATATATTTACATCAGTTGAATGAAAATGATTATCAATATCACTTCGATAAACACCTAGCATAGATTTCTTCCTCTGGTGAGATTCGAACCCACAACCTCATGCATGTGAAGCTAGTATCCTTTCCAATACCCTCACAACCTACCTAGGTCATTCGGCTTTCTTCACGTTATTGAGTCTCACACAAAATTCCGAATTTCTTTTCTCGTCAGTTCCTCGAAAACGTCTACCCACCAGGATGAATGGCTGCACTGTGTGATACTTGGGTGCTTAACCTACATAACCGTATAGATGGTTACAGAAAGTCGATCCTACCCCTGGAGAAATCTCCTTGTAAGACATAACGAAAGAGTGCCGCCGTTTCATTATATCTACTGATACGGTGGTCGACACACTGTTAGTAGTGTAGCCATAGTAACACAAACGGTCTGAAAACTGCACGATCTAAGTAACGAGGGACTACCTCGCACTTAGTCCAAAGGAAAATCTGCAGAATTACTAAAAGACTTGTAGCCAATGAACCGAGTCCCCTGAAGTCATTTAGTCCGTAGCGACTGCTGAGAACCTTCAGAGCAGTCATTAGGATTCGCACTCTACTACTTCGATGTTACACGTTCGGTGTCCTACTCTATGGAGCTGAGTCATGGACTGTATTAGGCATTTGAAATGCGATCGTATGGAAAAATATTAAGGATACCATCGACAGATTTAGTCAAAAGTACGGCGGTACGAAAATGTAGAAATTCTCAACAGCATCCAGAGAGCAGAACTCGATTGTTTTGGTAGCGCAATTCCGCAACAACAAATAAAACCTGTTGAAATTAATAATTCAAGGAAACATTAATGGCCGGCAGTCTGGACGAGCGTTTCTAGGCGCTTCAGTCTGGAACCGTGCGACCGCTACGGTCGCAGGTTCGAATCCTGCTCTGGAAATGGGTGTGTGTGATGTCCTTAGGTTACTTAGGTTTAAGTAGTTGTAGGTTCTAGGGGACTGATGAGCTCAGATGTTAAGTCCCATAGTGCTCAGAGCCATATGAACCATTTTTTGAAAGATTAATGGAATATGTGATCCACGACGCATAGGATTAACCTGGCTAAATAACTCAAACCAGCAGTTTGGGTTCAGCACTATCTGTCTCGCGTGTGTAACCATGGACGGACAACAGATCATGCTATCGATCGGCAGTGTTACTGGAGGACGAGGTACTTAAGAGAGGAAGAATGACAATGCTTAAAAATTACATAAATGCTCACCATTAAATTTAATACTCCACTCATATAATCGCGCTAGCTGCCATTAAAATTAATCTGCAATTGGCATACAGTTAAAATTTTTTGAACCTAGTGCTCTTAACAGCACTCATGTCACCACTTATTTTAATCAATGTATTTATTTTCTCAGACATCCACCGTACGAGGACGCACTGAAAAGTAATGTCGACAGATGTTTTACGTGAAAACTCTCAAAGCTTTTTAAATAAAACAAACTTCATTAACATTCTACATTGTATTCTTCACGTCTATAAATTTATTTCTCAAGACACTCACCCTCGGAACCAGCAAAATTTCCCCAACTAGATACTATTTTGTTGACACCGTCACAGTGTACTGTTTGACTATGTTAACAGAGCCACAACCTTACCTCTGCTTGCACCGCTTGAAACAACTGAAGTGCTCAAAGGTTTTCTTAGTTTTGCGATAGACGAAAATCGAGACTGTGTGTAGGATGATCGACGGCAGTGCAAGGACGTCGGCTTGCTGCAGATGCCGCAGCGATCGTGTGTAGTTTGGCACTGCCGTGCTCAAGGAGAGTGTGCTCCACATGCGGACGAAGTCTTCGAATTCGTTCTTTTAGTTTTGTGAGCTCTTTCTCACCCACCAACATAGTCACTCAGATAAGAGAGGTAACTATCCAAAATAAGGATAAACACTTGTTACAAAACGCTCCTTACGCAAAATCAGAGGGCTGCAGATATCCAAAGTAAAGATGTAGAATGTTACTGACTTCATCAAATAAAACAGACCGAGTCATTATCTTCTCAGCACGCCGTCGTGTTATAAGCACAAAAATCCAAAAAATTGTTTCAGAGCAAAGTATGCTGTATTTTTAAGTGATGATCTTTGTAATGTACATCTGTATTAAACGTTATGCTGGTGATATATGGTGACAATGCGTATTTATATTTACAATGAAGAGAGATTGACCAGTGGCCAATATACAACTAAAACCAAGTTGTCAGATGGATATTAACTGCAATGGATTAGTGGAGAAATACAGGGATGAAGAAGTAGTTCGATTGTCTTGCCGCATGTATGCTGTAGAGCACATCTTCCACCGGACTGCCTTGATGATGCATGGATGGTAACAGCGTAGTAAATGCCCGGTGACGAAAAGGTCATGAATTCGTAGACTATATAGTCAGTCAATAGATGGAAAATCCTAGTACACCATCTGAAATGTGGAATTGGTGAAGACAGACAGTCGACCGAAATTATATCGAAATAAATTCATTCTTAACTTGTCTTCAGTTGCGTTAGGTAACACCTCGATAGCTAACACATCTGCGTTCAGAGAATTTATTTCGAAGTGATTTCGGTCAGCTATCTACCGTCATCAATTCGATGCACAGGACCATGAATACTGTCGAAGTTTGGCATAGCAAACGATACTCAATCAGGCAAAGGTATCTGAACCTACAATTTCTGATCAATATGCTAAAGGAGAATGTAATAAAATCAATACCTGAAATTTAAAAAAATGTAATCCGTCGGTTAGCCTCTTCAGTGAAAGAGATTAAAAATAAATCCGTGTTGAAAAGGAGTTAAAAGATATTTTAAGAATACATAATGACTTGGTGGATTTAAGGAGTTTAAAATTTACGTCATTCGTACGAAAAGTTCGTAAAATAAGACAGAAGTAATGTTGTAGAACAGAAAATGTAAAAAATAATATTTTTTTAAACACGGCTATGCACAGCCTTAAGCCTAGATAAAATGTGGAGGGGCGATCTTATTACAAAACAACAGGCAGAGCCTCCCCATTGTCGCGGCTTCCTTTGCAGGTCGGAGAAACCGCAGCTAAAATGTATGTGGCCAGAAACACCACGTTGACTCACGGCCGCAGAAGCCCATGACACCCTTTAAGAGGCGGCGAGGCATCTCGTACTGTAGTTATATGAGAGTGAATTTATTCCTCGCTCCTCATGAGACATCATCAAACTTATTTTCCTGCTTCTGGAGTGTCTACAGCGAGTATGAGCGAATCCCGAAACGTGACATCTTACTTTTGTACTGCTCTTCGTTCCACACCTTCAAGGACAAACTTCTTTTCTGTGGCACTCGAACACTTGTACTTCTTCGATGTCATTTTCACGGCGGATCTATGTACTGTGCTTATGCTTTATTGAGAAAACACGTAAATTTTTCAAAGTGTTTAGAGATGAAACGATTATCTTAATAACCGATAAAACAATTCCAGATATCGAGTATTACGTACCGGCTGGCACTTCATTACGAAATGTTTACGGGGCTCTCTGTTATGACAGTCGCTTCCGTTTATGGAATGTACCGAACACAGGAGGTTTCTTCGGTAAACAGAAGTTCTTACATGGGTCTTGACAACACGATCGAATTACAGAGGTTCAAATAGTGAGACGCGACTGTGTGGAACTGCATAGGCAGATTTCGGTCTCTGGAAATAATTGTAACTCAACTAAGGACTTTATAGCGACACGAACGTCAGCCGGGTAAATAAGTCCCACACTAAGTGGACATCCAGCGGACGCAGGTAAACACTTCCTGTTACACCACGCCACTGCTGCCTCGGTGTAAACACGGAGGACAGCAGGAAGTGCACGACCACTAGCTGGACTCCAGAGCAGGAAACAGCCGGGGTCCCCGGTGGTCTAGTGGTAAGGGGGTCTGAAACGTTCCAGCGCCTCGGCTGGGGCTATTCGCCCCAGCCGGGCCGGGGTTCAATCCCCGGCCGGCGCTGGAATTTTCAGACTTCCGAACACTAGCCTCCACCTCTGCCTTGGCATGTGGCGCATGTCAGGCACCCCCGTGGGGTCCGTGCTTTGGATCCCACGTGGAGCTCACTCCCACACTACAAACTGTACCTGATTATGCTGCTACAAACATTTAAAATTTTGATTCGCACACTTTCTTCACCAGACTTCATCTACATATATTTTAAGGTATTTAATATATCTCACTATCAAAAGAAACTGCTTGGTATATTTGTAGGATTACAACTATGAAATAAAACCCTTACAAAAAAAAATTGTTTTCCTTCGTGTACTGAATACTGCTGAGGTTAATACCCAAACATGTGCCATTTTCCTGTAGTTACCAGTGAATATTCGAAAAAAAGGTTATCATACTGATTCATATATTACATACTGTATTTCACACATTCTCAGTGCTGAAAAAGCAATAATTATTTCAACGTCATAAGAAAATACAAAATATTACATCAATAGCAAATCACAAGCCAACGCTGTGTTATTTTTAGTATCATGATTGACTATGTGATAAATAAATCCTGTATAAGAAATCGTTTCGTAATAGTTGACAATATCTTTTAAAAATACTTTTCACTAATTGCATTTTCAAAAACGAACAAAGGCCTTCTTTTTTCTCAAATTATTCTAGTATCAAAATGAGATGTTTGATGTGACACAGGTCACTAAAGAGATAAACTCTTTTTTGTATGAAAAACGTTATTTCTCGTGGTTTTATGTGAGCTGAATGCTGAATCAAACAGATAATACTTAACGTTAACAAGAGGAATTTCTTGGGGATTTCACTAACAAGCCCATATATTTGATATAATATTTCGATTAATAGTTATATGACAACCTCCCTGCCTCTACTTTATGTAAAAGTATCTTTTGGATCAGAAAAGAAATTATGTTACTACTTCTATGAGTTAAGTCTGGTTGAATGAAAGAGATTGTAAAGGCCTTAGCCGAAGATGCAGAATGTTACCTTCTCTGCAAGGCATTTGCCATCAGTAATGAGTGAAACTGTAAGATAGGAAAAATGGATGACAAACGTCTATTACTGTTGTACTATTATATCACTAACGTTGCATTGCATAAACTTACTTACAGTTCTCGTTGCTGTTCAATATTCTTTAACTCACTATACCGTGCGATTATTTTGTTAACATTTAATATAACAGTAGCCCTGTTCCGAGCCACATATCCATTTTTAATGCTTAAAACTGTGGACAAAACTATTAGTAATATTAAATTACGAAGAGGTAATGATGAATGTAACATGCTGCATACATTAATGTCGCTCGAGATGTAGTTTGCATTATATGTTACGAGAACAGAATTATTTTGTAATGTGTGAAATACACAAAAATACGGTAACAGACAAACCGAGCAGTGATGCCGTAGTCTGTTTTGTAATAATAGTGTAAAGGAAGAAATAAACAGCAACTAGACATTTAAGTCACTCAATATTCGCGGCCATTTTGCGGTTCATCACTTCGCTGCTACGTGTCGCTACTAGTACCTCACACACTTCGTTGCCTGTAGTGCAGAGCTTCGCTACCAGAGGGCTCTATCAGCATCGGCGAGGACTCACTCTGTCGGCGTTTGCTGCTTCACTGCTCAACATCTATGCTCGCTGATATGCTGCTAAATCTTCAGAATAAACGAAAAAAATAACACCAAATATGGCAAATAGTGATAATTGTGAATACTACCGAACCATCTCTTTCATACGTCCTGGCTGAAAATACTGATCCAAAATATTTACAGAGGAATGGAACACATTAGAGGAGACGAGCTATAGGAAAATCGAACACACTAGCCGCTAGAGATCGGTTGAAGAAATTCAACCCATATTTATAACATCTATAGATGTAGAAAATAACTTTTCACAGTTTTGACCAAAATATAGTTTGAATTTAAGATGCAACCAGCGATAAAATACAGTGAGCGGCATGTTATCTAGAGCTCTGCCAAAAATCAGCCAGCAGATGTAAGACTTATAAGAAAGCTGGTAGTTGATAGTTGAGGAGGGAGAGAGAGAGTGAGTTTGCATACAGAAAGTTTCACACGTCGTGCGACACACTTATCGCGTTTGTAGAGGGGACCTACCTGGGAATCGATGTCTGGAAACGTCATCCAGCGAGGCTACAGAGTATCAAAGTTACAGGCGCTGTAGTCTGTAAAATGTGTGTACACAGGGAGATCCAATGAAGATGTTAGCAATTTTCTATGATGATGGAGATGGATAAATTTGAGGTTATGTCCCTATAACGAAAAATTGGAAGAGAAGACATTCCTGTTACGTGTAACAGTATGTACCGGTAGTGTTGCAGCTAAGATGTAGGGCAGGAAACTTTCAGAGGTGGTAGTATGGACCGAATGTCCAGTACACATGGGCTGTAAAATGCATACCTTAAGAGCTGTGAGGACTTGTTCATCTTCGCTAGCATAAAACATATCTCCACTGTTGAACAGGTGCTCATAGCGCCTCAGGTATGCATTTTGTAGCCCATGTTTACCGGACATTTTTTTCTTACTTTGATCCATACTACCACCTATGAAAGTTAGCAACAACAGTACCAGTACTTGTATTCCGCCGTCAGAGGTATGATAACGATATTCCCTTGTAACTTCCGGAACATGATACATGATCAAATTGATAAATAATCACGGCATCACACTCTACTTACATACATTCGCCGGGGCTGGTGCCTGTATTTTGATGCTCTGTAGCCTCGTTAGATGACGTTTGCATGCATGAGTTACTAGGTAAAATTGCAAGCTCTAGAAATGTTGAACACCTTGTATAAAGAAAGCAACATACGAAACGAACGAGATATTTGGGAAATTAATCGAAGATAAGAAAGAAGAAATAGAAATTGTTTCCAAATCGACCTTTCATTTCGATGCTGCTGATTTGAAATTTCGTGGCATGTATTCGCTCTGAAGAGGATCGTTCAAATGATGGTCGAAATGTCGTTATTTTAGTTGTTTCACTGTTGTATAATGACACGGCCTAGTACCCAAAATGATTTTCTTAAATTTGTTTGTAGGAATTCTATCGCTTCTCAACGATATTTTCAGAATGATAGTAGTATTTTTTCCTACACCTACCAACTTTAATAGTGCTAGAAATGATGAAAATATTACCTAATACTTTTTGATATGGAGACAGAGACGGTGCTTGGTTTTAATGATAACAATATACAGGAAAATTCAGCCATGTTTCTGCGAAGTAGCATTACGCCGAAATTCTGAAATACATCCGTATATTTCGAATGTGGTACAACAGCTGTAGGTAGGAGACGAGGTACTGCAGAAGTAAAGCTGTTTAGACGGGGCGTGAGTCGTGTTTGGGTAGCTCAGATGGTAGAGCACTTGCCCATGAAAGGCAAAGGTAGCGAGTTCGAATCTTGGTCCCGCAAAGAGTTTTAATCTGCCGGGAAGTTTCATATCGGCGCACACTCCGCTCCAGAGGGAACTAATTCTGGAAACAGCTGTATAGTTACTGGAGAGATACAGGATGTTCCAAAATCACGTTAAAAACTTCTAGGGAAATGAGTAATGATATTTTGAAGAGGAGCCCATGTATGGAAAGGTATATCCGTGCTACAGCCGTATGAATACACCTTCGCTAATGTGGTATGCAACAGGGTTATAATCACTGGGGGGGGGGGGGGGGGAGGGGGGTTACTTACGTCGGATCGTATGATGTCATTTGACAGCTGTCTCCTCTCTGACCTGGTTCGAGTCTCGTTCATGTTTCTGTGAGTGTTAGAGGAACATTGCTGAGTACACTTTTGTCGAATATACCGACACGAGTATTCTGTGTGGCGAAGCTCACAGTACTGGAAGAGCTGCTGGTCGCGTTTATCAAGATCGTTGTCCACAGCGTCTGACTCCTCCCCACACGCTTTTCGTTACCATTGCACAACGTCTTCGAGTAAGGGTGCCTTCAACGTCATCAGGTGCGTGTGTGGTGCCTGTGGAGACGCAGCGCACGCGAATTGGAAAATATATTTATATGGATATGGTGTCTGTTCTTTCGGACATGTCCGAAAGGACGCTACGAATGTAGTGTGTGGTCATACATAGGTGAGAAAGTGGGTCTCGCGGGAGGCGTGCGCGAGATAATTCCTGTAGTCTCACTATCCTCTGTGCCGTCGGTGGCTCAGATGGATAGATCGACTGCCATGTAAGCAGGAGATCCCAGGTTCAAGTTCCGGTCGGGGCACACATTTTCACCTGTCTTCGTTGATATCTATCAACGCCCGTCAGCAGCTGAAGGAAATAATATCATTCTAATTTTAAATTGGAAAAGGCCCTCCTGTAAAAACAGTGTCTCTGAAGACCGATTTTTTTGATTCTTTGGTTATTAAAGAGTGAAACTGTAGAACAATAGATGTACTCGGCCACATCTACACTGAAATGCCAAAGAAACTATTATAATAATGCGTATTCAAACACAGAGATATGTAAACAGGCTTAATATGGTGCTGCCGCCGGCAACGCCTATGTAAGACATGTGTCTACCGTAGTTGTTAGATCGGTTACTGCTGCTACAATGGCAGGTTATCAAGATTTAAATGACTTTGAACGTGGTTTTATACTTGGCGCAAGACCGATGGGACACAGCATCTACGAGGTAGCGATGAAGTGGGGATTTTCCTGTACGACCATTTCACGAGGGCACCCTGAATATCAGCAATCCAGTAAAACAATAAATCTCCAACATCTCTGCGGCCAGAAAAAAAATCCTGCAAGAATGGAATCTGAAGAGAATCGTTCAGAGTGGCGAAAGTGCAACCCTTCCGAAAATAACTGAAAATTTCAATGCTTGACCATCAACAAGTATCAGCATGCGAACCATTCATGGAAACATCATCTACATGGGCTTTCAGAGCCGAAGGCCCACTCGTGTACCCTTGCTCGCTGCACAGCACAAAGCTTTACGCCTCATTTGGGCCCATCGGTACGAACATTGGACTGTTGATGACTCGAAACATATTGCCTGGTTGGACGTGTCTCATTTCAAAATGTATATACAGTATGGAAGTGTATGGGTATGAATACGACATCATGACTCCATGGACCCTGCATGTCAGCTGGAATCTGTTCAAGCTGGTGGAGGCTCTGTGACGTTGTAGAGCGTGCGCATTCGGAGTTATGTGGGATCCCTGACACGTCTAGATACATTCTGTCTAATCACCTGCATCCATTCGTGTCCATTGTGGATTCCGACGGAAGTGGGTAATTCCAGCAGGACAAAGGAGCGGCCCACACAACCACAATTGCTACAGAGTGGCTGCAGGAACACTCTTCCGAGCTTAAACACTTTCGCTGGCCACCAAACTCCCCAAACATACTGTACGTCTCTAGTAAATTTTATAGCATTAACTACCATATCTGGAATGCCTTGCAAAGTGTTGATCAGAGGAGATCTCTGCTCCCTCTTACTGTTACGGATTTATGGGCAGCTCTGCAGGTTTCATGGTGTCAGTTCCCTGCTGCGCGACTTCAGCCATCAGTAGAGTCCATGCCACGGCGTGTTGAGGCACTTCTGCGTGCTCGCTGGGGCCATAAACGATATTTCTTTGATTCCACAGTGTAACAAATTACTTGTCAATGTGACAGCCTTACCAACATGTTTTCAAATGGTTCTAGTATACGGTACGTCTCGGGAGACGGGTTACAATTTAAAATATGAGTATTATGTACTCAGTCCCCTCTACAAATTCTAGCAGGTAGTGATGGGAATTTCAGAACATCCTGTACGTTTCCAGCAAACTGTATAGCCGTTGTCGTGTTACAATTGGTATCGGCGAATACATTCCATAATTTGTGACAGATCGTGAGGCGCGACTGCAGACGTCCGTAGCGTTTACCCAGGGGGCGTCTCGGCTACGGCCGCTCTGACGGCCACGAGAATAGCCGGAGGTAGAGAGCGCAGCACGGCTAGTTTGAAGGCCACTTTCAACTAGTGTTGCCAGAGGTGTCTCTTTTTAGAGATTCTACGACTCGCCCCACGTAAGCTTTATCTGCTAACATTTCGAAATACACTATCCTATCAATGAGTGTACAGACACCTATTAGTGGACATTAATATGCAGTTTGTCCAACCTTTGTCTCTATGGCGGCTTGAACTCTGCTCGGGACACTAAGTGAGGTGCCTGCCGACAATTTACGCACCACACACGGAGATCTACGTGTTTGTACATGCAAGGCAATACATTGCTCAGCAAGATAGCCATATCTCTCACCAATTTTGAACATTTGGAGCACAATGGGCAGGCTCTTTAAAGCAGGTCGCGATTTTGGCGATGTAATGAACCAACTGAACTGAATTTGGTACCATATCCATCAGGAGGGTATCCACTAACTTTATAAGTCAATGTCAAGCCTAGTAACTGCCAGAGGTGGCCCAACACATTATCGACTTATCAATTTGTGAATCTCTTTGTCTTGAATTAATCATCCAGTTTTTCTTCAACTCTAATCATTCATTTGCCCCTACACGTACAGTGATGCTCAAAACTATCCTAACGCCCGAATTGAATTTCGCCTGATTCACATGCAACCCACATAACGCAACTGTCTAGCAGGTCCCCTTATCGCTCCTTGGTACAGTCTTTTGACTATTGAAAATGGTTCCAACAAATCACCACAAGAAAACACTGTTCTGTATCGCAATAACTCAAGATGTAAAGTAATACCACGATACTACAAATATCACGGAACACCTTATCACAGATAAGACTGCCCTTAAGGCTTGTAGCTCACATTTATTACAATAAATGACATACCTGACATTTTACCACTCTCATTATTATTACGTCAGATAGGTAATGCACATTGTAAATTCGTCGAATTCATGATTTACTCTTCAAAGTAACATACCGTACTTATTATTTAACACAAAATAAGATTAAAAATTAAAGGTATTCACGAGCAGCTAATTGAGAATATTTATGAACTTCAAATGACACGACGAACCGTCTCGTTCTGCATATGGATGCAAACTCAGGTCATGCAGACTAAGCAAAGATTTCGTGCCTGACGGAAACTAACAGTCACTCGTGATTAGGCATACAGAGAGTGATATACCTCGATTTTAGACTGAGCCAGTTTGCAAATACCAACTTTAAATTACATAGCGCAAGTATTTTTGCCGGACGCGAATTCCTACCCAGCACCTATTGTCCCTGTTAACGAACGACGAGAGATGTTGAATCTTGGTTCTTAACAAGTAACTTACTTGAATTGCCGTGAGGTAAGGCTTTGTACTGGGCAGGGATTCGAACTCAGAACTTAATCGAATAGATATCGACGCACAATCAACTGTGACATTTCGGATTTTCTCGGCAGTAGCTAGATGTTTTAACTGAAATGACGAGACGAAACATACATTTTTTTCCTTCCCAAAACTCCAACCCGGCATCTATCGCTGTTATATTCTAGAGAAAACGAACGTTAAATATGGGTTTGTTGCACCAGCAGCGACATGTGAGCGTGTTGGAACTAGAAATAATATGACGAAGAGTTCAGTGCTCACTGGGAATACAGCTCCACACATCATATCGCTTTTGACTACACACAAAGATACGTCAGCTTCCGAATTTTTGTCCAGCTCGGCCTAACATCTTGAACTTACAGTGATCTCGCAAATAGTCCTGTGTCTCACTGGGTGTCAAAACGTCACATATCGTTAGTGTTGACAACGAATGAAAATACATTAAACATTAAAATAATTATCCACCAGCAGATAGGTGTTCTCATGCTAGAGCTTGATAATACATAATGAAATCTATAGTGCCGGGCCAGGATTCGAACCCATTCACGCGCAGTATGTGGAGATGTTGAGGAATCTGCAGTTCTGAACAAACAACAAATAGTAGCCGTGCTGTATTCTCACGAAGGGATCAAATTGAGCGTTAAGTACGGTCTAAGTTGCATTCCCAGTTCAGAACCGATTTTATCGACATACAGAAGCTCAGATAAAATATGGACTAAATGTCCTTTGAGCGTTATTTAAGCATCACAAGACTGCACATACATGCAATCGATTTCGAGGTGCAAAGTGTTTATCTTACTTTGGTGACAGGTGGGCATAAGAGATTTCCAAAAACTTTTTATCGTACTGAAATAATCTTTTGTCGGAAAGAAACAAGGAAAGTGTTTTATTTGTATATATTTTGTAGGAAACTGTAATCGTGATGGAAGATTATACACCTTAATGTTTGACACAACTGCTAGGAGAAAACGCTGCATCCTAACCAAACCCTGCGGTTCCTCTCCATATCCCCGTAAGACACGAGCAGGGGATTCTCCACGCATACCGCTACACAGCTGTTCCTAGCACACCTGAGATTTGGCAACATCGTCACAAACATTAGGCAACACTGTGACAATGCAATCACTTCCGCCTATGGTACTGAATTGGCTCACTAAATTTACTTGATATTACCTTTCCATTTGAATGGCTCATGCTGTATAATCCTTACGTAAACTAAGATACTGAGGCAGAAAATTCAATTTTTTGGCTAAAGAAATGCTATTCTTCACATAAGTGGCAACTTTTATTATCTTTCACGATGCGTTATGAGGCTGAGCGACCAATACCATGATGAGAGTGGTGCAAAGGTAGCAGTGTGTCTGTAACCCGGTGGTACCGCCCATGTCTCGTGTCAGAACGGCTCAATCAGTCGTCAGTTCCAACTGAGGTAGGGACCATCGTGTGCGAGCTTTTTTTTTTAAGGAGCTGCGAATTTCCAGAAAAAATTCTGTATCGAAATCGGAAGAAAACCTTTACACATCAAATCTTCTTGGTAGCTCGACTCAGTAAGTTGTGTTAATCGTCATAGATCATGGCGTTCTGACTTCCAAGCTGCTTCGCAATACCAGCGTCTCTGAAGAAATTCGAATCGATCATCAACGATACGAACTTCAATATTGTTCTTCACTTAAGACTCACATTCCAGGGTGATAAGTATGAAGGAAATGAGCCTCTTGATTACTCTATGCTAAACTTTCCTGCAGACATGTGCTGACAGTGTCTCTAGCAACTTGCTTTTTCTCTGGGTAGCTTCAAATGTGGCAGTTTTGTCGTCTTAAATCCAATTGAATATTCTAAATATCATTTGTGAACAGCGTTCACTTCTCCATTAATTAATTTATGGACCTCAAAAGAAGCAATTTGCCTTAGTAGCTATAGAGCAGGTTCTGATAGGAATTGACGCAATCTTTTTCATCCATTTACCATAGAAAATCAAAGAAAGAAACCAAACATTACATTGCATTTACTCCCTGTGCCTTGAGTAACACATATGAATCCATGACAATAATAAATTATTTCAAGAATCTCCTGTGCAAGGAAAAGAACAGAATGGGACGCTTTAATTATAGCGCACTGGATCAGAAACAATGAAATTAATTCTGTGTCACATTGATGTACTGCATTCTAATGTAATAAAATAATCATCAAATAAAAACGGTTTTGTGCCTCCTTTGCTATCAAGAATGAAACACAAATCGTAGACAGATTTTATGGGTCACTACTCAACAACATTAAAACATTTTACATGGTTGAGAGTGTGGAGTGGAGCAGATGTTGTCGGCAGAAGGCAGCGCAGTGCCTCAGCCCCCGCCGGTAGGCAGCAAACGGGTCCCAGAGAACTCAGACGCATGCGGTGTTCAGAGGCAGATGCTCGGTAAAGAAATCTTTCGCTAAAACATTGTTGAACCAAACTATTATTACCAGTGTGACACAAAGCGAAATATATTGTAGATTCGCTTGAATTACACGCATAGCTTCAGCACCGAGAGGAAAGGGGCGATAAAAATTTTGTCGTTGTCTGCTTCCGGTCGCCAGACGTCATATTAGCTAGTCTCACGTTTTACCTCAAGACTACGGCCTTAGTCAAGAATAATGTACTGAGACTGAACTCAAGACTTCCTCTGGGAGGTGCCGCAGTCTACAATGTTGCAGATCGAACTTACTGCCGGACACAGTATCCTGAGAGGAGCACGACTGTGTTGTCCACCTTATGTGGACGGCTCGGCGGTCAATGTTTTGCTCTAAGGCTGTATCTACAACACATATTGCATCCTGAACACCTAGAAGAATTAAAATAACAAAAGTAGTTTATGAGAGCAACGTTAACTATGGCGTTCGAAGTATTCATAGTGTTGTGTTCGTGTGTGCAAACGCCTTCCAATGCCCACTCAAGGAGGACAAGGATACAAAGTCTAGCTTCAGTATTATAAAATCGCTACAGTCTGCGAATAAACTCAGACTTGGGTTGATAATTAATTTGAATATTTAGCAATACTATACCCATTGGTGTTAAACTCGTTATTAACCAATGATTCCCACAGCTACAGGGACACTACTTGTGATACTTAGGCAGTGCTATCAGACGAAAAGATCAACCTGACACAAACTGTGGGAAGTTTGTTTTACAAACTTCGTACCAGGATAATGAGCTTTTACGTATTTGGGATGTCTGTGAACGTTGCTGCTTGAGACGATTTAAGACGAAAGTAAATTCCTTTAGCAACGACAATGTTTGAAGAAACCGTCTTAACGGGACTAAATCGTGATTTGTAAATCGTTTACCGGCCGTACTCTACCGCATTTCGCTGATTGGAAGGCAAATAGATTACGGAAAAATGTCACAGAAGGAAAAGGGAGAACGAAATGTCTCCCACTGGAAGGTCATGTTGTCTTATTTAAATGATTACAACATCAGGTAAAACGACCAGTCAGATTGTCAGTATAAGAACATTACTGTTGTCAGTATGATGTAGCACTGCTCAGGGCCTGTAACGATAAAGGGCCCGTTTAGGTCAGTCATATTGTATAAAGAAGTGGAAGAGAGAGCACCGCTAAATTCCACAATCCGTATGCATTGCAGACACACAGAAATTACTGTTACAGTGTACTAATGGAGCCCAATTAATGAGAGAACTGCGTATTTTCCGGTGAGAGAGAGCACTGGCAAATAATCTTCGCTAAATTAGGTTACTTAATCTGGTGTCACTCTGAGCCAGAATTTATGGCCGGCGGCTGAGTGTAAGGTCAGTGGGCCGGATCCGAGTTTTGCAAGTGCGAAATACTTTCCTACATTATAGAAGCGAATATTAAACTGGAACTAATATTCCAAAAATTTTGAACTTGGATAGCTTAGAATGAAAATCTTTTTCTTTATTGCAAAGGAAAACAATTGATTTTCTAAAACATTCTCTGTCATACACAACTTGAAACAGGTCACGTCGACCAAATCATATGGAAAAATTGCCAGCGGCGTATATCGGCAGGCAGTAAGATCTCTTGGCTTTTGGTTTGGCAGTACTCGACAGCCATTTCTAGGCGCAAGTAATAGAAGAAAGGCAGAGCGTTATTGTTATCAAGTAACGTCTTCATCGATTACTTTAGTTTTAATGTAATCTATGAGTAATTACTCATAGATATTAACATGAAAAGAATTCTGTAGACAGAGAAAGAACCTCTTCTTGGGAAACTACTTGTATAGTGACCAAAAGGCACGAACTGATATTCAAGTACAGTGTTCCAGCAGCGGCATGAAGAAAATGATAGTAATAATGACGGTAATAATCCAATTATCCGGTAACTTCACACTTCCCAGTGGATCTTCACGAACTAAGAAAATATCTGAATTTGTGAACATTTCAAAATGGCTTCACATCGAGCCTATGATGCCTACAAGGGTCTTTACATCCTGCTGACATGAGAATAGCATAATCTCCGCGTCAGAAGCTTGTTCCTACTTAAACATTTAATAGACTCGCGTTTTATCCACCGTGACTACTTTTGTAAGCTCAGCACATCATCCGTTGCAGCTCACTCCTGGGGCTGGGAAATATGGGCACAGTGGCCTGGTGGAACTATCACAGGAGCAATGCGTTGGTTCAGACATTTACTTTTAAGAAGCACAAACAGATTTACTTTGCGTCTGGTAACCTCAAAAGAAAGACGTTATAATCCAGAATTCGCAATACAAATCACGTTCCATCATTACCAACTGGGCAGAGCCAGGTTACGTTGGGAAATGACATAGCGGAAGTCATCGTAAACAGAAATACAGTCGCCAGTAAACTTACTTACATTAGAAAATTTTATTTTATTTTATGAACCGATAGCCATTTAAAGGATGGGGCTCTTATTTTACTTGTAATTGATTGAACTAGAGACGTTGAAAAATTTGGTGCTGGACTGTGATTCGAATTCGTTTCTCCTCTTTCGAGGATCTGAATCTCTCGGGACATTATAGTTCAACCATTTCGTCCCTTTTCGCAAGACTGCAACCTTCTCTAGGTCTCCTCCAAAGGTAAGTATGTGGGTCCGAATCCTGATCCAATACAAAAATATTCATAGTTTCAGTTCAAGCCCTATAACGTGCACACCGTCCCGCTAGTGAAAACCAACGTGCGCTTTTAATGTCTATTCATGTGTTGCCAACAATCGCAATAGGTGTCATTATTTCTTGTCAAACACGCACACACCTTACCGTTGGTGAGTAAGCAACTGATATTTAAGCTATATTTGTGGATGCACGGTAGGCGTGTAGTTAGATTGTCGCTTAGGTACAAAAGTTTGTATCCTTAGTTTAGATTCAAACACCTAGCAGCTGGTAAGAAAAACCGATACGTAAATTTGATTTTACTTAATTAACAATACGATTACGTGTTGGGTTCGTATCTCCGTCATATAACTTCACATCATGCACTTAATCTTTAAATGCATGCGCACTTTGTTACTTGAGCATGGAGGTATATCAGACATCTTTCGTGGTTACTTAACAGGGACGAAATTGTCTTGTTAGGAGTCCCGGTTTATTAAAAAAATTGTCGTCTTTTATTTTCAAGTTTAGATTTCATTACTGGTATTGGTAAAAATTTCGGTAATTCATGACTCTTCATGGATAGCCATCAATATGATATGATTAGATTACATTAGATCAATTCTTGTTTCATAGATCATGAATACGATATTTCGTAATGACGTGTAACGTGTGATTTTAATGAAAGATTTCTTTACATACCATGATTCAATTTCTTTACAACAATTTCTTACTCTCTCTCATTCTTTTTGATTTCTCTCTCTCTCTCTCTCTCTCTCTCTCTCTCTCTGTCTCTCTCTCTCTCTCTCTCTCTCTCTCTCTCTCTCTCTCTATCATACACACACACATTCTTTTTTTCTTTATTTGTTTGTTTTGCTCGACTATCGGCGAGGCATGAAAACGTCTCTGAATGAGCTTCTTAGTTTTTAGTACACTTACGAAATAAATATAAAAATAACTGTGAGAGTTACTGATATATGATGCTTAGTTTTCAGTCAGTTCCGAGTATTATTAGTAACCACGCTCCAGTCCCTAAACCTAGTTACAGAAATGCGAATCAGACGCATTACGTATTCCAGGCCGTAGCAACCGCGACTTGGAGACACCAGCTATGGTCACTTCCCAGACCGCTGTACGATCACATCGGTTCGTCTTCTTTCTGCTGGTACTGTAACTGAGATTTGACAACAAGGCAACGTATGTTTGGCAACTCTGTGATCGACCAGTTGCTTCCTGGTGTGCACGGAATTTATCCTCAAAGTTCACTTGATTTTACCTGTCATTTCCATTGAATAATCTGATTTATTATCACTTTACGTGTAACAAAAGATTGTAAATTTACGGTTTTCAGCCCAGGAAAGTCGTTGCACGTGGAAATCGCAACTAATCTCGTCCTTTAAATAGCGGTTTACGAGTGCTAGACATTATCGATCTCGTAAGAGTAAGCTAAGACACGTACTTCTACTCCAGCTCTATGGTAATGCGCTGACCTGAGAAATAGCATCTGTTATGGTTCGCACTTCCAGACTCACTGACTGTAACGTTTTTATCCCTTCTGTGAAAGAGCTACTAACAGTCAGATAAAACATCGATAAGGAAATCGCAAAAAAATACTTTCGGCTCATAGTTCAATGGTGAAAACTTACAATGCTGCACAACGGGTAACTCCTCTTCCCGCCGCTGACAAGCAAATTTTGGGTTTCTAGGAATACAAAACTTTACTTATGAAATGCGACATTTGTACTGCACGACGTTTTCAACAAAGAGATGGCGCAATACAGTAGCTCAAGTGGAAAGAAACACTTCCTTTTCAAATTTGTGCATCCTACACTGTTGGCTGTTCTGTGTAGGTGGCAGGTACGTGATTTTATTTCGGTCGAATTTATGCACTGGGTAGTCGAGGCAGCTAGTTCATTGTGATTCGGTCAACCAAGTAAATGAATTTACTGAACCTGCTGCAAATTACTACAGGAAGCCTGTGTGTCAATTCTCATCCAGTGTGGTGCAACGGCGTTACGATAGAAAAATGAGCCACATACTTATAATATGCTTGAATATCTATGGACTGGGTTCGATTCCAACTTCTGTCAATGATTTTAGATAAGAAGAGACAGATTCCATTCTCTTCTGGCAACACCAAGTGAAGAAGATATAATGACATTGTGGTCTGAAATTGACATAAAAAATGATATTCCTTTTCTACAAAGTAGACGTTAGGATGAATCACAATAAAGACTGGAGCGGCGACACGTAGAAACCTTTCTTATACTTGTTATTTATTTCTAGTGACGAAACAAACGCTATGTAGGCTCACAGGACATTTAGTCCATATTTTATCTGAGCTTCTGTATGTCGATAAAATCGGTTCTGAACTGGGAATGCAACTTAGACCGTACTTAACGCTCAATTTGATCCCTTCGTGAGAATACAGCACGGCTACTATTTGTTGTTTGTTCAGAACTGCAGATTCCTCAACGTCTCCACATACTGCGCGTGAATGGGTTCGAATCCTGGCCCGGCACTATAGATTTCATTATGTATTATCAAGCTCTAGCATGAGAACACCTATCTGCTGGTGGATAATTATTTTAATGTTTAATGTATTTTCATTCGTTGTCAACACTAACGATATGTGACGTTTTTGACACCCAGTGAGACACAGAACTATTTGCGAGATCACTGTAAGTTCAAGATGTTAGTCCGAGCTGGACAAAAATTCGGAAGCTGACGTATCTTTGTGTGTAGTCAAAAGCGATATGATGTGTGGAGCTGTATTCCCAGTGAGCACCGAACTCTTCGTCATATTATTTCTAGTTCCAACACGCTCACATGTCGCTGCTGGTGCAACAAACCCATATTTAACGTTCGTTTTCTCTAGAATATAACAGCGATAGATGCCGGGTTGGGGTCTTGGGAAGGAAAAAAATTAATGTTTCGTCTCGTCATTTCAGTTAAAACATCTAGCTACTGCCGAGAAAATCCGAAATGTCACAGTTGATTGTGCGTCGATATCTATCCGATTAAGTTCCGAGTTCGAATCCCTGCCCAATACAAAGCCTTACCTCACGGCAATTCACGTAAGTTACTTGTTAAGAACCAAGATTCAACATCTCTCGTCGTTCGTTACAGGGACAATAAATTCGCGTCCGGCAAAAATACTTGCGATATGTAATTTAAAGATGGAATTTGCAAACTGGCTTTGTCTAAAATCGAGGTATATCACTCTCTGTATGCCTAATCAGGAGTGGCAGTTAGTATCCGTCAGGCACGAAATCATTGCTTAGTCTGCATGACCTGAGTTTGCATCCATATGCAGAACGAGACGGTTCGTCGTGTCATTTGAAGTTCATAAATATTCTCAATTAGCTGCTCGTGAATACCTTTAATTTTTAATCTTATTTTGTGTTAAATAATAAGTACGGTATGTTACTTTGAAGAGTAAATCATGAATACGACGAATTTACTACGTGCATTACCTATCTGACGTAATAATGAGAGTGGTAAAATGTCAGGTATGTCATTTATTGTAATAAATGTGAGCTACAAGCCTTAAGGGCAGTCTTATCTGTGATAAGGTGTTCCGTGATATTTGTAGTATCGTGGTATTACTTTACATCTTGAGTTATTGCGATACAGAACAGTTTTTTCTCGTGGTGACTTGTTGGAACCACTTTCAATAGTCAAACGACTGTACCAAGGAGCGATAAGGAGACCTGCTAGACAGTTGCGCTATGTGGGTTGCATGTGAATCAGGCGAATTTCAATTCAGGTCGTTCGGATACTATTAGGCATGAATGAACATCACGTGTATCGATTTCCATCGCGCTGGGGTAAGTCCTCCGGGATACGTTTATTCTCCTTAGTGTGTAAATATATTTGGAGCATGTCATTCAAACACGTTTGAAACGACATAGACGGGAGCGGGTTGTTGTTAGGAGAGCAGAATGTATTAGACTCGCGGATCATGTGGTGTTATTGGCAGAGAGCGAAAGAAGTATGACTGAAATGTTAAAAGAATTGAACAAGAGGCGTGAGTAAATTGGAATGATAAATAATAAGAAAATCGCAAAATGTCCGGTGATAGGTGCAAGAAAAGCAAGAACAACTATAATGTTAGGCAGGAAGATACACAACAATTTAGTGTTTTTAGATAACTGCGACGTGCTATTATGGACGACATTGGAAGTAATATGGAGGTGAAAATACGTATAGCAATTGCCAACGAGACGTTTCATAACAGGAGGCTTTTATGTGGGTGCGTTGATAGGGGATAACATAGGCAGGCACAGTGAGAAATGAGGTGGTGTTGAGTGGGAGAACAGAGAGAAATTTTAAAGGTAGCAGGATGAGCAAACACAATTGGCATGGACACTGAATGAGAAGAGATTGTTTATTGATGGTATGGAGGAAACGGTGAATGCAAGAAGAAGAAGAAGAAGAAGAAGAAGAAGAAGAAGAAGAAGAAGACGATGAACATACCAGGTGATGGACAGCGTAAGAACAGAAAATAGTTGTGAGAAAACAAGAGGGTAACAAATGATGGGACTGCATGGAGAACTACATGTGAAGACCTGCCCTAGGGCAGAACACTCATGGTGGTGGTGTTGATGAAGAGGAGACTTATGTAGGACATTTTGCAAAACGCCCATTTTCTTGTAATCCAAATTTAAACAAAACATAGGCAGCTTATAATTTGTAGTCTATAAATGACCGTGAATTGCGTGACAGATGGAACTTGCCAGTATACCAGTTATTAGGACTTATTCCCACTCCACTGACGTATGGAGCGTGCGAACTGTGGCTGCTTAAAAGCCTCTGTGTGTGCTGTGCTTAGTCTCTTCTGGTCTTCACGCTTCCTACAGTTACAATACGTAGGCGGTTTCAGTATATTCCATTCCTACTTTCATCATGTAACGTCAGTTCTAGAAACTTTCTAATTAGGTCTCCTCGCGATACTTTGCTCTTCCACGGGATAGTCTGTGTCTACCATGAACTGCCCGTTAGTCAGTAAGTGGAATAATTGGTTTTCCGACACATGTCACCATGTTACTGTCGCCCTGTCTCCACGTCAGAGAGACGGAAATTCTGTGTGCCACATTTGAAGATGAGTCTGTAAAGGTTACAAAACTAGTTAATGGAATTACAAATAGTTCAAAAAGTGAGTTTTTGCAGTTTTCCGTATTTACATTCAATGCACTAGTCACAGGCTCTAGGCGATCCTTAGGGGATATGCTTAGTCGGTTGGGAGCGTGATGTGTCCCTCCGAGATTAATTTCACCTGGGCTTTAAGCGACTCACCGGTCAGCATTTACAGAGCTGCCAACTACATCTCACACCGGGAATATTACCAGGATTAGTTTGCATCGCAGCCTACGGAAGAGAACGCAAATCGAACGATCATTCGCAGTCATTCCCTCCATTGACCACCATTCGCCTATATTCAACAGTTAAGGATTCCTCCGGAAATATTCCAAGTAGACTTTCTCTGGATATTTTACGTTTGTTTCCAAGCGCCTGCCTGTTCAATTTGATCAGAAACTGTGTGACATTCTCCAACGGGTCAAAAAACCTGTGACCATTCGTGCCGCCCTTCTCTGTATACATTCAGTATCGCCGGGCAGTTGTATCTGATTAGGATCCAAGAATCTCGAGCAATATTGGGGGATGGGTCGCAAGCGTGATTTGTAAGCAATTTCTTTTGTACACCGATTGTATTTTCCTAGAATTCTACCAACGAATTGCAGCCAGCCACCGTATTTCCCTAAGACTGCGACTATGTGACGGTTCCATTTCAAATCTCTAGAAATTTTTACACCCAGGTATTCATGTGGGTTGAGCGATTGCGAATTTGACTCGCTGCACTATACTCGTAGGATAAGGTTATATCGTTTTGTGAACCGAACAATTTTACATTTCGGGAACATTTCAACTAAGTTGTCATGCTTTGCACTACACTGATATCTTATGAGGGCGTGGCTTCTTTCAAACAGAACTTTATTACAGGCAACAGCATCATTTGCGGAAACACTGAAGATCCAAATAGACCGCGTAACCACCGCCCCTTCTCCTCTCCAAATTGCTGTCTCAAAACGGTAAGTCCCATATGTAAACCACCTTCAGAAGTTCGTTCACTTTCCGTATCAGTTAATGTGTTAAAAACTTGACCTGAAGAAACATAACCCTTTGCAGTTGACGACGCTCTGTTGTAAGAGAAGCTAGTTTTTCGAAAACGACTCAATATTTATGTACTGAACTAGGTGTTGTACAATTCTATAATTTTCAGGTACATTTGGCGACGTATGTGGATACTGTCTGACAAATGTGTTGCGAATAAAGTGAGTAGTAAAGAAGTAATGAAGTGAAACATCAAGCCTGATGCTGACACTTTACTGCACGAACAGCGAAAATGTAGAAGTGATAAAAGTCTTTTTCCTTTCATCATTCTGTCAGGGATGTCAGAGGGGAAAAAAAGTTTCGCCAAGTTTCGAAATTATGTGTGAAGTTTGTTGGAAGTCGCCACGTGCTGCCTTTCACAAATGCTCGGTGAATATAGTCTCGATAATTTGCGCTCCATGAAATTATGCTGCCTTAGACGAGTACGCAGTTTGTAACTTTTAACGCCCGACTTATTGCGTAAACCTATGCCTTTAAATGAAGGACGGAAGGAGGATTGCGTTTAATGTGCTATCGATGTCGAGGTCATTAGAGACGGAGCAGGAGTTGGCAATGCGTCAGGGAAGGGTAAAAGAAGTCCGCCGTTCCCTTTCAAAGGAATCATCCCAGCATTTGCTTGGAGCGATTCAGGAAAGTTACGGAAAACGTATCAGGATGGCCGGATGCGGATTTAAACGTCATCCTCCCGAATGCGAGTCTAGTGTACTAGTTGACAGCTCGTCGTGTAGAAGCTAGCGTTGCTGGTGATGGGATTCCGGGTTCGATTCACGGCTGGGTTGCGTTCTCCGCCCGGGAAGTAGGTGTCTGTGATGCCATCATTTCATCATCATTCGTGAAGGTGGCGAAACTGGACTGTGTAAAGGTTGGGGCTTTGTACAGGCGCTGATAACCGTGCAGTTAAGCGCCCCAAAAACCAAACATCATCATCATCATCATCATCATACCATGTACTAACCACTGCGGCAGCTCGTTCGGTATACATTTAAATGAGCAGATTAAGTCAGCATTTTTAGTATTTACATTGACTTCGTTCTTCATAAATGAAAGCAGGAACTACGACAAGACAAAAGAATTGGGATAACGAATGAGAAATACCTGATTGTGCTTCTGTTTGTAGATGACATGATTCACGTTCACGAAATGACCTCCAAAGATCTATATACCACCTGAACGAAATATGCAATGAATACAACTTTAAAATTTCTAGTAATAAAACGAAAATAAATGCACTCCGAGGAAAATGCTCAGTCATTTTAAAACTAGTTTTGGATAATCCTGCTTTAGAACTGGTCTCTTAATCTTTCACTTAGGCTACGCTGTAAGATCTGATTTTTACTCTGATACTTAAAATAAATTACACAAATTCTAAGCTGTCTGTGACACTATTATCTGAATATTGGGCAATAAAGTACAAAAAGATTGTTCCGAAATTCTATAACGTGGTCCCGGTTCCTGTATTATGCTATGAAAGCGAAAACATGGTTAAAAAAAAAGCAAAAAAAATCACACGGCAGAGATGAGGTTCCTAAGAAATTCGAAGAGCTGCACAACAAGAAATGATTAGGAATGAAGATACTAGAGAAAAATTAAGTATTTTCAACAGAAACTAAAAAATTCAAAAATATCGTGAAGACTGGTGAGAATGCTACGTCCCAGACTTCCCCAAAATATTCTGAACTACAAACGGAATGGAAGACGTGATATTGAAAGGCCTCGGACGTGGGAGCAATTTCGTTTGAGAGACTATCCCGCACGGCGACTACTGAAGTACTTATACATTATAGAATTCTTAAGTTATACAAGCAAAATAAGTAAGTTTTAATGTAGTTTACGTTCACTGATGCAAAAAAAAATTTTTCTTGCTTTTTAAAGTGGGCTATGTTCTTTCTCAGAGTTCAAACTGTCTCAATGCCAAATTTGAACAATATCTGTTAAGCGGTTTGGACTCGAAAACGAAACAGACTGTGTTACAAAGCAGAAAAGCAACTGAGAGAAAGAAGCGGCGTCGGTTTCTGCAGGAGGCGGACATCATTTTGTACGACAATGTTCGGGCACGCTCGGTTCAAGTCGTGACTGATTTGATCGGTATATGGGGATGGGGAGCGCCGCATCACGCACCACACTCATCTACATCTACATTTATACTCCGCAAGCCACCCAACGGTGTGTGGCGGAGGGCACTTTACGTGCCACTGTCATTACCTCCCTTTCCTGTTCCAGTCGCGTATGGTTCGCGGGAGGAAAGACTGTCTGAAAGCCCCTGTGCTCTCTCTAATCTCTCTAATTTTACATTCGTAATCTCCTCGGGAGGTATAAGTAGGGGGAAGCAATATATTCGATACCTCATCCAGAAACGCACCCTCTCGAAATCTGGCGAGCAAGCTACACCGCGATGAAGAGCGGCTCTCTTGCAGAGTCTGGCACTTGAGTTTGTCAAACATCTCCGTAACGCTATCACGGTTACCAAATAACCCTGTGACGAAACGCGCCGCTCTTCTTTGAATCTTCTCTATCTCCTCCGCAAACCCGATCTGGTACGGATCCCACACCGATGAGCAATACTCAAGTACAGGTCCAACGAGTGTTTTGTAAGCCACCTCCTTTGTTGATGAACTACAGTTTCTAAGGACTCTCGCAATGGATCTCAACCTTGTACGCGCCTTACCAACAGTTAATTTTATATGATCATTCCACTTCAAAAAGTTCCGCACGCATACTCCGAGATATTTTACAGAAGTAACTGAGACCAGTGTTTGATCCGCTATCATATAATCATACAATAAAGGATCCTTCTTTCTATGTATTCGCAATACATTACATTTGTATATGTTAAGGGTCAGTTGCCACTCCCTGCACCAAGGGCCTATCCGCTGCAGATCTTCCGGCATTTCGCTACAATTTTCTAATGCTGCAACTTCTGTGTATGCTACAGAATCATCCGCGAAAAACCGCATGGAACTTCCGACATTATCTACTACCTCATTTATATATATTGTGAAAAGTAATGGTCCCATAACACTCCCCTGTGGCACGCCAGAGATTATTTTAACGTCTGTAGACGTCTCTCCAGTGATAACAACATGCTGTGTTCTGTTTGTTAAAACTCTTCAATCCAGCCACAGAGCTGGTCTGATATTCCGTGGGCTCTTACTTTACTTATCAGGCGACAGTGCGGAACTGAATCTAACGCCTTCCGGAAGTCGAGAAAAATAGCATCTACCTGGGAGCCTGTATCTAATATTTTCTGGGTCTCATGAACAAATAAAGTGAGTTGGGTCTCACACGATGGATGTTTCCGGAATCCGTGTTGATTCCTACAGAGTAGATTCTGGGTTTCCAAAAACTACATGATACTCGAGCAAAAAACATGTTCTAAAATTCTACAACAGATCGACGTCAGAGATATAGGTCTATAGTTTTGCGCATCTGCTCTACGACCCTTCTTGAAGACTCGGACTACCTGTGCTCTTTTCCAATCATTTGGAGCCTTCCGTTCCCCTAGAGACTGGCGGTACACAGCTGTTAGAAGGGAGGGCAAGTTCTTTCTCGTACTGTGTAGAATCGAATTGGTACCCCGTCAGGTCCAGTGGACTTTCCTCTGTTGAGTGATTCCAGTTGCTTTTCTACTCCTTGGACACTTATTTCGATGTCAGCCATTTTCTCGTTTGTGCTAGGATTTAGAGAAGGAACTGCAGTGCGGTCTTCCTCTATGAAACATCTTTGGAAAAAGGTGTTTAGTATTTCAGCTTTACGCCTGTCATCCTCTGTTTCAATGCCATCATCACCCCGGAGTGTCTGGACATGCTGTTTCCAACCACTTACTGATTTAACGTGAGACCAGAACTTTCTAGGATATTCTGTCAAGTCGGTACATAGAATTTTACTTTCGAATTCACTGAACGCTTCACGCATAGCCCTCCTTACGCTAACTTTGACATCGTTTAGCTTCTGTTTGTCTGAGAGGTTTTGGCTGCGTTTATACTTGGAGTGAAGCTGTCTTTGCTTTCGCAGTAGTTTCCTAACTTTGTTGTTGAACCACGGTGGGTTTATCCCGTCCCTCACAGTTTTACTCTACACGTACCTGTCTAAAACGCATTTTACGATTGCCTTGAACTTTTTCCATAAATACGCAACATTGTCAGTGTCAGAACAGAAATTTTCGTTTTGATCTGTTAGGTAGAATGAAATCTGCCTTCTATTACTCTTGCTAAACACGTAAACCTTCCTCCCTCTTTTTATATTCCTATTAACTTCCATATTCAGGGATGTTGCAACAGCCTTATGATCACTGATTCCCTGTTCTGCACATACAGAGTCGAAAAGTTCGGGTCTGTTTGTTATCAGTAGGTCCAAGATGTTATCTCCACGAGTCGGTTCTCTGTTTAATTGCTCGAGGTAATTTTCCGATAGCGCACTCAGTATAATGTCACTCGATGCTCTGTCCCTACGACCCATCCTAAACATCTGAGTGTCCCAGTCTATATCTGGTAAATTGAAATCTCTACCTAAGACTATAACTTGCTGAGAAAATTGATGTGAAATGTATTCCAAATTTTCTCTCAGTTGTTCTGCCACTAATGCTGCTGGATCGGGAAGTCGGTAAAAGGAGCCAATTATTAACCTAGCTCGGCTGTAACCTCCACCCATAATAATTCACAGGAACTATCCACTTCTAATTCACTACAGGATAAACTTCTACTAACAGCGACTAACTCTCCACCACCGGTTGCATGCAATCTATCCTTTCTACCTGTCTGTACCTTTGTAAAAATTTCGGCAGAATTTCTCTCTGATTTCAGCCAGCTTTCTGTACCTATAACGATTTCAGCTTCGGTACTTTCTATCAGCGCTTGAAGTTCCGGTACTTTACCAACGCAGCTTCGACAGTTTACCATTACAATACCGATTGCTGCTTGGTCCCCTCATGTCCTGCTTTGCCCCGAACTCGTTGAGGCTGCCGCCCTTTTTGTACTTGCCCAATGCCATCTAACCTAAAAAACCGCCCAGCCCACGCCACACAACCCCTGCTACCCGTGTAGCCGCTTGTTGCGTGTAGTTGACTCCTGACCTATCCAGCGGAACCCGAAACCCCACCACCCTATGGCTCAAGTCGAGGAATCTGCAGCCCACACGGTCGCAGAACAATCTCAGCCTCTGATTCAGACCCTTTACTCAGCTCTTTACCAAAGGTCAGCAGTCAGTCCTATCGACGATGCTGCAGATGGTGAGCTCTGCTTTCATCCGGCTAGCGAGACTGGCAGTCTTCACCAAATCAGATAGCCAGGGAGGGTTGCCTCCGATCCATAGCGACACACATCATTGGTGCCGACATGAGCGACCTGTGCAACCTGTACCCTTCATGGCATCCGGAAGGACCCTTTCCACATCTGGAATGACCCACCCCGGTATGCACACGGATTGCACATTGGTTTTCTTCGCCTCTCTTGCTGCCATATCCTTAAGGGGCCCCATTACGCGCCTGACGTTGGAGCTCCCAACTACCAGTAAGACCACCCTCTGCGACTGCTCGGATCTTGCAGACTGAGGGGCAACCCCTGGAACAGGACAAGCAGCCACGTCAGGCCGAAGATCAGTATCAGCCAGAGACAACCCCGGACTTGCGCCCTTCTGAGCTCAGCTTGATTCCTGACGTGAAGGTAGCGTTCTCGCTTTCCGCGTCTGGGTTCCGGAGTTCGATTCACGGCGGGGTCAGGGATTTTGTCTGCCTCGTGATGGCTGGGTGTTGTGTGATGTCCTTAGGTTAGTTAGGTTTAAGTAGTTCTAAGTTCTAGGGGACTGATGACGATAGATGTTAAGACCCATAGTGCTCAGAGTCATTTGAACCATTTGTCGAACTTTGGGGTATTCGGTTCGGAGCTGTTATGGAGATACGTCAGACAATAGACCGCTCCATTCGAACTACCTATACAACTGCCGTAGTTAGGGGTATCTTGCTCTTTCAACATCACTGGCGATGGCTTATATACATGAGCTATTCAAAAAATATCCGACCTTTTTTAATTGTTGAAATCAACAATGGTATCAGGGCGCGCATGCGCTCATGTTTTCAGGCATATTTAGCACACATACCTGATTTTCTCCACTACTTTGGAACGCTTGCAAGTGGTACACGTTGGATTTAGTATTCTGAGCAAAATGACGTCTTTACATCACATTTGGCTCCAAGCTTGGCAATTCTCAAGTTGAAACCATCGTGTGTTTGTGGACAAAGTAATGGGTACTGCAGGGCTAAAGGAGTGGTACAACCATTTCAAAGGTAGCCGCTAATCAATGAAGACAGAAGCCAGTTAAGGTACGCCCGCAATATCCGCAAATCAGGTCGTTACTGATCCCGCAATATTGCTGGTGAAGCAGAATGGACGAATCACTATCAGAGAAGTTGCAGTCTAATCTAAAAGCCGTAAAGTCAACTAAATAACTAGGTGTTACAATAACTAACGTCCACCCGCGGTAGCTGAGTGGTCAGCACGACAGACTGTCAATCCTAAAAGACCGGGTTAGATTCCCGGCTGGGTCGGAGATTTTCTCCGCTCAGGGACTGGGTGTTGTGTTGTACTAATCATCATTTCATCCCCATCGACGAGCAAGTCGCCGAAGTGGCGTCAAATCGAAAGACTTGCACCAGGCGAACGGGCTACCCGATGGGAGGCCCTCGTCACACGCCATTATTATTATACAATAACGAACAACTTAAATTGGAAAGAACACATAGAAAATGTTGCGGTTAAGGCTAACCAAAGACTGCGTTTTATTGGCACGACACTTATAAAACGTAACAGACCTACAAAGGAGACTGCCTACACTACGCTTCTCTGTCCTCTTTTAGAATACTGCTGGAAGATGTGGGATCCTTACAAGATAGGACTTACGGAGTAGATCGAAAAAGTCCAAAGAAAGGCAGCACGTTTTCTATTATCGCGAAATATGAGAGAGTGTGTCACACAAATGATACTGGATTTGGGCTGGACATCATTAAAAGAAAAGCGTTTTTCGTTGCGACAGTATCTTCTCACGAAATTCCAATCACCAACTTTTTCCTCCGAATGCGAAAATATTTTGTTGACACCGACCTACGTAGGTAGAAACGACCACAACGATAAAATAAGGGAAGTCAGAGCTCGTATGGAAAGACACAGGTGATCATTCTTTCCGGGTGCTATGCGAGATTGGAATAATAGAGACTTGTGAAGGTGGTTCGATGAACAATGTGCCATGCACTTAAATGTGACTTGCAGAGTATCCATGTAGATGCAAGTATAGGTGGTCACATTTTTACTATCCCCTGTATGTGCATATCGCTTCACACGACCTTTGTTACCTCAATGTCGATATCGGCATCATTTTCGAAATATGTGAGCTTACTTATATTATCTGTAATGTTAATATACAACAGGAACAATAAGGCTCCCAACACACTTCCCTCTGGCACAAGTGGTTACTTTTACACGTATAGATGAACTCTCCATTTAGAATGAGATGATGTGTCCCCCCTACAAAAATATTTTATTGGCCGTACTTTATACGATGCAGGCAAACGGTCAACTACAATTGTTGTTTACTGTGCGGTAACCTCTAGCGTATCAGAAGCGGTGTAGGAAAATGTTTTCAAATGAGTATACGCACTCGTATTTCGGCAGGTGCACAGTTTTGCCATTTCAATTTTTGCACGTTTTTACAGATACCTTTTCGAAAATTTCGAGCAAAACAAATCGAAATCTTTATTACATCACGAAACAATGAAGAAGCAAATGCGGGTTTGTTCGCAAGCCCGAAGCATTATCTGGTACAAGAATCATTGATTTTAATAAAGTAGCTGTCGATAGGTTTTTTTCGTTGCTAACAAATGTAACTGACAATCACAAACTAATGACTTCTCAAATAACTAATTGTGATGAAACAGGCGTCTCGGTTAATGCTAAAAACCAATCGAACATCGCAGCTTGCAAAGGGAACCGTCCAGTGCGATCGTTAACCTCTGCAGAAAGGGGCGAAACTGCAACCATCCTCATTAGTACGTCAGCAAGCGGAGCTGACATTCCTCCTACGATTATTTTTCCACTAAAGAAGAAGCAGAAAGAATTTGAGTTAGGACTGACAGCAGGAGGTTGCGCTGAGGTCCACAGCACCGCATGGATGGCCACAGAGTCATTCTTTGTATGGTTTCCACAATTAGTGGTATTTTCTAAGACATCAAAGCACGTCCCAGTTCTCCTTATATCAGATGGCCACTCAGCTCATACCACGAACAATGACGTTATGGACTACGCGAGGGAGAGTGGCGTTTCTTCACCACCACATTGCTCTCACAGACTTCAGCCGCTTGATGTTTGTTTTATAAATCCTCGTTATAGTGATCAGCTTCGAAAATGGCTGCGAAGCCACGCAGGGAAAGTCGTAACTATCTTTCAAATTTCAACGCTTTTTGGTTCAGCTTTCGTCTAAAGCGCAACAATGAAAACCGCTATTAAAGGTTTCGAAGCTACTGCAATATGGCCCACGGACCCATCCATATTCAAGACGCACACTTCCTATCGGCACACACAACTGACAGCGGACGTGATAGGCCGTCAGATGAAGGGGTTATTATATCTGAACAATTTGAATTGCCTCCAACTAGCACACCAGCTGAAAAAGACGACTCAAACGGGCTGGATAATCAAGGGGACGAGGTTTCAGCGAATTGTTACAATGAACTGCCGCGTAGAATAACAAAGTTATTGGGGCTAATTGTTCTAATCTTGGGTGCTCTTGGATGACAACTGACAACACAACCTCCTCATTTCATATTTCACCTGAGATTCTGATTTTCTTGTCAAAAGTTAACGAAAGCAAGAAAAGAGCGAGACTGAAAAGGGGGAACAACGTTGTTTTAACTGATTCGCCGTACAAAAAAAGAGTTAAAAGTCATTAATGGGAGAAATAGAAAAAAGAACATTGACAAAGAAGAAAGAGCAAACAGAAAACTTTTTGCGAAAGAGAATAAAATTAAGAACTCAAAAACGAGAGAAAGAGCCTGAAGATAAATGGAAGAAAGGAGTAAGAATACTATACTAACGAGAGTGATTATGAGGTAAGTTCTGACTGTCAGTGTGTATATTGTGGTGGGTTATATTCAAAATCAGTTGGAGGTTGGGTCGCTTTTTCCACGTGCAAAAAATGGACACACGATTCTTGTGCAGGAATAGATAGCGAAGATGATGAGTGTCTCCCTGTGTGTGAATTTTGTAAACAGCCTCAAGAAAAGGATACGATACATGAAAACTGTAGTTTGACATTAATACTCACTTTAAACTAAAAAAAATACCGAGCAAGCCAATATTTTCTGCATTTCCGATAATTTTATACGTTTTTGTAATCACTTGTATTTACCACCCCATTCTGCCGCGTGCAAATGATATAAATTTGTTTTTGAGTGAGAAAATATTGTTGTTTTATTTTATGGCAATGTTCTTATATTTTTGTGATTAATACATCATAATGTGTTCATATAAAAATTTGTAACTCTCTTATTTATCAATTTTGTACATTTAATCAAAGTTTTCAACTGTGTACCCCATTATACCTTGGATTCCCCAACGTGTCGGATAAGAAAGATAAAAATACAATCACTACTCGTTTCTTCAACGACAATTTAAGCTGTGTTCTGTGGTTCCTCCCAGAGTTCATCACGATATATTCCGAAAAAAATCATAGTTAACGAACGTTATAAATTGCTCTAGAAACGAAGGCAATCCTAGTTAACATTTAATAAGGCCACTGGTATCCTTCGAAATGCAACTAATCAAAGTAATGCAGAACGTCGTGGGTCACAGCGGATGGGTGGAATCGAAATATGACATTTACCCACGATCGCTTCTTTTTGTCAATTTGTGCCATTAATTTCTCTGCTCCCTAATCTGATTTCGTATCTCCCCATCAGCTATTCGATCAAAACTTTTTTAGCATTCTTCTACACCACCACATTTCGGAAGTTTCTAGTCGTCTCCTGTTTGGGGAACCAGGCATGTTAACTGCTGATTCGCAATATATTTATTCCGAAAGGCAAAAGGAACCCCGAAAACAATGAAAATAATTTTGTTTATTGGTGACTGTACCAGTTTGATTTACACTTAGTGCGAATATGAAAGTATTTTATTCCAAATCCTTATTTGAAGGTACTAAAATGTCGGTTTAAATGGCAGCTTGCTATGTAAGACATGCCCACTTGTTTCTCTGTGCCATCTCTTCTTTGAGATGATAAGCCTAGGGACATTTTACCCGTAGTTTTTGAGCTTTCACCTATTGAATACATTTTTTCTTGTCTCGTAGTCAGTTGTTTGCTTCAGTAATAACGTTTCTGAACAAAACAAATGCCAAGATCTACCCACAAAGTTTTCGAGAGAAGTTCTAGAAGACTTGCAAGAAATAAAAAAGTAAATATCATGAAACAAATGTTATGTTTTTGTACAGCATGCATACTATTGGAAAGTGAAAGAAACTATGAATTTAAATGAGTGCATGTACGACGTTAAGTGCAATGCAACTTTAAATTTTCCGTAACTTTTCTAACTAAATGTACCTTTCCTCTCAAACCATTTATCCCAGAACCATGGAATTCTAACGGTCAGTTTTCTTACTCGAGGGCATGAAGAGTCGAGGGATATGAAAGGGAAGCAGTGGTTGGGAAGGGAGTGAGACAGGGTTGTAGCCTATCTCCGATGTTATTCAATCTGTTTGCTGAGCAAGCAGTAAAGAAAACAAAAGAAAACTTCGGAGTAGGAATTAAAAACCATGGAGAAGTTGTATTATAATGAACACTATGGTCTTTTTATTTTTGAAATTTGCCTGCAAAACCTCTCTTTCAAAATTTTTCTAAAAATTTCAGTATTAATATATTATTCATGAAAAATTGTTAGCTTGTTGGAAAACAGTGGAAATGCATGTAAGTAATGTTTTGTGTTTTACCGTTAATATAACACAACTTAGAATAAGGATCATATAAATAGATCAGTTAACATGGTGGAGATGGAAGATACGTTCTCCCCGTGAATATTGTGTTTAAAAACAAATGAATATTTTCAAATCAACAGCTCATTTCATGAAGTCATAACTAGAAGTGAATAATCTCCACAAAAATTGGTAAGTTAATTACTTTGGTGCAAGAAAGTCTCCATCATTAAGGAGAACGATGTTTTCAATAACTTGCCGGCAGCCACAAAAAGCTTTACTACTGACAGATTTCAGTTTACGAGGAGCCTAAAGGATTTCTTGCTAACCATCTCTTCCGACACCATTAATGAATTGAATTATTTATTAGAACTAGCGCGCGCGCGCGATTGAGAGAGAGTGTGTGTGTGTGTGTGTGTGTTAGAGAGAGAGAGAGAGAGAGAGAGAGAGAGAGAGAGAGAGAGAGAGAGAGAGAGAGAGAGAGGGGGGGGGGGTCAAATAATACGTGTACAATCAGAAGTGTGACTAAATTTTCATTCCTCGTTCATGATCAGTCCATTTGCGGTCTGTGGATAGTAAATTAGCATATTATTTTCCCATTGAGTATCTCCCCATTATGGATCAATTTCAATGGAAAGTACATATAATCTAATCCTCTTGTCTGCCCCACTTCTGTTGAAGGTTACACATCACACAAATACCTTGTTGTTGTTGTTGTTGTCTTCAGTCCACAGACTGGTTTGATGCAGCTCTCCATGCTACTGTATCGTCTGGAAGCTTCATCTCCCAGTACCCACTGCAACCTACATCCTTGTGAATCTGCTTAGTGTATTCATCTCCTGGACTCCCTCCTCGATTTTTACCCTCCACGCTGCCCTCCAATATTAAATTCGTGATCCCTTAATGCCTCAGAACGTGTCCTACTATCCGACCCCATCTTCTAGTCAAGTTGTGCCACAAAGTTCTCTTCTCCCGTATCCTATTCAATACCTCCACATTAGTTATGTGATCTACCCATCTAATCTTCAGCATTCTTCTGTAGCACCACATTTCGAAAGCTTCTATTCTCTTCATGTTCAAACTATTTATTGTCCATTATTCACCTCCATACGTGGCTACACTGCATACAAATACTCGGAGAAAAGACTTCCTGATACCTAAAGCTATACTCGATGTTAGCAAATTTTTCTTCTTTAGAAACACTTTTCTTACCATTGACAGTCTACATTTTATATCCTCTCTACTTCGACCGTCATCAGTTATTTTGCTCCCTAAATAGCAAAACTCCTTTACTACTTTAAATGTCTCATTTCCTAATCTAATTCCCTCAGCATCACCCACCTTAATTCGACTACATTCCATTATCCTCGTTTTGCTTTTATTGATGCTGATCTTATATCATCCCTTCAGGACACTTCATTCTGTTCAGCTACTCTTCTAGGTTCTTTGCTGTCTCTGAATTACAAAGTCATCGGCAAACCTCAAGGTTTTAGTTTCTTATCCATGGATTTTAATTTCTACTCAGAATTTTTCTTTTGTTTCCTTTACTGCTTGCTCAATAAACAGATTGAATAACACTGGGGATAGTCTACAACCCTGTCTCATTCCCTTCCCAACCACTGCTTCAATTTCATATCCCTTGACTCTTATAACTGCCACCTGCTTTCTGTACAAATTGTAAATTGAATTCGCTCCCTGTATTTTACCCCTGCCACCTTCAGAATTTGAAAGAGAGTATTCCAGTCAACATTGTCAAAAGATTTCTCTAAGTCTACAAATGTTAGAAACGTAGGTTTGCCTTTCCTTAATCTACTTAATAAGGTAAGTCGTAGGGTCAGTATTGCCTCACATGATCCAGTATTTCTACGGAATCCTAACTGGTCTTCCCTGAGGTCGGCTTCTACCATTTTTTCCATTCGTCTGTAAAGAATTTGCGTTAGTATTTTGCAGCTGTGACTTATTAAACTGATAGTTCGCTAATTTTCACATCTGTCAACACCTGCTTTCTTTGAAATTGGAATTATTTCATTCTTCTTGAAGTCTGGCGGTATTTCGGCTGTCTCATGCATCTCGCTCATCAGACGGTAACGTTCTGTCAGAGTTGGGTCTCCCAAGGCCGTCAGTAGTTCTAATGGAATGTTGCCTACTCCCGGGATCTTGTTTCGATTAAGGTCTTTCAGTGCTCTGTCAAACTCTTCACGCAGTATGTCATCTCCCATTTCATCTTCATCTACATCCTCTTCCATTTCCATTATATTGTCCTGAAGTACACTGCCCTTGTATAGATCCTCTATATACACCTTCCACCTTTCTGCATTCCCTTCTTTGCTGATAACAGGGTTTCCATCTGAGCTCTTGATATGCATACAAGTGAATCTCGTTTCTCTAAAGGTCTCTTTAATTTTCCTGTACGCAGTATCTATCTTACACCTAGTGATATGCGCCTCTACATCCTTACGTTTGTCCTCTAGATATCCCTGCTTAGCCATTTTGCACTTCCTGTCGATCTCATTTTGAGACATTAGTATTTCTTTTTGCCGGCTTAATTTACTGCATTTTTGTATTTTCTCCTTTCATAAATTAAATTCAATATATCTTCTGTTACCCTCTTTCTCTGCGCATGTCAAGTTCCGTAGGCCCAAATTGAGGAGCAAATCTTCAAGGTCATGGAACGTGTCAGTATCTACATCTACATCCGTACTCCGCAAGCCGCCTAACGGTGTGTGGCGGAGGGTACCCTGAGTACCTCTATCCGTTCTCCCTTCTATTCCAGTCTCGTATTGTACGTGGAAAGAAGGATTCTCGGTATGCTTCTGTGTGGGCTCTAATCTCTCTGATTTTATCCTCGTGGTCTCTTCGCGAAATATAAGTAGGAGGGAGCAATACACTGTTTGACTCTTCGGTGAAGGTATGTTCTCGAAACTTCAACAAAAGCCCATGCAAAGCTACGGAGCGTCTCTCCTGCAGAGTCTTCCACTGTAGGTTATCTATCATCTCCGTAACGCTTTCGCGATTACTAAATGATCCTGCAACGAAGCGCGCTGCTCTCCGTTGGATCTTCTCTATCTCTTCTATCAAACCTATCTGGTGTGGATCCCACACTGCTGAGCAGTATTCAAGCAGTGGGCGAACAAGCGTACTGTAACCTACTTCCTTTGTTGTCGGATTGCATTTCCTTAGGATTCTTCCAATGAATCTCAGTCTGGCATCTGCTTTACCGACGATCAACTTTATATGAACATTCCATTTTAAATCACTCCTAATGCGTACTCCCAGATAATTTATGGAATTAACTGCTTCCAGTTGCTGACCTGCTATTTTGTAGCTAAATGATAAGGGACCTATCTTTCTATACATTCGCATCACATTACACTTGTCTACATTGAGATTCAATTGCCATTCCGTGCACCATGCGTCAGTTCGCTGCAGATCCTCCTGCATATCAGTACAATTTTCCATTGTTGCAACCTCTCGATACACCACAGCATCATCTGCAAAAAGCCTCAGAGACTTTCCGATGTCATCCACCAGGTCATTTATGAATATTGTGAATAGCAACGGTCCTATGACACTCCCCTGCGGCACACCTGAAATCACTCTTACTTCGGAAGACTTCTCTCCATTGAGAATGACATGCAGCGTTCTGTTATCTAGGAACTCCTCGATCCAAGCACACAACTGATCTGATAGTCCGTATGCTCTTACTTTGTTCATTAAACGACTGTGGGGAACTGTGTCAAACGCCTTGCGGAAGTCAAGAAACACGGCATCTACTTGTGAACCCGTGTCTAAGGCCCTCTGAGTCTCGTGGACGAATAGCGCGAGCTGGGTTTCACACGGCCGTCTTTTTCAAAACCCATGCTGATTCCTACAGAGTAGATTTCTAGTCTCCAGAAAAGGCATTATACTCGAACATAATACGTGTTCCAAAATTCTACAACTGATCGACGTTAGAGATATAGGTCTATAGTTCTGCACATCCGTTCGACGTCCCTTCTTGAAAACGGGGATGACCTGTGCCCTTTTCCAATCCTTTGGAACGCTTCGCTCTTCTAGAGACCTACGGTACACCGCTGCAAGAAGGGGGCAAGTTCCTTCGCGTATTCTGTGTAAAATCAAACTGGTATCCCATCAGGACCAGAGGCCTTTCCTCTTTTGAGCGATTTTAATTGTTTCTCTATCCCTCTGTCGTCTATTTCGATATCTACCATTTTGTCAACTGTGCGACTTCAAGAGAAGGAAGCACAGTGCAGTCTTCCTCTGTGAAACAGCTTTGGAAGAAGACATTTAGTATTTCGGCCTTTAGTCTGTCATCCTCTGTTTCAGTACCATTTTGGTCACAGAGTGTCTGGACATTTTGTTTTGATCCACCTACCGCTTTGACATAGGACCAAAATTTCTTAGGATTTTCTGCCAAGTCAGTACATAGAACTTTACTTTCGAATTCATTGAAAGCCTCTCGCATAGCCCTCCTTACACTACATTTCGCTTCGCGTAATTTTTGTTTGTCTGCAAGGCTTTGGCTATGTTTATGTTTGCTGTGAAGTTCCCTTTGCTTCCGCAGCAGTTTTCTAACTCGGTTGTTGTACCACGGTGGCTCTTTTCCATTTCTTACGATCTTCCTTGGCACATACTCATCTAACGCATATTGTTCGATGGTTTTGAACTTTGTCCACTGACCCTCAACACTATCTGTACTTGAGACAAAACTTTTGTGTTGAGCCGTCAGGTACTCTGTAATCTGCTTTTTGTCACTTTTGCTAAACAGAAAAATCTTATTACCTTTTTAATATTTCTATTTACGGCTGAAATCGTCGATGCAGTAACCGCTTTATGATCGCTGATTCCCTGTTCTGCATTAACTGATTCAAATAGTTCGGGTCTGTTTGTCACCAGAAGGTCTAATATACTATCGCCACGAGTCGGTTCTCTGTTTAACTGCTCAAGGTAGTATTCAGATAAAGCACTTAAAAATATTTCAATGGATTCTTTGTCCCTGCCACCCGTTATGAACGTTTGAGTCTCCCAGTCTATATCCAGCAAAATTAAAATCTCCTCCCAGAACTATAACATTTCCCTAAGGGGCTCCATCACTAGCCTAACGTTGGAGCTCCCAATAACTAATAAACCCCTCCCCCCGTGTGCCTGCTCGGACCTTGCTGAAGGAGCAGCCACATGTCCATTCACAGGCAGAGCGGGCGATGCCACACGGCCAGCCTCCACATTGACCCTCCGCCTCATGCGCCGCGAACGCCACTGAACCCGCCACTCCCCTTGGGGAGAGGGTGGCCCAACCGCGCCCGGTACCCGCGAAGATCTCTCGACAGCAGGGACAGTGGGTGAAGCATCTAATACCTGGGGTGCACCATGCGACGCACCAGACTCCCCACTGCCGCTACACTCCGAGGCAGCAGCCTGATGACGGCTGACCGCGGCCATCAACACGCTCAGCTGTTCGCGAAGAGTGGCCAGCGTCCGTACACAGCAGTCACACATCCTATCCATCCTAAGGAATCAATTTACCGAAGAGACTTAATCAACTTTTAAGTAGACTGCTAATTCACTAAAGGCGATTGATTACTGACTAAACTGTGATTGCTAACCACTTCTTGTGGAAAACAATGAAAATAGCACTACCTGTCTCTGGACTGTATTCAAAACAAACACTAGCACTACTGGCACTATGGCTGACTACAAGGACTCTCTCTGACTGTATTCAAAACAAACACGAAATCTATGTAACACTATTACTAGCACTCGACAATTAAAGCTTCCTAGAAGCAAAAACACACGGAAGAAGAAGTGACAAGTAAGAAAAATAGAGTTAATACTTAAATTAAGGTAGCTCGCTGCACAGCAGACGTGAAGCAGCTGGCGGTTAGGGCGACACATGAACTTACAACAAAAAAGTAATAACAGATAGAAATACATGTTCATGAACCTGAGAGAAAATCAGTCCATAAGTTTAAGCAAACGCTATCAGCAGTACAATGAGAATCAGCTTAATTTTTCAATTAACTCCTCGACAGAATAAAAGGAGTGACCCATGAGGAAACACTCCAGTTTCGATTTGAAAGCGCGTGGATTACAGCTAAGATTTTTGAATTCGAGTGGCAGCTTATTGTAAATGGATGCAGCAGTATACTCACACATTTTTGCACAAGAGTTAAGGAAGTCCGATCCAAATGGAGGTTTGATTTCTCCCGAGTATTAACCGAGTGAAAGCTGCTTATTGTTGGAAATAAACTAATATCGGTAACAAGAAACGACAATAAGGAATATACATATTGAGAGGCCAAGGTCAAAATACCCAGACTCCCTGAACAGAAGTCGACAAGAGGTTCGTGAACTCACACCACTTTTTGCCCGAACCTCCAGTTTCTGAGCCAAAAATATCCATCTAGAATGGGAAGAGTTACCCAAAAACATAATACCATACGACATAAGTGAATGGAAATAAGCAAAGTAGACTAATTTACTTGTCGAAGTATCACTCACTTTCGGCACCGTTCCAATAGTGAAAATGGCAGTATTAAGTCTTTGAACAAGATCCTGAACGTGGGCTTTCCACGACATCTTACTATTTATTTGAACACCTAGGAATGTGAACCGTTCAGTTTCACCAATCATATGCCCATGCTGTGAAATTAAAACGTCAGGTTTTGTTGAATTGTGTGTTAGAAAATGTAAAAACTGAAGCTTACTGTGATTTAACGTTAGTTTATTTTCTACAAGCCATGGACTGAGGTCATGTACTGCACTACTTGAAACGGAGTCAATGTTGCACCCAACATCCTTTACTACCAAGCTAGTGTCATCAGCAAACAAAAATATTTTAGAGTTACCCGTAATACTTGAGGGCATATCATTTATATAAATAAGGAACTGGAGCGGCCCCAACACTGATCCCTGAGGAACCCCCTCCCCCTTGACAGTACACCACTCAGATCCCTCATCACACTGTATTACTTTCCCCCATTCCCGTAGATTGTTCCCTAATGATCTTCCTGAAACACTCTACAACTTCTGATTCTGTCAGTTCTTTCAGGTCCCATCTCCTTAAATTCCCACCTTTTTCCAGTTTCTTCAGTTTAATCTACAGTTCATAATCAATATATTGTGATCAGAGTCCACATTTGCCCCTGGAAATGTCTTACAATTTAAAATCTGGTTCCTAAATCTCTGTCTTACCATTATATAATATATATGAAATATTGCAGTATCTCCAGGTCTCTTCCACGTATACAATCTTCTTTCATGATTTTTGAACCAAGTGTTAGCTATGATTAAGTTATGCTCTGGGCAAAAACCTACCAGGCGGCTTCCTCTTTCATTTTTTACCCCCATTCCATATTCACCTACTACGTTTCCTTTTCTTCCATTTCCTACTGTCGAATTCCAGTCACCCATTAATATTAAATTTTCATCTCCCATCACTATCCGAATGATTTCCTTTATCTCATCACACATTTCATCAATTTCTTCATCATCTGCGGACTACTTTTACGGCTTTGGTAGGCGTGGGATTCGTGGCTATCTTGGCCACAACAATGCGTTCACTATGCTGTTTGTAGTAGCTTACCCGCATTCCTATTTTTATTAATCATTAGACCTACTTATGCATTAGCTTCATATTAGCCTTCCTAATACTAAAATCTATATCCGATGTTAACAATGACGCCGGTGGATGGACTATCAGGAAATTACTGACCGTCGAGAAAGTCACAAATATAACCGACAAGCTAATGGGCCCTTCACAGGAAAAGGTTTTTTGCCAGAAAACGGGGAAAATTGAAACCCAGCAAATGAGTAAAAAAATGTATATTCACTGACAAAAAAAATAGTGTACGCACACAACTTACACAACAATAGTCTGGGATTACTCTATTACGTAATACAGTTTTTGTGATTGTATCTTGCAGCTTTAGTTATTTTTAATTAAAAGAGGCTTTAAAAGGACAGAAAGAACGTGTTGGACTACGCTACAGATCGTTCTGTTAGCACAGTCTTTACTTTGTAATCACTTTCGTTGACTTCGGCAACTCTCAACAGAAATCTCCAACCTAACCGAGACAATGTGCTACGATACAGCCGAGATCATGACAAGAGAATGGGCTACATCACACTCGAAGTAAATGGATCCCCATGACCTGTATACGTCTGTTATAAAAAATCTCCAAGCCACTCTCCTCAAATAGACCGCAATCTTCTCTTGACCTTCAACTGTTACTATTTCAGAATTAAAAACCAGATTCAAAGAAAATTTGGCTACAAGGCACAAAACTAGAAAAATAAAAATAATAAAAGTGAGAACGTGAAACATGTTAGCAATAATCATAAACAGGAGATTTACAGAAAATATAATTGAGAAAGGAAATCATTAATATTATCGACCGTTTAGGAACTCTAGGCTACGAAATGGATAAAACCACATATCGAATAAGTGGTGGAAGAGTTAGTGTGTTTTAAGATTAAAACCAAACAAGAATTAGAGAAAAATATATCGAAGCAAGGCCTCTATTACGAAAAATTGCTAAATCTCGAGACAAATTGTGTCCTTCTGTATTAGATGAAATGTTTTGGCCCCTAGTACGGATGAAACAGTATCTGCAGTATCAACAGGAACTTCGGACATGTGTTTCATATTTCATACAAGCCTGCAGTCTATAAATATTTAAACAAAATACTAAAACAAAATACCACTACAGGGAATTACTTACGAAGTAGTTCTTGGTAAAGAAACACAGGACACAATTACGTATGTAGGCTTAATACGAACTACAACTGTGTTTATAAATCGCTATAGTTGCCTTGGACTAACGACGAGCAAATATCAATATAACCTGTACGCTTTTCAAAGCTGTTATCCATGAAAAAGCCAAACTACGTATCGTGAACAAAATACAATTTAACACCGAAACAATGACATTAGCTGACAATGGGCACAGACTTTAGTCAATGGGCACGGTTGAAAATTTGTGCCAGACCAGGATTAGCACCCGAGTCCCCTGGTTACGAGGGAGAGGCAATGATCACTGTGTCCGAATTACACAGTGGTCAACAGAATAGCACGAACTGCCCGAGCATGCCGTTCTTTAGATCCAAATTCTCAATTTCTCCATAGACTGCTAATGCACTGCTCCTTGAACATAATCCTCCTCCCTTTAATTATACAGTACATGGCCAAAAAAACAGACACCGAATATATGCAAACTTGGCCTTACGAACATTGCAGACGTCGTCTATGTAACACACGTCAAACTTCAAAGAATTTACCAATTCGTTGCATTGTTTACTATAGACCACAAATCAAGTAACGTAAAAAAAGCACTGCGTCTATTGAGATCATGATTCAGAGTTAAAAAAAACTAATAAGTCGCCTACATATTACAGGTGCTGCCGAAAGAGGAGAACCATTATTTTCCCACAAAAGGAAATATAGTTAAAATTACGCTTCTATTTCGGTTAGTTTATGCGGTTACTAAAATTTGCAGTGAAAGTTACATAGTGGACTCTACCCTCCCCCCACCAGAAACGTAGTTATCGTGGCTGTTGTGAGACTTTTGTACACAGTTAGAGAAAGTGTGTTAAATGTGGCGCGGACGGAAACGCTAGGCTACGCTACAGGGCAATCTGCTCGCACAACGTTTAGTCGGCATTCATAATCGTTGGCGTAAACAACTCTCAATCAAATTACCACCTTCCAACCTAACTTAGATCTCGGGCTACACTACCAATCGGCCTGTCATCACAACCAAAAATTCATTGAGGGGGGTGGAGGGATTTCCTGTAGCTCTCTCTAATGTATCTCTAGGCAAAACTGACAGTTTTGTCAGACTCAACAGCAAGATTTACCAATGGTAAACACTTTTGAGACGGCTCGTAATATAGGAATAGTCCTCTTCGTCTTACTTGGCATAAATTGTTCGCTGGCGTCCCAGCAGCTAGCTCCCTCAGTGTCTGCTTCTGCCATCGCACCACGCTAGTCTGCTGTTGTCCTAGCAGACCGAACGCACCGCACATCCGATACCTTCGGAACCACTCACTGGCCAGTTAGCAACTGAGCGGAACACTGTTTACATCGTGAAAGGAAAACTATGCAAAGATGTACACTTAAATGGCACGACTGAGTAGCACACACAAGGTAATATCTGAGGAATGTCCTTCGACACGCGCAGAACGAAAGTCTTCTCGCGAACGTACAGCGTCTCTGAAAAAAAATCTCGTGACTATATTCCGGCGTTACGGCCAGGTTCTCATACAAATGAGCAAAAAAGGGTACATTTGAAATTCTTTTTGAGACAATGAAAATACATTCGAAAGATCTGTTTGGGAATTACGAGTGATAATACTATGAGCTTAATTTTAGATTTTCAATAAAAAATGGCGCCCGTAATTATGATTTGATCAAGGGCCTGCGAGACTGGAGTACGCAGAGCGCGTGCAGTGTGGCACCTCATATGTTACCTGAATTCAAAAATGGGTAACATCAGTTGATACTACATTATTCCTCTGAAATTGAAAATGGATAACATCAGTCGATAAAACATAAAATTTATGGGAGCGTATACCTAACCGCAATGAAACAACCTTAAATTTAACGATACAGTGCTAATTCGAACTTTGAGTTCGATTTTTGAGGGTTTGTTTCACTCCTTATGCCTACACAAAAATTAGTTAATATTAACAAATGTCATATTATAGCTATAAGTTCCTAAGAAAAGTGTTTACTTTTAGGGGTCAGAGGTAGATGTTAAGAGAACGAACCACTTTTAATTTATGCTGCATGCCGTTCTGAGAAAATAGTTACCCGAAAAAAATATGTTCAAAGTTTAGGGAAAACATTTAGTTATATTATTACTTCGATTTGCATGAACTGAGTGTTACATATATATTTTTAATGTCGCTGAAAACGAATCTGAAGTCAGATTTTCAATATTCAAAACAGCTAATCCAATACGGAGGGCAACCGATTATGTTTTGACCAATTTTTACCAAAAATGTATTTTCGTTATTTACGTTTAGTCTGCAAGTCAAGGAGTATTTATCAACCCTTCCTCTACCTCTGATTGTTCCTAGACAGCAACTTCCTGTTGTTCTTGGCAGGAAAAGCCGATCTGTCAAAGCTGGATATGCAGCACTCGGCAGCCTGCACTTGATATTCGTCCGTATTTTCGGTGAGTATGTTTGCATGCATTCTGCAGTATGAATCATTTTGAGCACGTGCGACACGGGACGAGTTATCATCTACATCTATATGGATACCCTGCAAAACACATTTAAGTGCCTGGCAAAGGGTTCATCGAATCACCTACACAACTGATAATTAATTGAAACCCTCAGCTGCCGACAGGTGTTGTTGATATACTTCGATGGGGACAGCTGAAAAGTGTGCCGCTACTGGGACTCGAACCCAGGATCTCCTGCTTACAAGGCAGACGCTCAATCCATCTGAGCTATCGAGGGCACAAATGAACAGCACGACTGCAGGAATTTATCCCTCGCACGCTTCCCGTGAGACTCACACCCCGAACCGCCCACAATCCGATTACGTAATGTACTTAATAGGTATTTGTCCATCCACTCATTACTGGCTCACACTAAGGTGACGATTCCCGTAAGATTTCCGGTAGCCTGTGCGCATTCGCACAGACGAAGGTCAATGGCTGGGTGACGTTTAACCATAGATATGAAGATAGTAACTGTTCTAGAAAGAACAGGCGCCACTGACGACCGTACAGCTCTTCTAGAATACATGATAGACCGGCCGATGTGGCCGAGCGGTTGTAGGCACTTCAGTCTGGAGCCACGCGACCGCTACGGTCGCAGGTTCAAATCCTGCCTCGAGCATGGGTGTGTGTGATGTCCTTAATTTAGTTAGGTTTAAGTCGTTCTAAGTTCTAGGAAACTGATGACCTCAGATGTTAAGTCCCAAAGTGCTCAGAGCCATTTGAACCATCAGTCCCTATGTTTACACACTACTTACAGTAACTTATGCTAAGGACAACACACACACAACCATGCCCGAGGGAGGACTCGAACCTCCAACGGGGGGAGCCGCGCGAACCGTGACAAGGCGTTGGACACATGGCGGGTACCCCGCGCGGCTCATGGCAGCCGTGACACTGCTTCAAACAATGGACTGTAGAAACTTTTGTAAAGCACGGATTAAAAAAAAAACTTTCTGTTCCAAGAGTCTAGACAAGTACACCTTTAAAAAATGCAACTACAAAGAAATTGAATTTTCGAACGTTTTGAATGAGAACCTGTCCTTATGGAACACCGTTGATCAAATGTCACAGGGATTATATACTCAGGTTTCACATGTGGATTAACACTTTCTAATCAATATCCGGAATGAGCAGGGCTTAAAACTTTGAAGAGTTAAATTTCAAGGGCCGTTCTCTTGTATGCAAATAGTTTCACAGTAGAAATTTCTCTAGTTTTATTTATTAATTTATTTATTTATTTTTTGCTGTAGGTAAAGAAGGATAGCATTGTGAGGAGGGGGAAGGGGGGGGGGGAGGAATCTCGCCTCTCCCACCTTGGAATTCTCAGTACAGAATTTTTATTCATTACGAGATTCTTAGCCACTTGCAGAAGTGATTTCGAGTGATTCTGCAAAACTTTTCCTTTAGCCAATCGTAGCAACTATAGGATTCCGTTCCTGCTGCATGACATGTCTCGGAACTTAAAGTGACCAACTCATTTGCATAAAGAGCTAGCTTATCATCCGCTTCTTTACTTGCGTAGACCGTTCATGGTCTGCAAAGAATTTTTTTCTTTAATCGTTTTTTTATGTCTTTTATAAACTGCAACACTTTCTAAACTTTCTAAACTTAGCGCCGTTGAAGCATGGTCTTTTACTGAATGATCAAAAAGCAATGCTGACAGCTGGAGTCCAAGGTTTTTGTTAATCAAGCCGTTTGTATTCTTGTGGTGATATCTCCGTACAGTCTTTCATTCCCTAACGCATATTTCTTTATATCTAATTGAGAAGTGAAATACCGGTTTTCATAGATGCAGATTTAAAATATTTTAATATAACGCAATAAATATTTCATTAAAATTTTCATCCCCTTATGCTCGAAGTTCCAAAACCAGAAAAACACGTAGTTTTTAAAAATTGTAACATATTAGCCGAATACGAATTGTCAGATATATTTAGCAATCCTTTCATAATGAACCATTTTCTGAAACATCTCACACCCTTTAGGGGTTGGGTTTTCAAAAACAATTAAACACGTATTCTTCTATTTAGAGCCGAGGAGCCAAATTCAAATCTTCATCCATTTAATTCTAAAAATGCTTTCATAGTGAAATATTTCATAAAACATTACATCCCCTATTTCACTCTATTAGTGAGTTAAATTTCCAAAAGCAACGAAACACATTTTTTTTTACATCCAACCGAGATGTCAAATACCTATTTTCATAGATGTAGCTATAAAAATGCTTCAGTAGTTCTTTAATAATGATTTATTTTCAAAAAATCTTCACTAATTATTTTATCCCCCAATGGAAGAATTTCGGAAAATGCTAAAAACCTGTTTCTTTTTTGTATCTGACTGAGACACCAAATGTCAATTTTCGTAGTTTTGTAGTTATAGCTTCAATAGGGACATAGGGACATATTTAAAAAAAAGACTTTCAACCCATGTTTCACCCCCATAGGAGTGAAATTTCGAACAATCTCTTCTTAAATGATGCTTTCAGCGTAAGATTTACACCTTCATCAAATTTCAAGTCCGTATACTTTGCAGGTTGGGCTGGAAGGCTATGGGTCAGTGAAACCTGTGCCCCTATTGCACCTTCTTGGAGGTTGTAGTTCCAAAAACAGTGAAACACGTAGTTTTCTATAACACAATATTCATAGATTTCGCTTTAAAAACTCTTTCGCACTGAAATACTTTCATAAAACATTACATCCTATATTCCACCCTCTTAATCGTTGAATGTATCAAAAACAGGTTTTCATATATTTCATGAAACATTTCATCCTCTGTGATATGGGGTATGGTAGTGACACACCAAAATCACAATAGTAATCCGTTGTAGTTGCTACATATTTTATTACAATCAAAAGCATTATAAAATCACAAGGCCAGATCAGTTGGACAAATAATAAATAAATTTCGTTAAGTGGAACGAGACCCGTAAAACTTGAAATTTGAATATGACTAGGTATATATACTTAGGTAAAGCTTTACTTAAATAGCACAAATGTCCATAAAATTCATAGCAGAACTCTCACTACTTGCAATCAGGGGAGAAACAGATTAAGCGTAAGAATACAGATATTTAACGTTCGGCTTGCCAACTTTCCTAAACAAAACTGTATAAAAATGACTAAAACAATTAAGGGGGTCCTTTAATTTTGACTAAACGGACCTTCAAATTTACTTACTCAGTTGATTAATCAACAATATTCTTAGAATGATTACAACTAGAACATGACTATATGACAATACCCTTAAAATAAGGTTGCTTCAATATTTCGTGTGAATTGGCGATAGACGCGAGCAGACCAAGGATTCAAATCAATACAAGAGATCCACGAGGCAGAGAATGACATGGAAATATACTCAACATGGCAATGCAATTGAACTTTGGATGCTATAGTTCAGCACCGGAAAGATGGAATCACGCAAAAGTGACAACATACCCCAAGATGTAAAGGAGAGGACATGGCCTCAAATATCTCTCTGCCGCCGTGGTGCTCTGCTCCCAGTATGCTAGCGTCGACCGCTGCCAGTTATCTCTAACACAACACACATCAAGAGCAGACAATTTTCTGAGACATAAACTACACAACCCTATCTGGAGAACAGGTGAGCAATACAACTGGACTGAAACCAATGAGCCTCCGTGAGTTACTTGGCCAGTGCCAGCCCTTAAACTTTGATTAATAAGATCGCTAAAAATCATACCGAAGTTAAGATGACGAGACTTATCTCCAGGTTCACCATATTAGTGGCAGAGACAATAAATTGGCGACGCTCTTATCCGTATGTTCGCGGCAGAGTCTGGGGAAGGCAAGGGCCACGTGGAGCCGGATCTGGGGGTCAATTTCCTTCTCTCCGAGACACCCGGCTTCTTCTGCGACTTAGCCGGCAAACAGGAGAGGACCCCGGGTGGGGACCGATTCGGCAGCAGTTGGCGGATGGCGAGGTCTTCGGGGGGTGGGGTTGGGGGGGGGGTGGTGTCTTGTGTAAAGGGGAAGACAACCGTGGTGAAGGGAAGGTCTGTATTCCACAGGAACGAGTTAGCATGGCACTCAGATATTTCCACGATTCGGCGGTAGGGGATCATTTGGGGTTCTACAAGACCTTGAACAGAGTTCGGGAACACATGTTTTGGCCCAACCTATATGGCGATGGCATGCGATTTGTTGGCAACTGTGTCCAGTGTAAGCGCGGTAAGCCCGATGTTGGGCCGCACAGAGAACTACTACAGTCGGTTAGCGAGCAGTGTCCTCTGGACCGCGACTCAAAGATCGAAACATCGATCGACGGAAACTGGCGCCAGAAACGCACCAGCTCACTCTATTTCATCCCCTTATGGGTTGAACTTCCAAAAACACGAAAATACGTATTTTCTTATTTGTAACCTTGAAGTCAAATACCAATTTTCGTAGATATAGCCTTAAAAATACTTCCATAGTCCTTCCATAATTTTTTATCTCAAGATAAAATGTTCACCTACTATTTCACCTCATAGAGGTTAAATTCCCAATAATACTGGAACACATATTTCTTTATTTCTGACCTAGAAACCAGATACAAATTTTCGTCTGCCTAGCTTCAAAATTACCTTAATAGCTACATGTTTCAAAAATCCTTTCATTTCCTGTGTATCCCCCTTAGAGGTGGAATTTCGAAATATGCAGTATAAGCGGTATAAGATCAACAACCTTTCCAAATCTCAAGGTTTATTTTCCTTGGCGGTCTGGACTGTGTGAATTTCATAGTAATGGCCTCCACACAAACACACACACACACGCACACACACACACACACACACACACACACACACCACTAACAATGCCACCACCACCTCCTGGGGAAATTTCTGCAGACGCCCTTGTTCCACTGCAGTCATATTTTGCCGACGACCTACATTTAGCAGCGTGGGAGGGATAGTGTCGTGCAACAGACAGTATACTCAGTAGACAACGAACTGTTCGTTGTGAAATCAGGGACATAGGAACCGAGACTGACACAGAAGGTGCTGAAGGTGAAGCACACTAGACTCGTGTCTACCACGGCTTCAAATAGTATCGATTTACTATGAACGGAAGTTCCGAAAAGTGAGCAAGTAATTTTACAGTAAATTCAGTACCGATGGTGAGGATATACAACGAAAAACATTTCTATAATATTTCAGAAATAATGAAACATTCCACTCAAGTCGCGCGGCAGAAAACGCAATGGATATGCTTGCACTTAAGACGGAAGGCCCCACGTGCTTACGCAGGCTTACGACAGATCGCAAAATTCGGCAGTAGGCGTAAGCCAACCTCTTGTGCTGCCATCTGTTATTGATGCCAGGCATCAAGGTCTCAGTAGTTCGACCATCCACTGGAGAGTAGTTGCTTTATAAGTACTCCGTCTTCAGGCCACGAGTGACCTACTGGGACAGCACCATCCGACCGCCGTGTCATCATCTGTGGAGGATGTGAACAGGAGGGGCGGGGATCAGCACACTGTTCTCCCGGTCGTTATGATGGTTTTCTTTGACCGGAGCCGCTACTATTGGGTCGAGTAGCTCCTCGATTGGCATCATGAGGCGGCCTGGATGATCACCCATCCAAGTGCCTTCAACGCCCGACAACGCACTTAACTTCGGTGATCTCACGTGAACCGATGCCACCTCCGCGGCAAGTCCGTTGCTGCAGATATTTTAGAGTAGTTGTTACGTTTCATAATTATCTAGTTTACGGGGAAAATGTAAAAAAGGCGATTGTCACCGAAGCTACAACTAATCTGAATTTCTGGTTAGTTATCAAGTGGTCTTATGTGCAAGCCTGATTTTTTCATCCTTTGCGGTGGGAATGATTCAAACCCGTCATGTTCTTCTTATGAGGTGTTCTATTTATTTTGCACACAATGATCGTTTGTAGTTGTGTTGAGTTACCACCTTGATAAATTTTTGGATGGCGCACGTATCATAACTGAGATCTGCGCTTGCGCTTAATGGCTGAAGGTCAATTAGCGTAATGAGTAGTAGCGAATGTTATAGTAACATGTTTGTAAATTATTTCAGGTAAATTACCTTAGTAGTGTAATATTATCAGTATACCAGTACAGTATGTGGGCCAATTACGTTAGTCATGGAATACTATCCGTATAAGACTATGTCACCTTGATGTCCCGGAATTTGCTTCAATTTTGGAATCCACGAAAGAACTGGAAATTTTCCTTTACACAGCTTTCCATATAATTTCTATTACAGTGATTCAGTCTTGCCTGTCACTCGACTTTTCTGACTGTGAAATAAATTCTATCGCTCATGTGCTTATTACCTCTTCGTGTTTCCATTTGCCGATATTGCGCATAAACACATACATATCTCAACGTTGCTATGTACATTGATGGAACGACACACTTTTCTGTGGAGACACTGCAGTTTAGAGATAGAAAAACCGATCAGTTAAAACGACATGGGTATTTTAGTTCTGAATAACCGATGTCTTTCGGTATTTGTTTGCTCTCGGTTATAACAAGTATCTTTTTATATTTTCCTGATAACCACGTAAAAACAGATATACCAATTAGCCACAGTTGTCGTAGTAAAATTTTTAGTTTTCAAATAAACCTTTTTTAAAAAAGACGAGTAATTTTTATTCGTAAGATTTCCATAGCTCTTAAATACTGCGTTATTACAGAAAAAATGGGAAAAGTGATGTATGCCACTTTAATAACACTGCTGATAGAAACGAGCAACAAGTGAATTGGTCCAACATTGCCGAGACAATACTGTGCCTGTTATACAAGCAGTGCGCGAGAATGGACGCAGTTTCTCGCTGTTGTCGAACGTCAGTTGTAACACAGAATGGCACCATCTGGAAGCCTGGAAGTATTTTACGATATGCAGTACGAGTGAAGCACAATGGTCGATTTGGTCGACTTGCGACATCATACAAGGAAAAAAGTTAAAATTTTACAAATCATTCATAGTTCGGGATAAAATTAGAAAGTGCCTGATCTGCTGCCTGTGTCTACGTTATCTGCTTTTAGCCGTTAACAGAGAAATTAAAACGAAAAAGAGAGTTCTCCTGCCGCAGTTTTCACTCTTTATCGCTGGATTATACGTAATGCCCGCATAGTGCTGTGATAACCGATTTAAATATAATTTTTGAGCAGAGTTCTAAAAACTAAAATCAGTAGGATAATACTGGCAGTTTTCTGTGGTATAGAAGTACTCGCTATATTTTGAGAGAAACAGCGAACAGCGGACAAAGTTTTATTGGACTATTTAATTTAAAGAAATTAGAATTATATTAATACCGTCAGTTGCTCACGGGCGTTGATAAATATCAACGTGGACAAGTGAAAATGTGTGCCACGACCGGGACTCGAACCCGGGATCTCTTGCTAAAATGACAGACGCTCTATGCATCTAGGCCACCGAGGGCACAGTGTATGGTTCGACTGCAGGGACTATCTCGCGCACGCCTCCTGCGAGACTCACATTCTTACCTTGAATGTCCATACACTACAGTCGTAGAGTCCCACTCCAACACACTCATTCCTCGTGGAAGACATGTCCATATCCATATAAGTATATGGTTCTGGCAACACCAGCCATGACCTTCTTCTGTGAAGATGCACAAGTATTCCCCGAACTGTTACGGGACTTGGTAAGAATGTGTTCCACGAGTAATGAATGTGTTGGTGTGGGACACTACGAATGTAGTGCGTGGACATGGAAGGTGAGAATGTGAGTCTCGCGGGAAGCGTGCGCGAGATAGTACCTGCAGTCACACTATCGTCTGTGCCCTCGGTGGCTCAGATGGGCAGAGAGCCTGCCATGTAAGCAGGAGATCCCGGGTTCGAGTCCCAGACAGGCACACATTGTCACCTGTCCCCGTTGATATATATCGACACCCGTGAGCAGCTGACGGTATTAATATAATTCTAATTTCGTTCTGGACGGCTGCAGGTCATCATAAATGTATTTGACGTTTTGATTCCATTTATCAAGAAACTGAGAAAGTAAAAATTTTTATCTTTGTTTGATTTCTACGTTTACAAGAGGAAATAATGTAAATAAAATACTGAAAATCGGTTATTACAAGAACTGGTATTGTGACGGGCTTTAACAATTAGGTTAAAGTGAGGCTGGGAAACTGATAAGAGCCGAAAACCAGTTGTTTGAGCGATAACCGACATTCCCACTGCTGTTGTGAGTGGTAAGATTGACGCGCAAGGACATCTAGAACAGTTTCTCAGAAAGGTTACTGCAACTCTGATGTTCTCAAAATGAACGGGCCAGCCATTGGCGTCCGCGAGGGGGAAGGGGAGGGGGAGGGGAGGAGGTGGGGAGGGGAGGATAGGCAAAAGGGCACTTTCACCCGTCGCCCCTAACCATCCTTGGAATCTGGAGTAAAGAGTTTTTATTCGTTACAGTATACTCATACTCTTCCAGATAAGAATTCTCCACAATACTGCTAAACCTTAGCTTTGACCAGTTGTAGCGCTTATAGAGTTAGGGTCTTGTAGCTTGATGCACCTCGTAACTGACCAGCTGATTTGTACACAGAGTGCCAGTTTCAGAATCATGCACTCCAGCCCCGACGCGCCTTCCCCCCTCCCCACCACTGGAAATATTTCTGCAGACTCCAGTCTGCCACTGTGCATATATTTTGATAACATCCTGGTTTTAATAGCATCGAAGGAACAGCATTGTGGAGTAAAGGGTAGACCTAGCACAGACCACACCATTCACAATGAAACGCATCACTTAGTAGATGGTGAAGTACTTTGAAGCTAGCCAGATAGAAACAGAACCTCCTGGCACTGTATCTAACCCAAATTCTAATCTTACACTAATCTCTTGTATGTACCTACCACGCCCTCAAAGAGCCAACGATTTACTATTATCAAAAGTTCCGAAAAATGAGGAAGAAATTGACCCACACTTTTTTCCGTTGTTCATTATTTCGATTACCCCATAAAGGGAATGGACTTGTAGCCACAGGTTACACAAGCGATAAATGGTTTAAAATACATAAAAAGAGATGACAATAGGAAACGATTTTTAAAAACACAATGATGCGGCTTTTACGATTTTTACAGGAAAAAAAAAATGGATGACAAAATAAAGGTTTTTCAAAAATATGCTGGTGGACAATATTGGGGATTTTTTATCTTTATAGATGACTAGCGGAAAAGCTTGGTGTTGACCAGGCATTTATTTACAGCTGTGCGTCCACGTCCGTACTATGCAGCGTCTGGCCTTGTCCTGAGTTTTTATGACGTATCTCCTGAAACATGTGTCGTACAATGATATAATTTTGTAGGTGCATTCAGCGTCATATGCGGATACTGTCTGCAAAATTTATTGCGAATATAGTAGCAAAGAAGTAACAAATTTAAATGTCACGAATGCTGTGATCCCCACACACTTGGGTGCAACCAATGTACACAGGATGCTTGGCTCGATCATTATGGCTACCATCACCGCTGGTCGAAATTGGACCAGCTGTGTCGACGTAGTGAAAATATAAATGTGCATAACATGGTAAATGTCCATTCTTTCCAGCCATCAGACCTGATCTACGATCAAAAATATCATGTAAAAGTGGTAGGGGCAACGGCCTTGCCGCAGTGGATACACCGGTTCCCGTCAGATCACTGAAGTTTAGCACTTTCGGGCGTGGTCGGCACTTGGATGGGTGACCATCCGGGCCGCTATGCGCTGTTTCCATTTTTCGGGTTGCACTCAGCCTTGCGATGCCAATTGAGGAACTACTCGACCGAATAGTAGCGGCTCCAGTCAAAGGAAACTACCACAACGAGTGGGAGAGCCAGCTCCTCCTCCACCCTCAGTGAGAATGACGTGGCGGTCGGATGGTCCTGATTGGCCACTTGTGGCCTGAACACGGAGTGCTTTCTTAAAGGAGTGCTCCCTACATAAAACTGACAGTCTTGACTCAGGGACTGTCCACGGTAAATGCTGCATTGGACCTACGAATACTATTAAAATAACGGTTTGAGTTCTCTTTAGTTGTCCAATCATCTGAAGTGAGTCCTTATTGAAGTAAGCTGAAAAATAGATTTTATGTTAATGGCGGATAAATTTTATGTTAATGGCGGCAAATTAACTTTACCCTAATGACACACAAGGTCAATGCCGTTCCATCACGTAAAGTACTCTCAGATCGAAATGTTTTGCATTACCAAATCTCCAATGTAGATCCATCATACCGCAATTATAATTCTCAAAATAATTTGGAGCTACGTTCAATGCATATTTAAATGCATCTTTCAAAACAATACCAGAATTCTCATTAGATCATCATTATCAGTGCCTAGAGTATTCCAATTATTTCGTCTACCAAAAACCGCGTCTCACTATGGCTTTTTCAGTACGCTGTTTTGTTTTCCACTGCTGACAATAGAAACGATCTGGCAGATGTGACATTGTAGATGTCCAGTATGCGTGTCTTAATGCAAATAAACCGTCTGGAACATTTACCCTTGAACCTCCCTAGAATGGGATTTCATGGAACGTTATTACTTTCCTGTGTCCATTTCTATCACACCAGCTGATCGCCACGACTGGGGAGAGTGAGGAGGGGGTGGGGTGAAAGTTGGCAGCACTTTGAGTGGCAGAAACCTCACGTTTCCGTCATTTGTTTTCATAATGACGTAGTGCCAATTCGTCACATTGGACGCTTTTCTCTCGGAAACGTTTACATTCATCGTCTGGATATCAATGTCGCCTTCTGAGGTATGCAGTCGCACCACTCTGTACGAAATAGGTTCTAAGCTGATGCAGTTGACAAGTAACGTCGAAATATATCGTCACCTCGAAATATATCGACACCTCGAAATAAATCCACACCCAGAAATAAATCGCCAACCCGAAATAAATCGCAACCTCGAAATAAATCGACACCATGAAAAAAATCGAAACTTCGAAATAAATCGACACCTCCAAAAGACAGCTACATCGAAATGATTAGATATCCCGAAATATATCGACATCTAGACGCATTTCAGCTTACCATATAGATCGATATCTCGAATCTCACGGACCTCTCGAGATAAATCGAGGTATAGAAATATATCGATATCTTGAAATATATTGGTACCTAGTAATATAAAGATATCTCTAAAAATACAATATCTAGAAATTTATGGATTACTTGAGATATAGAGGTTTCTTGAAATATATCGATATCTCGAAAGGAATCGATATCTGAAGTACACCGATACATGGAATAATATATCGATAGCTCGAAATAAACAGACAACCCGATTTGTTTCGGTATATCAAACTAAATCGATATCACGACATAAACGGATACTTCGAAATCAATTGATACCTCGAAATAAATGGATGCCTCAATATAGATAGATATCTCGAAATAAATCGACATCTCGATATAATGAGTGCTTCGACATAAGTCGATATATCGAAATGAATCGATAATGGGAAAGAATGGACGTCTTGAAAAAAATCTGTACCGCTAAGAAAACGATTCTCGAAATAAATAGGTATATCGAAATATATCGCTATCTCGATAAATACCGATATCTAGTGGTCGGATATATGTTTCAAGTTGACTTGACATATCAGTATAGTTCGATATACATCAAAATACTTTGGATTTTCAATATACCGATAGATTTCTAGACCTCGGGGAAAAAATCGCCGATCCGACCTCAGTGCAAAAACGCAGACCTAGGGAAAAAACGCCGACCTCGGGGAAAAACGCAGACCTCGAGGGAAAAACGTCGACCTCGGGGTAAAACGCCGACCTCGTGGGAAAACGCCGACCTTCGGAAAACTGCCGACCTCAGGAAAAATCCAGTTCCATTAATTTACACAGACACTAATGTATGTCACCATTAGGTTCTCAAAATACAACCAAATTCCTGGTATTTATCACCTCACACAAAAAGTGGTCGTGACAGAAAAGTCTTGTTCTTTAGAAAGTTTAGAATGAGATGTTCTAAATATTGCAGTTTATCCATTTACAATAATCTACAAGCACTGCACAATGAGAAGAGACTGTCAACCACAGCACTTTGAAATAGTGGACAGCCAGGAAGACAGAGGTTGCATTGCTGTTTCTAATCCTCTGGTGCTTGAGATTTAGAATCCAGGATTGCCTCGAATGAGAACAGCAATAATGGATGTCCTGCACCAGTGTAGAACTTACTCTGGAACTCCACAGAAAATCACAAGGCACAATTATATCACATCATTCTCAGCAAACTACAGAAGCCTCTAATGGACGTAACAACGTTGTCACCTCCTTCACCAGTGAAAGATCTTAGTAGCTATTGAGTCAAGAGTAGGTGGCCAATTAATAATTTGTTGCTCAAAGCTAACTTCAGTGTATATGGGAATACTCAGTGGACATCTTTAACCATCATATTTTACTGTCTAAGATATGTCAACTTCTCAGACTATAAGTATAAGCAGAGCTTGGTCTTTCCCAATCCGAGATTGTTTAGAATGGGTATCAAGGGAATCAGATCCACTGGGCATTTAGAGCAACCTGCTTTAAACAATATGAGCAGGCAGTAGACACAGACACAGAATTTGGAATTTCTCTGTGAAGTGGTTACCTTCATCGTCTGAAAACTTATGTTGTGTGCTGCGCTATGTGGAGGTACTAATAGCAACACAGTAAAACACAGAAGAAGCTTATAAGTTGATGTAATCAGCCAGTAAGAAGCACTAAACTTTAAGTTTCAGTAATCGATTATTGACTTATTATCCGGCTTTGGTGCCTTGACATTACCGACGACCTTAAGATTTTGCATGAAGAGAGGCCTAAAAGCCACGTTACACGAGAGAATGTGAAAAGTGTTCATATGTAGTAAAAACCTAAGAAATAAGCCCGTTTTCGTCATTTGCTATCAAATCGACGTATTGCCAGAGCGTTACATTGGCAGCTTTTCTCTCTGAAACGGTTACATTTATCGTCTGCAAACTTATGTCGCGTGCTAAGGAATGCTGAGACACTAAAAACAACACAGTAGAACATAGAGGAAGCTTCTAGGTTGATGTAATTAGCCCGTAGGAAACAGTACAATTCAGGTTTTAGTTATCGATTAGTTGGGAGCTCCAATGTTAGGCGCGTAATGGGGCCCCTTAGGGATACGGCGGCTAAGGAGGGGAAGAAATCCAGTGTGCACTTCGTGTGCATTCCGGGAGGAGTCATTCCTGATGTGGAAAGGGTCATTCCGGATGCCATGAAGAGCACAGGGTGCAGCCAGCTGCAGGTGGTGGCACATGTCGGCACTAATGACGTGTGTCGCTTTGGATCAGAGGAAATTCTCTCTGGATTCCAGCGGCTATCTGATTTGGTGAAGGCTGCCGGTCTTTCTTACGAGATGAAGGCAGAGCTGACCATCTGCAGCATCGTTGAGAAAACCGACTGCGGACCTTTGGTGCAGAGCCGGATGGAGGGTCTGAATCAGAGGCTCAGACGGTTTTGCAACCTTATTGGCTGCAGATTCATTGACTTGCGCCATAGGCTGGTGGGGTTGCGGGTTCCGCTGAATAGGTCAGGAGTTCACTACACTCAGCTGGCGGCTACACGGGTAGCGGAGGCTGTGTGGCGTGGACTGGGCGGTTTTTTAGGTTAGAAGGCCTCGGGAAAGTGCGGGATGGGCTGCAATGTCAAAGGGTGCTTGGCAATTACAGGACGTGCTTGGATCAAGGAACAGTCGGAATTATAGTTGTAAATTGTTGTAGTTGCGCTGGAAAAGTCCCTGAGCTTCAAGCGCTAATAGAAAGCACAGAAGCTGATATCGTTATAGGTACAGAAAGCTGGCTAAAGCCTGAAATAAGTTCTGCAGAAATTTTTACGAAGTCTCAGACGGTGTTCAGGAAAGATAGATTAGGCAGAATTGGTGGTGGAGTGTTTGTGTCTGTCAGTAGTGGTTTATCTTGTAGTGAAGTCGAAGTAGATACTCCGTGTGAATTGGTGTGGGTGGAGGTTATACTTAAAAGCCGAATTAAGTTAACAATTAGCTCCTTCTACCGACCCCCAGACTCCGATGATACAGTTGCAGAACAGTTCAGAGAAAGTTTGAGTCTCGTAACAAATAAATACCCAACTCATACGGTTATAGTTGGTGGGGATTTCAACCTACCCTCGGTATGTTGGCAAAAATACTTGTTCAAAGCCGGTGGTAGGCAGAAAACGTCTTCCGAGATTGTCCTAAATGCATTCTCCGAAAATTATTTCGAGCAGTTAGTCCACGAACCCACGCGAATTGTAAATGGTTGCGAAAACACACTTGACCTCTTGACCACAAACAATCCAGAGCTGATAGAGAGCATCATGACTGATACAGGGATTAGTGATCACAAGGTCATTGTAGCTAGGCTCAATACCATTTCTTCCAAATCCATCAGAAACAAACGCAAAATAATTTTATTTAAAAAAGCGGATAAAGTGCCACTAGAAGCCTTCCTAAAAGACAATTTCCATTCCTTCCGAACTGACTATGCGAATGTAGACGAGATGTGGCTCAAATTCAAAGACATAGTAGCAACAGCAATTGAGATATTCATACCTCATAAATTGGTAAGAGATGGAACGGATCCCCCGTGGTACACAAAAAAAGTCCGAACGCTGTTGCAGAGGCAACGGAAAAAACATGCGAAGTTCAGAAGAACGCGAAATCCCGAAGATGGGCTAAAATTTACAGACGCGCGAAATTTGGCACGTACTTCGATGCGAGATGCCTTTAATAGGTTCCACAACGAAACATCGTCTCGAAATTTGGTAGAAAATCCGAAGAAATTCTGGTCGTATGTAAAGTAGACAAGCGGCAAGACGCAGTCAATACCTTCGCTGCGCAGTGCCGATGGTACTGTTATCGACGACTGTGCTGCTAAAGCGGAGTTATTGAACGCAGTTTTCCGAAATTCCTTCACCAGGGAAGACGAATGGAATATTCCAGAATTTGAAACACGAACATCTGCTAGCATGAGTTTCTTAGAAGTAGATACCTTAGGGGTTGCGAAGCAACTCAAATCGCTTGATACGGGCAAGTCTTCAGGTCCAGATTGTATACCGATTAGGTTCCTTTCAGATTACGCTGATACTATAGCTCCCTACTTAGCACTCATATACAACCGCTCGCTCACCGATAGATCTATACCTACAGATTGGAAAATTGCGCAGGTCGCACCAGTGTTCAAGAAGGATAGTAGGAGTAATCCATTTAACTACAGACCTATATCATTGACGTCGGTTTGCAGTAGGGTTTTGGAGCATATACTGTATTCAAACATTATGAATCACCTCGAAGGGAACGATCTATTGACACGTAATCAGCATGGCTTCAGAAAACATCGCTCTTGTGCAACGCAGCTAGCTCTTTATTCGCACGAAGTAATGGCCGCTATCGACAGGGGATCTCAAGTTGATTCCGTATTTATAGATTTCCGGAAAGCTTTTGACACCGTTCCCCACAAGCGACTTCTAATCAAGCTGCGGAGCTATGGGGTATCGTGTCAGTTGTGCGACTGGATTCGTGATTTCCTGTCAGGAAGGTCGCAGTTCGTAGTAATAGATGGCAAATCATCGAGTAAAACTAAAGTGATATCAGGTGTTCCCCAGGGAAGCGTCCTGGGACCTCTACTGTTCCTGATCTATATAAATGACCTGGGTGACAATCTGAGCAGTTCTCTTAGACTGTTCGCAGATGATGCTGTAATTTAACGTCTAGTAAGGTCATCCGAAGACCAGTATCAGCTGCAAAGCGATTTAGAAAAGATTGCTGTATGGTTTGTCAGGTGGCAGCTGACGCTAAATAACGGAAAGTGTGAGATGATCCACATGAGTTCCAAAAGAAATCCGTTGGAATTCGATTACTCGATAAATAGTACAATTCTCAAGGCTGTCAATTCAACTAAGTACCTTGATGTTAAAATTACGAACAACTTCAGTTGGAAGGACCACATAGATAATATTGTCGGTAGGGCCAGCCAAAGGTTGCGTTTCATTGGCAGGACACTTAGAAGATGCAAGAAGTCCACTAAAGAGACAGTTTACACTACACTCGTTCGTCCTCTGTTAGAATATTGCTGCGCGGTGTGGGATCCTTACCAGGTGGGATTGACGGAGGACATCGAAAGGGTGCAAAAACGGGCAGCTCGTTTTGTATTATCGCGTTATAGGGGAGAGAGTGTGGCAGATATGATACACGAGTTGGGATGGAAGTCATTACAGCATAGACGTTTTTCGTCATGGCGAGACCTTTTTACGAAATTTCAGTCACCAACTTTCTCTTCCGAATGCGAAAATATTTTGTTGAGCCCAACCTACATAGGTAGGAATGATCATCAAAATAAAATAAGAGAAATCAGAGCTCGAACAGAAAGGTGTAGCTGTTCGTTTTTCCCGCTCGCTGTTCGGGAGTGGAACAGTAGGAGATAGTATGATTGTGGTTCGATGAACCCTCTGAAAAGCACTTAAATGCGAATTGCAGAGTAGTCATGTAGATGTAGATGTAGATGATTTATTAGCCGGCTTTGGTGCCAGTGAAATTACCGACTACCTTAAGATTTGGCATTAAACAAGGTCTGGCAGCCACGTTACACGAGAGAATGTGAAAAGTGTTCATATGTACTAAAAACCAAGGAAATCCGCCCGTTTTCACATCTGCTTTCGAATCCACGTAATGCCAGATCGTCACATTGGCCGTTTCCTCTCTGAAACGGTTACATTTATTGTTTGCATAGCTATGTAGCGTGCTGCGGTTTGCGGAGACACTAAAAGCACCATAGTAAAACACAGAAGAAGCTTTTAATTTGGTGTAATAGCCAGTAAGAAGCAGTACAATTCAAGTTTTAGTTATCGATTATTGAATTTTTAGCCGGCTTTGGTGCCTTGGACATGAGCTAGGACCTTAAGATTTGGCATGAAGGGAGGTCTGGCAGCCACGTTGCACGGGAGAAAGTGAGAAGTTTTTATGTGCAGTAAAAACCTAAGAAATCCGCCCGTTTTCGTCATCTGCTTTCGAATCGACGTAATGCCAGATCGTCACATTGGCCGTTTTCCCTCTGAAACGGTTACATTTATCGTGTGCAAACTTATGTCGCGTGTTGCGGTATGCGGAGACACTAAAAGCACCATAGTAGAACACAGAAGAAGCTTCTAAGTTGATGTAATAGCCAGTAAGCAACTGTACAATTGAAGTATTAGTTATCGATTAGTGAATTTTTAGAAGGCTTTAGTGCATTCGACATGAGCTAGGACCTTACGATTTAGTATGAAGGGAGGTCTATGAGCCATATCGCACGGGAGAATGTGAAAAGTGTTCACATCTAGTAAAAACCTGAGAAATCCGCCCGTTATCGTCATTTGCTATCGAATCGAATTAATGCCAGATCGTCACATTTTCCGCTCTTCTTTCTGAAACGGTTACATTTATCGTGTGCCATGCTATGTCGCTTGCTGCGGTAGTCGGAGACACTAAAAGCACCATAGTAGAACAGAGAAGAAGCTTCTAAGTTGATCTAATAGCCAGTAAGCAGCTGTACAATTCAAGTATTAGTTACCGAGTATTGACTTTTTAGATGGCTTTAATGCACTGGACATGAGCTAGGACCTTACGTTTTAGTAAGAACGTAGATCTAGCTGCCACGTTGCACGGGAGAACGTGAAAAGTGTTCACATCTAGTAAAAACCTGAGAAATCCGCTCGTTTTCGTCATTTGCTATCCAATCGACTTAATTACAGATCGTCACATTGGCCGCTCTTCTCTCTGAAACGATTACATTTATCGTGTGCAAAGCTATGTCGCGTGCTGCAGTATGCGGAGACACTAAAAGCACCATAGTAGAACAGAGAAGAAGCTTCTAAGTTGATGTAATAGCAAGTAAGAAGCAGTACAATTCAAGTTTTAGTTGTCAGTTATAGACTTTTTAGATGGCTTCAGTGCATTGTACATGAGCTAGGACCTTAATATTTAGTATGAAAGGAGGTCTAGCGGCCACGTTGCACGGGAGAACGTGAAAAGTGTTCATATCTAGTAAAAACCTGAGAAATCCGACCGTTATAGTCATTTGCTATCGAATCGACGTAATGCCAGATCGTCACATTTTCCGCTCTTTTTTCTGAAACGGTTACATTTATCGTGTGCAAAGCTATGTCGCGTGCTGCGGTATGCGGAGACACTAAATACACCATAGTAGAACACAGAAGAAGCTTCTAAGTTCATGTAATACCCAGTAAGAAGCAGTACAATTCAAGTATTAGCTTTCGATTATTGACTTTTTAGCCGGCTTTGGTGCCTTGGACTTGAGCTTGGACCTTAAGATTTTGCATGAAAGGAGGACTAGCAGAAGCGTTGCACGGGATAATGTGAAAAGTCTTCTTATGTAGTAAAAACCTGAGATATCAGTCCGTTTTCGTCATTTTTTATCAAATCGACTTTAAGCCAGATCGTTACATTGGCCGCTCTTCTCTCTGAAACGGTTACGTTTATCGTCTCCAAAGAAGTGTCACGTGCTGCGGTATGCGGAGACACTAAAAGCACTATACTAGAACACATAGGAAACTTCCAAGTTGATGTAGTAGCCAGTAACACGTAGTTCAATTCAAGTTTTTGTTATCGATTATTCACTTTTTAGCCGGCTTTGGTGCCTTGGACACGAGCTAGGACCTTAAGATTCTGCATGAAAGGAGGACTAGCAGCCGCGTTGCACGGGAGAATTTGAAAAGTGTTCATATGTAGTAAAAACCTGAGACATCCGTCCGTTTTCGTCATTTGTTATCAAATCGACTTAAAGCCAGATTGTTACATTGGCCGCTCTTCTCTCTGAAACGGTTACATTTATCGTCTGCAAACTTATGTTGCGTGCTAAGGAATGCGGAGACACTAAAAACAACACAGTAGAACACAGGAGACGCTTCTAGGTTGATGTAATTAGCCCTTAGGAAACAGTACAATTCAGGTTTTAGTTATCGATTATTGATTTATTAGCCGGCTTTGGTGCCAGTGAAATGACCGACTACCGTAAAATTTGGCATTAATCAAGGTCTGATGAGCCACGTTTGCACGAGAGAATGTGAAAAGTGTTCATATGTACTAAAAACCTAAGAAATCCGCCCGTTTTCGTCATTTTTTATCGTATCGACTTAAAGCCAGATCGTCACATTGGCCGCTCTTCTCTCTGAAACGATTACATTTATCATGTGCAAAGCCATGTCGCGTGCTGCAGTATGCGGAGACACTAAAAGCACCATAGTAGAACAGAGAAGAAGCTTCTAAGTTGATGTAATAGCAAGTAAGAAGCAGTACAATTCAAGTTTTAGTTGTCAGTTATAGACTTTTTAGATGGCTTCAGTGCATTGTACATGAGCTAGGACTTTAATATTTAGTATGAAAGGAGGTCTAGCGGCCACGTTGCACGGGAGAACGTGAAAAGTGTTCATATCTAGTAAAAACCTGAGAAATCCGACCGTTATAGTCATTTGCTATCGAATCGACGTAATGCCAGATCGTCACATTTTCCGCTCTTTTTTCTGAAACGGTTACATTTATCGTGTGCAAAGCTATGTCGCGTGCTGCGGTATGCGGAGACACTAAATACACCATAGTAGAACACAGAAGAAGCTTCTAAGTTCATGTAATACCCAGTAAGAAGCAGTACAATTCAAGTATTAGCTTTCGATTATTGACTTTTTAGCCGGCTTTGGTGCCTTGGACTTGAGCTTGGACCTTAAGATTTTGCATGAAAGGAGGACTAGCAGAAGCGTTGCACGGGATAATGTGAAAAGTCTTCTTATGTAGTAAAAACCTGAGATATCAGTCCGTTTTCGTCATTTTTTATCAAATCGACTTTAAGCCAGATCGTTACATTGGCCGCTCTTCTCTCTGAAACGGTTACGTTTATCGTCTCCAAAGAAGTGTCACGTGCTGCGGTATGCGGAGACACTAAAAGCACTATACTAGAACACATAGGAAACTTCCAAGTTGATGTAGTAGCCAGTAACACGTAGTTCAATTCAAGTTTTTGTTATCGATTATTCACTTTTTAGCCGGCTTTGGTGCCTTGGACACGAGCTAGGACCTTAAGATTCTGCATGAAAGGAGGACTAGCAGCCGCGTTGCACGGGAGAATTTGAAAAGTGTTCATATGTAGTAAAAACCTGAGACATCCGTCCGTTTTCGTCATTTGTTATCAAATCGACTTAAAGCCAGATTGTTACATTGGCCGCTCTTCTCTCTGAAACGGTTACATTTATCGTCTGCAAACTTATGTTGCGTGCTAAGGAATGCGGAGACACTAAAAACAACACAGTAGAACACAGAAGACGCTTCTAGGTTGATGTAATTAGCCCTTAGGAAACAGTACAATTCAGGTTTTAGTTATCGATTATTGATTTATTAGCCGGCTTTGGTGCCAGTGAAATGACCGACTACCGTAAAATTTGGCATTAATCAAGGTCTGATGAGCCACGTTTGCACGAGAGAATGTGAAAAGTGTTCATATGTACTAAAAACCTAAGAAATCCGCCCGTTTTCGTCATTTTTTATCGTATCGACTTAAAGCCAGATCGTCACATTGGCCGCTCTTCTCTCTGAAACGATTACATTTATCGTGTGCAAAGCTATGTCGCGTGCTGCAGTATGCGGAGACACTAAAAGCACCATAGTAGAACAGAGAAGAAGCTTCTAAGTTGATGTAATAGCAAGTAAGAAGCAGTACAATTCAAGTTTTAGTTGTCAGTTATAGACTTTTTAGATGGCTTCAGTGCATTGTACATGAGCTAGGACTTTAATATTTAGTATGAAAGGAGGTCTAGCGGCCACGTTGCACGGGAGAACGTGAAAAGTGTTCATATCTAGTAAAAACCTGAGAAATCCGACCGTTATAGTCATTTGCTATCGAATCGACGTAATGCCAGATCGTCACATTTTCCGCTCTTTTTTCTGAAACGGTTACATTTATCGTGTGCAAAGCTATGTCGCGTGCTGCGGTATGCGGAGACACTAAATACACCATAGTAGAACACAGAAGAAGCTTCTAAGTTCATGTAATACCCAGTAAGAAGCAGTACAATTCAAGTATTAGCTTTCGATTATTGACTTTTTAGCCGGCTTTGGTGCCTTGGACTTGAGCTTGGACCTTAAGATTTTGCATGAAAGGAGGACTAGCAGAAGCGTTGCACGGGATAATGTGAAAAGTCTTCTTATGTAGTAAAAACCTGAGATATCAGTCCGTTTTCGTCATTTTTTATCAAATCGACTTTAAGCCAGATCGTTACATTGGCCGCTCTTCTCTCTGAAACGGTTACGTTTATCGTCTCCAAAGAAGTGTCACGTGCTGCGGTATGCGGAGACACTAAAAGCACTATACTAGAACACATAGGAAACTTCCAAGTTGATGTAGTAGCCAGTAACACGTAGTTCAATTCAAGTTTTTGTTATCGATTATTCACTTTTTAGCCGGCTTTGGTGCCTTGGACACGAGCTAGGACCTTAAGATTCTGCATGAAAGGAGGACTAGCAGCCGAGTTGCACGGGAGAATTTGAAAAGTGTTCATATGTAGTAAAAACCTGAGACATCCGTCCGTTTTCGTCATTTGTTATCAAATCGACTTAAAGCCAGATTGTTACATTGGCCGCTCTTCTCTCTGAAACGGTTACATTTATCGTCTGCAAACTTATGTTGCGTGCTAAGGAATGCGGAGACACTAAAAACAACACAGTAGAACACAGAAGACGCTTCTAGGTTGATGTAATTAGCCCTTAGGAAACAGTACAATTCAGGTTTTAGTTATCGATTATTGATTTATTAGCCGGCTTTGGTGCCAGTGAAATGACCGACTACCGTAAAATTTGGCATTAATCAAGGTCTGATGAGCCACGTTTGCACGAGAGAATGTGAAAAGTGTTCATATGTACTAAAAACCTAAGAAATCCGCCCGTTTTCGTCATTTTTTATCGTATCGACTTAAAGCCAGATCGTCACATTGGCCGCTCTTCTCTCTGAAACGATTACATTTATCGTGTGCAAAGCTATGTCGCGTGCTGCAGTATGCGGAGACACTAAAAGCACCATAGTAGAACAGAGAAGAAGCTTCTAAGTTGATGTAATAGCAAGTAAGAAGCAGTACAATTCAAGTTTTAGTTGTCAGTTATAGACTTTTTAGATGGCTTCAGTGCATTGTACATGAGCTAGGACCTTAATATTTAGTATGAAAGGAGGTCTAGCGGCCACGTTGCACGGGAGAACGTGAAAAGTGTTCATATCTAGTAAAAACCTGAGAAATCCGACCGTTATAGTCATTTGCTATCGAATCGACTTAATGCCAGATCGAATATTGGCAGCTCTTCTCTCTGAAACGGTTACATTTATCGTGTGCAAAGCTATGTCGCGTGCTGCAGTATACGGAGACACTAAAAGCACCAAATAGAGCACAGAAGAAGTTTCTAAGTTTATGTAATAGCCAGTAAGAAGCAGTACAATTCAAGATTCAGTTGTCGATTACTATCATTTTAGCCTTCTTTGGTACCTTGGACACGAGCAAGGACCTTACGATTTTGCATAAATGGAGGACTAGCAGCTGCGTTGCACGCGAGAATGTGAAAAGTGTTCATACGTAGTAAAAACCTGAGATATCCGTCCGTTTTCGTCATTTGTTATCATATCGACTTAAAGCCAGATCGTTACATTGGCCGCTCTTCTCTCTGAAACGGTTTCATTTATCGCTTGCAAAGCCATGTCGCGTGCTGCGTGCCGCGTTGCTATTGAGATTGTGAAAAGTGTTGATATGTACTAAAAAGATGAGAAATCCGTCCGTTTTCGACATTTGTTATCGAATCGACTTAAAGCCAGATCGTCACATTGGCCGCTCTTCTCTCTGAAACGGTTTTATTTATAGTCTGCAAAGCTATGTCGCGTGCTGAGGTATGCGGAGGCACTAAAAGCACCATAGTAGAACACACGTGAAGTTTCTAAGCTGATGTAGAAGCCAGTAAGAAGAAGTATAATTCAAGTTTTAGTTATCGATTATTGACTTTTTAGCCGGCTTTGTTGCCTTGGGCATGAGCTAGGACCTTAAAATTTTGCATGAAAGGAGGACTAGCAGCCGCGTTGCAAGGAAGAATGTGAAAAGTGTTCTTATGGAGTAAAAACCTGAGATATCGGTCCGGTTTCGTCATTTGTTATCAAATCGACTTGAAGCCAGATTGTTACATTGGCCGTTCTTCTCTCTGAAACCATTAAATTTATTGTCTGCAAAGGTATGTCGCTTGCTGCAGTATACGGAGACACTAAAAGCACCATAGTAGAACACAGAAGTAGCTTCTAAGTTGATGTAATAGCCAGTAAGATGTAGTACAATTCACATTTTAGTTATCGATTATTGACTTTTCAGACGGCTTTGGCGCCTTGGATTTGAACTAGGACCTTAAGTTTTTGCATAATGAAGGACTAGCAGCCGCTTTGCACGGGTAATTTGAAAAGTGTTCATAAGTAGTAAAAACCTGCGAAATCTGTCCGTTTTCGTCATTTGTTATCGTATAGACTTAAAGCCAGATCGTCACATTGGCCGCTCTTCTCTCTGAAACGGTTATATTTATAGTGTGCAAAGCTATGTCGCGTGTTGCGGTATGCGCGATACACTAAAAGCATCATAGCAGAACACAGAAGAAGCTTCAAAGTTGATGTAATAGCAAGTTAGAAATAGTACAATTCAAGTTATAGTTATCGATTATTGACCTTTTACCCTTCTTTGGTGATTTGGACATTAGCTAGGACCTTAAGATTTTGCATAAAGGGATGTCTAGCAGCCACTTTGCACGGGAGTATGTAAAAAGTGTTCATATATATAGTAAAAACCTGAGAAATCCGTCCGTTTTCGTCATTTGTTAACCATTCGACTTAAAGCCAGTTCGTCACATTGGCCGCTCTTCTCTCTGAAACGGTTTCATTTATCGTCTGCAAAGCTATGTCGTGTGCTGCGGTATGGGCTCGACACGTAAAGCACCATAGTAGAACACAGAAGAAGCTTCTAAGTTGACGTAATAGCTAGTAAGAAACAGTACAATTCAAGTTTTAGTTATTGATTATTTACCTTTTACCTTTCTTTGGTGCTTGCTTGATGGGAAGTCTGGCAGCCACGTTGCACGAGAGAATGTGAAAAGTGTTTATATGTAGTAAAAACCTGAGAAATCGGGCCGTTTTCGTTTTTTCTTATCGAATCGAATTAAAGCCAGATCGTCACACTGCCCGCTCTTGCCTCTGAAACGGTTACATTTATCGTCTGCATAGCTATGTCGCGTGCTGCGGCTTGCGGAGACACTAAAAGCACCATAGTAGAACACAGAAGAAGTTTCTAAGTTGAAGTAATAGCCAGTAAGAAGTAGTACAATTCACGTGTTAGTAATCGATTATTGACTTTTTAGACGGGTTTGGCGCCTTGGACTTGTGCTAGGACCTTAAGTTTTTGCATGATGAAGGACTAGCAGCCGCTTTGCACGGGTAATTTGAAAAGTGTTCATATGTGCTAAAAACCTGAGACATCTGCCATTTTCGCCATTTGTTATCAAATCGATTTAAAGCCAGATCGTTACATTGGCCACTCCTCTCTCTGAAACGGTTTCATTTATCGTCTGCAAAGCTGTGTCGTGTGCTGCGGTATGGGCTAGACACTAAAAGCACCATAGCCGATCACAGAAGAAGCTTCTAAGTTGATGTAATAGCCAGTAAGAAACACTACAATTCAAGTTTTAGTTATCGAATATTGACCTTTTACCCTTCTTTGGTGCCTTGGACATGAGCTAGGACCTTAAGATTTTGCTTGATGGGGAGTCTAGCAGACGCGTTGCACGGGAGAATGTGAAAAGTGTTCATATGTTGTAACAACCTGAGATATCCGTCCGTTTTTGTCATTTGTTATCGAATCGACTTAAACCCAGAACGTCACGTTGGCCGCTCTTCTCTCTGAAACGGTTACATTTATCGTCTACAAAGCTATGACGCGTGATGCGATATGCGGAGGCACTAAAAGCACCATAGTGGAACACAGAAGAAGCTTCTAAGCTGATGTAATAGCTAGTAAGAAGTATTACAATTCACGTATTAGTTATCGATTATTGTCCCTTTAGCCGTCTTTGGTGTCATGTACATGAGCTAGGACATTATGATTTGCATTAAAGGAGGACCAGCAGCCGCGTTGCTCGGGAGCATGTGATAAGTGTTGATAAGTAGTAAAAACCTGAGAAATCCGTCCGTTTTCCTCATCTCTTATCAAATCGTCTTAAAGCCAGAACGTTACATTGGCCGCGATTCGCTTTGTAACGGTTACATTTATCGTCTGCACAGCTATGTCGGGTGCTGTGGTATGCTTAGACAATAAATGCACCATAGTAGAACACAGAAGAAGCTTCTAAGTTGATGTAATAGCCAGTAAGAAATAGTACAATAACGTTTTAGATATCGATTATTGACTTTTTAGCTGGCTTTGGGGCCTTGGACATGAGCTAGGGCATTAAGATTTTGCATCAAAGGAGGACTAGCAGCTGCGTTGCACGGGAGAATGTGAAAAGTGTTCATATATAGTAAAAACCTGAGATATCCGACGGTTTTCGTCATTTGTTATCGAATCGACTTAAAGCCAGATCGTCACACTGGCCGCTCTTCTCTCTGAAACGGTTACATTTATCGTCTGCAAAGCTATGTCGAGTGCTGCGGTATGCAGAGATACTAAAAGCACCATAGTAGAACACAGAAGCAGCTTCTAAGTTGATGTAATAGCCAGTAAGAAGTAGTACAATTCAAGTTATAGTTATCGATTATTGACTATTTAGCCGTCTTTCGTGCCTTGGACATAAGCAGTGACATTAAGATTTGCGCATGAAAGGAGGACTAGCAGCTGCGTTGCACAGGCGAGAATGTGAAAAGTGTTGATAAGTAGTAAAAACCTGAGAAATCCGTCCGTTTTCCTCATCTGTTATCAAATCGACTTAAAGCCAGAACGTCAGATTGGCCGCTATTCACTCTGTAACGGTTACATTTATCGTCTGCAAAGCTATGTCGCGTGCTGTGGTATGCGAAGACAATATAGGCACCATAGTAGAATACAGAAGAAGCTTCTAAGTTGATGTAATAGCCAGTAAGAAGTAGGACGATAACGTTTTAGATATCGATTATTGACTTTTTAGCTGGCTTTGGGGCCTTGGACATGAGCTAGGACCTTAAGACTTTGCATCAAAGGAGAACTAGCAGCTGCGTTGCACGGGAGAATGTGAAAAGTGTTCACATGTAGTACAAACCTGAGAAATCCGTCCGTTTTCGTCATTTCTTATCAAATCGACTTAAAGCCAGAACGTTACATTGGCCGCTCTTCTCTCTGAAACGGTACCATTTATCTCCTGCAAAGCTATGTCGCGTGCTGCGGTATGCCGAGACACTAACAGCACCATAGTAGAACACAGAAGAAGCTTCTAAGTTGATGTAATTGCCAGTAAGAAGTAGTACAATAACGTTTTAGATATCGATTATTGACTTTTTAGCTGGCTTTGGAGCCTTGGACATGAGGTAGGACCTTCAGATTTTGCATCTAAGGAGGACTAGCAGCTGCGTTGCACGGGAGAATGTGAAAAGTGTTCATATATAGTAAAAACCTGAGATATCCGTCCGTTTTCGTCATTTGTTATCGAATCGACTTAAAGCCAGATCATCACACTGGCCGCTCTTCTCTCTGAAACGGTTACATTTATCGTCTGCAAAGCTATGTCGAGTGCTGCGGTATGCAGAGATACTAAATGCACCATAGTAGAACACAGAAGAAGCTTCTAAGTTGATGTAATAGCCAGTAAGAAGTAGTACAATTCAAGTTTTAGTTATCGATTATTGACTATTTAGCCGTCTTTCGTGCCTTGGACATAAGCTGTGACATTAAGATTTGCGCATGAATGGAGGACTAGCAGCTGCGTTGCACAGGCGAGAATGTGAAAAGTGTTGATAAGTAGTAAAAACCTGAGAAATCCGTCCGTTTTCCTCATCTGTTATCAAATCGACTTAAAGCCAGAACGTTACATTGGCCGCTATTCTCTCTGTAACGGTTACATTTATCGTCTGCAAAGCTATGTCGCGTGCTGTGGTATGCGGAGACAATATAGGCACCATAGTAGAATACAGAAGAAGCTTCTAAGTTGATGTAATAGCCAGTAAGAAGTAGCACGATAACGTTTTAGATATCGATTATTGACTTTTTAGCTGGCTTTTGGGCCTTGAACATTAGCTACGGCATTAAGATTTTGCATCAAAGGAGGACTAGCGGCTGCGTTGCACGGGAGAATGTGAAAAGTGTTCATATGTAGTAAAAACCTGAGAAATCCGTTCGTTTTCGTCATTTCTTATCAAATCGACTTAAAGCCAGATCGTCACATTGGTCGCTCTTCTCTCTGAAACGGTTACATTTATCGTCTGCAAAGCTATGTCGCGTGCTGCGGTATGCGGAGACACTAACAGCACCATAGTAGAAATCAGATGAAACTCCTAAGTTGATGTAATAGCCAGTAAGAAGTAGTGCAATAACGTTTTAGATACCGATTATTGAATTTTTAGCTGGCTTTGGGGCCTTGGACATGAGCTAGGACCTTAAGATTTTGCATCAAAGGAGAACTAGCAGCTGCGTTGCACGGGAGAATGTGAAAAGTGTTCATGTGTAGTAAAAACCTGAGAAATCCGTCCGTTTTCGTCATTTCTTACCAAATCGACTTAAAGCAAGACCGTCACATTTGTCGCTCTTCTCTCTGTAACTGTTACATTTAACCATCTGCAAAGCTATATCGCGTGCTGCGGTATGTAGAGACACTAACAGTACCATAGTAGAACCCTGGTGAAACTTCTAAGTTGAAGTAATAGCCAGTAAGAAGTAGTGCAATAACGTTTTAGATATCGATTATTGACTTTTTAGCTGGCTTTGGGGTCTTGGACATGAGCTAGGGCCTTAAGATCTTGCATCAAAAGAGGACTAGCAGCTGCGTTGCACGGGAGAATGTGAAAAGTGTTCACATGTAGTACAAACCTGAGAAATCCGTCCGTTTTCGTCATTTCTTATCAAATCGACTTAAAGCCAGAACGTTACATTGGCCGCTCTTCTCTCTGAAACGGTACCATTTATCTCCTTTAAAGCTATGTCGCGTGCTGCGGTATGCCGAGACACTAACAGCACCATAGTAGAACACAGAAGAAGCTTCTAAGTTGATAACACTGCCAGTAAGAAGTAGTACAATAACGTTTTAGATATCGATTATTGATTTTTAGCTGGCTTTGGGGCCTTGAACATGAGCTACGGCCTTAAGATTTTGCATCAAAGGAGGACTAGCAGCTGCGTTGCACGGGAGAATGTGAAAAGTGTTCATATGTAGTAAAAACCTGAGAAAACCGTTCGTTTTCGTCATTTCTTATCAAATCGACTTACAGCAAGATCGTCACATTGGTCGCTCTTCTCTCTGAAACTGTTACATTTATCATGTGCAAAGCTATGTCGCGTGCTGCGGTTTGCGGATACTCTAACAGCACCATCGTAGAACACAGATGAAACTTCTAAGTTGATGTAATAGCCAGTAAGAAGTAGGACAATAACGTTTTAGATTTCGATTATTGACTTTTTAGCTGGCTTTGGGGTCTTGGACATGAGCTAGGACCTTAAGACTTTGCATCAAAGGAGGACTAGCAGCTGCGTTGCACGGGAGAATGTGAAAAGTGTTCATATGTAGTAAAAACCTGAAAAATCCGTCCGTTTTCTTCATTTCTTATCAAATCAAATTAAAGCCAGAACGTTACATTGGCCGCCCTTCTCTCTGAAACGGTACCATTTATCGCCTGCAAAGCTATGTCTCGTGCTGCGGTATGCCGAGACACTAACAGCACCATAGTAACGCAGAAGAAGCTTCTAAGTTGATGTAATAGCCAGTAAGAAGTAGTACAATAACGTTTTAGATATCGATTATTGACTTTTTAGCTGGCATTGGGGCCTTGGACATGAGCTAGGACCTTAAAATTTTGCATCAAAGAAGGACTAGATGCTCCGTTGCACGGGAGAATGTGAAAAGTATTCATATGCAGTACAAACCTGAGAAATCCGTCCGTTTTCGTAATTTCTTATCAAATCGACTTAAAGCCAGGACGTCACATTGGACGCTCTTCTCTCTGAAAAGGTTACATTACTCGTCTACAGAGCTATGTCGCGTGCTGCGGTATGCGGAGACACTAACAGCACCATAGTAGAACACAGATGAAATTTCTAAGTTGATGTAACAGCCAGTAAGAAGTAGTGCAATAACGTTTTAGATATCGATTATTGACTTTTTAGCTGGCTTTGGTGTCTAGGACATGAGCTAGGACCTTAAGACTTTGCATCAAAGGAGGACTAGCAGCTGCGTTGCACGGGAGAATGTGAAAAGTGTTCATATGTAGTAAAAACCTGAGACATCCGTCCGTTTTCGTCATTTTTCTTATCAAATCGACTTAAAGCCAGATCGTCACATTGGTCGCTCTTCTCTCTGAAACGGTTACATTTATCGTCTGCAAAGCTATGTCGCGTGCTGCGGTATGCGGAGAGACTAACAGCACCATAGTAGAAAACAGATGAAACTTCTAAGATGATGTAATAGCCAGTAAGAAGTAGGACAATAACGTTTTAGATTTCGATTATTGACTTTTTAGCTGGCTTTGGTGCCTTGGACGTGAGCTAGGACCTTAAGATTTTGCATCAATGGAGAACTAGCAGCTGTGTTGCACGGGAGAATGTGAAAAGTGTTCATATGTAGTAAAAACATGAGAAATCCGTCCGTTTTCGTCATTTCTTATCAAATCGACTTAAAGCCAGATCGTCACATTGGTCGCTCTTCTCTCTGAAACGGTTACATTTATCGTCTGCAAAGCTATGTCGCGTGCTGCGGTATGCGGAGACACTAACAGCACCATAGTAGAAGACTGATGAAACTTCTGAGTTGATGTAATAGCCAGTAAGAAGTAGTACAACAAAGTTTTAGATATCGATTATTGACTTTTTAGCTGGCTTTGGGGTCTTGGACATGAGCTAGGACCTTAAGACATTGCATCAAAGGAAGACTAGCAGCTGTGTTCCACGGGAGAATGTGAAAAGTGTTCATGTGTAGTAAAAACCTGAGAAATCCGTCCGTTTTCGTCATTTCTTATCAAATCGACTTAAAGCCAGATCGTCACATTGGTCGCTCTTCGCTCTGAAACGGTTACATTTGTTACATTTATCGTCTGCAAAGCTATGTTGCGTGCTGCGGTATGCGGAGAGACTATCAGCACCATAGTAGAACACTTATGAAACTTCTAAGTTGATGTAATAGCCAGTAAGAAGTAGTACATTAACGTTTTAGATTTCGATTATTGACTTTTTAGCTGGCTTTGGGGCCTTGGACTTGAGCTAGTACCTTAAGATTTTGCATCAATGGAGAACTAGCAGCTGCGTTGCACGGGAGAATGTGAAAAGTGTTCATATGTAGTAAAAACATGAGAAATCCGTCCGTTTTCGTCATTTCTTATCAAATCGACTTAAAGCCAGATCGTCACATTGGTCGCTCTTCTCTCTGAAACGGTTACATTTATCGTCTGCAAAGCTATGTCGCGTGCTGCGGCATGCGGAGACACTAACAGCACCATAGTAGAACACTGATGAAACTTCTAAGTTGATGTAATTGCCAGTAAGAAGTAGTATAATAACGTTTTAGATATCGATTATTGACTTTTTAGCTGGCATTGGGTTCTTGAACATGAGCTAGGACCTTAAGACCTTTCATCAAAGGAGGACTAGCAGCTGCGTTGCACGGGAGAATGTGAAAAGTGTTCATATGTAGTAAAAACCTGAGAAATTCGTCCGTTTTCGTCATTTCTCATCAAATCGACTTAAAGCCAGATCGTCTCATTGGTCACTCTTCTCTCTGAAACGGTTACATTTATCGTCTGTAAAGCTATGTCACATGCTGCGGTATGCGGAGACACTAACAGTACCATAGTAGAACACAGATGAAACTTCTAAGTTGATGTGATAGCCAGTAAAAAGTAGTACAATAACGTTTTATATATCGATTATTGACTTTTTATTTGGCTTTGGGGCCTTGGACATGACCTAGGACCTTAAGATATTGCATCAAAAAAGGACAAGCAGCTGCGTTGAACGGGAGAATGTGAAAAGTGTTCATATGTGGTAAAAACCTGAGAAATCCGTCCGTTTTCGTCATTTCTCATCAAATCGACTTAAAGCCAGATCGTCTCATTGGTCACTCTTCTCTCTGAAACGGTTACATTTATCGTCTGTAAAGCTATGTCACATGCTGCGGTATGCGGAGACACTAACAGAACCATAGTAGAAAACAGATGAAACTTCTAAGTTGATGTAATTGCCAGTAAGAAGTAGTACAATAACGTTATAGATACCGATTATTGACTTTTTAGCTGGCTTTGGGGTATTGGACATGAGCTAGGACATTAAGATTTTGCATCAATGGAGAACTAGCAGCTGCGTTGCACGGGAGAATGTGAAAAGTGTTCATTCGTAGTAAAAACCTGAGAAATCCGTCAGTTTTCGTCATTTCTTATCAAATCGACTTCAAGGCAGAACGTCACATTGGCCGCTCTTCTCTCTGAAACGGTTACATTTATCGTCTGCAAAGCTGTGTCGCGTGCTGCGGTATGCGGAGACACTAACAGTACCATAGTAGAACACAGATGAAACTTCTAAGTTGATGTGATAGCCAGTAAAAAGTAGTACAAAATCGTTTTATATATCGATTATTGACTTTTTATTTGGCTTTGGGGCCTTGGACATGAGCTAGGACCTTAAGATTTTGCATCAAAAAAGGACTAGCAGCTGCTTTGCACGGGAGAATGTGAAAAGTGTTTATATGTAGTAAAAACCTGAGAAATTCGTCCGTTTTCGTCATTTCTCATCAAATCGACTTAAAGCCAGATCGTCTCATTGGTCACTCTTCTCTCTGAAACGGTTACATTTATCTGTAAAGCTATGTCACATGCTGCGGTATGCGGAGACACTAACAGCACCACAGTAGAAAACAGATGAAACTTCTAAGTTGATGTAATTGCCAGTAAGAAGTAGTACAATAACGTTATAGATACCGATTATTGACTTTTTAGCTGGCTTTGGGGTATTGGACATGAGCTAGGACCTTAAGATTTTGCATCAAAGGAGGACTAGCAGCTGCGTTGCACGGGAGAATGTGAAAAGTGTTCATATGTAGTAAAAACCTGAGAAATCCTTCAGTTTTCGTCATTTCTTATCAAATCGACTTACAGCCAGATCGTCACATTGGTCGCTCTTCTCTCTGAAACGGTTACATTTATAGTCTGCAAAGCTATGTCGCGTACTGCGGTATGCATAGACACTAACAGCACCATAGTAGAACAATGATGAAACTGCTAAGTTGATGTAATAGCCAGTAAAAAGTAGTACAATAACGTTTTAGATATCGATTATTGACTTTTTAGCTGGCATTGGGGTCTTGGACATGAGCTAGGACCTTAAGACTTTGCATCAAAGGAGGACTAGCAGCTGCGTTGCACGGGAGAATGTGAAAAGTGTTCATGTGTAGTAAAAACCTGAGGAATCCGTCCGTTTTTGTCATTTCTGATCAAATCGACTTAAAGCCAGATCGTCACATTGGTCGCTCTTCTCCCTGAAACGGTTACATTTATCGTCTGCAAAGCTATGTCGCGTGCTGCGATATGCGGAGACACTAACAGCACCATAGTAGAACACTGATGAAACTTCTAAGTTGATGTAATAGCCAGTAAGAAGTAGTACAATAACGTTTTAGATATCGATTATTGACTTTTTAGCTGGCTTTGGGGTCTTGGACATGAGCTAGGAACTTAAGACTTTGCATCAAAGGAGGACTAGCAGCTGCGTTGCACGGGAGAATGTGAAAAGTGTTCATATGTAGTAAAAACCTGAGAAATCCGTTCGTTTTGTTCATTTCTTATCAAATCGACTTAAAGCCAGATCGTCACATTGGTCGCTCTTCTGTCTGAAACGGTTACATTTATCGTCTGCAAAGCTATGTCGCGTGCTGCGGTATGCGGAGACACTAACAGCACCATAGTAGAACACAGATGAAACTTCTAAGTTGATGTAATAGGCAGTAAGAAGTAGTACAATGACGTTTTAGATATCGATTATTGAATTTTTGCTGGCTTTGGGGCCTTGGACATGAGCTAGGACCTTAAGATTTTGCATCAAAGGAGAACTAGCAGCTGCGTTGCACGGGAGAAAGTGAAAATTGTTCATATGTAGTAAAAACCTGAGAAATCCGTCCGTTTTCGTCATTTCTTATCAAATCGACTTAAAGCCAGATCGTCATATTGGTCGCTCTTCTCTCTGAAACGGTTACATTTATCGTCTGCAAAGCTATGTCGCGTGCTGCGGTATGCGGAGACACTAACAGCACCATAGTAGAACACTGATGAAACTTCTAAGTTGATGTATTAGCCAGTAAGAAGTAGTACAATAACGTTTTAGATATCGATTATTGACTTTTTAGCTGGCTTTGGGGTCTTAGACATGAGCTAGGACCTTAAGACATTGCATCAAAGGAGGGCTAGCAGCTGCGTTGCACGGGAGAATGTGAAAAGTGTTCATGTGTAGTAAAAACCTGAGAAATCCGTCCGTTTTCGTCATTTGTTATCGAATCGACTTAATGTCAGATCGTCTCATTGGCCGCTCATATCTCTGAAACGGTTACATTTATCGTCTGCAAAGCTATGGCCCGTCCTGCGGTATGCGGAGACACTAAAAGCACCATAGTAGAACACAGAAGAAGCTTCTAAGTCGATGTAATAGCCAGTAAGAAGTAGTACAATTCAAGTTTTAGTTATCGATTTTTGACTTTTTAGTCGGCTATGTAATAGCCAGTAAAATGTAGTACACTTCAAGTTTTAATTATCGATTATTGAATTTTTAGCCTTATTTGTTGCCTTGGACATGACCTAGGACTTTAAGATTTTGCATGAAAGGAGGAATAGCAGCCGCGTTGCACGGGAGAATGTGAAAAGTGTTCATATGTAGTAAAACCCTGAGAAATCCGTCCGTTTTCGTCATTTGTTATCGAATCGACTTAAAGCCAGATCGTCACATTGGTCACTCTTCTCTCTGAAACGGTTGTACTTATCGTCTGCAAAGCTATGTCGCGCGCTGCGGTATGCGGAGACAGTAAAAGCACTATAGTAGAACCCAGATGAAGCTTCTAAGTTCATGTAATAGCCAGTAAGAAGTAGTACAATTCAAGTTTTAGGTATCGATTATTGACTTTTTAGCCGGTTTTGGTGCATTGGACATGAGCTAGGACCTTAAGATTTTGCATGAAAGGAGGACTAGCAGCCGCGCTACACGGACGAATGTGAAAAGTGTTCATATGTAGTAAAAACCTGAAAATCCGTCCGTTTTCGTCATTTGTTATCGAATCGACTTAAAGCCAGATCGTCACATTATCCGCTCTTCTCTCTGAAACGATTACATTTATCGTCTGCAAAGCTATGTCGCGTGCTACGTTATCCGGAGACACTAAAATCATCATAGTAAAACACAGATGAACCTTCTAAGTTGATGTAATAGCCAGTAAAAAGTAGTACTATTCAAGTTTTTGTTATCGATTATTGACGTTTTACCAATCTTAGGTGCTTGGACATGAGCTAGGACTTTAAGATTTGGCATGAAGGGAAGTCCAGTGGCCGCGTTGCAGGGGAGAAAGTGACAAGTGTTCATATGTAGTAAAAATCTGAGAAATTCGTCCGTTTTCGTCATTTGTTATCGAATCGACTTAAATCCAGATCGACACATTGGCCGCTCTTCTCTCTGAAACGATTACATTTATCGTCTGCAAAGCTATGTCCGGTGCTGCGGTATGCGGAGACACTAAAAGCACCATAATACAATACAGATGAACCTTCTAAGTTAATGTAATAGCCAGTAAGAGGTAGTACAATTCAAGTTTTAGTTATAGATTATTGAATTTTTAGCCGGCTTTGGTGCCTTTGACATGAAATAGGACCTTAAGATTTTGCATGAAATTCAGGACTAGCAACCGCGTTGCACAGGGGAATGTGAAAAGTTTTCATATGTAGTAAAAACCTGAAAAATTGTCCGTTTTCGTCACTTGTTATCGTAACGAATGAAAGCCATATCGTCATATTAGCCGCTCTTCTCTCATAAACGGTTGCATTTATCGTCTGCAAAGCTCTGTCGCGTGCTGCGGTATACGGAGACACTAAAAGCAGCATTGCAGAGCACAGATGAAGCCTCTAAGTTGATGTAATAGCCAGTAAGAAGTAGTACAATTCAAGTTTTAGTTATCGATTACTGACTTTTTACCATTCTTTGGTGCTTCGACATGAGCTAGGAAATTAAGATTTTGCATGAAGGGAAGACTAGTGGAAGCGTTGCAGGGGGGAATGTGAAAAGTGTTCATATGTAGTAAAAATCTGAGAAATTCTTCCGTTTTCGTCATATGTTATGGAATCGACTTAAAGCCAGATCGTCACATTGGCCGCTCTTCCCTCTGAAACGAATACATTTATCGTCTGCAAAGCTATGTCGCCTGCTACGTTATCCGGAGACACTAAAAGTACCATAGTAGAACACAGATGAAGCTTATAAGTTGATGTAATAGCCAGTAAGAAGTAGTACAATTCAAGTTTTTGTTACCGATTATTGACTTTTTACCCTTCTTTGGTGCTTGGACATGAGCTAGGACCTCAAGATTTTGCATGAAGGGAAGTCTAGTGGCCGCGTTACAGGGGAGAATGTGAAAAGTGTTCATATGTAGCAAAAAACTGAAAAATTTGTCCGTTTTCGTCATTTGTTATCGTATCGAATTAAAGCCATATCGTCAAATTAGCCGCACTTCTCTCATAAACGGTTACATTTATCGTCTGCAAAGCTGTGTCGCGTGCTGCGTTATACGGAGACACTAAAAGCACCATAGTAGAACACAGATGAAGCTTCTAAGTTGATGTAATAGCCAGTAAGAAGTAGTACAATTTAAGATTTACGTATCGATTATTGACTTTTTTGCTGGCTTTGGTGCCTTTGGCATGAGCTAGGTCCTTTTGATTCTGCATGAAAGGAAGACTAGCAGCCGAGTTGCATGGGAGAATGTGAAAAGTGTTCATATGTAGTAAATACCTGAGAAATCCTTCCGTTTTCGTCATTTGTTATCAAATCGACTTAAAGCCTGATCGTCACATTGGCCGCTCTTCTCTCTGAAACGGTTGTACTTAACGTCTGCAAAGCTATGTCGCGTGCTGCGGTATGCGGAGACACTAAAAGCACAATAGTAGAACACAGATGAAGCTTCTAAGTTGATGTAATAGCCAGTAAGGAGTAGTACAATTCAAGTTTTAGGTGTCGAATATTGACTTTTTAGCAGGCTTTGGTGCATTGGACATGGGCTAGGACCTTAAGATTCTGCATGAAAGGAAGACTAGCAGCCGAGTTGCACGGGAGGATGCGAAAAGTGTTCATATGTAGTAAAAACCTGAGAAATTCGTCCGTTTTCGTAATTTATTATCGAATCGACTTAAAGCAGTGCGTCACATTGGCCGCTCTTCTCTCTGAAACGGTTGTACTTATCGTCTGCAAAGCTATGTCGCATGCTGCAGTATGAGGAGACACTAAAAGCACCATAGTAGAACAGAGATGAAGCTTCTAAGTTGATGTGATAGCCAGTGAGAAGTAGTACAATTCAAGTTTTAGGTATCGATTATTGACTTTTTAGCTGGCTTTGGTGCTTTGGACATGAGCTATTACCTTAAGATTCTGCATGAAAGGAGGACTAGCAGCCGAGTTGCACGGGATAATGTAAAAAGTGTTCATATGTAGTAAAAACCTGAGAAATCCGTCCGTTTTCGATATTTGTTATCGAATCGATTTAAAGCCAGATCGTCACATTGGCCCCTCTTCTCTCTGAAACGGTTGTACTTATCGTCTGCAAAGCTATGTCGCGTGCTGCAGTATGCGGAGACACTAAAAGCACCATAGTAGAACACAGATGAAGCTTCTAAGTTGATGTGATAGCCAGTGAGAAGTAGTACAATTCAAGTTTTAGGTATGGATTATTGACTTTTTACCTATCTTTGGTGCCTTGGAAATGAGCTAGGACATTAAGATTCTGCATGAAAGGAGGACTAGCAGCCGAGTTGCATGGGAGAATGTGAAAAGTGTTCATATATAGTAAAAACCTGAGAAATCCGTCCGTTTTCGTAATTTGTTATGGAATCGACTTAAAGCCAGATCGTCACATTGGCCGCTCTTCTCTCTGAAACGGTTGTACTTATCGTGTGCAAAGCTACGTCGCGTGCTGCGGTATGCGTAGACACTAAAAGCACCATAGTAGAACACAGATGAAGCTTCTAAGTTGATGTAATAGCCAGTAAGAAGTAGTACAATTCAAGATTTACGTATCGATTATTGACTTTTTTGCTGGCTTTGGTGCCTTGGACATGAGGTAGGACCTTAAGATTCTGCATGAAAGGAGGACTAGCAGCCGAGTTGTATGGGAGAATGTGAAAAGTGTTCATATGTAGTAAAAACCTGAGAAATCCGTCCGTTTTCGTCATTTGTTATCGAATCGACTTGAAGCCAGATCGTCACATTGGCCGCTCTTCTCTCTGAAACAGTTGTACTTATCGCATGCAAAGCTATGTCGCGTGCTGCGGTATGCGGAGACACTAAAAGCACCATAGTAGAATACAGATGAAGCTTCTAAGTTGATGTAATAGCCAGTAAGAAGTAGTACAATTCAAGTTTTAGGTATCGATAATTGACGTTTTAGCTGGCTTTGGCACCTTGGCCATGAGCTAGGACCTTAAGATTCTGCATGAAAGGAGGACTAGCAGCCGAGTTGCATGGGACAATGTGAAAAGTGTTCATATGTAGTAAAAACCTGAGAAATCCGTCCGTTTTCGTCATTTGTTATCGAATCGACTTAAAGCCAGATCGTCACATTGGCCGCTCTTCTCTCTGAAACGGTTGTACTTATCGTCTGCAAAGCTATGTCGTGTGCTGCGGTATGCGGAGACACTAAAAGCACCATACTAGAACACAGGTTAAGCTTCTAAGTTGATGTAATAGCCAGTAAGAGGTAGTACAATTCAAGTTTTAGGTATCGATTATTGACTTTTTGCTGGCTATGTTGCCTTGGACATGAGCTAGGACCTTAAGATTCTGCATGAAAGGAGGACTAGCAGCCGCGTTGCACGGAGAATGTGAAAAGTGTTCATATGTAGTAAAAACCTGAGAAATCCGTACGTTTTCGTCATTTGTTATCGAATCGACTTAAAGCCAGATCGTCACATTGGTCGCTCTTCTCTCTGAAACGGTTGTACTTATCGTCTGCAAAGCTATGTCGCGTGCTGCGGTATGCGGAGACACTAAAATAACCAGAGTGGAACACAGATGAAGCTTCTAAGTTGATGTAATAGCCAGTAAGAAGTAGTACAATTCAAGTTTTAGGAATCGATTATTGACTTTTTAGCTGTCTTTGGTGCCTTTGCATGAGCTAGGTCCTTAAGATTCTGCATGAAAGGAGGACTAGCAGCCGAGTTGCACGGGAGGATGCGAAAAGTGTTCTTATGTAGTAAAAACTTAAGAAATCCGTCCGTTTTCGTAATTTATTATCGAATCGACTTAAAGCAGTGCGTCACTTTTTCCGCTCTTCTCTCTGAAACGGTTGTACTTATCGTCTGCAAAGCTATGTCGCGTGCTGCGGTATGCGGAGACACTAAAAGCACCATAGTAGAACACAGATTAAGCCTCTATGTTGATGTAATAGCCAGTAAGAAGTAGTACAATTCAAGTTTTAGGTATCGATTATTGACTTTTTAGCTGGCTTTTGTGCCTTGGACATGAGGTAGGACCTTATTATTCTGCATGAAAGGAGGACTAGCAGCCGAGATGCATGGGAGAATGTGTATAGTGTTCATATGCAGTAATAAAATGAGAAATCCGTCCGTTTTCGTCATTTGTTATCGAATCGACTTAAAGCCAGATCGTCACATTGGCCGCTATTCTCTCTGAAACGGTTGTACTTATCGTGTGCAAGGCTATGTCGCGTGCTGCAGTATGCGGAGACACTAAAAGCACCATAGTAGAACAGAGATGAAGCTTCTAAGTTGATGTGATAGCCACTGAGAAGTAGTACAATTCAAGTTTTAGGTATCGATTATTGACTTTTTAGCTGGCTTTGGTGCCTTGGACATGAGCTAGGACCCTACGATTCTGCATGAAAGGAGGACTAGCAGCCGCGTTGCACGGAGAATGTGAAAAGTGTTCATATGTAGTAAAAACCTGAGAAATCCGTACGTTTTCGTCATTTGTTATCGAATCGACTTAAAGCCAGATCGTCACATTGGCCCCTCTTCTCTCTGAAACGGTTGTACTTATCGTCTGCAAAGCTATGTCGCGTGCTGCGGTATGCGGAGACACTAAAAGCACCATAGTAGAACACAGATGAAGCTTCTAAGTTGATGTAATAGCCAGTAAGGAGTAGTACAATTCAAGTTTTAGGTATCGAATATTGATTTTTTAGCTGGCTTTGGTGCTTTGGACATGAGCTAGGACCTTAAGATTCTGCATGAAAATAGGACTAGCAGCCGAGTTGCATGGGAGGATGCGAAAAGTGTTTATATGTAGTAAAAACCTGAGAAATACGTCCGTTTTCGTAATTTATTATGGAATCGACTTAAAGCAGTGCGTCACATCTGGCGCTCTTCTCTCTGAAACGGTTGTACTTATCGTCTGCAAAGCTATGTCGCGTGCTGCGGTATGCGGAGACACTAAAAGCACCATAGTAGAACACAGATGAAGTTTCTAAGTTGATGTAATAGCCAGTAAGAAGTAGTACAATTCAAGTTTTATTTATCGATTATTGACTTTTTATCTGGCTTTTGTGCCTTGGACATGAGCTAGGACCTTAAGATTCTGCATGAAAGGAGGACTAGCAGCCAAGTTGCATGGGAGAATGTGAAAAGTGTTCATATGTAGTAAAAACCTGAGAAATCCGTCCGTTTCCGTCATTTGTTATCGAATCGACTTAAAGCCAGATCGTCACATTGGCAGCTCTTATATATGAAACGGTTGTACTTATCGTCTGCAAAGCTATGTCGCGTGCTGCGGTATGCGGAGACACTAAAAGCACCATAGTAGAACATAGATGAAGCTTCTAAGTTGATGTAATAGCCAGTAAGAAGTAGTACAATTCAAGATTTAGGTATCGATTATTGACTTTTTGCTGGCTTTGGTGCCTTGAACATGAGCTAGGACCCAACGATTCTGCATGAAAGGAGGACTAGAATCCGAGTTGTACGGGGGAATGTAAAAAGTGTTCATATGTAGTAAAATCCTGAGAAATCCGTCCGTTTTCGTCATTTGTTATCGAATCGACTTAAAGCCAGATCGTCACATTGGCCCCTCTTCTCTCTGAAACGGTTGTACTTATCGTCTGCAAAGCTATGTCGCGTGCTGCAGTATGCGGAGACACTAAAAGCACCATAGTAGAACACAGATGAAGCTTCTAAGTAGATGTGATAGCCAGTGAGAAGTAGTGCAATTCAAGTTTTAGGTATCGATTATTGACTTTTTAGCTGGCTTTGGTGCCTTGGACTTGAGGTAGGACCTTAAGATTGTGCATGAAAGGAGGACTAGCAGCCGCGTTGCACGGGAGTATGTAAAGAGTGTTCATATGTAGTAAAAACCTGAGAAATGCGTCCATTTTCGTCATTTGTTATCGAATCGACTTGAAGCCAGATCGTCACATTGGCCTCTCTTCTCTCTGAAACGGTTGTACTTATCGTCTGCAAAGCTATGTCGCGTGCAGCGGTATGCGGAGACACTAGAATCACCATAGTGGAACACAGATGAAGCTTCTAAGTTGATGTAATAGCTAGTAAGATGTAGTCAATTTAGGTATCGATTATTGACTTTTTAGCTGGCTTTGGTGCCTTGGACATGAGCTATGTCCTTAAGATTCTGCATGAAAGGAGGACTAGCAGCCGAGTTGCATTGGAGAATGTGGAAAGTGTTCATATGTAGTAAAAACCTGAGAAATCCGTCCGTTTTAGTCATTTGTTATCGAATCGACTTAAAGCCAGATCGTCACATTGGTCGCTCTTCTCTCTGAAACGGTTGTACTTATCGTCTGCAAAGCTATGTCGCGTGCAGCGGTATGCGGAGACACTAGAATCACCATAGTGGAACACAGATGAAGCTTCTAAGTTGATGTAATAGCCAGTAAGAAGTAGTAAAATTCAAGTTTTAGGAATCGATTATTGACTTTTTTGATGGCTTTGGTGCCTTGTACATGAGCTATTACCTTAAGATTCTGCATGAAAGGAGGACTAGCAACCGAGTTGCCTGGAAGAATGCGAAAAGTGTTCATATGTAGTAAAAACCTGAGTAATCCATCCGTTTTCGTCATTTGTTATCGAATCGACTTAAAGCCAGATAGTCACATTGGCCGCTCTTCTCTCTGAAACGGTTGTACTTATCGTCTGCAAAGCTATGTCGCGTGCTGCGGTATGCGGAGACACTAAAAGCACCATAGTAGAACACAGAAGAAGTTTCTAAGTTGATGTAATAGCCAGTAAGAAGTAGTACAATTCAAGTTTTAGGTATCGATTATTGATTTTTATCTGGCTTTTGTGCCTTGGACATGAGTTAGGACCTTAACATTCTGCATGAATGGAGGACTAGCAGCCGCGTTGCACGGGAGTATGTGAAAAGTGTTCATATGTAGTAAAAACCTGAGAAATCCGTCCATTTTCGTCATTTGTTATCCAATCGGCTTATAGCCAGATCGGCACATTAGCCCCTCTTCTCTCTGAAACGGTTGTACTTATCGTCTGCAAAGCTATGTCGCGTGCTGCGGTATGCGGAGACACTAAAAGCACCATAGTAGAATACAGATGAAGCTTCAAAGTTGATGTAATAGCCAGTAAGAAGTAGTACAATTCAAGATTTAGGTATCGATTATTGACTTTTTTGCTGGCTTTGGTGCCTTGGACATGAGCTAGGACCTTATGATTCTGCATGAAAGGAGGACTAGCAGCCGAGTTGCACGGGAGAATGTAAAAAGTGTTCATATGTAGTAAAAACCTGAGAAATCCGTCCATTTTCGTCATTTGTTATCGAATCGACTTTTAGCCAGATCGTCACATTGGCCTCTCTTCTCTCTGAAACGGTTGTACTTATCGTCTGCAAAGCTATGTCGCGTGCTGCGGTATGCGGAGACACTAAAATCACCATAGTGGAACACAGATGAAGCTTCTAAGTTGATGTAATAGCTAGTAAGATGTAGTCAATTTAGGTATCGATTATTGACTTTTTAGCTGGCTTTGGTGCCTTGGACATGAGCTATGTCCTTAAGATTCTGCATGAAAGGAGGACTAGCAGCCGAGTTGCATTGGAGAATGTGGAAAGTGTTCATATGTAGTAAAAACCTGAGAAATCCGTCCGTTTTAGTCATTTGTTATCGGATCAACTTGAAGCCAGATCGTCACATTGCCCGCTTTTCTCTCTGAAACGGTTGTATTTATCGTCTGCAAAGCTGTGTCGCGTGCTGCAGTATGCGGAGACACTAAAAGCACCATAGTAGAACGCAGATGAAGCTTCTAAGTTGATGTGATAGCCAGTGAGAAGTAGTACAATTAAAGTTTTAGGTATCGATTATTGACTTTTTAGCTGGCTTTTGTGCCTTGGACATGAGCTAGGACCTTATGATTCTGCATGAAAGGAGGACTAGTAGCCGAGTTACATGGGAGAATGTGAAAAGTGTTCATATGTAGTAAAAACCTGAGAAATCCGTCCGTTTTCGTCATTTGTTATCGAATCGACTTAAAGCCAGATCGTCACATTGGCCGCTCTTCTCTCTGAAACGGTTGTACTTATCGTCTGCAAAGCTATGTCGCGTGCTGCGGTATGCGGAGACACTAAAAGCACCATAGTAGAACACAGATGAAGCTTCAAAGTTGATGTAATAGCCAGTAAGAAGTAGTACTATTCAAGATTTAGGTATCGATTATTGACTTTTTTGCTGGCTTTGGTGCCTTGGACATGACCTAGGACCTTAAGATTCTGCATGAAAGGAGGACTAGCAGCCGAGTTGCACGGGAGAATGTAAAAAGTGTTCATATGTAGTAAAAACCTGATACATACGTCCATTTTCGTCATTTGTTATCGAATCGACTTATAGCCAGATCGTCACATTGGCCCCTCTTCTCTCTGAAACGGTTGTTCTTATCGTCTGCAAAGCTATGTCGCGTGCTGCGGTATGCGGAGACACTAAAATCACCATAGTGGAACACAGATGAAGCTTCTAAGTTGATGTAATAGCCAGTAAGAAGTAGTACAATTCAAGTTTTAGGTTTCGATTATTGACTTTTTAGCTGGCTTTGGTGCTTTGGACATGAGCTATGTCCTTAAGATTCTGCATGAAAGGAGGACTAGCAGCCGAGTTGAAAGGGAGAATGTGAAAAGTGTTCATATGTAGTAAAAACCTGAGAAATCCGTCCGTTTTCGTCATTTGTTATCGAATCAACTTGAAGCCAAATCGTCACATTGGCCGCTCTTATATCTGAAACGGTTGTACTTATCGTCTGCAAAGCTATGTCGCGTGCTGCGGTATGCGTAGACACTATAATCACCATAGTAGAACACAGATGAAGCTTCTAAGTTGATGTAATAGCCAGTAAGAAGTAGTACAATTCAAGTTTTAGGTTTCGATTATTGACTTTTTAGCTGGCTTTGGTGCTTTGGACATGAGCTATGTCCTTAAGATTCTGCATGAAAGGAGGACTAGCAGCCGAGTTGAAAGGGAGAATGTGAAAAGTGTTCATATGTAGTAAAAACCTGAGAAATCCGTCCGTTTTCGTCATTTGTTATCGAATCGACTTAAAGCCAGATCGTCACATTGGCCGCTCTTCTCTCTGAAACGGTTGTACATATCGTCTGCAAAGCTATGTCGTGTGCTGCGATATGCGGAGACACTAAAAGCACCATTCTAGAACACAGGTTAAGCTTCTAAGTTGATGTAATAGCGTTTAAGAGGTAGTACAATTCAAGTTTTAGGTATCGATTATTGACTTTTTGCTGGCTATGTTGCCTTGGACATGAGCTAGTACCTTAAGATTCTGCATGAAAGGAGGACTAGCAGCCACGTTCCACGGAGAATGTGAAAAGTGTTCATATGTAGTAAAAACCTGAGAAATCCGTCCGTTTTCGTCATTTGTTATCGAATCGACTTAAAGCCAGATCGTCACATTGGTCGCTCTTCTCTCTGAAACGGTTGTACTTATCGTCTGCAAAGCTATGTCGCGTGCTGCGGTATGCGGAGACACTAAAATCACCAGAGTGGAACACAGATGAAGCTTCTAAGTTGATGTAACAGCCAGTAAGGAGTAGTACAATTCAAGTTTTAGGTATCGAATATTGATTTTTTAGCTGGCTTTGGTGCCTTGGACATGAGCTAGGACCTTAAGATTCTGCATGAAAGGAGGACTAGCAGCCGAGTTGCATCGGAGGATGCGAAAAGTGTTCATATGTAGTAAAAACCTGAGAAATACGTCCGTTTTCGTAATTTATTATGGAATCGACTTAAAGGAGTGCGTCACATCTGTTGCTCTTCTCTCTGAAACGGTTGTACTTATCGTCTGCAAAGCTATGTCGCGTGCTGCGGTATGCGGAGACACTAAAAGCACCATAGTAGAACACAGATGAAGTTTCTAAGTTGATGTAATAGCCAGTAAGAAGTAGTACAATTCAAGTTTTATTTATCGATTATTGACTTTTTATCTGGCTTTGTGCCTTGGACATGAGCTAGGACCTTAACATTCTGCATGAAAGGAGGACTAGCAGCCGAGATGCACGGGGGAATGTAAAAAGTGTTCATATGTAGTAAAAACCTGAGAAATCCGTCCGTTTTCGTCATTTGTTATCGAATCGACTTAAAGCCAGATCGTCACATTGGCCGCTCTTCTCTCTGAAACGGTTGTACTTATCGTCTGCAAAGCTATGTCGTGTGCTGCGGTATGCGGAGACACTAAAAGCACCATTCTAGAACACAGGTTAAGCTTCTAAGTTGATATAATAGCCAGTAAGAGGTAGTACAATTCAAGTTTTAGGTATCGATTATTGACTTTTCGCTGGCTATTTTGCCTTGGACATGAGCTAGGACCTTAAGATTCTGCATGAAAGGAGGACTAGCAGCCGCGTTCCACGGAGAATGTGAAAAGTGTTCATATGTAGTAAAAACCTGAGAAATCCGTCCGTTTTCGTCATTTGTTATCGAATCGACTTAAAGCCAGGTCGTCACATTGGTCGCTCTTCTCTCTGAAACGGTTGTACTTATCGTCTGCAAAGCTATGTCGCGTGCTGCGGTATGCGGAGACACTAAAATCACCAGAGTGGAACACAGATGAAGCTTCTAAGTTGATGTAATAGCCAGTAAGGAGTAGTACAATTCAAGTTTTAGGTATCGAATATTGATTTTTTAGCTGGCTCTGATGCCTTGGACATGAGCTAGGACCTTAAGATTCTGCATGAAAGGAGGACTAGCAGCCGAGTTGCATCGGAGGATGCGAAAAGTGTTCATATGTAGTAAAAACCTGAGAAATACGTCCGTTTTCGTAATTTATTATGGAATCGACTTAAAGCAGTGCGTCACATCTGCCGCTCTTCTCTCTGAAACGGTTGTACTTATCGTCTGCAAAGCTATGTCGCGTGCTGCGGTATGCGGAGACACTAAAAGCACCATAGTAGAACACAGATGAAGTTTCTAAGTTGATGTAATAGCCAGTAAGAAGTAGTACAATTCAAGTTTTATTTATCGATTATTGACTTTTTATCTGGCTTTTGTGCCTTGGACATGAGCTAGGACCTTAACATTCTGCATGAAAAAAGGACTAGCAGCCGAGTTGCATGGGAGAATGTGAAAAGTGTTCATATGTAGTAAAAACCTGAGAAATCCGTCCGTTTCCGTCATTTGTTATCGAATCGACTTAAAGCCAGATCGTCACATTGGCCCCTCTTCTCTCTGAAACGGTTGTACTTATCGTCTGCAAAGCTATGTCGCGTGCTGCAGTATGCAGAGACACTAAAAGCACCATAGTAGAACACAGATGAAGCTTCTAAGTAGATGTGATAGCCAGTGAGAAGTAGTGCAATTCAAGTTTTAGGTATCGATTATTGACTTTTTATCTGGCTTTGGTACCTTGGACTTGAGGTAGGACCTTAAGATTGTGCATGAAAGGAGGACTAGCAGCCGTGTTGCACGGAGAATGTGAAAATGTTCATATGTAGTAAAAACCTGAGAAATCCGTCCGTTTTCGTAATTTATTACCGAATCGACTTAAAGCCACATCGTCACATTGGTCGCTCTTCTCTCTGAAACGGTTGTACTTATCGTCTGCAAAGCTATGTCGTATGCAGCGGTATGCGGAGACACTAAAATCACCATAGTGGAACACAGATGAAGCTTCTAAGTTGATGTAATAGCCAGTAAGAAGTAGTAAAATTCAAGTTTTAGGAATCGATTATTGACTTTTTGATGGCTTTGGTGCCTTTGACATGAGTTAGGTCCTTATGATTCTGCATGAAAGGAGGACTAGCAGCCGAGTTGCATGGAAGAATGTGAAAAGTGTTCATATGTAGTAAAAACCTGAGAAATCCATCCGTTTTCGTCATTTGTTATCGAATCGACTTAAAGCCAGATCGTCACATTGGCCGCTCTTCTCTCTGAAACGGTTGTACTTATCGTCTGCAAGGCTATGTCGCGTGCTGCAGTATGCGGAGACACTAAAAGCACCATAGTAGAACAGAGATGAAGCTTCTAAGTTGATGTGATAGCCACTGAGAAGTAGTACAATTCAAGTTTTAGGTATCGATTATTGACTTTTTAGCTGGCTTTGGTGCCTTGGACATGAGCTAGGACCTTACGATTCTGCATGAAGGGTGGACTAGCAGCCGCGTTGCACGGGAGTATGTGAAAAGTGTTCATATGTAGTAAAAACTTGAGAAATCCGTCCATTTTCGTCATTTGTTATCGAATCGACTTAAAGCCAGTTCGTCACATTGGCCCCTCCTCTCTCTGAAACGGTTGTACTTATCGTCTGCAAAGCTATGTCGCATGCTGCGGTATGCGGAGACACTAAAAGCACCATAGTAGAACACAGATGAAGCTTCTAAGTTGATGTAAGAGCCAGTAAGGAGTAGTACAATTCAAGTTTTAGGTATCGAATATTGATTTTTTAGCTGGTTTTGGTGCCTTGGACATGAGCTAGGACCTTAAGATTCTGCATGAAAGGAGGACTAGCAGCCGAGTTGCATCGGAGGATGCGAAAAGTGTTCATATGTAGTAAAAACCTGAGAAATACGTCCGTGTTGGTAATTTATTATGGAATCGACTTAAAGCAGTGCGTCACATCTGCCGCTCTCCTCTCTGAAACGGTTGTACTTATCGTCTGCAAAGCTATGTCGCGTGCTTCGGTATGCGGAGACACTAAAAGCACCATAGTGGAACACAGATGAAGTTTCTGAGTTGATGTAATAGCCAGTAAGAAGTAGTACAATTCAAGTTTTAGGTATCGATTATTGACTTTTTATCTGGCTTTTGTACCTTGGACATGAGCTAGGACCTTAACATTCTGCATGAAAGGAGGACTAGCAGCCGAGTTGCATGGGAGAATGTGAAAAGTGTTCATATGTAGTAAAAACCTGAGAAATCCGTCCGTTTCCGTCATTTGTTATCGAATCGACTTAAAGCCAGATCGTCACATTGGCCGCTCTTATATCTGAAACGGTTGTACTTATCGTCTGCAAAGCTATGTCGCGTGCTGCGGTATGCGGAGACACTAAAAGCACCATAGTAGAACATAGATGAAGCTTCAAAGTTGATGTAATAGCCAGTAAGAAGTAGTACAATTCAAGATTTAGGTATCGATTATTGACTTTTTTGCTGGCTTTGGTGCCTTGAACATGAGCTAGGACCCTACGATTCTGCATGAAAGGAGGACTAGCAGCCGAGTTGCACGGGGGAATGTAAAAAGTGTTCATATGTAGTAAAAACCTGAGAAATCCGTCCGTTTTCGTCATTTGCTATCGAATCGACTTAAAGCCAGATCGTCACATTGGCCCCTCTTCTCTCTGAAACGGTTGTACTTATCGTCTGCAAAGCTATGTCGCGTGCTGCAGTATGCGGAGACACTAAAAGCACCGTAGTAGAACACAGATGAAGCTTCTAAGTAGATGTGATAGCCAGTGAGAAGTAGTGCAATTCAAGTTTTAGGTATCGATTATTGACTTTTTAGCTGGCTTTGGTGCCTTGGACTTGAGGTAGGACCTTAAGATTGTGCATGAAAGGAGGACTAGCAGCCGCGTTGCACGGGAGTATGTAAAGAGTGTTCATATGTAGTAAAAACCTGAGAAATCCGTCCATTTTCGTCATTTGTTATCGAATCGACTTGAAGCCAGATCGTCACATTGGCCGCTCTTCTCTCTGAAACGGTTGTACTTATCGTCTGCAAAGCTATGTCGCGTGCTGCGGTATGCGGAGACACTAAAAGCACCATAGTAGAATACAGATGAAGCTTCTAAGTTGATGTAATAGCCAGTAAGAAGTAGTACAATTCAAGTTTTAGGTATCAATAATAGACGTTTTAGCTGGCTTTGGTGCCTTGGACATGAGGTAGGACCTTAAGATTGTGCATGAAAGGAGGACTAGCAGCCGCGTTGCACGGAGAATGTGAAAAGTGTTCATATGTAGTAAAAACCTGAGAAATCCGTCCGTTTTCGTAATTTATTATCGAATCGACTTAAAGCCACATCGTCACATTGGTCGCTCTTCTCTCTGAAACGGTTGTACTTATCGTCTGCAAAGCTATGTCGCGTGCAGCGGTATGCGGAGACACTAAAATCACCATAGTGGAACACAGATGAAGCTTCTAAGTTGATGTAATAGCCAGTAAGAAGTAGTAAAATTCAAGTTTTAGGAATCGATTATTGACTTTTTTGATGGCTTTGGTGCCTTTGATATGAGCAAGGTCCTTATGATTCTGCATGAAAGGAGGACTAGCAGCCGAGTTGCACGGGAGAATGCGAAAAGTTTTCATATGTAGTAAAAACCTGAGAAATCCATCCGTTTTCGTCATTTGTTATCCAATCGACTTAAAGCCAGATCGTCACATTGGCCGCTCTTCTCTCTGAAACGGTTGTACTTATCGTCTGCAAAGCTATGTCGCGTGCTGCGGTATGCGGAGACACTAAAAGCACCATAGTAGAACACAGATGAAGTTTCTAAGTTGATGCAATAGCCAGTAAGAAGTAGTACAATTCAAGTTTTAGGTATCGATTATTGACTTTTTATCTGGCTTTTGTGCCTTGGACATGAGTTAGGACCTTAACATTCTGCATGAATGGAGGACTAGCAGCCGCGTTGCACGGGAGTATGTGAAAAGTGTTCATATGTAGTAAAAACCTGAGAAATCCGTCCATTTTCGTCATTTGTTATCCAATCGGCTTATAGCCAGATCGGCACATTAGCCCCTCTTCTCGCTGAAACGGTTGTACTTATCGTCTGCAAAGCTATGTCGCGTGCTGCGGTATGCGGAGACACTAAAAGCACAATAGTAGAACACAGATGAAGCTTCTAAGTTCATGTAATAGCCAGTAAGGAGTAGTACAATTCAAGTTTTAGGTATTGAATATTGACTTTTTAGCTGGCTTTGGTGCCTTGGACATGAGCTAGGACCTTAAGATTCTGCATGAAAGGAGGACTAGCAGCCGAGTTGCACGGAGGATGCGAAAAGTGTTCATATGTAGTAGAAACCTGAGAAATCCGTCCGTTTTCGTAATTTATTATCGAATCGACTTAAAGCAGTGCGTCACATTGGCCGCTCTTCTCTCTGAAACGGTTGTACTTATCGTCTGCAAAGCTATGTGGCGTGCTGCGGTATGCGGAGACACTAAAAGCACAATAGTGGAACACAGATGAAGCTTCTAAGTTGATGTAATAGCCAGTAAGAAGTAGTACAATTCAAGTTTTAGGTATCGATTATTGACCTTTTAGCTGGCTTTTGTGCCTTGGACATGAGCTAGGACCTTATGATTCCGCACGGAAGGAGGACTAGCAGCCGAATTGCTTGGGAGAATGTGAAAAGTGTTCATATGTAGTAAAAACCTGAAAAATGCGTCCGTTTTCGTCATTTGTTATCGAATCGACTTAAGGCCAGATTGTCACATTGGCCGCTCTTCTCTCTGAAACGGTTGTACTTATCGTCTGCAAAGCTATGTCGCGTGCTGCGGTATGCGGAGACACTAAAAGCACCATAGTAGAATACAGATGAAGCTTCAAAGTTGATGTAATAGCCAGTAAGAAGAAGTACAATTCAAGATTTAGGTATCGATTATTGACTTTTTTGCTGGCTTTGGTGCCTTGGACATGAGCTAGGACCTTACGATTCTGCATGAAAGGAGGACTAGCAGCCGAGTTGCACGGGAGAATGTAAAAAGTGTTCATATGTAGTAAAAACCTGAGAAATCCGTCCATTTTCGTAATTTGTTATCGAATCGACTTAAAGCCAGATCGTCACATTGGCCTCTCTTCTCTCTGAAACGGTTGTACTTATCGTCTGCAAAGCTATGTCGCGTGCTGCGGTATGCGGAGACACTAAAATCACCATAGTGGAACACAGATGAAGCTTCTAAGTTGATGTAACAGCTAGTAAGATGTAGTCAATTTAGGTATCGATTATTGACTTTTTAGCTGGCTTTGGTGCCTTGGACATGAGCTATGTCCTTATGATTCTGCATGAAAGGAGGACTAGCAGCCGAGTTGCATTGGAGAATGTGGAAAGTGTTCATATGTAGTAAAAACCTGAGAAATCCGTCCGTTTTAGTCATTTGTTATCGAATCAACTTGAAGCCAGATCGTCACATTGCCCGCTTTTCTCTCTGAAACGGTTGTACTTATCGTCTGCAAAGCTATGTCGCGTGCTGCAGTATGCGGAGACACTAAAAGCACCATAGTAGAACACAGATGAAGCTTCAAAGTTGATGTAATAGCCAGTAAGAAGTAGTACAATTCAAGATTTAGGTATCGATTATTGACTTTTTTGCTGGCTTTGGTGCCTTGGACATGAGCTAGGACCTTACGATTCTGCATGAAAGGAGGACTAGCAGCCGAGTTGCATTGGAGAATGTGGAAAGTGTTCATATGTAGTAAAAACCTGAGAAATCCGTCCGTTTTAGTCATTTGTTATCGAATCAACTTGAAGCCAGATCGTCACATTGCCCGCTTTTCTCTCTGAAACGGTTGTACATTTCGTCTGCAAAGCTATGTCGCGTGCTGCAGTATGCGGAGACACTAAAAGCACCATAGTAGAACACAGATGAAGCTTCAAAGTTGATGTAATAGCCAGTAAGAAGTAGTACAATTCAAGATTTAGGTATCGATTATTGACTTTTTTGCTGGCTTTGGTGCCTTGGACATGAGCTATGTCCTTAAGATTCTACATGAAAGGAGGACTAGCAGCCGAGTTGCACGGGAGAATGTAAAAAGTGTTCATATGTAGTAAAAACCTGAGAAATCCGTCCGTTTTCGTCATTTGTTATCGAATCGACTTAAAGCCAGATCGTCACATGGGCCCCTCTTCTCTCTGAAACGGTTGTACTTATCGTCTGCAAAGCTATGTCGCGTGCTGTAGTATGCGGAGACACTAAAAGCACCATAGTAGAACACAGATGAAGCTTCTAAGTTGATGTGATAGCCAGTGAGACGTAGTACAATTCAAGTTTTAGGTATCGATTATTGACATTTTAGCTGGCTTTTGTGCCTTGGACATGAGCTAGGACCTAAAGATTCTGCATGAAAGGAGGACTAGCAGCCGCGTTGCACGGGAGGATGTAAAAAGTGTTCATATGTAGTAAAAACCTGAAAAATGCGTCCGTTTTCGTCATGTGTTATCGAATCGACTTAAAGCCAGATTGTCACATTGGCCGCTCTTCTATCTGAAACGGTTGTACTTATCGTCTGCAAAGCTATGTCGCGTGCTGCGGTATGCGGAGACACTAAAAGCACCATAGTAGAATACAGATGAAGCTTCAAAGTTGATGTAATAGCCAGTAAGATGTAGTACAATTCAAGATTTAGGTATCGATTATTGACTTTTTTGATGGCTTTGGTGCCTTGGACATGAGCTAGGACCTTACGATTCTGCATGAAAGGAGGACTAGCAGCCAAGTTGCACGGGAGAATGTAAAAAGTGTTCATATGTAGTATAAACCTGAGAAATCCGTCCGTATTCGTCACTTGTTATCGAATCGACTTAAAGCCAGATCGTCACGTGGGCCCTTCTTCTCTCTGAAACGGTTGTACTTATCGTCTGCAAAGCTATGTCGCGTGCTGCGTTATGCGGAGACACTAGAAGCACCATAGCAGAACACAGATTAAGCTTCTAAGTTGATGTAATAGCCAGTAAGGAGTAGTACAATTCAAGTTTTAGGTATCGAATATTGACTTTTTAGCTGGCTTTGGCGCCTTGGACATGAGCTAGGACCTTAAGATTCTGCATGAAAGGAGGATTAGCAGCCGCGTTGCACGGGACTATGTGACAAGTGTTCATATGTAGTAAAAACCTGAGAAATCCGTCCATTTTCGTCATTTGTTATGGAATCGACTTAAAGCCAGATCGTCACATTGGCCTCTCTTGTCTCTGAAACGGTTGTACTTATCGTCTGCAAAGCTATGTCGCGTGCTGCGGTATGCGGAGACACTAAAATCACCATAGTGGAACACAGATGAAGCTTCTAAGTTGATGTATTAGCTAGTAAGATGTAGTCAATTTAGGTATCGATTATTGACTTTTTAGCTGGCTTTGATGCCTTGGACATGAGCTATGTCCTTAAGATTCTGCATGAAAGGAGGAATAGCAGCCGAGTTGCATTGTAGAATGTGGAAAGTGTTCATATGTAGTAAAAACCTGAGAAATCCGTCCGTTTTAGTCATTTGTTATCGAATAACTTGAAGCCAGATCGTCACATTGCCCGCTTTTCTCTCTGAAACCGTTGTACTTATCGTCTGCAAAGCTATGCCGCGTGCTGCGGTATGCGGAGACACTAAAACCACCATAGTAGAACTCAGATGAAGCTTCAAAGTTGATGTAATAGCCAGTAAGAAGTAGTACAATTCAAGTTTTAGGTATCGATTATTGACTTTTTAGCTGGCTTTGGTGCCTTGGACATGAGCTATGTCCTTAAGATTCTGCATGTAAGGAGGACTAGCAGCCGAGTTGAATGGGAGAATGTGAAAAGTGTTCATATGTAGTAAAAACCTGAGAAATCCATCCTTTTTCGTCAGTTGTTATCGAATCAACTTCAAGCCAGATCGTCATATGGCCCGCTCTTCTCTCTGAAACGGTTGTACTTATCGTCTGCAAAGCTATGTCGCGTGCTGCGGTATGCGGAGTCACTAAAAGCACCATAGTAGAACACAGATGAAGCTTCTAAGTTGATGTAATAGCCAGTAAGGAGTAGTACAATTCAAGTTTTAGGTATCGAAAATTGACTTTTTAGCTGGCTTTGGTGCGTTGGACATGAGGTAGGACCTTATGATTGTGCATGAATGGATTACTAGCAGCCGAGTGGCACGGGAGGATGCGAAAAGTGTACATATGTAGTAAAAACCTGAGAAATCCGTCCGTTTTCGGAATATATTATCGAATCGACTTAAAGCAGTGCGTCACATTGGCCGCTCTTCTCTCTGAAACGGTTGTACTTATCGTCTGCAAAGCTATGTCGCGTGCTGCAGTATGCGGAGACACTAAAAGCACCATAGTAGAACACGGATGAAGCTTCTAAGTTGATGTGATAGCCAGTGAGAAGTAGTACAATTCAAGTTTTAGGTATCGATTGTTGACTTTTTAGCTGGCTTTTATGCCTTGGACATGAGCTAGGACCTTATGATTCAGCATGAAAGGAGGACTAGCAGCCGAGATGCATGGGAGAATGTGAATAGTGTTCATCTGTAGTAAAAAAATGAGAAATCCGTCCGTTTTCGTCATTTGTTATCGAATCGACAAAGCAGATCGTCACATTGGCCGCTCTTCTCTCTGAAACGGTTGTACTTATCGTCTGCAAAGCTATGTCGCATGCTGCAGTATGCGGAGACACTAAAAGCACCATAGTAGAACACAGATGAAGCTTCTAAGTTGATGTGATAGCCAGTGAGAAGTAGTACAATTCAAGTTTTAGGTACCGATTATTGACTTTTTAGCTGGCTTTGGTGCCTTGGACATGGGCTAGGACCTTAAGATTCTGCATGAAAAGAGGACTAGCAGCCGAGTTGCACAGGAGGATGCGAAAAGTGTTCATATGTAGTAAAAACCTGAGAAATCCGTCCGTTTTCGTCATTTATTATCGAATCGACTTAAAGCAGTGCGTCACATTGGCCGCTCTTCTCTCTGAAACGGTTGTACTTATCGTCTGCAAAGCTATGTCGCGTGCTGCGGTATGCGGAGACACTAAAAGCACCATAGTAGAACACAGATTAAGCTTCTAAGTTGATGTAATAGCCAGTAAGAAGTAGTACAATTCAAGTTTTAGGTATCGATTATTGACCTTTTAGCTGGCTTTTGTGCCTTGGACATGAGCTAGGACCTTATGATTCCGCACGGAAGGAGGACTAGCAGCCGAATTGCTTGGGAGAATGTGAAAAGTGTTCATATGTAGTAAAAACCTGAAAAATGCGTCCGTTTTCGTCATTTGTTATCGAATCGACTTAAGGCCAGATTGTCACATTGGCCGCTCTTCTCTCTGAAACGGTTGTACTTATCGTCTGCAAAGCTATGTCGCGTGCTGCGGTATGCGGAGACACTAAAATCACCATAGTGGAACACAGATGAAGCTTCTAAGTTGATGTAACAGCTAGTAAGATGTAGTCAATTTAGGTATCGATTATTGACTTTTTAGCTGGCTTTGGTGCCTTGGACATGAGCTATGTCCTTATGATTCTGCATGAAAGGAGGACTAGCAGCCGAGTTGCATTGGAGAATGTGGAAAGTGTTCATATGTAGTAAAAACCTGAGAAATCCGTCCGTTTTAGTCATTTGTTATCGAATCAACTTGAAGCCAGATCGTCACATTGCCCGCTTTTCTCTCTGAAACGGTTGTATTTATCGTCTGCAAAGCTATGTCGCGTGCTGCGGTATGCGGAGACACTAAAAGCACCATAGTAGAACACAGATGAAGCTTCTAAGTTGATGTGATAGCCAGTGAGAAGTAGTACAATTCAAGTTTTAGGTATCGATTGTTGACTTTTTAGCTGGCTTTTATGCCTTGGACATGAGCTAGGACCTTATGATTCAGCATGAAAGGAGGACTAGCTGCCGAGATGCATGGGAGAATGTGAATAGTGTTCATCTGTAGTAAAAAAATGAGAAATCCGTCCGTTTTCGTCATTTGTTATCGAATCGACAAAGCAGATCGTCACATTGGCCGCTCTTCTCTCTGAAACGGTTGTACTTATCGTCTGCAAAGCTATGTCGCATGCTGCAGTATGCGGAGACACTAAAAGCACCATAGTAGAACACAGATGAAGCTTCTAAGTTGATGTGATAGCCAGTGAGAAGTAGTACAATTCAAGTTTTAGGTACCGATTATTGACTTTTTAGCTGGCTTTGGTGCCTTGGACATGGGCTAGGACCTTAAGATTCTGCATGAAAGGAGGACTAGCAGCCGAGTTGCACAGGAGGATGCGAAAAGTGTTCATATGTAGTAAAAACCTGAGAAATCCGTCCGTTTTCGTCATTTATTATCGAATCGACTTAAAGCAGTGCGTCACATTGGCCGCTCTTCTCTCTGAAACGGTTGTACTTATCGTCTGCAAAGCTATGTCGCGTGCTGCGGTATGCGGAGACACTAAAAGCACCATAGTAGAACACAGATTAAGCTTCTAAGTTGATGTAATAGCCAGTAAGAAGTAGTACAATTCAAGTTTTAGGTATCGATTATTGACCTTTTAGCTGGCTTTTGTGCCTTGGACATGAGCTAGGACCTTATGATTCCGCACGGAAGGAGGACTAGCAGCCGAATTGCTTGGGAGAATGTGAAAAGTGTTCATATGTAGTAAAAACCTGAAAAATGCGTCCGTTTTCGTCATTTGTTATCGAATCGACTTAAGGCCAGATTGACACATTGGCCGCTCTTCTCTCTGAAACGGTTGTACTTATCGTCTGCAAAGCTATGTCGCGTGCTGCGGTATGCGGAGACACTAAAATCACCATAGTGGAACACAGATGAAGCTTCTAAGTTGATGTAACAGCTAGTAAGATGTAGTCAATTTAGGTATCGATTATTGACTTTTTAGCTGGCTTTGGTGCCTTGGACATGAGCTATGTCCTTATGATTCTGCATGAAAGGAGGACTAGCAGCCGAGTTGCATTGGAGAATGTGGAAAGTGTTCATATGTAGTAAAAACCTGAGAAATCCGTCCGTTTTAGTCATTTGTTATCGAATCAACTTGAAGCCAGATCGTCACATTGCCCGCTTTTCTCTCTGAAACGGTTGTACTTATCGTCTGCAAAGCTATGTCGCGTGCTGCGGTATGCGGAGACACTAAAAGCACCATAGTAGAATACAGATGAAGCTTCAAAGTTGATGTAATAGCCAGTAAGAAGTAGTACAATTCAAGATTTAGGTATCGATTATTGACTTTTTTGCTGGCTTTGGTGCCTTGGACATGAGCTAGGACCTTACGATTCTGCATGAAAGGAGGACTAGCAACCGAGTTGCATTGGAGAATGTGGAAAGTGTTCATATGTAGTAAAAACCTGAGAAATCCGTCCGTTTTAGTCATTTGTTATCGAATCAACTTGAAGCCAGATCGTCACAATGCCCGCTTTTCTCTCTGAAACGGTTGTACATTTCGTCTGCAAAGCTATGTCGCGTGCTGCAGTATGCGGAGACACTAAAAGCACCATAGTAGAACGCAGATGAAGCTTCTAAGTTGATGTGATAACCAGTGAGAAGTAGTACAATTAAAGTTTTAGGTATCGATTATTGACTTTTTACCTGGCTTTTGTGCCTTGGACATGAGCTAGGACCTTATGATTCTGCATGAAAGGAGGACTAGCAGCCGAGTTACATGGGAGAATGTGAAAAGTGTTCATATGTAGTAAAAACCTGAGAAATCCGTCCGTTTTCGTCATTTGTTATCGAATCGACTTAAAGCCATCTCGTCACATTGGCCGCTCTTCTCTCTGAAACGGTTGTACTTATCGTCTGCAAAGCTATGTCGCGTGCTGCGGTATGCGGAGACACTAAAAGCACCATAGTAGAACACAGATGAAGCTTCAAAGTTGATTTAATAGCCAGTAAGAAGTAGTACAATTCAAGATTTAGGTATCGATTATTGACTTTTTTGCTGGCTTTGGTGCCTTGGACATGAGCTATGTCCTTAAGATTCTGCATGAAAGGAGGACTAGCAGCCGAGTTGCTCGGGAGAATGTAAAAAGTGTTCATATGTAGTAAAAACCTGAGAAATCCGTCCGTTTTCGTCATTTGTTATCGAATCGACTTAAAGCCAGATCGTCGCATGGGCCCCTCTTCTCTCTGAAACGGTTGTACTTATCGTCTGCAAAGCTATGTCGCGTGCTGTAGTATGCGGAGACACTAAATGCACCATAGTAGAAGACAGATGAAGCTTCTGAGTTGATGTGATAGCCAGTGAAACGTAGTACAATTCAAGTTTTAGGTATCGATTATTGACTTTTTAGCTGGCTTTGGTGCCTTGGACATGAGCTAGGACCTAAAGATTCTGCATGAAAGGAGGACTAGCAGCCGCGTTGCACGGGAGGATGTAAAAAGTGTTCATATGTAGTAAAAACCTGAGAACTCCGACCGTTTTCGTCATTTGTTATCGAATCGACTTAAAGCCAGATCGTCACATGGGCCCCTCTTCTCTCTGAAACGGTTGTACTTATCGTCTGCAAAGCTATGTCGCGTGCTGCGGTATGCGGAGACACTAAAATCACCATAGTGGAACACAGATGAAGCTTCTAAGTTGATGTAATAGCCAGTAAGAAGTAGTACAATTCAAGATTTAGGTATCGATTATTGACTTTTTTGATGGCTTTGGTGCCTTGGACATGAGCTAGGACCTTACGATTCTGCATGAAAGGAGGACTAGCAGCCGAGTTGCACGGGAGAATGTAAAAAGTGTTCATATGTAGTATAAACCTGAGAAATCCGTCTGTATTCGTCACTTGTTATCGAATCGACTTAAAGCCAGATCGTCACATGGGCCCCTCTTCTCTCTGAAACGGTTGTACTTATCGTCTGCAAAGCAATGTCGCGTGCTGCGGTATGCGGAGACACTAGAAGCACCATAGCAGAACACAGATTAAGCTTCTAAGTTGATGTAATAGCAAGTAAGAAGTAGTAGAATTCAAGTTTTAGGTATCGATTATTGACCTTTTAGCTGGCTTTTGTGCCTTGGACATGAGCTAGGACCATATGATTCCGCACGGAAGGAGGACTAGCAGCCGAGTTGATCGGGAGTATGTGAAAAGTGTTCATATGTAGTATAAACCTGAGAAATCCGTCCATTTTCGTCATTTGTTATCGAATCGACTTAAAGCCAGTTCGTCACATTGGCCCCTCTTCTCTCTAAAACGGTTGTACTTATCGTCTGCAAAGCTATGTCGCGTGCTGCGGTATGCGGAGACACTAAAAGCACCATAGTAGAACACAGATGAAGCTTCTAAGTTGATGTAATAGCCAGTAAGGAGTAGTACAATTCAAGTTTTAGGTATCGAATATTGACTTTTTAGCTGGCTTTGGCGCCTTGGACATGAGCTAGGACCTTAAGATTCTGCATGAAAGGAGGACTAGCAGCCGAGTTGCACGGGAGGATGCGATAAGTGTTCATATGTAGTAAAAACCTGAGAAATCCGTCCGTTTTCGTAATTTATTATCGAATCGACTTAAAGCAGTGCGTCACATTGGCCGCTCTTCTCTCTGAAACGGTTGTACTTATCGTCTGCAAAGCTATGTCGCGTGCTGCGGTATGCGGAGACACTAAAAGCACCATAGTAGAAAACAGATGAAGCTACTAAGTTGAAGTAATAGCCAGTAAGGAGTAGTACAATTCAAGTTTTAGGTATCGAATATTGACTTTTTAGCTGGCTTTGGCGCCTTGGACATGAGCTAGGACCTTAAGATTCTGCATGAAAGGAGGATTAGCAGCCGCGTTGCACGGGACTATGTGACAAGTGTTCATATGTAGTAAAAACCTGAGAAATCCGTCCATTTTCGTCATTTGTTATGGAATCGACTTAAAGCCAGATCGTCACATTGGCCTCTCTTCTCTCTGAAACGGTTGTACTTATCGTCTGCAAAGCTATGTCGCGTGCTGCGGTATGCGGAGACACTAAAATCACCATAGTGGAACACAGATGAAGCTACTAAGTTGATGTATTAGCTAGTAAGATGTAGTCAATTTAGGTATCGATTATTGACTTTTTAGCTGGCTTTGGTGCCTTGGACATGAGCTATGTCCTTAAGATTCTGCATGAAAGGAGGAATAGCAGCCGAGTTGCATTGTAGAATGTGGAAAGTGTTCATATGTAGTAAAAACCTGAGAAATCCGTCCGTTTTAGTCATTTGTTATCGAATAACTTGAAGCCAGATCGTCACATTGCCCGCTTTTCTCTCTGAAACCGTTGTACTTATCGTCTGCAAAGCTATGCCGCGTGCTGCGGTATGCGGAGACACTAAAAGCACCATAGTAGAACTCAGATGAAGCTTCAAAGTTGATGTAATAGCCAGTAAGAAGTAGTACAATTCAAGTTTTAGGTATCGATTATTGACTTTTTAGCTGGCTTTGGTGCCTTGGACATGAGCTATGTCCTTAAGATTCTGCATGAAAGGAGGACTAGCAGCCGAGTTGAATGGGAGAATGTGAAAAGTGCTCATATGTAGTAAAAACCTGAGAAATCCATCCTTTTTCGTCAGTTGTTATCGAATTAACTTCAAGTCAGATCGTCATATGGCCCGCTCTTCTCTCTGAAACGGTTGTACTTATCGTCTGCAAAGCTATGTCGCGTGCTGCGGTATGCGGAGACACTAAAAGCACCATAGTAGAACACAGATTAAGCTTCTAAGTTGATGTAATAGCCAGTAAGAAGTAGTACAATTCAAGTTTTAGGTATCGATTATTGACTTTTTAGCTGGCTTTTCTGCCTTTGACATGAGCTAGGACCTTATGATTCTGCATGAAAGGAGGACTAGCAGCCGAGTTGCATGGGAGAATGTGAAAAGTGTTCATATGTAGTAAAAACCTGAGAAATCCGTCCGTTTTCGTCATTTGTTATCGAATCGACTTAAAGCCAGATCGTCACATTGGCCGCTCTTCTCCCTGAAACGGTTGTACTTATCGTCTGCAAAGCTATGTCGCGTGCTGCGGTATGCGGAGACCCTAACAGCACCATAGTAGAACACAGATTAAGCTTCAAAGTTGATGTAATAGCCAGTACGAAGTAGTACAATTCAAGTTTTAGGTATCGATTATTGACTTTTTAGCTGGCTTTTATGCCTTGGACATGCGCTAGGACCTAATGATACTGCATGAAAGGAGGACTAGCAGCCGAGATGCATGGGAGAATGTGAATAGTGTTCATATGTAGTAAAAAAATTAGAAATCCGTCCGTTTTCGTCATTTGTTATCGAATCGACTTAAAGCAGATCGTCACATTGGCCGCTCTTCTCTCTGAAACGGTTGTACTTATCGTCTGCAAAGCTATGTCGCGTGCTGCGGTATGCGGAGACACTAACAGCACCATAGTAGAACACAGATTAAGCTTCAAAGTTGATGTAATAGCCAGTAAGCAGTAGTACAATTCAAGATTTAGGTATCGATTATTGACTTTTTTGCTGGCTTTGGTGCCTTGGACATGAGCTAGGACCTTACGAGTCTGTATGAAAGGAGGACTAGCATCCAAGTTGCACGGGAGGATGCGAAAAGTGTTCATATGTAGTAAAAACCTGAGAAATCCGTCCGTTTTTGTAATTTATTATCGAATCGACTTAAAGCAGTGCGTCACATTGGCCGCTCTTCTCTCTGAAACGGTTGTACTTATCGTCTGCAAAGCAATGTCGCGTGCTGCGGTATGCGGAGTCACTAAAAGCACCATAGTAGAACACAGATGAAGCTTCTAAGTTGATGTAATAGCCAGTAAGAAGTAGTACAATTCAAGTTTTAGGTATCGAATATTGACTTTTTAGCTGGCTTTGGTGCCTTGGACATGAGGTAGGACCTCACGATTCTGCATGAAAGGAGGACTAGCAGCCGCGTTGCACGGGAGAATGTAAAAAGTGTTCATATGTAGTAAAAACCTGAGAAATCCGTCCGTTTTCGTCATTTGTTATCGAATCGACTTAAAGCCAGATCGTCACATGGGCCCCTCTTCTCTCTGAAGAGGTTGTACTTATCGTCTGCAAAGCTATGTCGCGTGCTGCGGTACGCGGAGTCACTAAAAGCACCATAGTAGATCAGAGATGAAGCTTCTAAGTTGATGTGATAGCCAGTGAGAAGTAGTACAATTCAAGTTTTAGGTATCGATTATTGACTTTTTAGCTGGCTTTGGTGCCTTGGACATGAGCTAGGACCTTAAGATTGTGCATGAAAGGAGGACTAGCAGCAGCGTTGCACGGGAGTATGTGAAAAGTGTTCATATGTAGTAAAAACCTGAGAAATCCGTCCCCTTTTATTCATTTGTTATCGAATCGACTTATAGCCAGATCGTCACATTAGCCGCTCTTCTCTCTGAAACGGTTGTACTTATCGTCTGCAAAGCTATGTCGCGTGCTGCGGTATGCGGAGACACTAAAAGCACCATAGTAGAACACAGATGAAGCTTCTAAGTTGATGTAATAGCCAGTAAGGAGTAGTACAATTCAAGTTTTAGGTATCGAATATTGAATTTTTAGCTGGCTTTGGTGCCTTGGACTTGAGCTAGGACCTTAAGATTCTGCATGAAAGGAGGACTAGCAGCCAAGTTGCACGGGAGGATGCGAAAAGTGTTCATATGTAGTAAAAACCTGAGAAATCCGTCCGTTTTCGTAAATTATTATCGAATCGACTTAAAGCAGTGCGTCACATTGGCCGCTCTTCTCTCTGAAACGGTTGTACTTATCGTCTGCAAAGCAATGTCGCGTGCTGCAGTATTTGGAGACACTAAAAGCACCATAGTAGAACACAGATGAAGCTTCTAAGTTGATATGATAGCCAGTGAGATGTAGTACAATTCAAGTTTTAGGTATCGATTATTGACTTTTTAGCTGGCTTTGGTGCCTTGGACATGAGCTAGGACCTTACGATTCTGCATGAAAGGAGGACTAGCAGCCAAGTTGCACGGGAGGATGCGAAAAGTGTTCATATGTAGTAAAAACCTGAGAAATCCGTCCGTTTTCGTAAATTATTATCGAATCGACTTAAAGCAGTGCGTCACATTGGCCGCTCTTCTCTCTGAAACGGTTGTACTTATCGTCTGCAAAGCAATGTCGCGTGCTGCGGTATGCGGAGACACTAAAAGCACCATAGTAGAACACAGATGAAGCTTCTAAGTTGATGTAATAGCCAGTAGGAAGTAATACAATTCAAGTTTTAGGTATCGAATATTGACTTTTTAGCTGGCTTTGGTGCCTTGGACATGAGCTAGGACCTTACGATTCTGCATGAAATCAGGACTAGCAGCCGCGTTGCACGGGAGTATGTGAAAAGTGTTCATATGTAGTAAAAACCTGAGAAAACCGTCCATTTTCGTCATTTGTTATCGAATCGACTGAAAGCCAGATCGTCACATTGGCCCCTCTTCTCTCTGAAACGTTTGTACTTATCGTCTTTAAAGCTATGTCGCGTGCTGCGGTATGCGGAGACACTAAAATCACCATAGTGGAACACAGATGAAGCTTCTAAGTTGATGTAATAGCCAGTAAGAAGTAGTACAATTCAAGTTTTAGGTATCGATTATTGACTTTTTAGCTGGCTTTGGTGACTTGGACATGAGCTATGTCCTTAAGATTCTGCATGAAAGGAGGACTAGCAGCCGAGTTGCATGGGAGAATGTTAAAGGTGTTCATATGTAGTAAAAACCTGAGAAATCCGTCCCCTTTTATTCATTTGTTATCGAATCGACTTAAATCCAGATCGTCACATTGGCCGCTCTTCTCTCTGAAACGGTTGTACTTATCGTCTGCAAAGCTATGTCGCGTGCTGCGGTATGCGGAGACACTAAAAGCACCATAGTAGAACACAGATGAAGTTTCTAAGTTGATGTAATAGCCAATAAGGAGCAGTACAATTCAAGTTTTAGGTATTGAATATTGAATTTTTTGCTGGCTTTGGTGCCTTGGACTTGAGCTAGGACCCTAAGATTCTGCATGAAAGGAGGACTAGCAGCCGAGTTGCACGGGAGAATGCGAAAAGTTTTCATATGTAGTAAAAACCTGAGAAATCCGTCCGTTTTCGGAATATATTATCGAATCGACTTAAAGCAGTGCGTAACATTGGCCGCTCTTCTCTCTGAAACGGTTGTACTTATCGTCTGCAAAGCTATGTCGCGTGCTGCAGTATGTGGAGACACTAAAAGCACCATAGTAGAACACAGATGAAGCTTCTAAGTTGATGTGATAGCCAGTGAGATGTAGTACAATTCAAGTTTTAGGTATCGAATAAAGAATTTTTAGCTGGCTTTGGTGCCTTGGACATGAGCTAGGACCTTACGATTCTGCATGAAAGGAGGACTAGCAGCCGAGTTGCACGGGAGAATGCGAAAAGTTTTCATATGTAGTAAAAACCTGAGAAATCCGTCCGTTTTCGTAATTTATTATCGAATCGACTTAAAGCAGTGCGTCACATTGGCCGCTCTTCTCTCTGAAACGGTTGTACTTATCGTCTGCAAAGCTATGTCGCGTGCTGCGGTATGCGGAGACACTAAAAGCACCATAGTAGAACACAGATGAAGCTTCTAAGTTGTAATAGCCAGTAAGAAGTAGTACAATTCAAGTTTTAGGTATCGATTATTGACTTTTTAGCTGGCTTTTGTGCCTTGGACATGAGCTAGGACCTTATGATTCCGCATGGAAGGAGGACTAGCAGCCGAGTTGCATGGGAGAATGTGAAAAGAGTTCATATGTAGTAAAAACCTGAGAAATCCGTCCGTTTTCGTCATTTGTTATCGAATCGACTTAAAGCCAGGTCGTTACATTGGCCGCTCTTCTCTCTGAAACGGTTGTACTTATCGTCTGCAAAGCTATGTCGCGTGCTGCGGTATGCGGAGACACTAAAATCACCATAGTAGAACACAGATGAAGCTTCTATGTTGATGTAATAGCCAGTAAGAAGTAGTACAATTCAAGATTTAGGTATCGATTATTGACTTTTTTGCTGGCTTTGGTGCCTTGGACATGAGCTAGGACCTTACGATTCTGCATGAAAGAAGGACTAGCAGCCGAGTTGCACGGGAGAAAGTAAAAATTGTTCATATGTAGTAGAAAACTGAGAAATCCGTCCGTTTTCGTCATTTGTTATCGAATCGACTTAAAGCCAGATCGTTACATTGGCCGCTCTTCTCTCTGAAACGGTTGTACTTATCGTCTGCAAAGCTATGTCGTGTGCTGCGGTATGCGGAGATACATAAAGCACCATAGTAGAACACAGATGAAGCTTCTAAGTTGATGTAATAGCCAGTAAGAAGTAGTACAATTCAAGATTTAGGTATCGATTATTGACTTTTTACCCTTCTTTGGTGCCTTGGACATGAGCTGGGGCCTTAAGATTCTGCATGAAACGAGGACTAGCAGCCGAGTTGCACGGGAGAATGTGAAAAGTGTTCATATGTATTAAAAACCTGAGAAATCCGTTCGTTTTCGTCATTTGTTATCGAATCGACTCAAAGCCAAATCGTCACATTCGTCGCTCTCCTCTCTGAAACGGTTGTACTTATCGTCTGCAAAGCTATGTCGCGTGCTGCGGTATGCGGAGACACTAAAATCACCATAGTGGAACACAGATGAAGCTTCTAAGTTGATGTGATAGCCAGTGAGAAGTAGTACAATTCAAGTTTTAGGTATCGATTATTGACTTTTTAGCTGGCTTTGGTGCCTTGGACATGAGCTAGGACCTTAAGATTGTGCATGAAAGGAGGACTAGCAGCCGCGTTGCACGGGAGTATGTGAAAAGTGTTCATATGTAGTAAAAACCTGAGAAATCCGTCCCCTTTTATTCATTTGTTATCGAATCGACTTATAGCCAGATCGTCACATTGGCCGCTCTTCTCTCTGAAACGGTTGTACTTATCGTCTGCAAAGCTATGTCGCGTGCTGCGGTATGCCGAGACACTAAAAGCACCATAGTAGAACACAGATGAAGCTTCTAAGTTGATGTAATAGCCAGTAAGGAGTAGTACAATTCAAGTTTTAGGTATCGAATATTGAATTTTTAGCTGGCTTTGGTGCCTTGGACTTGAGCTAGGACCTTAAGATTCTGCATGAAAGGATTACTAGCAGCCGAGTTGCACGGGAGAATGCGAAAAGTTTTCATATGTAGTAAAAACCTGAGAAATCCGTCCGTTTTCGGAATATATTATCGAATCGACTTAAAGCAGTGCGTCACATTGGCCGCTCTTCTCTCTGAAACGGTTGTACTTATCGTCTGCAAAGCTATGTCGCGTGCTGCAGTATTTGGAGACACTAAAAGCACCATAGTAGAACACAGATGAAGCTTCTAAGTTGATGTGATAGCCAGTGAGATGTAGTACAATTCAAGTTTTAGGTATCGATTATTGACTTTTTAGCTGGCTTTGGTGCCTTGGACATGAGCTAGGACCTTACGATTCTGCATGAAAGGAGGACTAGCAGCCAAGTTGCACGGGAGGATGCGAAAAGTGTTCATATGTAGTAAAAACCTGAGAAATCCGTCCGTTTTCGTAAATTATTATCGAATCGACTTAAAGCAGTGAGTCACATTGGCCGCTCTTCTCTCTGAAACGGTTGTACTTATCGTCTGCAAAGCAATGTCGCGTGCTGCGGTATGCGGAGACACTAAAAGCACCATAGTAGAACACAGATGAAGCTTCTAAGTTGATGTAATAGCCAGTAGGAAGTAATACAATTCAAGTTTTAGGTATCGAATATTGACTTTTTAGCTGGCTTTGGTGCCTTGGACATGAGCTAGGACCTTACGATTCTGCATGAAATCAGGACTAGCAGCCGCGTTGCACGGGAGTATGTGAAAAGTGTTCATATGTAGTAAAAACCTGAGAAAACCGTCCATTTTCGTCATTTGTTATCGAATCGACTGAAAGCCAGATCGTTACATTGGCCGCTCTTCTCTCTGAAACGGTTGTACTTATCCTTGCAAAGCTATGTCGTGTGCTGCGGTATGCGGAGATACATAAAGCACCATAGTAGAACACAGATGAAGCTTCTAAGTTGATGTAATAGCCAGTAAGAAGTAGTACAATTCAAGATTTAGGTATCGATTATTGACTTTTTACCCTTCTTTGGTGCCTTGGACATGAGCTGGGGCCTTAAGATCCTGCATGAAACGAGGACTAGCAGCCGAGTTGCACGGGAGAATGTGAAAAGTGTTCATATGTATTAAAAACCTGAGAAATCCGTTCGTTTTCGTCATTTGTTATCGAATCGACTCAAAGCCAAATCGTCACATTGGTCGCTCTCCTCTCTGAAACGGTTGTACTTATCGTCTGCAAAACTATGTCGCGTGCTGCGGTATGCGGAGACACTAAAATCACCATAGTGGAACACAGATGAAGCTTCTAAGTTGATGTAATAGCCAGTAAGAAGTAGTACAATTCAAGTTTTAGGTATCGATTATTGACTTTTTAGCTGGCTTTGGTGCCTTGGTCATGAGCTATGTCCTTAAGATTCAGCATGAAAGGAGGACTAGCAGCCGAGTTGCATGGGAGAATGTGAAAAGTGTTCATTGTAGTAAAAACCTGAGAAATCCGTCCGTTTTCGTCATTTGTTATCGAATCAACTTGAAGCCAGATCGTCACATTGGCCGCTCTTCCCTCTGAAACGGTTGTACTTATCGTCTGCAAAGCTATGTCGCGTGCTGCGGAATGCGGAGACACTAAAAGCACCATAGTAGAACACAGATTAAGCTTCTAAGTTGATGTAATAGCCAGTAAGGAGTAGTACAATTCACGTTTTAGGTATCGAATATTGACTTTTTAGATGGCTTTGGTGCCTTGGACATGAGCTAGGACCTTAAGACTCTGCATGAAAGGAGGACTAGCAGCCGAGTTGCACGGGAGGATGCGAAAAGTGTTCATATGTAGTAAAAACCTGAGAAATCCGTCCGTTTTCGTAATTTATTATCGATTCGACTTAAAGCAGTGCGTCACATTGGCCGCTCTTCTCTCTGAAACGGTTGTACTTATCGTCTGCAAAGCTATGTCGCGTGCTGCGGTATGCGGAGACACTAAAATCACCATAGTGGAACACAGATGAAGCTTCTAAGTTGATGTAATAGCCAGTAAGAAGTAGTACAATTCAAGTTTTAGGTATCGATTTTTGACTTTTTAGCTGGCTTTGGTGCCTTGGTCATGAGCTATGTCCTTAAGATTCAGCATGAAAGGAGGACTAGCAGCCGAGTTGCATGGGAGAATGTGAAAAGTGTTCATTGTAGTAAAAACCTGAGAAATCCGTCCGTTTTCGTCATTTGTTATCGAATCAACTTGAAGCCAGATCGTCACATTGGCCGCTCTTCTCTCTGAAACGGTTGTACTTATCGTCTGCAAAGCTATGTCGCGTGCTGCGGTATGCGGAGACACTAAAAGCACCATAGTAGAACACAGATGAAGCTTCAAAGTTAATGTAATAGCCAGTAAGAAGTAGTACAATTCAAGATTTAGGTATCGATTATTAACTTTTTTGCTAGGTTTGGTGCCTTGGACATGAGCTAGGACATTACGATTCTGCTTAAAAGGAGGACTAGCAGCCGAGTTGCACGGGAGAATGTAAATAGTGTTCATATGTAGTAAAAACCTGAGAAATCCGTCCGTTTTCGTCATTTGTTATCGAATCGACTTAAAGCCAGATCATCACATTGGCCCCTCTCCTCTCTGAAACGGTTGTACTTATCGTCTGCAAAGCTATGTCGCGTGCTGCAGTATGCGGAGACACTAAAAGCACCATAGTAGAACACAGATGAAGCTTCTATGTTGATGTGATAGCCAGTGAGAAGTAGTACAATTCAAGTTTTAGGTATCGATTATTGACTTTGTAGCTGGCTTTGGTGCCTTGGACATGAGCTAGGACCTTAATATTCTGCATGAAAGGAGGACTAGCAGCCGAGTTGCACGGGAGAAAGTAAAAATTGTTCATATGTAGTAGAAAGCTGAGAAATCCGTCCGCTTTCGTCATTTGTTATCGAATCGACTTAAAGCCAGATCGTTACATTGGCCGCTCTTCTCTCTGAAACGGTTGTACTTACCGTCTGCAAAGCTATGTCGTGTGCTGCGGTATGCGGAGTTACATAAAGCACCATAGTAGAACACAGATGTAGCTTCTAAGTTGATGGAATAGCCAGTAAGAAGTAGTACAATTCAAGATTTAGGTATCGATTATTGACTTTTTACCCTTCTTTGGTGCCTTGGACATGAGCTGGGGCCTTAAGATCCTGCATGAAACGAGGACTAGCAGCCGAGTTGCACGGGAGAATGTGAAAAGTGTTCATATGTATTAAAAACCTGAGAAATCCGTTCGTTTTCGTCATTTGTTATCGAATCGACTCAAAGCCAAATCGTCACATTGGTCGCTCTCCTCTCTGAAACGGTTGTACTTATCGTCTGCAAAGCTATGTCGCGTGCTGCAGTATTTGGAGACACTAAAAGCACCATAGTAGAACACAGATGAAGCTTCTAAGTTGATATGATAGCCAGTGAGATGTAGTACAATTCAAGTTTTAGGTATCGATTATTGACTTTTTAGCTGGCTTTGGTGCCTTGGACATGAGCTAGGACCTTACGATTCTGCATGAAAGGAGGACTAGCAGCCAAGTTGCACGGGAGGATGCGAAAAGTGTTCATATGTAGTAAAAACCTGAGAAATCCGTCCGTTTTCGAAAATTATTATCGAATCGACTTAAAGCAGTGCGTCACATTGGCCGCTCTTCTCTCTGAAACGGTTGTACTTATCGTCTGCAAAGCAATGTCGCGTGCTGCGGTATGCGGAGACACTAAAAGCACCATAGTAGAACACAGATGAAGCTTCTAAGTTGATGTAATAGCCAGTAGGAAGTAATACAATTCAAGTTTTAGGTATCGAATATTGACTTTTTAGCTGGCTTTGGTGCCTTGGACATGAGCTAGGACCTTACGATTCTGCATGAAATCAGGACTAGCAGCCGCGTTGCACGGGAGTATGTGAAAAGTGTTCATATGTAGTAAAAACCTGAGAAAACCGTCCATTTTCGTCATTTGTTATCGAATCGACTGAAAGCCAGATCGTCACATTGGCCCCTCTTCTCTCTGAAACGTTTGTACTTATCGTCTTTAAAGCTATGTCGCGTGCTGCGGTATGCGGAGACACTAAAATCACCATAGTGGAACACAGATGAAGCTTCTAAGTTGATGTAATAGCCAGTAAGAAGTAGTACAATTCAAGTTTTAGGTATCGATTATTGACTTTTTAGCTGGCTTTGGTGACTTGGACATGAGCTATGTCCTTAAGATTCTGCATGAAAGGAGGACTAGCAGCCGAGTTGCATGGGAGAATGTTAAAGGTGTTCATATGTAGTAAAAACCTGAGAAATCCGTCCCCTTTTATTCATTTGTTATCGAATCGACTTAAATCCAGATCGTCACATTGGCCGCTCTTCTCTCTGAAACGGTTGTACTTATCGTCTGCAAAGCTATGTCGCGTGCTGCGGTATGCGGAGACACTAAAAGCACCATAGTAGAACACAGATGAAGTTTCTAAGTTGATGTAATAGCCAATAAGGAGCAGTACAATTCAAGTTTTAGGTATTGAATATTGAATTTTTTGCTGGCTTTGGTGCCTTGGACTTGAGCTAGGACCCTAAGATTCTGCATGAAAGGAGGACTAGCAGCCGAGTTGCACGGGAGAATGCGAAAAGTTTTCATATGTAGTAAAAACCTGAGAAATCCGTCCGTTTTCGGAATATATTATCGAATCGACTTAAAGCAGTGCGTAACATTGGCCGCTCTTCTCTCTGAAACGGTTGTACTTATCGTCTGCAAAGCTATGTCGCGTGCTGCAGTATGTGGAGACACTAAAAGCACCATAGTAGAACACAGATGAAGCTTCTAAGTTGATGTGATAGCCAGTGAGATGTAGTACAATTCAAGTTTTAGGTATCGAATAAAGAATTTTTAGCTGGCTTTGGTGCCTTGGACATGAGCTAGGACCTTACGATTCTGCATGAAAGGAGGACTAGCAGCCGAGTTGCACGGGAGAATGCGAAAAGTTTTCATATGTAGTAAAAACCTGAGAAATCCGTCCGTTTTCGTAATTTATTATCGAATCGACTTAAAGCAGTGCGTCACATTGGCCGCTCTTCTCTCTGAAACGGTTGTACTTATCGTCTGCAAAGCTATGTCGCGTGCTGCGGTATGCGGAGACACTAAAAGCACCATAGTAGAACACAGATGAAGCTTCTAAGTTGTAATAGCCAGTAAGAAGTAGTACAATTCAAGTTTTAGGTATCGATTATTGACTTTTTAGCTGGCTTTTGTGCCTTGGACATGAGCTAGGACCTTATGATTCCGCATGGAAGGAGGACTAGCAGCCGAGTTGCATGGGAGAATGTGAAAAGAGTTCATATGTAGTAAAAACCTGAGAAATCCGTCCGTTTTCGTCATTTGTTATCGAATCGACTTAAAGCCAGGTCGTTACATTGGCCGCTCTTCTCTCTGAAACGGTTGTACTTATCGTCTGCAAAGCTATGTCGCGTGCTGCGGTATGCGGAGACACTAAAATCACCATAGTAGAACACAGATGAAGCTTCTATGTTGATGTAATAGCCAGTAAGAAGTAGTACAATTCAAGATTTAGGTATCGATTATTGACTTTTTTGCTGGCTTTGGTGCCTTGGACATGAGCTAGGACCTTACGATTCTGCATGAAAGAAGGACTAGCAGCCGAGTTGCACGGGAGAAAGTAAAAATTGTTCATATGTAGTAGAAAACTGAGAAATCCGTCCGTTTTCGTCATTTGTTATCGAATCGACTTAAAGCCAGATCGTTACATTGGCCGCTCTTCTCTCTGAAACGGTTGTACTTATCGTCTGCAAAGCTATGTCGTGTGCTGCGGTATGCGGAGATACATAAAGCACCATAGTAGAACACAGATGAAGCTTCTAAGTTGATGTAATAGCCAGTAAGAAGTAGTACAATTCAAGATTTAGGTATCGATTATTGACTTTTTACCCTTCTTTGGTGCCTTGGACATGAGCTGGGGCCTTAAGATTCTGCATGAAACGAGGACTAGCAGCCGAGTTGCACGGGAGAATGTGAAAAGTGTTCATATGTATTAAAAACCTGAGAAATCCGTTCGTTTTCGTCATTTGTTATCGAATCGACTCAAAGCCAAATCGTCACATTCGTCGCTCTCCTCTCTGAAACGGTTGTACTTATCGTCTGCAAAGCTATGTCGCGTGCTGCGGTATGCGGAGACACTAAAATCACCATAGTGGAACACAGATGAAGCTTCTAAGTTGATGTGATAGCCAGTGAGAAGTAGTACAATTCAAGTTTTAGGTATCGATTATTGACTTTTTAGCTGGCTTTGGTGCCTTGGACATGAGCTAGGACCTTAAGATTGTGCATGAAAGGAGGACTAGCAGCCGCGTTGCACGGGAGTATGTGAAAAGTGTTCATATGTAGTAAAAACCTGAGAAATCCGTCCCCTTTTATTCATTTGTTATCGAATCGACTTATAGCCAGATCGTCACATTGGCCGCTCTTCTCTCTGAAACGGTTGTACTTATCGTCTGCAAAGCTATGTCGCGTGCTGCGGTATGCCGAGACACTAAAAGCACCATAGTAGAACACAGATGAAGCTTCTAAGTTGATGTAATAGCCAGTAAGGAGTAGTACAATTCAAGTTTTAGGTATCGAATATTGAATTTTTAGCTGGCTTTGGTGCCTTGGACTTGAGCTAGGACCTTAAGATTCTGCATGAAAGGATTACTAGCAGCCGAGTTGCACGGGAGAATGCGAAAAGTTTTCATATGTAGTAAAAACCTGAGAAATCCGTCCGTTTTCGGAATATATTATCGAATCGACTTAAAGCAGTGCGTCACATTGGCCGCTCTTCTCTCTGAAACGGTTGTACTTATCGTCTGCAAAGCTATGTCGCGTGCTGCAGTATTTGGAGACACTAAAAGCACCATAGTAGAACACAGATGAAGCTTCTAAGTTGATGTGATAGCCAGTGAGATGTAGTACAATTCAAGTTTTAGGTATCGATTATTGACTTTTTAGCTGGCTTTGGTGCCTTGGACATGAGCTAGGACCTTACGATTCTGCATGAAAGGAGGACTAGCAGCCAAGTTGCACGGGAGGATGCGAAAAGTGTTCATATGTAGTAAAAACCTGAGAAATCCGTCCGTTTTCGTAAATTATTATCGAATCGACTTAAAGCAGTGAGTCACATTGGCCGCTCTTCTCTCTGAAACGGTTGTACTTATCGTCTGCAAAGCAATGTCGCGTGCTGCGGTATGCGGAGACACTAAAAGCACCATAGTAGAACACAGATGAAGCTTCTAAGTTGATGTAATAGCCAGTAGGAAGTAATACAATTCAAGTTTTAGGTATCGAATATTGACTTTTTAGCTGGCTTTGGTGCCTTGGACATGAGCTAGGACCTTACGATTCTGCATGAAATCAGGACTAGCAGCCGCGTTGCACGGGAGTATGTGAAAAGTGTTCATATGTAGTAAAAACCTGAGAAAACCGTCCATTTTCGTCATTTGTTATCGAATCGACTGAAAGCCAGATCGTTACATTGGCCGCTCTTCTCTCTGAAACGGTTGTACTTATCCTTGCAAAGCTATGTCGTGTGCTGCGGTATGCGGAGATACATAAAGCACCATAGTAGAACACAGATGAAGCTTCTAAGTTGATGTAATAGCCAGTAAGAAGTAGTACAATTCAAGATTTAGGTATCGATTATTGACTTTTTACCCTTCTTTGGTGCCTTGGACATGAGCTGGGGCCTTAAGATCCTGCATGAAACGAGGACTAGCAGCCGAGTTGCACGGGAGAATGTGAAAAGTGTTCATATGTATTAAAAACCTGAGAAATCCGTTCGTTTTCGTCATTTGTTATCGAATCGACTCAAAGCCAAATCGTCACATTGGTCGCTCTCCTCTCTGAAACGGTTGTACTTATCGTCTGCAAAACTATGTCGCGTGCTGCGGTATGCGGAGACACTAAAATCACCATAGTGGAACACAGATGAAGCTTCTAAGTTGATGTAATAGCCAGTAAGAAGTAGTACAATTCAAGTTTTAGGTATCGATTATTGACTTTTTAGCTGGCTTTGGTGCCTTGGTCATGAGCTATGTCCTTAAGATTCAGCATGAAAGGAGGACTAGCAGCCGAGTTGCATGGGAGAATGTGAAAAGTGTTCATTGTAGTAAAAACCTGAGAAATCCGTCCGTTTTCGTCATTTGTTATCGAATCAACTTGAAGCCAGATCGTCACATTGGCCGCTCTTCCCTCTGAAACGGTTGTACTTATCGTCTGCAAAGCTATGTCGCGTGCTGCGGAATGCGGAGACACTAAAAGCACCATAGTAGAACACAGATTAAGCTTCTAAGTTGATGTAATAGCCAGTAAGGAGTAGTACAATTCACGTTTTAGGTATCGAATATTGACTTTTTAGATGGCTTTGGTGCCTTGGACATGAGCTAGGACCTTAAGACTCTGCATGAAAGGAGGACTAGCAGCCGAGTTGCACGGGAGGATGCGAAAAGTGTTCATATGTAGTAAAAACCTGAGAAATCCGTCCGTTTTCGTAATTTATTATCGATTCGACTTAAAGCAGTGCGTCACATTGGCCGCTCTTCTCTCTGAAACGGTTGTACTTATCGTCTGCAAAGCTATGTCGCGTGCTGCGGTATGCGGAGACACTAAAATCACCATAGTGGAACACAGATGAAGCTTCTAAGTTGATGTAATAGCCAGTAAGAAGTAGTACAATTCAAGTTTTAGGTATCGATTATTGACTTTTTAGCTGGCTTTGGTGCCTTGGTCATGAGCTATGTCCTTAAGATTCAGCATGAAAGGAGGACTAGCAGCCGAGTTGCATGGGAGAATGTGAAAAGTGTTCATTGTAGTAAAAACCTGAGAAATCCGTCCGTTTTCGTCATTTGTTATCGAATCAACTTGAAGCCAGATCGTCACATTGGCCGCTCTTCTCTCTGAAACGGTTGTACTTATCGTCTGCAAAGCTATGTCGCGTGCTGCGGTATGCGGAGACACTAAAAGCACCATAGTAGAACACAGATGAAGCTTCAAAGTTAATGTAATAGCCAGTAAGAAGTAGTACAATTCAAGATTTAGGTATCGATTATTAACTTTTTTGCTAGGTTTGGTGCCTTGGACATGAGCTAGGACATTACGATTCTGCTTAAAAGGAGGACTAGCAGCCGAGTTGCACGGGAGAATGTAAATAGTGTTCATATGTAGTAAAAACCTGAGAAATCCGTCCGTTTTCGTCATTTGTTATCGAATCGACTTAAAGCCAGATCATCACATTGGCCCCTCTCCTCTCTGAAACGGTTGTACTTATCGTCTGCAAAGCTATGTCGCGTGCTGCAGTATGCGGAGACACTAAAAGCACCATAGTAGAACACAGATGAAGCTTCTATGTTGATGTGATAGCCAGTGAGAAGTAGTACAATTCAAGTTTTAGGTATCGATTATTGACTTTGTAGCTGGCTTTGGTGCCTTGGACATGAGCTAGGACCTTAATATTCTGCATGAAAGGAGGACTAGCAGCCGAGTTGCACGGGAGAAAGTAAAAATTGTTCATATGTAGTAGAAAGCTGAGAAATCCGTCCGCTTTCGTCATTTGTTATCGAATCGACTTAAAGCCAGATCGTTACATTGGCCGCTCTTCTCTCTGAAACGGTTGTACTTACCGTCTGCAAAGCTATGTCGTGTGCTGCGGTATGCGGAGTTACATAAAGCACCATAGTAGAACACAGATGTAGCTTCTAAGTTGATGGAATAGCCAGTAAGAAGTAGTACAATTCAAGATTTAGGTATCGATTATTGACTTTTTACCCTTCTTTGGTGCCTTGGACATGAGCTGGGGCCTTAAGATCCTGCATGAAACGAGGACTAGCAGCCGAGTTGCACGGGAGAATGTGAAAAGTGTTCATATGTATTAAAAACCTGAGAAATCCGTTCGTTTTCGTCATTTGTTATCGAATCGACTCAAAGCCAAATCGTCACATTGGTCGCTCTCCTCTCTGAAACGGTTGTACTTATCGTCTGCAAAGCTATGTCGCGTGCTGCGGTATGCGGAGACACTAAAATCACCATAGTGGAACACAGATGAAGCTTCTAAGTTGATGTAATAGCCAGTAAGAAGTAGTACAATTCAAGTTTTAGGTATCGATTATTGACTTTTTAGCTGGCTTTGGTGCCTTGGTCATGAGCTATGTCCTTAAGATTCAGCATGAAAGGAGGACTAGCAGCCGAGTTGCATGGGAGAATGTGAAAAGTGTTCATTGTAGTAAAAACCTGAGAAATCCGTCCGTTTTCGTCATTTGTTATCGAATCAACTTGAAGCCAGATCGTCACATTGGCCGCTCTTCTCTCTGAAACGGTTGTACTTATCGTCTGCAAAGCTATGTCGCGTGCTGCGGTATGCGGAGACACTAAAAGCACCATAGTAGAACACAGATGAAGCTTCAAAGTTAATGTAATAGCCAGTAAGAAGTAGAACAATTCAAGATTTAGGTATCGATTATTAACTTTTTTGCTAGCTTTGGTGCCTTGGACATGAGCTAGGACATTACGATTCTGCTTAAAAGGAGGACTAGCAGCCGAGTTGCACGGGAGAATGTAAATAGTGTTCATATGTAGTAAAAACCTGAGAAATCCGTCCGTTTTCGTCATTTGTTATCGAATCGACTTAAAGCCAGATCATCACATTGGCCCCTCTCCTCTCTGAAACGGTTGTACTTATCGTCTGCAAAGCTATGTCGCGTGCTGCAGTATGCGGAGACACTAAAAGCACCATAGTAGAACACAGATGAAGCTTCTATGTTGATGTGATAGCCAGTGAGAAGTAGTACAATTCAAGTTTTAGGTATCGATTATTGACTTTGTAGCTGGCTTTGGTGCCTTGGACATGAGCTAGGACCTTATTACTCTGCATGAAAGAAGGACTAGCAGCCGAGTTGCACGGGAGAAAGTAAAAATTGTTCATATGTAGTAGAAAACTGAGAAATCCGTCCGTTTTCGTCATTTGTTATCGAATCGACTTAAAGCCAGATCGTTACATTGGCCGCTCTTCTCTCTGAAACGGTTGTACTTATCGTCTGCAAAGCTATGTCGTGTTTTGCGGTATGCGGAGATACATAAAGCACCATAGTAGAACACAGATGAAGCTTCTAAGTTGATGTAATAGCCAGTAAGAAGTAGTACAATTCAAGATTTAGGTATCGTTTATTGACTTTTTACCCTTCTTTGGTGCCTTGGACATGAGCTGGGGCCTTAAGATTCTGCATGAAACGAGGACTAGCAGCCGAGTTGCACGGGAGAATGTGAAAAGTGTTCATATGTATTAAAAACCTGAGAAATCCGTTCGTTTTCGTCATTTGTTATCGAATCGACTCAAAGCCAAATCGTCACATTGGTCGCTCTCCTCTCTGAAACGGTTGTACTTATCGTCTGCAAAGCTATGTCGCGTGCTGCGGTATGCGGAGACACTAAAATCACCATAGTGGAACACAGATGAAGCTTCTAAGTTGATGTAATAGCCAGTAAGAAGTAGTACAATTCAAGTTTTAGGTATCGATTATTGACTTTTTAGCTGGCTTTGGTGCCTTGGTCATGAGCTATGTCCTTAAGATTCAGCATGAAAGGAGGACTAGCAGCCGAGTTGCATGGGAGAATGTGAAAAGTGTTCATATATAGTAAAAACCTGAGAAATCCGTCCGTTTTCGTCATTTGTTATCGAATCAACTTGAAGCCAGATCGTCACATTGGCCGCTCTTCTCTCTGAAACGGTTGTACTTATCGTCTGCAAAGCTATGTCGCGTGCTGCGGAATGCGGAGACACTAAAAGCACCATAGTAGAACACAGATTAAGCTTCTAAGTTGATGTAATAGCCAGTAAGGAGTAGTACAATTCACGTTTTAGGTATCGAATATTGACTTTTTAGATGGCTTTGGTGCCTTGGACATGAGCTAGGACCTTAGGACTCTGCATGAAAGGAGGACTAGCAGCCGAGTTGCACGGGAGGATGCGAAAAGTGTTCATATGTAGTAAAAACCTGAGAAATCCGTCCGTTTTCGTAATTTATTATCGAATCGACTTAAAGCAGTGCGTCACATTGGCCGCTCTTCTCTCTGAAACGGTTGTACTTATCGTCTGCAAAGCTATGTCGCGTGCTGCGGTATGCGGAGACACTAAAAGCACCATAGTAGAACACAGATGTAGCTTCAAAGTTAATGTAATAGGCAGTAAGAAGTAGTACAATTAAAGATTTAGGTATCGATTATTAACTTTTTTGCTAGCTTTGGTGCCTTGGACATGAGCTAGGACATTACGATTCTGCATAAAAGGAGGACTAGCAGCCGAGTTGCACGGGAGAATGTAAATAGTGTTCATATGTAGTAAAAACCTGAGAAATCCGTCCGTTTTCGTCATTTGTTATCGAATCGACTTAAAGCCAGATCATCACATTGGCCCCTCTCCCCTCTGAAACGGTTGTACTTATCGTCTGCAAAGCTATGTCGTGTGCTGCGGTATGCGGAGATACATAAAGCACCATAGTAGAACACAGATGAAGCTTCTAAGTTGATGTAATAGCCAGTAAGAAGTAGTACAATTCAAGATTTAGGTATCGATTATTGACTTTTTACCCTTCTTTTGTGCCTTGGACATGAGCTGGGGCCTTAAGATTCTGCATGAAACGAGGACTAGCAGCCGAGTTGCACGGGAGAATGTGAAAAGTGTTCATATGTATTAAACACCTGAGAAATCCGTTCGTTTTCGTCATTTGTTATCGAATCGACTCAAAGCCAAATCGTCACATTGGTCGCTCTCCTCTCTGAAACGGTTGTACTTATCGTCTGCAAAGCTATGTCGCGTGCTGCGGTATGCGGAGACACTAAAATCACCATAGTGGAACACAGATGAAGCTTCTAAGTTGATGTAATAGCCAGTAAGAAGTAGTACAATTCAAGTTTTAGGTATCGATTATTGACTTTGTAGCTGGCTTTGGTGCCTTGGTCATGAGCTATGTCCTTAAGATTCAGCATGAAAGGAGGACTAGCAGCCGAGTTGCATGGGAGAATGTGAAAAGTGTTCATATGTAGTAAAAACCTGAGAAATCCGTCCGTTTTCGTCATTTGTTATCGAATCAACTTGAAGCCAGATCGTCACATTGGCCGCTCTTCTCTCTGAAACGGTTGTACTTATCGTCTGCAAAGCTATGTCGCGTGCTGCGGAATGCGGAGACACTAAAAGCACCATAGTAGAACACAGATTAAGCTTCTAAGTTGATGTAATAGCCAGTAAGGAGTAGTACAATTAACGTTTTAGGTATCGAATATTGACTTTTTAGATGGCTTTGGTGCCTTGGACATGAGCTAGGACCTTAAGACTCTGCATGAAAGGAGGACTAGCAGCCGAGTTGCACGGGAGGATGCGAAAAGTGTTCATATGTAGTAAAAACCTGAGAAATCCGTCCGTTTTCGTAATTTATTATCGAATCGACTTAAAGCAGTGCGTCACATTGGCCGCTCTTCTCTCTGAAACGGTTGTACTTATCGTCTGCAAAGCTATGTCGCGTGCTGCGATATGCGGAGACACTAAAAGCACCATAGTAGAACACAGATGAAGCTTCAAAGTTAATGTAATAGCCAGTAAGAAGTAGTACAATTCAAGATTTAGGTATCGATTATTAACTTTTTTGCTAGCTTTGGTGCCTTGGACATGAGCTAGGACATTACGATTCTGCATAAAAGGAGGACTAGCAGCCGAGTTGCACGGGAGAATGTAAATAGTGTTCATATGTAGTAAAAACCTGAGAAATCCGTCTGTTTTCGTCATTTGTTATCGAATCGACTTAAAGCCAGATCATCACATTGGCCCCTCTCCTCTCTGAAACGGTTGTACTTATCGTCTGCAACGCTATGTCGCGTGCTGCAGTATGCGGAGACACTAAAAGCACCATAGTAGAACACAGATGAAGCTTCTAAGTTGATGTGATAGCCAGTGAGAAGTAGTACAATTCAAGTTTTAGGTATCGATTATTGACTTTGTAGCTGGCTTTGGTGCCTTGGACATGAGCTAGGACCTTAATATTCTGCATGAAAGGAGGACTAGCAGCAGCGTTGCACGGGAGTATGTGAAAAGTGTTCATATGTAGTGAAAACCTGAGAAATCCGTCCGTTTTCGTCATTTGTTACCGAATCAACTTGAAGCCTGATCGTCACATTGGCCGATCTTCTCTCTGAAACGGTTGTACTTATCGTCTGCAAAGCTATGTCGCGTGCTGCGGTATGCGGAGACACTAAAAGCACCATAGTAGAACACAGATGAAGCTTCTAAGTTGATGTAATAGCCAGTAAGGAGTAGTACAATTCAAGTTTTAGGTATCGAATATTGAGCTTTTAGCTGGCTTTCGTGCCCTGGACATGAGCTAGGACCTTAAGATTCTGCATGAAAGGAGGACTAGCAGCCGAGTTGCACGGGAGGATGCGAAAAGTGTTCATATGTAGTAAAAACCTGAGAAATCCGTCCGTTTTCGTAATTTATTATCGAATCGACTTAAAGCAGTGCGTCACATTGGCCGCTCTTCTCTCTGAAACGGTTGTACTTATCGTCTGCAAAGCTATGTCGCGTGCTGCGGTATGCGGAGACACTAAAAGCACCATAGTAGAAAACAGATGAAGCTTCAAAGTTGATGTAATAGCCAGTAAGAAGTAGTACAATTCAAGATTTAGGTATCGATTATTGAATTTTTTGCTGGATTTGGTGCCTTGGTCAAGAGCTAGGACCTTACGATTCTGCATGAAAGGAGGACTAGCAGCCGAGTTGCACGGGAGAATGTAAAAAGTGTTCATATGTAGTAAAAACCTAAGGAATCCGTCCGTTTTCGTCATTTGTTATCGAATCGACTTAAAGCCAGATCGTCACATTGGCCCATCTCCTCGCTGAAACGGTTGTACTTATCGTCTGCAAAGCTATGTAGCGTGCTGCAGTATGCGGAGACACTAAAAGCACCATAGTAGAACACAGATGAAGCTTCTAAGTTGATGTAATAGCCAGTAAGGAGTAGTACAATTCAAGTTTTAGGTGTCGAATATTGACTTTTTAGCTGGCTTTGGTGCCTTGGACATGAGCTAGGACCTTATGATTCTGCATGAAAGGAGGACTAGCAGCCGAGTTGCACGCGAGGATGCGAAAAGTGTTCATATGTAGTAAAAACCTGTGAAATCCTTCCGTTTTCGTAATTTATTATCGAATCGACTTAAAGCAGTGCGTCACATTGGCCGCTCTTCTCTCTGAAACGGTTGTACTTATCGTCTGCAAAGCTATGTCGCGTGCTGCGGTATGCGGAGACACTAAAAGCACCATAGTAGAACACAGATTAAGCTTCTAAGTTGATGTAATAGCCAGTAAGAAGTAGTACAATTCAAGTTTTAGGTATCGATTATTGACTTTTTAGCTGGCTTTGGTGCCTTGGCTATGAGCTAGGACTTTACGATTCTGCATGAAAGGAGGACTAGCAGCCGGGTTGCATGGGAGAATGTGAAAAGTGTTCATATGTAGTAAAAACCTGAGAAATCCGTCCGTTTTCGTCATTTGTTATCGAATCGACTTAAAGCCAGATCGTCACATTGGCCCCTCTTCTCTCTGAAACGGTTGTACGTATCGTCTGCAAAGCTATGTAGCGTGCTGTAGTATGCGGAGACACTAAAAGCACCATAGTATAACACAGATTAAGCTTCTAAGTTGATGTAATAGCCAGTAAGAAGTAGTACAATTCAAGTTTTAGGTATCGATTATTGACTGTTTAGCTGGCTTTGGTGCTTTGGATATGAGCTAGGACCTTAAGATTCCACATGAAAGGAGGACTAGCAGCCGCGTTGCACGGGAGTATGTGAAAAGTGTTCATATGTAGTAAAAACCTGAGAACTCCGTCCATTTTCGTCATTTTTTTTTGAATCGAATTAAAGCCAGATCGTCACATTGGCCGCTCTACTCTCTGAAACGGTTGTACTTATCGTCTGCACAGCTATGTCGCCTGCTGCGGTATGCGGAGACACTAAAAGCACCATAGTAGAACACAGATTAAGCTTCTAAGTTCATGTAATAGCAAGTAAGAAGTAGTACAATTCAAGTTTTAGGTATCGATTATTGACTTTTTCGCTGGCTTTGGTGCATTGGACATGAGCTAGGACCTTAAGATTCTGCATGAAAGGAGGACTAGCAGCCGAGTTGCACGGGAGGATGCGAAAAGTGTACATATGTAGTAAAAACGTGAGGAATCCGTCCGTTTTCGTAATTTATTATCGAATCGACTTCAAGCAGTGCGTCACATTGGCCGCTCTTCTCTCTGAAACGGTTGTACTTATCGTCTGCAAAGCTATGTCGCGTGCAGCAGTATGCGGAGACACTAAAAGCACCATAGTAGAACACAGATGAAGCTTCTAAGTTGATGTGATAGCCAGTAAGGAGTAGTACAATTCAAGTTTTAGGTGTCGAATATTGACTTTTTAGCTGGCTTTGGTGCCTTGGACATGAGCTAGGACCGTAAGATTCTGCATGAAAGGAGGACTAGCAGCCGAGTTGCACGGGAGGATGCGAAAAGTGTTCATATGTAGTAAGAACCTGAGAAATCCGTCCGTTTTCGTAATTTATTATCGAATCGACTTAAACCAGTGCGTCACATTGGCCGCTCTTCTCTCTGAAACGGTTGTACTTATCGTCTGCAAAGCTATGTCGCGTGCAGCAGTATGCGGAGACACTAAAAGCACCATAGTAGAACACAGATGAAGCTTCTAAGTTGATGTGATAGCCAGTAAGGAGTAGTACAATTCAAGTTTTAGGTGTCGAATATTGACTTTTTAGCTGGCTTTGGTGCCTTGGACATGAGCTAGGACCTTAAGATTCCGCATGAAAGGAGGACTAGCAGCCGAGTTGCACGGGAGAATGTGAAAAGTGTTCATATGTATTAAACACCTGAGAAATCCGTTCGTTTTCGTCATTTGTTATCGAATCGACTCAAAGCCAAATCGTCACATTGGTCGCTCTCCTCTCTGAAACGGTTGTACTTATCGTCTGCAAAGCTATGTCGCGTGCTGCGGTATGCGGAGACACTAAAATCACCATAGTGGAACACAGGTGAAGCTTCTAAGTTGATGTAATAGCCAGTAAGAAGTAGTACAATTCAAGTTTTAGGTATCGATTATTGACTTTGTAGCTGGCTTTGGTGCCTAGGTCATGAGCTATGTCCTTAAGATTCAGCATGAAAGGAGGACTAGCAGCCGAGTTGCATGGGAGAATGTGAAAAGTGTTCATATGTAGTAAAAACCTGAGAAATCCGTCCGTTTTCGTCATTTGTTATCGAATCAACTTGAAGCCAGATCGTCACATTGGCCGCTCTTCTCTCTGAAACGGTTGTACTTATCGTCTGCAAAGCTATGTCGCGTGCTGCGGAATGCGGAGACACTAAAAGCACCATAGTAGAACACAGATTAAGCTTCTAAGTTGATGTAATAGCCAGTAAGGAGTAGTACAATTAACGTTTTAGGTATCGAATATTGACTTTTTAGATGGCTTTGGTGCCTTGGACATGAGCTAGGACCTTAAGACTCTGCATGAAAGGAGGACTAGCAGCCGAGTTGCACGGGAGCATGCGAAAAGTGTTCATATGTAGTAAAAACCTGAGAAATCCGTCCGTTTTCGTAATTTATTATCGAATCGACTTAAAGCAGTGCGTCACATTGGCCGCTCTTCTCTCTGAAACGGTTGTACTTATCGTCTGCAAAGCTATGTCGCGTGCTGCGATATGCGGAGACACTAAAAGCACCATAGTAGAACACAGATGAAGCTTCAAAGTTAATGTAATAGCCAGTAAGAAGTAGTACAATTCAAGATTTAGGTATCGATTATTAACTTTTTTGCTAGCTTTGGTGCCTTGGACATGAGCTAGGACATTACGATTCTGCATAAAAGGAGGACTAGCAGCCGAGTTGCACGGGAGAATGTAAATAGTGTTCATATGTAGTAAAAACCTGAGAAATCCGTCTGTTTTCGTCATTTGTTATCGAATCGACTTAAAGCCAGATCATCACATTGGCCCCTCTCCTCTCTGAAACGGTTGTACTTATCGTCTGCAACGCTATGTCGCGTGCTGCAGTATGCGGAGACACTAAAAGCACCATAGTAGAACACAGATGAAGCTTCTAAGTTGATGTGATAGCCAGTGAGAAGTAGTACAATTCAAGTTTTAGGTATCGATTATTGACTTTGTAGCTGGCTTTGGTGCCTTGGACATGAGCTAGGACCTTAATATTCTGCATGAAAGGAGGACTAGCAGCAGCGTTGCACGGGAGTATGTGAAAAGTGTTCATATGTAGTGAAAACCTGAGAAATCCGTCCGTTTTCGTCATTTGTTACCGAATCAACTTGAAGCCTGATCGTCACATTGGCCGATCTTCTCTCTGAAACGGTTGTACTTATCGTCTGCAAAGCTATGTCGCGTGCTGCGGTATGCGGAGACACTAAAAGCACCATAGTAGAACACAGATGAAGCTTCTAAGTTGATGTAATAGCCAGTAAGGAGTAGTACAATTCAAGTTTTAGGTATCGAATATTGAGCTTTTAGCTGGCTTTCGTGCCCTGGACATGAGCTAGGACCTTAAGATTCTGCATGAAAGGAGGACTAGCAGCCGAGTTGCACGGGAGGATGCGAAAAGTGTTCATATGTAGTAAAAACCTGAGAAATCCGTCCGTTTTCGTAATTTATTATCGAATCGACTTAAAGCAGTGCGTCACATTGGCCGCTCTTCTCTCTGAAACGGTTGTACTTATCGTCTGCAAAGCTATGTCGCGTGCTGCGGTATGCGGAGACACTAAAAGCACCATAGTAGAAAACAGATGAAGCTTCAAAGTTGATGTAATAGCCAGTAAGAAGTAGTACAATTCAAGATTTAGGTATCGATTATTGAATTTTTTGCTGGATTTGGTGCCTTGGTCAAGAGCTAGGACCTTACGATTCTGCATGAAAGGAGGACTAGCAGCCGAGTTGCACGGGAGAATGTAAAAAGTGTTCATATGTAGTAAAAACCTAAGGAATCCGTCCGTTTTCGTCATTTGTTATCGAATCGACTTAAAGCCAGATCGTCACATTGGCCCATCTCCTCGCTGAAACGGTTGTACTTATCGTCTGCAAAGCTATGTAGCGTGCTGCAGTATGCGGAGACACTAAAAGCACCATAGTAGAACACAGATGAAGCTTCTAAGTTGATGTAATAGCCAGTAAGGAGTAGTACAATTCAAGTTTTAGGTGTCGAATATTGACTTTTTAGCTGGCTTTGGTGCCTTGGACATGAGCTAGGACCTTATGATTCTGCATGAAAGGAGGACTAGCAGCCGAGTTGCACGCGAGGATGCGAAAAGTGTTCATATGTAGTAAAAACCTGTGAAATCCTTCCGTTTTCGTAATTTATTATCGAATCGACTTAAAGCAGTGCGTCACATTGGCCGCTCTTCTCTCTGAAACGGTTGTACTTATCGTCTGCAAAGCTATGTCGCGTGCTGCGGTATACGGAGACACTAAAAGCACCATAGTAGAACACAGATTAAGCTTCTAAGTTGATGTAATAGCCAGTAAGAAGTAGTACAATTCAAGTTTTAGGTATCGATTATTGACTTTTTAGCTGGCTTTGGTGCCTTGGCTATGAGCTAGGACTTTACGATTCTGCATGAAAGGAGGACTAGCAGCCGGGTTGCATGGGAGAATGTGAAAAGTGTTCATATGTAGTAAAAACCTGAGAAATCCGTCCGTTTTCGTCATTTGTTATCGAATCGACTTAAAGCCAGATCGTCACATTGGCCCCTCTTCTCTCTGAAACGGTTGTACGTATCGTCTGCAAAGCTATGTAGCGTGCTGTAGTATGCGGAGACACTAAAAGCACCATAGTATAACACAGATTAAGCTTCTAAGTTGATGTAATAGCCAGTAAGAAGTAGTACAATTCAAGTTTTAGGTATCGATTATTGACTGTTTAGCTGGCTTTGGTGCTTTGGATATGAGCTAGGACCTTAAGATTCCGCATGAAAGGAGGACTAGCAGCCGCGTTGCACGGGAGTATGTGAAAAGTGTTCATATGTAGTAAAAACCTGAGAACTCCGTCCATTTTCGTCATTTTTTTTTGAATCGAATTAAAGCCAGATCGTCACATTGGCCGCTCTACTCTCTGAAACGGTTGTACTTATCGTCTGCACAGCTATGTCGCCTGCTGCGGTATGCGGAGACACTAAAAGCACCATAGTAGAACACAGATTAAGCTTCTAAGTTCATGTAATAGCAAGTAAGAAGTAGTACAATTCAAGTTTTAGGTATCGATTATTGACTTTTTCGCTGGCTTTGGTGCATTGGACATGAGCTAGGACCTTAAGATTCTGCATGAAAGGAGGACTAGCAGCCGAGTTGCACGGGAGGATGCGAAAAGTGTACATATGTAGTAAAAACGTGAGGAATCCGTCCGTTTTCGTAATTTATTATCGAATCGACTTCAAGCAGTGCGTCACATTGGCCGCTCTTCTCTCTGAAACGGTTGTACTTATCGTCTGCAAAGCTATGTCGCGTGCAGCAGTATGCGGAGACACTAAAAGCACCATAGTAGAACACAGATGAAGCTTCTAAGTTGATGTGATAGCCAGTAAGGAGTAGTACAATTCAAGTTTTAGGTGTCGAATATTGACTTTTTAGCTGGCTTTGGTGCCTTGGACATGAGCTAGGACCGTAAGATTCTGCATGAAAGGAGGACTAGCAGCCGAGTTGCACGGGAGGATGCGAAAAGTGTTCATATGTAGTAAGAACCTGAGAAATCCGTCCGTTTTCGTAATTTATTATCGAATCGACTTAAACCAGTGCGTCACATTGGCCGCTCTTCTCTCTGAAACGGTTGTACTTATTGTCTGCAAAGCTATGTCGCGTGCTGCGGTATGCGGAGACACTAAAAGCACCATAGTAGAACACAGATTAAGCTTCTAAGTTGATGTAATACCCAGTACGAAGTAGTACAATTCAAGTTTTAGGTATCGATTATTGACTTTTTAGCTGGCTTTGGTGCCTTGGACATGAGCTAGGACCTAATGATTCGGCATGAAAGGAGGACTAGCAGCCGAGTTGCATGGGAGAATGTGAAAAGTGTTCATATGTAGTAATAACCTGAGAAATCCGTCCGTTTTCGTCATTTGTTATCAATCGACTTAAAGCCAGATCGTCACATTGGCCGCTCTTCTCTGTGAAACGGTTGTACTTATCGTTTGCAAAGCTATGACGCGTGCTGCGGGATGCGGAGACACTGAAAGCACCATAGTAGAACACAGATGAAGCTTCAAAGTTGATGTAATAGCCAGTAAGAAGTAGTACAATTCAAGATTTAGGTATCGATTATTGACTTTTTAGCTGGCTTTGGTGCCTTGGATATGAGCTAGGACCTTAAGATTCGGCATGAAAGGAGGACTAGCAGCCGAGTTGCACGGGAGGATGCGAAAAGTGTTCATATGTAGTAAAAACCTGAGAAATCCGTCCGTTTTCGTAATTAATTATCGAATCGACATAAAGCAGTGCGTCACATTGGCCGCTCTTCTCTCTGAAACGGTTGTACTTATCGTCTGCAAAGCTATGTCGCGTGCTGCGGTATGCGGAGACACTAAAAGCACCATAGTAGAACAAAGATTAAGCTTCTACGTTGATGTAATAGCCAGTAAGAAGTAGTACAACTCAAGTTTTAGGTATCGATTATTGACTTTGTAGCTGGCTTTGGTGCCTTGGACATGAGCTAGGACCTTAAGATTCCGCATGAAAGGAGGACTAGCAGCCGCGTTGCACGGGAGTATGTGAAAAGTGTTCATATGTAGTAAAAACCTGAGAAATCCGTCCATTTTCGTCATTTGTTATCGAATCAACTTAAAGCCAGATCGTCACATTGGCCGCTCTTCTCTCTGAAACGGTTGTACTTATCGTCTGCACAGCTATGTCGCGTGCTGCGGTATGCGGAGACACTAAAAGCACCATAGTAGAACACAGATGAAGCTTCTATGTTGATGTAATAGCCAGTAAGAAGCAGTACAATTCAAGTTTTATATATCGATTGTTGACTTTTTAGCTGGCTTTGGTGCCTTTGGCATGAGCTAGGTCCTTATGATTCTGCATGAAAGGAGGACTAGCAGCCGAGTTGCATGGGAGAATGTGAAAAGTGTTCATATGTAGTAAAAACCTGAGAAATCCATCCGTTTTCGTCATTTGTTATCGAATCGACTTAAAGCCAGATCGTCACATTGGCCGCTCTTCTCTCTGAAACGGTTGTACTTATCGTCTGCAAAGCTATGTCGCGTGCTGCGGTATGCGGAGACACTAAAAGCACCATAGTAGAACACAGATTAAGCTTCTAAGTTGATGTAATAGCCAGTAAGAAGTAGTACAATTCAAGTTTTTGGTATCGATTATGGACTTTTTGCTGGCTTTGGTGCCTTGGACATGAGCTAGGACCTTAAGATTCTGCATGAAAGGAGGAATAGCAGCTGCGTTGGACGGGAGTATGTGAAAAGTGTTCATATGTAGTAAAAACCTGAGAAATCCGTCCATTTTAGTCATTTGTTATCGAATCGACTTAAAGCCAGATCGTCACATTGGCCCCTCTTCTCTCTGAAACGGTTGTACTTATCGTCTGCAAAGCTATGTCGCGTGCTGCGGTATGCGGAGTCACTAAAATCACCATAGCGGAACACAGATGAAGCCTCTAAGTTGATGTAATAGCCAGTAAGAAGTAGTAGAATTCAAGTTTTAGGTATCGATTATTGACTTTTTAGCTGGCTTTGGTGCCTTGGACATGAGCCAGGACCTTAAGATTCTGCATGATAGGAGGACTAGCAGCCGAGTTGCACGGGAGTACGTGAAAAGTGTTTATATGTAGTAAAAACCTGAGAAATCCGTCCATTTTCGTCATTTGTTATCGAATCGACTTAAAGCCAGATCGTCACATTGGCCGCTCTTCTCTCTGAAACGATTGTACTTATCGTCTGCAAAGCTATGTCGCGTGCTGCGGTATGCGGAGACACTAAAATCACCATAAATGAACACAGATGAAGCTTCTAAATTGATGTAATAGCCAGTAAGAAGTAGTACAATTCAAGTTTTAGGTAACGATTATTGACTTTGTAGCTGGCTTTGGTGCCTTGGACATGAGCTAGGACCTTAAGATTCTGCATGAAAGGAGGACTAGCAGCCGAGTTGAACGGGAGAATGCGAAAAGTGTTCATGTGTAGTAAAAACCTGAGAAATCATTCCGTTTTCGCAATTTATTATCGAATCGACTTAAAGCCAGATCGTCACATTGGCCGCTCTTCTCTCTGAAACGGTTGTACTTATCGTCTGCAAAGCTATGTCGCGTGCTGCGGTATGCGGAGACACTAAAATCACCATAGTGGAACACAGATGAAGCTTCTAAGTTGATGTAATAGCCAGTAAGAAGTAGTACAATTCAAGTTTTAGGTATCGATTATTGACTTTTTAGCTGGCCTTGGTGCCTTGGACATGAGCTAGGACCTTAAGATTCTGCATAAAAGGAGGACTAGCAGCTGCGCTGTACGGGAGTATGTGAAAAGTGTTCATATGTAGTAAAAACCTGAGAAATCCGTCCATTTTCGTCATTTGTTATCGAATCGACTTAAAGCCAGATCGTCACATTGGCCGCTCTTCTCTCTGAAACGGTTGTACTTATCGTCTGCAAAGCTATGTCGCGTGCTGCGGAATGCGGAGACACTAAAATCACCATAGTGGAACACAGATGAAGCTTCTAAGTTGATGTAATAGCCAGTAAGAAGTAGTACAATTCAAGTTTAAGTATCGATTATTTACTTTTTAGCTGGCTTTGGTGCCTTGGACATGAGCTATGTCCTTAAGATTCTCCATGAAAGGAGGCCTAGCAGCCGAGTTGCATGGGAGAATGTGAAAAGTGTTCATATGTAGTAAAAACCTGAGAAATCCGTCCGTTTTCGTAATTTATTATCGAATCGCCTTAAAGCAGTGCGTCACATTGGCCGCTCATCTCTCTGAAACGGTTGTACTTATCGTCTGCAAAGCTATGTCGTGTGCTGCGGTATGCGGAGACACTAAAAGCACCATAGTAGAACACAGATAAAGCTTCTAAGTTGATGTAATAGCCAGTAAGGAGTAGTACAATTCAAGTTTTAGGTATCGATTATTGACTTTTTAGCGGGCTTTGGTGCCTTGGACATGAACTATGTCCTTAAGATTGTGCATGAAAGGAGGACTAGCAGCCGAGTTGCATGGGAGAATTTGGAAAGTGTTCATATGTAGTAAAAATCTGAAAAGTCCGTCCGTTATCGTCATTTGTTATCGAATCAACTTGAAACCAGATCGTCACATTGCACGCTCTTCTCTCTGAAACGGATGTACGTATCGTCTGCAAAGCTATGTCGCGTGCTGCGGTATGCGGAGACACTAAAAGCACCATAGTAGAACACAGATGAAGCTTCTAAGTTGATGTAATAGCCAGTAAGGAGTAGTACAATTCAAGTTTTAGGTATCGATTGTTGACTTTGTAGCTGGCTTTGGTGCCTTGGACATGAGCTAGGACCTTAAGATTCCGCATGAAAGGAGGACTAGCAGCCGCGTTGCACGGGAGTATGTGAAAAGTGTTCATATGTAGTAAAAACCTGAGAAATCCGTCCATTTTCGTCATTTGTTATCGAATCGACTTAAAGCCAGATCGTCACATTGGCCCCTCTTCTCTCTGAAACGGTTGTACTTATCGTCTGCAAAGCTATGTCGCGTGCTGCGGTATGCGGAGTCACTAAAATCACCATAGCGGAACACAGATGAAGCCTCTAAGTTGATGTAATAGCCAGTAAGAAGTAGTACAATTAAAGTTTTAGGTATCGATTATTGACTTTTTAGCTGGCTTTGGTGCCTAGGACATGAGCTAGGACCTTAAGATTCTGCATGATAGGAGGACTAGCAGCCGAGTTGCACGGGAGTACGTGAAAAGTGTTTATATGTAGTAAAAACCTGAGAAATCCGTCCATTTTCGTCATTTGTTATCGAATCGACTTAAAGCCAGATCGTCACATTGGCCGCTCTTCTCTCTGAAACGGTTGTACTTATCGTCTGCAAAGCTATGTCGTGTGCTGCGGTATGCGGAGACACTAAAAGCACCATAGTAGAACACAGATAAAGCTTCTAAGTTGATGTAATAGCCAGTAAGGAGTAGTACAATTCAAGTTTTAGGTATCGATTATTGACTTTTTAGCTGGCTTTGGTGCCTTGGACATGAACTATGTCCTTAAGATTCTGCATGAAAGGAGGACTAGCAGCCGAGTTGCATGGGAGAATTTGGAAAGTGTTCATATGTAGTAAAAATCTGAGAAGTCCGTCCGTTATCGTCATTTGTTATCGAATCAACTTGAAACCAGATCGTCACATTGCAAGCTCTTCTCTCTGAAACGGATGTACGTATCGTCTGCAAAGCTATGTCGCGTGCTGCGGTATGCGGAGACACTAAAAGCACCATTGTAGAACACAGATGAAGCTTCTAAGTTGATGTAATAGCCAGTAAGGAGTAGTACAATTCAAGTTTTAGGTATCGAATAAAGAATTTTTAGCTGGCTTTGGTGCCTTGGACATGAGCTAGGACCTTACGATTCTGCATGAAAGGAGGACTAGCAGCCGAGTTGCACGGGAGAATGCGAAAAGTTTTCATATGTAGTAAAAACCTGAGAAATCCGTCCGTTTTCGTAATTTATTATCGAATCGACTTAAAGCAGTGCGTCACATTGGCCGCTCTTCTCTCTGAAACGGTTGTACTTATCGTCTGCAAAGCTATGTCGCGTGCTGCGGTATGCGGAGACACTAAAAGCACCATAGTAGAACACAGATTAAGCTTCTAAGTTGTAATAGCCAGTAAGAAGTAGTACAATTCAAGTTTTAGGTATCGATTATTGACTTTTTAGCTGGCTTTGGTGCCTTGGCTATGAGCTAGGACTTTACGATTCTGCATGAAAGGAGGACTAGCAGCCGGGTTGCATGGGAGAATGTGAAAAGTGTTCATATGTAGTAAAAACCTGAGAAATCCGTCCGTTTTCGTCATTTGTTATCGAATCGACTTAAAGCCAGATCGTCACATTGGCCCCTCTTCTCTCTGAAACGGTTGTACGTATCGTCTGCAAAGCTATGTAGCGTGCTGTAGTATGCGGAGACACTAAAAGCACCATAGTATAACACAGATTAAGCTTCTAAGTTGATGTAATAGCCAGTAAGAAGTAGTACAATTCAAGTTTTAGGTATCGATTATTGACTGTTTAGCTGGCTTTGGTGCTTTGGATATGAGCTAGGACCTTAAGATTCCGCATGAAAGGAGGACTAGCAGCCGCGTTGCACGGGAGTATGTGAAAAGTGTTCATATGTAGTAAAAACCTGAGAAATCCGTCCGTTTTCGTCATTTGTTATCGAATCAACTTGAAGCCAGATCATCACATTGGCCCCTCTCCTCTCTGAAACGGTTGTACTTATCGTCTGCAAAGCTATGTCGCGTGCTGCGGTATGCGGAGACACTAAAAGCACCATAGTAGAACACAGATGAAGCTTCAAAGTTAATGTAATAGCCAGTAAGAAGTAGTACAATTCAAGATTTAGGTATCGATTATTAACTTTTTTGCTAGCTTTGGTGCCTTGGACATGAGCTAGGACATTACGATTCTGCATAAAAGGAGGACTAGCAGCCGAGTTGCACGGGAGAATGTAAATAGTGTTCATATGTAGTAAAAACCTGAGAAATCCGTCCGTTTTCGTCATTTGTTATCGAATCGACTTAAAGCCAGATCATCACATTGGCCCCTCTCCTCTCTGAAACGGTTGTACTTATCGTCTGCAAAGCTATGTCGCGTGCTGCAGTATGCGGAGACACTAAAAGCACCATAGTAGAACACAGATGAAGCTTCTATGTTGATGTGATAGCCAGTGAGAAGTAGTACAATTCAAGTTTTAGGTATCGATTATTGACTTTGTAGCTGGCTTTGGTGCCTTGGACATGAGCTAGGACCTTAATATTCTGCATGAAAGGAGGACTAGCAGCCGAGTTGCACGGGAGAAAGTAAAAATTGTTCATATGTAGTAGAAAACTGAGAAATCCGTCCGTTTTCGTCATTTGTTATCGAATCGACTTAAAGCCAGATCGTTACATTGGCCGCTCTTCTCTCTGAAACGGTTGTACTTATCGTCTGCAAAGCTATGTCCTGTGCTGCGGTATGCGGAGATACATAAAGCACCATAGTAGAACACAGATGAAGCTTCTAAGTTGATGTAATAGCCAGTAAGGAGTAGTACAATTCAAGTTTTAGGTATCGATTGTTGACTTTGTAGCTGGCTTTGGTGCCTTGGTCATGAGCTAGGACCTTAAGATTCCGCATGAAAGGAGGACTAGCAGCCGCGTTGCACGGGAGTATGTGAAAAGTGTTCATATGTAGTAAAAACCTGAGAAATCCGTCCATTTTCGTCATTTGTTATCGAATCGACTTAAAGCCAGATCGTCACATTGGCCGCTCTTCTCTCTGAAACGGTTGTACTTATCGTCTGCAAAGCTATGTCGCGTGCTGCGGTATGCGGAGACACTAAAAGCACCATAGTAGAACAAAGATTAAGCTTCTACGTTGATGTAATAGCCAGTAAGAAGTAGTACAACTCAAGTTTTAGGTATCGATTATTGACTTTGTAGCTGGCTTTGGTGCCTTGGACATGAGCTAGGACCTTAAGATTCCGCATGAAAGGAGGACTAGCAGCCGCGTTGCACGGGAGTATGTGAAAAGTGTTCATATGTAGTAAAAACCTGAGAAATCCGTCCATTTTCGTCATTTGTTATCGAATCAACTTAAAGCCAGATCGTCACATTGGCCGCTCTTCTCTCTGAAACGGTTGTACTTATCGTCTGCACAGCTATGTCGCGTGCTGCGGTATGCGGAGACACTAAAAGCACCATAGTAGAACACAGATTAAGCTTCTAAGTTGATGTAATAGCCAGTAAGAAGTAGTACAATTCAAGTTTTTGGTATCGATTATGGACTTTTTGCTGGCTTTGGTGCCTTGGACATGAGCTAGGACCTTAAGATTCTGCATGAAAGGAGGACTAGCAGCTGCGTTGGACGGGAGTATGTGAAAAGTGTTCATATGTAGTAAAAACCTGAGAAATCCGTCCATTTTAGTCATTTGTTATCGAATCGACTTAAAGCCAGATCGTCACATTGGCCCCTCTTCTCTCAGAAACGGTTGTACTTATCGTCTGCAAAGCTATGTCGCGTGCTGCGGTATGCGGAGTCACTAAAATCACCATAGCGGAACACAGATGAAGCCTCTAAGTTGATGTAATAGCCAGTAAGAAGTAGTACAATTCAAGTTTTAGGTATCGATTATTGACTTTTTAGCTGGCTTTGGTGCCTTGGACATGAGCCAGGACCTTAAGATTCTGCATGATAGGAGGACTAGCAGCCGAGTTGCACGGGAGTACGTGAAAAGTGTTTATATGTAGTAAAAACCTGAGAAATCCGTCCATTTTCGTCATTTGTTATCGAATCGACTTAAAGCCAGATCGTCACATTGGCCGCTCTTCTCTCTGAAACGGTTGTACTTATCGTCTGCAAAGCTATGTCGCGTGCTGCGGTATGCGGAGACACTAAAATCACCATAAATGAACACAGATGAAGCTTCTAAATTGATGTAATAGCCAGTAAGAAGTAGTACAATTCAAGTTTTAGGTAACGATTATTGATTTTGTAGCTGGCTTTGGTGCCTTGGACATGAGCTAGGACCTTAAGATTCTGCATGAAAGGAGGACTAGCAGCCGAGTTGAACGGGAGAATGCGAAAAGTGTTCATGTGTAGTAAAAACCTGAGAAATCATTCCGTTTTCGCAATTTATTATCGAATCGACTTAAAGCCAGATCGTCACATTGGCCGCTCTTCTCTCTGAAACGGTTGTACTTATCGTCTGCAAAGCTATGTCGCGTGCTGCGGTATGCGGAGACACTAAAATCACCATAGTGGAACACAGATGAAGCTTCTAAGTTGATGTAATAGCCAGTAAGAAGTAGTACAATTCAAGTTTTAGGTATCGATTATTGACTTTTTAGCTGGCCTTGGTGCCTTGGACATGAGCTAGGACCTTAAGATTCTGCATAAAAGGAGGACTAGCAGCTGCGCTGTACGGGAGTATGTGAAAAGTGTTCATATGTAGTAAAAACCTGAGAAATCCGTCCATTTTCGTCATTTGTTATCGAATCGACTTAAAGCCAGATCGTCACATTGGCCGCTCTTCTCTCTGAAACGGTTGTACTTATCGTCTGCAAAGCTATGTCGCGTGCTGCGGAATGCGGAGACACTAAAATCACCATAGTGGAACACAGATGAAGCTTCTAAGTTGATGTAATAGCCAGTAAGAAGTAGTACAATTCAAGTTTAAGTATCGATTATTTACTTTTTAGCTGGCTTTGGTGCCTTGGACATGAGCTATGTCCTTATGATTCTCCATGAAAGGAGGCCTAGCAGCCGAGTTGCATGGGAGAATGTGAAAAGTGTTCATATGTAGTAAAAACCTGAGAAATCCGTCCGTTTTCGTAATTTATTATCGAATCGCCTTAAAGCAGTGCGTCACATTGGCCGCTCATCTCTCTGAAACGGTTGTACTTATCGTCTGCAAAGCTATGTCGTGTGCTGCGGTATGCGGAGACACTAAAAGCACCATAGTAGAACACAGATAAAGCTTCTAAGTTGATGTAATAGCCAGTAAGGAGTAGTACAATTCAAGTTTTAGGTATCGATTATTGACTTTTTAGCTGGCTTTGGTGCCTTGGACATGAACTATGTCCTTAAGATTGTGCATGAAAGGAGGACTAGCAGCCGAGTTGCATGGGAGAATTTGGAAAGTGTTCATATGTAGTAAAAATCTGAGAAGTCCGTCCGTTATCGTCATTTGTTATCGAATCAACTTGAAACCAGATCGTCACATTGCACGCTCTTCTCTCTGAAACGGATGTACGTATCGTCTGCAAAGCTATGTCGCGTGCTGCGGTATGCGGAGACACTAAAAGCACCATAGTAGAACACAGATGAAGCTTCTAAGTTGATGTAATAGCCAGTAAGGAGTAGTACAATTCAAGTTTTAGGTATCGATTGTTGACTTTGTAGCTGGCTTTGGTGCCTTGGTCATGAGCTAGGACCTTAAGATTCCGCATGAAAGGAGGACTAGCAGCCGCGTTGCACGGGAGTATGTGAAAAGTGTTCATATGTAGTAAAAACCTGAGAAATCCGTCCATTTTCGTCATTTGTTATCGAATCGACTTAAAGCCAGATCGTCACATTGGCCCCTCTTCTCTCTGAAACGGTTGTACTTATCGTCTGCAAAGCTATGTCGCGTGCTGCGGTATGCGGAGTCACTAAAATCACCATAGCGGAACACAGATGAAGCCTCTAAGTTGATGTAATAGCCAGTAAGAAGTAGTACAATTCAAGTTTTAGGTATCGATTATTGACTTTTTAGCTGGCTTTGGTGCCTTGGACATGAACTATGTCCTTAAGATTCTGCATGAAAGGAGGACTAGCAGCCGAGTTGCATGGGAGAATTTGGAAAGTGTTCATATGTAGTAAAAATCTGAGAAGTCCGTCCGTTATCGTCATTTGTTATCGAATCAACTTGAAACCAGATCGTCACATTGCAAGCTCTTCTCTCTGAAACGGATGAACGTATCGTCTGCAAAGCTATGTCGCGTGCTGCGGTATGCGGAGACACTAAAATCACCATAGTGGAACACAGATGAAGCTTCTAAGTTGATGTAATAGCCAGTAAGAAGTAGTACAATTCAAGTTTTAATTATCGATTATTAAATTTTTAGCTATCTTTGGTGACTTGGACATGAGCTAAGACCTTAAGATTCTGCATGAAACGAGGACTAGCAGCCGAGTTGCACGGGAGAATGTGAAAAGTGTTCATATGTATTAAAAACCTGAGAAATCCGTTCGTTTTCGTCATTTGTTATCGAATCGACTCAAAGCCAAATCGTCACATTGGTCGCTCTCCTCTCTGAAACGGTTGTACTTATCGTCTGCAAAGCTATGTCGCGTGCTGCGGTATGCGGAGACACTAAAATCACCATAGTGGAACACAGATGAAGCTTCTAAGTTGATGTAATAGCCAGTAAGAAGTAGTACAATTCAAGTTTTAGGTATCGATTATTGACTTTTTAGCTGGCTTTGGTGCCTTGGTCATGAGCTATGTCCTTAAGATTCAGCATGAAAGGAGGACTAGCAGCCGAGTTGCATGGGAGAATGTGAAAAGTGTTCATATGTAGTAAAAACCTGAGAAATCCGTCCGTTTTCGTCATTTGTTATCGAATCAACTTGAAGCCAGATCATCACATTGGCCCCTCTCCTCTCTGAAACGGTTGTACTTATCGTCTGCAAAGCTATGTCGCGTGCTGCGGTATGCGGAGACACTAAAAGCACCATAGTAGAACACAGATGAAGCTTCAAAGTTAATGTAATAGCCAGTAAGAAGTAGTACAATTCAAGATTTAGGTATCGATTATTAACTTTTTTGCTAGCTTTGGTGCCTTGGACATGAGCTAGGACATTACGATTCTGCATAAAAGGAGGACTAGCAGCCGAGTTGCACGGGAGAATGTAAATAGTGTTCATATGTAGTAAAAACCTGAGAAATCCGTCCGTTTTCGTCATTTGTTATCGAATCGACTTAAAGCCAGATCATCACATTGGCCCCTCTCCTCTCTGAAACGGTTGTACTTATCGTCTGCAAAGCTATGTCGCGTGCTGCAGTATGCGGAGACACTAAAAGCACCATAGTAGAACACAGATGAAGCTTCTATGTTGATGTGATAGCCAGTGAGAAGTAGTACAATTCAAGTTTTAGGTATCGATTATTGACTTTGTAGCTGGCTTTGGTGCCTTGGACATGAGCTAGGACCTTAATATTCTGCATGAAAGGAGGACTAGCAGCCGAGTTGCACGGGAGAAAGTAAAAATTGTTCATATGTAGTAGAAAACTGAGAAATCCGTCCGTTTTCGTCATTTGTTATCGAATCGACTTAAAGCCAGATCGTTACATTGGCCGCTCTTCTCTCTGAAACGGTTGTACTTATCGTCTGCAAAGCTATGTCCTGTGCTGCGGTATGCGGAGATACATAAAGCACCATAGTAGAACACAGATGAAGCTTCTAAGTTGATGTAATAGCCAGTAAGAAGTAGTACAATTCAAGATTTAGGTAACGATTATTGACTTTTTACACTTCTTTGGTGCCTTGGACATGAGCTGGGGCCTTAAGATTCTGCATGAAACGAGGACTAGCAGCCGAGTTGCACGGGAGAATGTGAAAAGTGTTCATATGTATTAAAAACCTGAGAAATCCGTTCGTTTTCGTCATTTGTTATCGAATCGACTCAAAGCCAAATCGTCACATTGGTCGCTCTCCTCTCTGAAACGGTTGTACTTATCGTCTGCAAAGCTATGTCGCGTGCTGCGGTATGCGGAGACACTAAACGCACCATAGTAGAACACAGATGAAGCTTCTAAGTTGATGTAATAGCCAGTAAGGAGTAGTACAATTCAAGATTTAGGTATCGAATATTGACCTTTTAGCTGGCTTTCGTGCCCTGGACATGCGCTAGGACCTTAAGATTCTGCATGAAAGCAGGACTAGCAGCCGAGTTGCACTGGAGGATGCGAAAAGTGTTCATATGTAGTAAAAACCTGAGAAATCCGTACGTTTTCTTAATTTCTTATCGAATCGACTTAAAGCAGTGCTCCACATTGGCAGCTCTTCTCTCTGAAACGGTTGTACTTATCGTCTGCAAAGCTATGTCGCGTGCTGCGGTATGCGGAGACACTAAAAGCACCGTAGTAGAACACAGATGAAGCTTCTAAGTTGATGTAATAGCCAGTAAGAAGTAGTACAATTCAAGTTTTAGGTATCGATTATTACTTTTCAGCTTGCATTTTTGCCTTGGACATGAGCTATCACCTAATGATTCTGCATGAAAGGAGGACTAGCTGCCGAGTTGCATGTGAGAATGTGTAAAGTGTTCATATATAGTAAAAACCTGAGAAATCCGTCCGTTTTTGTCATTTGTTATCGAATCGACTTAAAGCCAGATCGTCACATTGGCCGCTCTTCACTCTGAAACGGTTGTACTTATCGTCTGAAAAGCTATGTCGCGTGCTGCGGTATGCGGAGACACTAAAAGCACCATAGTAGAACACAGATGAAGCTTCAAAGTTGATGTAATAGCCAGTAAGAAGTAGTAAAATTCAAGATTTAGGTATCGATTATTGACTTTTTTGCTGGCTTTGGTGCCTTGGACATGAGCTAGGACCTTACGATTCTGCATGAAAGGAGGAGTAGCAGCCGAGTTGCACGGGAGAATGTAAAAAGTGTTCATATGTAGTAAAAACCTGAGAAATCCGTCCGTTTTCGTCATTTGTTATCGAATCGACGTAAAGCCAGATCGTCACATAGGAACCTCTCCTCTCTGAAACGGTTGTACTTATCGTCTGCAAAGCTATGTCGCGTCCTGCAGTAGGCGGAGACACTAAAAGCACCATAGTAGAACACAGCTGAAGCTTCTAAGTTGATGTAATAGCCAGTAAGGAGTAGTACAATTCAAGTTTTAGGTGTCGAATATTGACTTTTTAGCTGGCTTTGGTGCCTTGGACATGAGCTATGTCCTTAAGATTCTCCATGAAAGGAGGCCTAGCAGCCGAGTTGCATGGGAGAATGTGAAAAGTGTTCATATGTAGTAAAAACCTGAGAAATCCGTCCGTTTTCGTAATTTATTATCGAATCGCCTTAAAGCAGTGCGTCACATTGGCCGCTCATCTCTCTGAAACGGTTGTACTTATCGTCTGCAAAGCTATGTCGTGTGCTGCGGTATGCGGAGACACTAAAAGCACCATAGTAGAACACAGATAAAGCTTCTAAGTTGATGTAATAGCCAGTAAGGAGTAGTACAATTCAAGTTTTAGGTATCGATTATTGACTTTTTAGCTGGCTTTGGTGCCTTGGACATGAACTATGTCCTTAAGATTCTGCATGAAAGGAGGACTAGCAGCCGAGTTGCATGGGAGAATTTGGAAAGTGTTCATATCTGAGAAGTCCGTCCGTTATCGTCATTTGTTATCGAATCAACTTGAAACCAGATCGTCACATTGCACGCTCTTCTCTCTGAAACGGATGTACGTATCGTCTGCAAAGCTATGTCGCGTGCTGCGGTATGCGGAGACACTAAAAGCACCATAGTAGAACACAGATGAAGCTTCTAAGTTGATGTAATAGCCAGTAAGGAGTAGTACAATTCAAGTTTTAGGTATCGATTGTTGACTTTGTAGCTGGCTTTGGTGCCTTGGACATGAGCTAGGACCTTAAGATTCCGCATGAAAGGAGGACTAGCAGCCGCGTTGCACGGGAGTATGTGAAAAGTGTTCATATGTAGTAAAAACCTGAGAAATCCGTCCATTTTCGTCATTTGTTATCGAATCGACTTAAAGCCAGATCGTCACATTGGCCCCTCTTCTCTCTGAAACGGTTGTACTTATCGTCTGCAAAGCTATGTCGCGTGCTGCGGTATGCGGAGTCACTAAAATCACCATAGCGGAACACAGATGAAGCCTCTAAGTTGATGTAATAGCCAGTAAGAAGTAGTACAATTCAAGTTTTAGGTATCGATTATTGACTTTTTAGCTGGCTTTGGTGCCTTGGACATGAGCTAGGACCTTAAGATTCAGCATGATAGGAGGACTAGCAGCCGAGTTGCACGGGAGTACGTGAAAAGTGTTTATATGTAGTAAAAACCTGAGAAATCCGTCCATTTTCGTCATTTGTTTTCGAATCGACTTAAAGCCAGATCGTCACATTGGCCGCTCTTCTCTCTGAAACGGTTGTACTTATCGTCTGCAAAGCTATGTCGTGTGCTGCGGTATGCGGAGACACTAAAAGCACCATAGTAGAACACAGATAAAGCTTCTAAGTTGATGTAATAGCCAGTAAGGAGTAGTACAATTCAAGTTTTAGGTATCGATTATTGACTTTTTAGCTGGCTTTGGTGCCTTGGACATGAACTATGTCCTTAAGATTCTGCATGAAAGGAGGACTAGCAGCCGAGTTGCATGGGAGAATTTGGAAAGTGTTCATATGTAGTAAAAATCTGAGAAGTCCGTCCGTTATCGTCATTTGTTATCGAATCAACTTGAAACCAGATCGTCACATTGCAAGCTCTTCTCTCTGAAACGGATGTACGTATCGTCTGCAAAGCTATGTCGCGTGCTGCGGTATGCGGAGACACTAAAATCACCATAGTGGAACACAGATGAAGCTTCTAAGTTGATGTAATAGCCAGTAAGAAGTAGTACAATTCAAGTTTTAGGTATCGATTATTAAATTTTTAGCTATCTTTGGTGACTTGGACATGAGCTAAGACCTTAAGATTCTGCATGAAACGAGGACTAGCAGCCGAGTTGCACGGGAGAATGTGAAAAGTGTTCATATGTATTAAAAACCTGAGAAATCCGTTCGTTTTCGTCATTTGTTATCGAATCGACTCAAAGCCAAATCGTCACATTGGTCGCTCTCCTCTCTGAATCGGTTGTACTTATCGTCTGCAAAGCTATGTCGCGTGCTGCGGTATGCGGAGACACTAAAATCACCATAGTGGAACACAGATGAAGCTTCTAAGTTGATGTAATAGCCAGTAAGAAGTAGTACAATTCAAGTTTTAGGTATCGATTATTGACTTTTTAGCTGGCTTTGGTGCCTTGGTCATGAGCTATGTCCTTAAGATTCAGCATGAAAGGAGGACTAGCAGCCGAGTTGCATGGGAGAATGTGAAAAGTGTTCATATGTAGTAAAAACCTGGAAATCCGTCCGTTTTCGTCATTTGTTATCGAATCAACTTGAAGCCAGATCATCACATTGGCCCCTCTCCTCTCTGAAACGGTTGTACTTATCGTCTGCAAAGCTATGTCGCGTGCTGCGGTATGCGGAGACACTAAAAGCACCATAGTAGAACACAGATGAAGCTTCAAAGTTAATGTAATAGCCAGTAAGAAGTAGTACAATTCAAGATTTAGGTATCGATTATTAACTTTTTTGCTAGCTTTGGTGCCTTGGACATGAGCTAGGACATTACGATTCTGCATAAAAGGAGGACTAGCAGCCGAGTTGCACGGGAGAATGTAAATAGTGTTCATATGTAGTAAAAACCTGAGAAATCCGTCCGTTTTCGTTATTTGTTATCGAATCGACTTAAAGCCAGATCATCACATTGGCCCCTCTCCTCTCTGAAACGGTTGTACTTATCGTCTGCAAAGCTATGTCGCGTGCTGCAGTATGCGGAGACACTAAAAGCACCATAGTAGAACACAGATGAAGCTTCTATGTTGATGTGATAGCCAGTGAGAAGTAGTACAATTCAAGTTTTAGGTATCGATTATTGACTTTGTAGCTGGCTTTGGTGCCTTGGACATGAGCTAGGACCTTAATATTCTGCATGAAAGGAGGACTAGCAGCCGAGTTGCACGGGAGAAAGTAAAAATTGTTCATATGTAGTAGAAAACTGAGAAATCCGTCCGTTTTCGTCATTTGTTATCGAATCGACTTAAAGCCAGATCGTTACATTGGCCGCTCTTCTCTCTGAAACGGTTGTACTTATCGTCTGCAAAGCTATGTCGTGTGCTGCGGTATGCGGAGATACATAAAGCACCATAGTAGAACACAGATGAAGCTTCTAAGTTGATGTAATAGCCAGTAAGAAGTAGTACAATTCAAGATTTAGGTAACGATTATTGACTTTTTACACTTCTTTGGTGCCTTGGACATGAGCTGGGGCCTTAAGATTCTGCATGAAACGAGGACTAGCAGCCGAGTTGAACGGGAGAATGTGAAAAGTGTTCATATGTATTAAAAACCTGAGAAATCCGTTCGTTTTCGTCATTTGTTATCGAATCGACTCAAAGCCAAATCGTCACATTGGTCGCTCTCCTCTCTGAAACGGTTGTACTTATCGTCTGCAAAGCTATGTCGCGTGCTGCGGTATGCGGAGACACTAAACGCACCATAGTAGAACACAGATGAAGCTTCTAAGTTGATGTAATAGCCAGTAAGGAGTAGTACAATTCAAGATTTAGGTATCGAATATTGACCTTTTAGCTGGCTTTCGTGCCCTGGACATGCGCTAGGACCTTAAGATTCTGCATGAAAGGAGGACTAGCAGCCGAGTTGCACTGGAGGATGCGAAAAGTGTTCATATGTAGTAAAAACCTGAGAAATCCGTACGTTTTCTTAATTTCTTATCGAGTCGACTTAAAGCAGTGCTCCACATTGGCAGCTCTTCTCTCTGAAACGGTTGTACTTATCGTCTGCAAAGCTATGTCGCGTGCTGCGGTATGTGGAGACACTAAAAGCACCGTAGTAGAACACAGATGAAGCTTCTAAGTTGATGTAATAGCCAGTAAGAAGTAGTACAATTCATGTTTTAGGTATCGATTATTACTTTTCAGCTTGCATTTTTGCCTTGGACATGAGCTATCACCTAATGATTCTGCATGAAAGGAGGACTAGCTGCCGAGTTGCATGTGAGAATGTGTAAAGTGTTCATATATAGTAAAAACCTGAGAAATCCGTCCGTTTTTGTCATTTGTTATCGAATCGACTTAAAGCCAGATCGTCACATTGGCCGCTCTTCACTCTGAAACGGTTGTACTTATCGTCTGCAAACCTATGTCGCGTGCTGCGGTATGCGGAGACACTAAAAGCACCATAGTAGAACACAGATGAAGCTTCAAAGTTGATGTAATAGCCAGTAAGAAGTAGTAAAATTCGAGATTTAGGTATCGATTATTGACTTTTTTGCTGGATTTGGTGCCTTGGACATGAGCTAGGACCTTACGATTCTGCATGAAAGGAGGAGTAGCAGCCGAGTTGCACGGGAGAATGTAAAAAGTGTTCATATGTAGTAAAAACCTGAGAAATCCGTCCGTTTTCGTCATTTGTTATCGAATCGACGTAAAGCCAGATCGTCACATAGGAACCTCTCCTCTCTGAAACGGTTGTACTTATCGTCTGCAAAGCTATGTCGCGTCCTGCAGTAGGCGGAGACACTAAAAGCACCATAGTAGAACACAGCTGAAGCTTCTAAGTTGATGTAATAGCCAGTAAGGAGTAGTACAATTCAAGTTTTAGGTGTCGAATATTGACTTTTTAGCTGGCTTTGGTGCCTTGGACATGAGCTAGGACCTTATGATTCTGCATGAAAGGAGGACTAGCAGCCGAGTTGCACTCGAGGATGCGAAAAGTGTTCATATGTAGTAAAAACCTGAGAAATCCGTCCGTTTTCGTAATTTATTATCGAATCGACTTAAAGCAGTGCGTCACATTGGCCGCTCTTCTCTCTGAAACGGTTGTACTTATCGTCTGCAAAGCTATGTCGCGTGCTGCGGTATGCGGAGACACTAAAAGCACCATAGTAGAAAACAGATGAAGCTTCAAAGTTGATGTAATAGCCAGTAAGAAGTAGTACAATTCAAGATTTAGGTATCGATTATTGACTTTTTTGCTGGATTTGGTGCCTTGGTCAAGAGCTAGGACCTTACGATTCTGCATGAAAGGAGGACTAGCAGCCGAGTTGCACGGGAGAATGTAAAAAGTGTTCGTATGTAGTAAAAACCTGAGAAATCCGTCCGTTTTCGACATTTGTTATCGAATCGACTTAAAGCCAGATCGTCACATTGGCCCCTCTCCTCGCTGAAACGGTTGTACTTATCGTCTGCAAAGCTATGTAGCGTGCTGCAGTATGCGGAGACACTAAAAGCACCATAGTAGAACACAGATGAAGCTTCTAAGTTGATGTGATAGCCAGTGAGAAGTAGTACAACTCAAGTTTTAGGTATCGAATATTGACTTTTTATCTGGCTTTTGTGCCTTGGACATGAGCTAGGACCTTAAGATTCCGCATGAAAGGAGGAGTAGCAGCCGCGTTGCACGGGAGTATGTGAAAAGTGTTCATATATAGTAAAAACCTGAGAAATCTGTCCATTTTCGTCATTTGTTATCGAATCGACTTAAAGCAGTGCGTCACATTGGCCGCTCTTCTCTCTGAAACGGTTGTACTTATCGTCTGCAAAGCTATGTCGCGTGCTGCGGTATGCGGAGACACTAAAAGCACCATAGTAGAACACAGATGAAGCTTCAAAGTTAATGTAATAGCCAGTAAGAAGTAGTACAATTCAAGATTTAGGTATCGATTATTAACTTTTTTGCTAGCTTTGGTGCCTTGGACATGAGCTAGGACATTACGATTCTGCATAAAAGGAGGACTAGCAGCCGAGTTGCACGGGAGAATGTAAATAGTGTTCATATGTAGTAAAAACCTGAGAAATCCGTCCGTTTTCGTTATTTGTTATCGAATCGACTTAAAGCCAGATCATCACATTGGCCCCTCTCCTCTCTGAAACGGTTGTACTTATCGTCTGCAAAGCTATGTCGCGTGCTGCAGTATGCGGAGACACTAAAAGCACCATAGTAGAACACAGATGAAGCTTCTATGTTGATGTGATAGCCAGTGAGAAGTAGTACAATTCAAGTTTTAGGTATCGATTATTGACTTTGTAGCTGGCTTTGGTGCCTTGGACATGAGCTAGGACCTTAATATTCTGCATGAAAGGAGGACTAGCAGCCGAGTTGCACGGGAGAAAGTAAAAATTGTTCATATGTAGTAGAAAACTGAGAAATCCGTCCGTTTTCGTCATTTGTTATCGAATCGACTTAAAGCCAGATCGTTACATTGGCCGCTCTTCTCTCTGAAACGGTTGTACTTATCGTCTGCAAAGCTATGTCGTGTGCTGCGGTATGCGGAGATACATAAAGCACCATAGTAGAACACAGATGAAGCTTCTAAGTTGATGTAATAGCCAGTAAGAAGTAGTACAATTCAAGATTTAGGTAACGATTATTGACTTTTTACACTTCTTTGGTGCCTTGGACATGAGCTGGGGCCTTAAGATTCTGCATGAAACGAGGACTAGCAGCCGAGTTGCACGGGAGAATGTGAAAAGTGTTCATATGTATTAAAAACCTGAGAAATCCGTTCGTTTTCGTCATTTGTTATCGAATCGACTCAAAGCCAAATCGTCACATTGGTCGCTCTCCTCTCTGAAACGGTTGTACTTATCGTCTGCAAAGCTATGTCGCGTGCTGCGGTATGCGGAGACACTAAACGCACCATAGTAGAACACAGATGAAGCTTCTAAGTTGATGTAATAGCCAGTAAGGAGTAGTACAATTCAAGATTTAGGTATCGAATATTGACCTTTTAGCTGGCTTTCGTGACCTGGACATGCGCTAGGACCTTAAGATTCTGCATGAAAGGAGGACTAGCAGCCGAGTTGCACTGGAGGATGCGAAAAGTGTTCATATGTAGTAAAAACCTGAGAAATCCGTACGTTTTCTTAATTTCTTATCGAATCGACTTAAAGCAGTGCTCCACATTGGCAGCTCTTCTCTCTGAAACGGTTGTACTTATCGTCTGCAAAGCTATGTCGCGTGCTGCGGTATGTGGAGACACTAAAAGCACCGTAGTAGAACACAGATGAAGCTTCTAAGTTGATGTAATAGCCAGTAAGAAGTAGTACAATTCATGTTTTAGGTATCGATTATTACTTTTCAGCTTGCATTTTTGCCTTGGACATGAGCTATCACCTAATGATTCTGCATGAAAGGAGGACTAGCTGCCGAGTTGCATGTGAGAATGTGTAAAGTGTTCATATATAGTAAAAACCTGAGAAATCCGTCCGTTTTTGTCATTTGTTATCGAATCGACTTAAAGCCAGATCGTCACATTGGCCGCTCTTCACTCTGAAACGGTTGTACTTATCGTCTGCAAAGCTATGTCGCGTGCTGCGGTATGCGGAGACACTAAAAGCACCATAGTAGAACACAGATGAAGCTTCAAAGTTGATGTAATAGCCAGTAAGAAGTAGTAAAATTCAAGATTTAGGTATCGATTATTGACTTTTTTGCTGGATTTGGTGCCTTGGACATGAGCTAGGACCTTACGATTCTGCATGAAAGGAGGAGTAGCAGCCGAGTTGCACGGGAGAATGTAAAAAGTGTTCATATGTAGTAAAAACCTGAGAAATCCGTCCGTTTTCGTCATTTGTTATCGAATCGACGTAAAGCCAGATCGTCACATAGGAACCTCTCCTCTCTGAAACGGTTGTACTTATCGTCTGCAAAGCTATGTCGCGTCCTGCAGTAGGCGGAGACACTAAAAGCACCATAGTAGAACACAGCTGAAGCTTCTAAGTTGATGTAATAGCCAGTAAGGAGTAGTACAATTCAAGTTTTAGGTGTCGAATATTGACTTTTTAGCTGGCTTTGGTGCCTTGGACATGAGCTAGGACCTTACGATTCTGCATGAAAGGAGGACTAGCAGCCGAGTTGCACTCGAGGATGCGAAAAGTGTTCATATGTAGTAAAAACCTGAGAAATCCGTCCGTTTTCGTAATTTATTATCGAATCGACTTAAAGCAGTGCGTCACATTGGCCGCTCTTCTCTCTGAAACGGTTGTACTTATCGTCTGCAAAGCTATGTCGCGTGCTGCGGTATGCGGAGACACTAAAAGCACCATAGTAGAAAACAGATGAAGCTTCAAAGTTGATGTAATAGCCAGTAAGAAGTAGTACAATTCAAGATTTAGGTATCGATTATTGACTTTTTTGCTGGATTTGGTACCTTGGTCAAGAGCTAGGACCTTACGATTCTGCATGAAAGGAGGACTAGCAGCCGAGTTGCACGGGAGAATGTAAAAAGTGTTCGTATGTAGTAAAAACCTGAGAAATCCGTCCGTTTTCGACATTTGTTATCGAATCGACTTAAAGCCAGATCGTCACATTGGCCCCTCTCCTCGCTGAAACGGTTGTACTTATCGTCTGCAAAGGAATGTAGCGTGCTGCAGTATGCGGAGACACTAAAAGCACCATAGTAGAACACAGATGAAGCTTCTAAGTTGATGTGATAGCCAGTGAGAAGTAGTACAACTCAAGTTTTAGGTATCGAATATTGACTTTTTATCTGGCTTTTGTGCCTTGGACATGGGCTAGGACCTTAAGATTCCGCATGAAAGGAGGAGTAGCAGCCGCGTTGCACGGGAGTATGTGAAAAGTGTTCATATGTAGTAAAAACCTGAGAAATCTGTCCATTTTCGTCATTTGTTATCGAATCGACTTAAAGCAGTGCGTCACATTGGCCGCTCTTCTCTCTGAAACGGTTGTACTTATCGTCTGCAAAGCTATGTCGCGTGCTGCGGTATGCGGAGACACTAAAAGCACCATAGTAGAACACAGATGAAGCTTCTATGTTGATGTAATAGCCAGTAAGAAGAAGTACAATTCAAGTTTTAGGTATCGATTATTGACTTTTTAGCTGGCTTTGGTGCCTTTGGCATGAGCTAGGTCCTTATGATTCTGCATGAAAGGAGAACTAGCAGCCGAGTTGCATGAGAGAATGTGAAAAGTGTTCATATGTAGTAAAAACCTGAGAAATCCATCCGTTTTCGTCATTTGTTATCGAATCGACTTAAAGCCAGATCGTCACATTGGCCGCTCTTCTCTCTGAAACGGTTGTACTTATCGTCTGCAAAGCTATGTCGCGTGCTGCGGTATGCGGAGACACTAAAAGCACCATAGTAGAACACAGATTAAGCTTCTAAGTTGATGTAATAGCCAGTAAGAAGTAGTACAATTCAAGTTTTTGGTATCGATTATGGACTTTTTGCTGGCTTTGGTGCCTTGGACATGAGCTAGGACCTTAAGATTCTGCATGAAAGGAGGACTAGCAGCTGCGTTGGACGGGAGTATGTGAAAAGTGTTCATATGTAGTAAAAACCTGAGAAATCCGTCCATTTTAGTCATTTGTTATCGAATCGACTTAAAGCCAGATCGTCATATTGGCCACTCTTCTCTCTGAAACGGTTGTACTTATCGTCTGCAAAGCTATGTCGCGTGCTGCGGTATGCGGAGTCACTAAAATCACCATAGCGGAACACAGATGAAGCCTCTAAGTTGATGTAATAGCCAGTAAGAAGTAGTACAATTCAAGTTTTAGGTATCGATTATTGACTTTTTAGCTGGCTTTGGTGCCTTGGACATGAGCTAGGACCTTAGGATTCTGCATGATAGGAGAACTAGCAGCCGAGTTGCACGGGAGTACGTGAAAAGTGTTTATATGTAGTAAAAACCTGAGAAATCCGTCCATTTTCGTCATTTGTTATCGAATCGACTTAAAGCCAGATCGTCACATTGGCCGCTCTTCTCTCTGAAACGGTTGTACTTATCGTCTGCAAAGCTATGTCGCGTGCTGCGGTATGCGGAGACACTAAAATCACCATAAATGAACACAGATGAAGCTTCTAAATTGATGTAATAGCCAGTAAGAAGTAGTACAATTCAAGTTTTAGGTAACGATTATTGACTTTGTAGCTGGCTTTGGTGCCTTGGACATGAGCTAGGACCTTACGATTCTGCATGAAAGGAGGACTAGCAGCCGAGTTGAACGGGAGAATGCGGAAAGTGTTCATGTGTAGTAAAAACCTGAGAAATCATTCCGTTTTCGCAATTTATTATCAAATCGACTTAAAGCCAGATCGTCACATTGGCCGCTCTTCTCTCTGAAACGGTTGTACTTATCGTCTGCAAAGCTATGTCGCGTGCTGCGGTATGCGGAGACACTAAAAGCACCATAGTAGAACACAGATTAAGCTTCTAAGTTGATGTAATAGCCAGTAAGAAGTAGTATAATTCAAGTTTTAGGTATCGATTATTGACTTTTTAGCTGGCTTTGGTGCCTTGGACATGAGCTAGGACCTTAAGATTCTGCATGATAGGAGGACTAGCAGCCGAGTTGCACGGGAGTACGTGAAAAGTGTTTATATGTAGTAAAAACCTGAGAGATCCGTCCATTTTCGTCATTTGTTATCGAATCGACTTAAAGCCAGATCGTCACATTGGCCGCTCTTCTCTCTGAAACGGTTGTACTTATCGTCTGCAAAGCTATGTCGCGTGCTGCGGTATGCGGAGACACTAAAATCACCATAAATGAACACAGATGAAGCTTCTAAATTGATGTAATAGCCAGTAAGAAGTAGTACAATTCAAGTTTTAGGTAACGATTATTGACTTTGTAGCTGGCTTTGGTGCCTTGGACATGAGCTAGGACCTTAAGATTCTGCATGAAAGGAGGACTAGCAGCCGAGTTGATCGGGAGTATGTGAAAAGTGTTCATATGTAGTAAAAACCTGAGAAATCTGTTCGTTTTCGTCATTTGTTATCGAATCGACTTAAAGCCAGATCGTCACATTGGACGCTCTTCTCTCTGAAACGGTTGTACTTATCGTCTGCAAAGCTATGTCGCGTGCTTCGGTATGCGGAGACACTAAAAGCACTATGGTAGAACACAGATGAAGCTTCTAAGTTGACGTAATGGCCAATAAGGAGTAGTACAATTCAAGTTTTAGGTATCGATTATTGACATTTTAGCTGGCATTGGTACATTGGACATGAGCTAGGACCTTAAGATTCTGCATGAAAGGAGGACTAGCAGCCGCGTTGCACGGGAGTATGTGATAAGTGTTTATATGTAGTAAAAACCTGAGAAATCCGTCCATTTTCGTCATTTGTTATCGAATCGACTTAAAGCCAGATCGTCACATTGGGCGCTCCTCTATCTGAAACGGTTGTACTTATCGTCTGCAAAGCTATGTCGCGTGATGCGGTATGCTGAGACACTAAAAGCACCATAGTAGAACACAGATGAAGCACCTAAGTTGATAGGATAGCCAGTAAGGAGTAGTACAATTCAAGTTTTAGGTATCGAATATTGACTTTTTAGCTGGCTTTGGAGCCTTGGACATGAGCTAGGACCTTAAGATTCTGCATGAAAGGAGGACTAGCAGCCGAGTTGAACGGGAGAATGCGAAAGTGTTCATGTGTAGTAAAATCCTGAGAAATCTGTCCGTTTACGTAATTTATTACCGAATCGACTTCAGGCCAGATCGTCACATTGGCCGCTCTTCTCTCTGAAACGGTTGTACTTATCGTCTGCAAAGCTATGTCGCGTGCTGCGGTATGCGGAGACACTAAAAGCACCATAGTAGAACACAGATGAAGCTTCTAAGTTGATGTAATAGCCAGTAAGAAGTAGTACAGTTCAAGTTTTAGGTATCGATTATTGACTATTTTGCTGGCTTTTGTGCCTTGGACATGAGCTAGGAGCTTAAGATTATGCATGAAAGGAGGACTAGCAGCCGAGTTGCACGGGAGGATGCGAAAAGTGTTCATATGTAGTAAAAACCTGAGAAATCCGTCCGTTTTCGTAATTTATTATCGAATCGACTTAAAGCCAGATCGTCACATTGGCCAGTCTTCTCTCTGAAACGGTTGTACTTATCGTCTGCAAAGCTATGTCGCGTGCTGCGGTATGCGGAGACACTAAAAGCACCATAGTAGAACATAGATGAAGCTTCTAAATTGATGTAATAGCCAGTCAGAAGTAGTACAATTCAAGTTTTAGGTATCGATTATTGACTTTTTAGCTGGCTTTGGTGCCCTGGACCTGAGCTAGGACCTTAAGATTCTGCATGAAAGGACTAGCAGCCGAGTTGATCGGGAGTATGTGAAAAGTGTTCATATGTAGTAAAAACCTGAGAAATCCGTCCGTTTTCGTAATTTATTATCGAATCGACTTAAAGCAGTGCGTCACATTGGCCGCTCTTCTCTCTGAAACGGTTGTACTTATCGTCTGCAAAGCTATGTCGTTTGCTGTGGTATGCGTAGACACTAAAAGCACCATAGTAGAACACAGATTAAGCTTCTAAGTTGATGTAATAGCCAGTAAGAAGTAGTATAATTCAAGTTTTAGGTATCGATTATTGACTTTTTGCTGGCTTTGGTGCCTTGGACATGAGCTAGGACCTTAGGATTCAGTATGAAAGGAGGACTAGCAGCCGAGTTGCAAGGGACAATGTTAAAAGTGTTCATATGTAGTAAAAACCTGAGAAATCCGTTCGTTTTTGTCATTTGTTATCGAATCGACTTAAAGCCAGATCGTCACATTTGCCCCTCTTCTCTCTGAAACGGTTGTACTTATCGTCTGCAAAGCTATGTCGCGTGCTGGGGTATGCGGAGGCACTAAAATCACCATAGCGGAACACAGATGAAGCTTCTAAGTTGATGTAATAGCCAGTAAGAAGTAGTACAATTCAAGTATTAGGTATCGATAATTGACTTTTTAGCTGGCTTTGTTGCCCTGGTCATGATCTATGTCTTTAAGATTCTGCATGAAAGGAGGACTAGCAGGCGAATTGCATGGGAAAATGTGAAAAGTGTTCATATGTAGTAAAAACCTGAGAAACCCGTCCGATTTCGTCATTTGTTATCGAATCAACTTGAAGCCAGATCGTCACATTGGCCGCTCTTCTCTATGAAACGGTTGTACTTATCGTCTGCAAACCTATGTCGCGTGATGCGGTATGCGGAGACACTAAAAGCACCATAGTAGAACACAGATGAAGCTTCTAAGTTGATGGAATAGCCTGTAAGGAGTAGTACAATTCAAGTTTTATGTATCGAATATTGACTTTTTAGCTGGCTTTGGTGCCTTGGACATGAGCTAGGACCTTAAGATTCCGCATGAAAGGAGGACTAGGAGCCGAGTTGCACGGGAGGATGCGAAAAGTGTTCATATGTAGTAAAAACCTGAGAAATCCGTCCGTTTTCGTAATTTATTATCGAATCGACTTAAAGCAGTGCGTCACATTGGCCGCTTTTCTCTCTGAAACGGTTGTACTTATCGTCTGCAAAGCTATGTCGCGTGCTGCGGTATGCGGAGACACTAAAAGCACCATAGTAGAACATAGATGAAGCTTCTAAATTGATGTAATAGCCAGTCAGAAGTAGTACAATTCAAGTTTTAGGTATCGATTATTGACTTTTTAGCTGGCTTTGGTGCCCTGGACCTGAGCTAGGACCTTAAGATTCTGCATGAAAGGACTAGCAGCCGAGTTGATCGGGAGTATGTGAAAAGTGTTCATATGTAGTAAAAACCTGAGAAATCCGTCCGTTTTCGTAATTTATTATCGAATCGACTTAAAGCAGTGCGTCACATTGGCCGCTCTTCTCTCTGAAACGGTTGTACTTATCGTCTGCAAAGCTATGTCGCTTGCTGTGGTATGCGTAGACACTAAAAGCACCATAGTAGAACACAGATTAAGCTTCTAAGTTGATGTAATAGCCAGTAAGAAGTAGTATAATTCAAGTTTTAGGTATCGATTATTGACTTTTTGCTGGCTTTGGTGCCTTGGACATGAGCTAGGACCTTAGGATTCAGTATGAAAGGAGGACTAGCAGCCGAGTTGCAAGGGACAATGTTAAAAGTGTTCATATGTAGTAAAAACCTGAGAAATCCGTTCGTTTTTGTCATTTGTTATCGAATCGACTTAAAGCCAGATCGTCACATTTGCCCCTCTTCTCTCTGAAACGGTTGTACTTATCGTCTGCAAAGCTATGTCGCGTGCTGGGGTATGCGGAGGCACTAAAATCACCATAGCGGAACACAGATGAAGCTTCTAAGTTGATGTAATAGCCAGTAAGAAGTAGTACAATTCAAGTATTAGGTATCGATAATTGACTTTTTAGCTGGCTTTGTTGCCCTGGTCATGATCTATGTCTTTAAGATTCTGCATGAAAGGAGGACTAGCAGGCGAATTGCATGGGAAAATGTGAAAAGTGTTCATATGTAGTAAAAACCTGAGAAATCCGTCCGATTTCGTCATTTGTTATCGAATCAACTTGAAGCCAGATCGTCACATTGGCCGCTCTTCTCTATGAAACGGTTGTACTTATCGTCTGCAAACCTATGTCGCGTGATGCGGTATGCGGAGACACTAAAAGCACCATAGTAGAACACAGATGAAGCTTCTAAGTTGATGGAATAGCCTGTAAGGAGTAGTACAATTCAAGTTTTATGTATCGAATATTGACTTTTTAGCTGGCTTTGGTGCCTTGGACATGAGCTAGGACCTTAAGATTCCGCATGAAAGGAGGACTAGGAGCCGAGTTGCACGGGAGGATGCGAAAAGTGTTCATATGTAGTAAAAACCTGAGAAATCCGTCCGTTTTCGTAATTTATTATCGAATCGACTTAAAGCAGTGCGTCACATTGGCCGCTTTTCTCTCTGAAACGGTTGTACTTATCGTCTGCAAAGCTATGTCGCGTGCTGCGGTATGCGGAGACACTAAAAGCACCATAGTAGAACACAGATTAAGCTTCTAAGTTGATGTAATACCCAGTAAGAAGTAGTACAATTCAAGTTTTAGGTATCAATTATTTACTTTTTAGCTGGCTTTTCTGCCTTGGACATGAGCTAGGACTTTATGATTCTGCATGAAAGGAGGACTAGCAGCCGAGTTGCATGGGAGAATGTGAAAAGTGTTCATATGTAGTAAAAACCTGAGAAATCCGTCCGTTTTCGTCATTTGTTATCGAATCGACTTAAAGCCAGATCGTCACATTGGCCGCTATTATCTCTGAAACGGTTGTACTTATCGTCTGCAAAGCTATGTCGCATGCTGCGGTATGCGGAGACACTTAAAGCACCATAGTAGAACACAGATGAAGCTTCTAAGTTGATGTAATAGCCAGTCAGAAATAGTACAATTCAAGTTTTAGGTATTGATTATTGACTTTTTAGCTGGCTTTGGTGCCTTGGACCTGAGCTAGGACCTTAAGATTCTGCATGAAAGGAGGACTAGCAGCCGAGTTGATCGGGAGTATGTGAAAAGTGTTCATATGTAGTAAAAACCTGAGAAATCCGTCCGTTTTCGTCATTTGTTATCGAATCAACTTGAAGCCAGATCGTCACATTGGCCGCTCTTCTCTCTGAAACGGTTGTACTTATCGTCTGCAAAGCTATGTCGCGTGCTGCGATATGCGGAGACACTAAAAGCACCATAGTAGAACACAGAAGAAGCTTCTAAGTTGATGTAATAGCCAGTAAGGAGTAGTACAATTCAAGTTTTAGGTATCGAATATTGACTTTTTAGCTGGCTTTGGTGCCTTGGACATGAGCTAGGACCTTAAGATTCTGCATGAAAGGAGGACTAGCAGCCGAGTTGCACGGGAGGATACGAAAAGTGTTCATATGTAGTAAAAACCTGAGAAATCGGTCCGTTTTCGTAATTTATTATCGAATCGACTTAAAGCAGTGCGTCACATTGGCCGCTTTTCTCTCTGAAACGGTTGTACTTATCGTCTGCAAAGCTATGTCGCGTGCTGCGGTATGCGGAGACACTAAAAGCACCATAGTAGAACACAGATGAAGCTTCTAAGATGATGTGATAGCCAGTGAGAAGTAGTACAACTCAAGTTTTAGGTATCGATTACTGACTTTTTAGCTGGCTTTGGTGTCTTGGACATGAGCTAGGACCTTAAGATTTCGCATGAAAGGAGGACTAGCAGCCGCGTAGCACGGGAGTATGTGAAAAGTGTTCATATGTAGTAAAACCCTGAGAAATCCGTCCATTTTCGTCATTTGTTATCGAATCGACTTAAAGCCAGATCGTCACATTGGCCGCTCTTCTCTCTGGAACGGTTGTACTTATCGTCTGCAAAGCTATGTCGCGTGCTGCGGTATGCGGAGACACTAAAAGCACCATAGTAGAACACAGATGAAGCTTCTAAGTTGATGTAATAGCAAGTAAGAAGTAGTACAATTCAAGTTTTAGGTATCGATTATGGACTTTTTGCTGGCTTTGGTGCCTTGGACATGAGCTAGGACCTTACGATTCTGCATGAAAGGAGGACTAGCAGCCCAGTTGCAAGGGAGAATGTGAAAAGTGTTCATATGTAGTAAAAACGTGAGGAATCCGTCCGTTTTCGTCATTTGTTATCGAATCGACTGAAAGCCAGATCGTCACATTGGCCGCTCTTCTCTCTGAAACGGTTGTACTTATCGTCTGCAAAGCTATGTCGCGTGCTGCGGTATGCGGAGACACTAAAAGCACTATAGTAGAACACAGATTAAGCTTCTAAGTTGATGTAATAGCCAGTAAGAAGTAGTACAATTCAAGTTTTAGGTATCGATTATTGACTTTTTAGCTGGCTTTGGTGCCTTGGACATGAGCTAGGTCTTTAAGATTCTGCATGAAAGGAGGACTAGCAGCCGAGTTGCATGGGAGAATGTGAAAAGTGTTCATATGTGATAAAAACCTGAGAAATCCTTCCGTTTTCGTCATTTGTTATCGAATCAACTTGAAGCCAGATCGTCACATTGGCCGCTCCTCTATATGAAACGGTTGTACTTATCGTCTGCAAAACTATGTCACGTGCTCCGGTATGCGGAGGCACTAAAATAACCATAGTGGAACACAGATGAAGCTTCTAAGTTGATGTAATAGCAAGTTTGAAGTAGTACAATTCAAGTTTTAGGTATCGATTATTGACTTTTTAGCTGGCTTTGGTGCCTCTGACACAGGCTAGGACCTTAAGATTCTGCATGAATGGAGGACTAGCAGCCGAGTTGCAAGGGAGAATGTGAAAAGTGTTCATATGTAGTAAAAACGTGAGGAATCCGTCCGTTTTCGTAATTTATTATCGAATCGACTTCAAGCAGCGCGTCACATTGGCCGCTCTTCTCTCTGAAACGGTTGTACTTATCGTCTGCAAAGCTATGTCGCGTGCTGCGGTATGCGGAGACACTTAAAGCACCATAGTAGGAACACAGATTAAGCTTCTAAGTTGATGTAATAGCCAGTCAGAAATAGTACAATTCAAGTTTTAGGTATCGATTATCGACTTTTTAGCTGGCTTTGGTGCCTTGGACCTGAGCTAGGACCTTAAGATTCTGCATGAAAGGAGGACTAGCAGCCGAGTTGATCGGGAGTATGTGAAAAGTGTTCATATGTAGTAAAAACCTGAGAAATCCGTCCGTTTTCGTCATTTGTTATCGAATCAACTTGAAGCCAGATCGTCACATTGGCCGCTCTTCTCTCTGAATCGGTTGTACTTATCGTCTGCAAAGCTATATCGCGTGCTGCGATATGCGGAGACACTAAAAGCACCATAGTAGAACACAGAAGAAGCTTCTAAGTTGATTTAATAGCCAGTAAGGAGTAGTACAATTCAAGTTTTAGGTATCGAATATTGACTTTTTAGCTGGCTTTGGTGCCTTGGACATGAGCTAGGACCTTAAGATTCTGCATGAAAGGAGGACTAGCAGCCGAGTTGCACGGGAGGATACGAAAAGTGTTCATATGTAGTAAAAACCTGAGAAATCCGTCGGTTTTCGTAATTTATTATCGAATCGACTTAAAGCAGTGCGTCACATTGGCCGCTCTTCTCTCTGAAACGGTTGTACTTATCGTCTGCAAAGCTAAGTCGCGTGCTGCAGTATTCAGAGACACTGAAAGCACCATAGTAGAACACAGATGAAGCTTCAGAGTTGATGTAATAGCCAGTAAGAAGTAGTACAATTCAAGTTTTAGATATCGATTATTGACTTTTTAGCTGGCTTTGGTGCCTTGGACATGAGCTATGTCCTTAAGATTCTGCATGAAAGGTGGACTAGCAGCCGAGTTGCATGGGACAATGTGAAAAGTGTTCATATGTAGTAAAAACCTGAGAAATCCGTCCGTTTTCGTCATTTGTTATCGAATCAACTTGAAGCCAGATCGTCACATTGCCCGCTCTTCTCTCTGAAACGGTTGTACTTATCGTCTGCAAAGCTATGTCGCGTGCTGCGGTATGCGGAGACACTAAAAGCACCATAGTAGAACACAGATGAAGCTTCTAAGTTGATGTGATAGCCAGTGAGAAGTAGTACAACTCAAGTTTTAGGTATTGATTATTGACTTTTTAGCTGGCTTTGGTGCCTTGGACATGAGCTAGGACCTTAAGATTTCGCATGAAAGGAGGACTAGCAGCCGCGTTGCACGGGAGTATGTGAAAAGTGTTCATATGTAGTAAAAACCTGAGAAATCCGTCCGTTTTCGTCTTTTGTTATCGAATCGACTTAAAGCCAGATCGTCACATTGGCCGCTCTTCTCTCTGAAACGGTTGTACTTATCGTCTGCAAAGCTATGTCGCGTGCTGCGGTATGCGGAGACACTAAAAGCACCATAGTAGAACGCAGATTAAGCTTCTAAGTTGATGTAATAGCAAGTAAGAAGTAGTACAATTCAAGTTTTAGGTATCGATTATGTACTTTTTGCTGGCTTTGGTGCCTTGGACATGAGCTAGGACCTTAAGATTCTGCATGAAAGGAGGACTAGCAGCCGAGTTGCACGGGAGGATGTGAAAAGTGTTCATATGTAGTAAAAACCTGAGAAATCCGACCATTTTCGTAATTTATTATCGAATCGACTTAAAGCAGTGCGTCACATTGGCCGCTCTTCTCTCTGAAACGGTTGTACTTATCGTCTGCAAAGCTATGTCGCGTGCTGCGGTATGCGGAGACACTAAAAGCACTATAGTAGAACACAGATTAAGCTTTTAAGTTGATGAAATAAACAGTAAGAAGTAGTACAATTCAAGTTTTAGGTATCGATTATGGACTTTTTGCTGGCTTTGGTGCCTTGGACACAGGCTAGGACCTTAAGATTCTGCATGAAAGGAGGACTAGCAGCCGAGTTGCAAGGGAGAATGTGAAAAGTGATCATATGTAGTAAAAACGTGAGGAATCCGTCCGTTTTCGTAATTTATTATCGAATCGACTTCAAGCAGCGCGTCACATTGGCCGCTCTTCTCTCTGAAACGGTTGTACTTATCGTCTGCAAAGCTATGTCGCGTGCTGCGGTTTGTGGAGACACTAAAAGTACCATAGTAGAACACAGATTAAGCTTCTAAGATGATGTAATAGCCAGTAAGAAGAAGTACAATTCAAGTTTTAAGTGTCGATTATTGACTTTTTAGCTGGCTTTGGTGCCTTGGACATGAGCTAGGACCTTAAGATTCTGCATGAAAGGAGGACTAGCAGCCGAGTTGCACGGGAGGATGTGAAAAGTGTTCATATGTAGTAAAAACCTGAGAAATCCGTCCGTTTTCGTCATTTGTTATCGAATCGACTTAAAACCAGATCGTCACATTGGCCGCTCTTCGCTCTGAAACGGTTGTACTTATCGTCTGCAAAGCTATGTCGCGTGCTGCGGTATGCGGAGACACTAATAGCACCATAGTAGAACAGAGATGAAGCTTTTAAGTTGATGTAATAGCCAGTAAGAAGTTGTACAATTCAAGTTTTAGGTATCGATTATTGACTTTTTAGCTGGCTTTGGTGTATTGGACGTGAGCTAGGACCTTAAGATTCTGCATGAAAGGAGGACTAGCAGCCGAGTAGTAAGGGAGAATGTGAAAGGTGTTCATATGTAGTAAAAACCTGAGAAATCCGTCCGTTTTCGTCATTTGTTATCGAATCGACTTAAAGCCAGATCGTCACATTGGCCGCTCTTCTCTCTGAAACGGTTGTACTTATCGTCTGCAAAGCTATGTCGCGTGCTGCGGTATGCGGAGACACTAAAAGCACCATAGTAGAACGCAGATTAAGCTTCTAAGTTGATGTAATAGCAAGTAAGAAGTAGTACAATTCAAGTTTTAGGTATCGATTATGTACTTTTTGCTGGCTTTGGTGCCTTGGACATGAGCTAGGACCTTAAGATTCTGCATGAAAGGAGGACTAGCAGCCGAGTTGCACGGGAGGATGGTAAAAGTGTTCATATGTAGTAAAAACCTGAGAAATCCGACCATTTTCGTAATTTATTATCGAATCGACTTAAAGCAGTGCGTCACATTGGCCGCTCTTCTCTCTGAAACGGTTGTACTTATCGTCTGCAAAGCTATGTCGCGTGCTGCGGTATGCGGAGACACTAAAAGCACTATAGTAGAACACAGATTAAGCTTTTAAGTTGATGAAATAGCCAGTAAGAAGTAGTACAATTCAAGTTTTAGGTATCGATTATGGACTTTGTGCTGGCTTTGGTGCCTTGGCCACAGGCTAGGACCTTAAGATTCTGCATGAAAGGAGGACTAGCAGCCGAGTTGCAAGGGAGAATGTGAAAAGTGTTCATATGTAGTAAAAACGTGAGGAATCCGTCCGTTTTCGTAATTTATTATCGAATCGACTTCAAGCAGCGCGTCACATTGGCCGCTCTTCTCTCTGAAACGGTTGTACTTATCGTCTGCAAAGCTATGTCGCGTGCTGCGGTTTGTGGAGACACTAAAAGCACCATAGTAGAACACATATGAAGCTTCTAAGATGATGTAATAGCCAGTAAGAAGAAGTACAATTCAAGTTTTAAGTGTCGATTATTGACTTTTTAGCTGGCTTTGGTGCCTTGGACATGAGCTAGGACCTTAAGATTCTGCATGAAAGGAGGACTAGCAGCCGAGTTGTATGTGAGAATGTGAAAAGTGTTCATATGTAGTAAAAACCTGAGAAATCCGTCCGTTTTCGTCATTTGTTATCGAATCGACTTAAAACCAGATCGTCACATTGGCCGCTCTTCGCTCTGAAACGGTTGTACTTATCGTCTGCAAAGCTATGTCGCGTGCTGCGGTATGCGGAGACACTAATAGCACCATAGTAGAACAGAGATGAAGCTTTTAAGTTGATGTAATAGCCAGTAAGAAGTAGTACAATTCAAGTTTTAGGTATCGATTATTGACTTTTTAGCTGGCTTTGTTGCATTGGACGTGAGCTAGGACCTTAAGATTCTGCATGAAAGGAGGACTAGCAGCCGAGTAGTAAGGGAGAATGTGAAAAGTGTTCATATGTAGTAAAAACCCGAGAAATCCGTCCGTTTTCGTCAATTGTTATCGAATCGACTGAAAGCCAGATCGTCACATTAGCCGCTCTTCTCTCTGAAACGGTTGTACTTATCGTCTGAAAGCTATGTCGCGTACTGCGGTATGCGGAGACACTAGAAGCACCATAGTAGAACACAGATGAAGCTTCTAAGATGATGTAATAGCCAGTAAGAATTAGTACAATACCAGTTTTAGGTATCGATTATTGACTTTTTAGCTGGCTTTGGTGCCTTGGAAATAGCTAGGACCATAAGATTCTGCATGAAAGGAGGACTAGCATCCGAGTTGCACGGGAGAATGTGAAAAGTGTTCATATGTAGTAAAAACCTGAGAAATCCGTCCGTTTCCGTCATTTGTTATCGAATCGACTTAAAGCCAGATCGTCACATTGGCCGCTCTCCTCTCTGAAACGGTTGTACTTATCGTCTGAAAGCTATGTCGCGTGCTGCGGTATGCGGAGACACTAAAAGCACCATAGTAGGACACAGATGAAGCTTCTAAGATGATGAAATAGCCAGTAAGATGTAGTACAATTCTAGTTTTAAGTATCGATTATTGACTTTTTAGTTGGCTTTGGTGCCTTGGACATGAGCTAGGACCTTAAGATTCTGCATGAAAGGAGGACTAGCAGCCGAGTTGCAAGGGAGGATGTGAAAAGTGTTCATATGTAGTAAAAACCTAAGAAATCCGTCCATTTTCGTCATTTGTTACCGAATCGACTTAAAGCCGGATCGTCACGTTGACCGCTCTTCTCTCTGAAACGGTTGTACTTATCGTCTGCAAAGCTATGTCGCGTGCTGCGGTATGTGGAGACACTAAAAGCACCATAGTAGAACACAGATGAAGCTTCTAAGTTGATGTAATAGCCAGTAAGAAGTAGTACAACTCAAGTTTTAGGTATCGATTATTGACTTTTTAGCTGGCTTTGGTGCCTTGGACATAGCTAGGACCATAAGATTCTGCATGAAAGGAGGACTAGCAGCCGAGTTGCACGGGAGAATGTGAAAAGTGTTCATATGTAGTAAAAACCTGAGAAATCCGTCCGTTTTCGTCATTTGTTATCGAATCGACTTAAAGCCAGATCGTCACATTGGCCACTCTTCTCTCTGAAACGGTTGTACTTATCGTCTGAAAGCTATGTCGCGTGCTGCGGTATGCGGAGACACTAAAAGCACCATAGTAGGACACAGATGAAGCTTCTAAGATGATGAAATAGCCAGTAAGAATTAGTACAATACCAGTTTTAAGTATCGATTATTGACTTTTTAGCAGGCTTTGGTGCCTTGGACATGAGGTAGGACCTTAAGATTCTGCATGAAAGGAGGACTAGCAGCCGAGTTACACGGGAGGATGTGAAAAGTGTTCATATGTAGTAAAAACCTTCGAAATCCGTCCGTTTTCGTCGTTTGTTATCGAATCGACTTAAAGCCAGGTCGTCACATTGGCCGCTCTTCTCTCTGAAACGGTTGTACATATCGTCTGCAAAGCTATGTCGCGTGTTTGCGGTATGTGGAGACTCTAAAAGCACCATAGTAGAACACAGATGATGCTTGTAAGTTGATGTAATAGCCAGTAAGAAGTAGTACAACTCAAGTTCTAGGTATCGATTATTGACTTTTTAGCTGGCTTTGGTGCCATGGACATGAGCTAGGACCATAAGATTCTGCATGAAAGGAGGACTAGCAGCCGAGTTGATCGGGAGAATGAGAAAAGTGTTCATATGTAGTAAAAACCTGAGTAATCCGTCCGTTTTCGTCATTTGTTACGGAATCGACTTCAAGCCAGGTCGTCCCATTGGTCGCTCTTCTCTCTGAAACGGTTGTACTTATCGTCTGCAAAGCTATGTCGCGTGCTGCGGTATGCGGAGACACTAAAAGCACTATAGTAGAACACAGATGAAGATTCTAAGATGATGTAATAGCCAGTAAGATGTAGTACAATTCAAGTTTTAAGTATCGATTATTGACTTTTTAGCTGGCTTTGGTGCCTTGGACATGAGCTAGGACCTTAAGATTCTGCATGAAAGGAGGACTAGCAGCCGAGTTGCCCGGGAGGATGTGAAAGGTGTTCATATGTAGTAAAAACCTGAGAAATCCGCCCATTTTCGTCATTTGTTATCGAATCGACTTAAAGCCGGATCGTCACATTGGCAACTCAACTCTCTGAAACGGTTGTACTTATCGTCTGCAAAGCTATGTCGCGTGCTGCGGTATGTGGAGACACTAAAAGCACAATAGTAGAACACAGATGAAGCTTCCAAGTTGATGTAATAGCCAGTAAGAAGTAGTACAACTCAAGTTTTAGGTATCGATTATTGACTTTTTAGCTGGCTTTGGTGCCTTGGACATAGCTAGGACCATAAGGTTCTGCATGAAAGGAGGACTAGCAGCCGAGTTGCATGGGAGAATGTGAAAAGTGTTCATATGTAGTAAAAACCTGAGAAATCCGTCCGTTTTCGTCATTTGTTATCGAATCGACTTAAAGCCAGATCGTCACGTTGGCCGCTCTCCTCTCTGAAACGGTTGTACTTATCGTCTGAAAGCTATGTCGCGTGCTGCGGTATGCGGAGACACTAAAAGCACCATAGTAGGACACAGATGAAGCTTCTAAGATGATGAAATAGCCAGTAAAAATTAGTACAATACCAGTTTTGGGTATCGATTATTGACTTTTTAGCAGGCTTTGGTGCCTTGGACATGAGCTAGGACCTTAAGATTCTGCATGAAAGGAGGACTAGCAGCCGAATTGCACGCGAGATTGTGAAAAGTGTTCATATGTAGTAAAAACCTGAGAAATCCGTCTGTATTCGTCATTTGGTATGGAATCGACTTAAAGCCAGATCGTCACATTGGCCGCTCTTCTCTCTGAAACGGTTGTACTTATCGTCTGCAAAGCTATGTCGCGTGCTGCGGTTTATGGAGACACTAAAAGCACCATAGTAGATCGCAGATGAAGCTTCTAAGTTGATGTAATAGCCAGTAAGAAGTAGTACAATTCAAGTTTTAGGTATCGATTATTGACTTTTTAGCTGGCCTTGGTGCATTGGACGTGAGCTAGGACCTTAAGATTCTGCATGAAAGGAGGACTAGCAGCCGAGTTGCATGGGAGAATGTGAAACGTGTTCATATGTATTAAAAACCTGAGAAATCCGTCCGTTTTCGTCATTTGTTATCGAATCGACTTAAAGCCAGATCGTCGCATTGGCCGCTCTTCTCTCTGAAACGGTTGTACTTATCGTCTGAAAGCTATGTCGCGTGCTGCGGTATGCGGAGACTCTAAAAGCACCATAGTAGAACACAGATGATGCTTGTAAGTTGATGTAATAGCCAGTAAGAAGTAGTACAACTCAAGTTCTAGGTATCGATTATTGACTTTTTAGCTGGCTTTGGTGCCATGGACATGAGCTAGGACCATAAGATTCTGCATGAAAGGAGGACTAGCAGCCGAGTTGATCGGGAGAATGAGAAAAGTGTTCATATGTAGTAAAAACCTGAGTAATCCGTCCGTTTTCGTCATTTGTTACGGAATCGACTTCAAGCCAGGTCGTCACATTGGTCGCTCTTCTCTCTGAAACGGTTGTACTTATTGTCTGCAAAGCTATGTCGCGTGCTGCGGTATGCGGAGACACTAAAAGCACTATAGTAGAACACAGATGAAGATTCTAAGATTATGTAATAGCCAGTAAGAAGTAGTACAATTCAAGTTTTAAGTATCGATTATTGACTTTTTAGCTGGCTTTGGTGCCTTGGACATAGCTAGGACCATAAGATTCTGCATGATAGGAGGACTAGCAGCCGAGTTGCACGGGAGAATGTGAAAAGTGTTCATATGTAGTAAAAACCTGAGAAATCCGTCCGTTTTCGTCATTTGTTATCGAATCGACTTAAAGCCAGATCGTCACATTGGCCACTCTTCTCTCTGAAACGGTTGTACTTATCGTCTGAAAGCTATGTCGCGTGCTGCGGTATGCGGAGACACTAAAAGCACCATAGTACGACACAGATGAAGCTTCTAAGATGATGAAATAGCCAGTAAGAATTAGTACAATACCAGTTTTAAGTATCGATTATTGACTTTTTAGCAGGCTTTGGTGCCTTGGACATGAGGTAGGACCTTAAGATTCTGCATGAAAGGAGGACTAGCAGCCGAGTTACACGGGAGGATGTGAAAAGTGTTCATATGTAGTAAAAACCTGCGAAATCCGTCCGTTTTCGTCATTTGTTATCGAATCGACTTAAAGCCAGGTCGTCACATTGGCCGCTCTTCTCTCTGAAACGGTTGTACATATCGTCTGCAAAGCTATGTCGCGTGTTTGCGGTATGTGGAGACTCTAAAAGCATCATAGTAGAACACAGATGATGCTTGTAAGTTGATGTAATAGCCAGTAAGAAGTAGTACAACTCAAGTTCTAGGTATCGATTATTGACTTTTTAGCTGGCTTTGGTGCCATGGGCATGAGCTAGGACCATAAGATTCTGCATGAAAGGAGGACTAGCAGCCGAGTTGATCGGGAGAATGAGAAAAGTGTTCATATGTAGTAAAAACCTGAGTAATCCGTCCGTTTTCGTCAATTGTTACAGAATCGACTTAAAGCCAGGTCGTCACATTGGTCGCTCTTCTCTCTGAAATGGTTGTACTTATCGTCTGCAAAGCTATGTCGCGTGCTACGGTATGCGGAGACACTAAAAGCACTATAGTAGAACACAGATGAAGATTCTAAGATGATGTAATAGCCAGTAAGAAGTAGTACAATTCAAGTTTTAAGTATCGATTATTGACTTTTTAGCTGGCTTTGGTGCCTTGGACATGAGCTAGGACCTTAAGATTCTGCATGAAAGGAGGACTAGCAGCCGAGTGGCCCGGGGGGATGTGAAAAGTGTTCATATGTAGTAAAAACCTGAGAAATCCGCCCATTTTCGTCATTTGTTATCGAATCGACTTAAAGCCGGATCGTCACATTGGCAACTCAACTCTCCGAAACGGTTGTACTTATCGTCTGCAAAGCTATGTCGCGTGCTGCGGTTTGTTGAGACACTAAAAGCACCATAGTAGAACAAAGATGAAGCTTCTAAGTTGATGTAATAGCCAGTAAGAAGTAGTACAACTCAAGTTTTAGGTATCGATTATTGACTTTTTAGCTGGCTTTGGTGCCTTGGACATAGCTAGGACCATAAGATTCTGCATGAAAGGAGGAGTAGCAGCCGAGTTGCACGGGAGAATGTGAAAAGTGTTCATATGTAGTAAAAATCTGAGAAATCCGTCCGTTTTCGTCATTTGTTATCGAATCGACTTAAAGCCAGATCGTCACATTGGCCGCTCTCCTCTCTGAAACGGTTGTACTTATCGTCTGAAAGCTATGTCACGTGCTGCGGTATGCGGAGACACTAAAAGCACCATAGTAGGACACAGATGAAGCTTCTAAGATGATGAAATAGCCAGTAAGAATTAGTACAATACCAGTTTTAGGTATCGATTATTGACTTTTTAGCAGGCTTTGGTGCCTTGGAGATGAGCTAGCACCTTAAGATTCTGCATGAAAGGAGGACTAGCAGCCGAATTGCACGCGAGATTGTGAAAAGTGTTCATATGTAGTAAAAACCTGAGAAATCCGTCTGTATTCGTCATTTGGTATGGAATCGACTTAAAGCCAGATCGTCACTTTGGCCGCTCTTCTCTCTGAAACGGTTGTACTTATCGTCTGCAAAGCTATGTCGCGTGCTGCGGTTTGTGGAGACACTAAAAGCACCATAGTAGAACACAGATGAAGCTTCTAAGTTGATGTAATAGCCAGTAAGAAGTAGTACAATTCAAGTTTTTGGTATCGATTATTGACTTTTTAGCTGGCCTTGGTGCATTGGACGTGAGCTAGGACCTTAAGATTCTGCATGAAAGGAGGACTAGCAGCCGAGTTGCATGGGAGAATGTGAAACGTGTTCATATGTAGTAAAAACCTGAGAAATCCGTCCGTTTTCGTCATTTGTTATCGAATCGACTTAAAGCCAGATCGTCGCATTGGCCGCTCTTCTCTCTGAAACGGTTGTACTTATCGTCTGAAAGCTATGTCGCGTGATGCGGTATGCGGAGACACTAAAAGCACCATAGTAGAGCACATATGAAGCTTCTACGATAATGTAATAGCCAGTAAGAATTAGTACAATACCAGTTTTACGTATCGGTTATTGCCTTTTTAGCTGGCTTTGGTGCCTTGGACATGAGCTAGGACCTTAAGATTCTGCATGAAAGGAGGACTAGCAGCCGAATTGCACGGGAGAATGTGAAAAGTGTTCATATGTAGTAAAAACCTGAGAAATCCGTCCGTTTTCTTCATTTGTTACGGAATCGATTTAAAGCCAGGTCGTCACATTGTCCGCTCTTCTCTCTGAAACGGTTGTACATATCGTCTGCAAAGCTATGTCGCGTGCTGCGATATGCGGGGACACTAAAATCACCATAGTAGAACATTGATGAAGCTTCTAAGTTGATGTAATAGCTAGTAAGAATTAGTACAATACCAGATTTAGGCATCGATTATTGACTTTTTAGCTGGATTTGGTGCCTTGGACATAAGCTAGGACCTTAAGATTCTGCATGTAAGGAGGACTAGCAGCCGAATTGCACGCGAGATTGTGAAAAGTGTTCATATGTAGTAAAAACCTGAGAAATCCGTCTGTATTCGTCATTTGGTATGGAATCGACTTAAAGCCAGATCGTCACATTGGCCGCTCTTCTCTCTGAAACGGTTGTACTTATCGTCTGCAAAGCTATGTCGCATGCTGCGGTTTGTGGAGACACTAAAAGCACCATAGTAGAACACAGATGTAGCTTCTAAGTTGATGTAATAGCCAGTAAGAAGTAGTACAATTCAAGTTTCAGGTATCGATTATTGACTTTTTAGCTGGCCTTGGTGCATTGGACGTGAGCTAGGACCTTAAGACTCTGCATGAAACGAGGACTAGCTGCCGAGTTGCACAGGAGAATGTGAAAAGTGTTCATATGTAGTAAAAACCTGAGACATCCGTCCGTTTTCGTCATTTGTTATCGAATCGCCTTAAAGAAAGATCGTCATATTGGCCTCTCTTCGCTCTGAAACGGTTGTACTTATCGTCTGCAAAGCTATGTCGCGTGCTGCGGTATGCGGAGACACTAAAAGCACCATAGTAGAGCACAGATGAAGCTTCTAAGTTGATGTAATAGCCAGTAAGAAGTAGTACATCTCAAGTTCTAGGTATCGATTATTGACTTTTTAGCTGGCTTTGGTGCCTTGGACATGAGCTAGGACCTTAAGATTCTGCATGAAAGGAGGACTAGCAGCCGAGTTTCACGGGAGGATGTGAAAAGTGTTCATATGTAGTAAAAACCTGAGAAATCCGTCCGTTTTCGTCATTTGTTATCGAATCGACTTAAAGCCAGATCGTCACATTGGCCGCTCTTCTCTCTGAAACGGTTGTACATATCGTCTGAAAGCTATGTCGCGTGCTGCGGTATGCGGAGACACTAAAAGCACCATAGTAGGACACAGATGAAGCTTCTAAGATGATGAAATAGCCAGTAAGAATTAGTACAATACCAGTTTTAGGTATCGATTATTGACTTTTTAGCAGGCTTTGGTGCCTTGGACATGAGCTAGGACCTTAAGATTCTGCATGAAAGGAGGACTAGCAGCCGAGTTGCACGGGAGAATGTGAAAAGTGTTCATATGTAGTAAAAACCTGAGAAATCCGTCCGTTTTCGTCATTTGTTATCGAATCGACTTAAAGCCAGGTCGTCACATTGGCCGCTCTTCTCTCTGAAACGGTTGTACATATCGTCTGCAAAGCTATGTCACGTGTTGCGGTATGTGGAGACTCTAAAAGCACCATAGTAGAACACAGATGATGCTTGTAAGTTGATGTAATAGCCAGTAAGAACTAGTACAACTCAAGTTCTACGTATCGATTATTGACTTTTTAGCTGGCTTTGGTGCCTTGGACATGAGCTAGCACCATAAGATTCTGCATGAAAGGAGGACTAGCAGCCGAGTAGCACGGGAGAATGTGAAAAGTGTTCATATGTAGTAAAAACCTGAGAAATCCGTCCGTTTTCGTCATTTGTTATCGAATCGACTTAAAGCCAGATCGTCACATTGGCCACTCTTCTCTCTGAAACGGTTGTACTTATCGTCTGAAAGCTATGTCGCGTGCTGCGGTATGCGGAGACACTAAAAGCACCATAGTAGGACACAGATGAAACTTCTAAGATGATGAAATAGCCAGTAAGAATTAGTACAATACCAGTATTAAGTATCGATTATTGACTTTTTAGCAGGCTTTGGTGCCTTGGACATGAGGTAGGACCTTAAGATTCTGCATGAAAGGAGGACTAGCAGCCGAGTTACACGGGAGGATGTGAAAAGTGTTCATATGTAGTAAAAACCTGCGAAATCCGTCCGTTTTCGTCATTTGTTATCGAATCGACTGAAAGCCAGTTCGTCACATTGGCCGCTCTTCTCTCTGAAACGGTTGTACATATCGTCTGCAAAGCTATGTCGCGTGTTTGCGGTATGTGGAGACTCTAAAAGCACCATAGTAGAACACAGATAATGCTTTTAAGTTGATGTAATAGCCAGTAAGAAGTAGTACAACTCAAGTTCTAGGTATCGATTATTGACTTTTTAGCTGGCTTTGGTGCCATGGACATGAGCTAGGACCATAAGATTCTGCATGAAAGGAGGACTAGCAGCCGAGTTACATGGGAGGATGTGAAAAGTGTTCATATGTAGTAAAAACCTGAGAAATCCCTCCGTTTTCGTCATTTGTTACGGAATCGACTTAAAGCCAGGTCGTCACATTGGTCGCTCTTCTCTCTGAAACGGTTGTACTTATCGTCTGCAAAGCTATGTCGCGTGCTGCGGTATGCGGAGACACTAAAAGCACTATAGTAGAACACAGATGAAGATTCTAAGATGATGTAATAGCCAGTAAGAAGTAGTACAATTCAAGTTTTAAGTATCGATTATTGACTTTTTAGCTGGCTTTGGTGCCTTGGACATGAGCTACGACCTTAAGATTCTGCATGAAAGGAGGACTAGCAGCCGAGTTGCCCGGGAGGATGTGAAAAGTGTTCATGTGTAGTAAAAACCTGAGAAATCCGCCCATTTTCGTCATTTGTTATCGAATCGACTTAAAGCCGGATCGTCACATTGGCAACTCAACTCTCTGAAACGGTTGTACTTCTTGTCTGCAAAGCTATGTCGCGTGCTGCGGTATGTGGAGACACTAAAAGCACCATAGTAGAACACAGATGAAGCTTCTAAGTTGATGTAATAGCCAGTAAGAAGTAGTACAACTCAAGTTTTAGGTATCGATTATTGACTTTTTAGCTGGCTTTGGTGCTTTGGACATAGCTAGGACAATAAGATTCTGCAAGAAAGGAGGACTAGCAGCCGAGTTGCACGGGAGAATGTGAAAAGTGTTCATATGTAGTAAAATCCTGAGAAATCCGTCCGTTTTCGTCATTTGTTATCGAATCGACTTAAAGCCAGATCGTCACATTGGCCGCTCTCCTCTCTGAAACGGTTGTACTTATCGTCTGAAAGCTATGTCGCGTGCTGCGGTATGCGGAGACACTAAAAGCACCATAGTAGGACACAGATGAAGCTTCTAAGATGATGAAATAGCCAGTAAGAATTAGTACAATACCAGTTTTAGGTATCGATTATTGACTTTTTAGCAGGCTTTGGTGCCTTGGACATGAGCTAGGACCTTAAGATTCTGCATGAAAGGAGGACTAGCAGCCGAGTTGCACGGGAGAATGTGAAAAGTGTTCATATGTAGTAAAAACCTGAGAAATCCGTCCGTTTTCGTCATTTGTTATCGAATCGACTTAAAGCCAGGTCGTCACATTGGCCGCTCTTCTCTCTGAAACGGTTGTACATATCGTCTGCAAAGCTATGTCACGTGTTGCGGTATGTGGAGACTCTAAAAGCACCATAGTAGAACACAGATGATGCTTGTAAGTTGATGTAATAGCCAGTAAGAACTAGTACAACTCAAGTTCTAGGTATCGATTATTGACTTTTTAGCTGGCTTTGGTGCCTTGGACATGAGCTAGCACCATAAGATTGTGCATGAAAGGAGGACTAGCAGCCGAGTTGCACGGGAGAATGTGAAAAGTGTTCATATGTAGTAAAAACCGGAGAAATCCGTCCGTTTTCGTCATTTGTTATCGAATCGACTTAAAGCCAGATCGTCACATTGGCCACTCTTCTCTCTGAAACGGTTGTACTTATCGTCTGCAAAGCTATGTCGCGTGCTGCGATATGCGGGGTCACTAAAATCACCATAGTAGAACATTGATGAAGCTTCTAAGTTGATGTAATAGCTAGTAAGAATTAGTACAATACCAGATTTTGGCATCGATTATTGACTTTTTAGCTGGATTTGGTGCCTTGGACATGAGCTAGGACCTTAAGATTCTGCATGTAAGGAGGACTAGCAGCCGAATTGCACGCGAGATTGTGAAAAGTGTTCATATGTAGTAAAAACCTGAGAAATCCGTCTGTATTCGTCATTTGGTATGGAATCGACTTAAAGCCAGATCGTCACATTGGCCGCTCTTCTCTCTGAAACGGTTGTACTTATCGTCTGCAAAGCTATGTCGCATGCTGCGGTTTGTGGAGACACTAAAAGCACCATAGTAGAACACAGATGTAGCTTCTAAGTTCATGTAATAGCCAGTAAGAAGTAGTACAATTCAAGTTTCAGGTATCGATTATTGACTTTTTAGCTGGCATTGGTGCATTGGACGTGAGCTAGGACCTTAAGACTCTGCATGAAACGAGGACTAGCTGCCGAGTTGCACAGGAGAATGTGAAAAGTGTTCATATGTAGTAAAAACCTGAGACATCCGTCCGTTTTCGTCATTTGTTATCGAATCGCCTTAAAGAAAGATCGTCATATTGGCCTCTCTTCGCTCTGAAACGGTTGTACTTATCGTCTGCAAAGCTATGTCGCGTGCTGCGGTATGCGGAGACACTAAAAGCACCATAGTAGAACACAGATGAAGCTTCTAAGTTGATGTAATAGCCAGTAAGAAGTAGTACATCTCAAGTTCTAGGTATCGATTATTGACTTTTTAGCTGGCTTTGGTGCCTTGGACATGAGCTAGGACCATAAGATTCTGCATGAAAGGAGGACTAGCAGCCGAGTTACATGGGAGGATGTGAAAAGTGTTCATATGTAGTAAAAACCTGAGAAATCCCTCCGTTTTCGTCATTTGTTACGGAATCGACTTAAAGCCAGGTCGTCACATTGGTCGCTCTTCTCTCTGAAACGGTTGTACTTATCGTCTGCAAAGCTATGTCGCGTGCTGCGGTATGCGGAGACACTAAAAGCACTATAGTAGAACACAGATGAAGATTCTAAGATGATGTAATAGCCAGTAAGAAGTAGTACAATTCAAGTTTTAAGTATCGATTATTGACTTTTTAGCTGGCTTTGGTGCCTTGGACATGAGCTACGACCTTAAGATTCTGCATGAAAGGAGGACTAGCAGCCGAATTGCCCGGGAGGATGTGAAAAGTGTTCATGTGTAGTAAAAACCTGAGAAATCCGCCCATTTTCGTCATTTGTTATCGAATCGACTTAAAGCCGGATCGTCACATTGGCAACTCAACTCTCTGAAACGGTTGTACTTCTTGTCTGCAAAGCTATGTCGCGTGCTGCGGTATGTGGAGACACTAAAAGCACCATAGTAGAACACAGATGAAGCTTCTAAGTTGATGTAATAGCCAGTAAGAAGTAGTACAACTCAAGTTTTAGGTATCGATTATTGACTTTTTAGCTCGCTTTGGTGCTTTGGACATAGCTAGGACAATAAGATTCTGCAAGAAAGGAGGACTAGCAGCCGAGTTGCACGGGAGAATGTGAAAAGTGTTCATATGTAGTAAAATCCTGAGAAATCCGTCCGTTTTCGTCATTTGTTATCGAATCGACTTAAAGCCAGATCGTCACATTGGCCTCTCTTCGCTCTGAAACGGTTGTACTTATCGTCTGCAAAGCTATGTCGCGTGCTGCGGTATGCGGAGACACTAAAAACACCATAGTAGAACACAGATGAAGCTTCTAAGTTGATGTAATAGCCAGTAAGAAGTAGTACATCTCAAGTTCTAGGTATCGATTATTGACTTTTTAGCTGGCTTTGGTGCCTTGGACATGAGCTAGGACCTTAAGATTCTGCATGAAAGGAGGACTAGCAGCCGAGTTTCACGGGAGGATGTGAAAAGTGTTCATATGTAGTAAAAACCTGAGAAATCCGTCCGTTTTCGTCATTTGTTATCGAATCGACTTAAAGCCAGATCGTCACATTGGCCGCTCTTCTCTCTGAAACGGTTGTACATATCGTCTGAAAGCTATGTCGCGTGCTGCGGTATGCGGAGACACTAAAAGCACCATAGTAGGACACAGATGAAGCTTCTAAGATGATGAAATAGCCAGTAAGAATTAGTACAATACCAGTTTTAGGTATCGATTATTGACTTTTTAGCAGGCTTTGGTGCCTTGGACATGAGCTAGGACCTTAAGATTCTGCATGAAAGGAGGACTAGCAGCCGAGTTGCACGGGAGAATGTGAAAAGTGTTCATATGTAGTAAAAACCTGAGAAATCCGCCCATTTTCGTCATTTGTTATCGAATCGACTTAAAGCCGGATCGTCACATTGGCAACTCAACTCTCTGAAACGGTTGTACTTATTGTCTGCAAAGCTATGTCGCGTGCTGCGGTATGTGGAGACACTAAAAGCACCATAGTAGAACACAGATGAAGCTTCTAAGTTGATGTAATAGCCAGTAAGAAGTAGTACAACTCAAGTTTTAGGTATCGATTATTGACTTTTTAGCTGGCTTTGGTGCTTTGGACATAGCTAGGACCATAAGATTCTGCAAGAAAGGTGGACTAGCAGCCGAGTTGCACGGGAGAATGTGAAAAGTGTTCATATGTAGTAAAATCCTGAGAAATCCGTCCGTTTTCGTCATTTGTTATCGAATCGACTTAAAGCCAGATCGTCACATTGGCCGCTCTCCTCTCTGAAACGGTTGTACTTATCGTCTGAAAGCTATGTCGCGTGCTGCGGTATGCGGAGACACTAAACGCACCATAGTAGGACACAGATGAAGCTTCTAAGATGATGAAATAGCCAGTAAGAATTAGTACAATACCAGTTTTAGGTATCGATTATTGACTTTTTAGCAGGCTTTGGTGCCTTGGACATGAGCTAGGACCTTAAGATTCTGCATGAAAGGAGGACTAGCAGCCGAGTTGCACGGGAGAATGTGAAAAGTGTTCATATGTAGTAAAAACCTGAGAAATCCCTCCGTTTTCGTCATTTGTTACGGAATCGACTTAAAGCCAGGTCGTCACATTGGTCGCTCTTCTCTCTGAAACGGTTGTACTTATCGTCTGCAAAGCTATGTCGCGTGCTGCGGTATGCGGAGACACTAAAAGCACTATAGTAGAACACAGATGAAGATTCTAAGATGATGTAATAGCCAGTAAGAAGTAGTACAATTCAAGTTTTAAGTATCGATTATTGACTTTTTAGCTGGCTTTGGTGCCTTGGACATGAGCTACGACCTTAAGATTCTGCATGAAAGGAGGACTAGCAGCCGAGTTGCCCGGGAGGATGTGAAAAGTGTTCATGTGTAGTAAAAACCTGAGAAATCCGCCCATTTTCGTCATTTGTTATCGAATCGACTTAAAGCCGGATCGTCACATTGGCAACTCAACTCTCTGAAACGGTTGTACTTCTTGTCTGCAAAGCTATGTCGCGTGCTGCGGTATGTGGAGACACTAAAAGCACCATAGTAGAACACAGATGAAGCTTCTAAGTTGATGTAATAGCCAGTAAGAAGTAGTACAACTCAAGTTTTAGGTATCGATTATTGACTTTTTAGCTGGCTTTGGTGCTTTGGACATAGCTAGGACAATAAGATTCTGCAAGAAAGGAGGACTAGCAGCCGAGTTGCACGGGAGAATGTGAAAAGTGTTCATATGTAGTAAAATCCTGAGAAATCCGTCCGTTTTCGTCATTTGTTATCGAATCGACTTAAAGCCAGATCGTCACATTGGCCGCTCTCCTCTCTGAAACGGTTGTACTTATCGTCTGAAAGCTATGTCGCGTGCTGCGGTATGCGGAGACACTAAAAGCACCATAGTAGGACACAGATGAAGCTTCTAAGATGATGAAATAGCCAGTAAGAATTAGTACAATACCAGTTTTAGGTATCGATTATTGACTTTTTAGCAGGCTTTGGTGCCTTGGACATGAGCTAGGACCTTAAGATTCTGCATGAAAGGAGGACTAGCAGCCGAGTTGCACGGGAGAATGTGAAAAGTGTTCATATGTAGTAAAAACCTGAGAAATCCGTCCGTTTTCGTCATTTGTTATCGAATCGACTTAAAGCCAGGTCGTTACATTGGCCGCTCTTCTCTCTGAAACGGTTGTACATATCGTCTGCAAAGCTATGTCACGTGTTGCGGTATGTGGAGACTCTAAAAGCACCATAGTAGAACACAGATGATGCTTGTAAGTTGATGTAATAGCCAGTAAGAACTAGTACAACTCAAGTTCTAGGTATCGATTATTGACTTTTTAGCTGGCTTTGGTGCCTTGGACATGAGCTAGCACCATAAGATTGTGCATGAAAGGAGGACTAGCAGCCGAGTTGCACGGGAGAATGTGAAAAGTGTTCATATGTAGTAAAAACCGGAGAAATCCGTCCGTTTTCGTCATTTGTTATCGAATCGACTTAAAGCCAGATCGTCACATTGGCCACTCTTCTCTCTGAAACGGTTGTACTTATCGTCTGCAAAGCTATGTCGCGTGCTGCGATATGCGGGGACACTAAAATCACCATAGTAGAACATTGATGAAGCTTCTAAGTTGATGTAATAGCTAGTAAGAATTAGTACAATACCAGATTTTGGCATCGATTATTGACTTTTTAGCTGGATTTGGTGCCTTGGACATGAGCTAGGACCTTAAGATTCTGCATGTAAGGAGGACTAGCAGCCGAATTGCACGCGAGATTGTGAAAAGTGTTCATATGTAGTAAAAACCTGAGAAATCCGTCTGTATTCGTCATTTGGTATGGAATCGACTTAAAGCCAGATCGTCACATTGGCCGCTCTTCTCTCTGAAACGGTTGTACTTATCGTCTGCAAAGCTATGTCGCATGCTGCGGTTTGTGGAGACACTAAAAGCACCATAGTAGAACACAGATGTAGCTTCTAAGTTGATGTAATAGCCAGTAAGAAGTAGTACAATTCAAGTTTCAGGTATCGATTATTGACTTTTTAGCTGGCCTTGGTGCATTGGACGTGAGCTAGGACCTTAAGACTCTGCATGAAACGAGGACTAGCTGCCGAGTTGCACAGGAGAATGTGAAAAGTGTTCATATGTAGTAAAAACCTGAGACATCCGTCCGTTTTCGTCATTTGTTATCGAATCGCCTTAAAGAAAGATCGTCATATTGGCCTCTCTTCGCTCTGAAACGGTTGTACTTATCGTCTGCAAAGCTATGTCGCGTGCTGCGGTATGTGGAGACACTAAAAGCACCATAGTAGAACACAGATGAAGCTTCTAAGTTGATGTAATAGCCAGTAAGAAGTAGTACATCTCAAGTTCTAGGTATCGATTATTGACTTTTTAGCTGGCTTTGGTGCCTTGGACATGAGCTAGGACCTTAAGATTCTGCATGAAAGGAGGACTAGCAGCCGAGTTTCACGGGAGGATGTGAAAAGTGTTCATATGTAGTAAAAACCTGAGAAATCCGTCCGTTTTCGTCATTTGTTATCGAATCGACTTAAAGCCAGATCGTCACATTGGCCGCTCTTCTCTCTGAAACGGTTGTACATATCGTCTGAAAGCTATGTCGCGTGCTGCGGTATGCGGAGACACTAAAAGCACCATAGTAGGACACAGATGAAGCTTCTAAGATGATGAAATAGCCAGTAAGAATTAGTACAATACCAGTTTTAGGTATCGATTATTGACTTTTTAGCAGGCTTTGGTGCCTTGGACATGAGCTAGGACCTTAAGATTCTGCATGAAAGGAGGACTAGCAGCCGAGTTGCACGGGAGAATGTGAAAAGTGTTCATATGTAGTAAAAACCTGAGAAATCCGCCCATTTTCGTCATTTGTTATCGAATCGACTTAAAGCCGGATCGTCACATTGGCAACTCAACTCTCTGAAACGGTTGTACTTATTGTCTGCAAAGCTATGTCGCGTGCTGCGGTATGTGGAGACACTAAAAGCACCATAGTAGAACACAGATGAAGCTTCTAAGTTGATGTAATAGCCAGTAAGAAGTAGTACAACTCAAGTTTTAGGTATCGATTATTGACTTTTTAGCTGGCTTTGGTGCTTTGGACATAGCTAGGACCATAAGATTCTGCAAGAAAGGTGGACTAGCAGCCGAGTTGCACGGGAGAATGTGAAAAGTGTTCATATGTAGTAAAATCCTGAGAAATCCGTCCGTTTTCGTCATTTGTTATCGAATCGACTTAAAGCCAGATCGTCACATTGACCGCTCTCCTCTCTGAAACGGTTGTACTTATCGTCTGAAAGCTATGTCGCGTGCTGCGGTATGCGGAGACACTAAAAGCACCATAGTAGGACACAGATGAAGCTTCTAAGATGATGAAATAGCCAGTAAGAATTAGTACAATACCAGTTTTAGGTATCGATTATTGACTTTTTAGCAGGCTTTGGTGCCTTGGACATGAGCTAGGACCTTAAGATTCTGCATGAAAGGAGGACTAGCAGCCGAGTTGCACGGGAGAATGTGAAAAGTGTTCATATGTAGTAAAAACCTGAGAAATCCGTCCGTTTTCGTCATTTGTTATCGAATCGACTTAAAGCCAGGTCGTCACATTGGCCGCTCTTCTCTCTGAAACGGTTGTACATATCGTCTGCAAAGCTATGTCACGTGTTGCGGTATGTGGAGACTCTAAAAGCACCATAGTAGAACACAGATGATGCTTGTAAGTTGATGTAATAGCCAGTAAGAACTAGTACAACTCAAGTTCTAGGTATCGATTATTGACTTTTTAGCTGGCTTTGGTGCCTTGGACATGAGCTAGCACCATAAGATTGTGCATGAAAGGAGGACTAGCAGCCGAGTTGCACGGGAGAATGTGAAAAGTGTTCATATGTAGTAAAAACCGGAGAAATCCGTCCGTTTTCGTCATTTGTTATCGAATCGACTTAAAGCCAAATCGTCACATTGGCCACTCTTCTCTCTGAAACGGTTGTACTTATCGTCTGAAAGCTATGTCGCGTGCTGCGGTATGCGGAGACACTAAAAGCACCATAGTAGGACACAGATGAAGCTTCTAAGATGATGAAATAGCCAGTAAGAATTAGTACAATACCAGTTTTAAGTATCGATTATTGACTTTTTAGCAGGCTTTGGTGCCTTGGACATGAGGTAGGACCTTAAGATTCTGCATGAAAGGAGGACTAGCAGCCGAGTTACATGGGAGGATGTGAAAAGTGTTCATATGTAGTAAAAACCTGCGAAATCCGTCCGTTTTCGTCATTTGTTATCGAATCGACTTAAAGCCAGATCGTCACATTGGCCGCTCTTCTCTCTGAAACGGTTGTACATATCGTCTGCAAAGCTATGTCGCGTGTTTGCGGTATGTGGAGACTCTAAAAGCACCATAGTAGAACACAGATAATGCTTGTAAATTGATGTAATAGCCAGTAAGAAGTAGTACAACTCAAGTTCTAGGTATCGATTATTGACTTTTTAGCTTGCTTTGGTGCCATGGACATGAGCTAGGACCATAAGTTTCTGCATGAAAGGAGGACTAGCAGCCGAGTTACATGGGAGGATGTGAAAAGTGTTCATATGTAGTAAAAACCTGAGAAATCCCTCCGTTTTCGTCATTTGTTACGGAATCGACTTAAAGCCAGGTCGTCAAATTGGTCGCTCTTCTCTCTGAAACGGTTGTACTTATCGTCTGCAAAGCTATGTCGCGTGCTGCGGTATGCGGAGACACTAAAAGCACTATAGTAGAACACAGATGAAGCTTCTAAGTTGATGTAATAGCCAGTAAGAAGTAGTACAACTCAAGTTTTAGGTATCGATTATTGACTTTTTAGCTGGCTTTGGTGCTTTGGACATAGCTAGGACCATAAGATTCTGCAAGAAAGGAGGACTAGCAGCCGAGTTGCACGGGAGAATGTGAAAAGTGTTCATATGTAGTAAAATCCTGAGAAATCCGTCCGTTTTCGTCATTTGTTATCGAATCGACTTAAAGCCAGATCGTCACATTGGCCGCTCTGCTCTCTGAAACGGTTGTACTTATCGTCTGAAAGCTGTGTCGCGTGCTGCGGTATGCGGAGACACTAAAAGCACCATAGTAGGACACAGATGAAGCTTCTAAGATGATGAAATAGCCAGTAAGAATTAGTACAATACCAGTTTTAGGTATCGATTATTGACTTTTTAGCAGGCTTTGGTGCCTTGGACATGAGCTAGGACCTTAAGATTCTGCATGAAAGGAGGACTAGCAGCCGAGTTGCACGGGAGGATGTGAAAAGTGTTCATATGTAGTAAAAACCTGAGAAATCCGTCCGTTTTCGTCATTTGTTATCGAATCGACTTAAAGCCAGATCGTCACATTGGCCGCTCTTCTCTCTGAAACGGTTGTACATATCGTCTGCAAAGCTATGTCACGTGTTGCGGTATGTGGAGACTCTAAAAGCACCATAGTAGAACACAGATGATGCTTGTAAGTTGATGTAATAGCCAGTAAGAAGTAGTACAACTCAAGTTCTAGGTATCGATTATTGACTTTTTAGCTGGCTTTGGTGCCTTGGACATGAGCTAGCACCATAAGATTCTGCATGAAAGGAGGACTAGCAGCCGAGTTGCACGGGAGAATGTGAAAAGTGTTCATATGTAGTAAAAACCGGAGAAATCCATCCGTTTTCGTCATTTGTTATCGAATCGACTTAAAGCCATATCGTCACATTGGCCGCTCTTCTCTCTGAAACGGTTGTACTTATCGTCTGAAAGCTATGTCGCGTGCTGCGGTATGCGGAGACACTAAAAGCACCATAGTAGAACACAGATGAAGATTCTAAGATGATGTAATAGCCAGTAAGTATTAGTACAATACCAGATTTAGGTATCGATTATTGAATTTTCAGCTGGATTTGGTGCCTTGGACATGAGCTAGGACCTTAAGATTCTGCATGAAAGGAGGACTAGCAGCCGAATTGCACGGGAGAATGTGAAAAGTGTTCATATGTAGTAAAAACCTGAGAAATCCGTCCGTTTTCTTCATTTGTTACTGAATCGATTTAAAGCCAGGTCGTCACATTGTCCGCTCTTCTCTCTGAAACGGTTGTACATATCGTCTGAAAGCTATGTCGAGTGCTGCGGTATGCGGAGACACTAAAAGCACCATAGTAGGACACAGATGAAGCTTCTAAGATGATGAAATAGCCAGTAAGAATTAGTACAATACCAGTTTTAGGTATCGATTATTGACTTTTTAGCAGGCTTTGGTGCCTTGGACATGAGCTAGGACCTTAAGATTCTGCTTGAAAGGAGGACTAGCAGAAGAGTTGCACGGGAGGATGTAAAAAGTGTTAATATGTAGTAAAAACCTGAGAAATCCGTCCGTTTTCGTCATTTGTTATCGAATCGACTTAAAGCCAGGTCGTCACATTGGCCGCTCTTCTCTCTGAAACGGTTGTACATATCGTCTGCAAAGCTATGTCACGTGTTGCGGTATGTGGAGACTCTAAAAGCACCATAGTAGAACACAGATGATGCTTGTAAGTTGATATAATAGCCAGTAAGAAGTAGTACAACTCAAGTTCTAGGTATCGATTATTGACTTTTTAGCTGGCTTTGGTGCCTTGGACATGAGCTAGCACCATAAGATTCTGCATGAAAGGAGGACTAGCAGCCGAGTTGCACGGGAGAATGTGAAAAGTGTTCATATGTAGTAAAAACCTGAGAAATCCGTCCGTTTTCGTCATTTGTTATCGAATCGACTTAAAGCCAGATCGTCACATTGGCCGCTCTTCTCGCTGAAACGGTTGTACTTATCGTCTGAAAGCTATGTCGCGTGCTCCAGTATGCGGAGACACTAAAAGCACCTTAGTAGAACATAGATGATGCTTCCAAGATGATGTAATAGCCAGTAAGAATTAGTACAATACCAGTTTTAGGTATCGATTATTGACATTTTAGCTGGATTTGGTGCCTTGGACATGAGCTAGGACCTTAAGATTCTGCATGAAAGGAGGACTAGCAGCCGAATTGCACGCAAGATTGTGAAAAGTGTTCATATGTAGTAAAAACCAGAGAAATCCGTCTGTATTCGTCATTTGGTATGGAATCGACTTAAAGCCAGATCGTCACATTGGCCGCTCTCCTCTCTGAAACGGTTGTACTTATCGTCTGCAAAGCTATGTCGCGTGCTGCGGTTTGTGGAGACACTAAAAGCACCATAGTAGAACACAGATGTAGCTTCTAAGTTGATGTAATAGCCAGTAAGAAGTAGTACAATTCAAGTTTCAGGTATCGATTATTGACTTTTTAGCTGGCCTTGATGCATTGGACGTGAGCTAGGACCTTAAGACTCTGCATGAAACGAGGACTAGCTGCCGAGTTGCACAGGAGAATGTGAAAAGTGTTCATATGTAGTAAAAACCTGAGACATCCGTCCGTTTTCGTCATTTGTTATCGAATCGCCTTAAAGAAAGATCGTCATATTGGCCTCTCTTCGCTCTGAAACGGTTGTACTTATCGTCTGCAAAGCTATGTCGCGTGCTGCGGTATGCGGAGACACTAAAAGCACCATAGTAGAACACAGATGAAGCTTCTAAGTTGATGTAATAGCCAGTAAGAAGTAGTACATCTCAAGTTCTAGGTATCGATTATTGACTTTTTAGCTGGCTTTGGTGCCTTGGACATGAGCTAGGACCTTAAGATTCTGCATGAAAGGAGGACTAGCAGCCGAGTTTCACGGGAGGATGTGAAAAGTGTTCATATGTAGTAAAAACCTGAGAAATCCGTCCGTTTTCGTCAATTGTTATCGAATCGACTTAAAGCCAGATCGTCACATTGGCCGCTCTTCTCTCTGAAACGGTTGTACATATCGTCTGAAAGCTATGTCGCGTGCTGCGGTATGCGGAGACACTAAAAGCACCATAGTAGGACACAGATGAAGCTTCTAAGATGATGAAATAGCCAGTAAGAATTAGTACATTACCAGTTTTAGGTATCGATTATTGACTTTTTAGCAGGCTTTGGTGCCTTGGACATGAGCTAGGACCTTAAGATTCTGCATGAAAGGAGGACTAGCAGCCGAGTTGCACGGGAGAATGTGAAAAGTGTTCATATGTAGTAAAAACCTGAGAAATCCGTCCGTTTTCGTCATTTGTTATCGAATCGACTTAAAGCCAGGTCGTCACATTGGCCGCTCTTCTCTCTGAAACGGTTGTACATATCGTCTGCAAAGCTATGTCACGTGTTGCGGTATGTGGAGACTCTAAAAGCACCATAGTAGAACACAGATGATGCTTGTAAGTTGATGTAATAGCCAGTAAGAACTAGTACAACTCAAGTTCTAGGTATCGATTATTGACTTTTTAGCTGGCTTTGGTGCCTTGGACATGAGCTAGCACCATAAGATTCTGCATGAAAGGAGGACTAGCAGCCGAGTTGCACGGGAGAATGTGAAAAGTGTTCATATGTAGTAAAAACCTGAGAAATCCGTCCGTTTTCGTCATTTGTTATCGAATCGACTTAAAGCCAGATCGTCACATTGGCCACTCTTCTCTCTGAAACGGTTGTACTTATCGTCTGAAAGCTATGTCGCGTGCTGCGGTATGCGGAGACACTAAAAGCACCATAGTAGGACACAGATGAAACTTCTAAGATGATGAAATAGCCAGTAAGAATTAGTACAATACCAGTATTAAGTATCGATTATTGACTTTTTAGCAGGCTTTGGTGCCTTGGACATGAGCTAGGACCTTAAGATTCTGCATGAAAGGAGGACTAGCAGCCGAGTTACACGGGAGGATGTGAAAAGTGTTCATATGTAGTAAAATCCTGAGAAATCCGTCCGTTTTCGTCATTTGTTATCGAATCGACTTAAAGCCAGATCGTCACATTGGCCGCTCTCCTCTCTGAAACGGTTGTTCTTATCGTCTGAAAGCTATGTCGCGTGCTGCGGTATGCGGAGACACTAAAAGCACCATAGTAGGACACAGATGAAGCTTCTAAGATGATGAAATAGCCAGTAAGAATTAGTACAATACCAGTTTTAGGTATCGATTATTGACTTTTTAGCAGGCTTTGGTGCCTTGGACATGAGCTAGGACCTTAAGATTCTGCATGAAAGGAGGACTAGCAGCCGAGTTGCACGGGAGAATGTGAAAAGTGTTCATATGTAGTAAAAACCTGAGAAATCCGTCCGTTTTCGTCATTTGTTATCGAATCGACTTAAAGCCAGGTCGTCACATTGGCCGCTCTTCTCTCTGAAACGGTTGTACATATCGTCTGCAAAGCTATGTCACGTGTTGCGGTATGTGGAGACTCTAAAAGCACCATAGTAGAACACAGATGATGCTTGTAAGTTGATGTAATAGCCAGTAAGAACTAGTACAACTCAAGTTCTAGGTATCGATTATTGACTTTTTAGCTGGCTTTGGTGCCTTGGACATGAGCTAGCACCATAAGATTGTGCATGAAAGGAGGACTAGCAGCCGAGTTGCACGGGAGAATGTGAAAAGTGTTCATATGTAGTAAAAACCGGAGAAATCCGTCCGTTTTCGTCATTTGTTATCGAATCGACTTAAAGCCAGATCGTCACATTGGCCACTCTTCTCTCTGAAACGGTTGTACTTATCGTCTGAAAGCTATGTCGAGTGCTGCGGTATGCGGAGACACTAAAAGCACCATAGTAGGACACAGATGAAGCTTCTAAGATGATGAAATAGCCAGTACGAATTAGTACAATACCAGTTTTAAGTATCGATTATTGACTTTTTAGCAGGCTTTGGTGCCTTGGACATGAGGTAGGACCTTAAGATTCTGCATGAAAGGAGGACTAGCAGCCGAGTTACATGGGAGGATGTGAAAAGTGTTCATATGTAGTAAAAACCTGCGAAATCCGTCCGTTTTCGTCATTTGTTATCGAATCGACTTAAAGCCAGATCGTCACATTTGCCGCTCTTCTCTCTGAAACGGTTGTACATATCGTCTCTAAAGCTATGTCGCGTGTTTGCGGTATGTGGAGACTCTAAAAGCACCATAGTAGAACACAGATAATGCTTGTAAGTTGATGTAATAGAAAGTAAGAAGTAGTACAACTCAAGTTCTAGGTATCGATTATTGACTTTTTAGCTTGCTTTGGTGCCATGGACATGAGCTAGGACCATAAGACTCTGCATGAAAGGAAGACTAGCAGCCGAGTTACATGGGAGGATGTGAAAAGTGTTCATATGTAGTAATAACCTGAGAAATCCCTCCGTTTTCGTCATTTGTTACGGAATCGACTTAAAGCCAGGTCGTCAAATTGGTCGCTCTTCTCTCTGAAACGGTTGTACTTATCGTCTGCAAAGCTATGTCGCGTGCTGCGGTATGCGGAGACACTAAAAGCACTATAGTAGAACACAGATGAAGCTTCTAAGTTGATGTAATAGCCAGTAAGAAGTAGTATAATTCAAGTTTTAGGTATCGATTATTGACTTTTTAGCTGGCTTGGGTGCTTTGGACATAGCTAGGACCATAAGATTCTGCAAGAAAGGAGGACTAGCAGCCGAGTTGCACCGGAGAATGTGAAAAGTGTGCATATGTAGTAAAATCCTGAGAAATCCGTCCGTTTTCGTCATTTGTTATCGAATCGACTTAAAGCCAGATCGTCACATTGGCCGCTCTGCTCTCTGAAACGGTTGTACTTATCGTCTGAAAGCTGTGTCGCGTGCTGCGGTATGCGGAGACACTAAAAGCACCATAGTAGGACACAGATGAAGCTTCTAAGATGATGAAATAGCCAGTAAGAATTAGTACAATACCAGTTTTAGGTATCGATTATTGACTTTTTAGCAGGCTTTGGTGCCTTGGACATGAGCTAGTACCTTAAGATTCTGCATGAAAGGAGGACTAGCAGCCGAGTTGCACGGGAGGATGTGAAAAGTGTTCATATGTAGTAAAAACCTGAGAAATCCGTCCGTTTTCGTCATTTGTTATCGAATCGACTTAAAGCCAGATCGTCACATTGGCCGCTCTTCTCTTTGAAACGGTTGTACATATCGTCTGCAAAGCTATGTCACGTGTTGCGGTATGTGGAGACTCTAAAAGCACCATAGTAGAACACAGATGATGCTTGTAAGTTGATGTAATAGCCAGTAAGAAGTAGTACAACTCAAGTTCTAGGTATCGATTATTGACTTTTTAGCTGGCTTTGGTGCCTTGGACATGAGCTAGCACCATAAGATTCTGCATGAAAGGAGGACTAGCAGCCGAGTTGCACGGGAGAATGTGAAAAGTGTTCATATGTAGTAAAAACGGGAGAAATCCATCCGTTTTCGTCATTTGTTATCGAATCGACTTAAAGCCATATCGTCACATTGGCCGCTCTTCTCTCTGAAACGGTTGTACTTATCGTCTGAAAGCTATGTCGCGTGCTGCGGTATGCGGAGACACTAAAAGCACCATAGTAGAACACAGATGAAGATTCTAAGATGATGTAATAGCCAGTAAGTATTAGTACAATACCAGATTTAGGTATCGATTATTGAATTTTCAGCGGGATTTGGTGCCTTGGACATGAGCTAGGACCTTAAGATTCTGCATGAAAGGAGGACTAGCAGCCGAATTGCATGGGAGAATGTGAAAAGTGTTCATATGTAGTAAAAACCTGAGAAATCCGTCCGTTTTCTTCATTTGTTACTGAATCGATTTAAAGCCAGGTCGTCACATTGTCCGCTCTTCTCTCTGAAACGGTTGTACATATCGTCTGAAAGCTATGTCGAGTGCTGCGGTATGCGGAGACACTAAAAGCACCATAGTAGGACACAGATGAAGCTTCTAAGATGATGAAATAGCCAGTAAGAATTAGTACAATACCAGTTTTAGGTATCGATTATTGACTTTTTAGCAGGCTTTGGTGCCTTGGACATGAGCTAGGACCTTAAGATTCTGCTTGAAAGGAGGACTAGCAGAAGAGTTGCACGGGAGGATGTGAAAAGTGTTAATATGTAGTAAAAACCTGAGAAATCCGTCCGTTTTCGTCATTTGTTATCGAATCGACTTAAAGCCAGGTCGTCACATTGGCCGCTCTTCTCTCTGAAACGGTTGTACATATCGTCTGCAAAGCTATGTCACGTGTTGCGGTATGTGGAGACTCTAAAAGCACCATAGTAGAACACAGATGATGCTTGTAAGTTGATATAATAGCCAGTAAGAAGTAGTACAACTCAAGTTCTAGGTATCGATTATTGACTTTTTAGCTGGCTTTGGTGCCTTGGACATGAGCTAGCACCATAAGATTCTGCATGAAAGGAGGACTAGCAGCCGAGTTGCACGGGAGAATGTGAAAAGTGTTCATATGTAGTAAAAACCTGAGAAATCCGTCCGTTTTCGTCATTTGTTATCGAATCGACTTAAAGCCAGATCGTCACATTGGCCGCTCTTCTCGCTGAAACGGTTGTACTTATCGTCTGAAAGCTATGTCGCGTGCTCCAGTATGCGGAGACACTAAAAGCACCTTAGTAGAACATAGATGATGCTTCCAAGATGATGTAATAGCCAGTAAGAATTAGTACAATACCAGTTTTAGGTATCGATTATTGACATTTTAGCTGGATTTGGTGCCTTGGACATGAGCTAGGACCTTAAGATTCTGCATGAAAGGAGGACTAGCAGCCGAATTGCACGCAAGATTGTGAAAAGTGTTCATATGTAGTAAAAACCAGAGAAATCCGTCTGTATTCGTCATTTGGTATGGAATCGACTTAAAGCCAGATCGTCACATTGGCCGCTCTCCTCTCTGAAACGGTTGTACTTATCGTCTGCAAAGCTATGTCGCGTGCTGCGGTTTGTGGAGACACTAAAAGCACCATAGTAGAACACAGATGAAGCTTCTAAGATGGTGTAATAGCCAGTATGAATTAGTACAATACCAGATTTAGGTATCGATTATTTAATTTTCAGCTGGATTTGGTGCCTTGGACATGAGCTAGGACCTTAAGATTCTGCATGAAAGGAGGACTAGCAGCCGAATTGCACGCGAGATTGTGAAAAGTGTTCATATGTTGTAAGAACCTGAGAAATCCGTCTGTATTCGTCATTTGGTATGGAATCGACTTAAAGCCAGATCGTCACATTGGCCGCTCTTCTCTCTGAAACGGTTGTACTTATCGTCTGCAAAGCTATGTCGCGTGCTGCGGTTTGTGGAGACACTAAAAGCACCATAGTAGAACACAGATGAAGCTTCTAAGTTGATGTAATAGCCAGTAAGAAGTAGTACAATCCAAGTTTCAGGTATCGATTATTGAATTTTTAGCTGGCCTTGGTGCATTGGACGTGAGCTAGGACCTTAAGACTCTGCATGAAAGGAGGACTAGCAGCCGAGTAGCAAGGGAGAATGTGAAAAGTGTTCATATGTATTAAAAAACTGAGAAATCCGTCCGTTTTCGTCATTTGTTATCGAATCGACTTAAAGCCAGATCGTCACATTGGCCGCTCTTCTCTCTGAAACGGTTGTACTTATCGTCTGCAAAGCTATGTCGCGTGCTGCGGTATGTGGAGACGCTAAAAGCACCATTGTCGAACACAGATGAAGCTTCTAAGTTGATGTAATAGTCAGTAAGAAGTAGTACAACTCGAGTTTTAGGTATCGATTATTGACTTTTTAGCTATATTTGGTGCCTTGGACATGAGCTAGGACCATAAGATTCTGCATGAAAGGAGGACTAGCAGCCGAGTGGCATGGGAGAATGTGAAACGTGTTCATATGTAGTAAAAACCTGAGAAATTCGTCCGTTTTCGTCATTTGTTAACGAATCGACTTAAAGCCAGATCGTCGCATTGGTCGCTCTTCTCTCTGAAACGGTTGTACTTATAGTCTGAAAGCTATGTCGCGTGCTGCGGTATGCGGAGACACTAAAAGCACCATAGTAGAACACAGATGAAGCTTCTAAGATGTTGTAATAGCCAGTAAGAATTAGTACAATACCAGATTTAGGTATCGATTATTGAATTTTCAGCTGGATTTGGTGCCTTGGACATGAGCTAGGACCTTAAGAATCTGCATGAAAGGAGGACTAGCAGCCGAATTGCACGGGAGAAGGTGAAAAGTGTTCATATGTAGTAAAAACCTGAGAAATCCGTCCGTTTTCGTCATTTGTTATCGAATCGACTTAAAGCCAGATCGTCACATTGGCCGCTCTTCGCTCTGAAACGGTTGTACTTATCGTCTGCAAAGCTATGTCGCGTGCTGCAGTAAGCGGAGACACTAATAGCACCATAGTAGACCACAGATGAAGCTTCTAAGTTGATGTAATAGCCAGTAAGAAGTAGTACAATTCAAGTTTTAGGTATCGATTATTGACTTTTTAGCTGGCCTTGGTGCATTGGACGTGAGCTAGGACCTTAAGATTCTGCATGAAAGGAGGACTAGCAGCCGAGTAGCAAGGGAGAATGTGAAAAGTGTTCATATGTAGTGAAAACCTGAGAAATCCGTCCGTTTTCTTCATTTGTTATGGAATCGATTTAAAGCCAGGACGTCACATTGTCCGCTCTTCTCTCTGAAACGGTTGTACATATCGTCTGCAGAGCTATTTCGCGTGTTGCGATATGCGGGGACACTAAAATCACCATAGTAGAACAATGATGAAGCTTCTAAGTTGATGTAATAGCTAGTAAGAATTAGTACAATACCAGATTTAGGTATCGATTATTGACTTTTTAGCTGGATTTGGTGCCTTCGACATGAGCTAGGACCTTAATATTCTGCATGAAAGGAGGACTAGCAGCCGAATTGCACGCGAGATTGTGAAAAGTGTTCATATGTAGTAAAAACCTGAGAATTCCGTCCGTATACGTCATTTGTTATGGAATCGACTTAAAGCCAGATCATCACATTGGCCGCTCTTCTCTCTGAAACGGTTGTACTTATTGTCTGCAAAGCTATGTTGCGTGCTGCTGTTTGTGGAGACACTAAAAGCACCATAGTAGAACACAGATGAAGCTTCTAAGATGATGTAATATCCAGTAAGAAGTAGTAGAATTCAAGTTTTAAGTATCGATTATTGACTTTTTAGCTGGCTTTGGTGCCTTGGACATGAGCTAGGACCTTAAGACTCTGCATGAAAGGAGGACTAGCAGCCGAGTTGCACGGGAGGATGTGAAAAGTGTTCATATGTAGTAAAAACCTGAGAAATCCGTCCGTTTTCGTCATTTGTTATCGAATCGACTTAAAGCCAGATCGTCACATTGGCTGCTCTTCTCTCTGAAACGGTTGTACATATCGTCTGCAAAGCTATGTCACGTGTTGCGGTATGTGGAGACTCTAAAAGCACCATAGTAGAACACAGATGATGCTTGTAAGTTGATGTAATAGCCAGTAAGAAGTAGTACAACTCAAGTTCTAGGTATCGATTATTGACTTTTTAGCTGGCTTTGGTGCCTTGGACATGAGCTAGCACCATAAGATTCTGCATGAAAGGAGGACTAGCAGCCGAGTTGCACGGGAGAATGTGAAAAGTGTTCATATGTAGTAAAAACCGGAGAAATCCATCCGTTTTCGTCATTTGTTATCGAATCGACTTAAAGCCATATCGTCACATTGGCCGCTCTTCTCTCTGAAACGGTTGTACTTATCGTCTGAAAGCTATGTCGCGTGCTGCGGTATGCGGAGACACTAAAAGCACCATAGTAGAACACAGATGAAGATTCTAAGATGATGTAATAGCCAGTAAGTATTAGTACAATACCAGATTTAGGTATCGATTATTGAATTTTCAGCTGGATTTGGTGCCTTGGACATGAGCTAGGACCTTAAGATTCTGCATGAAAGGAGGACTAGCAGCCGAATTGCACGGGAGAATGTGAAAAGTGTTCATATGTAGTAAAAACCTGAGAAATCCGTCCGTTTTCTTCATTTGTTACTGAATCGATTTAAAGCCAGGTCGTCACATTGTCCGCTCTTCTCTCTGAAACGGTTGTACATATCGTCTGAAAGCTATGTCGAGTGCTGCGGTATGCGGAGACACTAAAAGCACCATAGTAGGACACAGATGAAGCTTCTAAGATGATGAAATAGCCAGTAAGAATTAGTACAATACCAGTTTTAGGTATCGATTATTGAATTTTTAGCAGGCTTTGGTGCCTTGGACATGAGCTAGGACCTTAAGATTCTGCTTGAAAGGAGGTCTAGCAGAAGAGTTGCACGGGAGGATGTGAAAAGTGTTCATATGTAGTAAAAACCTGAGAAATCCGTCCGTTTTCGTCATTTGTTATCGAATCGACTTAAAGCCAGGTCGTCACATTGGCCGCTCTTCTCTCTGAAACGGTTGTACATATCGTCTGCAAAGCTATGTCACGTGTTGCGGTATGTGGAGACTCTAAAAGCACCATAGTAGAACACAGATGATGCTTGTAAGTTGATATAATAGCCAGTAAGAAGTAGTACAACTCAAGTTCTAGGTATCGATTATTGACTTTTTAGCTGGCTTTGGTGCCTTGGACATGAGCTAGCACCATAAGATTCTGCATGAAAGGAGGACTAGCAGCCGAGTTGCACGGGAGAATGTGAAAAGTGTTCATATGTAGTAAAAACCTGAGAAATCCGTCCGTTTTCGTCATTTGTTATCGAATCGACTTAAAGCCAGATCGTCACATTGGCCGCTCTTCTCGCTGAAACGGTTGTACTTATCGTCTGAAAGCTATGTCGCGTGCTCCAGTATGCGGAGACACTAAAAGCACCTTAGTAGAACATAGATGATGCTTCCAAGATGATGCAATAGCCAGTAAGTATTAGTACAATACCAGTTTTAGGTATCGATTATTGACATTTTAGCTGGATTTGGTGCCTTGGACAAGAGCTAGGACCTTAAGATTCTGCATGAAAGGAGGACTAGCAGCCGAATTGCACGCAAGATTGTGAAAAGTGTTCATATGTAGTAAAAACCAGAGAAATCCGTCTGTATTCGTCATTTGGTATGGAATCGACTTAAAGCCAGATCGTCACATTGGCCGCTCTCCTCTCTGAAACGGTTGTACTTATCGTCTGCAAAGCTATGTCGCGTGCTGCGGTTTGTGGAGACACTAAAAGCACCATAGTAGAACACAGATGAAGCTTCTAAGATGGTGTAATAGCCAGTATGAATTAGTACAATACCAGATTTAGGTATCGATTATTTAATTTTCAGCTGGATTTGGTGCCTTGGACATGAGCTAGGACCTTAAGATTCTGCATGAAAGGAGGACTAGCAGCCGAATTGCACGCGAGATTGTGAAAAGTGTTCATATGTTGTAAAAACCTGAGAAATCCGTCTGTATTCGTCATTTGGTATGGAATCGACTTAAAGCCAGATCGTCACATTGGCCGCTCTTCTCTCTGAAACGGTTGTACTTATCGTCTGCAAAGCTATGTCGCGTGCTGCGGTTTGTGGAGACACTAAAAGCACCATAGTAGAACACAGATGAAGCTTCTAAGTTGATGTAATAGCCAGTAAGAAGTAGTACAATCCAAGTTTCAGGTATCGATTATTGAATTTTTAGCTGGCCTTGGTGCATTGGACGTGAGCTAGGACCTTAAGACTCTGCATGAAAGGAGGACTAGCAGCCGAGTAGCAAGGGAGAATGTGAAAAGTGTTCATATGTATTAAAAAACTGAGAAATCCGTCCGTTTTCGTCATTTGTTATCGAATCGACTTAAAGCCAGATCGTCACATTGGCCGCTCTTCTCTCTGAAACGGTTGTACTTATCGTCTGCAAAGCTATGTCGCGTGCTGCGGTATGTGGAGACGCTAAAAGCACTATTGTCGAACACAGATGAAGCTTCTAAGTTGATGTAATAGTCAGTAAGAAGTAGTACAACTCGAGTTTTAGGTATCGATTATTGACTTTTTAGCTGGCTTTGGTGCCTTGGACATGAGCTAGGACCATAAGATTCTGCATGAAAGGAGGACTAGCTGCCGAGTTGCACGGGAGAATGTGAAAAGTGTTCATATGTAGTAAAAACCTGAGAAATCCGTCTGTATTCGTCATTTGGTATGGAATCGACTTAAAGCCAGATCGTCACATTGGCCGCTCTTCTCTCTGAAACGGTTGTACTTATCGTCTGCAAAGCTATGTCGCGTGCTGCGGTTTGTGGAGACACTAAAAGCACCATAGTAGAACACAGATGAAGCTTCTAAGTTGATGTAATAGCCAGTAAGAAGTAGTACAATCCAAGTTTCAGGTATCGATTATTGAATTTTTAGCTGGCCTTGGTGCATTGGACGTGAGCTAGGACCTTAAGACTCTGCATGAAAGGAGGACTAGCAGCCGAGTAGCAAGGGAGAATGTGAAAAGTGTTCATATGTATTAAAAAACTGAGAAATCCGTCCGTTTTCGTCATTTGTTATCGAATCGACTTAAAGCCAGATCGTCACATTGGCCGCTCTTCTCTCTGAAACGGTTGTACTTATCGTCTGCAAAGCTATGTCGCGTGCTGCGGTATGTGGAGACGCTAAAAGCACCATTGTCGAACACAGATGAAGCTTCTAAGTTGATGTAATAGTCAGTAAGAAGTAGTACAACTCGAGTTTTAGGTATCGATTATTGACTTTTAGCTATATTTGGTGCCTTGGACATGAGCTAGGACCATAAGATTCTGCATGAAAGGAGGACTAGCAGCCGAGTGGCATGGGAGAATGTGAAACGTGTTCATATGTAGTAAAAACCTGAGAAATTCGTCCGTTTTCGTCATTTGTTAACGTATCGACTTAAAGCCAGATCGTCGCATTGGTCGCTCTTCTCTCTGAAACGGTTGTACTTATAGTCTGAAAGCTATGTCGCGTGCTGCGGTATGCGGAGACACTAAAAGCACCATAGTAGAACACAGATGAAGCTTCTAAGATGATGTAATAGCCAGTAAGAATTAGTACAATACCAGATTTAGGTATCGATTATTGAATTTTCAGCTGGATTTGGTGCCTTGGACATGAGCTAGGACCTTAAGATTCTGCATGAAAGGAGGACTAGCAGCCGAATTGCACGGGAGAAGGTGAAAAGTGTTCATATGTAGTAAAAACCTGAGAAATCCGTCCGTTTTCGTCATTTGTTATCGAATCGACTTAAAGCCAGATCGTCACATTGGCCGCTCTTCTCTCTGAAACGGTTGTACTTATCGTCTGCAAAGCTATGTCGCGTGCTGCGGTTTGTGGAGACACTAAAAGCACCATAGTAGAACACAGATGAAGCTTCTAAGATGATGTAATAGCCAGTAAGATGTAGTACAATTCAAGTGTTAGGTATCGATTATTGACTTTTTAGCTGGCTTTGGTGCCTTGGACATGAGCTAGGACCTTAAGATTCTGCATGAAAGGAGGACTAGCTGCCGAGTTGCACGGGAGAATATGAAAAGTGTTCATATGTAGTAAAAACCTGAGAAATACGTCCGTTTTCGTCATTTGTTATCGAATCGACTTAAAGCCAGATCGTCACATTGGCCGCTCTTCGCTCTGAAACGGTTGTACTTATCGTCTGCAATGCTATGTCGCGTGCTGCAGTAAGCGGAGACACTAATAGCACCATAGTAGACCACAGATGAAGCTTCTAAGTTGATGTAATAGCCAGTAAGAAGTAGTACAATTCAAGCTTTAGGTATCGATTATTGACTTTTTAGCTGGCCTCGGTGCATTGGACGTGAGCTAGGACCTTAAGATTCTGCATGAAAGGAGGACTAGCAGCCGAGTAGCAAGGGAGAATGTGAAAAGTGTTCATATGTAGTGAAAACCTGAGAAATCCGTCCGTTTTCTTCATTTGTTATGGAATCGAATTAAAGCCAGGACGTCACATTGTCCGCTCTTCTCTCTGAAACGGTTGTACATATCGTCTGCAGAGCTATTTCGCGTGTTGCGATATGCGGGGACACTAAAATCACCATAGTAGAACAATGATGAAGCTTCTAAGTTGATGTAATAGCTAGTAAGAATTAGTACAATACCAGATTTAGGTATCGATTATTGACTTTTTAGCTGGATTTGGTGCCTTCGACATGAGCTAGGACCTTAATATTCTGCATGAAAGGAGGACTAGCAGCCGAATTGCACGCAAGATTGTGAAAAGTGTTCATATGTAGTAAAAACCTGAGAATTCCGTCCGTATACGTCATTTGTTATGGAATCGACTTAAAGCCAGATCATCACATTGGCCGCTCTTCTCTCTGAAACGGTTGTACTTATTGTCTGCAAAGCTATGTTGCGTGCTGCTGTTTGTGGAGACACTAAAAGCACCATAGTAGAACACAGATGAAGCTTCTAAGATGATGTAATATCCAGTAAGAAGTAGTAGAATTCAAGTTTTAAGTATCGATTATTGACTTTTTAGCTGGCTTTGGTGCCTTGGACATGAGCTAGGACCTTAAGACTCTGCATGAAAGGAGGACTAGCAGCCGAGTTGCATGGGAGGATGTGAAAAGTGTACATATGTAGTAAAAACCTGAGAAATCCGTCCGTTTTCGTCAATTGTTATCGAATCGCCTTAAAGCCAGATCGTCATATTGGCCTTTCTTCGCTCTGAAACGGTTGTACTTATCGTCTGCAAAGCTATGTCGCGTGCTGCGGTATGCGGAGACACTAAAAGCACCATTGTAGAACACAGATGAAGCTTCTAAGTTGACGTAATAGCTAGTAAGAGGTAGTACAATTCAAGGTTTAAGTATCGATTATTGACTCTTTAGCTGGCTTTAGTGCCTTGGACATGAGCTAGGACCTTAAGATTCTGCATGAAAGGAGGACTAGCAGCCGAGTTGCACGAGAGATTGTGAAAAGTGTTCATATGTAGTAAAAACCTGAGAAATCCGTCCGTTTTCGTCATTTGTTATCGAATCGACTTAAAGCCAGATCGTCACATTGGCCGCTCTTCTCTCTGAAACGGTTGTACTTATCGTCTGAAAGCTATGTCGCGTGCTGCGGAATGCGGAGACACTAAAAGCACCATAGTAGAACAAAGATGAAGCTTCTAAGATGATGTAATAGCCAGTAAGAAGTAGTACAACACTAGTTCTAGGTATCGATTATTGACTTTTTAGCTTGCTTTGGTGCCTTGGACATGAGCTAGGACCATAAGATTCTGCATGAAAGGAGGACTAGCAGCCGAGTTGCATGGGAGAATGTGAAAAGTGTTCATATGTAGTAAAAACCTGAGAAATTCGTCCGTTTTCGTCATTTGTTATCGAATCGACTTAAAGCCAGGTCGTCACATTGGCCGATCTTCTGTCTGAAACGGTTGTACATATCGTCTGCAAAGCTATGTCGCGTGTTGCGGTATGTGGAGACTCTAAAAGCACCATAGTAGAACACAGCTGAAGCTTCTAAGTTGATGTAATAGCCAGTAAGAAGTAGTACATCTGAAGTTCTAGGTATCGATTATTGACTTTTTAGCTGGCTTTGGTGCCTTGGACATGAGCTAGGACCATAAGATTCTGCATGAAACGCGGACTAGCAGCCGAGTTGCACGCGAGAATGTGAAAAGTGTTCATATGTAGTAAAAACCTGAGAAATCCGTCCGTTTTCGTCATTTGTTATCGAATCGACTTAAAGCCAGATCGTCACATTGGCCGCTCTTCCCTCTGAAACGGTTGTACTTATCGTCTGAAAGCTATGTCGCGTGCTGCAGTATGCGGAGACACTAAAAGCACCATAGTAGAACACAGATGAAGCTTCTAAGTTGATGTAATAGCCAGTAAGAAGTAGTACATCTCAAGTTCTAGGTATCGATTATTGACTTTTTAGCTGGCTTTGGTGCCTTGGACATGAGCTAGGACCATAAGATTCTGCATAAAAGGAGGACTAGCAGCCGAGTTGCACGGGAGAATGTGAAAAGTGTTCATATGTAGTAAAATCCTGAGAGATCCGTCCGTTTCGTCATTTGTTATCGAATCGACTTAAAGCCAGATCGTCACATTGGCCGCTCTCCTCTCTGAAACGGTTGTACTTATCGTCTGAAAGCTATGTCGCGTGCTGCGGTATGCGGAGACACTAAAAGCACCATAGTAGGACACAGATGAAGCTTCTAAGATGATGAAATAGCCAGTAAGAATTAGTACAATACCAGTTTTAGGTATCGATTATTGACTTTTTAGCAGGCTTTGGTGCCTTGGACATGAGCTAGGACCTTAAGATTCTGCATGAAAGGAGGACTAGCAGCAGAATTGCACGCGAGATTGTGAAAAGTGTTCATATGTAGTAAAAACCTGAGAAATCCGTCTGTTTCGTCATTTGGTATGGAATCGACTTAAAGCCAGATCGTCACATTGGCCGCTCTTCTCTCTGAAACGGTTGTACTTATCGTCTGCAAAGCTATGTCGCGTGCTGCGGTTTGTGGAGACACAAAAAGCACCATAGTAGAACACAGATGAAGCTTCTAAGTTGATGTAATAGCCAGTAAGAAGTAGTACAATTCGAGTTTTAGGTATCGATTATTGACTTTTTCGCTGGCCTTGGTGCATTGGACGTGAGCTAGGACCTTAAGATTCTGCATGAAAGGAGGACTAGCAGCCGAGTTGCATGAGAGAATGTGAAACGTGTTCATGTGTATTAAAAACCTGAGAAATCCGTCCGTTTTCGTCATTTGTTATCGAATCGACTTAAAGCCAGATCGTCGCATTGGCCGCTCTTCTCTCTGAAACGGTTGTACTTATCGTCTGAAAGCTATGTCGCGTGCTGCGGTATGCGGAGACACTAAAAGCACCATAGTAGAACACAGATGAAGCTTCTACGATGATGTAATAGCCAGTACGAATTAGTACAATACCAGTTTTACGTATCGGTTATTGACTTTTTAGCTGGCTTTGGTGCCTTGGACATGAGCTAGGACCTTAAGATTCTGCATGAAAGGAGTACTAGCAGCCGAATTGCACGGGAGAATGTGAAAAGTGTTCATATGTAGTAAAACCCTGAGAAATCCGTCCGTTTTATTCATTTGTTACGGAATCGATTTAAAGCCAGGTCGTCACATTGTCCGCTCTTCTCTCTGAAACGGTTGTACATATCGTCTGCAAAGCTATGTCGCGTGCTGCGATATGCGGGGACACTAAAATCACCATAGTAGAACATTGATGAAGCTTCTAAGTTGATGTAATAGCTAGTAAGAATTAGTACAATACCAGATTTAGATATCGATTATTGACTTTTTAGCTGGCTTTGGTGCCTTGGACATGAGCTAGGACCTTAAGGTTCTGCATGAATGGAGGACTAGCAGCCGAGTTGCACGGGAGGATGTGAAAAGTGTTCATGTGTAGTAAAAACCTGAGAAATCCGTCCGTTTTCGTCATTTGTTATCGAATCGACTGAAAGCCAGGTCGTCACATTGGCCGCTCTTCTCTCTGAAACGGTTGTACTTATCGTCTGCAAAGGTATGTCGCGTGTTGCGGTATGTGGAGACTCGAAAAGCACCATAGTAGAACATAGATGAAACTTCCAAGATGATGTAATAGCCAGTAAGAATTAGTACAATACCAGATTTAGGTATCGATTATTGACTTTTTAGCTGGATTTGGTGCCTTGGACATGAGCTAGGACCTTAAGATTCTGCATGAAAGGAGGACTAGCAGCCGAGTTGCACAGGAGGATGTGAAAAGTGTTCATATGTAGTAAAAACCTGGACATCCGTCCGTTTTCGTCATTTGTTATCGAATCGACTTAAAGCCAGATCGTCACATTGGCCGCTCTTCGCTCTGAAACGGTTGTACTTATCGCCTGCAAAGCTATGTCGCGTGCTACGTTATGCGGAGACACTAATAGCACCATAGTAGAACACAGATGAAGCTTCTAAGTTGATGTGATAGCCAGTAAGAGGTAGTACAATCCAAGTTTTAGGTATCGATTTTTGACTTTTTAGCTGGCTTTGGTGCATTGGACGTGAGCTAAGACCTTAAGATTCTGCATGAAAGGAGGACTAGCAGCCAAGTTGCACGGGAGAAGGTGAAAAGTGTTCATATGTAGTAAAAACCTGAGAAATCCGTCCGTTTTCGTCATTTGTTATCGAATCGACTTAAAGCCAGATCGTCACATTGGCCGCTCTTCTCTCTGAAACGGTTGTACTTATCGTCTGCAAAGCTATGTCGCGTGCTGCGGTATGTGGAGGCACTAAGAGCACCATAGTAGAACACAGATGAAGCTTCTAAGTTGATGTAATAGCCAGTAAGAAGTTGTTGTTGTTGTTGTTGTCTTCAGTCCTGAGACTGGTTTGATGCAGCTCTCCATGCTACTCTATCCTGAGCAAGCTGCTTCATCTCCCAGTACCTACTGCAACCTACATCCTTCTGAATCTGCTTAGTGTACTCATCTCTCGGTCTCCCTCTACGATTTTTACCCTCCACGCTGCCCTCCAATGCTAAATTTGTGATCCCTTGATGCCTCAAAACATGTCCTACCAACCGATCCCTTCTTCTAGTCAAGTTGTGCCACAAACTTCTCTTCTCCCCAATCCTATTCAATACCTCCTTATTAGTTACGTGATCTACCCATCTAATCTTCAGTATTCTTCTGTAGCACCACATTTCGAAAGCTTCTATTCTCTTCTTGTCCAAACTAGTTATCGTCCATGTTTCACTTCCATACATGGCTACACTCCAAACAAATACTTTCAGAAACGACTTCCTGATACATAAATCTATATTCGATGTTAACAAATTTCTCTTCTTCAGAAACGCTTTCCTTGCCATTGCCAGTCTACATTTTATATCCTCTCTACTTCGACCATCATCAGTTATTTTACTTCCTAAATAGCAAAACTCCTTTACTACTTTAAGTGTCTCATTTCCTAATCTAATTCCCTCAGCATCACCCGATTTAATTTTACTACATTCCATTATCCTCGTTTTGCTTTTGTTAATGTTCATCTTATATCCTCCTTTCAAGACACTGTCCATTCCGTTCAACTGCTCTTCCAAGTCCTTTGCTGTCTCTGACAGAATTACAATGTCATCGGCGAACCTCAAAGTTTTTACTTCGTCTCCATGAATTTTAATACCTACTCCAAATTTTTCTTTTGTTTCCTTTACTGCTTGCTCAATATACAGATTGAACAACATCGGGGAGAGGCTACAACCCTGTCTCACTCCTTTCCCAACCACTGCTTCCCTTTCATGCCCCTCGACTCTTATTACTGCCATCTGGTTTCTGTACAAATTATAAATAGCCTTTCGCTCCCTGTATTTTACCCCTGCCACCTTTAGAATTTGAAAAAGAGTATTCCAGTCAACATTGTCAAAAGCTTTCTCTAAGTCTACAAATGCTAGAAACGAAGGTTTGCCTTTTCTTAATCTTTCTTCTAAGATAAGTCGTAACGTCAGTATTGCCTCACGTGTTCCAACATTTCGACGGAATCCAAACTGATCCTCCCCGAGGTCTGCATCTACCAGTTTTTCCATTCGTCTGTAAAGAATTCGTGTTAGTATTTTGCAGCCGTGGCTTATTAAACTGATAGTTCGGTAATTTTCACATCTGTCAGCACCTGCTTTCTTTGGGATTGGAATTATTGTATTCTTCTTGAAGTCTGAGGGTATTTCGCCTGTCTCATACATCTTGCTCACCAGCTGGTAGAGTTTTGTCATGACTGGCTCTCCCAAGGCCGTCAGTAGTTCTAATGGAATGTTGTCTACTCCGGGGGCCTTGTTTCGACTCAGGTCTTTCAGTGCTCTGTCAAACTCTTCACGCAGTATCGTATCTCCCATTTCGTCTTCATCTACATCCTCTTCTATTTCCATAATATTGTCCTCAAGTACATCGCCCTTGTATAAACCTTCTATATACTCCTTCCACCTTTCTGCCTTCCCTTCTTTGCTTAGAACTGGGCTGCCATCTGAGCTCTTGATATTCATACACGTGGTTCTCTTCTCTCCAAAGGTCTCTTTAATTTTCCTGTAGGCAGTATCTATCTTACCCCTAGTGAGATAAGCTTCTACATCCTTACATTTGTCCTCTAACCATCCCTGTTTAGCCATTTTGCACTTCCTGTCGATCTCATTTTTGAGACGTTTGTATTCCTTTTTGCCTGCTTCATTTACTGCATTTTTATATTTTCTCCTTTCATCAATTAAATTCAATATTTCTTCTGTTACCCAAGGATTTCTAGCAGCTCTCGTCTTTGTACCTACTTTATCCTCTGCTGCCTTCACTACTACATCCCTCAGAGCTACCCATTCTTCTTCTACTGTATTTCTTTCCCCTATTCCTGTCAATTGTTCCCTTATGCTCTCTCTGAAACTCTGTACAACCTCTGGTTCTTTCAGTTTATCCAGGTCCCATCTCCTTAATTTCCCACATTTTTGCAGTTTCTTCAGTTTTAATCTACAATAGATTGTGGTCAGAGTCCACATCTGCCCCTGGAAATGTCTTACAACTTAAAACCTGGTTCCTAAATCTCTGTCTTACCATTATATAATCTATCTGATACCTTTTAGTATCTCCAGGGTTCTTCCACGTATACAACCTTCTTTCATGATTCTTAAACCAAGTGTTAGCTATGATTAAGTTATGCTCTGTGCAAAATTCTACTAGGCGGCTTCCTCTTTCATTTCTTAGCCCCAATCCATATTCACCTACTATGTTTCCTTCTCTCCCTTTTCCTACACTCGAATTCCAGTCACCCATTACTATTAAATTTTCGTCTCCCTTCACTATCTGAATAATTTCTTTTATTTCATCGTACATTTCTTCAATTTCTGCATCATCTGCAGAGCTAGTTGGCATATAAACTTGTACTACTGTAGTAGGTGTGGGCTTCGTATCTATCTTGGCCACAATAATGCGTTCACTATGCTGTTTGTAGTAGCTTACCCGCATTCCTATTTTCCTATTCATTATTAAACCTACTCCTGCATTACCCCTATTTGATTTTGTGTTTATAACCCTGTAGTCACCTGACCAGAAGTCTTGTTCCTCCTGCCACCGAACTTCACTAATTCCCACTATATCTAACTTTAACCTATCCATTTCCCTTTTTAAATTTTCTAACCTACCTGCCCGATTGAGGGATCTGACATTCCACGCTCCGATCCGTAGAACGCCAGTTATCTTTCTCCTGATAACGACATCCTCCTGAGTAGTCCCCGCCCGGAGATCCGAATGGGGGACTATTTTACCTCCGGAATATTTTACCCAAGAGGATGCCATCATCATTTAATCATACAGTAAAGCTGCATGTCCTCGGGAAAAATTACGGCTGTAGTTTCCCCTTGCTTTCAGCCGTTCGCAGTACCAGCACAGCAAGGCCGTTTTGGTTAATGTTGCAAGGCCAGATCAGTCAATCATCCAGACTGATGCCCCTGCAACTACTGAAAAGGCTGCTGCCCTCTTCAGGAACCACACGTTTGTCTGGCCTCTCAACAGATACCCCTCCGTTGTGGTTGCACCTACGGTACGGCCATCTGTATCGCTGAGGCACGCAAGCCTCCCCACCAACGGCAAGGTCCATGGTTCATGGGGGGAGGAAGTAGTAAGAAGTAGTACATCTCAAGTACTAGGTATCGAATATTGACTTTTTAGCTGGCTTTGGTGCCTTGGACATGAGCTAGGACCATAAGATTCTGCATGAAAGGAGGACTAGCAGCCGAGTTGCAAGGGAGAATGTGAAAAGTGTTCATATGTAGTAAAAACCTGAGAAATCCGTCCGTTTTCGTCATTTGTTATCGAATCGACTTAAAGCCAGATCGTCACATTGGCCGCTCTTCTCTCTGAAACGGTTGTACTTATCGTCTGCAAAGCTATGTCGCGTGCTGCGGTATGTGGAGGCACTAAAAGCACCATAGTAAAACACAGATGAAGCTTCTAAGTTGATGTAATAACCAGTAAGAAGTAGTACAATTCAAGTTTTAAGTGTCGATTATTGACTTTTTAGCTGGCTTTGGTGCCTTGGACATGAGCTAGGACATTAAGATTCTGCATGAAAGGAGGAAAAGCAGCCGAGTTGCACGGGAGAATGTGAAAAGTGTTCATATGTACTAAAAACCTGAGAAATCCGTCCGTTTCCGTCATTTGTTATCGAATCGACTTAAAGCCAGGTCGTCACATTGGCCGCTCTTCTGTCTGAAACGGTTGTACATATCGTCTGCAAAGCTATGTCGCGTGTTGCGGTGTGTGGAGACTCTAAAAGCACCATAGTAGAACACAGATGAAGCTTCTAAGATGATGTAATAGCCAGTAAGAAGTAGTACAATTCAAGTTTTAAGTGTCGATTATTGACTTTTTAGCTGGCTTTGGTGCCTTGGACATGAGCTAGGACCATAAGATTCTGCATGAAAGGAGGACTAGCAGCCGAATTGCAAGGGAGAATGTGAAAAGTGTTCATATGTAGTAAAAACCTGAGAAATCCGTCCGTTTTCGTCATTTGTTATCGAATCGACTTAAAGCCAGATCGTCACATTGGCCGCTCTTCTCTCTGAAACGGTTGTACTTATCGTCTGCAAAGCTATGTCGCGTGCTGCGGTATGTGGAGGCACTAAAATCACCATAGTAGAACACAGATGAAGCTTCTGTGTTGATTTAATAGCCAGTAAGAAGTAGTACAATTCAAGTTTTAGGTATCGATTATTGACTTTTTAGCTGGCTTTGGTGCCTTGGACATGAACTAGGACCCTAAGAATCTGCATGAGAGGAGGACTAGCAGCCAAGTTGCACGAGAGAATGTGAAAAGTGCTCATATGTAGTAAAAACCTGAGAGATCCGTTCGCCATCGTCATTTGTTATCGAATCGACTTAAAGCCAGATCGTCACATTTTCCGCTCTACTCTCTGAAACGGTTGTACTTATCGTCTGCAAAGCTATGTCGCATTGCTGCGGTATGCGGAGACACTAAAGGCACCATAGTAGACCACAGATCAAGCTTCTAATTTGATGTAATAGCCAGTAAGAAGTAGTACAATTCAAGTTTTACTTATCGATTATTGACTTTTAGCTGGCTTTGGTGCCTTGGACATGAGCTAGGACCTTAAGATTCTGCATGAAAGAAGGGCTAGCAGCTGAGTTGCACGGGAGAATGTGAAAAGTGTTCATATGTAGTAAAAACCTGAGAAATCCGTCAGTTTTCGTTATTTGTTATCGAATCGACTTAAAGCCAGATCGTCACATTGCCCGCTCGTCTCTCCGAAACGGTTGTACTTATCGTCTGCAAAGCTATGTCGCGTGCTGCGGTATGCGGAGACACTAAAAGCACCATAGTAGAACACAGATGAAGCTTCTACGTTGATGTAATAGCTAGTAAGAAGTAGTACAATTGGAATTTTAGATATCGATTATTGACTTTTTAGCTGGCTTTGGTGCCTTGGACATGAGCTAGGACCTTAAGATTCTGCATGAAAGGAGGGCTAGCAGCTGAGTTGCACGGGAGAATGTGAAAAGTGTTCATATGTAGTAAAAACCTGAGAAATCCGTCCGTTTTCGTCATTTGTTATGGAATCGACTTAAAGCCAGATCGTCGCATTGGCCGCTCTCCTCTCTGAAACGGTTGTACTTATCGTCTGCAAAGCTATGTCGCGTGCTGCGGTATGCAGAGACACTAAATGCACCATAGTAGAACACAGATGAAGCTTCTAAGCTGATGTAATAGCCAGTAAGAAGTAGTACAATTCAAGTTTTAGGTATCGATTATTGACTTTGTAGCTGGCTTTGGTGCCTTGGACATGAGCTAGGACCTTAAGATTCTGCATGAAAGAAGGACTAGCAGCCGAGTTGTACGGGAGAATGTGAAAAGTGTTCATATGTAGTAAAAACATGAGAAATCCATACGTTTTCGTCATTGGTTATCGATTCGTCTTAAAGCCAGATCGTCACATTGGCTGCTCTTTTCTCTGAAACGGTTGTACTTATCGTCTGCAAAGCTATGTCGCGTGCTGCGGTATGTGGAGACACTAAAAGCACCATAGTAGAACACAGATGAAGCTTCTAAGTTGACGTAATAGCTAGTAAGAGGTAGTACAATTCAAGTTTTAAGTATCGATTATTGACTTTTTACCTGGCTTTGGTGCCTTGGACATGAGCTAGGACCTTAAGATTCTGCATGAAAGGAGGACTAGCAGCCGAGTTGCACGGGAGAATGTGAAAAGTGTTCATATGTAGTAAAAACCTGAGAAGTCCGTCCGTTTTGTCATTTGTTATCGAATCGACTTAAAACCGGATCGTCACATTGGCCGCTCTTCTCTCTGAAACGGTTGTACTTATCGTCTGCAAAACTATGTCGCGTGCTGCGGTATGCGGAGACACTAAAAGCACCATAGTAGAACACAGATGAAGCTTCTGAGTTGATGTAATAGCTAGTAAGAAGTAGTACAATTGGAATTTTAGATATCGATTATTGACTTTTTGCTGGCTTTGGTGCCTTGGACATGAGCTAGGAGCTTAAGATTCTGCATGAAAGGAGGACTAGCAGCCGAGTTGCACGGGAGAATGTGAAAAGTGTTCATATGTAGTAAAAACCTGAGAAGTCCGTCCGTTTTGTCATTTGTTATCGAATCGACTTAAAGCCAGATCTTCACATTGCCCGCTCTTCTCTCCGAAACGGTTGTATTTATCGTCTGCAAAGCTATGTCGCGTGCGGCGGTATGCGGAGACAATAAAAGCACCATAGTAGAACACAGATGAAGCTTCTAAGATGATGTAATAGCCAGTAAGAATTAGTACAATACCAGTTTTAGGTATAGATTATTGACTTTTAGCTGGCTTTGGTGCCTTGGACATGAGCTAGGACCTTAAGATTCTGCATGAAAGGAGGGCTAGCAGCTGAGTTGCACGGGAGAATGTGAAAAGTGTTCATATGTAGTAAAAACCTGAGAAATCCGTCCGTTTTCGTCATTTGTTATGGAATCGACTTAAAGCCAGATCGTCACATTGGCCGCTCTCCTCTCTGAAACGGTTGTACTTATCGTCTGCAAAGCTTTGTCGCGTGCTGCGGTATGCAGAAACACTAAATGCACCATAGTAGAACACAGATGAAGCTTCTAAGTTGATGTAATAGCCTGTAAGAAGTAGTACAATTCAAGTTTTAGGTATCGATTTTTGACTTTGTAGCTGGCTTTGGTGCCTTGGACATGAGCTAGGACCTTAAGATTCTGCATGAAGGACTAGCAGCCGAGTTTAAGGGAGAATGTGAAAAGTGTTCATATGTAGTAAAAACCTGAGAAATCCATACGTTTTCGTCATTGGTTATCGATTCGTCTTAAAGCAAGATCGTCACATTGGGTTCTCTTTTCTCTGAAACGGTTGTACTTATCGTCTGCAAAGCTATGTCGCGTGCTGCGGTATGTGGAGACACTAAAAGCACCATAGTAGAACACAGATGAAGCTTCTAAGTTGACGTAATAGCTAGTAAGAGGTAGTACAATTCAAGGTTTAAGTATCGATTATTGACTCTTTAGCTGGCTTTGGTGCCTTGGACATGAGCTAGGACCTTAAGATTCTGCATGAAAGGAGGACTAGCAGCCGAGTTGCACGAGAGATTGTGAAAAGTGTTCATATGTAGTAAAAACCCGAGAGATCCGTTCGCCATCGTCATTTGTTAACGAATCGACTTAAAGCCAGATCGTCACATTGGCCGCTCTCCTCTCTGAAACGGTTGTACTTATCGTCTGCAAAGCTATGTCGCGTGTTGCGGTGTGTGGAGACTCTAAAAGCACCATAGTAGAACACAGATGAAGCTTCTAAGATGATGTAATAGCCAGTAAGAAGTAGTACAATTCAAGTTTTAAGTGTCGATTATTGACTTTTTAGCTGGCTTTGGTGCCTTGGACATGAGCTAGGACCATAAGATTCTGCATGAAAGGAGGACTAGCAGCCGAATTGCAAGGGAGAATGTGAAAAGTGTTCATATGTAGTAAAAACCTGAGAAATCCGTCCGTTTTCGTCATTTGTTATCGAATCGACTTAAAGCCAGATCGTCACATTGGCCGCTCTTCTCTCTGAAACGGTTGTACTTATCGTCTGCAAAGCTATGTCGCGTGCTGCGGTATGTGGAGGCACTAAAACCACCATAGTAAAACACAGATGAAGCTTCTAAGTTGATGTAATAACCAGTAAGAAGTAGTACAATTCAAGTTTTAAGTGTCGATTATTGACTTTTTAGCTGGCTTTGGTGCCTTGGACATGAGCTAGGACCATAAGATTCTGCATGAAAGGAGGACTAGCAGCCGAGTTGCAAGGGAGAATGTGAAAAGTGTTCATATGTAGTAAAAACCTGAGAAATCCGTCCGTTTTCGTCATTTGTTATCGAATCGACTTAAAGCCAGATCGTCACATTGGCCGCTCTTCTCTCTGAAACGGTTGTACTTATCGTCTGAAAGCTATGTCGCGTGCTGCAGTATGCGGAGACACTAAAAGCACCATAGTAGAACACAGATGAAACTTCTAAGATGATGTAATAGCCAGTAAGAAGTAGTGCAAGTGAAATTTTAGATATCGATTATTGACTTTTTACCATTCTTTGGTGCCTTGGACATGAGCTAGGACCTTAAGATTCTGCATGAAAGGAGGACTAGCAGCCGAGTAGCAAGGGAGAATGTGAAAAGTGTTCATATGTAGTAAAAACCTGAGAAATCCGTCCGTTTTCGTCATTTGTTATCGAATCGACTGAAAGCCAGATCGTCACATTAGCCGCTCTTCTCTCTGAAACGGTTGTACTTATCGTCTGCAAAGCTATGTCGCGTGCTGCGGTATGTGGAGACACTAAAAGCACCATTGTAGAACACAGACGAAACTTCTAAGTAGATGTAATAGCTAGTAAGAAGTAGTACAACTCAAGTTTTAGGTATCGATTATTGACTTTTTAGCCGGCTTTGGTGCCTTGGACATGAGCTAGGACCATAAGATTCTGCATGAAAGGAGGACTAGCAGCCGAGTTGCATGGGAAAATGTGAAAAGTGTTCACATGTAGTAAAAACCTGAGAAATCCGTCCGTTTTCGTCATTTGTTGTCGAATCGACTTAAAGCCAGATCGTCACATTGGCCGCTCTTCTCTCTGAAACGGTTGTACTTATTTTCTGAAAGCTATGTCGCGTGCTGCGGTATGCGGAGACACTAAAAGCACCATAGTAAAACACAGATGAAGCTTATAAGATGATGTAATAGCCAGTAAGAATTAGTACAATACCAGTTTTAGGTATCGATTATTGACTTTTTAGCTGGCTTTGGTGCCTTGGACATGAGCTAGGACACTAAGATTCTGCATGAACGGAGGACTAGCAGCCGAGTTGCACAGGAGGATGTGAAAAGTGTTCATATGTAGTAAAAACCTGAGAAATCCGTACGTTTTCGTCATTTGTTATTGAATCGACTTAAAGCCAGATCGTCACATTGGCCGCTCCTCTCTCTGAAACGGTTGTACTTATCGTCTGAAAGCTACGTCGCGTGCTGGGGTATGCGAAGACACTAAAAGCACCATAGTAGAACACAGATGAAGCTTCAAAGATGATGTAATAGCCAGTAAGGTTAGTACATGACCAGTTTTAGGTATCGATTATTGACTTTTTAGCTGGCTTTGGTGCCTTGGACATGAGCTAGGACCTTAAGATTCTGCATGAAAGGAGGACTAGCAGCCAAGTTGGATGGGAGAATGTGAAAAGTGTTCATATGTAGTAAAAACCTGAGGAATCCGTCCGCTTCCATCATTTGTTATCGAATCGACCTAAAGAGGGATCGTCACATTGGCCGCTCTTCTCTCTGAAACGGTTGTACTTATCGTCTGAAAGCTATGTCGCGTGCTGCAGTATGCGGAGACACTAAAAGCACCATAGTAGAACACAGATGAAACTTCTAAGATGATGTAATAGCCAGTAAGAATTAGTACAATACCAGATTTAGGTATCGATTATTGACTTTTTAGCTTGCTTTGGTGCCTTGGACATGAGCTAGGACCTTAAGATTATGCATGAAAGGAGGACTAGCAGCCAAGTTGCACGGGAGAAGGCGAAAAGTATTCATATGTAGTAAAAACCTGAAAAATCCGTCCGTTTTCGTCATTTGTTATCGAATCGACTTATTGCCAGATCGTCACATAGGCCGCTCTTCTCTCTGAAACGGTTGTACTTATCGTCTGCAAAGCTATGTCGCGTGCTGCGGTATGTGGAGGCACTAAAAGCACCATAGTAAAACACAGATGAAGCTTCTAAGTTGATGTAATAGCCAGTAAGAAGTAGTGCAAGTGAAATTTTAGATATCGATTATTGACTTTTTACCATTCTTTGGTGCCTTGGACATGAGCTAGGACCTTAAGATTCTGCATGAAAGGAGGACTAGCAGCCGAGTAGCAAGGGAGAATGTGAAAAGTGTTCATATGTAGTAAAAACCTGAGAAATCCGTCCGTTTTCGTCATTTGTTATCGAATCGACTGAAAGCCAGATCGTCACATTAGCCGCTCTTCTCTCTGAAACGGTTGTACTTATCGTCTGCAAAGCTATGTCGCGTGCTGCGGTATGTGGAGACACTAAAAGCACCATTGTAGAACACAGACGAAACTTCTAAGTAGATGTAATAGCTAGTAAGAAGTAGTACAACTCAAGTTTTAGGTATCGATTATTGACTTTTTAGCCGGCTTTGGTGCCTTGGACATGAGCTAGGACCATAAGATTCTGCATGAAAGGAGGACTAGCAGCCGAGTTGCATGGGAAAATGTGAAAAGTGTTCACATGTAGTAAAAACCTGAGAAATCCGTCCGTTTTCGTCATTTGTTGTCGAATCGACTTAAAGCCAGATCGTCACATTGGCCGCTCTTCTCTCTGAAACGGTTGTACTTATTTTCTGAAAGCTATGTCGCGTGCTGCGGTATGCGGAGACACTAAAAGCACCATAGTAAAACACAGATGAAGCTTATAAGATGATGTAATAGCCAGTAAGAATTAGTACAATACCAGTTTTAGGTATCGATTATTGACTTTTTAGCTGGCTTTGGTGCCTTGGACATGAGCTAGGACACTAAGATTCTGCATGAACGGAGGACTAGCAGCCGAGTTGCACAGGAGGATGTGAAAAGTGTTCATATGTAGTAAAAACCTGAGAAATCCGTACGTTTTCGTCATTTGTTATTGAATCGACTTAAAGCCAGATCGTCACATTGGCCGCTCCTCTCTCTAAAACGGTTGTACTTATCGTCTGAAAGCTACGTCGCGTGCTGGGGTATGCGAAGACACTAAAAGCACCATAGTAGAACACAGATGAAGCTTCAAAGATGATGTAATAGCCAGTAAGGTTAGTACATGACCAGTTTTAGGTATCGATTATTGACTTTTTAGCTGGCTTTGGTGCCTTGGACATGAGCTAGGACCTTAAGATTCTGCATGAAAGGAGGACTAGCAGCCAAGTTGGATGGGAGAATGTGAAAAGTGTTCATATGTAGTAAAAACCTGAGAAATCCGTCCGCTTCCATCATTTGTTATCGAATCGACCTAAAGCCAGATCGTCACATTGGCCGCTCTTCTCTCTGAAACGGTTGTACTTATCGTCTGAAAGCTATGTCGCGTGCTGCGGTATTCGGAGAGACTAAAAGCACCATAGTAGAACACAGATGAAGCTTCTAAGATGATGTAATTGCCAGTAAGAAATAGTACCAGTTTTAGGTATCGATTACTGACTTTTTAGCTGGCTTTGGAGCCTTGGACATGATCTAGGACCTTAAGATTCTGCATGAAAGGAGGACTAGCAGCCGAATTGCACGGAAGATTGTGAAAAGTGTTCATATGTAGTAAAAACCTGAGAAATCCGTCCGTTTCGTCATTTGTTATCGAATCGACTTAAAGCCAGATCGTCACATTGGCCGCTCATCTCTCAGAAACGGATGTACTTATCGTCTGCAAATCTATGTCGCGTGCTGCGGTTTGTGGACACACTAAAAGCACCATAGTACAACACAGATGAAGCTTCTAAGATGATGTAATAGCCAGTAAGAAGCAGTACAATTCAAGTTTTAGGTATCGATTATTGACTTTTTAGCTGGCTTTGGTGCCTTGGACATGAGCTAGGACCTTAAGATTCTGCATGAAAGGAGGACTAGCAGCCGAGTTGCACGGGAGAATGTGAAAAGTGTTCATATGTAGTAAAAACCTGTGAAATCCGTCCGTTTTCGTCATTTGTTATCGAATCGACTTAAAGCCAGATCGTCACATTGGCCGCTCTTCTCTCTGAAACGCTTGTACTTATCGTCTGCAAAGCTATGTCGCGTGCTGCGGTATGTGGAGACTCTAAAAGCACCATAGCAGAACACAGATGAAGCTTCTAAGTTGATGTAATAGCCAGTAAGAAGTAGTACAATTGAAATTTTAGATATCGATTTTGACTTTTTAGCTGGCTTTGGTGCCTTGGACTTGAGCTAGGACCTTAAGATTCTGCATGAAAGGAGGACCACCAGCCGAATTGCACGGGAAAATGTGAAAAGTGTTCATATGGAGTAAAAACCTGAGAAATCCGTCCGTTTTCGTCATTTGTTATCGAATCGACTTAAAGCCAGATCGACACATTGGCCACTCTTCTCTCTGAAACGGTTGTACTTATCGTCTGCAAAGATATGTCGCGTGCTGCGGTATGCGGAGACACTAAAATCACCATAGTAGAACACAGATGATGCTTCTAAGTTGATGTAATAGCCAGTAAGGATTAGTACAATACCAGTTTTAGGTATCGATTATTGACTTTTTAGCTGGCTTTGGTGCCTTGGACATGAGCTAGGACATTAAGATTCTGCATGAAAGGAGGACTAGCAGCCGAATTGCATGGGAGATTGTGAAAAGTGTTCATATGTATTAAAAAACTGAGAAATCCGTCCGTTTTCGTCATTTGTTATGGAATCGACTTAAAGCCAGATCGTCACATTGGCCGCTCTTCTCTCTGAAACGGTTGTACTTATCGTCTGCAAACCTATGTCGCGTGCTGCGGTTTGTGGACACACTAAAAGCACCATAGTACAAAACAGATGAAGCTTCTAAGATGATGTAATAGCCAGTAAGAAGTAGTACAATTCAAGTTTTAGGTATCGATTATTGACTTTTTAGCTGGCTTTGGTGCGTTGGACATGAGCTAGGACATTAAGATTCTGCATGAAAGGAGGACTAGCAGCCGAATTGCACGGGAGATTGTGAAAAGTGTTCATATGTAGTAAAAACCTGAGAAATCCGTTCGTTTTCGTCATTTGCTATCGAATAGACGTAAAACCAGATCGTCACATTGGCGCTCTTCTCTCTGAAACAGTTGTACTTATCGTCTGCAAAGCTATGTCGCGTGCTGCGGTATGCGGAGACACTAAAAGCACCATAGTAGAACACAGATGAAGCTTCTAAGTTGATGTAATAGCCAGTAAGATGTAGTACACTTCAAGTTTTAGGTATCGATTATTGACTTTTTAGCAGGCTTTGGTGCCTTGGACATGAGCTAGGACCTTAAGATTCTACATAAAAGGAGGACTAGCAGCCGAGTTGCATGGGAGAATGTGAAAAGTGTTCATATGTAGTAAAAACCTGTGAAATCCGTCCGTTTTCGTCATTTGTTATCGAATCGACTTAAAGCCAGATCGTCACATTGGCCGCTCTTCTCTCTGAAACGGTTGTACTTATCGTCCGCAAAGCTATGTCGCAGTGCTGCGGTATGTGGAGACTCTAAAAGCACCATAGCAGAACACAGATGAAGCTTCTAAGTTGATGTAATAGCCAGTAAGAAGTAGTACAACTCAAGTTTTAGGTATCGATTATTGACTTTTTAGCTGGCTTTGGTGCCTTGGACATGAGCTAGGACCATTAGATTCTGCATGAAAGGAGGACTAGCAGCCGAGTTGCACGGGACAATGTGAAAAGTGTTCATACGTAGTAAAAAACTGAGAAATCCGTCCGTTTTCGACATTTGTTATGGAATCGACTTAAAGCCAGATCGTCACATTGGCCGCTCTGCTCTCTGAAACGGTTGTACTTATCGTCTGCAAAGCTATGTCGCGTGCTGCGGTTTGTGGACACACTAAAAGCACCATAGTACAACAGAGATGAAGCTTCTAAGATGATGTAATAGCCAGTAAGAAGTAGTACAATTCAAGTTTTAGGTATCGATTATTGACTTTTCAGCTGGCTTTGGTGCCTTGGACATGAGCTAGGACCTTAAGATTCTGCATGAAAGGAGGACTAGCAGCCGAATTGCAAGGGAGAATGTGAAAAGAGTTCATATGTAGTAAAAACCTGAGAAATCCGTTCGTTTTCGTCATTTGCTATCGAATAGACGTAAAACCAGATCGTCACATTGGCGCTCTTCTCTCTGAAACGGTTGTACTTATCGTCTGCAAAGCTATGTCGCGTGCTGCGGTATGCGGAGACACTAAAAGCACCATAGTACAACAGAGATGAAGCTTCTAAGATGATGTAATAGCCAGTAAGAAGTAGTACAATTCAAGTTTTAGGTATCGATTATTGACTTTTCAGCTGGCTTTGGTGCCTTGGACATGAGCTAGGACCTTAAGATTCTGCATGAAAGGAGGACTAGCAGCCGAATTGCAAGGGAGAATGTGAAAAGTGTTCATATGTAGTAAAAACCTGAGAAATCCGTTCGTTATCGTCATTTGTTATCGAATGGACTTTAAGCCAGATCGTCACATTGGCCGCTCTGCTCTCTGAAACGGTTGTACTTATCGTCTGCAAAGCTATGTCGCGTTCTGCGGTATGCGGAGACACTAAAATCACCATAGTAGAACACAGATGAAGCTTCTGTGTTGATTTAATAGCCAGTAAGAAGTAGTACAATTCAAGTTTTAGGTATCGATTATTGACTTTTTAGCTGGTTTTGGTGCCTTGGACATGAACTAGGACCCTAAGAATCTGCATGAGAGGAGGACTAGCAGCCAAGTTGCACGAGAGAATGTGAAAAGTGCTCATATGTAGTAAAAACCTGAGAGATCCGTTCGCCATCGTCATTTGTTATCGAATCGACTTAAAGCCAGATCGTCACATTTTCCGCTCTACTCTCTGAAACGGTTGTACTTATCGTCTGCAAAGCTATGTCGCGTTGCTGCGGTATGCGGAGACACTAAAGGCACCATAGTAGACCACAGATCAAGCTTCTAATTTGATGTAATAGCCAGTAAGAAGTAGTACAATTCAAGTTTTACTTATCGATTATTGACTTTTAGCTGGCTTTGGTGCCTTGGACATGAGCTAGGACCTTAAGATTCTGCATGAAAGGAGGGCTAGCAGCTGAGTTGCACGGGAGAATGTGAAAAGTGTTCATATGTAGTAAAAACCTGAGAAATCCGTCAGTTTTCGTTATTTGTTATCGAATCGACTTAAAGCCAGATCGTCACATTGCCCGCTCGTCTCTCCGAAACGGTTGTACTTATCGTCTGCAAAGCTATGTCGCGTGCTGCGGTATGCGGAGACACTAAAAGCACCATAGTAGAACACAGATGAAGCTTCTACGTTGATGTAATAGCTAGTAAGAAGTAGTACAATTGGAATTTTAGATATCGATTATTGACTTTTTAGCTGGCTTTGGTGCCTTGGACATGAGCTAGGACCTTAAGATTCTGCATGAAAGGAGGGCTAGCAGCTGAGTTGCACGGGAGAATGTGAAAAGTGTTCATATGTAGTAAAAACCTGAGAAATCCGTCCGTTTTCGTCATTTGTTATGGAATCGACTTAAAGCCAGATCGTCGCATTGGCCGCTCTCCTCTCTGAAACGGTTGTACTTATCGTCTGCAAAGCTATGTCGCGTGCTGCGGTATGCAGAGACACTAAATGCACCATAGTAGAACACAGATGAAGCTTCTAAGCTGATGTAATAGCCAGTAAGAAGTAGTACAATTCAAGTTTTAGGTATCGATTATTGACTTTGTAGCTGGCTTTGGTGCCTTGGACATGAGCTAGGACCTTAAGATTCTGCATGAAAGAAGGACTAGCAGCCGAGTTGTACGGGAGAATGTGAAAAGTGTTCATATGTAGTAAAAACATGAGAAATCCATACGTTTTCGTCATTGGTTATCGATTCGTCTTAAAGCCAGATCGTCACATTGGCTGCTCTTTTCTCTGAAACGGTTGTACTTATCGTCTGCAAAGCTATGTCGCGTGCTGCGGTATGTGGAGACACTAAAAGCACCATAGTAGAACACAGATGAAGCTTCTAAGTTGACGTAATAGCTAGTAAGAGGTAGTACAATTCAAGTTTTAAGTATCGATTATTGACTTTTTACCTGGCTTTGGTGCCTTGGACATGAGCTAGGACCTTAAGATTCTGCATGAAAGGAGGACTAGCAGCCGAGTTGCACGGGAGAATGTGAAAAGTGTTCATATGTAGTAAAAACCTGAGAAGTCCGTCCGTTTTGTCATTTGTTATCGAATCGACTTAAAACCGGATCGTCACATTGGCCGCTCTTCTCTCTGAAACGGTTGTACTTATCGTCTGCAAAACTATGTCGCGTGCTGCGGTATGCGGAGACACTAAAAGCACCATAGTAGAACACAGATGAAGCTTCTGAGTTGATGTAATAGCTAGTAAGAAGTAGTACAATTGGAATTTTAGATATCGATTATTGACTTTTTGCTGGCTTTGGTGCCTTGGACATGAGCTAGGAGCTTAAGATTCTGCATGAAAGGAGGACTAGCAGCCGAGTTGCACGGGAGAATGTGAAAAGTGTTCATATGTAGTAAAAACCTGAGAAGTCCGTCCGTTTTGTCATTTGTTATCGAATCGACTTAAAGCCAGATCTTCACATTGCCCGCTCTTCTCTCCGAAACGGTTGTATTTATCGTCTGCAAAGCTATGTCGCGTGCGGCGGTATGCGGAGACAATAAAAGCACCATAGTAGAACACAGATGAAGCTTCTAAGATGATGTAATAGCCAGTAAGAATTAGTACAATACCAGTTTTAGGTATAGATTATTGACTTTTAGCTGGCTTTGGTGCCTTGGACATGAGCTAGGACCTTAAGATTCTGCATGAAAGGAGGGCTAGCAGCTGAGTTGCACGGGAGAATGTGAAAAGTGTTCATATGTAGTAAAAACCTGAGAAATCCGTCCGTTTTCGTCATTTGTTATGGAATCGACTTAAAGCCAGATCGTCACATTGGCCGCTCTCCTCTCTGAAACGGTTGTACTTATCGTCTGCAAAGCTTTGTCGCGTGCTGCGGTATGCAGAGACACTAAATGCACCATAGTAGAACACAGATGAAGCTTCTAAGTTGATGTAATAGCCTGTAAGAAGTAGTACAATTCAAGTTTTAGGTATCGATTTTTGACTTTGTAGCTGGCTTTGGTGCCTTGGACATGAGCTAGGACCTTAAGATTCTGCATGAAGGACTAGCAGCCGAGTTTAAGGGAGAATGTGAAAAGTGTTCATATGTAGTAAAAACCTGAGAAATCCATACGTTTTCGTCATTGGTTATCGATTCGTCTTAAAGCAAGATCGTCACATTGGGTGCTCTTTTCTCTGAAACGGTTGTACTTATCGTCTGCAAAGCTATGTCGCGTGCTGCGGTATGTGGAGACACTAAAAGCACCATAGTAGAACACAGATGAAGCTTCTAAGTTGACGTAATAGCTAGTAAGAGGTAGTACAATTCAAGGTTTAAGTATCGATTATTGACTCTTTAGCTGGCTTTGGTGCCTTGGACATGAGCTAGGACCTTAAGATTCTGCATGAAAGGAGGACTAGCAGCCGAGTTGCACGAGAGATTGTGAAAAGTGTTCATATGTAGTAAAAACCCGAGAGATCCGTTCGCCATCGTCATTTGTTAACGAATCGACTTAAAGCCAGATCGTCACATTGGCCGCTCTTTCCTCTGACGCTGTTGTACTTATCGTCTGCAATGCTATGTCGCGTGCTGCGGTTTGTGGACACACTAAAAGCAGCATAGTAGAACACAGATGAAGCTTCTAAGTTGATGTAATAGCTAGTAAGAAGTAGTACAATTCAAGTTTTAGGTATCGATTATTGACTTTTTAGCTGGCTTTGGTGCCTTGGACATGAGCTAGGACCTTAAGATTCTGCATGAAAGAAGGACTAGCAGCCGAGTTGTACGGGAGAATGTGAAAAGTGTTCATATGTAGTAAAAACCTGAGAAATCCATACGTTTTCGTCATTGGTTATCGATTCGTCTTCAAGCCAATCGTCACATTGGCTGCTCTTCTCTCTGAAACGGTTGTACTTATCGTCTGCAAAGCTATGTCGCGTGCTGCGGCATGTGGAGACACTAAAAGCACCATAGTAGAACACAGATGAAGCTTCTAAGATGATGTAATAGCCAGTAAGAATTAGTACAATACCAGTTTTGGGTATGGATTATTGACTTTTAGCTGGCTTTGGTGACTTGGACATGAGCTAGGACCTTAAGATTCTGCATGAAAGGAGGGTTAGCAGCCGAGTTGCACGGGAGAATGTGAAAAGTGTTCATATGTAGTAAAAACCTGAGAAATCCGTCCGTTTTCGTCATTTGTTATGGAATCGACTTAAAGCCAGATCGTCACATTGGCCGCTCTTTCCTCTGACGCTGTTGTACTTATCGTCTGCAATGCTATGTCGCGTGCTGCGGTTTGTGGACACACTAAAAGCAGCATAGTAGAACACAGATGAAGCTTCTAAGTTGATGTAATAGCTAGTAAGAAGTAGTACAATACCAGTTTTAGGTATAGATTATTGACTTTTAGCTGGCTTTGGTGCCTTGGACATGAGCTAGGACCTTAAGATTCTGCATGAAAGGAGGGCTAGCAGCTGAGTTGCACGGGAGAATGTGAAAAGTGTTCATATGTAGTAAAAACCTGAGAAATCCGTCCGTTTTCGTCATTTGTTATGGAATCGACTTAAAGCCAGATCGTCACATTGGCCGCTCTCCTCTCTGAAACGGTTGTACTTATCGTCTGCAAAGCTATGTCGCGTGCTGCGGTATGCAGAGACACTAAATGCACCATAGTAGAACACAGATGAAGCTTCTAAGCTGATGTAATAGCCAGTAAGAAGTAGTACAATTCAAGTTTTAGGTATCGATTATTGACTTTGTAGCTGGCTTTGGTGCCTTGGACATGAACTAGGACCCTAAGAATCTGCATGAGAGGAGGACTAGCAGCCAAGTTGCACGAGAGAATGTGAAAAGTGCTCATATGTAGTAAAAACCTGAGAGATCCGTTCGCCATCGTCATTTGTTATCGAATCGACTTAAAGCCAGATCGTCACATTTTCCGCTCTACTCTCTGAAACGGTTGTACTTATCGTCTGCAAAGCTATGTCGCATTGCTGCGGTATGCGGAGACACTAAAGGCACCATAGTAGACCACAGATCAAGCTTCTAATTTGATGTAATAGCCAGTAAGAAGTAGTACAATTCAAGTTTTACTTATCGATTATTGACTTTTAGCTGGCTTTGGTGCCTTGGACATGAGCTAGGACCTTAAGATTCTGCATGAAAGGAGGGCTAGCAGCTGAGTTGCACGGGAGAATGTGAAAAGTGTTCATATGTAGTAAAAACCTGAGAAATCCGTCAGTTTTCGTTATTTGTTATCGAATCGACTTAAAGCCAGATCGTCACATTGCCCGCTCGTCTCTCCGAAACGGTTGTACTTATCGTCTGCAAAGCTATGTCGCGTGCTGCGGTATGCGGAGACACTAAAAGCACCATAGTAGAACACAGATGAAGCTTCTAAGTTGACGTAATAGCTAGTAAGAGGTAGTACAATTCAAGTTTTAAGTATCGATTATTGACTTTTTACCTGGCTTTGGTGCCTTGGACATGAGCTAGGACCTTAAGATTCTGCATGAAAGGAGGACTAGCAGCCGAGTTGCACGGGAGAATGTGAAAAGTGTTCATATGTAGTAAAAACCTGAGAAGTCCGTCCGTTTTGTCATTTGTTATCGAATCGACTTAAAACCGGATCGTCACATTGGCCGCTCTTCTCTCTGAAACGGTTGTACTTATCGTCTGCAAAACTATGTCGCGTGCTGCGGTATGCGGAGACACTAAAAGCACCATAGTAGAACACAGATGAAGCTTCTGAGTTGATGTAATAGCTAGTAAGAAGTAGTACAATTGGAATTTTAGATATCGATTATTGACTTTTTGCTGGCTTTGGTGCCTTGGACATGAGCTAGGAGCTTAAGATTCTGCATGAAAGGAGGACTAGCAGCCGAGTTGCACGGGAGAATGTGAAAAGTGTTCATATGTAGTAAAAACCTGAGAAGTCCGTCCGTTTTGTCATTTGTTATCGAATCGACTTAAAGCCAGATCTTCACATTGCCCGCTCTTCTCTCCGAAACGGTTGTATTTATCGTCTGCAAAGCTATGTCGCGTGCGGCGGTATGCGGAGACAATAAAAGCACCATAGTAGAACACAGATGAAGCTTCTAAGATGATGTAATAGCCAGTAAGAATTAGTACAATACCAGTTTTAGGTATAGATTATTGACTTTTAGCTGGCTTTGGTGCCTTGGACATGAGCTAGGACCTTAAGATTCTGCATGAAAGGAGGGCTAGCAGCTGAGTTGCACGGGAGAATGTGAAAAGTGTTCATATGTAGTAAAAACCTGAGAAATCCGTCCGTTTTCGTCATTTGTTATGGAATCGACTTAAAGCCAGATCGTCACATTGGCCGCTCTCCTCTCTGAAACGGTTGTACTTATCGTCTGCAAAGCTTTGTCGCGTGCTGCGGTATGCAGAGACACTAAATGCACCATAGTAGAACACAGATGAAGCTTCTAAGTTGATGTAATAGCCTGTAAGAAGTAGTACAATTCAAGTTTTAGGTATCGATTTTTGACTTTGTAGCTGGCTTTGGTGCCTTGGACATGAGCTAGGACCTTAAGATTCTGCATGAAGGACTAGCAGCCGAGTTTAAGGGAGAATGTGAAAAGTGTTCATATGTAGTAAAAACCTGAGAAATCCATACGTTTTCGTCATTGGTTATCGATTCGTCTTAAAGCAAGATCGTCACATTGGGTGCTCTTTTCTCTGAAACGGTTGTACTTATCGTCTGCAAAGCTATGTCGCGTGCTGCGGTATGTGGAGACACTAAAAGCACCATAGTAGAACACAGATGAAGCTTCTAAGTTGACGTAATAGCTAGTAAGAGGTAGTACAATTCAAGGTTTAAGTATCGATTATTGACTCTTTAGCTGGCTTTGGTGCCTTGGACATGAGCTAGGACCTTAAGATTCTGCATGAAAGGAGGACTAGCAGCCGAGTTGCACGAGAGATTGTGAAAAGTGTTCATATGTAGTAAAAACCCGAGAGATCCGTTCGCCATCGTCATTTGTTAACGAATCGACTTAAAGCCAGATCGTCACATTGGCCGCTCTTTCCTCTGACGCTGTTGTACTTATCGTCTGCAATGCTATGTCGCGTGCTGCGGTTTGTGGACACACTAAAAGCAGCATAGTAGAACACAGATGAAGCTTCTAAGTTGATGTAATAGCTAGTAAGAAGTAGTACAATTCAAGTTTTAGGTATCGATTATTGACTTTTTAGCTGGCTTTGGTGCCTTGGACATGAGCTAGGACCTTAAGATTCTGCATGAAAGAAGGACTAGCAGCCGAGTTGTACGGGAGAATGTGAAAAGTGTTCATATGTAGTAAAAACCTGAGAAATCCATACGTTTTCGTCATTGGTTATCGATTCGTCTTCAAGCCAATCGTCACATTGGCTGCTCTTCTCTCTGAAACGGTTGTACTTATCGTCTGCAAAGCTATGTCGCGTGCTGCGGCATGTGGAGACACTAAAAGCACCATAGTAGAACACAGATGAAGCTTCTAAGATGATGTAATAGCCAGTAAGAATTAGTACAATACCAGTTTTGGGTATGGATTATTGACTTTTAGCTGGCTTTGGTGACTTGGACATGAGCTAGGACCTTAAGATTCTGCATGAAAGGAGGGTTAGCAGCCGATTTGCACGGGAGAATGTGAAAAGTGTTCATATGTAGTAAAAACCTGAGAAATCCGTCCGTTTTCGTCATTTGTTATGGAATCGACTTAAAGCCAGATCGTCACATTGGCCGCTCTTTCCTCTGACGCTGTTGTACTTATCGTCTGCAATGCTATGTCGCGTGCTGCGGTTTGTGGACACACTAAAAGCAGCATAGTAGAACACAGATGAAGCTTCTAAGTTGATGTAATAGCTAGTAAGAAGTAGTACAATACCAGTTTTAGGTATAGATTATTGACTTTTAGCTGGCTTTGGTGCCTTGGACATGAGCTAGGACCTTAAGATTCTGCATGAAAGGAGGGCTAGCAGCTGAGTTGCACGGGAGAATGTGAAAAGTGTTCATATGTAGTAAAAACCTGAGAAATCCGTCCGTTTTCGTCATTTGTTATGGAATCGACTTAAAGCCAGATCGTCACATTGGCCGCTCTCCTCTCTGAAACGGTTGTACTTATCGTCTGCAAAGCTATGTCGCGTGCTGCGGTATGCAGAGACACTAAATGCACCATAGTAGAACACAGATGAAGCTTCTAAGCTGATGTAATAGCCAGTAAGAAGTAGTACAATTCAAGTTTTAGGTATCGATTATTGACTTTGTAGCTGGCTTTGGTGCCTTGGACATGAACTAGGACCCTAAGAATCTGCATGAGAGGAGGACTAGCAGCCAAGTTGCACGAGAGAATGTGAAAAGTGCTCATATGTAGTAAAAACCTGAGAGATCCGTTCGCCATCGTCATTTGTTATCGAATCGACTTAAAGCCAGATCGTCACATTTTCCGCTCTACTCTCTGAAACGGTTGTACTTATCGTCTGCAAAGCTATGTCGCATTGCTGCGGTATGCGGAGACACTAAAGGCACCATAGTAGACCACAGATCAAGCTTCTAATTTGATGTAATAGCCAGTAAGAAGTAGTACAATTCAAGTTTTACTTATCGATTATTGACTTTTAGCTGGCTTTGGTGCCTTGGACATGAGCTAGGACCTTAAGATTCTGCATGAAAGGAGGGCTAGCAGCTGAGTTGCACGGGAGAATGTGAAAAGTGTTCATATGTAGTAAAAACCTGAGAAATCCGTCAGTTTTCGTTATTTGTTATCGAATCGACTTAAAGCCAGATCGTCACATTGCCCGCTCGTCTCTCCGAAACGGTTGTACTTATCGTCTGCAAAGCTATGTCGCGTGCTGCGGTATGCGGAGACACTAAAAGCACCATAGTAGAACACAGATGAAGCTTCTACGTTGATGTAATAGCTAGTAAGAAGTAGTACAATTGGAATTTTAGATATCGATTATTGACTTTTTAGCTGGCTTTGGTGCCTTGGACATGAGCTAGGACCTTAAGATTCTGCATGAAAGGAGGGCTAGCAGCTGAGTTGCACGGGAGAATGTGAAAAGTGTTCATATGTAGTAAAAACCTGAGAAATCCGTCCGTTTTCGTCATTTGTTATGGAATCGACTTAAAGCCAGATCGTCGCATTGGCCGCTCTCCTCTCTGAAACGGTTGTACTTATCGTCTGCAAAGCTATGTCGCGTGCTGCGGTATGCAGAGACACTAAATGCACCATAGTAGAACACAGATGAAGCTTCTAAGCTGATGTAATAGCCAGTAAGAAGTAGTACAATTCAAGTTTTAGGTATCGATTATTGACTTTGTAGCTGGCTTTGGTGCCTTGGACATGAGCTAGGACCTTAAGATTCTGCATGAAAGAAGGACTAGCAGCCGAGTTGTACGGGAGAATGTGAAAAGTGTTCATATGTAGTAAAAACATGAGAAATCCATACGTTTTCGTCATTGGTTATCGATTCGTCTTAAAGCCAGATCGTCACATTGGCTGCTCTTTTCTCTGAAACGGTTGTACTTATCGTCTGCAAAGCTATGTCGCGTGCTGCGGTATGTGGAGACACTAAAAGCACCATAGTAGAACACAGATGAAGCTTCTAAGTTGACGTAATAGCTAGTAAGAGGTAGTACAATTCAAGTTTTAAGTATCGATTATTGACTTTTTACCTGGCTTTGGTGCCTTGGACATGAGCTAGGACCTTAAGATTCTGCATGAAAGGAGGACTAGCAGCCGAGTTGCACGGGAGAATGTGAAAAGTGTTCATATGTAGTAAAAACCTGAGAAGTCCGTCCGTTTTGTCATTTGTTATCGAATCGACTTAAAACCGGATCGTCACATTGGCCGCTCTTCTCTCTGAAACGGTTGTACTTATCGTCTGCAAAACTATGTCGCGTGCTGCGGTATGCGGAGACACTAAAAGCACCATAGTAGAACACAGATGAAGCTTCTGAGTTGATGTAATAGCTAGTAAGAAGTAGTACAATTGGAATTTTAGATATCGATTATTGACTTTTTGCTGGCTTTGGTGCCTTGGACATGAGCTAGGAGCTTAAGATTCTGCATGAAAGGAGGACTAGCAGCCGAGTTGCACGGGAGAATGTGAAAAGTGTTCATATGTAGTAAAAACCTGAGAAGTCCGTCCGTTTTGTCATTTGTTATCGAATCGACTTAAAGCCAGATCTTCACATTGCCCGCTCTTCTCTCCGAAACGGTTGTATTTATCGTCTGCAAAGCTATGTCGCGTGCGGCGGTATGCGGAGACAATAAAAGCACCATAGTAGAACACAGATGAAGCTTCTAAGATGATGTAATAGCCAGTAAGAATTAGTACAATACCAGTTTTAGGTATAGATTATTGACTTTTAGCTGGCTTTGGTGCCTTGGACATGAGCTAGGACCTTAAGATTCTGCATGAAAGGAGGGCTAGCAGCTGAGTTGCACGGGAGAATGTGAAAAGTGTTCATATGTAGTAAAAACCTGAGAAATCCGTCCGTTTTCGTCATTTGTTATGGAATCGACTTAAAGCCAGATCGTCACATTGGCCGCTCTCCTCTCTGAAACGGTTGTACTTATCGTCTGCAAAGCTATGTCGCGTGCTGCGGTATGCAGAGACACTAAATGCACCATAGTAGAACACAGATGAAGCTTCTAAGTTGATGTAATAGCCTGTAAGAAGTAGTACAATTCAAGTTTTAGGTATCGATTTTTGACTTTGTAGCTGGCTTTGGTGCCTTGGACATGAGCTAGGACCATAAGATTCTGCATGAAGGACTAGCAGCCGAGTTTAAGGGAGAATGTGAAAAGTGTTCATATGTAGTAAAAACCTGAGAAATCCATACGTTTTCGTCATTGGCTATCGATTCGTCTTAAAGCAAGATCGTCACATTGGGTGCTCTTTTCTCTGAAACGGTTGTACTTATCGTCTGCAAAGCTATGTCGCGTGCTGCGGTATGTGGAGACACTAAAAGCACCATAGTAGAACACAGATGAAGCTTCTAAGTTGACGTAATAGCTAGTAAGAGGTAGTACAATTCAAGGTTTAAGTATCGATTATTGACTCTTTAGCTGGCTTTGGTGCCTTGGACATGAGCTAGGACCTTAAGATTCTGCATGAAAGGAGGACTAGCAGCCGAGTTGCACGAGAGATTGTGAAAAGTGTTCATATGTAGTAAAAACCTGAGAGATCCGTTCGCCATCGTCATTTGTTAACGAATCGACTTAAAGCCAGATCGTCACATTGGCCGCTCTCCTCTCTGAAACGGTTGTACTTATCGTCTGCAAAGCTATGTAGCGTGCTGCGGTATGTAGAGACACTAAATGCACCATAGTAGAACACAGATGAAGCTTCTAAGTTGATGTAATAGCCAGTAAGAAGTAGTACAATTCAAGTTTTAGGTATCGATTATTGACTTGGTAGCTGGCTTTGGTGCCTTGGACATGAGCTAGGACCTTAAGATTCTGCATGAAAGAAGGACTAGCAGCCGAGTTGTACGGGAGAATGTGAAAAGTGTTCATATGTAGTAAAAACCTGAGAAATCCATACGTTTTCGTCATTGGTTATCGAATCGACTTAAAGCCTGATCGTCACATTGGCCGCTCTTCTCTCTGAAACGGTTGTACTTATCGTCTGCAAAGCTATGTCGAGTGCTGCGGTATGTGGAGACACTAAAATCACCATAGTAGAACACAGATGAAGCTTCTAAGTTGGTGTAATAGCCAGTAAGAAGTAGTACAATTCAAGTTTTAGGTATCGATTATTGACTTTTTAGCTGGCTTTGGTGCCTTGGACATGAGCTAGGACCTTAAGATTCTGCATGAAAGAAGGACTAGCAGCCGAGTTGTACGGGAGAATGTGAAAAGTGTTCATATGTAGTAAAAACCTGAGAAATCCATACGTTTTCGTCATTGGTTATCGATTCGTCTTCAAGCCAATCGTCACATTGGCTGCTCTTCTCTCTGAAACGGTTGTACTTATCGTCTGCAAAGCTATGTCGCGTGCTGCGGCATGTGGAGACACTAAAAGCACCATAGTAGAACACAGATGAAGCTTCTAAGATGATGTAATAGCCAGTAAGAATTAGTACAATACCAGTTTTGGGTATGGATTATTGACTTTTAGCTGGCTTTGGTGACTTGGACATGAGCTAGGACCTTAAGATTCTGCATGAAAGGAGGGTTAGCAGCCGAATTGCACGGGAGAATGTGAAAAGTGTTCATATGTAGTAAAAACCTGAGAAATCCGTCCGTTTTCGTCATTTGTTATGGAATCGACTTAAAGCCAGATCGTCACATTGGCCGCTCTTTCCTCTGACGCTGTTGTACTTATCGTCTGCAATGCTATGTCGCGTGCTGCGGTTTGTGGACACACTAAAAGCAGCATAGTAGAACACAGATGAAGCTTCTAAGTTGATGTAATAGCTAGTAAGAAGTAGTACAATACCAGTTTTAGGTATAGATTATTGACTTTTAGCTGGCTTTGGTGCCTTGGACATGAGCTAGGACCTTAAGATTCTGCATGAAAGGAGGGCTAGCAGCTGAGTTGCACGGGAGAATGTGAAAAGTGTTCATATGTAGTAAAAACCTGAGAAATCCGTCCGTTTTCGTCATTTGTTATGGAATCGACTTAAAGCCAGATCGTCACATTGGCCGCTCTCCTCTCTGAAACGGTTGTACTTATCGTCTGCAAAGCTATGTCGCGTGCTGCGGTATGCAGAGACACTAAATGCACCATAGTAGAACACAGATGAAGCTTCTAAGTTGATGTAATAGCCTGTAAGAAGTAGTACAATTCAAGTTTTAGGTATCGATTTTTGACTTTGTAGATGGCTTTGGTGCCTTGGACATGAGCTAGGACCTTAAGATTCTGCATGAAAGAAGGACTAGCAGCCGAGTTTAAGGGAGAATGTGAAAAGTGTTCATATGTAGTAAAAACCTGAGAAATCCATACGTTTTCGTCATTGGTTATCGATTCGTCTTAAAGCAAGATCGTCACATTGGCTGCTCTTTTCTCTGAAACGGTTGTACTTATCGTCTGCAAAGCTATGTCGCGTGCTGCAGTATGTGGAGACACTAAAAGCACCATAGTAGAACACAGATGAAGCTTCTAAGTTGACGTAATAGCTAGTAAGAGGTAGTACAATTCAAGGTTTAAGTATCGATTATTGACTTTTTAGCTGGCTTTGGTGCCTTGGACATGAGCTAGGACCTTAAGATTCTGCATGAAAGGAGGACTAGCAGCCGAGTTGCACGGGAGATTGTGAAAAGTGTTCATATGTAGTAAAAACCTGAGAGATCCGTTCGCCATCGTCATTTGTTAACGAATCGACTTAAAGCCAGATCGTCACATTGGCCGCTCTCCTCTCTGAAACGGTTGTACTTATCGTCTGCAAAGCTATGTAGCGTGCTGCGGTATGTAGAGACACTAAATGCACCATAGTAGAACACAGATGAAGCTTCTAAGTTGATGTAATAGCCAGTAAGAAGTAGTACAATTCAAGTTTTAGGTATCGATTATTGACTTGGTAGCTGGCTTTGGTGCCTTGGACATGAGCTAGGACCTTAAGATTCTGCATGAAAGAAGGACTAGCAGCCGAGTTGTACGGGAGAATGTGAAAAGTGTTCATATGTAGTAAAAACCTGAGAAATCCGTCCGTTTTCGTCATTTGTTATGGAATCGACTTAAAGCCAGATCGTCACATTGGCCGCTCTTTCCTCTGACGCTGTTGTACTTATCGTCTGCAATGCTATGTCGCGTGCTGCGGTTTGTGGACACACTAAAAGCAGCATAGTAGAACACAGATGAAGCTTCTAAGTTGATGTAATAGCTAGTAAGAAGTAGTACAATTCCAGTTTTAGATATCGATTATTGACCTTTTAGCTGGCTTTGGTGCCTTGGACATGAGCTAGGACCTTAAGATTCTGCATGAAAGGAGGACTAACAGCCGCCTTGCACGTGAGAATGTGAAAAGTGTTCATATGTAGTAAAAACCTGAGAAATCCGACCGTTTTCGTCATTTGTTATCGAATCGACTTAAAGCCAGATCGTCACATTGGACGCTCTTCTCTCTGAAACGGTTGTACTTATCGACTGCAAAGCTATGTCGAGTGCTGCGGTATGTGGAGACACTAAAAGCACCATAGTAGAACACAGATGAAGCTTATAAGTTGATGTAATAGCCAGTAAGAGGTAGTATAATTCAAGTTTAAGGTATCGATTATAAAATTTTTAGCTGGCTTTGGTGCCTTGGACATGAGCTAGGACCTTAAGATTCTGCATGAAAGGAGGACTAACAGCCGCCTTGCACGTGAGAATGTGAAAAGTGTTCATATGTAGTAAAAACCTGAGAAGTCCGTCCGTTTTCGTCTTTTGTTATCGAGTCGACTAAAGGCCAGATCGTAACATTGTCCGCCCTTCTCTCTGAAACGGCTGTACTTATCGTCTGAAAGCTATGTCGCGTGCTGCGGTATGTGGAGACACTAAAAGCACCATAGTAGAACACAGATGAAGCTTCTAAGTTGATGTAATAGCCAGTAAGAAGTAGTACAATTCCAGTTTTAGGTATCGATTATTGACTTTTTAGCTGGCTTTGGTGCCTTGGACATGAGCTAGGACCTTAAGATTCTGCATGAAAGCAGGACTAGCAGCCGAGTTGCACTGGAGAATGTGAAAAGTGTTCATATGTAGTAAAAACCTGAGAAATCCGTCCGTTTTCGTCGTTTGTTATAGAATCGACTTAAAGCCTGATCGTCACATTGGGCGCTCTTCTCTCTGAAACGGTTGCACTTATCGTCTGCAAAGCTATGTCGCGTGCTGCAGTATGCGGAAACACTAAAAGCAGCATAGTAGAACACAGATGAAGCTTCTAAGTTGATGTAATAGCTAGTAAGAAGTAGTACAATTGAAATTTTAGATATCGATTATTGACTTTTTAGCTGGCTTTGGTGCCTTGGACATGAGCTAGGACCTTAAGATTCTGCATGAAAGGAGGACTAGCAGCCGAGTTGCATGGGAGAAAGTGAGAAGTGTTCATATGTGGTAAAAACCCGAGAAATCCGTACGTTTTCGTCATTGGTTATCGAATCGTCTTAAAGCCAGATCGTCACATTGGCCGCTCTTCTCTCTGAAACGGTTGTATTTATCGTCTGCAAAGCTATGTCGAGTGCCGCGGTATGTGGAGACACTAAAATCACCATAGTAGAACACAGATGAAGCTTCTAAGTTGATGTAATAGCCAGTAAGAGGTAGTACAATTCAAGTTTTAGGTATCGATTATTGACGTTTTAGCTGGCTTTCGCGACTTGGACCTGAGCTAGGACCTTAAGATTCGGCATGAAAGGAGGACTAGCAGCAGACTTGCCTGGGTGAATATGAAAAGTGTTCATATGTAGTAAAAAACCTGAGAAATCCTTCCGTTTTCGTCATTTGTTATCGAATCGACCTAAAGCCAGATCGTGACATTGGCCGCCCTTCTCTCTGAAACGGTTGCACTTATCGTCTGTAAAGCTATGTCACGTGCTGCAGTATGCGGAGACACTAAAATCAGTATAGTAGAACACAGATGAAGCTTCTAAGTTGATGTAATAGCTAGTAAGAAGTAGTACAATTGAAATTTTAGATATCGATAATCGACTTTTTAGCTGGCTTTGGTGCCTTGGACATGAGCTAGGACCTTAAGATTCTGCATGAAAGGAGGACTAACAGCCGCCTTGCACGTGAGAATGTAAAAAGTGTTCATATGTAGTAAAAACCTGAGAAATCCGACCGTTTTCGACATTTGTTATCGAATCGACTTAAAGCCAGATCGTCACATTGGACGCTCTTCTCTCTGAAACGGTTGTACTTATCGTCTGCAAAGCTATGTCGAGTGCTGCGGTATGTGGAGACACTAAAAGCACCATAGTAGAACACAGATGAAGCTAATAAGTTGATGTAATAGCCAGTAAGAGGTAGTACAATTAAAGTTTAAGGTATCGATTATTAAATTTTAGCTGGCTTTGGTGCCTTGGACATGAGCTAGGACCTTAAGATTCTGCATGGAAGGAGGACTAGCAGCCGAGATGCATGGGAGAATGTGAAAAGTGTTCATATGTAGTAAAAACCTGAGAAATACGTTCGTTATCGTCATATATTACCGAATCGACTTAAAGCCGGATCGTCACATTGGCCGCTCTTCTCTCTGAAACGGTTGTACTTATCGTCTGAAAAGCTATGTCGCGTGCTGCGGTATGTGGAGACACTAAAATCACCTTAGTAGGACTCAGATGAAGCTTCTAAGTTGATGTAATAGCCAGTAAGAAGTAGTACAATTCAAGTTTTAGGTATCGATTATTGACTTTTTAGCTGGCTTTGGTGCCTTGGACATGAGCTAGGACCCTAAGAATCTGCAAGAGAGGGAGACTAGCAGAAAAGTTGCATGGGAGAATGTGAAATGTGCTCATATGTAGTATTAACCTGAGAAATCCGTCCGTTTTCGTCTTTTGTTATCGAGTCGACTGAAGGCCAGATCTTAACATTGTCCGCCCTTCTCTCTGAAACGGCTGTACTTATCGTCTGAAAGCTATGTCGCGTGCTGCGGTATGCGGAGACACTAAAAGCACCATAGTAGAACACAGATGAAGCTTCTAAGTTGATGTAATAGCCAGTAAGAAGTAGTACAATTCCAGTTTTAGGTATCGATTATTGACTTTTTAGCTGGCTTTGGTGCCTTGGACATGAGCTAGGACCTTAAGATTCTGCATGAAAGCGGGACTAGCAGCCGAGTTGCACTGGAGAATGTGAAAAGTGTTCATATGGAGTAAAAACCTGAAAAATCCGTCCGTTTTCGTCGTTTGTTATAGAATCGACTTAAAGCCTGATCGTCACATTGGGCGCTCTTCTCTCTGAAACGGTTGCACTTATCGTCTGCAAAGCTATGTCGCGTGCTGCAGTATGCGGAGACACTAAAAGCAGCATAGTAGAACACAGATGAAGCTTCTAAGTTGATGTAATAGCCAGTAAGAGGTAGTAAAATTCAAGTTTTAGGTATCGATTATTGACGTTTCAACTGGCTTTGGTGCCATGGACATGAGCTAGGACCTTAAGATTCTGCATGAAAGGAGGACTAGCAGCCGAGTTGCACGGGAGATTGTGAAAAGTGTTCATATGTAGTAAAAACCTGAGAGATCCGTTCGCCATCTTCATTTGTTAACGAATCGACTTAAAGCCAGATCGTCACATTGGCCGCTCTCCTCTCTGAAACGGTTGTACTTATCGTCTGCAAAGCTATGTCGCGTGCTGCGGTATGCGGAGACACCAAAATAACCATAGTAGAACACAGATGAAGCTTCTAAGTTGATGTAATAGCCAGTAAGAAGTAGTACAATTCAAGATTTGGGCATCGATTATTGAATTTTTAGCTGGCTTTGGTGCCTTGGACATGAGCTAGGACCTTAAGATTCGGCATGAAAGGAGGACTAGCAGCCGAGTTGCACGGGAGAATGTGAAAAGTGTTCATATGTAATAAAAACCTGAGAAATCCGTCCGTTTTCGTCATTTGTTATCGAATCGACTTAAAGCCAGATCGTCACATTGTACGCTCTTCTCTCTGAAACGGTTATACTTATCGTCTGCAAAGCTATGTCGCGTGCTGCGGTATGCGGAGACACTAAAAGCACCATTGTAGAACACAGATGAAGCTTCTAAGATGATGTAATAGCCAGTAAGATTTAGTACAATACCAGTTTTAGGTATCGATTATTAAGTGTTTAGCTGGCTTTGGTGCCTTGCACATGAGCTAGGACCTTAAGATTCTCCATGAAAGGAGGACTAGCAGCCGAATTGCATGGGAGATTGTGAAAAGTGTTCATATGTAGTAAAAACCTGAGAAATCCGTCCGTTTTCGTCATTTTTTATGGAATCGACTTAAAGCCAGGTCGTCACATTGGCATCTATTCTCTCTGAAACGGTTGTACATATCGTCTGCAAAGCTATGTCGCGTGCTGCGGTATGTGGAGACACTATAAGCACCATACTAGAACACAGATGAAGCTTCTATGTTGATTTCATAGCTAGTAAGAAGAAGTACAATTGAAATTTTAGATATCGATTATTGACTTTTTAGCTGGCTTTGGTGCCTTGGACATGAGCTAGGACCATAAGATTCGGCATGAAAGGAGGACTAGCAGCCGAGTTGCACTGGAGAATGTGAAAAGTGTTTATATGTAGTAAAAACCTGAGAAATCCGTCCGTTTTCGTCGTTTGTTATAGAATCGACTTAAAGCCTGATCGACACATTGGGCGCTCTTCTCTCTGAAACGGTTGCACTTATCGTCTGCAAAGCTATGTCGCGTGCTGCAGTATGCGGAGGCACTAAAAGCAGCATAGTAGAACACAGATGAAGCTTCTAAGTTGATGTAATAGCTAGTAAGAAGTAGTATAATTGAAATTTTAGATATCGATTATTGACTTTTTAGCTGGCTTTGGTGCCTTGGACATGAGCTAGGACCTTAAGATTCTGCATGAAAGGAGGACTAGCAGCCGAGTTGCATGGGAGAAAGTGAAAAGTGTTCATATGTAGTAAAATCCTGAGAAATCCGTCCGTTTTCGTCATTTGTTATCGAATCGACTTAAAGCCGGATCGTCACATTGGCCACTCTTGTCTCTGAAACGGTTGCACTTATCGTCTGCAAAGCTATGTCGCGTGCTGCGGTATGCGGAGACACCAAAATAACCATAGTAGAACACAGATAAAGCTTCTAAGTTGATGTAATAGCCAGTAAGAAGTGGTACAATTCAAGTTTTAGGTATCGATTATTGACTTTTTAGCTGGCTTTGGTGCCTTGGACATGAGCTATGTCCTTACGAATCTGCATGAGAGGAGGACTAGCAGAAGAGTTGGACAGGAGAATGTGAAAAGTGTTAATATGTAGTATTAACCTGAGAAATCCGTCCGTTTTCGTCTTTTGTTATCGAATCGACTTAAAGCCAGATCGTCACATTGGCCGCTCTTCTCTCTGAAACGGTTGTACTTATCGTCTGCAAATCTATGTCGCGTGCTGCGGTATGTGGAGACACTAAAAGCACCATAGTAGAACACAGATGAAGCTTCTAAGTTGATGTAATAGCTAGTAAGAAGTAGTACAATTTAAATTTTAGATATCGATTATTGACTTTTTAGCTGGCTTTGGTGCCTTGGACATGAGCTAGGACCTTAAGAATGTGCATGAAAGGGGGACTAGCAGCCGAGTTGCACAGGAGAATGTGAAAAGTGTTCATATGTAGTAAAAACCTGAGAAACCCGTCCGTTTTCGTCATTTGTTATCGAATCGACTTAAAGCCAGATCGTCACATTGGCCGCTCTTCTCTCCGAAACGGTTGTACTTATCGTCTGAAAGGTATGTCGCGTGCTGCGGTATGCAGAGACACTAAAAGGACCAGAGTAGAACACAGATGAGGCTTCTAAGATGATGTAATAGCCAGTAAGAATTAGTACAATACCAGTTTTAGGTATCGATTATTGACTTTTTAGCTGACTTTGGTGCTTTGGACATGAGCTAGGACCTTAAGATTCTGCATGAAAGGAGGACTAGCAGCCGAATTGCACGAGAGAATGTGAAAAGTGTTCATATGTAATAAAAACCTGAGAAATCCGTCCGTTTTCGTCATTTGTTATCGAATCGACTTAAAGCCTGATCGTCACATTGGCCGCTCTTCTCTCTGAAACGGTTGTACTTATCGTCTGCAAAGCTATGTCGCGTGCTGCGGTATGCGGAGACACTAAAAGCACCATAGTAGAACAGAGAAGAAGCTTCTAAGATGATGTAATAGCCAGTAAGAATTAGTACAATACCAGTTTTAGGTATCGATTATTAAGTGTTTAGCTGGCTTTGGTGCCTTGCAGATGAGCTAGGACCTTAAGATTCTGCATGAAAGGAGGACTAGCAGCCGAATTGCATGGGAGATTGTGAAAAGTGTTCATATGTAGTAAAAACCTGAGAAATCCGTCCGTTTTCGTCATTTTTTATGGAATCGACTTAAAGCCAGGTCGTCACATTGGCATCTCTTCTCTCTGAAACGGTTGTACATATCGTCTGCAAAGCTATGTCGCGTGCTGCGGTATGTGGAGACACTAAAAGCACCATACTAGAACACAGATGAAGCTTCTATGTTGATGTCATAGCTAGTAAGAAGTAGTACAATTGAAATTTTAGATATCGATTATTGACTTTTTAGCTGGCTTTGGAGCCTTGGACATGAGCTAGGACCATAAGATTCGGCATGACAGGAGGACTAGCAGCCGAGTTGCACGGGAGAATGTGAAAAGTGTTCATATGTAGTAAAAATCTGAGAAATCCGTCCGTTTTCGTCATTTGTTATCGAATCAACTTAAAGCCAGATCGTCACATTGGCCGCTCTTCTCTCAAACGGTTGTACTTATCGACTGCAAAGCTATGTCGCGTGCTGCGTTATGTGGAGACACTAAAAGCACCATAGCAGAACACAGATGAAGCTTCTAAGTTGATGTAATAGCCAGTAAGAAGTAGTACAATTCAAGTTTTAGGTATCGATTATTGACTTTTTAGCTGGCTTTGGTGCCTTGGACATGAGCTATGACCTTACGAATCTGCATGAGAGGAGGACTAGCAGAAAAGTTGCACGGGAGAATGTGAAATGTGTTAATATGTAGTTTTAACCTGAGAAATCCGTCCGTTTTCGTCATTTGTTATCGAATCGACTTAAATCCAGATCGTCACATTGGCCGCTCTTCTCTCTGAAACGGTTGTACTTATCGTCTGCAAAGCTATGTCGTGTGCTGCGGTATGCGGAGACACTAAAAATACCATAGTAAAACACGGATGAAGTTTCTAAGTTGATGTAATAGCCAGTAAGAAGTAGTACAATTCAAGTTTTACTTATCGATTACTGACTTTCAGCTGGCTTTGGTGCCATGGACATGAGCTAGGACCTTAAGATTCTGCATGAAAGGAGGACTAGCAGCCGAGTTGCACGGGAGATTGTGAAAAGTGTTCATATGTAGTAAAAACCTGAGAGATCCGTTCGCCATCGTCATTTGTTAACGAATCGACTTAAAGCCAGATCGTCACATTGGCCGCTCTCCTCTCTGAAACGGTTGTACTTATCGTCTGCAAAGCTATGTCGCGTGCTGCGGTATGTAGAGACACTAAATGCACCATAGTAGAACACAGATGAAGCTTCTAAGTTGATGTAATAGCCAGTAAGAAGTAGTACAATTCAAGTTTTAGGTATCGGTTATTGACTTTGTAGCTGGCTTTGGTGCCTTGGACATGAGCTAGGACCTTAAGATTCTGCATGAAAGGAGGACTAGCAGCCGAGCTGCGCGTTAGGATGTGAAAAGTTTTCATATGTAGTAAAAACCTGAGAAATCCGTCCATTTTCGTCATTTGTTATCGAATCGACTTAAAGCCGGATCGTCACATTGGCCACTCTTCTCTCTGAAACGGTTGTACATATCGTCTGCAAAGCTATGTCGCGTGCTGCGGTATGTGGAGACACTAAAAGCACCATAGTAGAACACAGATGAAGCTTCTAAGTTGATGTAATAGCTAGTAAGAAGTAGTACAATTTAAATTTTAGATATCGATTATTGACTTTTTAGCTGGCTTCGGTGCCTTGGACATGAGCTAGGACCTTAAGAATGTGCATGAAAGGGGGACTAGCGGCCGAGTTGCACAGGAGAATGTGAAAGGTGTTCATATGTAGTAAAAACCTGAGAAACCCGTCCGTTTTCGTCATTTGTTATCGAATCGACTTAAAGCCAGATCGTCACATTGGCCGCTCTTCTCTCTGAAACGGTTGTACTTATCGTCTGCAAAGCTATGTCGCGTGCTGCGGTATGTGGAGACACTAAAAGCACCATAGCAGAACACAGATGAAGCTTCTAAGTTGATGTAATAGCCAGTAAGAAGTAGTACAATTCAAGTTTTAGGTATCGATTATTGACTTTTTAGCTGGCTTTGGTGCGTTGGACATGAGCTATGACCTTACGAATCTGCATGAGAGGAGGACTAGCAGAAAAGTTGCACGGGAGAATGTGAAATGTGATAATATGTAGTTTTAACCTGAGAAATCCGTCCGTTTTCGTCTTTTGTTATCGAATCGACTTATAGCCAGATCGTCAAATTGGCCGCTCTTCTCTCCGAAACGGTTGTACTTATCGTCTGAAAGCTATGTCGCGTGCTGCGGTATGCGCAGACACTTAAAGCACCATAGTAGAACACAGATGAAGATTCTAAGTTGATGTAATAGCCAGTAAGAAGTAGTACAATTCAAGTTTTAGGTATCGATTATTGACTTTGTAGCTGGGTTTGGTGCCTTGGACATGAGCTAGGACCTTAAGATTCTGCATGAAAGGAGGACTAGCAGCCGAGTTGCACGGGAGATTGTGAAAAGTGTTCATATGTAGTAAAAACCTAAGAGATCCGTTCGCCATCGTCATTTGTTAACGAATCGACTTAAAGCCAGATCGTCACATTGGCCGCCTCCACTCTGAAACGGTTGTACTTATCGTCTGCAAAGCTATGTCGCTTGCTGCGGTATATGGAGACACTAAAAGCACCATAGTAGAACACAGATGAAGATTCTAAGTTGATGTAATAGCCAGTAAGAAGTAGTACAATTCAAGTTTAAGGTATCGATTATTGACTTTGTAGCTGGCTTTGGTGCCTTGGACATGAGCTAGGACCTTAAGAATCTGCATGAAAGAAGGACTAGCTGCCGAGTTGTACGGGAGAATGTGAAAAGTGTTCATATGTAGTAAAAACCTGAGAAATCCATACGTTTTCGTCATTGGTTATCGATTCGTCTTAAAGCCAGATCGTCACATTGGCTGCTCTTCTCTCTGAAACGGTTGTACTTATCGTCTGCAATGCTATGTCGCGTGCTGCGGCATGTGGAGACACTAAAAGCACCATAGTAGAACACAGATGAAGGTTCTAAGTTGATGTAGTAGCTAGTAAGAGGTAGTACAATTCAAGTTTTAGGTATCGATTATTGACTTGTTAGTTGGCTTTGGTGCCTTTGACATGAGCTAGGACCTTAAGAATCTGCATGAAAGGAGGACTAGCAGCCGAGTTGCACGGGAGGATGTGAAAAGTTTTCATATGTAGTAAAAACCTGAGAAATCCGTCCATTTTCGTAATATGTAATCGAATCGACTTAAAACCGGATCGTGACATTGGCCGCTCTTCTCTCTTAACCGGTTGTACTTATCGTCTGCAAAGCTATGTCGCGTGCTGCGGTATGCGGAGACACTAAAATCACCATAGTAGAACACAGATGAAGCTTCTAAGTTGATGTAATAGCTAGTAAGAAGTAGTATAATTGGAATTTTAGATATCGATTATTGACTTTTTAGATGGCTTTGGTGCCTTGGACATGAGCTAGGACCTTAAGATTCTGCATGAAAGGAGGACTAGCAGCCGAGTTGCACGGGAGAATGTGAAAAGTGTTCATATGTAGTAAAAACCTGAGAAGTCCGTCCGTTTTGTCATTTGTTATCGAATCGACTTAAAGCCAGATCGTCAAATTGGCCGCTCTTCTCTCCGAAACGGTTGAACTTATCGTCTGAAAGCTATGTCGCGTGCTGCGGTATGCGCAGACACTTAAAGCACCATAGTAGAACACAGATGAAGATTCTAAGTTGATGTAATAGCCAGTAAGAAGTAGTACAAGTCAAGTTTTAGGTATCGATTATAGACTTTTAAGCTGGCTTTGGTTCCTTGGACATGAGCTAGGACCTTAAGACTCTGCATGAAAGGAGGACTAACAGCCGCCTTGCACGTGAGAATGTGAAAAGTGTTCTCATGTAGTAAAAACCTGAGAAATCCGACCGTTTTCGTCATTTGTTATCGAATCGACTTAAAGCCAGATCGTCACATTGGCCGCTCTTCTCTCTGAAACGGTTGTACTTTTCGTCTGCAAAGCTATGTCGAGTGCTGCGGTATGTGGAGACACTAAAAGCACCATAGTAGAACACAGATGAAGCTTATAAGTTGATGTAATAGCCAGTAAGAGGTACTACAATTCAAGTTTAAGGTATCGATTATTAAATTTTTAGCTGGCTTTGGTGCATTGGACATGAGCTAGGACCTTAAGATTCTGCATGAAAGGAGGACTAGCAGCCGAGATGCATGGCAGAATGTGAAAAGTGTTCATATGTAGTAAAAACCTGAGAAATCCGTTCGTTATCGTCATATATTACCGAATCGACTTAAAGCCGGATCGTCACATTGGCCGGTTTTCTCTCTGAAACGGTTGTACTTATCGTCTGCAAAGCTATGTCGCGTGCTGCGGTATGTGGAGACACTAAAATCACCTTAGTAGGACACAGATGAAGCTTCTAAGTTGATGTAATAGCCAGTAAGAAGTAGTACAAGTCAAGTTTTAGGTATCGATTATTGACTTTTTAGCTGGCTTTGGTGCCTTGGACATGAGCTAGGACCTTAAGATTCTGCATGAAAGCAGGACTAGCAGCCGAGTTGCACTGGAGAATGTGAAAAGTGTTCATATGTAGTAAAAACCTGAGAAATCCGTCCGTTTTCGTCGTTTGTTATCGAATCGACTTAAAGCCTGATCGTCACATTGGGCGCTCTTCTCTCTGAAACGGTTGCACTTATCGTCTGCAAAGCTATGTCGCGTGCTGCAGTATGCGGAGACACTAAAAGCAGCATAGTAGAACACAGATGAAGCTTCTAAGTTGATGTAATAGCTAGTAATAAGTAGTACAATTGAAATTTTAGATATCGATTATTGACTTTTTAGCTGGCTTTGGTGCCTTGGACATGAGCTAGGACCTTAAGATTCTGCATGAAAGCAGGACTAGCAACCGAGTTGCACTGGAGAATGTGAAAAGTGTTCATATGTAGTAAAAACCTGAGAAATCCGTCGGTTTTCGTCGTTTGTTATCGAATCGACTTAAAGCCAGATCGTCACATTGGCCGCTCTTCTCTCCGAATCGGTTGTACTTATCGTCTGAAAGCTATGTCGCGTGCTGCGGTATGCGGTGACACTAAAAGCACCATAGTAGAACACAGATGAAGCTTCAAAGATGATGTAATAGCCAGTAAGAATTAGTACAATACCAGATTTGGGTATCGATTATTGACTTCTAGCTGGCTTTGGTGACTTGGACATGAGCTAGGACCTTAAGATTCTGCATGAAAGGAGGGTTAGCAGCCGAGTTGCATGGGAGAATGTGAAAAGTGTTCATATGTAATAAAAACCTGAGAAATCCGTCCGTTTTCGTCATTTGTTATGGAATCGACTTAAAGCCAGATCGTCACATTGGCCGCTCTTCCCTCTGACGCTGTTGTACTTATCATCTGCAATGCAATGTCGCGTGCTGCGGTATGCCCAGACACTTAAAGCACCATAGTAGATTACAGATGAAGCTTCTAAGTTGATGTAATAGCCAGTAAGAAGTAGTACAATTCAAGTTTTAGTTATCGATTATTGACTTTGTAGCTGGCTTTGGTGCCTTGGACATGAGCTAGGACGTTAAGATTCTGCATGAAAGGAGGACTAGCAGCCGAGTTGCACGGGAGATTGTGAAAAGTGTTCATATGTAGTAAAAACCTAAGAGATCCGTTCGCCATCGTCATTTGTTAACGAACCGACTTAAAGCCAGATCGTCACATTGGCCGCTCTCCTCTCGGAGACGGTTGTACTTATCGTCTGCAAAGCTATGTCGCGTGCTGCGGTATGTGGAGACACTAAAAGCACCATAGTAGAACACAGATGAAGATTCTAAGTTGATGTAATAGCCAGTAAGAAGTAGTACAAGTCAAGTTTTAGGTATCGATTATAGACTTTTTAGCTGGCTTTGGTTCCTTGGACATGAGCTAGGACCTTAAGATTCTGCATGAAAGGAGGACTAACAGCCGCCTTGCACGTGAGAATGTGAAAAGTGTTCACATGTAGTAAAAACCTGAGAAATCCGACCGTTTTCGTCATTTGTTATCGAGTCGACTTAAAGCCAGATAGTCACATTGGCCGCTCTTCTCTCTGAAACGGTTGTACTTATCGTCTGCAAAGCTATGTCGAGTGCTGCGGTATGTGGAGACACTAAAAGCACCATAGTAGAACACAGATGAAGCTTCTAAGTTGAAGTAATATCCAGTAAGATGTAGTACAATTCAAGTCTTAGGTATCGATTATTGACTTTTTACCATTCTTTGGTGCCTTGGACATGAGCTAGGACCTTAAAATTCTGCATGAACGGAGGACTAGCATCCGAGTTGCTTGGGAGAATGTGAAAAGTGTTCATATGTAGTAAAAACCTGAGAAATCCGTCCGTTTTCGTCATTTGTTATCGAATCGTCTTAAAGCCAGATCGTCACATTGGCGCTCTTCTCTCTGAAACGGTTGTACTTATCGTCTGCAAAGCTATGTCGCGTGCTGCAGTATGCGGAGACACTAAAAGCACCATAGTAGAACACAGATGAAGCTTCTAAGATGATGTAATAGCCAGTAAGAAGTATTACAATTCAAGTGTTAGGTATCGATTATTGACTTTTCAGCTGGCTTTGGTGACTTGGACATGAGCTAAGACCTTAAGATTCTGCATGAAAGGAGGACTAGCAGCCGAGTTGCACGGGAGAATGTGAAAAGTGTTCATATGTAGTAAAAACCTGAGAAATCCGTCCGTTTTCGTCATTTGTTATCGAATCGACTTAAAGCCAGATCGTCACATTGGCCGCTCTTCTCTCTGAAACGGTTGTACTTATCGTCTGCAAAGCTATGTCGCGTGCTGCAGTATGCGGAGACACTAAAAGCACCATAGTAGAACACAGATTAAGCTTCTAAGTTGATGTAATAGCCAGTAAGAAGTAGTACAATTCAAGTTTTAGGTATCGATTATTGACTTTTTAGCTGCCCTTGGTGCCTTGGACATGAGCTAGGACCTTAAGATTCTGCATGAAAGGAGGACTAGCAGCCGAGTTGCAGGGGAGATTGTAAAAAGTGTTCATATGTAGTAAAAGCCTGAGAAATCCGTTCGTTATCGTCATTTGTTATCGAATCGACTTAAAGCCATATCGTCACCTTAGCCGCTCTTCTCTCTGAAACGATTGTACTTATCGACTGCAAAGCTATGTCGCGTGCTGCGGTATGCGGAGACACTAAAACCACCATAGTAAAACACAGATGAAGCTTCTAAGATGATGAAATAGTCAGTATGAAGTAGTACAATTCAAGTTTTAGGTATCGATTATTGACTTTTTAGTTGCCCTTGGTGCCTTGGACATGAGCTAGGACCTTAAGATTCTGCATGAAAGGAGGACTAGCAGCCGAGTTGCACGGGAGAATGTGAAAAGTGTTCATATGTAGTAAAAACCTGAGAAATACGTCCGTTTTCGTCACTTGTTATCGAATCGACTTAAAGCCAGATCGTCACATTGGCCCCTCTTCTCTCTGAAACGGTTGTACTTATCGTCTGCAAAGCTATGTCGCGTGCTGCGGTGTGCGGAGACACTAAAAGCACCATAGTAGAACGCAGATGAAGCTTCTAAGTTGATGTAATAGCCAGTAAGAAGTAGTACAATTCAAGTTTTAGGTATCGATTATTGACTTTTTAGCTGGCTTTGGTGTCTTGGACATGAGCTAGGGCCTTAAGATTCTGCAAGAAAGGAGGACTAGCAGCCGAGTTGCGAGGGAGAAAGTGAAAAGTGTTCATATGTAGTAAAAACCTGAGAAATCCGTCCGTTTTCGTCATTTGTTATCGAATCGACGTAAAGCCAGATCGTCACATTGGCCGCTCTTCTCTCTGAAACAGTTGTACTTATCGTCTGCAAAGCTATGTCGCGTGCTGCGGTATGCGGAGACACTAAAAGCACCATAGTAGATCACAGATGAAGCTTCTAAGTTGATGTAATAGGCAGTAAGAAGTAGTACAATTCAAGTCTTAGGTATCGATTATTGACTTTTTACCATTCTTTGGTGCCTTGAACATGAGCTAGGACCTTAAAATTCTGCATGAACGGAGGACTAGCAGCCGAGTTGCAGGGGAGAATGTAAAAAGTGTTCATATGTAGTAAAAACCTGAGAAATCCGTTCGTTATCGTCATTTGTTATCGAATCGCCTTAAAGCCAGATCGTCACATTAGCCACTCTTCTCTCTGAAACGGTTGTACTTATCGACTGCAAAGCTATGTCGCGTGCTGCGATATTCGGAGACACTAAAAGCACCATAGTAGAACGCAGATGAAGCTTCTAAGTTGAAGTAATATCCAGTAAGATGTAGTACAATTCAAGTCTTAGGTATCGATTATTGACTTTTTACCATTCTTTGGTGCCTTGGACATGAGCTAGGACCCTTAAATTCTGCATGAACGGAGGACTAGCAGCCGAGTTGCTTGGGAGAATGTGAAAAGTGTTCATATGTAGTAAAAACCTGAGAAATCCGTCCGTTTTCGTCATTTGTTATCGAATCGTCTTAAAGCCAGATCGTCACATTGGCGCTCTTCTCTTTGAAACGGTTGTACTTATCGTCTGCAAAGCTATGTCGCGTGCTGCGGTATGCGGAGACACTAAACGCACCATAGTAGAACACAGATGAAGCTTCTAAGATGATGTAATAGCCAGTAAGAAGTAGTACAATTCAAGTGTTAGGTATCGATTATTGACTTTTTAGCTGGCTTTGGTGACTTAGACATGAGCTAAGACCTTAAGATTCTGCATGAAACGAGGACTAGCAGCCGAGTTGCACGGGAGAATGTGAAAAGTGTTCATATGTAGTAAAAACCTGAGAAATCCGTCCGTTTTCGTCATTTGTTATCGAATCGACTTAAAGCCAGATCGTCACATTGGCCGCTCTTCTCTCTGAAACGGTTGTACTTATCGTCTGCAGAGCTATGTCGCGTGCTGCGGTATGCGGAGACACTAAAAGCATCATAGTAGAACACAGATGAAGCTTCTAAGTTGATGTAATAGCCAGTAAGAAGTAGTACAATTCAAGTTTTAGGTATCGATTATTGACTTTTTAGCTGCCCTTGGTGCCTTGGACATGAGCTAGGACCTTAAGATTCTGCATGAAAGGAGGACTAGCAGCCGAGTTGCAGGGGAGAATATAAAAAGTGATCATATGTAGTAAAAGCCTGAGAATTCTGTTCGTTATCGTCATTTGTTATCGAATCGTCTTAAAGCCAGATCGTCACCTTAGCCGCTCTTCTCTCTGAAACGATTGTACTTATCGACTGCAAAGCTATGTCGCGTGCTGCGGTATGCGGAGACACTAAAAGCACCATAGTAGAACACAGATGAAGCTTCTAAGCTGATGTAATACCCAGTAAGAAGTAGTACAATTCATGTTATAGTTATCGATTATTACATTCTTAGCTTGCTTTGGTGCCTTGGACATGAGCTAGGACCTTAAGATTCTGCATGAAAGGAGGACTAGGCAGCCGAGTTGCACGGGAGAATGTGAAAAGTGTTCATATGTAGTAAAAACCAGAGACATCCGTCAGTTTTCCTCATTTGTTATCGAATCGACTTAAAGCCAGATCGTCACATTGGGCGCTCTACTCTCTAAAACGGTTGTACTTATCGTCTGCAAAGCTATGTCGCGTGCTGCGGTATGCGGAGACACTAAAAGCACCATAGTAGAACACAGATGAAGCTTCTAAGTTGATGTAATAGCCAGTAAGAAGTAGTACAATTCAAGTTATAGGTATCGATTATTGACTTTTTAGCTGGCTTTGGTGCCTTGGACATGAGCTAGGACCTTAAAATTCTGCATGAAAGGACGACTAACAGCCAAGTTGCACGGAAGAATGTGAAAAGTGTTAATATATAGTAAAAACCTGAGAAATACGACCGTTTTCGTCATTTGTTATTGAATCGACTTAAAGCCAGATCGTCACATTGGCCGCTCTTCTCACTGAAACGGTTGTACTTATCGTCTGCAAAGCTATGTCGCGTGCTGCGGTATGTGGAGACACTAAAATCACCTTAGTAGGACACAGATGAAGCTTCTAAGTTGATGTAATAGCCAGTAAGAAGTAGTACAAGTCAAGTTTTAGGTATCGATTATTGACTTTTTAGCTGGCTTTGGTGCCTTGGACATGAGCTAGGACCTTAAGATTCTGCATGAAAGCAGGACTAGCAGCCGAGTTGCACTGGAGAATGTGAAAAGTGTTCATATGTAGTAAAAACCTGAGAAATCCGTCCGTTTTCGTCATTTGTTATCGAATCGACTTAAAGCCTGATCGTCACATTGGGCGCTCTTCTCTCTGAAACGGTTGCACTTATCGTCTGCAAAGCTATGTCGCGTGCTGCAGTATGCGGAGACACTAAAAGCAGCATAGTAGAACACAGATGAAGCTTCTAAGTTGATGTAATAGCTAGTAAGAAGTAGTACAATTGAAATTTTAGATATCGATTATTGACTTTTTAGCTGGCTTTGGTGCCTTGGACATGAGCTAGGACCTTAAGATTCTGCATGAAAGCAGGACTAGCAGCCGAGTTGCACTGGAGAATGTGAAAAGTGTTCATATGTAGTAAAAACCTGAGAAATCCGTCGGTTTTCGTCGTTTGTTATCGAATCGACTTAAAGCCAGATCGTCACATTGGCCGCTCTTCTCTCCGAATCGGTTGTACTTATCGTCTGAAAGCTATGTCGCGTGCTGCGGTATGTGGAGACACTAAAAGCACCATAGTAGAACACAGATGAAGCTTCAAAGATGATGTAATAGCCAGTAAGAATTAGTACAATAACAGATTTGGGTATCGATTATTGACTTCTAGCTGGCTTTGGTGACTTGGACATGAGCTAGGACCTTAAGATTCTGCATGAAAGGAGGGTTAGCAGCCGAGTTGCACGGGAGAATGTGAAAAGTGTTCATATGTAATAAAAACCTGAGAAATCCGTCCGTTTTCGTCATTTGTTATGGAATCGACTTAAAGCCAGATCGTCACATTGGCCGCTCTTCCCTCTGACGCTGTTGTACTTATCATCTGCAATGCAATGTCGCGTGCTGCGGTATGCGCAGACACTTAAAGCACCATAGTAGATTACAGATGAAGCTTCTAAGTTGATGTAATAGCCAGTAAGAAGTAGTACAATTCAAGTTTTAGGTATCGATTATTGACTTTGTAGCTGGCTTTGGTGCTTTGGACATGAGCTAGGACCTTAAGATTCTGCATGAAAGGAGGACTAGCAGCCGAGTTGCACGGGAGATTGTGAAAAGTGTTCATATGTAGTAAAAACCTAAGAGATCCGTTCGCCATCGTCATTTGTTAACGAATCGACTTAAAGCCAGATCGTCACATTGGCCGCTCTCCTCTCGGAGACGGTTGTACTTATCGTCTGCAAAGCTATGTCGCGTGCTGCGGTATGTGGAGACACTAAAAGCACCATAGTAGAACACAGATGAAGCTTCTAAGTTGATGTAATAGCCAGTAAGAAGTAGTACAATTCAAGTTTTAGGTATCGATTATTGACTTTTTAGCTGGCTTTGGTGTCTTGGACATGAGCTAGGGCCTTAAGATTCTGCAAGAAAGGAGGACTAGCAGCCGAGTTGCGAGGGAGAAAGTGAAAAGTGTTCATATGTAGTAAAAACCTGAGAAATCCGTCCGTTTTCGTCATTTGTTATCGAATCGACGTAAAGCCAGATCGTCACATTGGCCGCTCTTCTCTCTGAAACAGTTGTACTTATCGTCTGCAAAGCTATGTCGCGTGCTGCGGTATGCGGAGACACTAAAAGCACCATAGTAGATCACAGATGAAGCTTCTAAGTTGATGTAATAGGCAGTAAGAAGTAGTACAATTCAAGTCTTAGGTATCGATTATTGACTTTTTACCATTCTTTGGTGCCTTGGACATGAGCTAGGACCTTAAAATTCTGCATGAACGGAGGACTAGCAGCCGAGTTGCAGGGGAGAATGTGAAAAGTGTTCATATGTAGTAAAAACCTGAGAAATCCGTTCGTTATCGTCATTTGTTTTCGAATCGCCTTAAAGCCAGATCGTCACATTAGCCACTCTTCTCTCTGAAACGGTTGTACTTATCGACTGCAAAGCTATGTCGCGTGCTGCGATATTCGGAGACACTAAAAGCACCATAGTAGAACGCAGATGAAGCTTCTAAGTTGAAGTAATATCCAGTAAGATGTAGTACAATTCAAGTCTTAGGTATCGATTATTGACTTTTTACCATTCTTTGGTGCCTTGGACATGAGCTAGGACCCTTAAATTCTGCATGAACGGAGGACTAGCAGCCGAGTTGCTTGGGAGAATGTGAAAAGTGTTCATATGTAGTAAAAACCTGAGAAATCCGTCCGTTTTCGTCATTTGTTATCGAATCGTCTTAAAGCCAGATCGTCACATTGGCGCTCTTCTCTTTGAAACGGTTGTACTTATCGTCTGCAAAGCTATGTCGCGTGCTGCGGTATGCGGAGACACTAAACGCACCATAGTAGAACACAGATGAAGCTTCTAAGATGATGTAATAGCCAGTAAGAAGTAGTACAATTCAAGTGTTAGGTATCGATTATTGACTTTTTAGCTGGCTTTGGTGACTTGGACATGAGCTAAGACCTTAAGATTCTGCATGAAACGAGGACTAGCAGCCGAGTTGCACGGGAGAATGTGAAAAGTGTTCATATGTAGTAAAAACCTGAGAAATCCGTCCGTTTTCGTCATTTGTTATCGAATCGACTTAAAGCCAGATCGTCACATTGGCCGCTCTTCTCTCTGAAACGGTTGTACTTATCGTCTGCAGAGCTATGTCGCGTGCTGCGGTATGCGGAGACACTAAAAGCATCATAGTAGAACACAGATGAAGCTTCTAAGTTGATGTAATAGCCAGTAAGAAGTAGTACAATTCAAGTTTTAGGTATCGATTATTGACTTTTTAGCTGCCCTTGGTGCCTTGGACATGAGCTAGGACCTTAAGATTCTGCATGAAAGGAGGACTAGCAGCCGAGTTGCAGGGGAGAATATAAAAAGTGATCATATGTAGTAAAAGCCTGAGAATTCTGTTCGTTATCGTCATTTGTTATCGAATCGTCTTAAAGCCAGATCGTCACCTTAGCCGCTCTTCTCTCTGAAACGATTGTACTTATCGACTGCAAAGCTATGTCGCGTGCTGCGGTATGCGGAGACACTAAAAGCACCATAGTAGAACACAGATGAAGCTTCTAAGCTGATGTAATACCCAGTAAGAAGTAGTACAATTCATGTTATAGTTATCGATTATTAAATTCTTAGCTTGCTTTGGTGCCTTGGACATGAGCTAGGACCTTAAGATTCTGCATGAAAGGAGGACTAGGCAGCCGAGTTGCACGGGAGAATGTGAAAAGTGTTCATATGTAGTAAAAACCAGAGACATCCGTCCGTTTTCGTCGTTTGTTATCGAATCGACTTAAAGCCTGATCGTCACATTGGGCGCTCTTCTCTCTGAAACGGTTGCACTTATCGTCTGCAAAGCTATGTCGCGTGCTGCAGTATGCGGAGACACTAAAAGCAGCATAGTAGAACACAGATGAAGCTTCTAAGTTGATGTAATAGCTAGTAAGAAGTAGTACAATTGAAATTTTAGATATCGATTATTGACTTTTTAGCTGGCTTTGGTGCCTTGGACATGAGCTAGGACCTTAAGATTCTGCATGAAAGCAGGACTAGCAGCCGAGTTGCACTGGAGAATGTGAAAAGTGTTCATATGTAGTAAAAACCTGAGAAATCCGTCGGTTTTCGTCGTTTGTTATCGAATCGACTTAAAGCCAGATCGTCACATTGGCCGCTCTTCTCTCCGAATCGGTTGTACTTATCGTCTGAAAGCTATGTCGCGTGCTGCGGTATGTGGAGACACTAAAAGCACCATAGTAGAACACAGATGAAGCTTCAAAGATGATGTAATAGCCAGTAAGAATTAGTACAATAACAGATTTGGGTATCGATTATTGACTTCTAGCTGGCTTTGGTGACTTGGACATGAGCTAGGACCTTAAGATTCTGCATGAAAGGAGGGTTAGCAGCCGAGTTGCACGGGAGAATGTGAAAAGTGTTCATATGTAATAAAAACCTGAGAAATCCGTCCGTTTTCTTCATTTGTTATGGAATCGACTTAAAGCCAGATCGTCACATTGGCCGCTCTTCCCTCTGACGCTGTTGTACTTATCATCTGCAATGCAATGTCGCGTGCTGCGGTATGCGCAGACACTTAAAGCACCATAGTAGATTACAGATGAAGCTTCTAAGTTGATGTAATAGCCAGTAAGAAGTAGTACAATTCAAGTTTTAGGTATCGATTATTGACTTTGTAGCTGGCTTTGGTGCCTTGGACATGAGCTAGGACCTTAAGATTCTGCATGAAAGGAGGACTAGCAGCCGAGTTGCACGGGAGATTGTGAAAAGTGTTCATATGTAGTAAAAACCTAAGAGATCCGTTCGCCATCGTCATTTGTTAACGAATCGACTTAAAGCCAGATCGTCACATTGGCCGTTCTCCTCTCGGAGACGGTTGTACTTATCGTCTGCAAAGCTATGTCGCGTGCTGCGGTATGTGGAGACACTAAAAGCACCATAGTAGAACACAGATGAAGCTTCTAAGTTGATGTAATAGGCAGTAAGAAGTAGTACAATTCAAGTCTTAGGTATCGATTATTGACTTTTTACCATTCTTTGGTGCCTTGGACATGAGCTAGGACCTTAAAATTCTGCATGAACGGAGGACTAGCAGCCGAGTTGCAGGGGAGAATGTAAAAAGTGTTCATATGTAGTAAAAACCTGAGAAATCCGTTCGTTATCGTCATTTGTTATCGAATCGCCTTAAAGCCAGATCGTCACATTAGCCACTCTTCTCTCTGAAACGGTTGTACTTATCGACTGCAAAGCTATGTCGCGTGCTGCGATATTCGGAGACACTAAAAGCACCATAGTAGAACGCAGATGAAGCTTCTAAGTTGAAGTAATATCCAGTAAGATGTAGTACAATTCAAGTCTTAGGTATCGATTATTGACTTTTTACCATTCTTTGGTGCCTTGGACATGAGCTAGGACCCTTAAATTCTGCATGAACGGAGGACTAGCAGCCGAGTTGCTTGGGAGAATGTGAAAAGTGTTCATATGTAGTAAAAACCTGAGAAATCCTTACGTTTTCGTCATTTGTTATCGAATCGTCTGAAAGCCAGATCGTCACATTGGCGCTCTTCTCTTTGAAACGGTTGTACTTATCGTCTGCAAAGCTATGTCGCGTGCTGCGGTATGCGGAGACACTAAAAGCACCATAGTAGAACACAGATGAAGCTTCTAAGATGATGTAATAGCCAGTAAGAAGTAGTACAATTCAAGTGTTAGGTATCGATTATTGACTTTTTAGCTGGCTTTGGTGACTTGGACATGAGCTAAGACCTTAAGATTCTGCATGAAACGAGGACTAGCAGCCGAGTTGCACGGGAGAATGTGAAAAGTGTTCATATGTAGTAAAAACCTGAGAAATCCGTCCGTTTTCGTCATTTGTTATCGAATCGACTTAAAGCCAGATCGTCACATTGGCCGCTCTTCTCTCTGAAACGGTTGTACTTATCGTCTGCAGAGCTATGTCGCGTGCTGCGGTATGCGGAGACACTAAAAGCATCATAGTAGAACACAGATGAAGCTTCTAAGTTGATGTAATAGCCAGTAAGAAGTAGTACAATTCAAGTTTTAGGTATGCGGAGACACTAAAAGCATCATAGTAGAACACAGATGAAGCTTCTAAGTTGATGTAATAGCCAGTAAGAAGTAGTACAATTCAAGTTTTAGGTATCGATTATTGACTTTTTAGCTGCCCTTGGTGCCTTGGACATGAGCTAGGACCTTAAGATTCTGCATGAAAGGAGGACTAGCAGCCGAGTTGCAGGGGAGAATATAAAAAGTGATCATATGTAGTAAAAGCCTGAGAATTCTGTTCGTTATCGTCATTTGTTATCGAATCGTCTTAAAGCCAGATCGTCACCTTAGCCGCTCTTCTCTCTGAAACGATTGTACTTATCGACTGCAAAGCTATGTCGCGTGCTGCGGTATGCGGAGACACTAAAAGCACCATAGTAGAACACAGATGAAGCTTCTAAGTTGATGTAATAGCCAGTAAGAAGTAGTACAATTCAAGTTATAGGTATCGATTATTGACTTTTTAGCTGGCTTTGGTGCCTTGGACATGAGCTAGGACCTTAAAATTCTGCATGAAAGGACGACTAACAGCCAAGTTGCACGGAAGAATGTGAAAAGTGTTAATATGTAGTAAAAACCTGAGAAATACGACCGTTTTCGTCATTTGTTATTGAATCGACTTAAAGCCAGATCGTCACATTGGCCGCTCTTCTCTCTGAAACGGTTGTACTTATCGTCTGCAAAGCTATGTCGCGTGCTGCGGTATGTGGAGACACTAAAATCACCTTAGTAGGACACAGATGAAGCTTCTAAGTTGATGTAATAGCCAGTAAGAAGTAGTACAAGTCAAGTTTTAGGTATCGATTATTGACTTTTTAGCTGGCTTTGGTGCCTTGGACATGAGCTAGGACCTTAAGATTCTGCATGAAAGCAGGACTAGCAGCCGAGTTGCACTGGAGAATGTGAAAAGTGTTCATATGTAGTAAAAACCTGAGAAATCCGTCCGTTTTCGTCGTTTGTTATCGAATCGACTTAAAGCCTGATCGTCACATTGGGCGCTCTTCTCTCTGAAACGGTTGCACTTATCGTCTGCAAAGCTATGTCGCGTGCTGCAGTATGCGGAGACACTAAAAGCAGCATAGTAGAACACAGATGAAGCTTCTAAGTTGATGTAATAGCTAGTAAGAAGTAGTACAATTGAAATTTTAGATATCGATTATTGACTTTTTAGCTGGCTTTGGTGCCTTGGACATGAGCTAGGACCTTAAGATTCTGCATGAAAGCAGGACTAGCAGCCGAGTTGCACTGGAGAATGTGAAAAGTGTTCATATGTAGTAAAAACCTGAGAAATCCGTCGGTTTTCGTCGTTTGTTATCGAATCGACTTAAAGCCAGATCGTCACATTGGCCGCTCTTCTCTCCGAATCGGTTGTACTTATCGTCTGAAAGCTATGTCGCGTGCTGCGGTATGCGGAGACACTAAAAGCACCATAGTAGAACACAGATGAAGCTTCAAAGATGATGTAATAGCCAGTAAGAATTAGTACAATACCAGATTTGGGTATCGATTATTGACTTCTAGCTGGCTTTGGTGACTTGGACATGAGCTAGGACCTTAAGATTCTGCATGAAAGGAGGGTTAGCAGCCGAGTTGCTTGGGAGAATGTGAAAAGTGTTCATATGTAATAAAAACCTGAGAAATCCGTCCGTTTTCGTCATTTGTTATGGAATCGACTTAAAGCCAGATCGTCACATTGGCCGCTCTTCCCTCTGACGCTGTTGTACTTATCATCTGCAATGCAATGTCGCGTGCTGCGGTATGCGCAGACACTTAAAGCACCATAGTAGATTACAGATGAAGCTTCTAAGTTGATGTAATAGCCAGTAAGAAGTAGTACAATTCAAGTTTTAGGTATCGATTATTGACTTTGTAGCTGGCTTTGGTACCTTGGACATGAGCTAGGACCTTAAGATTCTGCATGAAAGGAGGACTAGCAGCCGAGTTGCACGGGAGATTGTGAAAAGTGTTCATATGTAGTAAAAACCTAAGAGATCCGTTCGCCATCGTCATTTGTTAACGAATCGACTTAAAGCCAGATCGTCACATTGGCCGCTCTCCTCTCGGAGACGGTTGTACTTATCGTCTGCAAAGCTATGTCGCGTGCTGCGGTATGCGGAGACACTAAAAGCACCATAGTAGAACACAGATGAAGCTTCTAAGATGATGTAATAGCCAGTAAGAAGTATTACAATTCAAGTGTTAGGTATCGATTATTGACATTTCAGCTGGCTTTGGTGACTTGGACATGAGCTAAGACCTTAAGATTCTGCATGAAAGGAGGACTAGCAGCCGAGTTGCACGGGAGAATGTGAAAAGTGTTCATATGTAGTAAAAACCTGAGAAATCCGTCCGTTTTCGTTATTTGTTATCGAATCGACTTAAAGCCAGATCGTCACATTGGCCGCTCTTCTCTCTGAAACGGTTGTACTTATCGTCTGCAAAGCTATGTCGCGTGCTGCGGTATGCGGAGACACTAAAAGCACCATAGTAGAACACAGATGAAGCTTCTAAGTTGACGTAATAGCCAGTAAGAAGTAGTACAATTCAAGTTTTAGGTATCGATTATTGACTTTTTAGCTGCCCTTGGTGCCTTGGACATGAGCTAGGACCTTAAGATTCTGCATGAAAGGAGGACTAGCATCCGAGTTGCAGGGGAGAATGTAAAAAGTGTTCATATGTAGTAAAAGCCTGAGAAATCCGTTCGTTATCGTCATTTGTTATCGAATCGACTTAAAGCCATATCGTCACCTTAGCCGCTCTTCTCTCTGAAACGATTGTACTTATCGACTGCAAAGCTATGTCGCGTGCTGCGGTATGCGGAGACACTAAAACCACCATAGTAAAACACAGATGAAGCTTCTAAGATGATGTAATAGTCAGTAAGAAGTAGTACAATTCAAGTTTTAGGTATCGATTATTGACTTTGTAGCTGGCTTTGGTACCTTGGACATGAGCTAGGACCTTAAGATTCTGCATGAAAGGAGGACTAGCAGCCGAGTTGCACGGGAGATTGTGAAAAGTGTTCATATGTAGTAAAAACCTAAGAGATCCGAAGTAGTACAATTCAAGTTTTAGGTATCGATTATTGACTTTTTAGCTGCCCTTGGTGCCTTGGACATGAGCTAGGACCTTAAGATTCTGCATGAAAGGAGGACTAGCAGCCGAGTTGCACGGGATAATGTGAAAAGTGTTCATATGTAGTATAAACCTGAGAAATACGTCCGTTTTCGTCACTTGTTATCGAATCGACTTAAAGCCAGATCGTCACATTGGCCCCTCTTCTCTCTGAAACGGTTGTACTTATCGTCTGCAAAGCTATGTCGCGTGCTGCGGTGTGCGGAGACACTAAAAGCACCATAGTAGAACACAGATGAAGCTTCTAAGTTGATGTAATAGCCAGTAAGAAGTAGTACAATTCAAGTTTTAGGTATCGATTATTGACTTTTTAGCTGGGTTTGGTGCCTTGGACATGAGCTAGGGCCTTAAGATTCTGCAAGAAAGGAGGACTAGCAGCCGAGTTGCGAGGGAGAAAGTGAAAAGTGTTCATATGTAGTAAAAACCTGAGAAATCCGTCCGTTTTCGTCATTTGTTATCGAATCGACGTAAAGCCAGATCGTCACATTGGCCGCTCTTCTCTCTGAAACAGTTGTACTTATCGTCTGCAAAGCTATGTCGCGTGCTGCGGTATGCGGAGACACTAAAAGCACCATAGTAGATCACAGATGAAGCTTCTAAGTTGATGTAATAGGCAGTAAGAAGTAGTACAATTCAAGTCTTAGGTATCGATTATTGACTTTTTACCATTCTTTGGTGCCTTGGACATGAGCTAGGACCTTAAAATTCTGCATGAACGGAGGACTAGCAGCCGAGTTGCAGGGGAGAATGTAAAAAGTGTTCATATGTAGTAAAAACCTGAGAAATCCGTTCGTTATCGTCATTTGTTATCGAATCGCCTTAAAGCCAGATCGTCACATCAGCCACTCTTCTCTCTGAAACGGTTGTACTTATCGACTGCAAAGCTATGTCGCGTGCTGCGATATTCGGAGACACTAAAAGCACCATAGTAGAACGCAGATGAAGCTTCTAAGTTGAAGTAATATCCAGTTAGATGTAGTACAATTCAAGTCTTTGGTATCGATTATTGACTTTTTACCATTCTTTGGTGCCTTGGACATGAGCTAGGACCCTTAAATTCTGCATGAACGGAGGACTAGCAGCCGAGTTGCTTGGGAGAATGTGAAAAGTGTTCATATGTAGTAAAAACCTGAGAAATCCGTCCGTTTTCGTCATTTGTTATCGAATCGTCTTAAAGCCAGATCGTCACATTGGCGCTCTTCTCTTTGAAACGGTTGTACTTATCGTCTGCAAAGCTATGTCGCGTGCTGCGGTATGCGGAGACACTAAAAGCACCATAGTAGAACACAGATGAAGCTTCTAAGATGATGTAATAGCCAGTAAGAAGTAGTACAATTCAAGTGTTAGGTATCGATTATTGACTTTTTAGCTGGCTTTGGTGACTTGGACATGAGCTAAGACCTTAAGATTCTGCATGAAACGAGGACTAGCAGCCGAGTTACACGGGAGAATGTGAAAAGTGTTCATATGTAGTAAAAACCTGAGAAATACGTCCGTTTTCGTCATTTGTTATCGAATCGACTTAAAGCCAGATCGTCACATTGGCCGCTCTTCTCTCTGAAACGGTTGTACTTATCGTCTGCAGAGCTATGTCGCGTGCTGCGGTATGCGGAGACACTAAAAGCATCATAGTAGAACACAGATGAAGCTTCTAAGTTGTAATAGCCAGTAAGAAGTAGTACAATTCAAGTTTTAGGTATCGATTATTGACTTTTTAGCTGCCCTTGGTGCCTTGGACATGAGCTAGGACCTTAAGATTCTGCATGAAAGGAGGACTAGCAGCCGAGTTGCTTGGGAGAATGTGAAAAGTGTTCATATGTAGTAAAAACCTGAGAAATCCGTCCGTTTTCGTCACTTGTTATCGAATCGACTTAAAGCCAGATCGTCACATTGGCCGCTCTTCTCTCTGAAACGGTTGTACTTATCGTCTGCAAAGCTATGTCGCGTGCTGCGGTATGCGGAGACACTAAAAGCATCATAGTAGAACACAGATGAAGCTTCTAAGTTGATGTAATAGCCAGTAAGAAGTAGTACAATTCAAGTTTTAGGTATGCGGAGACACTAAAAGCATCATAGTAGAACACAGATGAAGCTTCTAAGTTGATGTAATAGCCAGTAAGAAGTAGTACAATTCAAGTTTTAGGTATCGATTATTGACTTTTTAGCTGCCCTTGGTGCCTTGGACATGAGCTAAGACCTTAAGATTCTGCATGAAAGGAGGACTAGCAGCCGAGTTGCAGGGGAGAATATAAAAAGTGATCATATGTAGTAAAAGCCTGAGAATTCTGTTCGTTATCGTCATTTGTTATCGAATCGTCTTAAAGCCAGATCGTCACCTTAGCCGCTCTTCTCTCTGAAACGATTGTACTTATCGACTGCAAAGCTATGTCGCGTGCTGCGGTATGCGGAGACACTAAAAGCACCATAGTAGAACACAGATGAAGCTTCTAAGCTGATGTAATACCCAGTAAGAAGTAGTACAATTCATGTTATAGTTATCGATTATTAAATTCTTAGCTTGCTTTGGTGCCTTGGACATGAGCTAGGACCTTAAGATTCTGCATGAAAGGAGGACTAGGCAGCCGAGTTGCACGGGAGAATGTGAAAAGTGTTCATATGTAGTAAAAACCAGAGACATCCGTCAGTTTTCCTCATTTGTTATCGAATCGACTTAAAGCCAGATCGTCACATTGGGCGCTCTACTCTCTAAAACGGTTGTACTTATCGTCTGCAAAGCTATGTCGCGTGCTGCGGTATGCGGAGACACTAAAAGCACCATAGTAGAACACAGATGAAGCTTCTAAGTTGAAGTAATATCCAGTAAGATGTAGTACAATTCAAGTTTTAGGTATCGATTATTGACTTTTTAGCTGGCCTTGGTGCCTTGGACATGAGCTAGGACCTTAAGATTCTGCATGAAAGGAGGACTAGCAGCCGAGTTGCAGGGGAGAATGTAAAAAGTGTTCATATGTAGTAAAAGCCTGAGAAATCCGTTCGTTATCGTCATTTGTTATCGAATCGACTTAAAGCCAGTTCGTCACCTTAGCCGCTCTTCTCTCTGAAACGATTGTACTTATCGACTGCAAAGCTATGTCGCGTGCTGCGGTATGCGGAGACACTAAAACCACCATAGTAAAACACAGATGAAGCTTCTAAGATGATGTAATAGTCAGTAAGAAGTAGTACAATTCAAGTTTTAGGTATCGATTATTGACTTTTTAGCTGCCCTTGGTGCCTTGGACATGAGCTAGGACCTTAAGATTCTGCATGAAAGGAGGACTAGCAGCCGAGTTGCACGGAAGAATGTGAAAAGTGTTCATATGTAGTAAAAACCTGAGAAATACGTCCGTTTTCGTCACTTGTTATCGAATCGACTTAAAGCCAGATCGTCACATTGGCCGCTCTTCTCTCTGAAACGGTTGTACTTATCGTCTGCAAAGCTATGTCGCGTGCTGCGGTATGCGGAGACACTAAAAGCATCATAGTAGAACACAGATGAAGCTTCTAAGTTGATGTAATAGCCAGTAAGAAGTAGTACAATTCAAGTTTTAGGTATCGATTATTGACTTTTTAGGTGGCTTTGGTGCCTTGGACATGAGCTAGGACCTTAAGATTCTGCATGAAAGGAGGACTAGCAGCCGAGTTGCAGGGGAGAATGTAAAAAGTGTTCATATGTAGTAAAAACCAGAGAAATCCGTTCGTTATCGTCATTTGTTATCGAATCGACTTAAAGCCAGATCGTCACACTAGCCGCTCTTCTCTCTGAAACGGTTGTACTTATCGACTGCAAAGCTATGTCGCGTGCTGCGGTATGCACAGACACTAAAAGCACCATAGTAGACACAGATGAAGCTTCTAAGCTGATGTAATACCCAGTAAGAAGTAGTACGATTCATGTTATAGGTATCGATTATTAAATTCTTATCTTGCTTTGGTGACTTGAACATGAGCTAGGACCTTAAGATTCTGCATGAAAGGAGGACTAGCAGCCGAGTTGCACTGGGGAATGTGGAAAATGTTCATATGTAGTAAAAACCTGAGAAATCCTTACGTTTTCGTCATTTGTTATCGAATCGACTTAAAGCCAGATCGTCACATTGGTCGCTCTTCTCTCTGAAACAGTTGTACTTATCGTCTGCAAAGCTATGTCGCGTGCTGCGGTATGCGGAGACACTAAAAGCACCATAGTAGATCACAGATGAAGCTTCTAAGTTGATGTAATAGGCAGTAAGAAGTAGTACAATTCAAGTCTTAGGTATCGATTATTGACTTTTTACCATTCTTTGGTGCCTTGGACATGAGCTAGGACCTTAAAATTCTGCATGAACGGAGGACTAGCAGCCGAGTTGCAGGGGAGAATGTAAAAAGTGTTCATATGTAGTAAAAACCTGAGAAATCCGTCCGTTTTCGTCATTTGTTATCGAATCGACTTAAAGCCAGATCGTCACATTGGCCGCTCTTCTCTCTGAAACGGTTGTACTTATCGTCTGCAGAGCTATGTCGCGTGCTGCGGTATGCGGAGACACTAAAAGCATCATAGTAGAACACAGATGAAGCTTCTAAGTTGATGTAATAGCCAGTAAGAAGTAGTACAATTCAAGTTTTAGGTATCGATTATTGACTTTTTAGCTGCCCTTGGTGCCTTGGACATGAGCTAGGACCTTAAGATTCTGCATGAAAGGAGGACTAGCAGCCGAGTTGCAGGGGAGAATATGAAAAGTGATCATATGTAGTAGAAGCCTGAGAATTCTGTTCGTTAACGTCATTTGTTATCGAATCGACTTAAAGCCAGATCGTCACCTTAGCCGCTCTTCTCTCTGAAACGATTGTACTTATCGACTGCAAAGCTATGTCGCGTGCTGCGGTATGCGGAGACACTAAAACAACCATAGTAAAACACAGATGAAGCTTCTAAGATGATGTAATAGTCAGTAAGAAGTAGTACAATTCAAGTTTTAGGTATCGATTATTGACTTTTTAGCTGCCCTTGGTGCCTTGGACATGAGCTAAGACCTTAAGATTCTGCATGAAAGGAGGACTAGCAGCCGAGTTGCACGGGAGAATGTGAAAAGTGTTCATATGTAGTAAAAACCTGAGAAATCCGTCCGTTTTCGTCATTTGTTATCGAATCGACTTAAAGCCAGATCGTCACATTGGCCGCTCTTCTCTCTGAAACGGTTGTACTTATCGTCTGCAAAGCTATGTCGCGTGCTGCGGTATGCGGAGACACTAAAAGCATCATGGTAGAACACAGATGAAGCTTCTAAGTTGATGTAATAGCCAGTAAGAAGTAGTACAATTCAAGTTTTAGGTATCGATTATTGACTTTTTAGCTGCCCTTGGTGCCTTGGACATGAGCTAGGACCTTAAGATTCTGCATGAAAGGAGGACTAGCAGCCGAGTTGCAGGGGAGAATATAAAAAGTGATCATATGTAGTAAAAGCCTGAGAATTCTGTTCGTTATCGTCATTTGTTATCGAATCGACTTAAACCCAGATCGTCACCTTAGCCGCTCTTCTCTCTGAAACGATTGTACTTATCGACTGCAAAGCTATGTCGCGTGCTGCGGTATGCGGAGACACTAAAAGCACCATAGTAGAACACAGATGAAGCTTCTAAGCTGATGTAATACCCAGTAAGAAGTAGTACAATTCATGTTATAGTTATCGATTATTAAATTCTTAGCTTGCTTTGGTGACTTGAACATGAGCTAGGACCTTAAGATTCTGCATGAAAGGAGGACTAGCAGCCGAGTTGCACTGGAGAATGTGGAAAATGTTCACATGTAGTAAAAACCTGAGAAATCCTTACGTTTTGGTCATTTGTTATCGAATCGACTTAAAGCCAGATCGTCACATTGGCCGCTCTTCTCTCTGAAACGGTTGTACTTATCGTCTGCAAAGCTATGTCGCGTGCTGCGGTATGCGGAGACACTAAAAGCACCATAGTAGAACAAAGATGAAGCTTCTAAGCTGATGTAATACCCAGTTGATGTAATAGGCAGTAACAAGTAGTACAATTCAAGTCTTAGGTATCGATTATTGACTTTTTACCATTCTTTGGTGCCTTGGACATGAGCTAGGACCTTAAAATTCTGCATGAACGGAGGACTAGCAGCCGAGTTGCAGGGGAGAATGTAAAAAGTGTTCATATGTAGTAAAAACCTGAGAAATCCGTTCGTTATCGTCATTTGTTATTGAATCGCCTTAAAGCCAGATCGTCACATTAGCCGCTCTTCTCTCTGAAACGGTTGTACTTATCGACTGCAAAGCTATGTCGTGTGCTGCGATATTCGGAGACACTAAAAGCACCATAGTAGAACACAGATGAAGCTTCTAAGTTGAAGTAATATCCAGTAAGATGTAGTACAATTCAAGTCTTAGGTATCGATTATTGACTTTTTACCATTCTTTGGTGCCTTGGACATGAGCTAGGACCTTAAAATTCTGCATGAACGGAGGACTAGCAGCCGAGTTGCTTGGGAGAATGTGAAAAGTGTTCATATGTAGTAAAAACCTGAGAAATCCGTCCGTTTTCGTCATTTGTTATCGAATCGTCTTAAAGCCAGAGCGTCACATTGGCGCTCTTCTCTTTGAAACGGTTGTACTTATCGTCTGCAAAGCTATGTCGCGTGCTGCGGTATGCGGAGACACTAAAAGCACCATAGTAGAACACAGATGAAGCTTCTAAGATGATGTAATAGCCAGTAAGAAGTAGTACATTTCAAGTTTTTGGTATCGATTATTGACTTTTTAGCTGCCCTTGGTGCCTTGGACATGAGCTAGGACCTTAAGATTCTGCATGAAAGGAGGACTAGCAGCCGAGTTGCAGGTCAGAATGTAAAAAGTGATCATATGTAGTAAAAGCCTGAGAATTCTGTTCGTTATCGTCATTTGTTATCGAATCGACTTAAAGCCAGATCGTCACCTTAGCCGCTCTTCTCTCTGAAACGATTGTACTTATCGACTGCAAAGCTATGTCGCGTGCTGCGGTATGCGGAGACACTAAAACCACCATAGTAAAACACAGATGAAGCTTCTAAGTTGAAGTAATATCCAGTAAGATGTAGTACAATTCAAGTCTTAGGTATCGATTATTGACTTTTTACCATTCTTTGGTGCCTTGGACATGAGCTAGGACCTTAAAATTCTGCATGAACGGAGGACTAGCAGCCGAGTTGCTTGGGAGAATGTGAAAAGTGTTCATATGTAGTAAAAACCTGAGAAATCCGTCCGTTTTCGTCATTTGTTATCGAATCGTCTTAAAGCCAGAGCGTCACATTGGCGCTCTTCTCTTTGAAACGGTTGTACTTATCGTCTGCAAAGCTATGTCGCGTGCTGCGGTATGCGGAGACACTAAAAGCACCATAGTAGATCACAGATGAAGCTTCTAAGTTGATGTAATAGGCAGTAAGAAGTAGTACAATTCAAGTCTTAGGTATCGATTATTGACTTTTTACCATTCTTTGGTGCCTTGGACATGAGCCAGGTCCTTAAAATTCTGCATGAACGGAGGACTAGCAGCCGAGTTGCAGGGGAGAATGTAAAAAGTGTTCATATGTAGTAAAAACCTGAGAAATCCGTTCGTTATCGTCATTTGTTATCGAATCGCCTTAAAGCCAGATCGTCACATTAGCCGCTCTTCTCTCTGAAACGGTTGTACTTATCGACTGCAAAGCTATGTCGCGTGCTGCGATATTCGGAGACACTAAAAGCACCATAGTAGAACACAGATGAAGCTTCTAAGTTGAAGTAATATCCAGTAAGATGTAGTACAATTCAAGTTTTAGGTATCGATTATTGACTTTTTAGCTGGCCTTGGTGCCTTGGACATGAGCTAGGACCTTAAGATTCTGCATGAAAGGAGGACTAGCAGCCGAGTTGCAGGGGAGAATGTAAAAAGTGTTCATATGTAGTAAAAGCCTGAGAAATCCGTTCGTTATCGTCATTTGTTATCGAATCGACTTAAAGCCAGATCGTCACCTTAGCCGCTCTTCTCTCTGAAACGATTGTACTTATCGACTGCAAAGCTATGTCGCGTGCTGCGGTATGCGGAGACACTAAAACCACCATAGTAAAACACAGATGAAGCTTCTAAGATGATGTAATAGTCAGTAAGAAGTAGTACAATTCAAGTTTTAGGTATCGATTATTGACTTTTTAGCTGCCCTTGGTGCCTTGGACATGAGCTAGGACCTTAAGATTCTGCATGAAAGGAGGACTAGCAGCCGAGTTGCACGGAAGAATGTGAAAAGTGTTCATATGTAGCAAAAACCTGAGAAATACGTCCGTTTTCGTCACTTGTTATCGAATCGACTTAAAGCCAGATCGTCACATTGGCCGCTCTTCTCTCTGAAACGGTTGTACTTATCGTCTGCAAAGCTATGTCGCGTGCTGCGGTATGCGGAGACACTAAAAGCATCATAGTAGAACACAGATGAAGCTTCTAAGTTGATGTAATAGCCAGTAAGAAGTAGTACAATTCAAGTTTTAGGTATCGATTATTGACTTTTTAGGTGGCTTTGGTGCCTTGGACATGAGCTAGGACCTTAAGATTCTGCATGAAAGGAGGACTAGCAGCCGAGTTGCAGGGGAGAATGTAAAAAGTGTTCATATGTAGTAAAAACCAGAGAAATCCGTTCGTTATCGTCATTTGTTATCGAATCGACTTAAAGCCAGATCGTCACACTAGCCGCTCTTCTCTCTGAAACGGTTGTACTTATCGACTGCAAAGCTATGTCGCGTGCTGCGGTATGCACAGACACTAAAAGCACCATAGTAGACACAGATGAAGCTTCTAAGCTGATGTAATACCCAGTAAGAAGTAGTACGATTCATGTTATAGGTATCGATTATTAAATTCTTATCTTGCTTTGGTGACTTGAACATGAGCTAGGACCTTAAGATTCTGCATGAAAGGAGGACTAGCAGCCGAGTTGCACTGGGGAATGTGGAAAATGTTCATATGTAGTAAAAACCTGAGAAATCCTTACGTTTTCGTCATTTGTTATCGAATCGACTTAAAGCCAGATCGTCACATTGGTCGCTCTTCTCTCTGAAACAGTTGTACTTATCGTCTGCAAAGCTATGTCGCGTGCTGCGGTATGCGGAGACACTAAAAGCACCATAGTAGATCACAGATGAAGCTTCTAAGTTGATGTAATAGGCAGTAAGAAGTAGTACAATTCAAGTCTTAGGTATCGATTATTGACTTTTTACCATTCTTTGGTGCCTTGGACATGAGCTAGGACCTTAAAATTCTGCATGAACGGAGGACTAGCAGCCGAGTTGCAGGGGAGAATGTAAAAAGTGTTCATATGTAGTAAAAACCTGAGAAATCCGTCCGTTTTCGTCATTTGTTATCGAATCGACTTAAAGCCAGATCGTCACATTGGCCGCTCTTCTCTCTGAAACGGTTGTACTTATCGTCTGCAGAGCTTTGTCGCGTGCTGCGGTATGCGATGACACTAAAAGCATCATAGTAGAACACAGATGAAGCTTCTAAGTTGATGTAATAGCCAGTAAGAAGTAGTACAATTCAAGTTTTAGGTATCGATTATTGACTTTTTAGCTGCCCTTGGTGCCTTGGACATGAGCTAGGACCTTAAGATTCTGCATGAAAGGAGGACTAGCAGCCGAGTTGCAGGGGAGAATATAAAAAGTGATCATATGTAGTAAAAGCCTGAGAATTCTGTTCGTTAACGTCATTTGTTATCGAATCGACTTAAAGCCAGATCGTCACCTTAGCCGTTCTTCTCTCTGAAACGATTGTACTTATCGACTGCAAAGCTATGTCGCGTGCTGCGGTATGCGGAGACACTAAAACCACCATAGTAAAACACAGATGAAGCTTCTAAGATGATGTAATAGTCAGTAAGAAGTAGTACAATTCAAGTTTTAGGTATCGATTATTGACTTTTTAGCTGCCCTTGGTGCCTTGGACATGAGCTAAGACCTTAAGATTCTGCATGAAAGGAGGACTAGCAGCCGAGTTGCACGGGAGAATGTGAAAAGTGTTCATATGTAGTAAAAACCTGAGAAATCCGTCCGTTTTCGTCATTTGTTATCGAATCGACTTAAAGCCAGATCGTCACATTGGCCGCTCTTCTCTCTGAAACGGTTGTACTTATCGTCTGCAAAGCTATGTCGCGTGCTGCGGTATGCGGAGACACTAAAAGCATCATGGTAGAACACAGATGAAGCTTCTAAGTTGATGTAATAGCCAGTAAGAAGTAGTACAATTCAAGTTTTAGGTATCGATTATTGACTTTTTAGCTGCCCTTGGTGCCTTGGACATGAGCTAGGACCTTAAGATTCTGCATGAAAGGAGGACTAGCAGCCGAGTTGCAGGGGAGAGTATAAAAAGTGATCATATGTAGTAAAAGCCTGAGAATTCTGTTCGTTATCGTCATTTGTTATCGAATCGACTTAAAGCCAGATCGTCACCTTAGCCGCTCTTCTCTCTGAAACGATTGTACTTATCGACTGCAAAGCTATGTCGCGTGCTGCGGTATGCGGAGACACTAAAAGCACCATAGTAGAACACAGATGAAGCTTCTAAGCTGATGTAATACCCAGTAAGAAGTAGTACAATTCATGTTATAGTTATCGATTATTAAATTCTTAGCTTGCTTTGGTGACTTGAACATGAGCTAGGACCTTAAGATTCTGCATGAAAGGAGGACTAGCAGCCGAGTTGCACTGGAGAATGTGGAAAATGTTCACATGTAGTAAAAACCTGAGAAATCCTTACGTTTTGGTCATTTGTTATCGAATCGACTTAAAGCCAGATCGTCACATTGGCCGCTCTTCTCTCTGAAACGGTTGTACTTATCGTCTGCAAAGCTATGTCGCGTGCTGCGGTATGCGGAGACACTAAAAGCACCATAGTAGAACAAAGATGAAGCTTCTAAGCTGATGTAATACCCAGTTGATGTAATAGGCAGTAAGAAGTAGTACAATTCAAGTCTTAGGTATCGATTATTGACTTTTTACCATTCTTTGGTGCCTTGGACATGAGCTAGGACCTTAAAATTCTGCATGAAAGGAGGACTAGCAGCCGAGTTGCAGGGGAGAATGTAAAAAGTGTTCATATGTAGTAAAAACCAGAGAAATCCGTTCGTTATCGTCATTTGTTATCGAATCGACTTAAAGCCAGATCGTCACACTAGCCGCTCTTCTCTCTGAAACGGTTGTACTTATCGACTGCAAAGCTATGTCGCGTGCTGCGGTATGCACAGACACTAAAAGCACCATAGTAGACACAGATGAAGCTTCTAAGCTGATGTAATACCCAGTAAGAAGTAGTACGATTCATGTTATAGGTATCGATTATTAAATTCTTATCTTGCTTTGGTGACTTGAACATGAGCTAGGACCTTAAGATTCTGCATGAAAGGAGGACTAGCAGCCGAGTTGCACTGGGGAATGTGGAAAATGTTCATATGTAGTAAAAACCTGAGAAATCCTTACGTTTTCGTCATTTGTTATCGAATCGACTTAAAGCCAGATCGTCACATTGGTCGCTCTTCTCTCTGAAACAGTTGTACTTATCGTCTGCAAAGCTATGTCGCGTGCTGCGGTATGCGGAGACACTAAAAGCACCATAGTAGATCACAGATGAAGCTTCTAAGTTGATGTAATAGGCAGTAAGAAGTAGTACAATTCAAGTCTTAGGTATCGATTATTGACTTTTTACCATTCTTTGGTGCCTTGGACATGAGCTAGGACCTTAAAATTCTGCATGAACGGAGGACTAGCAGCCGAGTTGCAGGGGAGAATGTAAAAAGTGTTCATATGTAGTAAAAACCTGAGAAATCCGTCCGTTTTCGTCATTTGTTATCGAATCGACTTAAAGCCAGATCGTCACATTGGCCGCTCTTCTCTCTGAAACGGTTGTACTTATCGTCTGCAGAGCTTTGTCGCGTGCTGCGGTATGCGGAGACACTAAAAGCATCATAGTAGAACACAGATGAAGCTTCTAAGTTGATGTAATAGCCAGTAAGAAGTAGTACAATTCAAGTTTTAGGTATCGATTATTGACTTTTTAGCTGCCCTTGGTGCCTTGGACATGAGCTAGGACCTTAAGATTCTGCATGAAAGGAGGACTAGCAGCCGAGTTGCAGGGGAGAATATAAAAAGTGATCATATGTAGTAAAAGCCTGAGAATTCTGTTCGTTAACGTCATTTGTTATCGAATCGACTTAAAGCCAGATCGTCACCTTAGCCGCTCTTCTCTCTGAAACGATTGTACTTATCGACTGCAAAGCTATGTCGCGTGCTGCGGTATGCGGAGACACTAAAACCACCATAGTAAAACACAGATGAAGCTTCTAAGATGATGTAATAGTCAGTAAGAAGTAGTACAATTCAAGTTTTAGGTATCGATTATTGACTTTTTAGCTGCCCTTGGTGCCTTGGACATGAGCTAAGACCTTAAGATTCTGCATGAAAGGAGGACTAGCAGCCGAGTTGCACGGGAGAATGTGAAAAGTGTTCATATGTAGTAAAAACCTGAGAAATCCGTCCGTTTTCGTCATTTGTTATCGAATCGACTTAAAGCCAGATCGTCACATTGGCCGCTCTTCTCTCTGAAACGGTTGTACTTATCGTCTGCAAAGCTATGTCGCGTGCTGCGGTATGCGGAGACACTAAAAGCATCATGGTAGAACACAGATGAAGCTTCTAAGTTGATGTAATAGCCAGTAAGAAGTAGTACAATTCAAGTTTTAGGTATCGATTATTGACTTTTTAGCTGCCCTTGGTGCCTTGGACATGAGCTAGGACCTTAAGATTCTGCATGAAAGGAGGACTAGCAGCCGAGTTGCAGGGGAGAGTATAAAAAGTGATCATATGTAGTAAAAGCCTGAGAATTCTGTTCGTTATCGTCATTTGTTATCGAATCGACTTAAAGCCAGATCGTCACCTTAGCCGCTCTTCTCTCTGAAACGATTGTACTTATCGACTGCAAAGCTATGTCGCGTGCTGCGGTATGCGGAGACACTAAAAGCACCATAGTAGAACACAGATGAAGCTTCTAAGCTGATGTAATACCCAGTAAGAAGTAGTACAATTCATGTTATAGTTATCGATTATTAAATTCTTAGCTTGCTTTGGTGACTTGAACATGAGCTAGGACCTTAAGATTCTGCATGAAAGGAGGACTAGCAGCCGAGTTGCACTGGAGAATGTGGAAAATGTTCACATGTAGTAAAAACCTGAGAAATCCTTACGTTTTGGTCATTTGTTATCGAATCGACTTAAAGCCAGATCGTCACATTGGCCGCTCTTCTCTCTGAAACGGTTGTACTTATCGTCTGCAAAGCTATGTCGCGTGCTGCGGTATGCGGAGACACTAAAAGCACCATAGTAGAACACAGATGAAGCTTCTAAGCTGATGTAATACCCAGTAAGATGTAGTACAATTCAAGTCTTAGGTATCGATTATTGACTTTTTACCATTCTTTGGTGCCTTGGACATGAGCTAGGACCTTAAAATTCTGCATGAACGGAGGACTAGCAGCCGAGTTGCTTGGGAGAATGTGAAAAGTGTTCATATGTAGCAAAAACCTGAGAAATCCGTCCGTTTTCGTCATTTGTTATCGAATCGTCTTAAAGCCAGAGCGTCACATTGGCGCTCTTCTCTTTGAAACGGTTGTACTTATCGTCTGCAAAGCTATGTCGCGTGCTGCGGTATGCGGAGACACTAAAAGCACCATAGTAGAACACAGATGAAGCTTCTAAGATGATGTAATAGCCAGTAAGAAGTAGTACATTTCAAGTTTTTGGTATCGATTATTGACTTTTTAGCTGCCCTTGGTGCCTTGGACATGAGCTAGGACCTTAAGATTCTGCATGAAAGGAGGACTAGCAGCCGAGTTGCAGGGCAGAATGTAAAAAGTGATCATATGTAGTAAAAGCCTGAGAATTCTGTTCGTTATCGTCATTTGTTATCGAATCGACTTAAAGCCAGATCGTCACCTTAGCCGCTCTTCTCTCTGAAACGATTGTACTTATCGACTGCAAAGCTATGTCGCGTGCTGCGGTATGCGGTGACACTAAAACCACCATAGTAAAACACAGATGAAGCTTCTAAGATGATGTAATAGTCAGTAAGAAGTAGTACAATTCAAGTTTTAGGTATCGATTATTGACTTTTTAGGTGGCTTTGGTGCCTTGGACATGAGCTAGGACCTTAAGATTCTGCATGAAAGGAGGACTAGCAGCCGAGTTGCACTGGAGAATGTGGAAAATGTTCATATGTAGTAAAAACCTGAGAAATCCTTACGTTTTCGTCATTTGTTATCGAATCGACTTAAAGCCAGATCGTTACATTGGCCGCTCTTCTCTCTGAAACGGTTGTACTTATCGTCTGCAAAGCTATGTCGCGTGCTGCGGTATGCGGAGGCACTAAAAGCACCATAGTAGAACACAGATGAAGCTTCTAAGTTGATGTAATAGCCAGTAAGAAGTAGTACAATTCAAGTTTTAGGTATCGATTATTGACGTTTAAGCTGCCTTTGGTGTCTTGGACATGAGCTAGGGCCTTAAGATTCTGCAAGAAAGGAGGACTAGCAGCCGAGTTGCGAGGGAGAAAGTGAAAAGTGTTCATATGTAGTAAAAACCTGAGAAATCCGTCCGTTTTCGTCATTTGTTATCGAATCGACGTAAAGCCAGATCGTCACATTGGCCGCTCTTCTCTCTGAAACAGTTGTACTTATCGTCTGCAAAGCTATGTCGCGTGCTGCGGTATGCGGAGACACTAAAAGCACCATAGTAGATCACAGATGAAGCTTCTAAGTTGATGTAATAGGCAGTAAGAAGTAGTACAATTCAAGTCTTAGATATCGATTATTGACTTTTTACCATTCTTTGGTGCCTTGGACATGAGCCAGGACCTTAAAATTCTGCATGAACGGAGGACTAGCAGCCGAGTTGCAGGGGAGAATGTAAAAAGTGTTCATATGTAGTAAAAACCTGAGAAATCCGTTCGTTATCGTCATTTGTTATCGAATCGCCTTAAAGCCAGATCGTCACATTAGCCGCTCTTCTCTCTGAAACGGTTGTACTTATCGACTGCAAAGCTATGTCGCGTGCTGCGATATTCGGAGACACTAAAAGCACCATAGTAGAACACAGATGAAGCTTCTAAGTTGAAGTAATATCCAGTAAGATGTAGTACAATTCAAGTCTTGGGTATCGATTATTGACTTTTTACCATTCTTTGGTGCCTTGGACATGAGCTAGGAACTTAAAATTCTGCATGAACGGAGGACTAGCAGCCGAGTTGCTTGGGAGAATGTGAAAAGTGTTCATATGTAGTAAAAACCTGAGAAATCCTTACGTTTTCGTCATTTGTTATCGAATCGTCTTAAAGCCAGAGCGTCACATTGGCGCTCTTCTCTTTGAAACGGTTGTACTTATCGTCTGCAAAGCTATGTCGCGTGCTGCGGTATGCGGAGACACTAAAAGCATCATAGTAGAACACAGATGAAGCTTCTAAGTTGATGTAATAGCCAGTAAGAAGTAGTACAATTCAAGTTTTAGGTATCGATTATTGACTTTTTAGGTGGCTTTGGTGCCTTGGACATGAGCTAGGGCCTTAAGATTCTGCAAGAAAGGAGGACTAGCAGCCGAGTTGCGAGGGAGAAAGTGAAAAGTGTTCATATGTAGTAAAAACCTGAGAAATCCGTCCGTTTTCGTCATTTGTTATCGAATCGACTTAAAGCCAGATCTTCACATTGTCCGCCCTTCTCTCTGAAACGGTTGTACTTATCGTCTGCAAAGCTATGTCGCGTGCTGCGGTATGCGGAGACACTAAAAGCACCATAGTAGAACACAGATGAAGCTTGTAAGCTGATGTAATACCCAGTAAGAAGTAGTACAATTCATGTTATAGGTATCGATTATTAAATTCTTAGCTTGCTTTGGTGAATTGAACATGAGATAGGACCTTAAGATTCTGCATGAAAGGAGGACTAGCAGCCGAGTTGCACTGGAGAATGTGGAAAATGTTCATATGTAGTAAAAACCTGAGAAATCCGTCCGTTTTCTTCATTTGTTATCGAATCGACTTAAAGCCAGATCGTCACATTGGCCGCTCTTCTCTCTGAAACGGTTGTACTTATCGTCTGCAAAGCTATGTCGCGTGCTGCGGTATGCGGAGACACTAAAAGCACCATAGTAGAACACAGATGAAGCTTCTAAGTTGATGTAATAGGCAGTAAGAAGTAGTACAATTCAAGTCTTAGGTATCGATTATTGACTTTTTACCATTCTTTGGTGCCTTGGACATGAGCTAGGACCTTAAAATTCTGCATGAACGGAGGACTAGCAGCCGAGTTGCAGGGGAGAATGTAAAAAGTGTGCATATGTAGTAAAAACCTGAGAAATCCTTACGTTTTCGTCATTTGTTATCGAATCGACTTAAAGCCAGATCGTCACATTGGCCGCTCTTCTCTCTGAAACGGTTGTACTTATCGTCTGCAAAGCTATGTCGCGTGCTGCGGTATGCGGAGACACTAAAAGCACCATAGTAGAACACAGATGAAGCTTCTAAGCTGATGTAATACCCAGTTGATGTAATAGGCAGTAAGAAGTAGTACAATTCAAGTCTTAGGTATCGATTATTGACTTTTTACCATTCTTTGGTGCCTTGGACATGAGCTAGGACCTTAAAATTCTGCATGAACGGAGGACTAGCAGCCGAGTTGCTTGGGAGAATGTGAAAAGTGTTCATATGTAGTAAAAACCTGAGAAATCCGTCCGTTTTCGTCATTTGTTATCGAATCGTCTTAAAGCCAGAGCGTCACATTGGCGCCCTTCTCTTTGAAACGGTTGTACTTATCGTCTGCAAAGCTATGTCGCGTGCTGCGGTATGCGGAGACACTAAAAGCACCATAGTAGAACACAGATGAAGCTTCTAAGATGATGTAATAGCCAGTAAGAAGTAGTACATTTCAAGTTTTTGGTATCGATTATTGACTTTTTAGCTGCCCTTGGTGCCTTGGACATGAGCTAGGACCTTAAGATTCTGCATGAAAGGAGGACTAGCAGCCGAGTTGCAGGGCAGAATGTAAAAAGTGATCATATGTAGTAAAAGCCTTAGAATTCTGTTCGTTATCGTCATTTGTTATCGAATCGACTTAAAGCCAGATCGTCACCTTAGCCGCTCTTCTCTCTGAAACGGTTGTACTTATCGTCTGCAAAGCTATGTCGCGTGCTGCGGTATGCAGAGACACTAAAACCACCATAGTAAAACACAGATGAAGCTTCTAAGATGATGTAATAGTCAGGAAGAAGTAGTACAATTCACGTTTTAGGTATCGATTATTGACTTTTTAGCTGCCCTTGGTGCCTTGGACATGAGCTAGGACCTTAAGATTCTGCATGAAAGGAGGACTAGCAGCCGAGATGCACGGAGAATGTGAAAAGTGTTCATATGTAGTAAAAACCTGAGAAATCCGACCGTTTTCGTCACTTGTTATCGAATCGACTTAAAGCCAGATCGTCACATTGGCCGCTCTTCTCTCTGAAACGGTTGTACTTATCGTCTGCAAAGCTATGTCGCGTGCTGCGGTATGTGGAGACACTAAAAGCATCATAGTAGAACACAGATGAAGCTTCTAAGTTGATGTAATAGCCAGTAAGAAGTAGTACAATTCAAGTTTTAGGTATCGATTATTGACTTTTTAGGTGGCTTTGGTGCCTTGGACATGAGCTAGGACCTTAAGATTCTGCATGAAAGGAGGACTAGCAGCCGAGTTGCAGGGGAGAATGTAAAAAGTGTTCATATGTAGTAAAAACCTGAGAAATCCGTTCGTTATCGTCATTTGTTATCGAATCGACTTAAAGCCAGATCGTAACATTAGCCGCTCTTCTCTCTGAAACGGTTGTACTTATCGACTGCAAAGTTATGTCGCGTGCTGCGGTATGCGCAGACACTAAAAGCACCATAGTAGAACACAGATGAAGCTTCTAAGCTGATGTAATACCCAGTAAGAAGTAGTACAATTCATGTTATAGGTATCGATTATTAAATTCTTAGCTTGCTTTGGTGACTTGAACATGAGCTAGGACCTTAAGATTCTGCATGAAAGGAGGACTAGCAGCCGAGTTGCACTGGAGAATGTGGAAAATGTTCATATGTAGTAAAAACCTGAGAAATCCGTCCGTTTTCTTCATTTGTTATCGAATCGACTTAAAGCCAGATCGTCACATTGGCCGCTCTTCTCTCTGAAACGGTTGTACTTATCGTCTGCAAAGCTATGTCGCGTGCTGCGGTATGCGGAGACACTAAAAGCACCATAGTAGAACACAGATGAAGCTTCTAAGTTGATGTAATAGCCAGTAAGAAGTAGTACAATTCAAGTCTTAGGTATCGATTATTGACTTTTTACCATTCTTTGGTGCCTTGGACATGAGCTAGGACCTTAAAATTCTGCATGAACGGAGGACTAGCAGCCGAGTTGCAGGGGAGAATGTAAAAAGTGTGCATATGTAGTAAAAACCTGAGAAATCCGTTCGTTATCGTCATTTGTTATCGAATCGCCTTAAAGCCAGATCGTCACATTAGCCGCTCTTCTCTCTGAAACGGTTGTACTTATCGACTGCAAAGCTATGTCGCGTGCTGCGATATTCGGAGACACTAAAAGCACCATAGTAGAACACAGATGAAGCTTCTAAGCTGATGTAATACCCAGTAAGAAGTAGTACAATTCATGTTATAGTTATCGATTATTAAATTCTTAGCTTGTTTTGGTGACTTGAACATGAGCTAGGACCTTAAGATTCTGCATGAAAGGAGGACTAGCAGCCGAGTTGCACTGGAGAATGTGGAAAATGTTCACATGTAGTAAAAACCTAAGAAATCCGTTCGTTATCGTCATTTGTTATCGAATCGACTTAAAGCCAGATCGTCACATTGGCCGCTCTTCTCTCTGAAACGGTTGTACTTATCGTCTGCAAAGCTATGTCGCGTGCTGCGGTATGCGGAGACACTAAAAGCACCATAGTAGAACACAGATGAAGCTTCTAAGCTGATGTAATACCCAGTTGATGTAATAGGCAGTAAGAAGTAGTACAATTCAAGTCTTAGGTATCGATTATTGACTTTTTACCATTCTTTGGTGCCTTGGACATGAGCTAGGACCTTAAAATTCTGCATGAACGGAGGACTAGCAGCCGAGTTGCAGGGGAGAATGTAAAAAGTGTTCATATGTAGTAAAAAACTGAGAAATCCGTCCGTTTTCGTCATTTGTTATCGAATCGTCTTAAAGCCAGAGCGACACATTGGCGCCCTTCTCTTTGAAACGGTTGTACTTATCGTCTGCAAAGCTATGTCGCGTGCTGCGGTATGCGGAGACACTAAAAGCACCATAGTAGAACACAGATGAAGCTTCTAAGATGATGTAATAGCCAGTAAGAAGTAGTACATTTCAAGTTTTTGGTATCGATTATTGACTTTTTAGCTGCCCTTGGTGCCTTGGACATGAGCTAGGACCTTAAGATTCTGCATGAAAGGAGGACTAGCAGCCGAGTTGCAGGGCAGAATGTAAAAAGTGATCATATGTAGTAAAAGCCTTAGAATTCTGTTCGTTATCGTCATTTGTTATCGAATCGACTTAAAGCCAGATCGTCACCTTAGCCGCTCTTCTCTCTGAAACGATTGTACTTATCGACTGCAAAGCTATGTCGCGTGCTGCGGTATGCGGAGACACTAAAACCACCATAGTAAAACACAGATGAAGCTTCTAAGATGATGTAATAGTCAGTAAGAAGTAGTACAATTCACGTTTTAGGTATCGATTATTGACTTTTTAGCTGCCCTTGGTGCCTTGGACATGAGCTAGGACCTTAAGATTCTGCATGAAAGGAGGACTAGCAGCCGAGATGCACGGAGAATGTGAAAAGTGTTCATATGTAGTAAAAACCTGAGAAATCCGTCCGTTTTCGTCACTTGTTATCGAAACGACTTAAAGCCAGATCGTCACATTGGCCGCTCTTCTCTCTGAAACGGTTGTACTTATCGTCTGCAAAGCTATGTCGCGTGCTGCGGTATGCGGAGACACTAAAAGCATCATAGTAGAACACAGATGAAGCTTCTAAGTTGATGTAATAGCCAGTAAGAAGTAGTACAATTCAAGTTTTAGGTATCGATTATTGACTTTTTAGGTGGCTTTGGTGCCTTGGACATGAGCTAGGACCTTAAGATTCTGCATGAAAGGAGGACTAGTAGCCGAGTTGCAGGGGAGAATGTAAAAAGTGTTCATATTTGGTAAAAACCTGAGAAATCCGTTCGTTATCGTCATTTGTTATCGAATCGACTTAAAGCCAGATCGTCACATTAGCCGCTCTTCTCTCTGAAACGGTTGTACTTATCGACTGCAAAGTTATGTCGCGTGCTGCGGTATGCGCAGACACTAAAAGCACCATAGTAGAACACAGATGAAGCTTCTAAGCTGATGTAATACCCAGTAAGAAGTAGTACAATTCATGTTATAGGTATCGATTATTAAATTCTTAGCTTGCTTTGGTGACTTGAACATGAGCTAGGACCTTAAGATTCTGCATGAAAGGAGGACTAGCAGCCGAGTTGCACTGGAGAATGTGGAAAGTGTTCATATGTAGTAAAAACCTGAGAAATCCGTCCGTTTTCGTCATTTGTTATCGAATCGACGTAAAGCCAGATCGTCACATTGGCCGCTCTTCTCTCTGAAACAGTTGTACTTATCGTCTGCAAAGCTATGTCGCGTGCTGCGGTATGCGGAGACACTAAAAGCACCATAGTAGATCACAGATGAAGCTTCTAAGTTGATGTAATAGGCAGTAAGAAGTAGTACAATTCAAGTCTTAGGTATCGATTATTGACTTTTTACCATTCTTTGGTGCCTTGGACATGAGCTAGGACCTTAAAATTCTGCATGAACGGAGGACTAGCAGCCGAGTTGCAGGGGAGAATGTAAAAAGTGTTCATATGTAGTAAAAACCTGAGAAATCCGTTCGTTATCGTCATTTGTTATCGAATCGCCTTAAAGCCAGATCGTCACATTAGCCGCTCTTCTCTCTGAAACGGTTGTACTTATCGACTGCAAAGCTATGTCGCGTGCTGCGATATTCGGAGACACTAAAAGCACCGTAGTAGATCACAGATGAAGCTTCTAAGTTGAAGTAATATCCAGTAAGATGTAGTACAATTCAAGTCTTAGGTATCGATTATTGACTTTTTACCATTCTTTGGTGCCTTGGACATGAGCTAGGAACTTAAAATTCTGCATGAACGGAGGACTAGCAGCCGAGTTGCTTGGGAGAATGTGAAAAGTGTTCATATGTAGTAAAAACCTGAGAAATCCGTCCGTTTTCGTCATTTGTTATCGAATCGTCTTAAAGCCAGATCGTCACATTGGCGCTCTTCTCTTTGAAACGGTTGTACTTATCGTCTGCAAAGCTATGTCGCGTGCTGCGGTATGCGGAGACACTAAAAGCACCATAGTAGAACACAGATGAAGCTTCTAAGATGATGTAATAGCCAGTAAGAAGTAGTACAATTCAAGTGTTAGGTATCGATTATTAAATTTTTAGCTGGCTTTGGTGACTTGGACATGAGCTAAGACCTTAAGATTCTGCATGAAACGAGGACTAGCAGCCGAGTTGCACGGCAGAATGTGAAAAGTGTTCATATGTAGTAAAAACCTGAGAAATCCGTCCGTTTTCGTCATTTGTTATCGAATCGACTTAAAGCCAGATCTTCACATTGTCCGCCCTTCTCTCTGAAACGGTTGTACTTATCGTCTGCAAAGCTATGTCGCGTGCTGCGGTATGCGGAGACACTAAAAGCACCATAGTAGAACACAGATGAAGCTTGTAAGCTGATGTAATACCCAGTAAGAAGTAGTACAATTCATGTTATAGGTATCGATTATTAAATTCTTAGCTTGCTTTGGTGACTTGAACATGAGCTAGGACCTTAAGATTCTGCATGAAAGGAGGACTAGCAGCCGAGTTGCACTGGAGAATGTGGAAAATGTTCATATGTAGTAAAAACCTGAGAAATCCGTTCGTTTTCTTCATTTGTTATCGAATCGACTTAAAGCCAGATCGTCACATTGGCCGCTCTTCTCTCTGAAACGGTTGTACTTATCGTCTGCAAAGCTATGTCGCGTGCTGCGGTATGCGGAGACACTAAAAGCACCATAGTAGAACACAGATGAAGCTTCTAAGTTGATGTAATAGCCAGTAAGAAGTAGTACAATTCAAGTTTTAGGTATCGATTATTGACTTTTTAGCTGGCTTTGGTGTCTTGGACATGAGCTAGGGCCTTAAGATTCTGCAAGAAAGGAGGACTAGCAACCGAGTTGCGAGGGAGAAAGTGAAAAGTGTTCATATGTAGTAAAAACCTGAGAAATACGTCCGTTTTCGTCATTTGTTATCGAATCGACGTAAAGCCAGATCGTCACATTGGCCGCTCTTCTCTCTGAAACAGTTGTACTTATCGCCTGCAAAGCTATGTCGCGTGCTGCGGTATGCGGAGACACTAAAAGCACCATTGTAGAACACAGATGAAGCTTCTATGATGATGTAATAGCCAGTAAGAAGTAGTACAATTCAAGTGTTAGGTATCGATTATTGACTTTTTAGCTGGCTTTGGTGACTTGGACATGAGCTAAGACCTTAAGATTCTGCATGAAACGAGGACTAGCAGCCGAGTTGCACGGGAGAATGTGAAAAGTGTTCATATGTAGTAAAAACCTGAGAACCCCGTCCGTTTTCGTCATTTGTTATCGAATCGACTTAAAGCCAGATCGTCACATTGGCCGCTCTTCTCTCTGAAACGGTTGTACTTATCGTCTGCAAAGCTATGTCGCGTGCTGCGGTATGCGGAGACACTAAAAGCATCATAGTAGAACACAGATGAAGCTTCTAAGTTGATGTAATAGCCAGTAAGAAGTAGTACAATTCAAGTTTTAGGTATCGATTATTGACTTTTTAGCTGCCCTTGGTGCCTTGGACATGAGCTAGGACCTTAAGATTCTGCATGAAAGGAGGACTAGCAGCCGAGTTGCAGGAGAAAATGTAAAAAGTGATCATATGTAGTAAAAGCCTGAGAATTCTGTTCGTTATCGTCATTTGTTATCGAATCGACTTAAAGCCAGATCGTCACCTTAGCCGCTCTTCTCTCTGAAACGATTGTACTTATCGACTGCAAAGCTATGTCGCGAGCTGCGGTATGCGGAGACACTAAAACCACCATAGTAAAACACAGATGAAGCTTCTAAGACGATGTAATAGTCAGTAAGAAGTAGTACAATTCAAGTTTTAGGTATCGATTATTGACTTTTTAGCTGCCCTTGGTGCCTTGGACATGAGCTAGGACCTTAAGATTCCGCATGAAAGGAGGACTAGCAGCCGAGTTGCACGGGAGAATGTGAAAAGTGTTCATATGTAGTAAAAACCTGAGAAATCCGTCCGTTTTCGTCACTTCTTATCGAATCGACTTAAAGCCAGATCGTCACATTGGCCGCTCTTCTCTCTGAAACGGTTGTACTTATCGTCTGCAAAGCTATGTCGCGTGCTGTGGTATGCGGAGACACTAAAAGCATCATAGTAGAACACAGATGAAGCTTCTAAGTTGATGTAATAGCCAGTAAGAAGTAGTACAATTCAAGTTTTAGGTATCGATTATTGACTTTTTAGGTGGCTTTGGTGCCTTGGACATGAGCTAGGACCTTAAGATTCTGCATGAAAGGAGGACTAGCAGCCGAGTTGCAGGGGAGAATGTAAAAAGTGTTCATATGTAGTAAAAACCTGAGAAATCCGTTCGTTATCGTCATTTGTTATCGAATCGACTTAAAGCCAGATCGTCACATTAGCCGCTCTTCTCTCTGAAACGGTTGTACTTATCGACTGCAAAGCTATGTCGCGTGCTGCGGTATGCGGAGACACTAAAAGCACCATAGTAGAACACAGATGAAGCTTCTAAGTTGATGTAATAGCCAGTAAGAAGTAGTACAATTCAAGTTTTAGGTATCGATTATTGACTTTTTAGGTGGGTTTGGTGCCTTGGACATGAGCTAGGACCTTAAGATTCTGCATGAAAGGAGGACTAGCAGCCGAGTTGCAGGGGAGAATGTAAAAAGTGTTCATATGTAGTAAAAACCTGAGAAATCCGTTCGTTATCGTCATTTGTTATCGAATCGACTTAAAGCCAGATCGTCACATTGGCCGCTCTTCTCTCTGAAACAATTGTACTTATCTTCTGCAAAGCTAAGTCGCGTGCTGCGGTATGTGGAGACACTAAAAGCACCATAGTAGAACACAGATGAAGCTTCTAAGTTGATGTAATAGCCAGTAAGAAGTAGTACCATTCAAGTTTTAGGTATCGTTTATTCACTTTTTAGCTGGCTTTGGTGCCTTGGACATGAGCTAGGACTTTAAGATTGTGCATGAAAGGAGGACTAGCAGCCGAGTTGCACGGGAGAATGTGAAAAGTGTTCATATGTAGTAAAAACCAGAGAAATCCGTCCGTTTTCGTCATTTGTAATCGAATCGGCTTAAAGCCAGATCGTCACATTAGCCGCAATTCTCCCTGAAACGGTTGTACTTATCGACTGCAAAGCTATGTCGCGTGCAGCGGTATGCGGAGACACTAAAAGCACCATAGTAGAACACAGATGTAGCTTCTAAGTTGATGTAATAGCCAGTAAGAAGTAGTACCATTCAAGTTTTAGGTATCGATTATTGACTTTTTAGCTGACTTTGGTGCCTTGGATATGAGTTAGGACCTTAAGATTCTGCATGAAGGAGGACTAGCAGCCGAGTGGCACGGGAGAATGTGAAAAGTGTTCATATGTAGTAAAATCCAGAGAAATCCGTCCGTGTTCGACATTTGTTATCGAATCGACTTAAAGCCAGATCGTCACATTGGCCGCTCTTCTCTCTGAAACGGTTGTACTTATCGTCTGCAAAGCTATGTCGAGTGCTGCGGCATGCGGAGACACTAAAAGCACCATAGTAGAACACAGATGAAGCTTCTAAGTAGATGTAATAGCCAGTAAGAAGTAGTACAATTCAAGTTTTAAGTATCGATTGTTGACTTTTTACCCTTCTTTGGTGCCTTGGGCATGAGCTAGGATCTTAAGATTTTGCATGATAGGAGGTCTAGCAGCCGCGTTGCACGTGAGAATGTGAAAAGTGTTCATATGTAGTAAAAACCTGAGAAATCCGTCCGTTTTCGTCATTTGTTGTCGAATCGACTTTAAGCCAGATCGTCACATTGGCCGCTCTTCTCTTTGAAACGGTTGTACTTATCGACTGCAAAGCTATGTCGCGTGCTGCAGTATGCGGAGACACTAAAAGCACCATAGTAGAACACAGATGAAGCTTCTAAGTTGATGTAATAGCCAGTAAGAAGTAGTACAATTCAAGTTGTAGATATCGATTATTGACTTTCTAGCTGGCTTTGGTGCCTTGGACATGAGCTAGGACCTTAAGATTCTGCATGAAAGCAGGACTAGCAGCCGAGTTGAACGGGAGAATGTGAAAAGTGTTCCTATGTAGTAATAACCTGAGAAATCCGTTCGTTATCGTCATTTGTTATCGAATCGACCTAAAGCCAGAACGTCACATTAGCCGCTCTTCTCCCTGAAACGGTTGTACTTATCGACTGCAAAGCTATGTCGCGTGCTGCGGTATGCGGAGACACTAAAAGCACCATAGTAGAACGCAGATGCAGCTTCTAAGATGATGCAATAGTCATTAAGAAGTAGTACAATTCCAGTTTTAGGTATCGATTATTGACTTTTTAGCTGGCTTTCGTGCCTTGGACATGAGTTAGGACCTTAAGATTCTGCAAGAAAGGAGGTCTAGAAGCCGAGTTGTACGGGAGAATGTGAAAAGTGTTCATATGTAGTAAAAACCTGAGAAATCCGTCCGTTTTCGTCATTTGTTATCGAACGACTTAAAGCCAGATCGTCACATTGGCCGCTCTTCTCTCTGACACATTTGTACTTATCTTCTGCAAAGCTATGTCGCGTGCTGCGGTATGTGGAGACACTAAAAGCACCATAGTAGAACACAGATGAAGCTTCTAAGTTGATGTAATAGAGAGTAAGAAGTAGTACCATTCAAGTTTTAGGTATCGATTATTCACTTTTTAGCTGGCTTTGGTGCCTTGGACATGAGCTAGGACCTTAAGATTCTGCATGAAAGGAGGACTAGCAGCCGAGTTTCATGGGAGAATGTGAAAAGTGTCCATGTGTAGTAAAAACCTGAGATATCCGTCCGTTTTCGTCATTTCTTATCGAATCGACTTAAAGCCAGATCGTCACATTGGCCGCTCTTCTCTCTGAAACGGTTGTACTTTTCGTCTGCAAAGCTATGTCGCGTGCTGCGCTATGCGGAGACACTAAAAGCGTCATGGTAGAACACAGATGAAGCTTCTAAGTTGATGTAATAGCCAGTAAGAAGTAGTACAATTAAAGTTTTAGGTATCGATTATTGACTTTTTAGCTGCCCTTGGTTTCTTGGACATGAGCTAGGACCTTAAGACTATGCATGAAATTAGGACTAGCAGCCGATTTGCACGGGAGAATGTAAAAAGTGTTCATATGTAGTAAAAACCTGAGAAATCCGTCCGTTTTCGTCATTTGTTATCGAATCGACTTAAAGCAAGATCGTCACATTAGCCGCAATTCTCTCTGAAACGGTTGTACTTATCGACTGCAAAGCTATGTCGCGTGCTGCGGTATGCGGAGACACTAAAAGCACCATAGTAGAACACAGATGAAGCTTCTAAGTTGATGTAATAGCCAGTAAGAAGTAGTACAATTCAAGTTTTAGGTATCGATTGTTGCTTCTAACCCTTCTTTGGTGCCTTGGGCATGAGCTAGGAACTTAAGATTTTGCATGATAGGAGGTCTAGCAGCCGCGTTGCACGTGAGAATGTGAAAAGTGTTCATATGTAGTAAAAACCTGAGAAATCCGTCCGTTTTCGTCATTTGTTGTCGAATCGTCTTAAAGCCAGATCGTCACATTGGCCGCTCTTCTCTTTGAAACGGTGGTACTTATCGTCTGCCAAGCTACGTGTCGTGCTGCGGTATGCGGAGACACTAAAAGCACCATAGTAGAACACAGATGAAGCTTCTAAGTTGATGTAATATCCAGTAAGAAGTAGTACAATTCAAGTTGTAGGTATCGATTATTGACTTTTTAGCTGCCCTTGGTTCCTTGGACATGAGCTAGGACCTTAAGATTCTGCATGAAAGGAGGACTAGCAGCCGAGTTGCACGGGAGAATGTAAAAAGTGTTCATATGTAGTAAAAACCTGAGAAATCTGTCCGTTATCGTCATTTGTTATCGAATCGACCTAAAGCAAGATCGTCACATTAGCCGCTCTTCTCTCTGAAACGGTTGTACTTATCGACTGCAAAGCTATGTCGCGTGCTGCGGTATGCGGAGACACTAAAAGCACCATAGTAGAACGCAGATGAAGCTTCTAAGATGATGTAATAGTCAGTAAGAAGTAGTACAATTCAAGTTTTAAGTATCGATTATTGACTTTTTAGCTGACTTTGGTGCCTTGGACATGAGTTAGGACCTTAAGATTCTGCATGACCGGAGGTCTAGCAGGCGAGTTGTACGGGAGAATGTGAAAAGTGTTCATATGTAGTAAAAACCAGAGAAATCCGTCCGTTTTCGTCATTTGTAATCGAATCGACTTAAAGCCAGATCGTCACATTAGCCGCAATTCTCTCTGAAACGGTTGTACTTATCGACTGCAAAGCTATGTCGCGTGCAGCGGTATGCGGAGACACTAAAAGCACCATAGTAGAACACAGATGTAGCTTCTAAGTTGATGTAATAGCCAGTAAGAAGTAGTACCATTCAAGTTTTAGGTATCGATTATTGACTTTTTAGCTGGCTTTGGTGCCTTGGACATGAGCTAGGACCTTAAGATTCTGCATGAAAGGAGGACTAGCAGCCGAGTTGCACGGGAGAATGTGAAAAGTGTTCATATGTAGTAAAAACCAGAGAAATCCGTCCGTGTTCGACATTTGTTATCGAATCGACTTAAAGCCAGATCGTCACATTGGCCGCTCTTCTCTCTGAAACGGTTGTACTTATCGTCTGCAAAGCTATGTCGATTGCTGCGGTTTGCGGAGACACTAAAAGCACCATAGTAAAACACAGATGAAGCTTCCAAGTTGATGTAATAGCCAGTAAGAAGTAGTACAATTCAAGTTTTAAGTATCGATTGTTGACTTCTTACACTTCTTTGGTGCCTTGGGCATGAGCCAGGAACTTAAGATTTTGCATAATAGGAGGTCTAGCAGCCGCGTTGCACGTGAGAATGTGAAAAGTGTTCATATGTAGTAAAAACCTGAGAAATCGGTCCGTTTTCGTCATTTGTTGTCGAATCGACTTAAAGCCAGATAGTCACATTGGCCGCTCTTCTCTCTGAAACGGTTGTACTTATCGTCTGCAAAGCTATGTCGCGTGCTGCGGTATGCGGAGACACTAAAAGCATCATAGTAGAACACAGATGAAGCTTCTAAGTTGATGTAATAGCCAGTAAGAAGTAGTACCATTCAAGTTTTAGGTATCGATTATTGACTTTTTAGCTGGCTTTGGTGCCTTGGACATGAGCTAGGACCTTAAAATTCTGCATGAGAGGAGGACTAGCAGCCGAGTTGCACGGGAGAATGTAAAAAGTGTTCATATGTAGTAAAAACCTGAGAAATCCGTTCGTTATCGTCATTTGTTATCGAATCGACTTAAAGCCAGATCGTCACATTAGCCGCTCTTCTCTCTGAAACGGTTGTACTTATCGACTGCAAAGCTATGTCGCGTGCTGCAGTATGCGGAGACCCTAAAAGCACCATAGTAGAACACAGATGAAGCTTCTAAGATGATGTAATAGTCAGTAAGAAGTAGTACAAAAAAAGTTATAAGTATCGATTATTGACTTTTTAGCTGACTTTGGTGCCTTGGATATGAGTTAGTACCTTAAGATTCTGCATGAAAGGAGGTCTAGCAGCCGAGTTGTACGGGAGAATTTGAAAAGTGTTCTTATGTAGTAAAAACCTGAGAAATCCGTCCGTTTTCGTCATTTGTTATCGAATCGACTTAAAGCCAGATCGTCACATTAGCCGCAATTCTCTCTGAAACGGTTGTACTTATCGACTGCAAAGCTATGTCGCGTGCTGCGGTATGCGGAGACACTAAAAGCACCATAGTAGAACACAGATGAAGCTTCTAAGTTGATGTAATAGCCAGTAAGAAGTAGTACCATTCAAGTTTTAGGTATCGATTATTGACTTTTTAGCTGGCTTTGGTGCCTTGCACATGAGCTAGGACCTTAAGATTCTGCATGAAAGGAGGACTAGCAGCCGAGTTGCACGGGAGAATGTGAAAAGTGTTCATATGTAGTAAAATCCAGAGAAATCCGTCCGTGTTCGACATTTGTTATCGAATCGACTTAAAGCCAGATCGTCACATTGGCCGCTCTTCTCTCTGAAACGGTTGTACTTATCGACTGCAAAGCTATGTCGCGTGCTGCGGCATGCGGAGACACTAAAAGCACCATAGTAGAACACAGATGAAGCTTCTAAGTAGATGTAATAGCCAGTAAGAAGTAGTACAATTCAAGTTTTAAGTACCGATTGTTGACTTTTTACCCTTCTTTGGTGCCTTGGGCATGAGCTAGGAACTTAAGATTTTGCATGATAGGAGGTCTAGCAGCCGCGTTGCACGTGAGAATGTGAAAAGTGTTCATATGTAGTAAAAACCTAGAAATCCGTCCGTTTTCGTCATTTGTTGTCGAATCGACTTTAAGCCAGATCGTCACATTGGCCGCTCTTCTCTCTGAAACATTTGTACTTATCTTCTGCAAAGCTATGTCGCGTGCTGCGGTATGTGGAGACACTAAAAGCACCATAGTAGAACACAGATGAAGCTTCTAAGATGATGTAATAGTCATTAAGAAGTAGTACAATTCCAGTTTTAGGTATCGATTATTGACTTTTTAGCTGGCTTTCTTGCCTTGGACATGAGTTAGGACCTTAAGATTCTGCATGAAAGGAGGTCTAGAAGCCGAGTTGTACGGGAGAATGTGAAAAGTGTTCATATGTAGTAAAAACCTGAGAAATCCGTCCGTTTTCGTCATTTGTTTTCGAACGACTTAAAGCCAGATCGTCACATTGGCCGCTCTTCTCTCTGAAACATTTGTACTTATCTTCTGCAAAGCTATGTCGCGTGCTGCGGTATGTGGAGACACTAAAAGCACCATAGTAGAACACAGATGAAGCTTCTAAGTTGATGTAATAGAGAGTAAGAAATAGTACCATTCAAGTTTTAGGTATCGATTATTCACTTTTTAGCTGGCTTTGGTGCCTTGGACATGAGCTAGGACCTTAAGATTCTGCATGAAAGGAGGACTAGCAGCCGAGTTTCATGGGAGAATGTGAAAAGTGTCCATGTGTAGTAAAAACCTGAGATATCCGTCCGTTTTCGTCATTTCTTATCGAATCGACTTAAAGCCAGATCGTCACATTGGCCGCTCTTCTCTCTGAAACGGTTGTACTTTTCGTCTGCAAAGCTATGTCGCGTGCTGCGGTATGCGGAGACACTAAAAGCGTCATAGTAGAACACAGATGAAGCTTCTAAGTTGATGTAATAGCCAGTAAGAAGTAGTACAATTAAAGTTTTAGGTATCGATTATTGACTTTTTAGCTGCCCTTGGTTTCTTGGACATGAGCTAGGACCTTAAGATTCTGCATGAAATTAGGACTAGCAGCCGATTTGCACGGGAGAATGTAAAAAGTGTTCATATGTAGTAAAAACCTGAGAAATCCGTCCGTTTTCGTCATTTGTTATCGAATCGACTTAAAGCAAGATCGTCACATTAGCCGCAATTCTCTCTGAAACGGTTGTACTTATCGACTGCAAAGCTATGTCGCGAGCTGCGGTATGCGGAGACACTAAAAGCACCATAGTAGAACACAGATGAAGCTTCTAAGTTGATGTAATAGCCAGTAAGAAGTAGTACAATTCAAGTTTTAGGTATCGATTGTTGCTTCTAACCCTTCTTTGGTGCCTTGGGCATGAGCTAGGAACTTAAGATTTTGCATGATAGGAGGTCTAGCAGCCGCGTTGCACGTGAGAATGTGAAAAGTGTTCATATGTAGTAAAAACCTGAGAAATCCGTCCGTTTTCGTCATTTGTTGTCGACTCGACTTAAAGCCAGATCGTCACATTGGCCGCTCTTCTCTTTGAAACGGTGGTACTTATCGTCTGCCAAGCTACGTGTCGTGCTGCGGTATGCGGAGACACTAAAAGCACCATAGTAGAACACAGATGAAGCTTCTAAGTTGATGTAATATCCAGTAAGAAGTAGTACAATTCAAGTTGTAGGTATCGATTATTGACTTTTTAGCTGCCCTTGGTTCCTTGGACATGAGCTAGGACCTTAAGATTCTGCATGAAAGGAGGACTAGCAGCCGAGTTGCACGGGAGAATGTAAAAAGTGTTCATATGTAGTAAAAACCTGAGAAATCTGTCCGTTATCGTCATTTGTTATCGAATCGACCTAAAGCCAGATCGTCACATTAGCCGCTCTTCTCTCTGAAACGGTTGTACTTATCGACTGCAAAGCTATGTCGCGTGCTGCAGTATGCGGAGACCCTAAAAGCACCATAGTAGAACACAGATGAAGCTTCTAAGATGATGTAATAGTCAGTAAGAAGTAGTACAATTAAAGTTATAAGTATCGATTATTGACTTTTTAGCTGACTTTGGTGCCTTGGATATGAGTTAGGACCTTAAGATTCTGCATGAAAGGAGGTCTAGCAGCCGAGTTGTACGGGAGAATTTGAAAAGTGTTCTTATGTAGTAAAAACCTGAGAAATCCGTCCGTATTCGTCATTTGTTATCGAATCGACTTAAAGCCAGTTCGTCACATTAGCCGCAATTCTCTCTGAAACGGTTGTACTTATCGACTGCAAAGCTATGTCGCGTGCTGCGGTATGCGGAGACACTAAAAGCACCATAGTAGAACACAGATGAAGCTTCTAAGTTGATGTAATAGCCAGTAAGAAGTAGTACCATTCAAGTTTTAGGTATCGATTATTGACTTTTTAGCTGGCTTTGGTGCCTTGCACATGAGCTAGGACCTTAAGATTCTGCATGAAAGGAGGACTAGCAGCCGATTTGCACGGGAGAATGTGAAAAGTGTTCATATGTAGTAAAATCCAGAGAAATCCGTCCGTGTTCGACATTTGTTATCGAATCGACTTAAAGCCGGATCGTCACATTGGCCGCTCTTCTCTCTGAAACGGTTGTACTTATCGTCTGCAAAGCTATGTCGAGTGCTGCGGCATGCGGAGACACTAAAAGCACCATAGTAGAACACAGATGAAGCTTCTAAGTAGATGTAATAGCCAGTAAGAAGTAGTACAATTCAAGTTTTAAGTATCGATTGTTGACTTTTTACCCTTCTTTGGTGCCTTGGGCATGAGCTAGGAACTTAAGATTTTGCATGATAGGAGGTCTAGCAGCCGCGTTGCACGTGAGAATGTGAAAAGTGTTCCTATGTAGTAAAAACCTGAGAAATCCGTTCGTTATCGTCATTTGTTATCGAATCGACCTAAAGCCAGAACGTCACATTAGCCGCTCTTCTCCCTGAAACGGTTGTACTTATCGACTGCAAAGCTATGTCGCGTGCTGCGGTATGCGGAGACACTAAAAGCACCATAGTAGAACGCAGATGAAGCTTCTAAGATGTGGTAATAGTCATTAAGAAGTAGTACAATTCCAGTTTTAGGTATCGATTATTGACTTTTTAGCTGGCTTTCGTGCCTTGGACATGAGTTAGGACCTTAAGATTCTGCATGAAAGGAGGTCTAGAAGCCGAGTTGTACGGGAGAATGTGAAAAGTGTTCATATGTAGTAAAAACCTGAGAAATCCGTCCGTTTTCGTCATTTGTTATCGAACGACTTAAAGCCAGATCGTCACATTGGCCGCTCTTCTCTCTGAAACATTTGTACTTATCTTCTGCAAAGCTATGTCGCGTGCTGCGGTATGCGGAGACACTAAAAGCGTCATAGTAGAACACAGATGAAGCTTCTAAGTTGATGTAATAGCCAGTAAGAAGTAGTACAATTCAAGTTTTAGGTATCGATTATTGATTTTTTAGCTGCCCTTGGTTCCTTGGACATGAGCTAGGACCTTAAGATTCTGCATGAAATTAGGACTAGCAGCCGATTTGCACGGGAGAATGTAAAAAGTGTTCATATGTAGTAAAAACCTGAGAAATCCGTCCGTTTTCTTCATTTGTTATCGAATCGACTTAAAGCCAGATCGTCACATTAGCCGCAATTCTCTCTGAAACGGTTGTACTTATCGACTGCAAAGCTATGTCGCGTGCTGCGGTATGCGGAGACACTAAAAGCACCATAGTAGAACACAGATGAAGCTTCTAAGTTGATGTAATAGCCAGTAAGAAGTAGTACCATTCAAGTTTTAGGTATCGATTATTGACTTTTTAGCTGGCTTTGGTGCTTTGGACATGAGCTAGGACCTTAAGATTCTGCATGAAAGGAGGACTAGCAGCCGAGTTGCACGGGAGAATGTGAAAAGTGTTCATATGTAGTAAAAACCAGAGAAATCCGTCCGTGTTCAACATTTGTTATCGAATCGACTTAAAGCCAGATCGTCACATTAGCCGCTCTTCTCCCTGAAACGGTTGTACTTATCGACTGCAAAGCTATGTCGCGTGCTGCGGTATGCGGAGACACTAAAAGCACCATAGTAGAACGCAGATGAAGCTTCTAAGATGATGTAATAGTCATTAAGAAGTAGTACAATTCCAGTTTTAGGTATCGATTATTGACTTTTTAGCTGAGTTTGGTGCCTTGGACATGAGTTATGACCTTAAGATTCTGCATGAAAGGAGGTCTAGAAGCCGAGTTGCACGGGAGAATGTGAAAAGTGTTCTTATGTCGTAAAAACCTGAGAAATGCGTCCATTTCCGCCATTTGTTATCGAATCGACTTAATGCCAGATCGTCACATTGGCCGCTCTTCTCTCTGAAACGGTTGTACTTATCGTCTGCAAAGCTATGTCGCGTGCTGCGGTATGCGGAGACACTAAAATCACCATAGTAGAACACAGATGAAACTTCTAAGTTGAAGTAATATATAGTAGGATGTAGTACAAATCACGTCTTAGGTATCGATTATTGACTTTTTACCATTCTTTGGTGCCTTGGACCTGAGCTAGGACCTTAAAATTCTGCATGAACGGAGGACTAGCAGCCGAGTTGCACGGGAGAATGTGAAAAGTGTTCATATGTAGTAAAAACCTTAGAAATCCGTTCGTTATCGTCATTGTTATCGAATCGACTTAAAGCCAGATCGTCACATTAGCCGCTCTTCACTCTGAAACGGTTGTACTTATCGACTTCAAAGCTATGTCGCGTGCTCCGAGATGCGGAGACACTAAAAGCACCATAGTAGAACACAGATGAAGCTTCTAAGTAGATGTAATAGCCAGTAAGAAGTAGTACAATTCAAGTTTTAGGTATCGGTTATTGACTTTTTACCCTTCTTTGGTGCCTTGGACATGTACTAGGAAATTAAGATTTTGCATGAAGGAGGATTAGCAGCCGAGTTGCACGGGAGAATGTGAAAAGTGTTCATATGTAGTAAAAACCTGAGACATCCGTCCGTTTTCGTCATTTGTTATCGAATCGACTTAAAGCCAGATCGTCACATTGGCCGCTCTTCTCTCTGAAACGGTTGTACTTATCGTCTGCAAAGCTATGTGGCGTTCTGCGGTATGCGGAGACAGTAAAAGCACCATAGTAGAACACAGATGATGCTTCTAAGTTGATGTAATAGCCAGTAAGATATAGTACAATTCAAGTTTTAGGTATCGATTATTGACTTTTTAGCTGGCTTTGGTGCCTTGGACATGAGCTAGGACCTTAAGATTCTGCATGAAAGGAGGACTGGCAGCCGATTTGCACGGGAGAATGTGAAAAGTGTTCATATGTAGTAAAAACCTGAGAAATCCGTCCGTTTTCGTCATTTGTTATCGAATCGACTTAAAGCCAGATCGTCACATTGGCCGCTCTTCTCTCTGAAACGGTTGTACTTATCGATTGCAAAGCTATGTCGCGTGCTGCGGTATGCGGACACACTAAAAGCACCATAGTAGAACACAGATGAAGCTTCTAAGTTGATGTAATAGCCAGTAAGAAGTAGTACAATTCAAGTTTTAGGTATTGAATATTGACTTTTTAGCTGGCTTTGGTGCCTTGGACTTGAGCTAGGACCTTAAGATTCTGCATGAAAGGAGGACTAGCAGCCGAGTTGCACAGGAGAATGTGAAAAGTGTTCATATGTAGTAAAAACCTGAGAAATCCGTCCGTTTTCGTCATTTGTTATCGAATCGACTTAAAGCCAGATCGTCACATTGGCCGCTCTTCTCTCTGAAACGGTTGTACTTATCGTCTGGAAAGCTATGTCGCGTGCTGCGGTATGTGGAGACACTAAAAGCACCATAGTAAAACACAGATGAAGCTTCTAAGTTGATGTAATAGCCAGTAAGAAGTAGTACAATTCAAGTTTTAGGTATCGTTTATTGACTCTTTAGCTGGCTTTGGTGCCTTGGACATGAGCTAGGACCTTAAGATTCTGCATGAAAGGAGGACTAGCAGCCGAGTTGAACGGGAGAATGTGAAAAGTGTTCATATTTAGTAAAAACCTGAGAAATCCGTCCGTTTTCGTCATTTGTTATCGAATCGACTTTAAGCCAGATCGTCACATTGGCCGCTCTTCTCTCCGAAACACTTGTACTTATCGTCTGCAAAGCTATGTCGCGTGCTACGGTATGCTGATACACTAAAAGCACCATAGTAGAACACAGATGAAGCTTCTAAGTTGATGTAATAGCCAGTAAGAAGTAGTACAATTCAAGTTTTAGGTATCGATTATTGACCTTTTAGCTGGCTTTGGTGCCTTGGACATGAGCTAATACCTTAACATTCTGCATGAAAATAGGGATAGCAGCCGATTTGCACGGGAGAATGTGAAAAGAGTTCATATGTAGTAAAAACCTGAGTAATCCGTCCGTTTTCGTCATTTGTTATCGAATCGACTTAAACCCAGATCGTCACATTGGCCGCTCTTCTCTCTGAAACGGTTGTACTTATCGATTGCAAAGCTATGTCGCGTGCTGCGGTATGCAGAGACACTTAAAGCACCATAGTAGAACACAGATGAAACTTCTAAGTTGATGTAATAGCCAGTAAGAAGTAGTACAATACAAGTTTTAGTTATAGATTATTGACGTTTTAGCTGGCTTTGGTGCCTTGGACATGAGCTAGGACCTTAAGATTCTGCATGAAAGGAGGACTAGCAGCCTAGTTGCACGGGAAAATGTGATAAGTGTTCAAATGTAGTAAAAACCTGAGAAATCCGTCCGTTTTCGTCATTTGTTATCGAATCGACTTAAAGTCAGATCGTCACATTGGCCGCTCTTCTCTCTGAAACGCTCGTAGTTATCGTCTGCAAAGCTATGTCGCGTGCTGCGGTATGCGGAGACACTAAAAGCACCATAGTAGAACACAGATGAAGCTTCTAAGTTGATGTAATACAAAGGAAGAAGTAGTACAATTCAAGTTTTAGGTATCGATTATTGACTTTTTAGCTGGCTTTGGTGCCTTGCACATGAGCTAGGACCTTAAGATTCTGCATGAAAGGAGGACTAGCAGCCGAGTTGCACGGGGGAATGTGAAAAGTGTTCATACGTAGTAAAAACATGAGATATCCGTCCGTTTTCGTCATTAGTTATCGAATCGACTTCAAGCCAGATCGTCACATTGGCCGCTCTTCTCTCTGAAAAAGTTGTACTTATCGTCTGCAAAGCTATGTCGCGTGCTGCGGTATGCGGACACACTAAAAGCACCATAGTAGAACACAGATGAAGCTTCTAAGTTGATGTAATAGCCAGTAAGAAGTAGTACAATTCAAGTTTTAGGTATCGGTTATTGACTTTTTACCCCTCTTTGGTGCCTTGGACATCAGCTAGGAAATTAAGATTTTGCATGAAGGAGGACTAGCAGCCGAGTTGCACGGGAGAATGTGAATAGTGTTCATATGTAGTAAAAACCTGAGACATCCGTCCGTTTTCGTCATTTGTTATCGAATCGACTTAAAGCCAGATCGTCACATTGGCCGCTCTTCTCTCTGAAACGGTTGTACTTATCGATTGCAAAGCTATGTCGCGTGCTGCGGTATGCGGACACACTAAAAGCACCATAGTAGAACACAGATGAAGCTTCTAAGTTGATGTAATAGCCAATAAGATGTAGTACAATTCAAGTTTTAGGTATCGATTATTGACTTTTTAGCTGGCTTTGGTGCCTTGGACATGAGCTAGGACCTTAAGGTTCTGCATGAAAGGAGGACTAGCAGCCGAGTTGCACGGGAGAATGTGAAAAGTGTTCATACGTAGTAAAAACCTGAGAAATCCGTCCGTTTTCGTCATTTGTTATCGAATCGACTTAAAGCCAGATCGTCACATTGGCCGCTCTTCTCTCTGAAACGGTTGTACTTATCGTCTGCAAAGCTATGTGGCGTTCTGCGGTATGCGGAGACAGTAAAAGCACCATAGTAGAACACAGATGATGCTTCTAAGTTGATGTAATAGCCAGTAAGAAGTAGTACAATTCAAGTTTTAGGTATCGATTATTGACTTTTTAGCTGGCTTTGGTGCCTTGGACATGAGCTAGGACCTTAAGATTCTGCATGAAAGGAGGACTAGCAGCCGAGTTGCACGGGGGAATGTGAAAAGTGTTCATATGTAGTAAAAACCTGAGAAATCCGTCCGTTTTCGTCATTTGTTATCGAATCGACTTAAAGCCAGATCGTCTCATTGGCCGCTCTTCTCTCTGAAACGGTTGTACTTATCGTCTGCGAAACTATGTCGCGTGCTGCGGTATGCGGGGACACTAAAATCACCATAGTAGAACACAGATGAAGCTTCTAAGTTATGTAATAGCCAGTAAGATGTAGTACAATTCAAGTTTTAGGTATCGATTATTGACTTTTTAGCTGGCTTTGGTGCCTTGGACATGAGCTAGGACCTTAAGATTCTGCATGAAAGGAGGACTAGCAGCCGAGTTGCACGGGGGAATGTGAAAAGTGTTCATATGTAGTAAAAACCTGAGAAATCCGTCCGTTTTCGTCATTTGTTATCGAATCTACTTAAAGCCAGATCGTCACATTGGCCGCTCTTCTTCTCTGAAACGGTTGTACTTATCGTGTGCAAACCTATGTCGCGTATTGCGGTATGCGGAGACAGTAAAAGCACCATAGTAGAACACAGATGAAGCTTCTAATTTGATGTAATAGCCAGTAAGAAGTAGTACAATTCAAGTTTTAGGTATCGATTATTGACTTTTTAGCTGGCTTTGGTGCCTTGGACATGAGCTAGGACCTTAAGCTTCTGCATGAAAGGAGGATTAGCAGCGGAGTTGCACGGGAGAATATGAAAAGTGTTCATATGTAGTAAAAACCTAGAAGTCCGTCCGTTTTCGACATTTGTTATCGAATCTTCTTCAAGCCAGATCGTCACATTGGCCGCTCTTCTCTCTGAAACGGTTGTACTTATCGTCTGCAAAGCTATGTCGCGTGCTGCGGTATTCTGAGACACTAAAAGCACCATAGTAGGACACAGATGAAGCTTCTAAGTTGATGTAATAGCCAGTAAGAAGTAGTACAATTCAAGTTTTAGGTATCGATTATTGACTTTTTAGCTGGCTTTGGTGCCTTGGACATGAGCTAGGACCTTAAGATTCTGCATGAAAGGAGGACTAGCAGCCGATTTGCACGGGAGAATGTGAAAAGTGTTCATATGTAGTAAGAACCTGAGAAATCCTTCCGGTTTCGTCATTTGTTATCGAATCGACGTAAAGCCAGATCGTCACATTGGCCGCTCTTCTCTCTGAAACGGTAGTACTTATCGTCTGCAAAGATATGTCGCGTGCTGCGGTATGCGGAGACACTAAAAGCACCATAGTAGGACACAGATGAAGCTTCTAAGTTGATGTAATAGCCAGTAAGAAGTAGTACAATTCAAGTTTTAGGTATCGATTATTGACTTTTTAGCTGGCTTTGGTGCCTTGGACATGAGCTAGGACCTTAAGATTCTGCATGAAAGGAGGACTGGCAGCCGATTTAAACGGGAGAATGTGAAAAGTGTTCATATGTAGAAAAAACCTGAGAAATCCGTCCGTTTTCGTCATTTGTTATCGAATCGACTTAAAGCCAGATCGTCACATTGGCCGCTCTTCTCTCTGAAACTCTTGTACTTATCGTCTGCAAAGCTATGTCGCGTGCTGCGGTATGCGGAGACACTAAAAGCACCAAAGTAGAACACAGATGAAGCTTCTAAGTTGTTGTAATAGCCAGGAAGAAGTAGTACAATTCAAGTTTTAGATATCGTTTATTGACTTTTTAGCTGGCTTTGGTGCCTTGGACATGAGCTAGGACCTTAAAATTCTGCATGAAAGGAGGACTACCAGCCGATTTGCATGCGAGAATGTGAAAAGTGTTTATATGTAGTACAAACCCGATAAATCCGTCCGTTTTCGTCATTTGTTATCGAATCGACTTAAAGCCAGATCGTCAAATTAGCTGCTCTTCTCTCTGAAACGGTTGTACTTATCGATTGCAAAGCTATGTCGCGTGCTGCGGTATGCGGAGACACTAAAAGCACCATAGTAGAACACAGATGAAGCTTCTACGTTGATGTAATAGCCAGTAAGAAGTAGTACAGTTCAAGTTTTAGGTATCGATTATTGACTTTTTAGCTGGCTTTGGTGCCTTGGACATGAGCTACGACCTTAACATTCTGCATGTAAGGAGGACTAGCAGCCCAGTTGCACGGGAGAATGTGAAAAGTGTTCATATGTAGTAAAAACCTGAGAAATCCATACGTTATCGTCATTTGTTATCGAATCGACTTAAAGCCAGATCGTCACATTGGCCGCTCTTCTCTCTGAAACACTTGTACTTATCGTCTGCAAAGCTATGTGGCGTTCTGCGGTATGCTGAGACACTAAAAGCACCATAGTAGAACACAGATGAAGCTTCTAAGTTGATGTAATAGCCAGTAAGAAGTAGTACAATTCAAGTTTTAGGTATTGAATATTGAATTTTTAGCTGGCTTTGGTGCCTTGGACATGAGCTAGGACCTTAAGATTCTGCATGAAAAGAGGACGAGGAGCCAAGTTGCACGGGAGAATGTGAAAAGTGTTCATATGTAGTAAAAACCTGAGAAATCGGTCCGTTTTCGTCACTTGTTATCGAATCGACTTAAAGCCAGATCGTCTCATTGGCCGCTCTTCTCTCAGAAACGGTTGTACTTATCGTCTGCAAAGCTATGTCGCGTGCTGCGGTATGCGGAGACACTAAAATCACCATAGTAGAACACAGATGAAGCTTACAAGTTGATGTAATAGCCAGTAAGAAGTAGTACAATTCAAGTTTTAGGTATCGATTATTGACTTTTCAGCTGGCTTTGGTACCTTTGACATGAGCTAGAACCTTAAGATTCTGCATGAAAGGAGGACTAGCAGCCGAGTGTAACGGGAGAATGTGAAAAATGTTCATATGTAGAAAAAACCTGAGACATCCGTCCGTTTACGTCATTCGTTATCGAATATACTTAAAACCAGATTGTCACATTGGCCGCTCTTCTCTCTGAAACGGTTGTACTTATCGTCTGCAAAGCTATGTCGCGTGCAGCGGTATGCGGAGACAGTAAAAGCACCATAGTAGAACACAGATGATGCTTCTAAGTTGATGTAATTGCCAGTAAGATATAGTACAATTCAAGTATTAGGTATCGATTATTGACTTTTTAGCTGGCTTTGGTGCCTTGGACATGAGCTAGGACCTTAAGATTCTGCATGAAAGGAGGACTGGCAGCCGATTTGCACGGGAGAATGTGAAAAGTGTTCATATGTAGTAAAAACCTGAGAAATCCGTCCGTTTTCGTCATTAGTTATCGAATCGACTTCAAGCCAGATCGTCACATTGGCCGCTCTTCTCTCTGAAAAAGTTGTACTTATCGTCTGCAAAGCTATGTCGCGTGCTGCGGTATGCGGACACACTAAAAGCACCATAGTAGAACACAGATGAAGCTTCTAAGTTGATGTAATAGACAGTAAGAAGTAGTACAATTCAAGTTTTAGGTATCGGTTATTGACTTTTTACCCCATCTTTGGTGCCTTGGACATGAGCTAGGAAATTAAGATTTTGCATGAAGGAGGACTAGCAGCCGAGTTGCACGGGAGAATGTGAATAGTGTTCATATGTAGTAAAAACCTGAGACATCCGTCCGTTTTCGTCATTTGTTATCGAATCGACTTAAAGCCAGATCGTCACATTGGCCGCTCTTCTCTCTGAAAAGGTTGTACTTATCGTCTGCAAAGCTATGTGGCGTTCTGCGGTATGCGGAGACAGTAATAGCCCCATATTAGAACACAGATGATGCTTCTAAGTTGATGTAATAGCCAGTAAGATATAGTACAATTCAAGTTTTAGGTATCGATTATTGACTTTTTAGCTGGCTTTGGTGCCTTGGACATGAGCTAGGACCTTAAGATTCTGCATGAAAGGAGGACTGGCAGCCGATTTGCACGGGAGAATGTGAAAAGTGTTCAAATGTAGTAAAAACCTGAGAAATCCGTCCGTTTTCGTCATTTGTTATCGAATCGACTTAAAGCCAGATCGTCACATTGGCCGCTCTTCACTCTGAAACGGTTGTACTTATTGTCTGCAAAGCTATGTGGCGTTCTGCGGTATGCGGAGACAGTAAAAGCACCATATTAGAACACAGATGATGCTTCTAAGTTGATGTAATAGCTAGTAAGATATAGTACAATTCAAGTTTTAGGTATCGATTATTGACTTTTTAGCTGGCTTTGGTGCCTTGGACATGAGCTAGAACCTTAAGATTCTGCATGAAAGGAGGACTGGCAGCCGATTTGCACGGGAGAATGTGAAAAGTGTTCAAATGTAGTAAAAACCTGAGAAATCCGTCCGTTTTCGTCATTAGTTATCGAATCGACTTCAAGCCAGATCGTCACATTGGCCGCTCTTCTCTCCGAAACACTAGTACTTATCGTCTGCAAAGCTATGTCGCGTGCTACGGTATGCTGATACACTAAAAGCACCATAGTAGAACACAGATGAAGCTTCTATGTTGATGTAATAGCCAGGAAGAAGTAGTACAATTCAAGTTTTAGGTATCGATTAATGACCTTTTAGCTGGCTTTGGTGCCTTGGACATGAGCTAGGACCTTAACATTCTGCATGAAAATAGGAATAGCAGCCGATTTGCACGGGAGAATGTGAAAAGTGTTCATATGTAGTAAAAATCTGAGAAATCCGTACGTTTTCGTCATTTGTTATCGAATCGACTTAAAGCCAGATCGTCACATTGGCCGTTCTTCTCTCTAAAACGGTTGTACTTATCGATTGCAAAGCTATGTCGCGTGCTGCGGTATGCGGAGACACTAAAAGCACCATAGTAGAACACAGATGAAGCTTCTAAGTTGATGTAATACAAAGGAAGAAGTAGTACAATTCAAGTTTTAGGTATCGATTAATGACTTTTTAGCTGGCTTTGGTGCCTTGGACATGAGCTAGGCCTTAACATTCTGCATGAAAGGAGGACTAGCAGCCGATTTGCACGGGAGAATGTGAAAAGTCTTCACATGTAGTAAAAACCCGAGAAATCCGTTCGTATTCGTCATTTGTTATCGAATCGACTTAAAGCCAGATCGTCAAATTGGCCGCTCTTCTCTCTGAAACGGTTGTACTTATCGACTGCAAAACTATGTCGCGTGCTGCGGTATGCGGAGACACTAAAAGCACCATAGTAGAACGCAGATGAAGCTTCTAAGTTGATGTAATAGCCAGTAAGAAGTAGTACAATTCAAGTTTTAGGTATTGAATATTGAATTTTTAGCTGGCTTTGGTGCCTTGGACATGAGCTAGGACCTTAATATTCTGCATGAAAGGAGGACTAGCATCCGAGTTGCACGGGAGAATGTGAAAAGTGTTAAATGTAGTAAAAACCTGAGAAATCCGTCCGTTTTCGTCATTTGTTATCGAATCGACTTAAAGCCTGATCGTCACATTGGCCGCTCTTCTCTCTGAAACGGTTGTACTTATCGTCTGCAAAGCTATGTTGCGTGCTGCGGTATGCGGAGACACTAAAAGCACCATAGTAGAACACAGATGAAGCTTCTAAGTTGATGTAATAGCCAGTAAGAAGTAGTACAATTCAAGTTTTAGGTATCGATTATTGACTTTTTAGCTATCTTTGGTGCCTTGCACATGAGCTAGGACCTTAAGATTCTGCATGAACGGAGGATTAGCAGCGGAGTTGCACGGGAGAATGTGAAAAGTGTTCATATGTAGTAAAAACCTTAGAAATCCGTTCGTTATCGTCATTGTTATCGAATCGACTTAAAGCCAGATCGTCACATTAGCCGCTCTTCACTCTGAAACGGTTGTACTTATCGACTTCAAAGCTATGTCGCGTGCTCCGAGATGCGGAGACACTATAAGCACCATAGTAGAACACAGATGAAGCTTCTAAGATGATGTAATAGCCAGTAAGAAGTAGTACAATTAAAGTTTTTGGTATCGATTATTGACTTTTCAGCTGGCTTTGGTGCCTTGGACATGAGCTAGGACCTTAAGATTCTGCATGAAAGGAGGACTAGCAGCCCTGTTGCACGGGAGAATGTGAAAAGTGTTCACATGTAGTACAAACCTGAGAAATCCGTCCGTTTTCGTCATTTGTTATCGAATCGACTTAAAGCCAGATCGTCACATTGGCCGCTCTTCTCTCTGAAACGGTTGTACTTATCGTCTGCAAAGCTATGTCGCGTACTGCGGTATGCGGAGACACTAAAATCACCATAGTAGAACACAGATGAAGCTTCTAAGTTGATGTAATAGCCAGTAAGAAGTAGTACAATTCAAGTTTTAGGTATCGATTATTGACTTTTTAGCTGGCTTTGGTGCCTTGGACATGAGCTAGGACCTTAACATTCTGCATGAAAGAGGACTAGCAGCCGAGTTGCACGGGAGAATGTGAAAAGTGTTCACACGTAGTAAAAACCTGAGACATCCGTCCGTTTTCGTCATTTGTTATCGAATCGACTTAAAGCCAGATCGTCACATTGACCGCTCTTCTCTCTGAAACGGTTGTACTTATCGTCTGCAAAGCTATGTGGCGTTCTGCGGTATGCGGAGACAGTAAAAGCACCATAGTAGAACACAGATGATGCTTCTAAGTTGAAGTAATATCCAGTAAGATGTAGTACAATTCAAGTCTTAGGTATCGATTATTGACTTTTTACCATTCTTTGGTGCCTTGGACATGAGCTAGGACCTTAAGATTCTGCATGAAAGGAGGACTGGCAGCCGATTTGCATGGGAGAATGTGAAAAGTGTTCATATGTAGTAAAAACCTGAGAAATCCGTCCGTTTTCGTCATTAGTTATCGAATCGACTTTAAGCCAAATCGTCACATTGGCCGCTCTTCTCTCTGAAAAAGTTGTACTTATCGTCTGCAAAGCTATGTCGCGTGCTGCGGTATGCGGACACACTAAAAGCACCATAGTAGAACACAGATGAAGCTTCTAAGTTAATGTAATAGCCAGTAAGAAGTAGTACAATTCAAGTTTTAGGTATCGGTTATTGACTTTTTACCCTTCTTTGGTGCCTTGGACATGAGCTAGGAAATTAAGATTTTGCATGAAGGAGGATTAGCAGCCGAGTTGCACGGGAGAATGTGAAAAGTGTTCATATGTAGTAAAAACCTGAGACATCCGTCCGTTTTCGTCATTTGTTATCGAATCGACTTAAAGCCAGATCGTCACATTGGCCGCTCTTCTCTCTGAAACGGTTGTACTTCTCGTCTGCAAAGCTATGTGGCGTTCTGCGGTATGCGGAGACAGTAAAAGCACCATAGTAGAACACAGATGATGCTTCTAAGTTGATGTAATAGCCAGTAAGATATAGTACAATTCAAGTTTTAGGTATCGATTATTGACTTTTTAGCTGGCTTTGGTGCCTTGGACATGAGCTAGGACCTTAAGATTCTGCATGAAAGGAGGACGAGGAGCCAAGTTGCACGGGAGAATGTGAAAAGTGTTCATATGTAGTAAAAACCTGAGAAATCCGTACGTTATCGTCATTTGTTATCGAATCGACTTAAAGCCAGATCGTCACATTGGCCGCTCTTCTCTCTGAAACACTTGTACTTATCGTCTGCAAAGCTATGTGGCGTTCTGCGGTATGCTGAGACACTAAAAGCACCATAGTAGAACACAGATGAAGCTTCTAAGTTGATGTAATAGCCAGTAAGAAGTAGTACAATTCAAGTTTTAGGTATTGAATATTGAATTTTTAGCTTGCTTTGGTGCCTTGGACATGAGCTAGGACCTTAAGATTCTGCATGAAAAGAGGACGAGGAGCCAAGTTGCACGGGAGAATGTGAAAAGTGTTCATATGTAGTAAAAACCTGAGAAATCGGTCCGTTTTCGTCACTTGTTATCGAATCGACTTAAAGCCAGATCGTCTCATTGGCCGCTCTTCTCTCAGAAACGGTTGTACTTATCGTCTGCAAAGCTATGTCGCATGCTGCGGTATGCGGAGACACTAAAATCACCATAGTGGAACACAGATGAAGCTTACAAGTTGATATAATAGCCAGTAAGAAGTAGTACAATTCAAGTTTTAGGTATCGATTATTGACTTTTCAGCTGGCTTTGGTACCTTGGACATGAGCTAGAACCTTAAGATTCTGCATGAAAGGAGGACTAGCAGCCGAGTGTAACGGGAGAATGTGAAAAATGTTCATATGTAGAAAAAACCTGAGACATCCGTCCGTTTACGTCATTCGTTATCGAATATACTTAAAGCCAGATTGTCACATTGGCCGCTCTTCTCTCTGAAACGGTTGTACTTATCGTCTGCAAAGCTATGTCGCGTGCAGCGGTATGCGGAGACAGTAAAAACTCCATTGTAGAACACAGATGAAGCTTCTAAGTTGATGTAATAGCCAGTAAGAAGTAGTACAATTCAAGTTTTAGGTATCGATTATTGACTTTTTAGCTGGCTTTGGTGCCTTGGACATGAGCTAGGACCTTACGCTTCTGCATGAAAGGAGGATTAGCAGCGGAGTTGCACGGGAGAATATGAAAAGTGTTCATATGTAGTAAAAACCTAGAATTCCGTCCGTTTTCGTCATTTTTTATCGAATCTTCTTCAAGCCAGGTCGTCACACTGGCCGCTCTTCTCTCTGAAACACTTGTACTTATCGTCTGCAAAGCTATGTCGCGTGCTGCGGTATGCGGACACACTAAAAGCACCATAGTAGAACACAGATGAAGCTTCTAAGTTGATGTAATAGCAAGTAAGAAGAAGTACAATTCAAGTTTTAGGTATCGGTTATTGACTTTTTACCCTTCTTTGGTGCCTTGGACATCAGCTAGGAAATTAAGATTTTGCATGAAGGAGGACTAGCAGCCGAGTTGCACGGGAGAATGTGAATAGTGTTCATATGTAGTAAAAACCTGAGACATCCGTCCGTTTTCGTCATTTGTTATCGAATCGACTTAAAGCCAGATCGTCACATTGACCGCTCGTCTCTCTGAAAGGGTTATACTTATCGTCTGCAAAGCTATGTGGCGTTCTGCGGTATGCGGAGACAGTAAAAGCACCATAGTAGAACACAGATGATGCTTCTAAGTTGATGTAATTGCCAGTAAGATATAGTACAATTCAAGTATTAGGTATCGATTATTGACTTTTTAGCTGGCTTTGGTGCCTTGGACATGAGCTAGGACCTTAAGATTCTGCATGAAAGGAGGACTGGCAGCCGATTTGCACGGGAGAATGTGAAAAGTGTTCATATGTAGTAAAAACCTGAGAAATCCGACCGTTTTCGTCATTAGTTATCGAATCGACTTCAAGCCAGATCGTCACATTGGCCGCTCTTCTCTCTGAAAAAGTTGTACTTATCGTCTGCAATGCTATGTCGCGTGCTGCGGTATGCGGACACACTAAAAGCACCATAGTAGAACACAGATGAAGCTTCTAAGTTGATGTAATAGCCAGTAAGAAGTAGTACAATTCAAGTTTTAGGTATCGGTTATTGACTTTTTACCCCATCTTTGGTGCCTTGGACATGAGCTAGGAAATTAAGATTTTGCATGAAGGAGGACTAGCAGCCGAGTTGCACGGGAGAATGTGAATAGTGTTCATATGTAGTAAAAACCTGAGACATCCGTCCGTTTTCGTCATTTGTTATCGAATCGACTTAAAGCCAGATCGTCACATTGGCCGCTCTTCTCTCTGAAAAGGTTGTACTTATCGTCTGCAAAGCTATGTGGCGTTCTGCGGTATGCGGAGACAGTAATAGCCCCATATTAGAACACAGATGATGCTTCTAAGTTGATGTAATAGCCAGTAAGGTATAGTACAATTCAAGTTTTAGGTATCGATTATTGACTTTTTAGCTGGCTTTGGTGCCTTGGACATGAGCTAGGACCTTAAGATTCTGCATGAAAGGAGGACTGGCAGCCGATTTGCACGGGAGAATGTGAAAAGTGTTCAAATGTATTAAAAACCTGAGAAATCCGTCCGTTTTCGTCATTTGTTATCGAATCGACTTAAAGCCAGATCGTCACATTGGCCGCTCTTCTCTCTGAAACGGTTGTACTTATTGTCTGCAAAGCTATGTGGCGTTCTGCGGTATGCGGAGACAGTAAAAGCACCATATTAGAACACAGATGATGCTTCTAAGTTGATGTAATAGCTAGTAAGATATAGTACAATTCAAGTTTTAGGTATCGATTATTGACTTTTTAGCTGGCTTTGGTGCCTTGGACATGAGCTAGAACCTTAAGATTCTGCATGAAAGGAGGACTGGCAGCCGATTTGCACGGGAGAATGTGAAAAGTGTTCAAATGTAGTAAAAACCTGAGAAATCCGTCCGTTTTCGTCATTAGTTATCGAATCGACTTCAAGCCAGATCGTCACATTGGCCGCTCTTCTCTCCGAAACACTAGTACTTATCGTCTGCAAAGCTATGTCGCGTGCTACGGTATGCTGATACACTAAAAGCACCATAGTAGAACACAGATGAAGCTTCTATGTTGATGTAATAGCCAGGAAGAAGTAGTACAATTCAAGTTTTAGGTATCGATTATTGACCTTTTAGCTGGCTTTGGTGCCTTGGACATGAGCTAGGACCTTAACATTCTGCATGAAAATAGGAATAGCAGCCGATTTGCACGGTAGAATGTGAAAAGAGTTCATATGTAGTAAAAACCTGAGAAATCCGTACGTTTTCGTCATTTGTTATCGAATCGACTTACAGCCAGATCGTCACATTGGCCGTTCTTCTCTCTAAAACGGTTGTACTTATCGATTGCAAAGCTATGTCGCGTGCTGCGGTATGCGGAGACACTAAAAGCACCATAGTAGAACACAGATGAAGCTTCTAAGTTGATGTAATACAAAGGAAGAAGTAGTACAATTCAAGTTTTAGGTATCGATTAATGACTTTTTAGCTGGCTTTGGTGCCTTGGACATGAGCTAGGCCTTAACATTCTGCATGAAAGGAGGACTAGCAGCCGATTTGCACGGGAGAATGTGAAAAGTCTTCACATGTAGTAAAAACCCGAGAAATCCGTTCGTATTCGTCATTTGTTATCGAATCGACTTAAAGCCAGATCGTCAAATTGGCCGCTCTTCTCTCTGAAACGGTTGTACTTATCGACTGCAAAACTATGTCGCGTGCTGCGGTATGCGGAGACACTAAAAGCACCATAGCAGAACACAGATGAAGCTTCTAAGTTGATGTAATAGCCAGTAAGAAGTAGTACAATTCAAGTTTTAGGTATTGAATATTGAATTTTTAGCTGGCTTTGGTGCCTTGGACATGAGCTAGGACCTTAATATTCTGCATGAAAGGAGGACTAGCATCCGAGTTGCACGGGAGAATGTGAAAAGTGTTAAATGTAGTAAAAACCTGAGAAATCCGTCCGTTTTCGTCATTTGTTATCGAATCGACTTAAAGCCTGATCGTCACATTGGCCGCTCTTCTCTCTGAAACGGTTGTACTTATCGTCTGCAAAGCTATGTTGCGTGCTGCGGTATGCGGAGACACTAAAAGCACCATAGTAGAACACAGATGAAGCTTCTAAGTTGATGTAATAGCCAGTAAGAAGTAGTACAATTCAAGTTTTAGGTATCGATTATTGACTTTTTAGCTATCTTTGGTGCCTTGCACATGAGCTAGGACCTTAAGATTCTGCATGAACGGAGGATTAGCAGCGGAGTTGCACGGGAGAATGTGAAAAGTGTTCATATGTAGTAAAAACCTTAGAAATCCGTTCGTTATCGTCATTGTTATCGAATCGACTTAAAGCCAGATCGTCACATTAGCCGCTCTTCACTCTGAAACGGTTGTACTTATCGACTTCAAAGCTATGTCGCGTGCTCCGAGATGCGGAGACACTATAAGCACCATAGTAGAACACAGATGAAGCTTCTAAGATGATGTAATAGCCAGTAAGAAGTAGTACAATTAAAGTTTTTGGTATCGATTATTGACTTTTCAGCTTTCTTTGGTGCCTTGGACATGAGCTAGGACCTTAAGATTCTGCATGAAAGGAGGACTAGCAGCCCTGTTGCACGGGAGAATGTGAAAAGTGTTCATATGTAGTACAAACCTGAGAAATCCGTCCGTTTTCGTCATTTGTTATCGAATCGACTTAAAGCCAGATCGTCACATCTGCCGCTCTTCTCTCTGAAACGGTTGTACTTATCGTCTGCATGGCTATGTCGCGTACTGCGGTATGCGGAGACACTAAAATCACCATTGTAGAACACAGATGAAGCTTCTAAGTTGATGTAATAGCCAGTAAGAAGTAGTACAATTCAAGTTTTAGGTATCGATTATTGACTTTTTAGCTGGCTTTGGTGCCTTGGACATGAGCTAGGACCTTAACATTCTGCATGAAAGAGGACTAGCAGCCGAGTTGCACGGGAGAATGTGAAAAGTGTTCATACGTAGTAAAAACCTGAGACATCCGTCCGTTTTCGTCATTTGTTATCGAATCAACTTAAAGCCAGATCGTCACATTGACCGCTCTTCTCTCTGAAACGGTTGTACTTATCGTCTGCAAAGCTATGTGGCGTTCTGCGGTATGCGGAGACAGTAAAAGCACCATAGTAGAACACAGATGATGCTTCTAAGTTGAAGTAATATCCAGTAAGATGTAGTACAATTCAAGTCTTAGGTATCGATTATTGACTTTTTACCATTCTTTGGTGCCTTGGACATGAGCTAGGACCTTAAGATTCTGCATGAAAGGAGGACTGGCAGCCGATTTGCATGGGAGAATGTGAAAAGTGTTCATATGTAGTAAAAACCTGAGAAATCCGTCCGTTTTCGTCATTAGTTATCGAATCGACTTTAAGCCAAATCGTCACATTGGCCGCTCTTCTCTCTGAAAAAGTTGTACTTATCGTCTGCAAAGCTATGTCGCGTGCTGCGGTATGCGGACACACTAAAAGCACCATAGTAGAACACAGATGAAGCTTCTAAGTTGATGTAATAGCCAGTAAGAAGTAGTACAATTCAAGTTTTAGGTATCGGTTATTGACTTTTTACCCTTCTTTGGTGCCTTGGACATGAGCTAGGAAATTAAGATTTTGCATGAAGGAGGATTAGCAGCCGAGTTGCACGGGAGAATGTGAAAAGTGTTCATATGTAGTAAAAACCTGAGACATCCGTCCGTTTTCGTCATTTGTTATCGAATCGACTTAAAGCCAGATCGTCACATTGGCCGCTCTTCTCTCTGAAACGGTTGTACTTATCGTCTGCAAAGCTATGTGGCGTTCTGCGGTATGCGGAGACAGTAAAAGCACCATAGTAGAACACAGATGATGCTTCTAAGTTGATGTAATAGCCAGTAAGATATAGTACAATTCAAGTTTTAGGTATCGATTATTGACTTTTTAGCTGGCTTTGGTGCCTTGGACATGAGCTAGGACCTTAAGATTCTGCATGAAAGGAGGACGAGGAGCCAAGTTGCACGGGAGAATGTGAAAAGTGTTCATATGTAGTAAAAACCTGAGAAATCCGTACGTTATCGTCATTTGTTATCGAATCGACTTAAAGCCAGATCGTCACATTGGCCGCTCTTCTCTCTGAAACACTTGTACTTATCGTCTGCAAAGCTATGTGGCGTTCTGCGGTATGCTGAGACACTAAAAGCACCATAGTAGAACACAGATGAAGCTTCTAAGTTGATGTAATAGCCAGTAAGAAGTAGTACAATTCAAGTTTTAGGTATTGAATATTGAATTTTTAGCTTGCTTTGGTGCCTTGAACATGAGCTACGACCTTAAGATTCTGCATGAAAAGAGGACGAGGAGCCAAGTTGCACGGGAGAATGTGAAAAGTGTTCATATGTAGTAAAAACCTGAGAAATCGGTCCGTTTTCGTCACTTGTTATCGAATCGACTTAAAGCCAGATCGTCTCATTGGCCGCTCTTCTCTCAGAAACGGTTGTACTTATCGTCTGCAAAGCTATGTCGCGGGCTGCGGTATGCGGAGACACTAAAATCACCATAGTAGAACACAGATGAAGCTTACAAGTTGATATAATAGCCAGTAAGTAGTAGTACAATTCAAGTTTTAGGTATCGATTATTGACTTTTCAGCTGGCTTTGGTACCTTGGACATGAGCTAGAACCTTAAGATTCTGCATGAAAGGAGGACTAGCAGCCGAGTGTAACGGGAGAATGTGAAAAATGTTCATATGTAGAAAAAACCTGAGACATCCGTCCGTTTACGTCATTCGTTATCGAATATACTTAAAGCCAGATTGTCACATTGGCCGCTCTTCTCTCTGAAACGGTTGTACTTATCGTCTGCAAAGCTATGTCGCGTGCTGCGGTATGCGGACACACTAAAAGCACCATAGTAGAACACAGATGAAGCTTCTAAGTTGATGTAATAGCCAGTAAGAAGAAGTACAATTCAAGTTTTAGGTATCGGTTATTGACTTTTTACCCTTCTTTGGTGCCTTGGACATCAGCTAGGAAATTAAGATTTTGCATGAAGGAGGACTAGCAGCCGAGTTGCACGGGAGAATGTGAATAGTGTTCATATGTAGTAAAAACCTGAGACATCCGTCCGTTTTCGTCATTTGTTATCGAATCGACTTAAAGCCAGATCGTCACATTGACCGCTCGTCTCTCTGAAAGGGTTATACTTATCGTCTGCAAAGCTATGTGGCGTTCTGCGGTATGCGGAGACAGTAAAAGCACCATAGTAGAACACAGATGATGCTTCTAAGTTGATGTAATTGCCAGTAAGATATAGTACAATTCAAGTTTTAGGTATCTATTATTGACTTTTTAGCTGGCTTTGGTGCCTTGGACATGAGCTAGGACCTTAAGATTCTGCATGAAAGGAGGACTGGCAGCCGATTTGCACGGGAGAATGTGAAAAGTGTTCATATGTAGTAAAAACCTGAGAAATCCGTCCGTTTTCGTCATTAGTTATCGAATCGACTTCAAGCCAGATCGTCACATTGGCCGCTCTTCTCTCTGAAAAAGTTGTACTTATCGTCTGCAAAGCTATGTCGCGTGCTGCGGTATGCGGACACACTAAAAGCACCATAGTAGAACACAGATGAAGCTTCTAAGTTGATGTAATAGCCAGTAAGAAGTAGTACAATTCAAGTTTTAGGTATCGGTTATTGACTTTTTACCCCATCTTTGGTGCCTTGGACATGAGCTAGGAAATTAAGATTTTGCATGAAGGAGGACTAGCAGCCGAGTTGCACGGGAGAATGTGAATAGTGTTCATATGTAGTAAAAACCTGAGACATCCGTCCGTTTTCGTCATTTGTTATCGAATCGACTTATAGCCAGATCGTCACATTGGCCGCTCTTCTCTCTGAAAAGGTTGTACTTATCGTCTGCAAAGCTATGTGGCGTTCTGCGGTATGCGGAGACAGTTATAGCACCATATTAGAACACAGATGATGCTTCTAAGTTGATGTAATAGCCAGTAAGATATAGTACAATTCAAGTTTTAGGTATCGATTATTGACTTTTTAGCTGGCTTTGGTGCCTTGGACATGAGCTAGGACCTTAAGATTCTGCATGAAAGGAGGACTGGCAGCCGATTTGCACGGGAGAATGTGAAAAGTGTTCAAATGTAGTAAAAACCTGAGAAATCCGTCCGTTTTCGTCATTTGTTATCGAATCGACTTAAAGCCAGATCGTCACATTGGCCGCTCTTCTCTCTGAAACGGTTGTACTTATTGTCTGCAAAGCTATGTGGCGTTCTGCGGTATGCGGAGACAGTAAAAGCACCATATTAGAACACAGATGATGCTTCTAAGTTGATGTAATAGCTAGTAAGATATAGTACAATTCAAGTTTTAGGTATCGATTATTGACTTTTTAGCTGGCTTTGGTGCCTTGGACATGAGCTAGGACCTTAAGATTCTGCATGAAAGGAGGACTGGCAGCCGATTTGCACGGGAGAATGTGAAAAGTGTTCAAATGTAGTAAAAACCTGAGAAATCCGTCCGTTTTCGTCATTAGTTATCGAATCGACTTCAAGCCAGATCGTCACATTGGCCGCTCTTCTCTCCGAAACACTAGTACTTATCGTCTGCAAAGCTATGTCGCGTGCTACGGTATGCTGATACACTAAAATCACCATAGTAGAACACAGATGAAGCTTCTATGTTGATGTAATAGCCAGGAAGAAGTAGTACAATTCAAGTTTTAGGTATCGATTATTGACCTTTTAGCTGGCTTTGGTGCCTTGGACATGAGCTAGGACCTTAACATTCTGCATGAAAATAGGAATAGCAGCCGATTTGCACGGGAGAATGTGAAAAGTGTTCATATGTAGTAAAAACCTGAGAAATCCGTACGTTTTCGTCATTTGTTATCGAATCGACTTAAAGCCAGATCGTCACATTGGCCGTTCTTCTCTCTAAAACGGTTGTACTTATCGATTGCAAAGCTATGTCGAGTGCTGCGGTATGCGGAGACACTAAAAGCACCATAGTAGAACACAGATGAAGCTTCTAAGTTGATGTAATACAAAGGAAGAAGTAGTACAATTCAAGTTTTAGGTATCGATTATTGACTTTTTAGCTGGCTTTGGTGCCTTGGACATGAGCTAGGACCTTAACATTCTGCATGAAAGGAGGAATAGCAGAGCTGTTTCACGGGAGAATGTGAAAAGTGTTCATATGTAGTAAAAACCTGAGAAATCGGTCAGTTTTCGTCATTTGTTATCGAATCGACTTAAAGCCAGATCGTCACATTGGCCGCTCTTCTCTCTGAAACGGTTGTACTTATCGTCTGCAAAGCTATGTCGCGTGCTGCGGTATGCTGAGACACTATGAGCACCATAGTAGAACACAGATGAAGCTTCTAAGTTGATGTAATTTCCATTAAGAAGTAGTACAATTCAAGTTTTAGGTATCGGTTATTGACTTTTTACCCTTCTTTGGTGCCTTGGACATCAGCTAGGACCTTAAGATTCTGCATGAAAGGAGGAGTGGCATCCGATTTGCATGGGAGAATGTGAAAAGTGTTCATATGTAGTAAAAACCTGAGAAATCCGTCCGTTTTCGTCATTAGTTATCGAATCGACTTTAAGCCAAATCGTCACATTGGCCGCTCTTCTCTCTGAAAAAGTTGTACTTATCGTCTGCAAAGCTATGTCGCGTGCTGCGGTATGCGGACACACTAAAAGCACCATAGTAGAACACAGATGAAGCTTCTAAGTTGATGTAATAGCCAGTAAGAAGTAGTACAATTCAAGTTTTAGGTATCGGTTATTGACTTTTTACCCTTCTTTGGTGCCTTGGACATGAGCTAGGAAATTAAGATTTTGCATGAAGGAGGATTAGCAGCCGAGTTGCACGGGAGAATGTGAAAAGTGTTCATATGTAGTAAAAACCTGAGACATCCGTCCGTTTTCGTCATTTGTTATCGAATCGACTTAAAGCCAGATCGTCACATTGGCCGCTCTTCTCTCTGAAACGGTTGTACTTATCGTCTGCAAAGCTATGTGGCGTTCTGCGGTATGCGGAGACAGTAAAAGCACCATAGTAGAACACAGATGATGCTTCTAAGTTGATGTAATAGCCAGTAAGATATAGTACAATTCAAGTTTTAGGTATCGATTATTGACTTTTTAGCTGGCTTTGGTGCCTTGGACATGAGCTAGGACCTTAAGATTCTGCATGAAAGGAGGACGAGGAGCCAAGTTGCACGGGAGAATGTGAAAAGTGTTCATATGTAGTAAAAACCTGAGAAATCCGTACGTTATCGTCATTTGTTATCGAATCGACTTAAAGCCAGATCGTCACATTGCCCGCTCTTCTCTCTGAAACGGTTGTACTTATCGATTGCAAAGCTATGTCGCGTGCTGCGGTATGCGGACACACTAAAAGCACCATAGTAGAACACAGATGAAGCTTCTAAGTTGATGTAATAGCCAGTAAGAAGTAGTACAATTCAAGTTTTAGGTATCGATTATTGACTTTTTAGCTGGCCTTGGTGCCTTGGACATGAGCTAGGACCTTAAGATTCTGCATGAAAGGAGGACTAGCAGCCGAGTTGCACGGGAGAATGTGAAAAGTGTTCATACGTAGTAAAAACCTGAGAAATCCGTCCGTTTTCGTCATTAGTTATCGAATCGACTTCAAGCCAGATCGTCACATTGGCCGCTCTTCTCTCTGAAAAAGTTGTACTTATCGTCTGCAAAGCTATGTCGCGTGCTGCGGTATGCGGACACACTAAAAGCACCATAGTAGAACACAGATGAAGCTTCTAAGTTGATGTAATAGCCAGTAAGAAGTAGTACAATTAAAGTTTTAGGTATCGGTTATTGACTTTTTACCCTTCTTTGGTGCTTTGGACATGAGCTAGGACCTTAAGATTCTGCATGAAGGGAGGACTAGCAGCCGAGTTGCACGGGAGAATGTGAAAAGTGTTCATATGTAGTAAAAACCTGAGAAATCCGTACGTTATCGTCATTTGTTATCGAATCGACTTAAAGCCAGATCGTCACATTGGCCGCTCTTCTCTCTGAAACGGTTGTACTTATCGATTGCAAAGCTATGTCGCGTGCTGCGGTATGCGGACACACTAAAAGCACCATAGTAGAACACAGATGAAGCTTCTAAGTTGATGTAATAGCCAGTAAGAAGTAGTACAATTCAAGTTTTAGTTATTGAACATTGACTTTTTAGCTGGCTTTGGTGCCTTGGACTTGAGCTAGGACCTTAAGATTCTGCATGAAAGGAGGACTAGCAGCCGAGTTGCACAGGAGAATGTGAAAAGTGTTCATATGTAGTAAAAACCTGAGAAATCCGTCCGTTTTCGTCATTTGTTATCGAATCGACTTAAAGCCAGATCGTCACATTGGCCGCTCTTCTCTCTGAAACGGTTGTACTTATCGTCTGCAAAGCTATATGGCGTTCTGCGGTATGCGGAGACAGTAAAAGCACCATATTAGAACACAGATGATGCTTCTAAGTTGATGTAATAGCCAGTAAGATATGGTACAATTCAAGTTTTAGGTATCGATTATTGACTTTTTAGCTGGCTTTGGTGCCTTGGACATGAGCTAGGACCTTAAGATTCTGCATGAAAGGAGGACTGGCAGCCGATTTGCACGGGAGAATGTGAAAAGTGTTCAAATGTAGTAAAAACCTGAGAAATCCGTCCGTTCTCGTCATTAGTTATCGAATCGACTTCAAGCCAGATCGTCACATTGGCCGCTCTTCTCTCTGAAAAAGTTGTACTTATCGTCTGCAAAGCTATGTCGCGTGCTGCGGTATGCGGACACACTAAAAGCACCATAGTAGAACACAGATGAAGCTTCTAAGTTGATGTAATAGCCAGTAAGAAGTAGTACAATTAAAGTTTTAGGTATCGGTTATTGACTTTTTACCCTTCTTTGATGCCTTGGACATGAGCTGGGAAATTAAGATTTTGCATGAAGGAGGACTAGCAGCCGAGTTGCACGGGAGAATGTGAATAGTGTTCATATGTAGTAAAAACCTGAGACATCCGTCCGTTTTCGTCATTTGTTATCGAATCGACTTAAAGCCAGATCGTCACATTGGCCGCTCTTCTCTCTGAAACGGTTGTACTTATCGTCTGCAAAGCTATGTGGCGTTCTGCGGTATGCGGAGACAGTAAAAGCACCATAGTAGAACACAGATGATGCTTCTAAGTTGATGTAATAGCCAGTAAGATATAGTACAATTCAAGTTTTAGGTATCGATTATTGACTTTTTAGCTGGCTTTGGTGCCTTGGACATGAGCTAGGACCTTAAGATTCTGCATGAAAGGAGGACTGGCAGCCGATTTGCACGGGAGAATGTGAAAAGTGTTCATATGTATTAAAAACCTGAGAAATCCGTCCGTTCTCGTCATTTGTTATCGAATCGACTTAAAGCCAGATCGTCACATTGGCCGCTCTTCTCTCTGAAACGGTTGTACTTATCGTGTGCAAAGCTATGTCGCGTGCTGCGGCATGCTGAGACACTAAAAGCACCATAGCAGAACACAGATGAAGATTCTAAGTTGATGTAATAGCCAGTAAGAAGTAGTACAATTCAAGTTTTAGGTATTGAATATTGACTTTTTAGCTGGCTTTGGTGCCTTGGACTTGAGCTAGGACCTTAAGATTCTGCATGAAAGGAGGACTAGCAGCCGCGTTGCACAGGAGAATGTGAAAAGTGTTCATATGTAGTAAAAACCTGAGAAATCCGTCCGTTTTCGTCATTTGTTATCGAATCGACTTAAAGCCAGATCGTCACATTGGCCGCTCTTCTCTCTGAAACGGTTGTACTTATCGTCTGCAAAGCTATATGGCGTTCTGCGGTATGCGGAGACAGTAAAAGCACCATATTAGAACACAGATGATGCTTCTAAGTTGATGTAATAGCCAGTAAGATATGGTACAATTCAAGTTTTAGGTATCGATTATTGACTTTTTAGCTGGCTTTGGTGCCTTGGACATGAGCTAGGACCTTAAGATTCTGCATGAAAGGAGGACTGGCAGCCGATTTGCACGGGATAATGTGAAAAGTGTTCAAATGTAGTAAAAACCTGAGAAATCCGTCCGTTCTCGTCATTAGTTATCGAATCGACTTCAAGCCAGATCGTCACATTGGCCGCTCTTCTCTCTGAAAAAGTTGTACTTATCGTCTGCAAAGCTATGTCGCGTGCTGCGGTATGCGGACACACTAAAAGCACCATAGTAGAACACAGATGAAGCTTCTAAGTTGATGTAATAGCCAGTAAGAAGTAGTACAATTAAAGTTTTAGGTATCGGTTATTGACTTTTTACCCTTCTTTGATGCCTTGGACATGAGCTGGGAAATTAAGATTTTGCATGAAGGAGGACTAGCAGCCGAGTTGCACGGGAGAATGTGAATAGTGTTCATATGTAGTAAAAACCTGAGACATCCGTCCGTTTTCGTCATTTGTTATCGAATCGACTTAAAGCCAGATCGTCACATTGGCCGCTCTTCTCTCTGAAACGGTTGTACTTATCGTCTGCAAAGCTATGTGGCGTTCTGCGGTATGCGGAGACAGTAAAAGCACCATAGTAGAACACAGATGATGCTTCTAAGTTGATGTAATAGCCAGTAAGATATAGTACAATTCAAGTTTTAGGTATCGATTATTGACTTTTTAGCTGGCTTTGGTGCCTTGGACATGAGCTAGGACCTTAAGATTCTGCATGAAAGGAGGACTGGCAGCCGATTTGCACGGGAGAATGTGAAAAGTGTTCATATGTATTAAAAACCTGAGAAATCCGTCCGTTCTCGTCATTTGTTATCGAATCGACTTAAAGCCAGATCGTCACATTGGCCGCTCTTCTCTCTGAAACGGTTGTACTTATCGTGTGCAAAGCTATGTCGCGTGCTGCGGCATGCTGAGACACTAAAAGCACCATAGCAGAACACAGATGAAGATTCTAAGTTGATGTAATAGCCAGTAAGAAGTAGTACAATTCAAGTTTTAGGTATTGAATATTGACTTTTTAGCTGGCTTTGGTGCCTTGGACTTGAGCTAGGACCTTAAGATTCTGCATGAAAGGAGGACTAGCAGCCGCGTTGCACAGGAGAATGTGAAAAGTGTTCATATGTAGTAAAAACCTGAGAAATCCGTCCGTTTTCGTCATTTGTTATCGAATCGACTTAAAGCCAGATCGTCACATTGGCCGCTCTTCTCTCTGAAACGGTTGTACTTATCGTCTGCAAAGCTATGTGGCGTTCTGCGGTATGCGGAGACAGTAAAAGCACCATATTAGAACACAGATGATGCTTCTAAGTTGATGTAATAGCCAGTAAGATATAGTACAATTCAAGTTTTAGGTATCGATTATTGACTTTTTAGCTGGCTTTGGTGCCTTGGACATGAGCTAGGACCTTAAGATTCTGCATGAAAGGAGGACTGGCAGCCGATTTGCACGGCAGAATGTGAAAAGTGTTCAAATGTAGTAAAAACCTGAGAAATCCGTCCGTTTTCGTCATTAGTTATCGAATCGACTTCAAGCCAGATCGTCACATTGGCCGCTCTTCTCTCTGAAACACTTGTACTTATCGTCTGCAAAGCTATGTCGCGTGCTGCGGTATGCGGACACACTAAAAGCACCATAGTAGAACACAGATGAAGCTTCTAAGTTGATGTAATAGCCAGTAAGAAGTAGTACAATTAAAGTTTTAGGTATCGGTTATTGACTTTTTACCCTTCTTTGGTGCCTTGGACATGAGCTAGGAAATTAAGATTTTGCATGAAGGAGGACTAGCAGCCGAGTTGCACGGGAGAATGTGAATAGTGTTCATATGTAGTAAAAACCTGAGACATCCGTCCGTTTTCGTCATTTGTTATCGAATCGACTTAAAGCCAGATCGTCACATTGACCGCTCTTCTCTCTGAAACGGTTGTACTTATCGTCTGCAAAGATATGTGGCGTTCTGCGGTATGCGGAGACAGTAAAAGCACCATAGTAGAACACAGATGAAGCTTCTAAGTTGATGTAATAGCCAGTAAGAAGTAGTACAATTCAAGTTTTAGGTATCTATTATTGACTTTTTAGCTGGCTTTGGTGCCTTGGACATGAGCTAGGACCTTAACATTCTGCATGAAAGGAGGAATAGCAGAGCTGTTGCACGGGAGAATGTGAAAAGTGTTCATATGTAGTAAAAACCTGAGAAATCGGTCAGTTTTCGTCATTTGTTATCGAATCGACTTAAAGCCAGATCGTCACATTGGCCGCTCCTCTCTGAAACGGTTGTACTTATCGTCTGCAAAGCTATGTCGCGTGCTGCGGTATGCTGAGACACTATGAGCACCATAGTAGAACACAGATGAAGCTTCTAAGTTGATGTAATTTCCAGTAAGAAGTAGTACAATTCAAGTTTTAGGTATCGGTTATTGACTTTTTACCCTTCTTTGGTGCCTTGGACATCAGCTAGGAAATTAAGATTTTGCATGAAGGAGGACTAGCAGCCGAGTTGCACGGGAGAATGTGAATAGTGTTCATATGTAGTAAAAACCTGAGACATCCGTCCGTTTTCGTCATTTGTTATCGAATCGACTTAAAGCCAGATCGTCACATTGACCGCTCTTCTCTCTGAAACGGTTGTACTTATCGTCTGCAAAGCTATGTGGCGTTCTGCGGTATGCGGAGACAGTAAAAGCACCATAGTAGAACACAGATGATGCTTCTAAGTTGAAGTAATATCCAGTAAGATGTAGTACAATTCAAGTCTTAGGTATCGATTATTGAATTTTTACCATTCTTTGGTGCCTTGGACATGAGCTAGGACCTTAAGATTCTGCATGAAAGGAGGACTGGCAGCCGATTTGCATGGGAGAATGTGAAAAGTGTTCATATGTAGTAAAAACCTGAGAAATCCGTCCGTTTTCGTCATTTGTTATTGAATCGACTTAAAGCCAGATCGTCACATTGGCCGCTCTTCTCTCTGAAACGGTTGTACTTATCGATTGCAAAACTATGTCGCGTGCTGCGGTATGCGGAGACACTAAAAGCACCATAGTAGAACACAGATGAAGCTTCTAAGTTGATGTAATAGCCAGTAAGAAGTAGTACAATTCAAGTTTTAGGTATCGATTATTGACTTTTTAGCTGACTTTGGTGCCTTGGAAATGAGCTAGGACCTTAACATTCTGCATGAAAGAGGACTAGCAGCCGAGTTGCACGGGAGAATGTGAAAAGTGTTCATACGTAGTAAAAACCTGAGAAATCCGTCCGTTTTCGTCATTAGTTATCGAATCGACTTTAAGCCAAATCGTCACATTGGCCGCTCCTCTCTCTGAAAAAGTTGTACTTATCGTCTGCAAAGCTATGTCGCGTGCTGCGGTATGCGGACACACTAAAAGCACCATAGTAGAACACAGATGAAGCTTCTAAGTTGATGTAATAGCCAGTAAGAAGTAGTACAATTCAAGTTTTAGGTATCGGTTATTGACTTTTTACCCTTCTTTGGTGCCTTGGACATGAGCTAGGAAATTAAGATTTTGCATGAAGGAGGATTAGCAGCCGAGTTGCACGGGAGAATGTGAAAAGTGTTCATATGTAGTAAAAACCTGAGACATCCGTCCGTTTTCGTCATTTGTTATCGAATCGACTTAAAGCCAGATCGTCACATTGGCCGCTCTTCTCTCTGAAACGGTTGTACTTATCGTCTGCAGAGCTATGTGGCGTTCTGCGGTATACGGAGACAGTAAAAGCACCATAGTAGAACACAGATGATGCTTCTAAGTTGATGTAATAGCCAGTAAGATATAGTACAATTCAAGTTTTAGGTATCGATTATTTACTTTTTAGCTGGCTTTGGTGCCTTGGACATGAGCTAGGACCTTAAGATTCTGCATGAAAGGAGGACTGGCAGCCGATTTGCACGGGAGAATGTGAAAAGTGTTCATATGTAGTAAAAACCTGAGAAATCCGTCCGTTTTCGTCATTTGTTATCGAATCGACTTAAAGCCAGATCGTCACATTGCCCGCTCTTCTCTCTGAAACGGTTGTACTTATCGATTGCAAAGCTATGTCGCGTGCTGCGGTATGCGGACACACTAAAAGCACCATAGTAGAACACAGATGAAGCTTCTAAGTTGATGTAATAGCCAGTAAGAAGTAGTACAATTAAAGTATTAGGTATCGGTTATTGACTTTTTACCCTTCTTTGGTGCTTTGGACATGAGCTAGGAAATTAAGATTTTGCATGAAGGAGGACTAGCAGCCGAGTTGCACGGGAGAATGTGAAAAGTGTTCATATGTAGTAAAATCCTGAGAAATCCGTCCGTTTACGTCATTTGTTATCGAATCGACTTTAAGCCAGATCGTCACATTGGCCGCTCTTCTCTCTGAAACGGTTGTACTTATCGTCTGCAAAGCTATGTCGCGTGCTGCGGCATGCTGAGACACTAAAAGCACCATAGCAGAACACAGATGAAGCTTCTAAGTTGATGTAATAGCCAGTAAGAAGTAGTACAATTCAAGTTTTAGGTATTGAATATTGACTTTTTAGCTGGCTTTGGTGCCTTGGACTTGAGCTAGGACCTTAAGATTCTGCATGAAAGGAGGACTAGCAGCCGAGTTGCACAGGAGAATGTGAAAAGTGTTCATATGTAGTAAAAACCTGAGAAATCCGTCCGTTTTCGTCACTTGTTATCGAATCGACTTAAAGCCAGATCGTCACATTGGCCGCACTTCTCTCTGAAACGGTTGTACTTATCGATTGCAAAGCTATGTCGCGTGCTGCGGTATGCGGAGACACTAAAAGCACCATAGTAGAACACAGATGAAACTTCTAAGTTGATGTAATAGCCAGTAAGAAGTAGTACAATACAAGTTTTAGTTATCGATTATTGACGTTTTAGCTGGCTTTGGTGCCTTGGACATGAGCTAGGACCTTAAGATTCTGCATGAAAGGAGGACTAGCAGCCTAGTTGCACGGAAAAATGTGAAAAGTGTTCAAATGTAGGAAAAAACCTGAGAAATCCGTCCGTTTTCGTCATTTGTTATCGAATCGACTTAAAGCCAGATCGTCACATTGGCCGCTCCTCTCTCTGAAACGGTTGTACTTATCGACTGCAAAACTATGTCGCGTGCTGCGGTATGCGGAGACACTAAAAGCACCATAGTAGAACACAGATGAAGCTTCTAAGTTTATGTAATAGCCAGTAAGAAGTAGTACAATTCAAGTTTTAGGTATTGAATATTGCATTTTTAGCTGGCTTTGGTGCCTTGGACATGAGCTAGGACCTTAATATTCTGCATGAAAGGAGGACTAGCATCCGAGTTGCACGGGAGAATGTGAAAAGTGTTCAAATGTAGTAAAAACCTGAGAAATCCGTCCGTTTTCGTCATTTGTTATCGAATCGACTTAAAGCCAGATCGTCACATTGGCCGCTCTTCTCTCTGAAACGGTTGTACTTATCGTCTGCAAAGCTTTGTCGCGTGCTGCGGTATGCGGAGACACTAAAATCACCATAGTAGAACACAGATGAAGCTTCTAAGTTGATGTAATAGCCAGTAAGAATTAGTACAATTCAAGTTTTAGGTATCGATTATTGACTTTTTAGCTATCTTTGGTGCCTTGCACATGAGCTAGGACCTTAAGATTCTGCATGAACGGAGGATTAGCAGCGGAGTTGCACGGGAGAATGTGAAAAGTGTTCATATGTAGTAAAAACATGAGAAATCCGTCCGTTTTCGTCATTTGTTATCGAATCAACTTAAAGCTAGATCGTCACATTGGCCGCTCTTCTCTCTGAAACGGTTGTACTTATCGATTGCAAAGCTATGTCGCGTGCTGAGGTATGCGGAGACACTAAAAGCACCATAGTAGAACACAGATGAAGCTTCTAAGTTGATGTAATAGCCAGTAAGAAGTAGTACAATTCAAGTTTTAGGTATCGATTATTGACTTTTTAGCTGGCTTTGGTGCCTTGGACATGAGCTAGGACCTTAAGATTCTGCATGAAAGGAGGACTAGCAGCCGAGTTGCACGGGAGAATGTGAAAAGTTTTCATACGTAGTAAAAACATGAGAAATCCGTCCGTTTTCGTCATTAGTTATCGAATCGACTTCAAGCCAGATCGTCACATTGGCCGCTCTTCTCTCTGAAAAAGTTGTACTTATCGTCTGCAAAGCTATGTCGCGTGCTGCGGTATGCGGACACACTAAAAGCACCATAGTAGAACACAGATGAAGCTTCTAAGTTGATGTAATAGCCAGTAAGAAGTAGTACAATTCAAGTTTTAGGTATCGGTTATTGACTTTTTACCCTTCTTTGGTGCCTTGGACATCAGCTAGGAAATTAAGATTTTGCATGAAGGAGGACTAGCAGCCGAGTTGCACGGGAGAATGTGAATAGTGTTCATATGTAGTAAAAACCTGAGACATCCGTCCGTTTTCGTCATTTGTTATCGAATCGACTTAAAGCCAGATCGTCACATTGGCCGCTCTTCTCTCTGAAACGGTTGTACTTATCGTCTGCAAAGCTATGTGGCGTTGTGCGGTATACGGAGACAGTAAAAGCACCATAGTAGAACACAGATGATGCTTCTAAGTTGATGTAATAGCCAGTAAGATATAGTACAATTCAAGTTTTAGGTATCGATTATTGACTTTTTAGCTGGCTTTGGTGCCTTGGACATGAGCTAGGACCTTAAGATTCTGCATGAATGGAGGACTGGCAGCCGATTTGCACGGGAGAATGTGAAAAGTGTTCATATGTAGTAAAAACCTGAGAAATCCGTCCGTTCTCGTCATTTGTTATCGAATCGACTTAAAGCCAGATCGTCACATTGGCCGCTCTTCTGTCTGAAAAAGTTGTACTTATCGTCTGCAAAGCTATGTCGCTTGCTGCGGTATGCGGACACACTAAAAGCACCATAGTAGAACACAGATGAAGCTTCTAAGTTGATGTAATAGCCAGTAAGAAGTAGTACAATTCAAGTTTTAGGTATCGGTTATTGACTTTTTACCCTTCTTTGGTGCCTTGGACATCAGCTAGGAAATTAAGATTTTGCATGAAGGAGGACTAGCAGCCGAGTTGCACGGGAGAATGTGAATAGTGTTCATATGTAGTAAAAACCTGAGACATCCGTCCGTTTTCGTCATTTGTTATCGAATCGACTTAAAGCCAGATCGTCACATTGGCCGCTCTTCTCTCTGAAACGGTTGTACTTATCGTCTGCAAAGCTATGTCGCGTGCTGCGGTATGCTGAGACACTATGAGCACCATAGTAGAACACAGATGAAGCTTCTAAGTTGATGTAATTTCCAGTAAGAAGTAGTACAATTCAAGTTTTAGGTATCGGTTATTGACTTTTTACACTTCTTTGGTGCCTTGGACATCAGCTAGGAAATTAAGATTTTGCATGAAGGAGGATTAGCAGCCGAGTTGCACGGGAGAATGTGAATAGTGTTCATATGTAGTAAAAACCTGAGACATCCGTCCGTTTTCGTCATTTGTTATCGAATCGACTTAAAGCCAGATCGTCACATTGACCGCTCTTCTCTCTGAAACGGTTGTACTTATCGTCTGCAAAGCTATGTGGCGTTCTGCGGTATGCGGAGACAGTAAAAGCACCATAGTAGAACACAGATGATGCTTCTAAGTTGAAGTAATATCCAGTAAGATGTAGTACAATTCAAGTCTTAGGTATCGATTAATGACTTTTTACCTGGCTTTGGTGCCTTGGACATGAGCTAGGACCTTAAGATTCTGCATGAAAGGAGGACTGGCAGCCGATTTGCATGGGAGAATGTGAAAAGTGTTCATATGTAGTAAAAACCTGAGAAATCCGTCCGTTTTCGTCATTTGTTATCGAATCGACTTAAAGCCAGATCGTCACATTGGCCGCTCTTCTCTCTGAAACGGTTGTACTTATCGATTGCAAAACTATGTCGCGTGCTGCGGTATGCGGAGACACTAAAAGCACCATAGTAGAACACAGATGAAGCTTCTAAGTTGATGTAATAGCCAGTAAGAAGTAGTACAATTCAAGTTTTAGGTATTCAATATTGAATTTTTAGCTGGCTTTGGTGCCTTGGACATGACCTAGGACCTTAAGATTCTGCATGAAAGGAGGACTAGCAGCCCTGTTGCACGGGAGAATGTGAAAAGTGTTCATATGTAGTAAAAACCTGAGAAATCCGTCCGTTTTCGTCATTTGTTATCGAATCAACTTAAAGCTAGATCGTCACATTGGCCGCTCTTCTCTCTGAAACGGTTGTACTTATCGTCTGCAAAGCTATGTCGCGTGCTGCGGTATGCTGAGACACTATGAGCACCATAGTAGAACACAGATGAAGCTTCTAAGTTGATGTAATAGCCAGTAAGAAGTAGTACAATTCAAGTTTTAGGTATCGATTATTGACTTTATAGCTGGCTTTGGTGCCTTGGACATGAGCTAGGACCTTAACATTCTGCATGAAAGGAGGACTAGCAGCCGATTTGCACGGGAGAATGTGAAAAGTCTTAACATGTAGTAAAAAACCGAGAAATCCGTCCGTTTTCCTCATTTGTTATCGAATCGACTTAAAGCCAGATCGTCACATTGGCCGCTCTTCTCTCTGAAACGGTTGTACTTATCGTCTGCAAAGCTATGTGGCGTTCTGCGGTATGCGGAGACAGTAAAAGCACCATAGTAGAACACAGATGATGCTTCTAAGTTGATGTAATAGCCAGTAAGATATAGTACAATTCAAGTTTTAGGTATCGATTATTGACTTTTTAGCTGGCTTTGGTGCCTTGGACATGAGCTAGGACCTTAAGATTCTGCATGAAAGGAGGACTGGCAGCCGATTTGCACGGGAGAATGTGAAAAGTGTTCATATGTATTAAAAACCTGAGAAATCCGTCCGTTCTCGTCATTTGTTATCGAATCTACTTAAAGCCAGATCGTCACATTGGCCGCTCTTCTCTCTGAAACGGTTGTACTTATCGTCTGCAAAGCTATGTCGCGTGCTGCGGTATGCGGAGACACTAAAAGCACCATAGTAGAACACAGATGAAGCTTCTAAGTTGATGTAATAGCCAGTAAGAAGTAGTACAATTCAAGTTTTAGGTATCGATTATTGACTTTTTAGCTATCTTTGGTGCCTTGCACATGAGCTAGGACCTTAAGATTCTGCATGAACGGAGGATTAGCAGCGGAGTTGCACGGGAGAATGTGAAAAGTGTTCATATGTAGTAAAAACCTGAGAAATCCGTCCGTTTTGGTCATTTGTTATCGAATCAACTTAAAGCTAGATCGTCACATTGGCCGCTCTTCTCTCTGAAACGGTTGTACTTATCGTCTGCAAAGCTATGTCGCGTGCTGCGGTATGCTGAGACACTATGAGCACCATAGTAGAACACAGATGAAGCTTCTAAGTTGATGTAATTTCCAGTAAGAAGTAGTACAATTCAAGTTTTAGGTATTGAATATTGACTTTTTAGCTGGCTTTGGTGCCTTGGACTTGAGCTAGGACCTTAAGATTCTGCATGAAAGGAGGACTAGCAGCCGAGTTGCACAGGAGAATGTGAAAAGTGTTCATATGTAGTAAAAACCTGAGAAATCCGTCCGTTTTCGTCACTTGTTATCGAATCGACTTAAAGCCAGATCGTCACATTGGCCGCACTTCTCTCTGAAACGGTTGTACTTATCGATTGCAAAGCTATGTCGCGTGCTGCGGTATGCGGAGACACTAAAAGCACCATAGTAGAACACAGATGAAACTTCTAAGTTGATGTAATAGCCAGTAAGAAGTAGTACAATACAAGTTTTAGTTATCGATTATTGACGTTTTAGCTGGCTTTGGTGCCTTGGACATGAGCTAGGACCTTAAGATTCTGCATGAAAGGAGGACTAGCAGCCTAGTTGCACGGAAAAATGTGAAAAGTGTTCAAATGTAGGAAAAAACCTGAGAAATCCGTCCGTTTTCGTCATTTGTTATCGAATCGACTTAAAGCCAGATCGTCACATTGGCCGCTCCTCTCTCTGAAACGGTTGTACTTATCGACTGCAAAACTATGTCGCGTGCTGCGGTATGCGGAGACACTAAAAGCACCATAGTAGAACACAGATGAAGCTTCTAAGTTTATGTAATAGCCAGTAAGAAGTAGTACAATTCAAGTTTTAGGTATTGAATATTGCATTTTTAGCTGGCTTTGGTGCCTTGGACATGAGCTAGGACCTTAATATTCTGCATGAAAGGAGGACTAGCATCCGAGTTGCACGGGAGAATGTGAAAAGTGTTCAAATGTAGTAAAAACCTGAGAAATCCGTCCGTTTTCGTCATTTGTTATCGAATCGACTTAAAGCCAGATCGTCACATTGGCCGCTCTTCTCTCTGAAACGGTTGTACTTATCGTCTGCAAAGCTTTGTCGCGTGCTGCGGTATGCGGAGACACTAAAATCACCATAGTAGAACACAGATGAAGCTTCTAAGTTGATGTAATAGCCAGTAAGAATTAGTACAATTCAAGTTTTAGGTATCGATTATTGACTTTTTAGCTATCTTTGGTGCCTTGCACATGAGCTAGGACCTTAAGATTCTGCATGAACGGAGGATTAGCAGCGGAGTTGCACGGGAGAATGTGAAAAGTGTTCATATGTAGTAAAAACATGAGAAATCCGTCCGTTTTCGTCATTTGTTATCGAATCAACTTAAAGCTAGATCGTCACATTGGCCGCTCTTCTCTCTGAAACGGTTGTACTTATCGATTGCAAAGCTATGTCGCGTGCTGAGGTATGCGGAGACACTAAAAGCACCATAGTAGAACACAGATGAAGCTTCTAAGTTGATGTAATAGCCAGTAAGAAGTAGTACAATTCAAGTTTTAGGTATCGATTATTGACTTTTTAGCTGGCTTTGGTGCCTTGGACATGAGCTAGGACCTTAAGATTCTGCATGAAAGGAGGACTAGCAGCCGAGTTGCACGGGAGAATGTGAAAAGTTTTCATACGTAGTAAAAACATGAGAAATCCGTCCGTTTTCGTCATTAGTTATCGAATCGACTTCAAGCCAGATCGTCACATTGGCCGCTCTTCTCTCTGAAAAAGTTGTACTTATCGTCTGCAAAGCTATGTCGCGTGCTGCGGTATGCGGACACACTAAAAGCACCATAGTAGAACACAGATGAAGCTTCTAAGTTGATGTAATAGCCAGTAAGAAGTAGTACAATTCAAGTTTTAGGTATCGGTTATTGACTTTTTACCCTTCTTTGGTGCCTTGGACATCAGCTAGGAAATTAAGATTTTGCATGAAGGAGGACTAGCAGCCGAGTTGCACGGGAGAATGTGAATAGTGTTCATATGTAGTAAAAACCTGAGACATCCGTCCGTTTTCGTCATTTGTTATCGAATCGACTTAAAGCCAGATCGTCACATTGGCCGCTCTTCTCTCTGAAACGGTTGTACTTATCGTCTGCAAAGCTATGTGGCGTTGTGCGGTATACGGAGACAGTAAAAGCACCATAGTAGAACACAGATGATGCTTCTAAGTTGATGTAATAGCCAGTAAGATATAGTACAATTCAAGTTTTAGGTATCGATTATTGACTTTTTAGCTGGCTTTGGTGCCTTGGACATGAGCTAGGACCTTAAGATTCTGCATGAATGGAGGACTGGCAGCCGATTTGCACGGGAGAATGTGAAAAGTGTTCATATGTAGTAAAAACCTGAGAAATCCGTCCGTTCTCGTCATTTGTTATCGAATCGACTTAAAGCCAGATCGTCACATTGGCCGCTCTTCTGTCTGAAAAAGTTGTACTTATCGTCTGCAAAGCTATGTCGCTTGCTGCGGTATGCGGACACACTAAAAGCACCATAGTAGAACACAGATGAAGCTTCTAAGTTGATGTAATAGCCAGTAAGAAGTAGTACAATTCAAGTTTTAGGTATCGGTTATTGACTTTTTACCCTTCTTTGGTGCCTTGGACATCAGCTAGGAAATTAAGATTTTGCATGAAGGAGGACTAGCAGCCGAGTTGCACGGGAGAATGTGAATAGTGTTCATATGTAGTAAAAACCTGAGACATCCGTCCGTTTTCGTCATTTGTTATCGAATCGACTTAAAGCCAGATCGTCACATTGGCCGCTCTTCTCTCTGAAACGGTTGTACTTATCGTCTGCAAAGCTATGTCGCGTGCTGCGGTATGCTGAGACACTATGAGCACCATAGTAGAACACAGATGAAGCTTCTAAGTTGATGTAATTTCCAGTAAGAAGTAGTACAATTCAAGTTTTAGGTATCGGTTATTGACTTTTTACACTTCTTTGGTGCCTTGGACATCAGCTAGGAAATTAAGATTTTGCATGAAGGAGGATTAGCAGCCGAGTTGCACGGGAGAATGTGAATAGTGTTCATATGTAGTAAAAACCTGAGACATCCGTCCGTTTTCGTCATTTGTTATCGAATCGACTTAAAGCCAGATCGTCACATTGACCGCTCTTCTCTCTGAAACGGTTGTACTTATCGTCTGCAAAGCTATGTGGCGTTCTGCGGTATGCGGAGACAGTAAAAGCACCATAGTAGAACACAGATGATGCTTCTAAGTTGAAGTAATATCCAGTAAGATGTAGTACAATTCAAGTCTTAGGTATCGATTAATGACTTTTTACCTGGCTTTGGTGCCTTGGACATGAGCTAGGACCTTAAGATTCTGCATGAAAGGAGGACTGGCAGCCGATTTGCATGGGAGAATGTGAAAAGTGTTCATATGTAGTAAAAACCTGAGAAATCCGTCCGTTTTCGTCATTTGTTATCGAATCGACTTAAAGCCAGATCGTCACATTGGCCGCTCTTCTCTCTGAAACGGTTGTACTTATCGATTGCAAAACTATGTCGCGTGCTGCGGTATGCGGAGACACTAAAAGCACCATAGTAGAACACAGATGAAGCTTCTAAGTTGATGTAATAGCCAGTAAGAAGTAGTACAATTCAAGTTTTAGGTATTCAATATTGAATTTTTAGCTGGCTTTGGTGCCTTGGACATGACCTAGGACCTTAAGATTCTGCATGAAAGGAGGACTAGCAGCCCTGTTGCACGGGAGAATGTGAAAAGTGTTCATATGTAGTAAAAACCTGAGAAATCCGTCCGTTTTCGTCATTTGTTATCGAATCAACTTAAAGCTAGATCGTCACATTGGCCGCTCTTCTCTCTGAAACGGTTGTACTTATCGTCTGCAAAGCTATGTCGCGTGCTGCGGTATGCTGAGACACTATGAGCACCATAGTAGAACACAGATGAAGCTTCTAAGTTGATGTAATAGCCAGTAAGAAGTAGTACAATTCAAGTTTTAGGTATCGATTATTGACTTTATAGCTGGCTTTGGTGCCTTGGACATGAGCTAGGACCTTAACATTCTGCATGAAAGGAGGACTAGCAGCCGATTTGCACGGGAGAATGTGAAAAGTCTTAACATGTAGTAAAAAACCGAGAAATCCGTCCGTTTTCCTCATTTGTTATCGAATCGACTTAAAGCCAGATCGTCACATTGGCCGCTCTTCTCTCTGAAACGGTTGTACTTATCGTCTGCAAAGCTATGTGGCGTTCTGCGGTATGCGGAGACAGTAAAAGCACCATAGTAGAACACAGATGATGCTTCTAAGTTGATGTAATAGCCAGTAAGATATAGTACAATTCAAGTTTTAGGTATCGATTATTGACTTTTTAGCTGGCTTTGGTGCCTTGGACATGAGCTAGGACCTTAAGATTCTGCATGAAAGGAGGACTGGCAGCCGATTTGCACGGGAGAATGTGAAAAGTGTTCATATGTATTAAAAACCTGAGAAATCCGTCCGTTCTCGTCATTTGTTATCGAATCTACTTAAAGCCAGATCGTCACATTGGCCGCTCTTCTCTCTGAAACGGTTGTACTTATCGTCTGCAAAGCTATGTCGCGTGCTGCGGTATGCGGAGACACTAAAAGCACCATAGTAGAACACAGATGAAGCTTCTAAGTTGATGTAATAGCCAGTAAGAAGTAGTACAATTCAAGTTTTAGGTATCGATTATTGACTTTTTAGCTATCTTTGGTGCCTTGCACATGAGCTAGGACCTTAAGATTCTGCATGAACGGAGGATTAGCAGCGGAGTTGCACGGGAGAATGTGAAAAGTGTTCATATGTAGTAAAAACCTGAGAAATCCGTCCGTTTTGGTCATTTGTTATCGAATCAACTTAAAGCTAGATCGTCACATTGGCCGCTCTTCTCTCTGAAACGGTTGTACTTATCGTCTGCAAAGCTATGTCGCGTGCTGCGGTATGCTGAGACACTATGAGCACCATAGTAGAACACAGATGAAGCTTCTAAGTTGATGTAATTTCCAGTAAGAAGTAGTACAATTCAAGTTTTAGGTATTCAATATTGAATTTTTAGCTGGCTTTGGTGCCTTGGACATGACCTAGGACCTTAAGATTCTGCATGAAAGGAGGACTAGCAGCCCTGTTGCACGGGAGAATGTGAAAAGTGTTCATATGTAGTAAAAACCTGAGAAATCCGTCCGTTTTCGTCATTTGTTATCGAATCGACTCTAAGCCAGATCGTCACATTGGCCGCTCTTCTCTCTGAAACGGTTGTACTTATCGTCTGCAAAGCTATGTCGCGTACTGCGGTATGCGGAGACACTAAAATCACCATAGTAGAACACAGATGAAGCTTCTAAGTTGATGTAATAGCCAGTAAGAAGTAGTACAATTCAAGTTTTAGGTATCGATTATTGACTTTATAGCTGGCTTTGGTGCCTTGGACATGAGCTAGGACCTTAACATTCTGCATGAAAGGAGGACTAGCAGCCGATTTGCACGGGAGAATGTGAAAAGTCTTACCATGTAGTAAAAACCCGAGAAATCCGTCCGTTTTCGTCATTTGTTTTCGAATCGACTTAAAGCCAGATCGTCACATTGGCCGCTCTTCTCTCTGAAACGGTTGTACTTATCGATTGCAAAGCTATGTCGCGTGCTGCGGTATGCGGAGACACTAAAAGCACCATAGTAGAACACAGATGAAGCTTCTAAGTTGATGTAATAGCCAATAAGAAGTAGTACAATTCAAATTTTAGGTATTCAATATTGAATTTTTAGCTGGCTTTGGTGCCTTGGACATGAGCTAGGACCTTAAGATTCTGCATGAAAGGAGGACTAGCAGCCCTGTTGCACGGGAGAATGTGAAAAGTGTTCATACGTAGTAAAAACCTGAGAAATCCGTCCGTTTTCGTCATTAGTTATCGAATCGACTTCAAGCCAGATCGTCACATTGGCCGCTCTTCTCTCTGAAAAAGTTGTACTTATCGTCTGCAAAGCTATGTCGCGTGCTGCGGTATGCGGACACACTAAAAGCACCATAGTAGAACACAGATGAAGCTTCTAAGTTGATGTAATAGCCAGTAAGAAGTAGTACAATTCAAGTTTTAGGTATCGATTATTGACTTTTTAGCTGGCTTTGGTGCCTTGGACATGAGCTAGGACCTTAAGATTCTGCATGAAATGAGGACTAGCAGCCGAGTTGCACGGGAGAATGTGAAAAGTGTTCATACGTAGTAAAAACCTGAGAAATCCGTCCGTTTTCGTCATTAGTTATCGAATCGACTTCAAGCCAGATCGTCACAAAAGCACCATAGTAGAACACAGATGAAGCTTCTAAGTTGATGTAATAGCCAGTAAGAAGTAGTACAATTCAAGTTTTAGGTATTGAATATTGACTTTTTAGCTGGCTTTGGTGCCTTGGACTTGAGCTAGGACCTTAACATTCTGCATGAAAGGAGAACTAGCAGCCGAGTTGCACAGGAGAATGTGAAAAGTGTTCATAGGTAGTAAAAACCTGAGAAATCCGTCCGTTTTCGTCATTTGTTATCGAACCGACTTAAAGCCAGATCGTCACATTGGCCGCTCTTCTCTCTGAAACGGTTGTACTTATCGTCTGCAAAGCTATGTCGCGTGCTGCGGTATGTGGAGACACTAAAAGCACCATAGTAAAACACAGATGAAGCTTCTACGTTGATGTAATAGCCAGTAAGAAGTAGTACAATTCAAGTTTTAGGTATCGTTTATTGACTTTTTAGCTGGCTTTGGGTCCTTGGACATGGGCTAGGACCTTTAGATTCTGCATGAAAGGAGGACTAGCAGCCGAGTTGCACGGGAGAATGTGAAAAGTGTTCATATTTAGTAAAAACCTGAGAAATCCGTCCGTTTTCGTCATTTGTTATCCAATCGACTTAAAGCCAGATCGACACATTGGCCGCTCTTCTCTCCGAAACACTTGTACTTATCGTCTGCAAAGCTATGTCGCGTGCTGCGGTATGCGGACACACTAAAAGCACCATAGTAGAACACAGATGAAGCTTCTAAGTTGATGTAATAGCCAGTAAGAAGTAGTACAATTCAAGTTTTAGGTATCGGTTATTGACTTTTTACCCTTCTTTGGTGCCTTGGACATCAGCTAGGAAATTAAGATTTTGCATGAAGGAGGACTAGCAGCCGAGTTGCACGGGAGAATGTGAATAGTGTTCATATGTAGTAAAAACCTGAGACATCCGTCCGTTTTCCTCATTTGTTATCGAATCGACTTAAAGCCAGATCGTCACATTGGCCGCTCTTCTCTCTGAAACGGTTGTACTTATCGTCTGCAAAGCTTTGTGGCGTTCTGCGGTATGCGGAGACAGTAAAAGCACCATAGTAGAACACAGATGATGCTTCTAAGTTGATGTAATAGCCAGTAAGATATAGTACAATTCAAGTTTTAGGTATCGATTATTGACTTTTTAGCTGGCTTTGGTGCCTTGGACATGAGCTAGGACCTTAAGATTCTGCATGAAAGGAGGACTGGCAGCCGATTTGCACGGGAGAATGTGAAAAGTGTTCATATGTATTAAAAACCTGAGAAATCCGTCCGTTCTCGTCATTTGTTATCGAATCGACTTAAAGCCAGATCGTCACATTGGCCGCTCTTCTCTCTGAAACGGTTGTACTTATCGTGTGCAATGCTATGTCGCGTGCTGCGGCATGCTGAGACACTAAAAGCACCATAGCAGAACACAGATGAAGCTTCTAAGTTGATGTAATAGCCAGTAAGAAGTAGTACAATTCAAGTTTTAGGTATTGGATATTGACTTTTTAGCTGGCTTTGGTGCCTTGGACTTGAGCTAGGACCTTAAGTTTCTGCATGAAAGGAGGACTAGCAGCCGAGTTGCACAGGAGAATGTGAAAAGTGTTCATATGTAGTAAAAACCTGAGAAATCCGTCCGTTTTCGTCATTTGTTATCGAATCGACTTAAAGCCAGATCGTCACATTGGCCGCTCTTCTCTCTGAAACAGTTGTACTTATCGTCTGCAAAGCTATGTCGCGTGCTGCGGTATGCGGAGACACTAAAAGCACCATAGTAAAACACAGATGAAGCTTCTAAGTTGATGTAATAGCCAGTAAGAAGTAGTACAATTCAAGTTTTAGGTACCGATTATTGACTTTATAGATGGCTTTGGTGCCGTGGACATGAGCTAGGACCTTAACATTCTGCATGAAAGGAGGACTAGCAGCCGATTTGCACGGGAGAATGTGAAAAGTCTTAACATGTAGTAAAAACCCGAGAAATCCGTCCGTTTTCGTCATTTGTTATCGAATCGACTTAAAGCCAGATCGTCACATTTGCCGCTCTTCTCTCTGAAACGGTTGTACTTATCGATTGCAAAGCTATGTCGCGTGCTGCGGTATGCGGAGACACTAAAAGCACCATAGTAGAACACAGATAAAGCTTCTAAGTTGATGTAATAGCCAGTAAGAAGTAGTACAATTCAAATTTTAGGTATTCAATATTGAATTTTTAGCTGGCTTTGGTGCCTTGGACATGAGCTAGGACCTTAAGATTCTGCATGAAAGGAGGACTAGCAGCCCTGTTGCACGGGAGAATGTGAAAAGTGTTCATATGTAGTAAAAACCTGAGAAATCGGTCCGTATTCGTCATTTGTTATTGGATCGACTTAAAGCCAGATCGGCACATTGGCCGCTCTTCTCTCTGAAACGGTTGTACTTATCGTCTGCAAAGCTATGTCGCGTGCTGCGGTATGCTGAGACACTATGAGCATCATAGTAGAACACATATGAAGCTTCTAAGTTGATGTAATTTCCAGTAAGAAGTAGTACAATTCAAGTTTTAGGTATCGGTTATTGACTTTTTACCCTTCTTTGGTGCCTTGGACATCAGCTAGGAAATTAAGATTTTGCATGAAGGAGGACTAGCAGCCGAGTTGCACGGGAGAATGTGAATAGTGTTCATATGTAGTAAAAACCTGAGACATCCGTCCGTTTTCGTCATTTGTTATCGAATCGACTTAAAGCCAGATCGTCACATTGACCGCTCTTCTCTCTGAAACGGTTGTACTTATCGTCTGCAAAGCTATGTGGCGTTCTGCGGTATGCGGAGACAGTAAAAGCACCATAGTAGAACACAGATGATGCTTCTAAGTTGATGTAATAGCCAGTAAGATATAGAACAATTCAAGTTTTAGGTATCGATTATTGACTTTTTAGCTGGCTTTGGTGCCTTGGACATGAGCTAGGACCTTAAGATTCTGCATGAAAGGAGGACTGGCAGCCGATTTGCACGGGAGAATGTGAAAAGTGTTCATATGTAGTAAAAACCTGAGATATCCGTCCGTTTTCGTTATTTGTTGTCGAATCGACTTAAAGCCAGATCGTCACATTGGCCGCTCTTCTCTCTGAAACGGTTGTACTTATCGATTGCAAAGCTATGTCGCGTGCTGCGGTATGCGGAGACACTAAAAGCACCATAGTAGAACACAGATGAAGCTTCTAAGTTGATGTAATAGCCAGTAAGAAGTAGTACAATTCAAGTTTTAGGTATCGGTTATTGACTTTTTACCCTTCTTTGGTGCCTTGGACATGAGCTAGGAAATTAAGATATTGCATGAAGGAGGACTAGCAGCCGAGTTGCACGGGAGAATGTGAAAAGTGTTCATATGTAGTAAAAACCTGAGACATCCGTCCGTTTTCGTCATTTGTTATCGAATCAACTTAAAGCCAGATCGTCACATTGGCCGCTCTTCTCTCTGAAACGGTTGTACTTATCGTCTGCAAAGCTTTGTGGCGTTCTGCGGTATGCGGACACACTAAAAGCACCATAGTAGAACACAGATGAAGCTTCTAAGTTGATGTAATAGCCAGTAAGAAGTAGTACAATTAAAGTTTTAGGTATCGGTTATTGACTTTTTACCCTTCTTTGGTGCTTTGGACATGAGCTAGGAAATTAAGATTTTGCATGAAGGAGGACTAGCAGCCGAGTTGCACGGGAGAATGTGAAAAGTGTTCATATGTAGTAAAAACCTGAGAAATCCGTCCGTTTTCGTCATTTGTTATCGAATCGACTTAAAGCCAGATCGTCACATTGGCCGCTCTTCTCTCTGAAACGGTTGTACTTATCGTCTGCAAAGCTATGTCGCGTGCTGCGGCATGCTGAGACACTAAAAGCACCATAGCAGAACACAGATGAAGCTTCTAAGTTGATGTAATAGCCAGTAAGAAGTAGTACAATTCAAGTTTTAGGTATTGAATATTGACTTTTTAGCTGGCTTTGGTGCCTTGGACTTGAGCTAGGACCTTAAGATTCTGCATGAAAGGAGGACTAGCAGCCGAGTTGCACAGGAGAATGTGAAAAGTGTTCATATGTAGTAAAAACCTGAGAAATCCGTCCGTTTTCGTCATTTGTTATCGAACCGTCTTAAAGCCAGATCGTCACATTGGCCGCTCTTCTCTCCGAAACACTTGTACTTATCGTCTGCAAAGCTATGTCGCGTGCTACGGTTTGCTGATACACTAAAAGCACCATAGTAGAACACAGATGAAGCTTCTATGTTGATGTAATAGCCAGGAAGAAGTAGTACAATTCAAGTTTTAGGTATCGATTATTGACCTTTTAGCTGGCTTTGGTGCCTTGGACATGAGCTAGGACCTTAACATTCTACATGAAAATAGGAATAGCAGCCGATTTGCACGGGAGAATGTGAAAAGTGTTCATATGTAGTAAAAACCTGAGAAATCCATTCCGTTTTCGTCATTTGTTGTCGAATCGACTTAAAGCCAGATCGTCACATTGGCCGATCTTCTCTCTGAAACGGTTGTACTTATCGATTGCAAAGCTATGTCGCGTGCTGCGGTATGCGGAGACACTAAAAGCGTCATAGTAGAACACAGATGAAGCTTCTAAGTTGATGTAATAGCCAGTAAGAAGTAGTACAATTCAAGTTTTATGTATCGATTATTGACTTTTTAGCTGCCCTTGGTTCCTTGGACATGAGCTAGGACCTTAAGATTCTGCATGAAAGGAGGACTAGCAGCCGAGTTGCACGGGAGAATGTAAAAAGTGTTCATATGTAGTAAAAACCTGAGAAATCCGTCCGTTTTCGTCATTTGTTATCGAATCGACTTAAAGCAAGATCGTCACATTAGCCGCAATTCTCTCTGAAACGGTTGTACTTATCGACTGCAAAGCTATGTCGCGTGCTGCGGTATGCGGAGACACTAAAAGCACCATAGTAGAACACAGATGAAGCTTCTAAGTTGATGTAATAGCCAGTAAGAAGTAGTACCATTCAAGTTTTAGGTATCGATTATTGACTTTTTAGCTGGCTTTGGTGCTTTGGGCATGAGCTAGGACCTTAAGATTCTGCATGAAAGGAGGACTAGCAGCCGAGTTGCACGGGAGAATGTGAAAAGTGTTCATATGTAGTAAAAACCAGAGAAATCCGTCCGTGTTCAACATTTGTTATCGAATCGACTTAAAGCCAGATCGTCACATTGGCCGCTCTTCTCTCTGAAACGGTTGTACTTATCGTCTGCAAATCTATGTCGAGTGCTGCGGCATGCGGAGACACTAAAAGCACCATAGTAGAACACAGATGAAGCTTTTAAGTTGATGTAATAGCCAGTAAGTAGTAGTACAATTTAAGTTTTAGGTATCGATTGTTGCTTCTTACCCTTCTTTGGTGCTTTGGGCATGAGCTTGGAACTTAAGATTTTGCATGATAGGAGGTCTAGCAGCCGCGTTGCACGTGAGAATGTGAAAAGTGTTCATATGTAGTAAAAACCAGAGAAATCCGTCCGTGTTCGACATTTGTTATCGAATCGACTTAAAGCCAGATCGTCACATTGGCCGCTCTTCTCTCTCAAACGGTTGTACTTATCGACTGCAAAACTATGTCGCGTGCTGCGGTATGCGGAGACACTAAAAGCACCATAGTAGAACACAGAGAAGCTTCTAAGTTGATGTAATAGTCTGTAAGAAGTAGTACAATTCAAGTTTTAGGTATTGATTATTGACTTTTTAGCTGGCTTTGGTGCCTTGGACATGAGCTAGGAATTAAGATTTTGCATGAAAGGAGGACTAGCAGCCGAGTTGCACGGGAGAATATGAAAAGTGTTCATATGTAGTAAAAACCAGAGAAATCCGTCCGTGTTCGACATTTGTTTTCGAATCGACTTAAAGCCAGATCGTAACATTGGCCGCTCTTCTCTCTGAAACGGTTGTACTTATCGTCTGCAAAGCTATGTCGAGTGCTGCGGCATGCGGAGACACTAAAAGCACCATAGTAGAACACAGATGAAGCTTCTAAGTTGATGTAATAGCCAGTAAGAAGTAGTACAATTCAAGTTTTAAGTATCGATTGTTGACTTTTTACCCTTCTTTGGTGCCTTGGGCATGAGCTAGGAACTTAAGATTTTGCATGATAGGAGGTCTAGCAGCCGCGTTGCACGTGAGAATGTGAAAAGTGTTCATATGTAGTAAAAACCTGAGAAATCCGTCCGTTTTCGTCATTTGTTGTCGAATCGACTTAAAGCCAGATCGTCACATTGGCCGCTCTTCTCTTTGAAACGGTGGTACTTATCGTCTGCCAAGCTACGTGTCGTGCTGCGGTATGCGGAGACACTAAAAGCACCATAGTAGAACACAGATGAAGCTTCTAAGTTGATGTAATATCCAGTAAGAAGTAGTACAATTCAAGTTGTAGGTATCGATTATTGACTTTCTAGCTGGCTTTGGTGCCTTGGACATGAGCTAGGACCTTAAGATTCTGCATGAAAGGAGGACTAGCAGCCGAGTTGAACGGGAGAATGTGAAAAGTGTTCCTATGTAGTAAAAACCTGAGAAATCCGTTCGTTATCGTCATTTGTTATCGAATCGACTTAAAGCCAGATCGTCACATTAGCCGCTCTTCTCCCTGAAACGGTTGTACTTATCGTCTGCAAAGCTATGTCGCGTGCTGCGGTATGCGGAGACACTAAAAGCACCATAGTAGAACACAGATGAAGCTTCTAAGTTGATGTAATAGCCAGTAAGAAGTAGTACAATTCAATTTTAGGTATCGATTATTGACTTTTTAGCTATCTTTGGTGCCTTGCACATGAGCTAGGACCTTAAGATTCTGCATGAACGGAGGATTAGCAGCGGAGTTGCACGGGAGAATGTGAAAAGTGTTCATATGTAGTAAAAACCTGAGAAATCCGTCCGTTTTGGTCATTTGTTATCGAATCAACTTAAAGCTAGATCGTCACATTGGCCGCTCTTCTCTCTGAAACGGTTGTACTTATCGTCTGCAAAGCTATGTCGCGTGCTGCGGTATGCTGAGACACTATGAGCACCATAGTAGAACACAGATGAAGCTTCTAAGTTGATGTAATTTCCAGTAAGAAGTAGTACAATTCAAGTTTTAGGTATTCAATATTGAATTTTTAGCTGGCTTTGGTGCCTTGGACATGACCTAGGACCTTAAGATTCTGCATGAAAGGAGGACTAGCAGCCGCGTTGCACGTGAGAATGTGAAAAGTGTTCATATGTAGTAAAAACCTGAGAAATCCGTCCGTTTTCGTCATTTGTTGTCGAATCGACTTAAAGCCAGATCGTCACATTGGCCGCTCTTCTCTTTGAAACGGTGGTACTTATCGTCTGCCAAGCTACGTGTCGTGCTGCGGTATGCGGAGACACTAAAAGCACCATAGTAGAACACAGATGAAGCTTCTAAGTTGATGTAATTTCCAGTAAGAAGTAGTACAATTCAAGTTTTAGGTATCGGTTATTGACTTTTTACCCTTCTTTGGTGCCTTGGACATCAGCTAGGAAATTAAGATTTTGCAAGAAGGAGGACTAGCAGCCGAGTTGCACGGGAGAATGTGAATAGTGTTCATATGTAGTAAAAACCTGAGACATCCGTCCGTTTTCGTCATTTGTTATCGAATCGACTTAAAGCCAGATCGTCACATTGACCGCTCTTCTCTCTGAAACGGTTGTACTTATCGTCTGCAAAGCTATGTGGCGTTCTGCGGTATGCGGAGACAGTAAAAGCACCATAGTAGAACACAGATGATGCTTCTAAGTTGATGTAATAGCCAGTAAGATATAGAACAATTCAAGTTTTAGGTATCTATTATTGACTTGTTAGCTGTCTTTGGTGCCTTGGACATGAGCTAGGACCTTAAGATTCTGCATGAAAGGAGGACTGGCAGCCGATTTGCACGGGAGAATGTGAAAAGTGTTCATATGTAGTAAAAACCTGAGATATCCGTCCGTTTTCGTTATTTGTTGTCGAATCGACTTAAAGCCAGATCGTCACATTGGCCGCTCTTCTCTCTGAAACGGTTGTACTTATCGATTGCAAAGCTATGTCGCGTGCTGCGGTATGCGGAGACACTAAAAGCACCATAGTAGAACACAGATGAAGCTTCTAAGTTGATGTAATAGCCAGTAAGAAGTAGTACAATTCAAGTTTTAGGTATCGATTATTGACTTTTTAGCTGGCTTTGGTGCCTTGGACATGAGCTAGGACCTTAAGATTCTGCATGAAATGAGGACTAGCAGCCGAGTTGCACGGGAAAATGTGAAAAGTGTTCATACGTAGTACAAACCTGAGAAATCCGTCCGTTTTCGTCATTAGTTATCGAATCGACTTCAAGCCAGATCGTCACATTGGCCGCTCTTCTCTCTGAAAAAGTTGTACTTATCGTCTGCAAAGCTATGTCGCGTGCTGCGATATGCGGACACACTAAAAGCACCATAGTAGAACACAGATGAAGCTTCTAAGTTGATGTAATAGCCAGTAAGAAGTAGTACAATTCAAGTTTTAGGTATCGGTTATTGACTTTTTACCCTTCTTTGGTGCCTTGGACATGAGCTAGGAAATTAAGATATTGCATGAAGGAGGACTAGCAGCCGAGTTGCACGGGAGAATGTGAAAAGTGTTCATATGTAGTAAAAACCTGAGACATCCGTCCGTTTTCGTCATTTGTTATCGAATCAACTTAAAGCCAGATCGTCACATTGGCCGCTCTTCTCTCTGAAACGGTTGTACTTATCGTCTGCAAAGCTTTGTGGCGTTCTGCGGTATGCGGACACACTAAAAGCACCATAGTAGAACACAGATGAAGCTTCTAAGTTGATGTAATAGCCAGTAAGAAGTAGTACAATTAAAGTTTTAGGTATCGGTTATTGACTTTTTACCCTTCTTTGGTGCTTTGGACATGAGCTAGGAAATTAAGATTTTGCATGAAGGAGGACTAGCAGCCGAGTTGCACGGGAGAATGTGAAAAGTGTTCATATGTAGTAAAAACCTGAGAAATCCGTCCGTTTTCGTCATTTGTTATCGAATCGACTTAAAGCCAGATCGTCACATTGGCCGCTCTTCTCTCTGAAACGGTTGTACTTATCGTCTGCAAAGCTATGTCGCGTGCTGCGGCATGCTGAGACACTAAAAGCACCATAGCAGAACACAGATGAAGCTTCTAAGTTGATGTAATAGCCAGTAAGAAGTAGTACAATTCAAGTTTTAGGTATTGAATATTGACTTTTTAGCTGGCTTTGGTGCCTTGGACTTGAGCTAGGTCCTTAAGATTCTGCATGAAAGGAGGACTAGCAGCCGAGTTGCACAGGAGAATGTGAAAAGTGTTCATATGTAGTAAAAACCTGAGAAATCCGTCCGTTTTCGTCATTTGTTATCGAACCGACTTAAAGCCAAATCGTCACATTGGCCGCTCTTCTCTCCGAAACACTTGTACTTATCGTCTGCAAAGCTATGTCGCGTGCTACGGTATGCTGATACACTAAAAGCACCATAGTAGAACACAGATGAAGCTTCTATGTTGATGTAATAGCCAGGAAGAAGTAGTACAATTCAAGTTTTAGGTATCGATTATTGAACTTTTAGCTGGCTTTGGTGCCTTGGACATGAGCTAGGACCTTAACATTCTACATGAAAATAGGAATAGCAGCCCATTTGCACGGGAGAATGTGAAAAGTGTTCATATGTAGTAAAAACCTGAGAAATCCATTCCGTTTTCGTCATTTGTTATCGAATCGACTTAAAGCCAGATCGTCACATTGGCCGCTCTTCTCTCTGAAACGGTTGTACTTATCGATTGCAAAGCTATGTCGCGTGCTGCGGTATGCGGAGACACTAAAAGCGTCATAGTAGAACACAGATGAAGCTTCTAAGTTGATGTAATAGCCAGTAAGAAGTAGTACAATTCAAGTTTTATGTATCGATTATTGACTTTTTAGCTGCCCTTGGTTCCTTGGACATGAGCTAGGACCTTAAGATTCTGCATGAAAGGAGGACTAGCAGCCGAGTTGCACGGGAGAATGTAAAAAGTGTTCATATGTAGTAAAAACCTGAGAAATCCGTCCGTTTTCGTCATTTGTTATCGAATCGACTTAAAGCAAGATCGTCACATTAGCCGCAATTCTCTCTGAAACGGTTGTACTTATCGACTGCAAAGCTATGTCGCGTGCTGCGGTATGCGGAGACACTAAAAGCACCATAGTAGAACACAGATGAAGCTTCTAAGTTGATGTAATAGCCAGTAAGAAGTAGTACCATTCAAGTTTTAGGTATCGATTATTGACTTTTTAGCTGGCTTTGGTATTTTGGGCATGAGCTAGGACCTTAAGATTCTGCATGAAAGGAGGACTAGCAGCCGAGTTGCACGGGAGAATGTGAAAAGTGTTCATATGTAGTAAAAACCAGAGAAATCCGTCCGTGTTCAACATTTGTTATCGAATCGACTTAAAGCCAGATCGTCACATTGGCCGCTCTTCTCTCTGAAACGGTTGTACTTATCGTCTGCAAATCTATGTCGAGTGCTGCGGCATGCGGAGACACTAAAAGCACCATAGTAGAACACAGATGAAGCTTCTAAGTTGATGTAATAGCCAGTAAGTAGTAGTACAATTGAAGTTTTAGGTATCGATTGTTGCTTCTTACCCTTCTTTGGTGCTTTGGGCATGAGCTTGGAACTTAAGATTTTGCATGATAGGAGGTCTAGCAGCCGCGTTGCACGTGAGAATGTGAAAAGTGTTCATATGTAGTAAAAACCAGAGAAATCCGTCCGTGTTCGACATTTGTTATCGAATCGACTTAAAGCCAGATCGTCACATTGGCCGCTCTTCTCTCTCAAACGGTTGTACTTATCGACTGCAAAACTATGTCGCGTGCTGCGGTATGCGGAGACACTAAAAGCACCATAGTAGAACACAGAGAAGCTTCTAAGTTGATGTAATAGTCTGTAAGAAGTAGTACAATTCAAGTTTTAGGTATTGATTATTGACTTTTTAGCTGGCTTTGGTGCCTTGGACATGAGCTAGGAATTAAGATTCTGCATGAAAGGAGGACTAGCAGCCGAGTTGCACGGGAGAATATGAAAAGTGTTCATATGTAGTAAAAACCAGAGAAATCCGTCCGTGTTCGACATTTGTTTTCGAATCGACTTAAAGCCAGATCGTAACATTGGCCGCTCTTCTCTCTGAAACGGTTGTACTTATCGTCTGCAAAGCTATGTCGAGTGCTGCGGCATGCGGAGACACTAAAAGCACCATAGTAGAACACAGATGAAGCTTCTAAGTTGATGTAATAGCCAGTAAGAAGTAGTACAATTCAAGTTTTAAGTATCGATTGTTGACTTTTTACCCTTCTTTGGTGCCTTGGGCATGAGCTAGGAACTTAAGATTTTGCATGATAGGAGGTCTAGCAGCCGCGTTGCACGTGAGAATGTGAAAAGTGTTCATATGTAGTAAAAACCTGAGAAATCCGTCCGTTTTCGTCATTTGTTGTCGAATCGACTTAAAGCCAGATCGTCACATTGGCCGCTCTTCTCTTTGAAACGGTGGTACTTATCGTCTGCCAAGCTACGTGTCGTGCTGCGGTATGCGGAGACACTAAAAGCACCATAGTAGAACACAGATGAAGCTTCTAAGTTGATGTAATATCCAGTAAGAAGTAGTACAATTCAAGTTGTAGGTATCGATTATTGACTTTCTAGCTGGCTTTGGTGCCTTGGACATGAGCTAGGACCTTAAGATTCTGCATGAAAGGAGGACTAGCAGCCGAGTTGAACGGGAGAATGTGAAAAGTGTTCCTATGTAGTAAAAACCTGAGAAATCCGTTCGTTATCGTCATTTGTTATCGAATCGACTTAAAGCCAGATCGTCACATTAGCCGCTCTTCTCCCTGAAACGGTTGTACTTATCGTCTGCAAAGCTATGTCGCGTGCTGCGGTATGCGGAGACACTAAAAGCACCATAGTAGAACACAGATGAAGCTTCTAAGTTGATGTAATAGCCAGTAAGAAGTAGTACAATTCAATTTTAGGTATCGATTATTGACTTTTTAGCTATCTTTGGTGCCTTGCACATGAGCTAGGACCTTAAGATTCTGCATGAACGGAGGATTAGCAGCGGAGTTGCACGGGAGAATGTGAAAAGTGTTCATATGTAGTAAAAACCTGAGAAATCCGTCCGTTTTGGTCATTTGTTATCGAATCAACTTAAAGCTAGATCGTCACATTGGCCGCTCTTCTCTCTGAAACGGTTGTACTTATCGTCTGCAAAGCTATGTCGCGTACTGCGGTATGCGGAGACACTAAAATCACCATAGTAGAACACAGATGAAGCTTCTAAGTTGATGTAATAGCCAGTAAGAAGTAGTACAATTCAAGTTTTAGGTATCGATTATTGACTTTATAGCTGGCTTTGGTGCCTTGGACATGAGCTAGGACCTTAACATTCTGCATGAAAGGAGGACTAGCAGCCGATTTGCACGGGAGAATGTGAAAAGTCTTACCATGTAGTAAAAACCCGAGAAATCCGTCCGTTTTCGTCATTTGTTTTCAAATCGACTTAAAGCCAGATCGTCACATTTGCCGCTCTTCTCTCTGAAACGGTTGTACTTATCGATTGCAAAGCTATGTCGCGTGCTGCGGTATGCGGAGACACTAAAAGCACCATAGTAGAACACAGATGAAGCTTCTAAGTTGATGTAATAGCCAATAAGAAGTAGTACAATTCAAATTTTAGGTATTCAATATTGAATTTTTAGCTGGCTTTGGTGCCTTGGACATGAGCTAGGACCTTAAGATTCTGCATGAAAGGAGGACTAGCAGCCGAGTTGCACGGGAGAATGTGAAAAGTGTTCATACGTAGTAAAAACCTGAGAAATCCGTCCGTTTTCGTCATTAGTTATTGAATCGACTTCAAGCCAGATCGTCACATTGGCCGCTCTTCTCTCTGAAAAAGTTGTACTTATCGTCTGCAAAGCTATGTCGCGTGCTGCGGTATGCGGACACACTAAAACCACCATAGTAGAACACAGATGAAGCTTCTAAGTTGATGTAATAGCCAGTAAGAAGTAGTACAATTCAAGTTTTAGGTATCGATTATTGACTTTTTAGCTGGCTTTGGTGCCTTGGACATGAGCTAGGACCTTAAGATTCTGCATGAAATGAGGACTAGCAGCCGAGTTGCACGGGACAATGTGAAAAGTGTTCATACGTAGTAAAAACCTGAGAAATCCGTCCGTTTTCGTCATTAGTTATCGAATCGACTTCAAGCCAGATCGTCACATTGGCCGCTCTTCTCTCTGAAAAAGTTGTACTTATCTTCTGCAAAGCTATGTCGCGTGCTGCGGTATGCGGACACACTAAAAGCACCATAGTAGAACACAGATGAAGCTTCTAAGTTGATGTAATAGCCAGTAAGAAGTAGTACAATTCAAGTTTTAGGTATTGAATATTGACTTTTTAGCTGGCTTTGGTGCCTTGGACTTGAGCTAGGACCTTACCATTCTGCATGAAAGGAGGACTAGCAGCCGAGTTGAACAGGAGAATGTGAAAAGTGTTCATAGGTAGTAAAAACCTGAGAAATCCGTCCGTTTTCGTCATTTGTTATCGAACCGACTTAAAGCCAGATCGTCACATTGGCCGCTCTTCTCTCTGAAACGGTTGTACTTATCGTCTGCAAAGCTATGTCGCGTGCTGCGGTATGTGGAGACACTAAAAGCACCATAGTAAAACACAGATGAAGCTTCTGCGTTGATGTAATTGCCAGTAAGAAGTAGTACAATTCAAGTTTTAGGTATCGTTTATTGACTTTTTAGCTGGCTTTGGGTCCTTGGACATGAGATAGGACCTTTAGATTCTGCATGAAAGGAGGACTAGCAGCCGAGTTGCACGGGAGAATGTGAAAAGTGTTCATATTTAGTAAAAACCTGAGAAATCCGTCCATTTTCGTCATTTGTTATCCAATCGACTTAAAGCCAGATCGACACATTGGCCGCTCTTCTCTCCGAAACACTTGTACTTACCGTCTGCAAAGCTATGTCGCGTGCTGCGGTATGCGGACACACTAAAAGCACCATAGTAGAACACAGATGAAGCTTCTAAGTTGATGTAATAGCCAGTAAGAAGTAGTACAATTCAAGTTTTAGGTATCGGTTATTGACTTTTTACCCTTCTTTGGTGCCTTGGACATCAGCTAGGAAATTAAGATTTTGCATGAAGGAGGACTAGCAGCCGAGTTGCACGGGAGAATGTGAATAGTGTTCATATGTAGTAAAAACCTGAGACATCCGTCCGTTTTCCTCATTTGTTATCGAATCGACTTAAAGCCAGATCGTCACATTGGCCGCTCTTCTCTCTGAAACGGTTGTACTTATCGTCTGCAAAGCTATGTCGCGTACTGCGGTATGCGGAGACACTAAAATCACCATAGTAGAACACAGATGAAGCTTCTAAGTTGATGTAATAGCCAGTAAGAAGTAGTACAATTAAAGTTTTTGGTATCGGTTATTGACTTTTTACCCTTCTTTGGTGCTTTGGACATGAGCTAGGAAATTAAGATTTTGCATGAAGGAGGACTAGCAGCCGAGTTGCACGGGAGAATGTGAAAAGTGTTCATATGTAGTAAAAACCTGAGAAATCCGTCCGTTTTCGTCATTTGTTATCGAATCGACTTAAAGCCAGATCGTCACATTGGCCGCTCTTCTCTCTGAAACGGTTGTACTTATCGTCTGCAAAGCTATGTCGCGTGCTGCGGCATGCTGAGACACTAAAAGCACCATAGCAGAACACAGATGAAGCTTCTAAGTTGATGTAATAGCCAGTAAGAAGTAGTACAATTCAAGTTTTAGGTATTGAATATTGACTTTTTAGCTGGCTTTGGTGCCTTGGACATGAGCTAGGACCTTAAGATTCTGCATGAAAGGAGGACTGGCAGCCGATTTGCACGGGAGAATGTGAAAAGTGTTCATATGTAGTAAAAACCTGAGAAATCCGTCCGTTTTCGTCATTTGTTATCGAATCGACTTAAAGCCAGATCGTCACATTGCCCGCTCTTCTTTCTGAAACGGTTGTACTTATCGATTGCAAAGCTATGTCGCGTGCTGCGGTATGCGGACACACTAAAAGCACCATAGTAGAACACAGATGAAGCTTCTAAGTTGATGTAATAGCCAGTAAGAAGTAGTACAATTAAAGTTTTAGGTATCGGTTATTGACTTTTTACCCTTCTTTGGTGCTTTGGACATGAGCTAGGAAATTAAGATTTTGCATGAAGGAGGACTAGCAGCCGAGTTGCACGGGAGAATGTGAAAAGTGTTCAAATGTAGTAAAAACCTGAGAAATCCGTCCGTTTTCGTCATTTGTTATCGAATCGACTTAAAGCCAGATCGTCACATTGGCCGCTCTTCTCTCTGAAACGGTTGTACTTATCGTCTGCAAAGCTTTGTCGCGTGCTGCGGTATGCGGAGACACTAAAATCACCATAGTAGAACACAGATGAAGCTTCTAAGTTGATGTAATAGCCAGTAAGAAGTAGTACAATTCAAGTTTTAGGTATCGATTATTGACTTTTTAGCTATCTTTGGTGCCTTGCACATGAGCTAGGACCTTAAGATTCTGCATGAACGGAGGATTAGCAGCGGAGTTGCACGGGAGAATGTGAAAAGTGTTCATATGTAGTAAAAACATGAGAAATCCGTCCGTTTTCGTCATTTGTTATCGAATCAACTTAAAGCTAGATCGTCACATTGGCCGCTCTTCTCTCTGAAACGGTTGTACTTATCGATTGCAAAGCTATGTCGCGTGCTGCGGTATGCGGAGACACTAAAAGCACCATAGTAGAACACAGATGAAGCTTCTAAGTTGATGTAATAGCCAGTAAGAAGTAGTACAATTCAAGTTTTAGGTATCGATTATTGACTTTTTAGCTGGCTTTGGTGCCTTGGACATGAGCTAGGACCTTAAGATTCTGTATGAAAGGAGGACTAGCAGCCGAGTTGCACGGGAGAATGTGAAAAGTGTTCATACGTAGTAAAAACATGAGAAATCCGTCCGTTTTCGTCATTAGTTATCGAATCGACTTCAAGCCAGATTAGATTAGATTAGATTAGATTAATACTTGTTCCATAGATCATGAATACGACACTTCGTAATGATGTGGAACGTGTCAGGTTAATAAAAGATGTCTGTACAAGAAATTACATTACCCAAAATATTGCATGACACTAATGATTAAGTTTTTTTTTTTTTTTAACTTACTTTATATCTAAAAATTCAGCCAATGAGTAGAAGGAGTTGTCATCTAGAAATTCTTTTAATTTATTTTTAAATGTTAGTTGGCTATCTGTCAGGCTTTTGATGCTGTTTGGTAGGTGCCCAAAGACTTTTGTGGCAGCATAATTTACCCCTTTCTGTGCCATAGTCAGATTTAACCCTGCATAGTGAAGATCATCCTTTCTCCTGGTGTTATAGGTATGCACACTGCTATTACATTTGAATTGGGTTGGATTATTATCAACAAATTTCATAAGGGAATATATATACTGTGAGGTTACTGTGAGGATCCCTAGATCCTTAAATAGATGTCTGCAGGATGACCGTGGGTGGGCTCCAGCAATTATTCTGATTACACGTTTTTGTGCAATGAATACTTTTCTACTCAACGATGAATTACCCCAGAATATGATGCCATACGAAAGCAGTGAATGAAAGTAGGCATAGTAAGCTAATTTACTGAGATTCTTATCACCAAAATTTGCAATAACCCTAATAGCATACGTAGCTGAACTCAGACGTTTCAGCAGACCATCAATGTGTTGCTTCCAGTTTAACCTCTCATCAATGGACACACCTAAAAATTTTGAAAATTCTACCTTAGCTACAGACTTCTGTTCAAATTCTATATTTATTACTGGAGTTTTGCCATTTACTGTACGGAACTATATATACTCTGTTTTATCAAAATTTAAAGAGAGTCCGTTTGCTGAGAACCACTTAATAATTTTGTCACATTGGCCGCTCTTCTCTCTGAAAAAGTTGTACTTATCGTCTGCAAAGCTATGTCGCGTGCTGCGGTATGCGGACACACTAAAAGCACCATAGTAGAACACAGATGAAGCTTCTAAGTTGATGTAATAGCCAGTAAGAAGTAGTACAATTCAAGTTTTAGGTATCGGTTATTGACTTTTTACCCTTCTTTGGTGCCTTGGACATCAGCTAGGAAATTAAGATTTTGCATGAAGGAGGACTAGCAGCCGAGTTGCACGGGAGAATGTGAATAGTGTTCATATGTAGTAAAAACCTGAGACATCCGTCCGTTTTCGTCATTTGTTATCGAATCGACTTAAAGCCAGATCGTCACATTGGCCGCTCTTCTCTCTGAAACGGTTGTACTTATCGTCTGCAAAGCTATGTGGCGTTCTGCGGTATGCGGAGACAATAAAAGCACCATAGTAGAACACAGATGATGCTTCTAAGTTGATGTAATAGCCAGTAAGATATAGTACAATTCAAGTTTTAGGTATCGATTATTGACTTTTTAGCTGGCTTTGGTGCCTTGGATATGAGCTAGGACCTTAAGGTTTTGCATGAATTAGGACTAGCAGCCGAGTTGCACGGGAGAATGTGAATAGTGTTCATATGTAGTAAAAACCTGAGACATCCGTCCGTTTTCGTCATTTGTTATCGAATCGACTTAAAGCCAGATCGTCACATTGGCCGCTCTTCTCTCTGAAACGGTTGTACTTATCGTCTGCAAAGCTATGTCGCGTGCTGCGGTATGCTGAGACACTATGAGCACCATAGTAGAACACAGATGAAGCTTCTAAGTTGATGTAATTTCCAGTAAGAAGTAGTACAATTCAAGTTTTAGGTATTCAATATTGAATTTTTAGCTGGCTTTGGTGCCTTGGACATGACCTAGGACCTTAAGATTCTGCATGAAAGGAGGACTAGCAGCCCTGTTGCACGGGAGAATGTGAAAAGTGTTCATATGTAGTAAAAACCTGAGAAATCCGTCCGTTTTCGTCATTTGTTATCGAATCGACTTAAAGCCAGATCGTCACATTGGCCGCTCTTCTCTCTGAAACGGTTGTAATTATCGTCTGCAAAGCTATGTCGCGTGCTGCGGTATGCTGAGACACTATGAGCATCATAGTAGAACACATATGAAGCTGCTAAGTTGATGTAATTTCCAGTAAGAAGTAGTACAATTCAAGTTTTAGGTATCGGTTATTGACTTTTTACCCTTCTTTGGTGCCTTGGACATCAGCTAGGAAATTAAGATTTTGCATGAAGGAGGACTATCAGCCGAGTTGCACGGGAGAATGTGAATAGTGATGTAATAGCCAGTAAGAAGTAGTACAATTCAAGTTTTAGGTATCGATTATTGACTTTATAGCTGGCTTTGGTGCCTTGGACATGAGCTAGGACCTTAACATTCTGCATGAAAGGAGGACTAGCAGCCGATTTGCACGGGAGAATGTGAAAAGTCTTAACATGTAGTAAAAACCCGAGAAATCCGTCCGTTTTCGTCATTTGTTATCGAATCGACTTAAAGCCAGATCGTCACATTTGCCGCTCTTCTCTCTGAAACGGTTGTACTTATCGATTGCAAAGCTATGTAGCGTGCTGCGGTATGCGGAGACACTAAAAGCACCATAGTAGAACACAGATGAAGCTTCTAAGTTGATGTAATAGCCAGTAAGAAGTAGTACAATTCAAATTTTAGGTATTCAATATTGAATTTTTAGCTGGCTTTGGTGCCTTGGACATGAGCTAGGACCTTAAGATTCTGCATGAAAGGAGGACTAGCAGCCCTGTTACACGGGAGAATGTGAAAAGTGTTCATATGTAGTAAAAACCTGAGAAATCGGTCCGTTTTCGTCATTTGTTATCGGATCGACTTAAAGCCAGATCGTCACATTGGCCGCTCTTCTCTCTGAAACGGTTGTACTTATCGTCTGCAAAGCTATGTCGCGTGCTGCGGTATGCTGAGACACTATGAGCATCATAGTAGAACACATATGAAGCTTCTAAGTTGATGTAATTTCCAGTAAGAAGTAGTACAATTCAAGTTTTAGGTATCGGTTATTGACTTTTTACCCTTCTTTGGTGCCTTGGACATCAGCTAGGTAATTAAGATTTTGCATGAAGGAGGACTAGCAGCCGAGTTGCACGGGAGAATGTGAATAGTGTTCATATGTAGTAAAAACCTGAGACATCCGTCCGTTTTCGTCATTTGTTATCGAATCGACTTAAAGCCAGATCGTCACATTGACCGCTCTTCTCTCTGAAACGGTTGTACTTATCGTCTGCAAAGCTATGTGGCGTTCTGCGGTATGCGGAAACAGTAAAAGCACCATAGTAGAACACAGATGATGCTTCTAAGTTGATGTAATAGCCAGTAAGATATAGAACAATTCAAGTTTTAGGTATCGATTATTGACTTTTTAGCTGGCTTTGGTGCCTTGGACATGAGCTAGGACGTTAAGATTCTGCATGAAAGGAGGACTGGCAGCCGATTTGCACGGGAGAATGTGAAACGTGTTCATATGTAGTAAAAACCTGAGATATCCGTCCGTTTTCGTTATTTGTTATCGAATCGACTTAAAGCCAGATCGTCACATTGGCCGCTCTTCTCTCTGAAACGGTTGTACTTATCGATTGCAAAGCTATGTCGCGTGCTGTGGTATGCGGAGACACTAAAAGCACCATAGTACAACACAGATGAAGCTTCTAAGTTGATGTAATAGCCAGTAAGAAGTAGTACAATTCAAGTTTTAGGTATCGATTATTGACTTTTTAGCTGGCTTTGGTGCCTTGGACATGAGCTAGGACTTTAAGATTCTGCATGAAATGAGGACTAGCAGCCGAGTTGCACGGGAGAATGTGAAAAGTGTTCATACGTAGTAAAAACCTGAGAAATCCGTCCGTTTTCGTCATTAGTTATCGAATCGACTTCAAGCCAGATCGTCACATTGGCCGCTCTTCTCTCTGAAAAAGTTGTACTTATCGTCTGCAAAGCTATGTCGCGTGCTGCGGTATACGGACACACTAAAAGCACCATAGTAGAACACAGATGAAGCTTCTAAGTTGATGTAATAGCCAGTAAGAAGTAGTACAATTCAAGTTTTAGGTATCGGTTATTGACTTTTTACCCTTCTTTGGTGCCTTGGACATGAGCTAGGAAATTAAGATATTGCATGAAGGAGGACTAGCAGCCGAGTTGCACGGGAGAATGTGAAAAGTGTTCATATGTAGTAAAAACCTGAGACATCCGTCCGTTTTCGTCATTTGTTATCGAATCAACTTAAAGCCAGATCGTCACATTGGCCGCTCTTCTCTCTGAAACGGTTGTACTTATCGTCTGCAAAGCTATGTGGCGTTCTGCGGTATGCGGAGACAGTAAAAGCACCATAGTAGAACACAGATGATGCTTCTAAGTTGATGTAATAGCCAGTAAGAAGTAGAACAATTCAAGTTTTAGGTATTGAATATTGACTTTTTAGCTGGCTTTGGTGCCTTGGACTTGAGCTAGGACCTTAAGATTCTGCATGAAAGGAGGACTAGCAGCCGAGTTGCACAGGAGAATGTGAAAAGTGTTCATATGTAGTAAAAACCTGAGAAATCCGTCCGTTCTCGTCATTTGTTATCGAATCGACTTAAAGCCAGATCGTCACATTGGCCGCTCTTCTCTCTGAAACGGTTGTACTTATCGTGTGCAAAGCTATGTCGCGTGCTGCGGCATGCTGAGACACTAAAAGCACCATAGCAGAACACAGATGAAGCTTCTAAGTTGATGTAATAGCCAGTAAGAAGTAGTACAATTCAAGTTTTAGGTATTGAATATTGATTTTTTAGCTGGCTTTGGTGCCTTGGACTTGAGCTAGGACCTTAAGATTCTGCATGAAAGGAGGACTAGCAGCCGAGTTGCACAGGAGAATGTGAAAAGTGTTCATATGTAGTAAAAACCTGAGAAATCCGTCCGTTTTCGTCATTTGTTATCGAATCGACTTAAAGCCAGATCGTCACATTGGCCGCTCTTCTCTCTGAAACAGTTGTACTTATCGTCTGCAAAGCTATGTCGCGTGCTGCGGTATGCGGAGACACTAAAAGCACCATAGTAAAACACAGATGAAGCTTCTAAGTTGATGTAATAGCCAGTAAGAAGTAGTACAATTCAAGTTTTAGGTATCGATTATTGACTTTATAGCTGGCTTTGGTGCCTTGGACATGAGCTAGGACCTTAACATTCTGCATGAAAGGAGGACTAGCAGCCGATTTGCACGGGAGAATGTGAAAAGTCTTAACATGTAGTAAAAACCCGAGAGATCCGTCCGTTTTCGTCATTTGTTATCGAATTGACTTAAAGCCAGATCGTCACATTTGCCGCTCTTCTCTCTGAAACGGTTGTACTTATCGATTGCAAAGCTATGTCGCGTGCTGCGGTATGCGGAGACACTAAAAGCACCATAGTAGAACACAGATGAAGCTTCTAAGTTGATGTAATAGCCAGTAAGAAGTAGTACAATTCAAATTTTAGGTATTCAATATTGAATTTTTAGCTGGCTTTGGTGCCTTGGACATGAGCTAGGACCTTAAGATTCTGCATGAAAAGAGGACTAGCAGCCCTGTTGCACGGGAGAATGTGAAAAGTGTTCATATGTAGTAAAAACCTGAGAAATCGGTCCGTTTTCGTCATCTGTTATCGGATCGACTTAAAGCCAGATCGTCACATTGGCCGCTCTTCTCTCTGAAACGGTTGTACTTATCGTCTGCAAAGCTATGTCGCGTGCTGCGGTATGCTGAGACACTATGAGCATCATAGTAGAACACATATGGAGCTTCTAAGTTGATGTAATTTCCAGTAAGAAGTAGTACAATTCAAGTTTTAGGTATCGGTTATTGACTTTTTACCCTTCTTTGGTGCCTTGGACATCAGCTAGGAAATTAAGATTTTGCATGAAGGAGGACTAGCAGCCGAGTTGCACGGGAGAATGTGAATAGTGTTCATATGTAGTAAAAACCTGAGACATCCGTCCGTTTTCGTCATTTGTTATCGAATCGACTTACAGCCAGATCGTCACATTGACCGCTCTTCTCTCTGAAACGGTTGTACTTATCGTCTGCAAAGCTATGTGGCGTTCTGCGGTATGCGGAGACAGTAAAAGCACCATAGTAGAACACAGATGATGCTTCTAAGTTGATGTAATAGCCAGTAAGATATAGAACAATTCAAGTTTTAGGTATCGATTATTGACTTTTTAGCTGGCTTTGGTGCCTTGGACATGAGCTAGGACCTTAAGATTCTGCATGAAAGGAGGACTGGCAGCCGATTTGCACGGGAGAATGTGAAAAGTGTTCATATGTAGTAAAAACCTGAGATATCCGTCCGTTTTCGTTATTTGTAATCGAATCGACTTAAAGCCAGATCGTCAAATTGGCCGCTCTTCTCTCTGAAACGGTTGTACTTATCGATTGCAAAGCTATGTAGCGTGCTGCGGTATGCGGAGACACTAAAAGCACCATAGTAGAACACAGATGAAGCTTCTAAGTTGATGTAATAGCCAGTAAGAAGTAGTACAATTCAAGTTTTAGGTATCGATTATTGACTTTTTAGCTGGCTTTGGTGCCTTGGACATGAGCTAGGACCTTAAGATTCTGCATGAAAGGAGGACTAGCAGCCGAGTTGCACGGGAGAATGTGAAAAGTGTTCATACGTAGTAAAAACCTGAGAAATCCGTCCGTTTTCGTCATTAGTTATCGAATCGACTTCAAGCCAGATCGTCACATTGGCCGCTCTTCTCTCTGAAAAAGTTGTACTTATCGTCTGCAAAGCTATGTCGCGTGCTGCGGTATGCGGACACACTAAAAGCACCATAGTAGAACACAGATGAAGCTTCTAAGTTGATGTAATAGCCAGTAAGAAGTTGTACAATTCAAGTTTTAGGTATCGGTTATTGACTTTTTACCCTTCTTTGGTGCCTTGGACATGAGCTAGGAAATTAAGATATTGCATGAAGGAGGACTAGCAGCCGAGTTGCACGGGAGAATGTGAAAAGTGTTCATATGTAGTAAAAACCTGTGACATCCGTCCGTTTTCGTCATTTGTTATCGAATCAACTTAAAGCCAGATCGCCACATTGGCCGCTCTTCTCTCTGAAACGGTTGTACTTATCGTCTGCAAAGCTTTGTGGCGTTCTGCGGTATGCGGACACACTAAAAGCACCATAGTAGAACACAGATGAAGCTTCTAAGTTGGTGTAATAGCCAGTAAGAAGTAGTACAATTCAAGTTTTAGGTATCGATTATTGACTTTTTAGCTGGCTTTGGTGCCATGGACTTGAGCTAGGACCTTAAGATTCTGCATGAAAGGAGGACTAGCAGCCGAGTTGCACAGGAGAATGTGAAAAGTGTTCATATGTAGTAAAAACCTGAGAAATCCGTCCGTTTTCGTCATTTGTTATCGAACCGACTTAAAGCCAGATCGTCACATTGGCCGCTCTTCTCTCTGAAACGGTTGTACTTAACGTCTGCAAAGCTATGTTGCGTGCTGCGGTATGTGGAGACACTAAAAGCACCATAGTAAAACACAGATGAAGCTTCTAAGTTGATGTAATAGCCAGTAAGAAGTAGTACAATTCAAGTTTTAGGTATCGTTTATTGACTTTTTAGCTGGCTTTGGTGCCTTGGACATGAGCTAGGACCTTAACATTCTGCATGAAAATAGGAATAGCAGCCGATTTGCACGGGAGAATGTGAAAAGTGTTCATATGTAGTAAAAACCTGAGAAATCCGTCCGTTTTCGTCATTTGTTATCGAATCGACTTAAAGCCAGATCGTCACATTGTCCGCTCTTCTCTCTGAAACGGTTGTACTTATCGTCTGCAAAGCTATGTCGCGTGCTGCGGTATGCGGAGACACTAAAAGCACCATAGTAGAACACAGATGAAGCTTCTAAGTTGATGTAATAGCCAGTAAGAAGAAGTACAATTCAAGTTTTAGGTATCGATTATTGACTTTTTAGCTATCTTTGGTGCCTTGCACATGAGCTAGGACCTTAAGATTCTGCATGAAAGGAGGACTAGCAGCCCTGTTGCACGGGAGAATGTGAAAAGTGTTCATATGTAGTAAAAACCTGAGAAATCCGTCCGTTTTCGTCATTTGTTATCGAATCGACTTAAAGCCAGATCGTCACATTGGCCGCTCTTCTCCCTGAAACGGTTGTACTTATCGTCTGCAAAGCTATGTCGCGTGCTGCGGTATGCTGAGACACTAAAATCACCATAGTAGAACACAGATGAAGCTTCTAAGTTGATGTAATAGCCAGTAAGAAGTAGTACAATTCAAGTTTTAGGTATCGATTATTGACTTTTTAGCTGGCTTTGGTGCCTTGGACATGAGCTAGGACCTTAACATTCTGCATGAAAGGAGGACTAGCAGCCGATTTGCACGGGAGAATGTGAAAAGTCTTAACATGTAGTAAAAACCCGAGAAATCCGTCCGTTTTCGTCATTTGTTATCGAATCGACTTAAAGCCAGATCGTCACATTGGCCGCTCTTCTCCCTGAAACGGTTGTACTTATCGATTGCAAAGCTATGTCGCGTGCTGCGGTATGCTGAGACACTAAAATCACCATAGTAGAACACAGATGAAGCTTCTAAGTTGATGTAATAGCCAGTAAGAAGTAGTACAATTCAAGTTTTAGGTATCGATTATTGACTTTTTAGCTGGCTTTGGTGCCTTGGACATGAGCTAGGACCTTAACATTCTGCATGAAAGGAGGACTAGCAGCCGATTTGCACGGGAGAATGTGAAAAGTCTTAACATGTAGTAAAAACCCGAGAAATCCGTCCGTTTTCGTCATTTGTTATCGAATCGACTTAAAGCCAGATCGTCAGATTGGCCGCTCTGCTCTCTGAAACGGTTGTACTTATCGATTGCAAAGCTATGTCGCGTGCTGCGGTATGCGGAGACACTAAAAGCACCATAGTAGAACACAGATGAAGCTTCTAAGTTGATGTAATTTTCAGTAAGAAGTAGTACAATTCAAGTTTTAGGTATTCAATATTGAATTTTTAGCTGGCTTTGGTGCCTTGGACATGAGCTAGGACCTTAAGATTCTGCATGAAAGGAGGACTAGCAGCCCTGTTGCACGGGAGAATGTGAAAAGTGTTCATATGTAGTAAAAACCTGAGAAATCGGTCCGTTTTCGTCATTTGTTATCGAATCGACTTAAAGCCAGATCGTCACATTGGCCGCTCTTCTCTCCGAAACACTTGTACTTATCGTCTGCAAAGCTATGTCGCGTGCTACGGTATGCTGATACACTAAAAGCACCATAGTAGAACACAGATGAAGCTTCTATGTTGATGTAATAGCCAGGAAGAAGTAGTTCAATTCAAGTTTTAGGTATCGATTATTGACCTTTTAGCTGGCTTTGGTGCCTTGGACATGAGCTAGGAACTTAACATTCTGCATGAAAATAGGAATAGCAGCCGATTTGCACGGGAGAATGTGAAAAGTGTTCATATGTAGTAAAAACCTGAGAAATCCGTCCGTTTTCGTCATTTGTTATCGAATCGACTTAAAGCCAGATCGTCACATTGGCCGCTCTTCTCTCTGAAACGGTTGTACTTATCGATTGCAAAGCTATGTCGCGTGCTGCGGTATGCGGAGACACTAAAAGCACCATAGTAGAACACAGATGAAACTTCTAAGTTGATGTAATAGCCAGTAAGAAGTAGTACAATACAAGTTTTAGTTATCGATTATTGACGTTTTAGCTGGCTTTGGTGCCTTGGACATGAGCTAGGACCTTAAGATTCTGCATGAAAGGAGGACTAGCAGCCGAGTTGCACGGGAAAATGTGAAAAGTGTTCAAATGTAGTAAAAACCTGAGAAATCCGTCCGTTTTCGTCATTTGTTATCGAATCGACTTAAAGTCATATCGTCACATTGGCCGCTCTTCTCTCTGAAACGGTTGTACTTATCGTCTGCAAAGATATGTCGCGTGCTGCGGTATGCGGAGACACTAAAAGCACCATAGTAGAACACAGATGAAGCTTCTAAGTTGATGTAATAGCCAGTAAGAAGTAGTACAATTCAAGTTTTAGGTATCGGTTATTGACTTTTTACCCTTCTTTGGTGCCTTGGACATCAGCTAGGAAATTAAGATTTTGCATGAAAGGAGGACTAGCAGCCGAGTTGCACGGGAGAATGTGAATAGTGTTCATATGTAGTAAAAACCTGAGACATCCGTCCGTTTTCGTCATTTGTTATCGAATCAACTTAAAGCCAGATCGTCACATTGGCCGCTCTTCTCTCTGAAACGGTTGTACTTATCGTCTGCAAAGCTATGTGGCGTTCTGCGGTATGCGGAGACAGTAAAAGCACCATAGTAGAACACAGATGATGCTTCTAAGTTGATGTAATATCCAGTAAGATATAGTACAATTCAAGTTTTAGGTATCGATTATTGACTTTTTAGCTGGCTTTGGTGCCTTGGACATGAGCTAGGACCTTAAGATTCTGCATGAAAGGAGGACTGGCAGCCGATTTGCACGGGAGAATGTGAAAAGTGTTCATATGTATTAAAAACCTGAGAAATCCGTCCGTTCTCGTCATTTGTTATCGAATCGACTTAAAGCCAGATCGTCACATTGGCCGCTCTTCTCTCTGAAACGGTTGTACTTATCGTGTGCAAAGCTATGTCGCGTGCTGCGGCATGCTGAGACACTAAAAGCACCATAGCAGAACACAGATGAAGCTTCTAAGTTGATGTAATAGCCAGTAAGAAGTAGTACAATTCAAGTTTTAGGTATCGATTATTGACTTTATAGCTGGCTTTGGTGCCTTGGACATGAGCTAGGACCTTAACATTCTGCATGAAAGGAGGACTAGCAGCCGATTTGCACGGGAGAATGTGAAAAGTCTTAACATGTAGTAAAAACCCGAGAGATCCGTCCGTTTTCGTCATTTGTTATCGAATTGACTTAAAGCCAGATCGTCACATTTGCCGCTCTTCTCTCTGAAACGGTTGTACTTATCGATTGCAAAGCTATGTCGCGTGCTGCGGTATGCGGAGACACTAAAAGCACCATAGTAGAACACAGATGAAGCTTCTAAGTTGATGTAATAGCCAGTAAGAAGTAGTACAATTCAAATTTAAGTATTCAATATTGAATTTTTAGCTGGCTTTGGTGCCTTGGACATGAGCTAGGACCTTAAGATTCTGCATGAAAAGAGGACTAGCAGCCCTGTTGCACGGGAGAATGTGAAAAGTGTTCATATGTAGTAAAAACCTGAGAAATCGGTCCGTTTTCGTCATCTGTTATCGGATCGACTTAAAGCCAGATCGTCACATTGGCCGCTCTTCTCTCTGAAACGGTTGTACTTATCGTCTGCAAAGCTATGTCGCGTGCTGCGGTATGCTGAGACACTATGAGCATCATAGTAGAACACATATGAAGCTTCTAAGTTGATGTAATTTCCAGTAAGAAGTAGTACAATTCAAGTTTTAGGTATCGGTTATTGACTTTTTACCCTTCTTTGGTGCCTTGGACATCAGCTAGGAAATTAAGATTTTGCATGAAGGAGGACTAGCAGCCGAGTTGCACGGGAGAATGTGAATAGTGTTCATATGTAGTAAAAACCTGAGACATCCGTCCGTTTTCGTCATTTGTTATCGAATCGACTTAAAGCCAGATCGTCACATTGACCGCTCTTCTCTCTGAAACGGTTGTACTTATCGTCTGCAAAGCTATGTGGCGTTCTGCGGTATGCAGAGACAGTAAAAGCACCATAGTAGAACACAGATGATGCTTCTAAGTTGATGTAATAGCCAGTAAGATATAGAACAATTCAAGTTTTAGGTATCGATTAATGACTTTTTAGCTGGCTTTGGTGCCTTGGACATGAGCTAGGACCTTAAGATTCTGCATGAAATGAGGACTAGCAGCCGAGTTGCACGGGAGAATGTGAAAAGTGTTCATACGTAGTAAAAACCTGAGAAATCCGTCCGTTTTCGTCATTAGTTATCGAATCGACTTCAAGCCAGATCGTCACATTGGCCGCTCTTCTCTCTGAAAAAGTTGTACTTATCGTCTGCAAAGCTATGTCGCGTGCTGCGGTATGCGGACACACTAAAAGCACCATAGTAGAACACAGATGAAGCTTCTAAGTTGATGTAATAGCCAGTAAGAAGTAGTACAATTCAAGTTTTAGGTATCGGTTATTGACTTTTTACCCTTCTTTGGTGCCTTGGACATGAGCTAGGAAATTAAGATATTGCATGAAGGAGGACTAGCAGCCGAGTTGCACGGGAGAATGTGAAAAGTGTTCATATGTAGTAAAAACCTGAGACATCCGTCCGTTTTCGTCATTTGTTATCGAATCAACTTAAAGCCAGATCGTCACATTGGCCGCTCTTCTCTCTGAAACGGTTGTACTTATCGTCTGCAAAGCTTTGTGGCGTTCTGCGGTATGCGGACACACTAAAAGCACCATAGTAGAACACAGATGAAGCTTCTAAGTTGATGTAATAGCCAGTAAGAAGTAGTACAATTCAAGATTTAGGTATCGATTATTGACTTTTTAGCTGGCTTTGGTGCCTTGGACTTGAGCTAGGACCTTAAGATTCTGCATGAAAGGAGGACTAGCAGCCGAGTTGCACAGGAGAATGTGAAAAGTGTTCATATGTAGTAAAAACCTGAGAAATCCGTCCGTTTTCGTCATTTGTTATCGAACCGACTTAAAGCCAGATCGTCACATTGGCCGCTCTTCTCTCTGAAACGGTTGTACTTATCGTCTGCAAAGCTATGTTGCGTGCTGCGGTATGTGGAGACACTAAAAGCACCATAGTAAAACACAGATGAAGCTTCTAAGTTGATGTAATAGCCAGTAAGAAGTAGTACAATTCAAGTTTTAGGTATCGTTTATTGACTTTTTAGCTGGCTTTGGTGCCTTGGACATGAGCTAGGACCTTAACATTCTGCATGAAAATAGGAATAGCAGCCGATTTGCACGGGAGAATGTGAAAAGTGTTCATATGTAGTAAAAACCTGAGAAATCCGTCCGTTTTCGTCATTTGTTATCGAATCGACTTAAAGCCAGATCGTCACATTGGCCGCTCTTCTCTCTGAAACGGTTGTACTTATCAATTGCAAAGCTATGTCGCGTGCTGCGGTATGCGGAGACACTAAAAGCACCATAGTAGAACACAGATGAAACTTCTAAGTTGATGTAATAGCCAGTAAGAAGTAGTACAATACAAGTTTTAGTTATCGATTATTGACGTTTTAGCTGGCTTTGGTGCCTTGGACATGAGCTAGGACCTTAAGATTCTGCATGAAAGGAGGACTAGCAGCCGAGTTGCACAGGAAAATGTGAAAAGTGTTCAAATGTAGTAAAAACCTGAGAAATCCGTCCGTTTTCGTCATTTGTTATCGAATCGACTTAAAGTCATATCGGCACATTGGCCGCTCTTCTCTCTGAAACGGTTTAACTTATCGTCTGCAAAGCTATGTCGCGTGCTGCGGTATGCGGAGACACTAAAAGCACCATAGTAGAACACAGATGAAGCTTCTAAGTTGATGTAATAGCCAGTAAGAAGTAGTACAATTCAAGTTTTAGGTATCGATTATTGACTATTTACCCTTCTTTGGTGCCTTGGACATCAGCTAGGAAATTAAGATTTTGCATGAAAGGAGGACTAGCAGCCGAGTTGCACGGGAGAATGTGAATAGTGTTCATATGTAGTAAAAACCTGAGACATCCGTCCGTTTTCGTCATTTGTTATCGAATCGACTTAAAGCCAGATCGTCACATTGACCGCTCTTCTCTCTGAAACGCTCGTAGTTATCGTCTGCAAAGCTATGTCGCGTGCTGCGGTATGCGGAGACACTAAAAGCACCATAGTAGAACACAGATGAAGCTTCTAAGTTGATGTAATACAAAGGAAGAAGTAGTACAATTCAAGTTTTAGGTATCGATTAATGACTTTTTAGCTGGCTTTGGTGCCTTGGACATGAGCTAGGACCTTAACATTCTGCATGAAAGGAGGACTAGCAGCCGATTTGCACGAGAGAATGTGAAAAGTCTTCACATGTAGTAAAAACCCGAGAAATCCGTCCGTATTCGTCATTTGTTATCGAATCGACTTAAAGCCAGATCGTCACATTGGCCGCTCTTCTCTCTGAAACGGTTGTACTTATCGACTGCAAAACTATGTCGCATGCTGCGGTATGCCGAGACACTAAAAGCACCATAGTAGAACACAGATGAAGCTTCTAAGTTGATGTAATAGCCAGTAAGACGTAGTACAATTAAAGTTTTAGGTATTGAATATTGAATTTTTAGCTGGCTTTGGTGCCTTGGACATGAGCTAGGACCTTAAGATTCTGCATGAAAGGAGGACTAGCATCCGAGTTGCACGGGAGAATGTGAAAAGTGTTCAAATGTAGTAAAAACCTGAGAAATCCGTCCGTTTTCGTCATTTGTTATCGAATCGACTTAAAGCCTGATCGTCACATTGGCCGCTCTTCTCCCTGAAACGGTTGTACTTATCGTCTGCAAAGCTATGTCGCGTGCTGCGGTATGCGGAGACACTAAAAGCACCATAGTAGAACACAGATGAAGCTTCTAAGTTGATGTAATAGCCAGTAAGAAGAAGTACAATTCAAGTTTTAGGTATCGATTATTGACTTTTTAGCTATCTTTGGTGCCTTGCACATGAGCTAGGACCTTAAGATTCTGCATGAACGGAGGATTAGCAGCGGAGTTGCACGGGAGAATGTGAAAAGTGTTCATATGTAGTAAAAACCTGAGAAATCCGTCCGTTTTCGTCATTTGTTATCGAATCAACTTAAAGCTAGATCGTCACATTAGCCGCTCTTCTCTCTGAAACGGTTGTACTTATCGTCTGCAAAGCTATGTCGCGTGCTGCGGTATGCTGAGACACTATGAGCACCATAGTAGAGCACAGATGAAGCTTCTAAGTTGATGTAATTTTCAGTAAGAAGTAGTACAATTCAAGTTTTAGGTATTCAATATTGAATTTTTAGCTGGCTTTGGTGCCTTGGACATGAGCTAGGACCTTAAGATTCTGCATGAAAGGAGGACTAGCAGCCCTGTTGCACGGGAGAATGTGAAAAGTGTTCATATGTAGTAAAAACCTGAGAAATCCGTCCGTTTTCGTCATTTGTTATCGAATCGACTTAAAGCCAGATCGTCACATTGGCCGCTCTTCTCCCTGAAACGGTTGTACTTATCGTCTGCAAAGCTATGTCGCGTGCTGCGGTATGCTGAGACACTAAAATCACTATAGTAGAACACAGATGAAGCTTCTAAGTTGATGTAATAGCCAGTAAGAAGTAGTACAATTCAAGTTTTAGGTATCGATTATTGACTTTTTAGCTGGCTTTGGTGCCTTGGACATGAGCTAGGACCTTAACATTCTGCATGAAAGGAGGACTAGCAGCCGATTTGCACGGGAGAATGTGAAAAGTCTTAACATGTAGTAAAAACCCGAGAAATCCGTCCGTTTTCGTCATTTGTTATCGAATCGACTTAAAGCCAGATCGTCAGATTGGCCGCTCTGCTCTCTGAAACGGTTGTACTTATCGATTGCAAAGCTATGTCGCGTGCTGCGGTATGCGGAGACACTAAAAGCACCATAGTAGAACACAGATGAAGCTTCTAAGTTGATGTAATTTTCAGTAAGAAGTAGTACAATTCAAGTTTTAGGTATTCAATATTGAATTTTTAGCTGGCTTTGGTGCCTTGGACATGAGCTAGGACCTTAAGATTCTGCATGAAAGGAGGACTAGCAGCCCTGTTGCACGGGAGAATGTGAAAAGTGTTCATATGTAGTAAAAACCTGAGAAATCGGTCCGTTTTCGTCATTTGTTATCGAATCGACTTAAAGCCAGATCGTCACATTGGCCGCTCTTCTCTCCGAAACACTTGTACTTATCGTCTGCAAAGCTATGTCGCGTGCTACGGTATGCTGATACACTAAAAGCACCATAGTAGAACACAGATGAAGCTTCTATGTTGATGTAATAGCCAGGAAGAAGTAGTTCAATTCAAGTTTTAGGTATCGATTATTGACCTTTTAGCTGGCTTTGGTGCCTTGGACATGAGCTAGGAACTTAACATTCTGCATGAAAATAGGAATAGCAGCCGATTTGCACGGGAGAATGTGAAAAGTGTTCATATGTAGTAAAAACCTGAGAAATCCGTCCGTTTTCGTCATTTGTTATCGAATCGACTTAAAGCCAGATCGTCACATTGGCCGCTCTTCTCTCTGAAACGGTTGTACTTATCGATTGCAAAGCTATGTCGCGTGCTGCGGTATGCGGAGACACTAAAAGCACCATAGTAGAACACAGATGAAACTTCTAAGTTGATGTAATAGCCAGTAAGAAGTAGTACAATACAAGTTTTAGTTATCGATTATTGACGTTTTAGCTGGCTTTGGTGCCTTGGACATGAGCTAGGACCTTAAGATTCTGCATGAAAGGAGGACTAGCAGCCGAGTTGCACGGGAAAATGTGAAAAGTGTTCAAATGTAGTAAAAACCTGAGAAATCCGTCCGTTTTCGTCATTTGTTATCGAATCGACTTAAAGTCATATCGTCACATTGGCCGCTCTTCTCTCTGAAACGGTTGTACTTATCGTCTGCAAAGATATGTCGCGTGCTGCGGTATGCGGAGACACTAAAAGCACCATAGTAGAACACAGATGAAGCTTCTAAGTTGATGTAATAGCCAGTAAGAAGTAGTACAATTCAAGTTTTAGGTATCGGTTATTGACTTTTTACCCTTCTTTGGTGCCTTGGACATCAGCTAGGAAATTAAGATTTTGCATGAAAGGAGGACTAGCAGCCGAGTTGCACGGGAGAATGTGAATAGTGTTCATATGTAGTAAAAACCTGAGACATCCGTCCGTTTTCGTCATTTGTTATCGAATCGACTTAAAGCCAGATCGTCAGATTGGCCGCTCTGCTCTCTGAAACGGTTGTACTTATCGATTGCAAAGCTATGTCGCGTGCTGCGGTATGCGGAGACACTAAAAGCACCATAGTAGAACACAGATGAAGCTTCTAAGTTGATGTAATTTTCAGTAAGAAGTAGTACAATTCAAGTTTTAGGTATTCAATATTGAATTTTTAGCTGGCTTTGGTGCCTTGGACATGAGCTAGGACCTTAAGATTCTGCATGAAAGGAGGACTAGCAGCCCTGTTGCACGGGAGAATGTGAAAAGTGTTCATATGTAGTAAAAACCTGAGAAATCGGTCCGTTTTCGTCATTTGTTATCGAATCGACTTAAAGCCAGATCGTCACATTGGCCGCTCTTCTCTCCGAAACACTTGTACTTATCGTCTGCAAAGCTATGTCGCGTGCTACGGTATGCTGATACACTAAAAGCACCATAGTAGAACACAGATGAAGCTTCTATGTTGATGTAATAGCCAGGAAGAAGTAGTTCAATTCAAGTTTTAGGTATCGATTATTGACCTTTTAGCTGGCTTTGGTGCCTTGGACATGAGCTAGGAACTTAACATTCTGCATGAAAATAGGAATAGCAGCCGATTTGCACGGGAGAATGTGAAAAGTGTTCATATGTAGTAAAAACCTGAGAAATCCGTCCGTTTTCGTCATTTGTTATCGAATCGACTTAAAGCCAGATCGTCACATTGGCCGCTCTTCTTTCTGAAACGGTTGTACTTATCGATTGCAAAGCTATGTCGCGTGCTGCGGTATGCGGAGACACTAAAAGCACCATAGTATAACACAGATGAAACTTCTAAGTTGATGTAATAGCCAGTAAGAAGTAGTACAATACAAGTTTTAGTTATCGATTATTGACGTTTTAGCTGGCTTTGGTGCCTTGGACATGAGCTAGGACCTTAAGATTCTGCATGAAAGGAGAACTAGCAGCCGAGTTGCACGGGAAAATGTGAAAAGTGTTCAAATGTAGTAAAAACCTGAGAAATCCGTCCGTTTTCGTCATTTGTTATCGAATCGACTTAAAGTCATATCGTCACATTGTCCGCTCTTCTCTCTGAAACGGTTGTACTTATCGTCTGCAAAGATATGTCGCGTGCTGCGGTATGCGGAGACACTAAAAGCACCATAGTAGAACACAGATGAAGCTTCTAAGTTGATGTAATAGCCAGTAAGAAGTAGTACAATTCAAGTTTTAGGTATCGGTTATTGACTTTTTACCCTTCTTTGGTGCCTTGGACATCAGCTAGGAAATTAAGATTTTGCATGAAAGGAGGACTAGCAGCCGAGTTGCACGGGAGAATGTGAATAGTGTTCATATGTAGTAAAAACCTGAGACATCCGTCCGTTTTCGTCATTTGTTATCGAATCGACTTAAAGCCAGATCGTCACATTGACCGCTCTTCTCTCTGAAACGCTCGTACTTATCGTCTGCAAAGCTATGTCGCGTGCTGCGGTATGCGGAGACACTAAAAGCACCATAGTAGAACACAGATGAAGCTTCTAAGTTGATGTAATACAAAGGAAGAAGTAGTACAATTCAAGTTTTAGGTATCGATTATTGACTTTTTAGCTGGCTTTAGTGACTTGGACATGAGCTAGGGCCTTAACATTCTGCATGAAAGGAGGACTAGCAGCCGATTTGCACAGGAGAATGTGAAAAGTCTTTACATGTAGTAAAAACCCGAGAAATCCGTCCGTATTCGTCATTTGTTATCGAATCGACTTAAAGCCAGATCGTCACATTGGCCGCTCTTCTCTCTGAAACGGTTGTACTTATCGACTGCAAACCTATGTCGCATGCTGCGGTATGCGGAGACACTAAAAGCACCATAGTAGAACACAGATGAAGCTTCTAAGTTGATGTAATAGCCAGTAAGAAGTAGTACAATTCAAGTTTTAGGTATTGAATATTGAATTTTTAGCTGGCTTTGGTGCCTTGGACATGAGCTAGGACCTTAATATTCTGCATGAAAGGAGGACTAGCATCCGAGTTGCACGGGAGAATGAGAAAAGTGTTCAAATGTAGTAAAAACCTGAGAAATCCGTCCGTTTGCGTCATTTGTTATCGAATCGACTTAAAGCCTGATCGTCACATTGGCCGCTCTTCTCTCTGAAACGGTTGTACTTATCGTCTGCAAAGCTATGTCACGTGCTGCGGTATGCGGAGACACTAAAATCACCATAGTAGAACACAGATGAAGCTTCTAAGTTGATGTAATAGTCAGTAAGAAGTAGTACAATTCAAGTTTTAGGTATCGATTATTGACTTTTTAGCTATCTTTGGTGCCTTGCACATGAGCTAGGACCTTAAGAATCTGCATGAACGGAGGATTAGCAGCGGAGTTGCACGGGAGAATGTGAAAAGTGTTCATATGTAGTAAAAACCTGAGAAATCCGTCCGTTTTCGTCATTTGTTATCGAATCAACTTAAAGCTAGATCGTCACATTGGCCGCTCTTCTCTCTGAAACGGTTGTACTTATCGTCTGCAAAGCTATGTCGCGTGCTGCGGTATGCTGAGACACTATGAGCACCATAGTAGAACACAGATGAAGCTTCTAAGTTGATGTAATTTACAGTAAGAAGTAGTACAATTCAAGTTTTAAGTATTGAATATTGAATTTTTAGCTGGCTTTGGTGCCTTGGACATGAGCTAGGACCTTAATATTCTGCATGAAAGGAGGACTAGCATCCGAGTTGCACGGGAGAATGAGAAAAGTGTTCAAATGTAGTAAAAACCTGAGAAATCCGTCCGTTTGCGTCATTTGTTATCGAATCGACTTAAAGCCTGATCGTCACATTGGCCGCTCTTCTCTCTGAAACGGTTGTACTTATCGTCTGCAAAGCTATGTCACGTGCTGCGGTATGCGGAGACACTAAAATCACCATAGTAGAACACAGATGAAGCTTCTAAGTTGATGTAATAGTCAGTAAGAAGTAGTACAATTCAAGTTTTAGGTATCGATTATTGACTTTTTAGCTATCTTTGGTGCCTTGCACATGAGCTAGGACCTTAAGAATCTGCATGAACGGAGGATTAGCAGCGGAGTTGCACGGGAGAATGTGAAAAGTGTTCATATGTAGTAAAAACCTGAGAAATCCGTCCGTTTTCGTCATTTGTTATCGAATCAACTTAAAGCTAGATCGTCACATTGGCCGCTCTTCTCTCTGAAACGGTTGTACTTATCGTCTGCAAAGCTATGTCGCGTGCTGCGGTATGCTGAGACACTATGAGCACCATAGTAGAACACAGATGAAGCTTCTAAGTTGATGTAATTTACAGTAAGAAGTAGTACAATTCAAGTTTTAGGTATTCAATATTGAATTTTTAGCTGGCTTTGGTGCCTTGGACATGAGCTAGGACGTTAAGATTCTGCATGAAAGGAGGACTAGCAGCCCTGTTGCACGGGAGAATGTGAAAAGTGTTCATATGTAGTAAAAACCTGAGAAGTCCGTCCGTTTTCGTCATTTGTTATCGAATCGACGTAAAGCCAGATCGTCACATTGGCCGCTCTTCTCTCTGAAACGGTTGTACTTATCGTCTGCAAAGCTATGTCGCGTGCTGCGGTATGCTGAGACACTAAAATCACCATAGTAGAACACAGATGAAGCTTCTAAGTTGATGTAATAGCCAGTAAGAAGTAGTACAATTCAAGTTTTAGGTATCGATTATTGACGTTTTAGCTGGCTTTGGTGCCTTGGCCATGAGCTGGGACCTTAACATTCTGCATGAAAGGAGGACTAGCAGCCGATTTGCACGGGAGAATGTGAAAAGTCTTAACATGTAGTAAAAACCCGAGAAATCCGTCTGTTTTCGTCATTTGTTATCGAATCGACTTAAAGCCAGATCGTCACATTGGCCGCTCTTCTCTCTGAAACGGTTGTACTTATCGATTGCAAAGCTATGTCGCGTGCTGCGGTATGCGGAGACACTAAAAGCACCATAGTAGAACACAGATGAAGCTTCTAAGTTGATGTAATAGAAAGTAAGAAGTAGTACAATTCAAGTTTTAGGTATTCAATATTGAATTTTTAGCTGGCTTTGGTGCCTTGGACATGAGCTAGGACCTTAAGATTCTGCATGAAAGGAGGAGTAGCAGCCCTGTTGCACGGGAGAATGTGAAAAGTGTTCATATGTAGTAAAAACCTGAGAAATCGGTCCGTTTTCGTCATTTGTTATCGAATCGACTTAAAGCCAGATCGTCACATTGGCCGCTCTTCTCTCTGAAACGGTTGTACTTATCGTCTGCAATGCTATGTCGCGTGCTGCGGTATGCTGAGACACTATGAGCACCATAGTAGGACACAGATGAAGCTTCTAAGTTGATGTAATAGCCAGTAAGAAGTAGTAAAATTCAAGTTTTAGGTATCGATTATTGACTTATTAGCTGGCTTTGGTGCCTTGGACATGAGCTAGGACCTTAACATTCTGCATGAAAGGAGGACTAGCAGCCGATTTGCACGGGAGAATGTGAAAAGTCTTAACATGTAGTAAAAACCCGAGAAGTCCGTCCGTTTTCGTCATTTGTTATCGAATCGACTTAAAGCCAGATCGTAACATTGGCCGCACTTCTCTCTGAAACGATTGTACTTATCGATTGCAAAGCTATGTCGCGTGCTGCGGTATGCGGAGACACTAAAAGCACCATAGTAGAACACAGATGTAGCTTCTAAGTTGATGTAATAGTCAGTAAGAAGTAGTACAATTCAAATTTTAGGTATTCAATATTGAATTTTTAGCTGGCTTTGGTGCCTTGGACATGAGCTAGGACCTTAATATTCTGCATGAAAGGAGGACTAGCAGCCCTGTTGCACGGGAGAATGTGAAAAGTGTTCATATGTAGTAAAAACCTGAGAAATCGGTCCGTTTTCGTCATTTGTTATCGAATCTACTTAAAGCCAGATCGTCACATTGGCCGCTCTTCTCTCTGAAACGGTTGTACTTATCGTCTGCAAAGCTATGTCGCGTTCTGCGGTATGCTGAGACACTGTGAGCACCATAGTATAACACAGATGAAGCTTCTAAGTTGATGTAATTTCCAGTAAGAAGTAGTACAATTCAAGTTTTAGGTATTCAATATTGAATTTTTAGCTGGCTTTGGTGCTTTGGACATAAGCTAGGACCTTAATATTCTGCATGAAAGGAGGACTAGCATCGTGTTGCACGGGAGAATGTGAAAAGTGTTCAAATGTAGTAAAAACCTGAGAAATCCGTCCGTTTTCGTCATTTGTTATCGAATCGACTTAACGCCAGATCGTCACATTGGCCGCTCTTCTCTCTGAAACGGTTGTACTTATCGTCTGCAATGCTATGTCGCGTGCTGCGGTATGCTGAGACACTATGAGCACCATAGTAGGACACAGATGAAGCTTCTAAGTTGATGTAATAGCCAGTAAGAAGTAGTAAAATTCAAGTTTTAGGTATCGATTATTGACTTTTTAGCTGGCTTTGGTGCCTTGGACATGAGCTAGGACCTTAACATTCTGCATGAAAGGAGGACTAGCAGCCGATTTGCACGGGAGAATGTGAAAAGTCTTCACATGTAGTAAAAACCCGAGAAATCCGTACGTATTCGTCATTTGTTATCGAATCGACTTAAAGCCAGATCGTCACATTGGCCGCTCTTCTCTCTGAAACGGTTGTACTTATCGACTGCAAAACTATTGCGTGCTGCGGTATGCGGAGACACTAAAAGCACCATAGTAGAACACAGATGAAGCTTCCAAGTTGATGTAATTGCCAGTAAGAAGTAGTACAATTCAAGTTTTAGGTATTGAATATTGAATTTTTAGCTGGCTTTGGTGCCTTGGACATGAGCTAGGACCTTAATATTCTGCATGAAAGGAGGACTAGCAGCCCTGTTGCACGGGAGAATGTGAAAAGTGTTCAAATGTAGTAAAAACCTGAGAAATCCGTCCGTTTTCGTCATTTGTTATCGAATCGACTTAAAGCTAGATCGTCACATTGGCCGCTCTTCTTTCTGAAACGGTTGTACTTATCGTCTGCAAAGCTATGTCGCGTGCTGCGGTATGCTGAGACACTAAAAGCACCATAGTAGAACACAGATGAAGCTTCTAAGTTGATGTAATAGAAAGGAAGAAGTAGTACAATTCAAGTTTTAGGTATCAATTACTGACTTTTTAGCTGACTTTCGTGCCTTGGACATGAGCTAGGACCTTAACATTCTGCATGAAAGGAGGACTAGCAGCCGATTTGCACGGGAGAATGTGAAAAGTTTTCACATGTAGTAAAAACCCGAGAAATCCGTCCGTTTTCGTCATTTGTTATCGAATCGACTTAAAGCCAGATCGTCTCATTGGCCGCTCTTCTCTCTGAAACGGTTGTACTTATCGTCTGCAAAGCTATGTCGCGTGCTGCGGTATGCGGAGACACAATAATCACCATAGTAGAACACAGATGAAGCTTCTAAGTTGATGTAATAGCCAGTAAGAAGTAGTACAATTCAAGTTTTAGGTATCGATTATTGACTTTTTAGCTGGCATTGGTGCTTTGGACATGAGCTAAGACCTTAACATTCTGCATGAAAGGAGGACTAGCAGCCGATTTGCACGGGAGAATGTGAAAAGTCTTCACATGTAGTAAAAACCCGAGAAATCCGTCCGTTTTCGTCATTTGTTATCGAATCGACTTAAAGCCAGATCGTCACATTGGCCGCTCTTCTCTCTGAAACGGTTGTACTTATCGTCTGCAAAGCTATGTCGCGTGCTGCGCTATGCGGAGACACTAAAAGCACCATAGTAGAACACAGATGAAGCTTCTAAGTTGATGTAATAGCCAGAAAGAAGTAGTACAATTCTAGTTTTAGGTATTCAATATTGAATTTTTAGCTGGCTTTGGTGACTTGGACATGAGCTAGGACCTTAAGATTCTGCATGAAAGGAGGACTAGCAGCCCTGTTGCACGGGAGAACGTGAAAAATGTTCATATGTAGTAAAAACCTGAGAAATCTGTCCGTTTTCGTCATTTGTTACCGAATCGACTTAAAGCCAGATCGTCACATTGGCCGGTCTTCTCTCTGAAACACTTGTACTTATCGTCTGCAAAGCTATGTCGCGTGCTGTGGTATGCGGAGACACTCAAAGCACCATAGTAGAACACAGATGAAGCTTCTAAGTCGATGTAATAGCCAGTAAGAAGTAGTACAATTCAAGTTTTAGGTATCGATTATTGACTTTTTTGCTGGCTTTGGTGCCTCGGACATGAGCTAGGACCTTAACGTTGTGCATGAAAGGAGGACTAGCAGCCGATTTGCACGGGAGAATGTGAAAAGTCTTCACATGTAGTAAAAACCCGAGAAATCCGTCCGTTTTCGTCATTTGTTATCGAATCGACTTAAAGCCAGATCATCACATTGGCCGCTTTTATCTCTGAAACGGTGGTACTTATCGTCTGCAAAGCTATGTCGCGTGCTGCGGTATGCTGAGACACTAAAAGCACCATAGTAGAACACAGATCAAGCTTCTAATTTGATGTAATAGCCAGTAAGAAGTAGTACAATTCAAGTTTTAGGTATTCAATATTGAATTTTTAGCTGGCTTTGGTGCCTTGGACATGAGCTAGGACCTTAAGATTCTGCATGAAAGGAGGATTAGCAGCGGAGTTGCACGGGAGAATATGAAAAGTGTTCATATGTAGTAAAAACCTGAGGAATCCGTCCGTTTTCGTCATTTGTTATCGAATCGACTTAAAGCCAGATCGTCACATTGGCCGCTCTTATCTCTGAAACGCTTGTACTTATCGTCTGCAAAGCTATATCGCGTGCTGCGGTATGCGGAGACACTAAAAGCACCATAGTAGAACACAGATGAAGCTTCTAAGTTGATGTAATAGCCAGTAAGAAGTAGTAAAATTCGAGTTTTAGTTATTGAATATTGAATTTTTTGCTGGATTTTGTGCCTTGGACATGAGCTAGGACCTTAATATTCAGCATGAAAGGAGGTCTAGCAGCCGAGGTGAACGGGAGAATGTGAAAAGTGTTCATATGTAGTAAAAACCTGAGAAATCCGTCCGTTTTCGTCATTTGTTATCGAATCGATTTCAAGCCAGATCGTCACATTGGCCGCTCTTCTCTCTGAAAAATTTGTACATATCGTCAGCAAAGCTATGTCGCGTGCTGCGGTATGCGGAAACACTAAAAGCACCATAGTAGAACACAGATGAAGCTTCTAAGTTGATGTAATAGCCAGGAAGAAGTAGTACAGTTCATGTTTTAGGTATCGATTATTGACTTTTTAGCTGACTTTGGTGCCTTGGACATGAGCTAGGACCTTAAGATTCTGCATGAAAGGAGGATTAGCAGCGGAGTTGCACGGGAGAATGTGAAAAGTGTTCATATGTAGTAAAAACCTGTGACATCCGTCCGTTTTCGTCATTTGTTATCGAATCGACTTAAAGCCAGATCGTCACATTGGCCGCTCTTCTCTCTGAAACGCTTGTACTTATCGTCTGCAAATCTATGTCGCGTGCTGCGGTATGCGGAGACAGTAAAAGCACCATAGTAGAACACAGATGAAGCTTCTATGTTGATGTAATAGCCAGTAAGATATAGTACAATTCAAGATTTAGGTATCGATTATTGACTTTTTAGCTGACATTAGTGCCTTGGACATGAGCTAGGACCTAAAGATTCTGCATGAAAGGAGGACTAGCAGCCGTGTTGCACGGGAGAATGTGAAAAGTGTTCATATGTAGTAAAAACCTGAGAAATCCGTCCGTTTTCGTCATTTGTTATCGAATCGACTTAAAGCCAGATCGTCACATTGGCCGCTCTTCTCTCTGAAACGGTTGTACTTATCGTCTGCAAAGCTATGTCGCGTGCTGCGGTATGCGGAGACACTAAAATCACCATAGTAGAACACAGATGAAGCTTCTAAGTTGATGTAATAGCCAGTAAGAAGTAGTACAATTCAAGTTTTAGGTATCGATTATTGACTTTTTAGCTGGCTTTGGTGCCTTGGACATGAGCTAGGACCTTAACATTCTGCATGAAAGGAGGACTAGCAGCCGATTTGCACGGGAGAATGTGAAAAGTCTTAACATGTAGTAAAAATCCGAGAAATCCGTCCGTTTTCGTCATTTGTTATCGAATCGACTTAAAGCCAGATCGTCAGATTGGCCGCTCTGCTCTCTGAAACGGTTGTACTTATCGATTGCAAAGCTATGTCGCGTGCTGCGGTATGCGGAGACACTAAAAGCACCATAGTAGAACACAGATGAAGCTTCTAAGTTGATGTAATAGCCAGTAAGAAGTAGTACAATTCAAATTTTAGGTATTCAATATTGAATTTTTAGCTGGCTTTGGTGCCTTTGACATGAGCTAGGACCTTAAGATTCTGCATGAAAGGAGGACTAGCAGCCCTGTTGCACGGGAGAATGTGAAAAGTGTTCATATGTAGTAAAAACCTGAGAAATCGGTCCGTTTTCGTCATTTGTTATCGAATCGACTTAAAGCCAGATCGTCACATTGGCCGCTCCTCTCTCTGAAACGGTGGTACTTATCGTCTGCAAAGCTATGACGCGTGCTGCGGTATGCTGAGACACTAAAAGCACCATAGTAGAACACAGATCAAGCTTCTAAGTTGATGTAATAGCCAGTAAGAAGTAGTACAATTCAAGTTTTAGGTATTGAATATTGAATTTTTAGCTTGCTTTGGTGCCTTGGACATATGCTAGGACCTTAATATTCTGCATGAAAGGAGGACTAGCAGCCGAGTTGCACGGGAGAATGTGAAAAGTCTTCAAATGTAGTAAAAACCTGAGAAATACGTCCGTTTTCGTCATTTGTTATCGAATCGACTTAAAGCCAGATCGTCACATTCGCCGCTCTTCTCTCTGAAACGGTTGTACTTATCGATTGCAAAGCTATGTCGCGTGCTGCGGTATGCGGAGACACTAAAAGCACCATAGTAGAACACAGATGAAGCTTCTAAGTTGATGTAATAGCCAGTAAGAAGTAGTACAATTCAAGTTTTAGGTATTCAATATTGAATTTTTAGCTGGCTTTGGTGCTTGGACATGAGCTAGGACGTTAAGATTCTGCATGAAAGGAGGACTAGCAGCCGAGTTGCCCAGGAGAATGTGAAAAGGGTTCATATGTAAAAAAATACCTGAGATATCCGTCCGTTTTCGTCATTTGTTATCGAATCGACTTAAAGCCAGATCGTCACATTGGCCGCACTTCTCTCTGAAACGGTTGTACATATCGTCTGCACAGCTATGTCGCGTGCTGCGGTATGCGGAGACAGTAAAAGCACCATAGTAGAACACAGATGAAGCTTCTAAGTTGATGTAATAGCCAGTAAGATATAGTACAATTCAAGTTTTAGGTATCGATTATTTACTTTTTAGCTGGCTTTGGTGCCTTGGACTTGAGCTAGGACCTTAACATACTGCATAAAAGGAGGACGAGCAGCCGAGTTGCACGGGAGAATGTGAAAAGTGTTCATATGTAGTAAAAACCTGAGAAATCGGTCCGTTTTCGTCTTTTGTTATCGAACCGACTTAAAGCCAGATCGTCACATTGGCCGCTCATCTCTCTGAAACGGTTGAACTTATCGTCTACAAAGCAATGTCGCGTGCTGCGGTGTGCGGAGACACTAAAATCACCGTAGTAGAACACAGATGAGGCTTCTAAGTTGATGCAATATCCAGTAAGAAGTAGTAAAATTAAAGTTTTAGGTATCGATTATTGACTTTTTAGCTGGCTTTGGTGCCTTGGACACGAGCTAGGACCTTAACATTCTGCATGAAAGGAGGACTAGCAGCCGAGTTGCACGGGAGAATGTGAAAAGTGTTCATATGTAGTTATAACCTGAGAAATCCGTCCGTTTTCCTTATTTGTTATCGAATCGATATAAAGCCAGATCGTCACATTAGCCGCACTTCTGTCTGAAACGGTTACATTTATCGTCTGCAAAGCTATATCTCGTGCTGCGGTATGCGGAGACACTAAAAGCACCATCGTAGAACACAGATGAAGCTTCTAAGTTGATGTAATAGCCAGTAAGAAGTAGTACAATTCAAGTTTAAGGTATCGATTATTGACTTTTTAGCTGGCTTTGGTGCCTTGGACATGAGCTAGGTCCTTAAGATTCTGCATGAAAGGATGATTAGCAGCGGAGTTGGACGGGAGAATATGAAAAGTGTTCATATGTGGTAAAAACCTAGACATCCGTCCGTTTTCGTCATTTGATGTCGAATCGACTTAAAGCCAGATCGTCACATTGTCCGCTCTTCTCTCTGAAACGGTTGTACTTATCGTCTGCAAAGCTATGTCGCGTGCTGCGGTATGCTGATACACTAAAAGCACCATAGTAGAACACAGATGAAGCTTCTAAGTTGATGTAATAGCCAGTAAGAAGTAGTAAAATTCGAGTTTTAGTTATTGAATATTGAATTTTTTGCTGGATTTTGTGCCTTGGACATGAGCTAGGACCTTAATATTCAGCATGAAAGGAGGACTAGCAGCCGAGTTGCACGGGAGAATGTGAAAAGTGTTCAAATGTAGTAAAAACCTGAGAAATCCGTCCGTTTTCGTCATTTGTTATCGAATTGACTTAAAGCCAGATCGTCACATTGGCCGCTCTTCTCTCTGAAACACTTGTACTTATCGTCTGCAAAGCTATGTCGCGTGCTGCGGTATGCTGAGACACTAAAAGCACCATATTAGAACACAGATCAAGCTTCTAAGTTGATGTAATAGCCAGTAAGAAGTAATACAATTCGAGTTTTAGGTATTGAATATTGAATTTTTAGCTGGATTTTGTGCCTTGGACATTAACCGGGAACTTAAGACTTTGCATGAAGGAGGACTAGCAGCCGAGTTGCACTGGAGAATGTGAAAAGTGTTCATATGTAGTAAAAACCCGAGAAATCCTTCCATTTTCGTCATTTGTTATCGAATCGACTTAAAGCCAGATCGTCACATTGGCCGCTCTTCTCTCTGAAACGGTTGTACTTATCGATTGCAATGCTATGTCGCGTGCTGCGATATGCGGAGACACTAAAAGCACCATAGTAGAACACAGATGAAGCTTCTAAGTTGATGTAATAGCCAGTAAAAAGTAGTACAATTCAAGTTTTAGCTATCGGTTATTGACATATTACCCTTCTTTGGTGCCTTGGACACGAGCTAGGAACTTAAGATTTTGCATGAAGGAGGACTAGCAGCCGAGTTGCACGGGGGAATGTGAAAAGTCTTCAAATGTAGTAAAAACCCGAGAAATCCTACCATTTTCGTCATTTGTTATCGAATCGACTTAAAGCCAGATGGTCACATTTTCCGATCTTCTCTCTGAAACGCTTGTACTTTTCGTCTGCAAAGCTATGTCGCGTGCTGCGGTATGCGGAGACACTAAAAGCACCGTAGTAGAACACAGATGAAGCTTCTAAGTTGATGTAATACCAAGTAAGACGTAGTACAATTCAAATTTTAGGTATCGATTATTGATCTTTAGCAGGATTTGGTGCTTTGGACATGAGCTAGGACCTTAACATTCAGCATGAAAGAAGGACTAGCAGCCGAGTTGCACGGGAGAATGTGAAAAGAATTCATATATAGTAAAAACCTGAGAAATCGGTCCGTTTTCGTCATTTGTTATCGAATCGACTTAAAGCCAGATCGCCACATTGGCCGCTCTTCTCTCTGAAACGGTTGTACTTATCGATTGCAAAGCTATGTCGCGTGCTGTGGTATGCGGAGACTCTAAAAGCACCATAGTAGAACACAGATGGAGCTTCTAAGTTGATGTTATAGCCAGTAAGAAGTAGTACAATTCAAGTTTTAGGTATCGATTATTGACGTTTTAGCTGGCTTTGGTGCCTTGGACATAAGCTAGGACCTTATGATTCTGCATGAAAGGAGGACTAGCAGCCGAATTGCACGGGAGAATGAGAAAAGTGTTCATATGTAGTAAAAACCTGAGAAATCCGTCCGTTTTCGTCATTTGTTATCGAATCGACTTAAAGCCAGATCGTCACATTGGCCGCTCTCCTCTCTGAATCGGTTGTACTTATCGTCTGCAAAGCTATGTCGCGTGCTGCGGTATGCTGAGACACTAAAAGCACCATAGTAGAACACATATCAAGCTTCTAAGTTGATGTAATAGCCAGTAAGAAGTGGTACAATTCAAGTTTTAGGTATTGAATATTGATCTTTAGCTGGCTTTGGTGCCTTGGACAAGAGCTAGGACCTTAAGATTCAGCACGAAAGGAGGACTAGCATCCGAGTTGCACGGGAGAAAGTGTAAAGTGTTCATATGTAGTAAAAACCTGAGAAATCCGTCAGTTTTCGTCATTTGTTATCGAATCGACTTAAAGCCAGATCGTCACATTGGCCGCTCTTCTCTCTGAAACGGTTGTACTTATCGTCTGCAGAACCATGTCGCCTGCTGCGGTATGCGGAGAAACTAAAAGCACCGTAGTAGAACACAGATGAAGCTTCTAAGTTGATGTAATAGCCAGTAATAAGTAGTACAATTCAAGTTTTAGGTATCGATTATTGACTTTTTAGCTGGCTTTGGTGCCTTGGACATGAGCTAGGACCTTATGATTCTGCATGAAAGGAGGACTAGCAGCCGAGTTGCACGGGAGAATGAGAAAAGTGTTCATATGTAGTAAAAACCTGAGAAATCCGTCCGCTTTCGTCATTTGTTATCGAATCGACTTAAAGCAAGATCGTCACATTGGCCGCTCTTCTCTCTGAAACGGTTGTACTTCTCGTGTGCAAAGCTATGTCGCGTGCTGCGGTATGCGGAGACACTAAAAGCACAATAGTAGAACACAGATGAATCTTCTAAGTTGATGTAATACCCAGTAATAAGTAGTACAATTCAAGTTTTAGGTATCGATTATTTACTTTTTAGCTGGCTTTGGTGCCTTGGACATGAGCTAGGACCTCAAGATTCTGCATGAAAGGAGGACTAGCAGCCGAGTTGCACGGGAGAATGTGAAAATTGTTCATATGTAGTAAAAACCTGAGAAATCCGTCCGTTTTTGACATTTGTTTTCGAATCGACTTAAAGCCAGATCGTCACATTGGCCGCTCTGCTCTCGGGAACGGTTGTTCTTATCGTCTGCAAAGCTATGTCGCGTGTTGCCGTAGGCGGAAACAGGAAAAGCACCATAGTAGAACACACATGAAGCTTCTAAGTTGATGTAATAGCCAGTAAGAAGTAGTACAATTCAAGTTTTAGGTATCGATTATTGACTTTTTAGCTGGCTTTGGTGCCTTGGACATGAGCTAGGACCTTAACATTCTGCATGAAAGGAGGACTAGCAGCCGATTTGCACGGGAGAATGTGAAAAGTCTTAACATGTAGTAAAAACCCGAGAAATCCGTCCGTTTTCGTCATTTGTTATCGAATCGACTTAAAGCCAGATCGTCAGATTGGCCGCTCTGCTCTCTGAAACGGTTGTACTTATCGATTGCAAAGCTATGTCGCGTGCTGCGGTATGCGGAGACACTAAAAGCACCATAGTAGAACACAGATGAAGCTTCTAAGTTGATGTAATAGCCAGTAAGAAGTAGTACAATTCAAATTTTAGGTATTCAATATTGAATTTTTAGCTGGCTTTGGTGCCTTTGACATGAGCTAGGACCTTAAGATTCTGCATGAAAGGAGGACTAGCAGCCCTGTTGCACGGGAGAATGTGAAAAGTGTTCATATGTAGTAAAAACCTGAGAAATCGGTCCGTTTTCGTCATTTGTTATCGAATCGACTTAAAGCCAGATCGTCACATTGGCCGCTCCTCTCTCTGAAACGGTGGTACTTATCGTCTGCAAAGCTATGACGCGTGCTGCGGTATGCTGAGACACTAAAAGCACCATAGTAGAACACAGATCAAGCTTCTAAGTTGATGTAATAGCCAGTAAGAAGTAGTACAATTCAAGTTTTAGGTATTGAATATTGAATTTTTAGCTTGCTTTGGTGCCTTGGACATATGCTAGGACCTTAATATTCTGCATGAAAGGAGGACTAGCAGCCGAGTTGCACGGGAGAATGTGAAAAGTCTTCAAATGTAGTAAAAACCTGAGAAATACGTCCGTTTTCGTCATTTGTTATCGAATCGACTTAAAGCCAGATCGTCACATTCGCCGCTCTTCTCTCTGAAACGGTTGTACTTATCGATTGCAAAGCTATGTCGCGTGCTGCGGTATGCGGAGACACTAAAAGCACCATAGTAGAACACAGATGAAGCTTCTAAGTTGATGTAATAGCCAGTAAGAAGTAGTACAATTCAAGTTTTAGGTATTCAATATTGAATTTTTAGCTGGCTTTGGTGCTTGGACATGAGCTAGGACGTTAAGATTCTGCATGAAAGGAGGACTAGCAGCCGAGTTGCCCAGGAGAATGTGAAAAGGGTTCATATGTAAAAAAATACCTGAGATATCCGTCCGTTTTCGTCATTTGTTATCGAATCGACTTAAAGCCAGATCGTCACATTGGCCGCACTTCTCTCTGAAACGGTTGTACATATCGTCTGCACAGCTATGTCGCGTGCTGCGGTATGCGGAGACAGTAAAAGCACCATAGTAGAACACAGATGAAGCTTCTAAGTTGATGTAATAGCCAGTAAGATATAGTACAATTCAAGTTTTAGGTATCGATTATTTACTTTTTAGCTGGCTTTGGTGCCTTGGACTTGAGCTAGGACCTTAACATACTGCATAAAAGGAGGACGAGCAGCCGAGTTGCACGGGAGAATGTGAAAAGTGTTCATATGTAGTAAAAACCTGAGAAATCGGTCCGTTTTCGTCTTTTGTTATCGAACCGACTTAAAGCCAGATCGTCACATTGGCCGCTCATCTCTCTGAAACGGTTGAACTTATCGTCTACAAAGCAATGTCGCGTGCTGCGGTGTGCGGAGACACTAAAATCACCGTAGTAGAACACAGATGAGGCTTCTAAGTTGATGCAATATCCAGTAAGAAGTAGTAAAATTAAAGTTTTAGGTATCGATTATTGACTTTTTAGCTGGCTTTGGTGCCTTGGACACGAGCTAGGACCTTAACATTCTGCATGAAAGGAGGACTAGCAGCCGAGTTGCACGGGAGAATGTGAAAAGTGTTCATATGTAGTTATAACCTGAGAAATCCGTCCGTTTTCCTTATTTGTTATCGAATCGATATAAAGCCAGATCGTCACATTAGCCGCACTTCTGTCTGAAACGGTTACATTTATCGTCTGCAAAGCTATATCTCGTGCTGCGGTATGCGGAGACACTAAAAGCACCATCGTAGAACACAGATGAAGCTTCTAAGTTGATGTAATAGCCAGTAAGAAGTAGTACAATTCAAGTTTAAGGTATCGATTATTGACTTTTTAGCTGGCTTTGGTGCCTTGGACATGAGCTAGGTCCTTAAGATTCTGCATGAAAGGATGATTAGCAGCGGAGTTGGACGGGAGAATATGAAAAGTGTTCATATGTGGTAAAAACCTAGACATCCGTCCGTTTTCGTCATTTGATGTCGAATCGACTTAAAGCCAGATCGTCACATTGTCCGCTCTTCTCTCTGAAACGGTTGTACTTATCGTCTGCAAAGCTATGTCGCGTGCTGCGGTATGCTGATACACTAAAAGCACCATAGTAGAACACAGATGAAGCTTCTAAGTTGATGTAATAGCCAGTAAGAAGTAGTAAAATTCGAGTTTTAGTTATTGAATATTGAATTTTTTGCTGGATTTTGTGCCTTGGACATGAGCTAGGACCTTAATATTCAGCATGAAAGGAGGACTAGCAGCCGAGTTGCACGGGAGAATGTGAAAAGTGTTCAAATGTAGTAAAAACCTGAGAAATCCGTCCGTTTTCGTCATTTGTTATCGAATTGACTTAAAGCCAGATCGTCACATTGGCCGCTCTTCTCTCTGAAACACTTGTACTTATCGTCTGCAAAGCTATGTCGCGTGCTGCGGTATGCTGAGACACTAAAAGCACCATATTAGAACACAGATCAAGCTTCTAAGTTGATGTAATAGCCAGTAAGAAGTAATACAATTCGAGTTTTAGGTATTGAATATTGAATTTTTAGCTGGATTTTGTGCCTTGGACATTAACCGGGAACTTAAGACTTTGCATGAAGGAGGACTAGCAGCCGAGTTGCACTGGAGAATGTGAAAAGTGTTCATATGTAGTAAAAACCCGAGAAATCCTTCCATTTTCGTCATTTGTTATCGAATCGACTTAAAGCCAGATCGTCACATTGGCCACTCTTCTCTCTGAAACGGTTGTACTTATCGATTGCAATGCTATGTCGCGTGCTGCGATATGCGGAGACACTAAAAGCACCATAGTAGAACACAGATGAAGCTTCTAAGTTGATGTAATAGCCAGTAAAAAGTAGTACAATTCAAGTTTTAGCTATCGGTTATTGACATATTACCCTTCTTTGGTGCCTTGGACACGAGCTAGGAACTTAAGATTTTGCATGAAGGAGGACTAGCAGCCGAGTTGCACGGGGGAATGTGAAAAGTCTTCAAATGTAGTAAAAACCCGAGAAATCCTACCATTTTCGTCATTTGTTATCGAATCGACTTAAAGCCAGATGGTCACATTTTCCGATCTTCTCTCTGAAACGCTTGTACTTTTCGTCTGCAAAGCTATGTCGCGTGCTGCGGTATGCGGAGACACTAAAAGCACCGTAGTAGAACACAGATGAAGCTTCTAAGTTGATGTAATACCAAGTAAGACGTAGTACAATTCAAATTTTAGGTATCGATTATTGATCTTTAGCAGGATTTGGTGCTTTGGACATGAGCTAGGACCTTAACATTCAGCATGAAAGAAGGACTAGCAGCCGAGTTGCACGGGAGAATGTGAAAAGAATTCATATACAGTAAAAACCTGAGAAATCGGTCCGTTTTCGTCATTTGTTATCGAATCGACTTAAAGCCAGATCGCCACATTGGCCGCTCTTCTCTCTGAAACGGTTGTACTTATCGATTGCAAAGCTATGTCGCGTGCTGTGGTATGCGGAGACTCTAAAAGCACCATAGTAGAACACAGATGGAGCTTCTAAGTTGATGTTATAGCCAGTAAGAAGTAGTACAATTCAAGTTTTAGGTATCGATTATTGACGTTTTAGCTGGCTTTGGTGCCTTGGACATAAGCTAGGACCTTATGATTCTGCATGAAAGGAGGACTAGCAGCCGAATTGCACGGGAGAATGAGAAAAGTGTTCATATGTAGTAAAAACCTGAGAAATCCGTCCGTTTTCGTCATTTGTTATCGAATCGACTTAAAGCCAGATCGTCACATTGGCCGCTCTCCTCTCTGAATCGGTTGTACTTATCGTCTGCAAAGCTATGTCGCGTGCTGCGGTATGCTGAGACACTAAAAGCACCATAGTAGAACACATATCAAGCTTCTAAGTTGATGTAATAGCCAGTAAGAAGTGGTACAATTCAAGTTTTAGGTATTGAATATTGATCTTTAGCTGGCTTTGGTGCCTTGGACAAGAGCTAGGACCTTAAGATTCAGCACGAAAGGAGGACTAGCATCCGAGTTGCACGGGAGAATATGAAAAGTGTTCATATGTAGTAAAAACCTGAGGAATCCGTCCGTTTTCGTCATTTGTTATCGAATCGACTTAAAGCCAGATCGTCACATTGGCCGCTCTTATCTCTGAAACGCTTGTACTTATCGTCTGCAAAGCTATATCGCGTGCTGCGGTATGCGGAGACACTAAAAGCACCATAGTAGAACACAGATGAAGCTTCTAAGTTGATGTAATAGCCAGTAAGAAGTAGTAAAATTCGAGTTTTAGTTATTGAATATTGAATTTTTTGCTGGATTTTGTGCCTTGGACATGAGCTAGGACCTTAATATTCAGCATGAAAGGAGGTCTAGCAGCCGAGGTGAACGGGAGAATGTGAAAAGTGTTCATATGTAGTAAAAACCTGAGAAATCCGTCCGTTTTCGTCATTTGTTATCGAATCGATTTCAAGCCAGATCGTCACATTGGCCGCTCTTCTCTCTGAAAAATTTGTACATATCGTCAGCAAAGCTATGTCGCGTGCTGCGGTATGCGGAAACACTAAAAGCACCATAGTAGAACACAGATGAAGCTTCTAAGTTGATGTAATAGCCAGGAAGAAGTAGTACAGTTCATGTTTTAGGTATCGATTATTGACTTTTTAGCTGACTTTGGTGCCTTGGACATGAGCTAGGACCTTAAGATTCTGCATGAAAGGAGGATTAGCAGCGGAGTTGCACGGGAGAATGTGAAAAGTGTTCATATGTAGTAAAAACCTGTGACATCCGTCCGTTTTCGTCATTTGTTATCGAATCGACTTAAAGCCAGATCGTCACATTGGCCGCTCTTCTCTCTGAAACGCTTGTACTTATCGTCTGCAAATCTATGTCGCGTGCTGCGGTATGCGGAGACAGTAAAAGCACCATAGTAGAACACAGATGAAGCTTCTATGTTGATGTAATAGCCAGTAAGATATAGTACAATTCAAGATTTAGGTATCGATTATTGACTTTTTAGCTGACATTAGTGCCTTGGACATGAGCTAGGACCTAAAGATTCTGCATGAAAGGAGGACTAGCAGCCGTGTTGCACGGGAGAATGTGAAAAGTGTTCATATGTAGTAAAAACCTGAGAAATCCGTCCGTTTTCGTCATTTGTTATCGAATCGACTTAAAGCCAGATCGTCACATTGGCCGCTCTTCTCTCTGAAACGGTTGTACTTATCGTCTGCAAAGCTATGTCGCGTGCTGCGGTATGCGGAGACACTAAAAGCACCATAGTAGAACACAGATGAAGCTTCTAAGTTGATGTAATAGCCAGTAAGAAGTATTACAATTCAAGTTTTAGGTATCGATTATTGACTTTTTAGCTGGCTTTGGTGCCTTGGACATGAGCTAGGACCTTACGATTCTGCATGAAAGGCGGACTAGCAGCCGAGTTGCACGGGAGAATGTGAAAAGTGTTCATATGTAATAAAAACCTTAAAAATCCGTCCGTTTTCGTCATTTGTTATCGAATCGACTTAAAGCCAGATCTTCACATTGGCCGCTCTTCTCTCTGAAACGGTTGTACTTATCGTCTGCAAAGCTATGTCGCGTGCTGCGGTATGTGGAGACACTAAAAGCACCATAGTAGAACACAGATGAAGCTTCTAAGTTGATGTAATAGCCAGTAAGAAGTAGTACAATTCAAGTTTTAGGTATCGATTATTGACGTTTTAGCTGGCTTTGGTGCCTTGGACATAAGCTAGGACCTTATGATTCTGCATGAAAGGAGGACTAGCAGCCGAATTGCACGGGAGAATGAGAAAAGTGTTCATATGTAGTAAAAACCTGAGAAATCCGTCCGTTTTCGTCATTTGTTATCGAATCGACTTAAAGCCAGATCGTCACATTGGCCGCTCTCCTCTCTGAATCGGTTGTACTTATCGTCTGCAAAGCTATGTCGCGTGCTGCGGTATGCTGAGACACTAAAAGCACCATAGTAGAACACATATCAAGCTTCTAAGTTGATGTAATAGCCAGTAAGAAGTGGTACAATTCAAGTTTTAGGTATTGAATATTGATCTTTAGCTGGCTTTGGTGCCTTGGACAAGAGCTAGGACCTTAAGATTCAGCACGAAAGGAGGACTAGCATCCGAGTTGCACGGGAGAAAGTGTAAAGTGTTCATATGTAGTAAAAACCTGAGAAATCCGTCAGTTTTCGTCATTTGTTATCGAATCGACTTAAAGCCAGATCGTCACATTGGACGCTCTTCTCTCTGAAACGGTTGTACTTATCGTCTGCAGAACTATGTCGCCTGCTGCGGTATGCGGAGAAACTAAAAGCACCGTAGTAGAACACAGATGAAGCTTCTAAGTTGATGTAATAGCCAGTAATAAGTAGTACAATTCAAGTTTTAGGTATCGATTATTGACTTTTTAGCTGGCTTTGGTGCCTTGGACATGAGCTAGGACCTTATGATTCTGCATGAAAGGAGGACTAGCAGCCGAGTTGCACGGGAGAATGAGAAAAGTGTTCATATGTAGTAAAAACCTGAGAAATCCGTCCGCTTTCGTCATTTGTTATCGAATCGACTTAAAGCAAGATCGTCACATTGGCCGCTCTTCTCTCTGAAACGGTTGTACTTCTCGTGTGCAAAGCTATGTCGCGTGCTGCGGTATGCGGAGACACTAAAAGCACAATAGTAGAACAGAGATGAATCTTCTAAGTTGATGTAATACCCAGTAATAAGTAGTACAATTCAAGTTTTAGGTATCGATTATTTACTTTTTAGCTGGCTTTGGTGCCTTGGACATGAGCTAGGACCTCAAGATTCTGCATGAAAGGAGGACTAGCAGCCGAGTTGCACGGGAGAATGTGAAAATTGTTCATATGTAGTAAAAACCTGAGAAATCCGTCCGTTTTTGACATTTGTTATCGAATCGACTTAAAGCCAGATCGTCACATTGGCCGCTCTGCTCTCGGGAACGGTTGTACTTATCGTCTGCAAAGCTATGTCGCGTGTTGCCGTAGGCGGAAACAGGAAAAGCACCATAGTAGAACACACATGAAGCTTCTAAGTTGATGTAATAGCCAGTAAGAAGTAGTACAATTCAAGTTTTAGGTATCGATTATTGACTTTTTAGCTGGCTTTGGTGCTTTGGACATAAACTAGGACTTTAAGATTCTGCATAAGAGGAGGACTAGCAGCCCAGTTGCACGGGAGAATGTGAAATGTGTTCATATGTAGTAAAAACCTGAGACATCCGTCCGTTTTCGTCATTTGTTATCGAATCGACTTAAAGCCAGATCGTCACATTGGCCGCTCTTCTCTCTGAAACGGTTGTACTTATCGTCTGCAAAGCTATGTCGCGTGCTGCGGTATGCGGAGACACTAAAAGCACCATAGTAGAACACAGATGAAGCTTCTAAGTTGATGTAATAGCCAGTAAGAAGTATTACAATTCAAGTTTTAGGTATCGATTATTGACTTTTTAGCTGGCTTTGGTGCCTTGGACATGAGCTAGGACCTTACGATTCTGCATGAAAGGCGGACTAGCAGCCGAGTTGCACGGGAGAATGTGAAAAGTGTTCATATGTAATAAAAACCTTAAAAATCCGTCCGTTTTCGTCATTTGTTATCGAATCGACTTAAAGCCAGATCTTCACATTGGCCGCTCTTCTCTCTGAAACGGTTGTACTTATCGTCTGCAAAGCTATGTCGCGTGCTGCGGTATGTGGAGACACTAAAAGCACCATAGTAGAACACAGATGAAGCTTCTAAGTTGATGTAATAGCCAGTAAGAAGTAGTACAATTCAAGTTTTAGGTATCGATTATTGACTTTTTAGCTGGCTTTGGTGCCTTGGACATGAGCTAGGACCTTACGATTCTGCATGAAAGGAGGGCTAGCAGCCGAGTTGCACGGGAGAATGTGAAAAGTGTTCATATGTAGTAAAAACCTTAGAAATCCGTCCGTTTTCGTCATTTGTTATCGAATCGACTTAAAGCCAGATCGTCACATTGGCCGCTCTTCTCTCTGAAACGCTTGTACTTATCGTCTGCAAAGCTATGTCGCGTGCTGCGGTATGCAGAGACACTAAAGCAGCATAGTAGAACACAGATGAAGCTTCTAAGTTGATGTAATAGCCAGTAAGAAGTAGTACAATTCATGTTTTAGGTATCGATTATTGACTTTTTAGCTGGCTTTGGTGCCTTGGACATGAGCTAGGACCTTAAGACTCTGCATGAAAGGAGGACTAGCAGCCGAGTTGCACGGGAGAATGTGAAAAGTGTTCATATGTAGTAAAAACCTGAGAAATCCGTCCGTTTTCGTCATTTGTTATCGAATCGACTTAAAGCCAGATCGTCACATTGGCCGCTCTTCTCTCTGAAACGGTTGTACTTATCGTCTGCAAAGCTATGTCGCGTGCTGCGGTATGCTGAGACACTAAAAGCACCATAGTAGAACACAGATCAAGCTTCTAAGTTGATGTAATAGCCAGTAAGAAGTGGTACAATTCAAGTTTTAGGTATTGAATATTGATCTTTAGCTGGCTTTGGTGCCTTGGACAAGAGCTAGGACCTTAAGATTCAGCATGAAAGGAGGACTAGCATCCGAGTTGCACGGGAGAAAGTGTAAAGTGTTCATATGTAGTAAAAACCTGAGAAATCCGTCCATTTTCGTCATTTGTTATCGAATCGACTTAAAGCCAGATCGTCACATTGGCCGCTCTTCTCTCTGAAACGGTTGTACTTATCGTCTGCAAAGCTATGTCGCGTGCTGCGGTATGCGGAGACACTAAAAGCACCATAGTAGAACACAGATGAAGCTTCTAAGTTGATGTAATACCCAGTAAGACGTAGTACAATTCAAGTTTTAGGTATCGATTATTGACTTTATAGCTGGCTTTGGTGCCTTGGACATGACCTAGGACTTTAACATTCTGCATGAAAGGAGGACTAGCAGCCGAGTTGCACGGGAGAATGTGAAAAGTGTTCATATGTAGTAAAAACCTGAGAAATACGTCCGTTTTCGTCATTTGTTATCGAATCGACTTAAAGCCAGATCGTCAGATTGGCCGCTCTCCTCTCTGAATCGGTTGTACTTATCGTCTGCAAAGCTATGTCACGTGCTGCGGGATCTGGAGACACTAAAATCACCACAGTAGAACACAGATGAAGCTTCTAAGTTGATGTAATAACCAGTAAGAAGTAGTCCAATTCAAGTTTTAGGTATCGATTATTGACTTTTTAGCTGGCTTTGGTGCCTTGGACATGAGCTAGGACCTTAACATTCTGTATGAAAGGAGGACTAGCAGCCGAGTTGCACGGGAGAATGTGAAAAGTGTTCATATGTAGTAAAAACCTGAGAAATCCGTCCGTTTTCGTCATTTGTTATCGAATCGACTTAAAGCCAAATCGTCACATTGGACGCTCTTCTCTCTGAAACGGTTGTACTTATCGTCTGCAAAGTTATGTCGCGTGCTGCTGTATGCGGAGACACTAAAAGCACCATAGTAGAACACAGATGAAGCTTCTAAGTTGATGTAATAGCCAGTAAGAAGTAGTACAATTCAAGTTTTAGGTATCGATTATTGAATTTTAGCTGGCTTTGGTGCATTGGACATGAGCTAGGACCTTATGATTCTGCATGAAAGGAGGACTAGCAGCCGAGTTGCACGGCAGAATGAGAAAAGTGTTCATATGTAGTAAAAACCTGACAAATCCGTCCGCTTTCGTCATTTGTTATCGAATCGACTTAAAGCCAGATCGTCACATTGGCCGCTCTTCTCTCTGAAACGGTTGTACTTATCGTCTGCAAAGCTATGTCGCGTTCTGCGATTTGCGGAGACACTAAAAGCACCATAGTAGAACACAGATGAAGCTTCTAAGTTGATGGAATGGCCAGTAAGAAGTAGTACAATTCAAGTTTTAGGTATCGATTATTGACTTTTTAGCTGGCTTTGGTGCCTTGGACATGAGCTAGGACCTTAAGATTCTGCATGAAAGGAGGACTAGCAGCCGAGTTGCACATGAGAATGTGAAAAGTGTTCAAATGTAGTTAAAACTTGAGAAATCCGTCCGTTTTCGTCATTTGTTATCGAATCGACTTATAGCCAGATCGTCACAATGGCCGCTCTTCTCTCTGAAACGCTTGTACTTATCGTCTGCTAAGCTATGTCGCGTGCTGCGGTATGCGGAGACACTAAAAGCACAATAGTAGAACACAGATGAATCTTCTAAGTTGATGTAATACCCAGTAAGAAGTAGTACAATTCAAGTTTTAGGTATCGATTATTTACTTTTTAGCTGGCTTTGTTGCCTTGGACATGAGCTAGGACCACAAGATTCTGCATGAAAGGAGGACCAGCAGCCGAGTTGCACGGGAGAATGTGAAAATTGTTCATATGTAGTAAAAACCTGAGAAATCCGTCCGTTTTCGTCATTTGTTATCGAATCGACTTAAAGCCAGATCGTCACATTGGCCGCTCTGCTCTCGGGAACGGTTGTACTTATCGTCTGCAAAGCTATGTCGCGTGTTGCCGTAGGCGGAAACAGGAAAAGCACCATAGTAGAACACACATGAAGCTTCAAAGTTGATGTAATAGCCAGTAAGAAGTAATACAATTCAAGTTTTAGGTATCGATTATTGACTTTTTAGCTGGCTTTGGTGCTTTGGACATGAACTAGGACTTTAAGATTCTGCATAAAAGGAGGACTAGCAGCCCAGTTGCACGGGAGAATGTGAAAAGTGTTCATATGTAGTAAAAACCTGAGACATCCGTCCGTTTTCGTCATTTGTTATCGAATCGACTTAAAGCCAGATCGTCACATTGTACGCTCTTCTCTCTGAAACGGTTGTACTTATCGTCTCCAAAGCTATGTCGCGTGCTGCGGTATGCGGAGACACTAAAAGCACCATAGTAGAACACAGATGAAGCTTCTAAGTTGATGTAATAGCCAGTAAGAAGTAGTACAATTCAAGTTTTAGGTATCGATTATTGACTTTTTAGCTGGCTTTGGTGCCTTGGACATGAGCTAGGACCTTACGATTCTGCATAAAAGGAGGACTAGCAGCCAAGTTGCACGGGAGAATGTGAAAAGTGTTCATATGTAATAAAAACCTTAAAAATCCGTCCGTTTTCGTCATTTGTTATCGAATCGACTTAAAGCCAGATCGTCACATTGGCCGCTCTTCTCTCTGAAACGGTTGTACTTATCGTCTGCAAAGCTATGTCGCGTGCTGCGGTATGCTGAGACACTAAAAGCACCGTAGTAGAACACAGATGAAGCTTCTAAGTTGATGTAATAGCCAGTAAGAAGTGGTACAATTCAAGTTTTAGGTATTGAATATTGATCTTTAGCTGGCTTTGGTGCCTTGGACAAGAGCTAGGACCTTAAGATTCTGCATGAAAGGAGGACTAGCATCCGAGTTGCACGGGAGAAAGTGTAAAGTGTTTATATGTAGTACAAACCTGAGAAATCCGTCCATTTTCGTCATTTGTTATCGAATCGACTTAAAGCCAGATCGTCACATTGGCCGCTCTTCTCTCTGAAACGGTTGTACTTATCGTCTGCTAAGCTATGTCGCGTGCTGCGGTATGCGGAGACACTAAAAGCACCATAGTAGAACACAGATGAAGCTTCTAAGTTGATGTAATACCCAGTAAGACGTAGTACAATTCAAGTTTTAGGTATCGATTATTGACTTTATAGCTGGCTTTGGTGCCTTGGACATGACCTAGGACTTTAACATTCTGCATGAAAGGAGGACTAGCAGCCGAGTTGCACGGAGAATGTGAAAAGTGTTCATATGTAGTAAAAACCTGAGAAATACGTCCGTTTTCGTCATTTGTTATCGAATCGACTTAAAGCCAGATCGTCAGATTGGCCGCTCTCCTCTCTGAATCGGTTGTACTTATCGTCTGCAAAGCTATGTCACGTGCTGCGGGATCTGGAGACACTAAAATCACCACAGTAGAACACAGATGAAGCTTCTAAGTTGATGTAATAACCAGTAAGAAGTAGTCCAATTCAAGTTTTAGGTATCGATTATTGACTTTTTAGCTGGCTTTGGTGCCTTGGACATGAGCTAGGACCTTAACATTCTGTATGAAAGGAGGACTAGCAGCCGAGTTGCATGGGAGAATGTGAAAAGTGTTCATATGTAGTAAAAACCTGAGAAATCCGTCCGTTTTCGTCATTTGTTATCGAATCGACTTAAAGCCAAATCGTCACATTGGACGCTCTTCTCTCTGAAACGGTTGTACTTATCGTCTGCAAAGCTATGTCGCGTGCTGCTGTATGCGGAGACACTAAAAGCACCATAGTAGAACACAGATGAAGCTTCTAAGTTGATGTAATAGCCAGTAAGAAGTAGTACAATTCAAGTTTTAGGTATCGATTATTGAATTTTAGCTGGCTTTGGTGCATTGGACATGAGCTAGGACCTTATGATTCTGCATGAAAGGAGGACTAGCAGCCGAGTTGCACGGGAGAATGAGGAAAGTGTTCATATGTAGTAAAAACCTGACAAATCCGTCCGCGTTCGTCATTTGTTATCGAATCGACTTAAAGCCAGATCGTCACATTGGCCGCTCTTCTCTCTGAAACGGTTGTACTTATCGTCTGCAAAGCTATGTCGCGTTCTGCGATTTGCGGAGACACTAAAAGCACCATAGTAGAACACAGATGAAGGTTCTAAGTTGATGGAATGGCCAGTAAGAAGTAGTACAATTCAAGTTTTAGGTATCGATTATTGACTTTTTAGCTGGCTTTGGTGCCTTGGACATGAGCTAGGACCTTAAGATTCTGCATGAAAGGAGGACTAGCAGCCGAGTTGCACATGAGAATGTGAAAAGTGTTCAAATGTAGTTAAAACTTGAGAAATCCGTCCGTTTTCGTCATTTGTTATCGAATCGACTTATAGCCAGATCGTCACAATGGCCGCTCTTCTCTCTGAAACGCTTGTACTTATCGTCTGCTAAGCTATGTCGCGTGCTGCGGTATGCGGAGACACTAAAAGCACAATAGTAGAACACAGATGAATCTTCTAAGTTGATGTAATACCCAGCAAGAAGTAGTACAATTCAAGTTTTAGGTATCGATTATTTACTTTTTAGCTGGCTTTGGTGCCTTGGACATGCGCTAGGACCACAAGATTCTGCATGAAAGGAGGACTAGCAGCCGAGTTGCACGGGAGAATGTGAAAATTGTTCATATGTAGTAAAAACCTGAGAAATCCGTCAGTTTTCGTCATTTGTTATCGAATCGACTTAAAGCCAGATCGTCACATTGGCCGCTCTGCTCTCGGGAACGGTTGTACTTATCGTCTGCAAAGCTATGTCGCGTGTTGCCGTAGGCGGAAACAGGAAAAGCACCATAGTAGAACACACATGAAGCTTCAAAGTTGATGTAATAGCCAGTAAGAAGTAGTACAATTCAAGTTTTAGGTATCGATTATTGACTTTTTAGCTGGCTTTGGTGCTTTGGACATGAACTAGGACTTTAAGATTCTGCATAAAAGGAGGACTAGCAGCCCAGTTGCACGGGAGAATTTGAAAAGTGTTCATATGTAGTAAAAACCTGAGACATCCGTCCGTTTTCGTCATTTGTTATCGAATCGACTTAAAGCCAGATCGTCACATTGGCCGCTCTTCTCTCTGAAACGGTTGTACTTATCGTCTGCAAAGCTATGTGGCGTTCTGCGGTATGCGGAGACAGTAAAAGCACCATAGTAGAACACAGATGAAGCTTCTAAGTTGATGTAATAGCCAGTAAGAAGTAGTACAATTCAAGTTTTAGGTATCGATTATTGACTTTTTAGCTGGCTTTGGTGCCTTGGACATGAGCTAGGACCTTACGATTCTGCATGAAAGGAGGACTAGCAGCCAAGTTGCACGGGAGAATGTGAAAAGTGTTCATATGTAATAAAAACCTTAAAAATCCGTCCGTTTTCGTCATTTGTTATCGAATCGACTTAAAGCCAGATCGTCACATTGGCCGCTCTTCTCTCTGAAACGGTTGTACTTATCGTCTGCAAAGCTATGTCACGTGCTGCGGTATGTGGAGACACTAAAAGCACCATAGTAGAACACAGATGAAGCTTCTAAGTTGATGTAATAGCCAGTAAGAAGTAGTACAATTCAAGTTTTAGGTATCGATTATTGACTTTTTAGCTGGCTTCGGTGCCTTGGACATGAGCTAGGACCTTACGATTCTGCATGAAAGGAGGGCTAGCAGCCGAGTTGCACGGGAGAATGTGAAAAGTGTTCATATGTAGTAAAAACCTTAGAAATCCGTCCGTTTTCGTCATTTGTTATCGAATCGACTTAAAGCCAGATCGTCACATTGGCCGCTCTTCTCTCTGAAACGGTTGTACTTATCGTCTGCAAAGCTATGTCGCGTGCTGCGGTATGCGGAGACACTAAAATCACCATAGTAGAACACAGATGAAGCATCTAAGTTGATGTAATAGCCAGTAAGAAGTAATCCAATTCAAGTTTTAGCTATCGATTATTGACTTTTTAGCTGGCTTTGGTGACTTGGACATGAGCTAGGACCTTAAGATTCTGCATGAAAGGAGGACTAGCAGCCGAGTTGCATGGGAGAATGTGAAAAGTGTTCATATGCAGTAAAAACCTGAGACATCCGTCCGTTTTCGTCATTTGTTATGGAATCGAATTAAAGCCAGATCGTCACATTGGCCGCTCTTCTCCCTGAAACGGTTGTACTTATCGTCGGCAAAGCTATGTCACGTGCTGCGGTATGCGGACACACTAAAAGCACAATAGTAGAACACAGATGAAGCTTCTAAGTTGATGTAATAGCCAGTAAGAAGTAGTAAAATTCAAGTTTTAGGTATCTGTTATTGACTTTTTAACCTTCTTTGGTGCCTTAGACACGAGCTAGGAAGTTAAGACTTTTCATGAAAGAGGACTAGCAGCCGAGTTGCACGGGAGAATGTGAAAAGTGTTCATATGTAGTAAAAACCTGAGAAATCCGTCCGTTTTCGTCATTTGTTATCGAATCGACTTAAAGCCAGATCGTCACATTGGCCGCTCTTCTCTCTGAAACGGTTGTACTTCTCGTCTGCAAAGCTATGTCGCGTGCTGCGGTATGCGGAGACATTGAAATCACATTGGCCGCTCTTCTCTCTGAAACGGTTGTACTTCTCGTCTGCAAAGCTATGTCGCGTGCTGCGGTATGCGGAGACATTGAAATCACCATAGTAGAACACAGATGAAGCATCTAAGTTGATGTAATAGCCAGTAAGAAGTAGTCCAATTCAAGTTTTAGGTATCGATTATTGACTTTTTAGCTGGCTTTGGTGACTTGGACATGAGCTAGGACCTTAAGATTCTGCATGAAAGGAGGACTAGCAGCCGAGTTGGACGGGAGAATGTGAAAAGTGTTCATATCTAAAAAAAAAAAACCTGAGAAATCCGTCCGTTTTCGTCATTTGTTATCGAATCGACTTAAAGCCAGATCGTCACATTGGTCGCTCTTCTCTCTGAAACGGTTGTACTTATCGTCTACAAAGCAATGTCGCGTGCTGCGGTATGCGGAGACACTAAAATCACCATAGTAGAACACAGATGAAGCTTCTAAGTTGATGTAATAGAAGGTAAGAAGTAGTACAATTCAAGTTGTAGGTATCGAATATTGACTTTTTAGCTGGCTTTGGTGCCTTGGACATGAGCTAGGACCTTACGATTCTGAATGAAAGGAGGACTAGCAGCCGAGTTGCACGGGAGAATGTGAAAAGTGTTCATACGTAGTAAAAACCTTAGAAATCCGTCCGTTTTCGTCATTTGTTATCGAATGGACTTGAAGCCAGATCGTCACATTATCCGCTCTTCTCTCTGAAACGGTTGTACTTATCGTCTGCAAAGCTATGTCGCGTGCTGCGGTATGCAGAGACACTAAAAGCACCATAGTAGAACACAGATGAAGCTTCTAAGTTGATGTAATAGCCAGTAAGAAGTAGTACAATTCATGTTTTAGGTATTGATTATTGACTTTTTAGCTGGCTTTGGTGACTTGGACATGAGCTAGGACCTTAAGACTCTGCATGAAAGGAGGAATAGCAGCCGAGTTGCACGGGAGAATGTGAAAAGTGTTCATATGTTGTAAAAACCTGAGAAATCCGTCCGTTTTCGTCATTTGTTATCGAATCGACTTAAAGCCAGATCGTCAAATTGGCCGCTCTTTTCTCTGAAATGGTTGTACTTATCGTCTGCAAAGCTATGTCGCGTGCTGCGGTATGCGGAGACACTAAAATCACCACAGTAGAACACAGATGACGCTTCTAAGTTGATGTAATATCCAGTAAGAAGTAGTACAATTCGAGTTTTAGGTATCGATTATTGACTTCTTAGCTGGCTTTGGTGCCTCGGACATGAGCTAGGACCTTAAGATTCTGCATGAAAGGAGGACTAGCAGCCGAGTTGCACGGGAGAATGTGAAAAGTGTTCATATGTAGTTAAAACCTGAGAAATCCGTCCGTTTTCGTCATTTGTTATCGAATCGACTTAAAGCCAGATCGTCACATTGGCCGCTCTTCTCTCTGAAACGGTTGTACTTATCGTCTTCAAAGGTATGTCGCGTGTTGCCGTAGGCGGAAACAGGAAAAGCACCATAGTAGAACACAGATGAAGCATCTACGTTGATGTAATAGCCAGTAAGAAGTAGTCCAATTCAAGATTTAGGTATCGATTATTGACTTTTTAGCTGGCTTTGGTGCATTGGACATGAGCTAGGACCTTAAGATTCTGCATTAAAGGAGGACTAGCAGCCGAGTTGCATGGGAGGATGTGAAAAGTGTTCAAATGTAGTAAAAACCTGAGAAATACGTCCGTTTTCGTCATTTGTTATCGAATCGACTTAAAGCCAGATCGTCACATTGGCCGCTCTTCTCTCTGAAACGCTTGTACCTATCGTCTGCAAAGCTATGTCACGTGCTGCGGTATGCGGAGACACTAAAATCACCATAGTAGAACACAGATGAAGCATCTAAGTTGATGTAATAGCCAGTAAGAAGTAATCCAATTCAAGTTTTAGGTATCGATTATTGACTTTTTAGCTGGCTTTGGTGCCTTGGACATGAGCTAGGACCTTAAGATTCTGCATTAAAGGAGGACTATCAGCCGAGTTGCATGGGAGAATGTGAAAAGTGTTCATATGTAGTAAAAACCTGACAAATCCGTCCGTTTTCGTCAATTGTTATCGAATCGACTTAAAGCCAGTTCATCACATTGGCTGCTCTTCTCTCTGAAACGGTTGCACTTATCGTCTGCAAAGCTATGTCGCGTGCTGCGGTATGCTGAGACACTAAAATCACCATAGTAGAACACAGATGAAGCATCTAAGTTGATGTAATAGCCAGTAAGAAGTAATCCAATTCAAGTTTTAGGTATCGATTATTGACTTTTTAGCTGGCTTTGGTGCACTGGACATGAGCTAGGACCTTAAGATTCTGCATGAAAGGAGGACTAGCAGCCGAGTTGCACGGGAGAATGTGAAAAGTGTTCATGTGCAGTAAAAACCTGAGACATCCGTCCGTTTTCGTCATTTGTTATCGAATCGACTTAAAGCCAGATCGTCACATTGGCTGCTCTTCTCTCTGAAACGGTTGTACTTATCGTCTGCAAAGCTATGTCGCGTGTTGCCGTAGGCGGAAACAGGAAAAGCACCATAGTAGAACACAGATGAAGCTTCTAAGTTGATGTAATAGCCAGTAAGAAGTAGTACAATTCAAGTTTTAGGTATCGATTATTGACTTTTTAGCTGGCTTTGGTGCCTTGGACATGAGCTAGGACTTTAAGATTATGCATAAAAGGAGGACTAGCAGCCGAGTTGCAGGGGAAAATGTGAAAAGTGTTCATATGTAGAAAAAACCTGAGAAATCCGTACGTTTTCTTCATTTGTTATCGAATCGACTTAAGGCCTGTTCGTCACATTGGCCGCTCTTCTCTCTGAAACGGTTGTACTTATCGTCTGCAAAGCTATGTCGCGTGTTGCCGTAGGCGGAAACAGGAAAAGCATCATAGTAGAACACAGATGAAGCTTCTAAGTTGATGTAATAGCCAGTAAGAAGTAGTACAATTCAAGTTTTAGGTATCGATTATTGACTTTTTAGCTGACTTTGGTGCTTTGGACATGAGCTAGGACTTTAAGATTCTGCATAAAAGGAGGACTAGCAGCCCAGTTGCACGGGAGAATGTGAAAAGTGTTCATATGTAGTAAAAACCTGAGACATCCGTCCGTTTTCGTCATTTGTTATCGAATCGACTTAAAGCCAGATCGTCACATTGGCCGCTCTTCTCTATGAAACGGTTGTACTTATCGTCTGCAAAGCTATGTCGCGTGCTGCGGTATGTGCAGAGAGTAAAAGCACCATAGTTGAACACAGATGAAGCTTCTAAGTTGATGTAATAGCCCATAAGAAGTATTACAATTCAAGTTTTAGGTATCGATTATTGACTTTTTAGCTGGCTTTGGTGCCTTGGACATGAGCTAGGACCTTACAATTCTGCATGAAAGGAGGACTAGCAGCCGAGATGCACGGGAGAACGTGAAAAGTGTTCATATGTAATAAAAACCTTAAAAATTCGTTCGTTTTCGTCATTTGTTATCGAATCGACTTAAAGCAAGATCGTCACATTGGCTGCTCTTCTCTCTGAAACGCTTGTACTTATCATCTGCAAAGCTATGTCGCGTGCTGCGGTATGCGGAGACACTAAAATCACCATAGTAGAACACAGATGAAGCTTCTAAGTTGATGTAATAGCCAGTAAATGTAGTAAAATTCAAGTTTTAGGTATCTGTTATTGACTTTTTAACATTCTTTGGTGCCTTGGACACGAGCTAGGAACTTAAGACTTTGCATGAAGGAGGACTAGCAGCCGAGTTGCACGGGAGAATGTGAAAAGTGTTCATATGTAGTAAAAACCTGAGAAATCCGTCCGTTTTCGTTATTTGTTATCGAATTGACTTAAAGCCAGATCGTCACATTGGCCGCTCTTCTCTCTGAAACGGTTGTACTTATCGTCTGCAAAGCTATGTCGCGGGCTGCGGTATGCTGAGACACTAAAAGCACCATAATAGAACACAGATGAAGCTTCTAAGTTGATGTAATAGCCAGTAAGAAGTAGTACAATTCAAGTTTTAGGTATTGAATATGGAACTTTTAGCTGGCTTTGGTGCCTTGGACATGAGCTAGGACCTTAAGATTCTGCATGAAAGGAGGACTAGCAGCTGAGTTGCACGGGAGAATGTGAAAAGTGTTCATATGTAGTTAAAACTTGAGAAATCCGTCCGTTTTCGTCATTTGTTATCGAATCGACATAAAACCAGATCGTCACATTGGCCGCTCTTCTCTCTGAAACGGTTGTACTTATCGTCTTCAAAGGTATGTCGCGTGTTGTCGTAGGCGGAAACAGGTAAAGCACCATAGTAGAACACAGATGAAGCTTCTAAGTTGATGTAATAGCCAGTAAGAAGTAGTCCAATTCAAGATTTAGGTACCGATTATTGACTTTTTAGCTGGCTTTGGTGCCTTGGACATGAGCTAGGACCTTAAGACTCTGCATGAAAGGAGGACTAGCAGCCGAGTTGCACGGGAGAACGTGAAAAGTGTTCATATGTAGTAAAAACCTTAGAAATCCGTCCGTTTTCGTCATTTGTTATCGAATCGACTTAAAGCCAGATTGTCACATTGGCCTCTCTTCTCTCAGAAACGCTTGTACCTATCGTCTGCAAAGCTATGTCGCGTGCTGCGGTATGCGGAGACACTAAAATCACCATAGTAGAACACAGATGAAGAATCTAAGTTGATGTAATAGCCAGTAAGAAGTAATCCAATTCAAGTTTTAGGTATCGATTATTGACTTTTTAGCTGGCTTTGGTGACTTGGACATGAGCTAGGACCTTAACATTCTGCATTAAAGGACGACTAGCAGCCGAGTTGCACGGGAGAATGTGAAAAGTGTTCATATGTAGTAAAAACCTGAGAAATCCGTCCGTTTTCGTCATTTGTTATCGAATCGACTTAAAGCTAGATCGTCACATTGGCCGCTCTTCTCTCTGAAACGGTTGTACTTATCGTCTGCAAAGTTATGTCGCGTGCTGCGGTATGCGGAGACACTAAAATCACCATAGTAGAACACAGATCAAGCCTCTAAGTTGATGTAATAGCTAGTAAGAAGTAGTTGAATTCAAGTTTTAGGTATCGATTATTGACTTTTTAGCTGGCTTTGGTGCCTTGGACATGAGCTAGGACCTTAAGATTCTACATGAAAGGCGGACTAGCAGCTGAGTTGCACGGGAGAATGTGAAAAGTGTTCATATGTAGTAAAAACCAGAGAAATCCGTCCGTTTCCGTCATTTGTTATCGAATCGACTTAAAGCCAGATCGTCACATTGGCCGCTCTTCTCTCTGAAACGGTTGTACTTATCGTCTTCAAAGGTATGTCGCGTGTTGCCGTAGGCGGAAACAGGAAAAGCACCATAGTAGAACACAGATGAAGCTTCTAAGTTGATGTAATAGCCAGTAAGAAGTAGTCCAATTCAAGATTTAGGTACCGATTATTGACTTTTTTGCTGGCTTTGGTGCCTTGGACATGAGCTAGGACCTTAAGACTCTGCATGTAAGGAGGACTAGCAGCCGAGTTGCACGGGAGAATGTGAAAAGTGTTCATATGTAGTAAAAACCTGAGAAATACGTCCGTTTTCGTCATTTGTTATCGAATCGACTTAAAGCCAGAGTGTCACATTGGCCGCTCTTCTCTCTGAAACGGTTGTACTTATCGTCTGCAAAGCTATGTCGCGTGCTGCGGTATGCGGAGACACTAAAAGCACCATAGTAGAACACAGATCAAGCTTCTAAGTTGATGTAATACCCAGTAAGAAGTAGTAAAATTAAAGTTTTAGTTATCGATTATTGACCTTTTAGCTGGCTTTGGTGCCTTGGACATGAGCTAGGACCTTAACATTCTGCATGAAAGGAGGACTAGCAGCCGAGTTGCACGGGAGAACGTGAAAAGTGTTCATATGTAGTAAAAACCTTAGAAATCCGTCCGTTTTCGTCATTTGTTATCGAATCGACTTAAAGCCAGATTGTCACATTGGCCTCTCTTCTCTCAGAAACGCTTGTACCTATCGTCTGCAAAGCTATGTCGCGTGCTGCGGTATGCGGAGACACTAAAATCACCATAGTAGAACACAGATGAAGAATCTAAGATGATGTAATAGCCAGTAAGAAGTAATCCAATTCAAGTTTTAGGTATCGATTATTGACTTTTTAGCTGGCTTTGGTGACTTGGACATGAGCTAGGACCTTAACATTCTGCATTAAAGGACGACTAGCAGCCGAGTTGCACGGGAGAATGTGAAAAGTGTTCATATGTAGTAAAAACCTGAGAAATCCGTCCGTTTTCGTCATTTGTTATCGAATCGACTTAAAGCTAGATCGTCACATTGGCCGCTCTTCTCTCTGAAACGGTTGTACTTATCGTCTGCAAAGCTATGTCGCGTGCTGCGGTATGCGGAGACACTAAAATCACCATAGTAGAACACAGATCAAGCTTCTAAGTTGATGTAATAGCTAGTAAGAAGTAGTTGAATTCAAGTTTTAGGTATCGATTATTGACTTTTTAGCTGGCTTTGGTGCCTTGGACATGAGCTAGGACCTTAAGATTCTACATGAAAGGCGGACTAGCAGCTGAGTTGCACGGGAGAATGTGAAAAGTGTTCATATGTAGTAAAAACCAGAGAAATCCGTCCGTTTCCGTCATTTGTTATCGAATCGACTTAAAGCCAGATCGTCACATTGGCCGCTCTTCTCTCTGAAATGGTTGTACTTATCGTCTGCAAAGCTATGTCGCGTGCTGCGGCATGCGGAGACACTAAAATCACCATAGTAGAACACAGATGAAACATCTACGTTGATGTAATAGCCAGTAAGAAGTAATCCAATTCAAGTTTTAGCTATCGATTATTGACTTTTCAGCTGGCTTTGGTGACTTGGACATGAGCTAGGACCTTACGATTCTGCATGAAAGGAGGACTAGCAGCCGAGTTGCATGGGAGAATGTGAAAAGTGTTCATATGCAGTAAAAACCTGAGACATCCGTCCGTTTTCGTCATTAGTTATCGAATCGACTTAAAGCCAGATCGTCACATTGGCCGCTCTTCTCTCTGAAACGGTTGTACTTATCGTCTTCAAAGGTATGTCGCGTGTTGCCGTAGGCGGAAACAGGAAAAGCACCATAGTAGAACACAGATGAAGCTTCTAAGTTGATGTAATAGCCAGTAAGAAGTAGTCCAATTCAAGATTTAGGTATCGATTATTGACTTTTTAGCTGGCTTTGGTGCCTTGGACATGAGCTAGGACCTTAAGATTCTGCATGAAAGGAGGACTAGCAGCCGAGTTGCATGGGGGAATGTGAAAAGTGTTCAAATGTAGTAAAAACCTGAGAAATACGTCCGTTTTCGTCATTTGTTATCGAATCGACTTAAAGCCAGATCGTCACATTGGCTGCTCTTCTCTCTGAAACGGTTGCACTTATCGTCTGCAAAGCTATGTCGCGTGCTGCGGTATGCGGAGACACTAAAATCACCATAGTAGAACACAGATGAAGCATCTAAGTTGATGTAATAGCCAGTAAGAAGTAATACCATTCAAGTTTTAGGTATCGATTATTGACTTTTTAGCTGGCTTTGGTGCCTTGGACATGAGCTAGGACCTTAAGATTCTGCATTAAAGGAGAACTAGCAGCAGAGTTGCATGGGAGAATGTGAAAAGTGTTCATATGTAGTAAAAACCTGAGAAATCCGTCCGTTTTCGTCATTTGTTATCGAATCGACTTAAAGCCAGATCGTCACAATGGCTGCTCTTCTATCTGAAACGGTTGCACTTATCGTCTGCAAAGCTATGTCGCGTGCTGCGGTATGCGGAGACACTAAAATCACCATAGTAGAACACAGATGAAGCATCTAAGTTGATTTAATAGCCAGTAAGAAGTAATCCAATTCAAGTTTTAGGTATCGATTATTGACTTTTTAGCTGGCTTTGGTGCCTTGGACATGAGCTAGGACCTTAAGATTCTGCATGAAAGGAGGACTAGCAGCCGAGTTGCACGGGAGAATGTGAAAAGTGTTCATATGCAGTAAAAACCTGAGACATCCGTCCGTTTTCGTCATTTGTTATCGAATCGACTTAAAGCCAGATCGTCACATTGGCCGCTCTTCTCTCTGAAACGGTTGTACTTATCGTCTGCAAAGCTATGTCGCGTGCTGCGGTATGCGGACACACTAAAAGCACCATAGTAGAACACAGATGAAGCATCTAAGTATGTAATAGCCAGTAAGAAGTAATCCAATTCAAGTTTTAGGTATTGAATATTGACCTTTTAGCTGGCTTTGGTGCCTTGGACATGAGCTAGGACCTTAAGATTCTGCATTAAAGGAGGACTAGCAGCCGAGTTGCATGGGAGAATGTGAAAAGTGTTCATATGTAGTAAAAACCTGAGAAATCCGTCCGTTTTCGTCATTTGTTATCGAATCGACTTAAAGCCAGATAGTCACATTGGCTGCTCTTCTCTCTGAAACGGTTGCACTTATCGTCTGCAAAGCTATGTCGCGTGCTGCGGTATGCGGAGACACTAAAATCACCATAGTAGAACACAGATGAAACTTCTAAGTTGATGTAATATCCAGTAAGAAGTAATCCAATTCACGTTTTAGGTATCGATTATTGACTTTTTAGCTGGCTTTGGTGCCTTGGACATGAGCTAGGACCTTAAGATTCTGCATGAAAGGAGGACTAGCAGCCGAGTTGCACGGGAGAATGTGAAAAGTGTTCATATGCAGTAAAAACCTGAGACATCCGTCCGTTTTCGTCATTTGTTATCGAATAGACTTAAAGCCAGATCGTGACATTGGCCGCTCTTCTCTCTGAAACGGTTGTACTTATCGTCTGCAAAGCTATGTCGCGTGCTGCGGTATGCGGACACACTAAAAGCACCATAGTAGAACACAGATGAAGCTTCTAAGTTGATGTAATAGCCAGTAAGAAGTAGTTCAATTCAAGTTTTAGGTATTGAATATGGAACTTTTAGCTGGCTTTGGTGCCTTGGACATGAGCTAGGACCTTAAGATTCTGCATGAAAGGAGGACTAGCAGCCGAGTTGCACGGGAGAATGTGAAAAGTGTTCATATGTAGTTAAAACCTGAGAAATCCGTCCGTTTTCGTCATTTGTTATCGAATCGACTTAAAGCCAGATCGTCACATTGGCCGCTCTTCTCTCTGAAACAGTTGTACTTATCGTCTTCAAAGGTATGTCGCATGTTGCCGTAGGCGGAAACAGGAAAAGCACCATAGTAGAACACAGATGAAGCTTCTAAGTTGATGTAATAGCCAATAAGAAGTAGTCCAATTCAAGATATAGGTATCGATTATTGACTTTTTAGCTGGGTTTTGGTGCCTTGGACATGAGCTAGGACCTTAATATTCTGCATGAAAGGAGGACTAACAGCCGAGTTGCAGGGGGGAATGTGAAAAGTGTTCAAATGTAGTAAAAACCTGAGAAATACGTCCGTTTTCGTCATTTGTTATCGAATCGACTTAAAGCCAGATCGTCACATTGGCCGCTCTTCTCTCTGAAACGGTTGTACTTATCGTCTGCAAAGCTATGTCGCGTGCTGCGGTATGCGGAGACACTAAAAGCACCATAGTAGAACACCCATTAAGCTTCTAAGTTGATGTAATACCCAGTAAGAAGTAGTAAAATTCAAGTTTTAGGTATCGATTATTGACTTTTTAGCTGGCTTTGGTGCCTTGGACATGAGATAGGAACTTAACATTCTGCATGAAAGGAGGACTAGCAGCCGAGATGCACGGGAGAATGCGAAAAGTGTTCATGTGTAGTAAAAACCTTAGAAATCCGTCCGTTTTCGTCATTTGTTATCGAATCGACTTAAAGCCAGATCGTCACATTGGCTGCTCTTCTCTCTGAAACGGTTGTACTTATCGTCTGCAAAGCTATGTTCGATTGCTGCGGTATGCGGACACACTAAAAGCACATTAGTAGAACACAGATGAAGCTTCTAAGTTGATGTAATAGCCAATAAGAAGAAGTAAAATTCAAGTTTTATGTATCGGTTATTGACTTTTTACACTTCTTTGGTGCCTTGGACACGAGCTAGGAACTTAAGATTTCGCATGAAGGAGGACTAGCAGCCGAGTTGCACGGGAGAATGTGAAAAGTGTTCATATGTAGTAAAAACCTGAGAAATCCGTCCGTTTTCGTCATTTGTTATCGAATCGACTTAAAGCCAGATCGTCACATTGGCCGCTCTTCTCTCTGAAACGCTAGTACTTATCGTCTGCACAGCTATGTCGCGTGCTGCGGTATGCAGAGACACTAAAAGCACCATAGTAGAACACAGATGAAGCTTCTAAGTTGATGTCATAGCCAGTAAGAAGTAGTACAATTCAAGTTTTAGGTATCGATTATTGACTTTTTAGCTGGCTTTCCTGCCTTGGACATGAGCTAGGACCTTAAGACTCTGCATGAAAGGAGGACTAGCAGCCGAGTTGCATGGAAGAATGTGAAAAGTGTTCATATGTAGTAAAAACCTGAGAAATCCGTCCGTTTTCGTCATTTGTTATCGAATCGACTTAAAGCCAGATCGACACATTGGCCGCTCTTCTCTCTGAAACGGTTGTACTTATCGTCTGCAAAGCTATGTCGCGTGCTGCGGTATGCTGAGACACTAAAAGCACCATAATAGAACACAGATGAAGCTTCTAAGTTGATGTAATAGCCAGTAAGAAGTAGTACAATTCAAGTTTTAGGTATTGAATATGGAACTTTTAGCTGGCTTTGGTGCCTTGGACAATAGCTAGGACTTTAAGATTCTGCATGAAAGGAGGACTAGCAGCCGAGTTGCACGGGAGAATGTGAAAAGTGTTCATATGTAGTTAAAACTTGAGAAATCCGTCCGTTTTCGTCATTTGTTATCGAATCGACTTAAAGCCAGATCGTCACATTGGCCGCTCTTCTCTCTGAAACGGTTATACTTATCGTCTTCAAAGGTATGTCGCGTGTTGCCGTAGGCGGAAACAGGAGAAGCACCATAGTAGAACACAGATGAAGCTTCTAAGTTGATGTAATAGCCAGGAAGAAGTAGTACAATTCAAGATTTAGGTATCGATTATTGACTTTTTAGATGGCTTTGGTGCCTTGGACATGAGCTAGGACCTTAAGATTCTGCATGAAAGGAGGACTAGCAGCCGAGTTGCATGGGGGAATGTGAAAAGTGTTTAAATGTAGTAAAAACCTGAGAAATCCGTCCGTTTTCGTCATTTGTTATCGAATCGACTTAAAGCCAGATCGTCACATTGGCTGCTCTTCACTCTGAAACGGTTGCACTTATCGTCTCCAAAGCTATGTCGTGTGCTGCGGTATGCGGAGACACTAAAATCACCATAGTAGAACACAGATGAAGCATCTAAGTTGATTTAATAGCCAGTAAGAAGTAATCCAATTCAAGTTTTAGGTATCGATTATTGACTTTTTAGCTGGCTTTGGTGCCTTGGACATGAGCTAGGACCTTAAGATTCTGCATTAAAGGAGAACTAGCAGCAGAGTTGCATGGGAGAATGTGAAAAGTGTTCATATGTAGTAAAAACCTGAGAAATCCGTCCGTTTTCGTCATTTGTTATCGAATCGACTTAAAGCCAGATCGTCACATTGGCTGCTCTTCTATCTGAAACGGTTGCACTTATCGTCTGCAAAGCTATGTCGCGTGCTGCGGTATGCGGAGACACTAAAATCACCATAGTAGAACACAGATGAAGCATCTAAGTTGATTTAATAGCCAGTAAGAAGTAATCCAATTCAAGTTTTAGGTATCGATTATTGACTTTTTAGCTGGCTTTGGTGCCTTGGACATGAGCTAGGACCTTAAGATTCTGCATGAAAGGAGGACTAGCAGCCGAGTTGCACGGGAGAATGTGAAAAGTGTTCATATGCAGTAAAAACCTGAGACATCCGTCCGTTTTCGTCATTTGTTATCGAATCGACTTAAAGCCAGATCGTCACATTGGCTGCTCTTCTCTCTGAAACGGTTGCACTTATCGTCTGCAAAGCTATGTCGCGTGCTGCGGTATGCGGAGACACTAAAATCACCATAGTAGAACACAGATGAAGCATCTAAGTTGATGTAATAGCCAGTAAGAAGTAATCCAATTCAAGTTTTAGGTATCGATTATTGACTTTTTAGCTGGCTTTGGTGCCTTGGACATGAGCTAGGACCTTAAGATTCTGCATTAAAGGAGGACTAGCAGCCGAGTTGCACGGGAGAATGTGAAAAGTGTTCATATGCAGTAAAAACCTGAGACATCCGTCCGTTTTCGTCATTTGTTATCGAATCGACTTAAAGCCAGATCGTCACATTGGCCGCTCTTCTCTCTGAAACTGTTGTACTTATCGTCTGCAAAGCTATGTCGCGTGCTGCGGTATGCGGACACACTAAAAGCACCATAGTAGAACACAGATGAAGCTTCTAAGTTGATGTAATAGCCAGTAAGAAGTAGTAAAATTCAAGTTTTAGGTATCGATTATTGACTTTTTAGCTGGCTTTGGTGCCTTGGACATGAGATAGGAACTTAACATTCTGCATGAAAGGAGGACTAGCGGCCGAGATGCACGGGAGAATGCGAAAAGTGTTCATGTGTAGTAAAAACCTTAGAAATCCGTCCGTTTTCGTCATTTGTTATCAAATCGACTTAAAGCCAGATCGTCACATTGGCTGCTCTTCTCTCTGAAACGGTTGTACTTATCGTCTGCAAAGCTATGTCGCGTGCTGCGGTATGCGGACACACTAAAAGCACATTAGTAGAACACAGATGAAGCTTCTAAGTTGATGTAATAGCCAATAAGAAGAAGTAAAATTCAAGTTTTATGTATCGGTTATTGACTTTTTACACTTCTTTGGTGCCTTGGACACGAGCTAGGAACTTAAGATTTCGCATGAAGGAGGACTAGCAGCCGAGTTGCACGGGAGAATGTGAAAAGTGTTCATATGTAGTAAAAACCTGAGAAATCCGTCCGTTTTCGTCATTTGTTATCGAATCGACTTAAAGCCAGATCGTCACATTGGCCGCTCTTCTCTCTGAAACGCTAGTACTTATCGTCTGCACAGCTATGACGCGTGCTGCGGTATGCAGAGACACTAAAAGCACCATAGTAGAACACAGATGAAGCTTCTAAGTTGATGTCATAGCCAGTAAGAAGTAGTACAATTCATGTTTTAGGTATCGATTATTGACTTTTTAGCTGGCTTTCCTGCCTTGGACATGAGCTAGGACCTTAAGACTCTGCATGAAAGGAGGACTAGCAGCCGAGTTGCATGGAAGAATGTGAAAAGTGTTCATATGTAGTAAAAACCTGAGAAATCCGTCCGTTTTCGTCATTTGTTATCGAATCGACTTAAAGCCAGATCGACACATTGGCCGCTCTTCTCTCTGAAACGGTTGTACTTATCGTCTGCAAAGCTATGTCGCGTGCTGCGGTATGCTGAGACACTAAAAGCACCATAATAGAACACAGATGAAGCTTCTAAGTTGATGTAATAGCCAGTAAGAAGTAGTACAATTCAAGTTTTAGGTATTGAATATGGAACTTTTAGCTGGCTTTGGTGCCTTGGACAATAGCTAGGACTTTAAGATTCTGCATGAAAGGAGGACTAGCAGCCGAGTTGCACGGGAGAATGTGAAAAGTGTTCATATGTAGTTAAAACTTGAGAAATCCGTCCGTTTTCGTCATTTGTTATCGAATCGACTTAAAGCCAGATCGTCACATTGGCCGCTCTTCTCTCTGAAACGGTTATACTTATCGTCTTCAAAGGTATGTCGCGTGTTGCCGTAGGCGGAAACAGGAGAAGCACCATAGTAGAACACAGATGAAGCTTCTAAGTTGATGTAATAGCCAGGAAGAAGCAGTACAATTCAAGATTTAGGTATCGATTATTGACTTTTTAGATGGCTTTGGTGCCTTGGACATGAGCTAGGACCTTAAGATTCTGCATGAAAGGAGGACTAGCAGCCGAGTTGCACGGGGGAATGTGAAAAGTGTTTAAATGTAGTAAAAACCTGAGAAATCCGTCCGTTTTCGTCATTTGTTATCGAATCGACTTAAAGCCAGATCGTCACATTGGCTGCTCTTCTCTCTGAAAAGGTTGCACTTATCGTCTCCAAAGCTATGTCGTGTGCTGCGGTATGCGGAGACACTAAAATCACCATAGCAGAACACAGATGAAGCATCTAAGTTGATTTAATATCCAGTAAGAAGTAATCCATTTCAAGTTTTAGGTATCGATTATTGACTTTTTAGCTGGCTTTGGTGCCTTGGACATGAGCTAGGACCTTAAGATTCTGCATGAAAGGAGGACTAGCAGCCGAGTTGCACGGGAGAATGTGAAAAGTGTTCATATGCAGTAAAAACCTAAGACATCCGTCCGTTTTCGTCATTTGTTATCGAATCGACTTAAAGCCAGATCGTCACATTGGCCGCTCTTCTCTCTGAAACGGTTGTACTTATCGTCTTCAAAGGTATGTCGCATGTTGCCGTAGGCGGAAACAGGAAAAGCACCATAGTAGAACACAGATGAAGCTTCTAAGTTGATGTAATAGCCAGTAAGAAGTAGTCCAATTCAAGATTTAGATATCGATTATTGACTTTTTAGCTGGGTTTTGGTGCCTTGGACATGAGCTAGGACCTTAATATTCTGCATGAGGGGAGGACTAACAGCCGAGTTGCAGGGGGGAATGTGAAAAGTGTTCAAATGTAGTAAAAACCTGAGAAATACGTCCGTTTTCGTCATTTGTTATCGAATCGACTTAAAGCCAGATCGTCACATTGGCCGCTCTTCTCTCTAAAACGGTTGTACTTATCGTCTGCAAAGCTATGTCGCGTGCTGCGGTATGCGGAGACACTAAAAGCACCATAGTAGAACACCCATTAAGCATCTAAGTTGATGTAATACCCAGTAAGAAGTAGTAAAATTCAAGTTTTAGGTATCGATTATTGACTTTTTAGCTGGCTTTGGTGCCTTGGACATGAGATAGGAACTTAACATTCTGCATGAAAGGAGGACTAGCAGCCGAGATGCACGGGAGAATGCGAAATGTGTTCATGTGTAGTAAAAACCTTAGAAATCCGTCCGTTTTCGTCATTTGTTATCGAATCGACTTAAAGCCAGATCGTCACATTGGCTGCTCTTCTCTCTGAAACGGTTGCACTTATCGTCTGCAAAGCTATGTCGCGTGCTGCGGTATGCGGAGACACTAAAATCACCATAGTAGAACACAGATGAAGCATCTAAGTTGATGTAATAGCCAGTAAGAAGTAATCCAATTCAAGTTTTAGGTATCGATTATTGACTTTTTAGCTGGCTTTGATGCCTTGGACATGAGCTAGGACCTTAAGATTCTGCATGAAAGGAGGACTAGCAGCCGAGTTGCACGGGAGAATGTGAAAAGTGTTCATATGCTGTAAAAACCTGAGACGTCCGTCCGTTTTCGTCATTTGTTATCGAATGGACTTAAAGCCAGATCGTCACATTGGCCGCTCTTCTCTCTGAAACGGTTGTACTTATCGTCTGCAAAGCTATGTCGCGTGCTGCGGTATGCGGACACACTAAAAGCACCTCAGTAGAACACAGATGAAGCTTCTAAGTTGATGTAATAGCCAGTAAGAAGAAGTAAAATTCAAGTTTTATGTATCGGTTATTGACTTTTTACACTTCTTTGGTGCCTTGGACACGAGCTAGGAACTTAAGATTTCGCATGAAGGAGGACTAGCAGCCGAGTTGCACGGGAGAATGTGAAAAGTGTTCATATGTAGTAAAAACCTGAGAAATCCGTCCGTTTTCGTAATTTGTTATCGAATCGTCTTAAAGCCAGATCGTCACATTGGCCGCTCTTCTCTCTGAAACGCTAGTACTTATCGTCTGCACAGCTATGTCGCGTGCTGCGGTATGCAGAGACACTAAAAGCACCATAGTAGAACACAGATGAAGCTTCTAAGTTGATGTAATAGCCAGTAAGAAGTAGTACAATTCATGTTTTAGGTTTCGATTATTGACTTTTTAGCTGGCTTTCCTGCCTTGGACATGAGCTAGGACCTTAAGACTCTGCATGAAAGGAGGACTAGCAGCCGAGTTGCATGGGAGAATGTGAAAAGTGTTCATATGTAGTAAAAACCTGAGAAATCCGTCCGTTTTCGTCATTTGTTATCGAATCGACTAAAACCCAGATCGTCAAATTGGCCGCTCTTTTCTCTGAAACGGTTGCACTTATCGTCTTCAAAGGTATGTCGCGTGTTGCCGTAGGCGGAAACAGGAAAAGCACCATAGTAGAACACTGATGAAGCTTCTAAGTTGATGTAATAGCCAGTAAGAAGTAGTCCAATTCAAGATTTAGGTATCGATTATTGACTTTTTAGATGGCTTTGGTGCCTTGGACATGAGCTAGGACCTTAAGACTCTGCATGAAAGGAGGACTAGCAGCCGAGTTGCATGGGGGAATGTGAAAAGTGTTTAAATGTAGTAAAAACCTGAGAAATACGTCCGTTTTCGTCATTTGTTATCGAATCGACTTAAAGCCAGATCGTCACATTGGCCGCTCTTCTCTCTGAAACGGTTGTACTTATCGTCTGCAAAGCTATGTCGCGTGCTGCGGTATGCGGAGACACTAAAAGCACCATAGTAGAACACAGATTAAGCTTCTAAGTTGATGTAATACCCAGTAAGAAGTAGTAAAATTCAAGTTTTAGTTATCGATTATTGACTTTTTAGCTGGCTTTGGTGCCTTGGACATGAGCTAGGACCTTAAGATTCTGCATGAAAGGAGGACTAGCAGCCGAGTTGCACGGGAGAATGTGAAAAGTGTTCATATGCAGTAAAAACCTGAGACATCCGTCCGTTTTCGTCATTTGTTATCGAATCGACTTAAAGCCAGATCGTCACATTGGCCGCTCTTCTCTCTGAAACGGTTGTACTTATCGTCTGCAAAGCTATGTCGCGTCCTGCGGTATGCGGACACACTAAAAGCACCATAGTAGAACACAGACGAAGCATCTAAGTTGATGTAATAGCCAGTAAGAAGTAATCCAATTCAAGTTTTAGGTATTGAATATTGACCTTTTAGCTGGCTTTGGTGCCTTGGACATGAGCTAGGACCTTAAGATTCTGCATTAAAGGAGGACTAGCAGCCGAGTTGCATGGGAGAATGTGAAAAGTGTTCATATGTAGTAAAAACCTGAGAAATCCGTCCGTTTTCGTCATTTGTTATCGAATCGACTTAAAGCCAGATCGTCACATTGGCTGCTCTTCTCTCTGAAACGGTTGCACTTATCGTCTGCAAAGCTATGTCGCGTGCTGCGGTATGCGGAGACACTAAAATCACCATAGTAGAACACAGATGAAGCATCTAAGTTGATGTAATAGCCAGTAAGAAGTAATCCAATTCAAGTTTTAGGTATCGATTATTGACTTTTTAGCTGGCTTTGGTGCCTTGGACATGAGCTAGGACCTTAAGATTCTGCATGAAAGGAGGACTAGCAGCCGAGTTGCACGGGAGAATGTGAAAAGTGTTCATATGCAGTAAAAACCTGAGACATCCGTCTGTTTTCGTCATTTGTTATCGAATCGACTTAAGGCCAGATCGTCACATTGGCCGCTCTTCTCTCTGAAACGGTTGTACTTATCGTCTGCAAAGCTATGTCGCGTGCTGCGGTATGCGGAGACACTAAAAGCACCATAGTAGAACACAGATTAAGCTTCTAAGTTGATGTAATACCCAGTAAGAAGTAGTAAAATTCAAGTTTTAGTTATCGATTATTGACTTTTTAGCTGGCTTTGGTGCCTTGGACATGAGCTAGGACCTTAAGATTCTGCATGAAAGGAGGACTAGCAGCCGAGTTGCACGGGAGAATGTGAAAAGTGTTCATATGCAGTAAAAACCTGAGACATCCGTCCGTTTTCGTCATTTGTTATCGAATCGACTTAAAGCCAGATCGTCACATTGGCCGCTCTTCTCTCTGAAACGGTTGTACTTATTGTCTGCAAAGCTATGTCGCGTCCTGCGGTATGCGGACACACTAAAAGCACCATAGTAGAACACATACGAAGCATCTAAGTTGATGTAATAGCCAGTAAGAAGTAATCCAATTCAAGTTTTAGGTATTGAATATTCACCTTTTAGCTGGCTTTGGTGCCTTGGAAATGAGCTAGGACCTTAAGATTCTGCATGAATGGAGGACTAGCAGCCGAGTTGCAGGGGGGAATGTGAAAAGTGTTCAAATGTAGTAAAAACCTGAGAAATACGTCCGTTTTCGTCATTTGTTATCGAATCGACTTAAAGCCAGATCGTCACATTGGCCGCTCTTCTCTCTAAAACGGTTGTACTTATCGTCTGCAAAGCTATGTCGCGTGCTGCGGTATGCGGAGACACTAAAATCACCATAGTAGAACACAGATGAAGCTTCTAAGTTGATGTAATAGCCAGTAAGAAGAAGTAAAATTCAAGTTTTATGTATCGGTTATTGACTTTTTACACTTCTTTGGTGCCTTGGACACGAGCTAGGAACTTAAGATTTCGCATGAAGGAGGACTAGCAGCCGAGTTGCACGGGAGAATGTGAAAAGTGTTCATATGCAGTAAAAACCTGAGACATCCGTCTGTTTTCGTCATTTGTTATCGAATCGACTTAGAGCCAGATCGTCACATTGGCCGCTCTTCTCTCTGAAACGGTTGTACTTATCGTCTGCAAAGCTATGTCGCGTGCTGCGGTATGCGGACACACTAAAAGCACCATAGTAGAACACAGATGAAGCTTCTAAGTTGATGTAATTGCCAGTAAGAAGTAGTACAATTCAAGTTTTAGGTATCGATTATTGACTTTTTAGCTGGCTTTGGTGCCTTGGACATGAGATAGGACCTTAAGATTCTGCATGAAAGGAGGACTAGCAGCCGAGTTGCACAGAAGAATGTGAAACGTGTTCATATGCAGTAAAAACCTGAGACATCCGTCCGTTTCCGTCATTTGTTATCGAATCGACTTAAAGCCAGATCGACACATTGGCCGCTCTTCTCTCTGAAACGGTTGTACTTATCGTCTGCAAAGCTATGTCGCGTGCTGCGGTATGCTGAGACACTAAAAGCACCATAATAGAACACAGATGAAGCTTCTAAGTTGATGTAATAGCCAGTAAGAAGTAGTACATTTCATGTTTTAGGTATTGAATATGGAACTTTTAGCTGGCTTTGGTGCCTTGGACATGAGCTAGGACCTTAAGACTCTGCATGAAAGGAGGACAAGCAGCCGAGTTGCACGGGAGAATGTGAAAAGTGTTCATATGTAGTTAAAACTTGAGAAATCCGTCCGTTTTCGTCATTTGTTATCGAATCGACTTAAAGCCAGATCGTCACATTGGCCGCTCTTCTCTCTGAAACGCTTGTACTTATCGTCTGCAAAGCTATGTCGCGTGCTGCGGTATGCGGACACACTAAAAGCACCATAGTAGAACACAGATAATGCTTCTAAGTTGATGTGATACCCAGTAAGAAGTAGTAAAATTCAAGTTTTAGTTATCGATTATTGACTTCTTAGCTGGCTTTGGTGCCTTGGACATGAGCTAGGACCTTAAGATTCTGCATGAAAGGAGGACTAGCAGCTGAGTTGCACGGGAGAATGTGAAAAGTGTTTATATGCAGTAAAAACCTGAGACATCCGTCCGTTTTCGTCATTTGTTATCGAATCGACTTAAAGCCAGATCGTCACATTGGCCGCTCTTCTCTCTGAAACGGTTGTACTTATCGTCTGCAAAGCTATGTCGCGTCCTGCGGTATGCGGACACACTAAAAGCACCATAGTAGAACACAGACGAAGCATCTAAGTTGATGTAATAGCCAGTAAACAGTAATCCAATTCAAGTTTTAGGTATTGAGTATTCACCTTTTAGCTGGCTTTGGTGCCTTGGACATGAGCTAGGACCTTAAGATTCTGCATTAAAGGAGGACTAGCAGCCGAGTTGCATGGGAGAATGTGAAAAGTGTTCATATGTAGTAAAAACCTGAGAAATCCGTCCGTTTTCGTCATTTGTTATCGAATCGACTTAAAGCCAGATCGTCACATTGGCTGCTCTTCTCTCTGAAACGGTTGCACTTATCGTCTGCAAAGCAATGTCGCGTGCTGCGGTATGCGGAGACACTAAAATCACCATAGTAGAACACAGATGAAGCATCTAAGTTGATGTAATAGCCAGTAAGAAGTAATCCAATTCAAGTTTTAGGTATCGATTATTGACTTTTTAGCTGGCTTTGGTGCCTTGGACATGAGCTAGGACCTTAAGATTCTGCATGAAAGGAGGACTAGCAGCCGAGTTGCACGGGAGAATGTGAAAAGTGTTCATATGCAGTAAAAACCTGAGACATCCGTCCGTTTTCGTCATTTGTTATCGAATCGACTTAAAGCCAGATCGTCACATTGGCCGCTCTTCTCTCTGAAACGGTTGTACTTATCGTCTGCAAAGCTATGTCGCGTCCTGCGGTATGCGGACACACTAAAAGCACCATAGTAGAACACATACGAAGCATCTAAGTTGATGTAATAGCCAGTAAGAAGTAATCCAATTCAAGTTTTAGGTATTGAATATTCACCTTTTAGCTGGCTTTGGTGCCTTGGAAATGAGCTAGGACCTTAAGATTCTGCATGAATGGAGGACTAGCAGCCGAGTTGCAGGGGGGAATGTGAAAAGTGTTCAAATGTAGTAAAAACCTGAGAAATACGTCCGTTTTCGTCATTTGTTATCGAATCGACTTAAAGCCAGATCGTCACATTGGCCGCTCTTCTCTCTAAAACGGTTGTACTTATCGTCTGCAAAGCTATGTCGCGTGCTGCGGTATGCGGAGACACTAAAGCACCATAGTAGAACACAGATGAAGCTTCTAAGTTGATGTAATAGCCAGTAAGAAGAAGTAAAATTCAAGTTTTATGTATCGGTTATTGACTTTTTACACTTCTTTGGTGCCTTGGACACGAGCTAGGAACTTAAGATTTCGCATGAAGGAGGACTAGCAGCCGAGTTGCACGGGAGAATGTGAAAAGTGTTCATATGCAGTAAAAACCTGAGACATCCGTCGGTTTTCGTCATTTGTTATCGAATCGACTTAAAGCCAGATCGTCACATTGGCCGCTCTTCTCTCTGAAACGGTTGTACTTATCGTCTGCAAAGCTATGTCGCGTGCTGCGGTATGCGGACACACTAAAAGCACCATAGTAGAACACAGATGAAGCTTCTAAGTTGATGTAATTGCCAGTAAGAAGTAGTACAATTCAAGTTTTAGGTATCGATTATTGACTTTTTAGCTGGCTTTGGTGCCTTGGACATGAGATAGGACCTTAAGATTCTGCATGAAAGGAGGACTAGCAGCCGAGTTGCACGGGAGAATGTGAAACGTGTTCATATGCAGTAAAAACCTGAGACATCCGTCCGTTTTCGTCATTTGTTATCGAATCGACTTAAAGCCAGATCGACACATTGGCCGCTCTTCTCTCTGAAACGGTTGTACTTATCGTCTGCAAAGCTATGTCGCGTGCTGCGGTATGCTGAGACACTAAAAGCACCATAATAGAACACAGATGAAGCTTCTAAGTTGATGTAATAGCCAGTAAGAAGTAGTACATTTCAAGTTTTAGGTATTGAATATGGAACTTTTAGCTGGCTTTGGTGCCTTGGACATGAGCTAGGACCTTAAGACTCTGCATGAAAGGAGGACAAGCAGCCGAGTTGCACGGGAGAATGTGAAAAGTGTTCATATGTAGTTAAAACTTGAGAAATCCGTCCGTTTTCGTCATTTGTTATCGAATCGACTTAAAGCCAGATCGTCACATTGGCCGCTCTTCTCTCTGAAACGCTTGTACTTATCGTCTGCAAAGCTATGTCGCGTGCTGCGGTATGCGGACACACTAAAAGCACCATAGTAGAACACAGATAATGCTTCTAAGTTGATGTAATACCCAGTAAGAAGTAGTAAAATTCAAGTTTTAGTTATCGATTATTGACTTCTTAGCTGGCTTTGGTGCCTTGGACATGAGCTAGGACCTTAAGATTCTGCATGAAAGGAGGACTAGCAGCTGAGTTGCACGGGAGAATGTGAAAAGTGTTTATATGCAGTAAAAACCTGAGACATCCGTCCGTTTTCGTCATTTGTTATCGAATCGACTTAAAGCCAGATCGTCACATTGGCCGCTCTTCTCTCTGAAACGGTTGTACTTATCGTCTGCAAAGCTATGTCGCGTCCTGCGGTATGCGGACACACTAAAAGCACCATAGTAGAACACAGACGAAGCATCTAAGTTGATGTAATAGCCAGTAAGCAGTAATCCAATTCAAGTTTTAGGTATTGAGTATTCACCTTTTAGCTGGCTTTGGTGCCTTGGGCATGAGCTAGGACCTTAAGATTCTGCATTAAAGGAGGACTAGCAGCCGAGTTGCATGGGAGAATGTGAAAAGTGTTCATATGTAGTAAAAACCTGAGAAATCCGTCCGTTTTCGTCATTTGTTATCGAATCGACTTAAAGCCAGATCGTCACATTGGCTGCTCTTCTCTCTGAAACGGTTGCACTTATCGTCTGCAAAGCAATGTCGCGTGCTGCGGTATGCGGAGACACTAAAATCACCATAGTAGAACACAGATGAAGCATCTAAGTTGATGTAATAGCCAGTAAGAAGTAATCCAATTCGAGTTTTAGGTATCGATTATTGACTTTTTAGCTGGCTTTGGTGCCTTGGACATGAGCTAGGACCTTAAGATTCTGCATGAAAGGAGGACTAGCAGCCGAGTCGCACGGGAGAATGTGAAAAGTGTTCATATGCAGTAAAAACCTGAGACATCCGTCTGTTTTCGTCATTTGTTATCGAATCGACTTAAAGCCAGATCGTCACATTGGCCGCTCTTCTCTCTGAAACGGTTGTACTTATCGTCTGCAAAGCTATGTCGCGTGCTGCGGTATGCGGACACACTAAAAGCACCATAGTAGAACACAGATGAAGCTTCTAAGTTGATGTAATTGCCAGTAAAAAGTAGTACAATTCAAGTTTTAGGTATCGATTATTGACTTTTTAGCTGGCTTTGGTGCCTTGGACATGAGATAGGACCTTAAGATTCTGCACGAAAGGAGGACTAGCAGCCGAGTTGCACGGGAGAATGTGAAACGTGTTCATATGCAGTAAAAACCTGAGACATCCGTCCGTTTTCGTCATTTGTTATCGAATCGACTTAAAGCCAGATCGACACATTGGCCGCTCTTCTCTCTGAAACGGTTGTACTTATCGTCTGCAAAGCTATGTCGCGTGCTGCGGTATGCTGAGACACTAAAAGCACCATAATAGAACACAGATGAAGCTTCTAAGTTGATGTAATAGCCAGTAAGAAGTAGTACAATTCAAGTTTTAGGTATTGAATATGGAACTTTTAGCTGGCTTTGGTGCCTTGGACATGAGCTAGGACCTTAAGATTCTGCATGAAAGGAGGACTAGCAGCCGAGTTGCACGGGAGAATGTGAAAAGTGTTCATATGTAGTTAAAACTTGAGAAATCCGTCCGTTTTCGTCATTTGTTATCGAATCGACTTAAAGCCAGATCGTCACATTGGCCGCTCTTCTCTCTGAGACGGTTGTACTTATCGTCTGCAAAGCAATGTCGCGTGCTGTGGTATGCGGAGACACTAAAAGCACCATAGTAGAACACAGATTAAGCTTCTAAGTTGATGTAATACCCAGTAAGAAGTAGTAAAATTCAAGTTTTAGTTATCGATTATTGACTTTTTAGCTGGCTTTGGTGCCTTGGACATGAGCTAGGACCTTAACATTCTGCATGAAAGGAGGACAAGCAGCCGAGTTGCACGGGAGAACGTGAAAAGTGTTAATATGTAGTAAAAACCTTAGAAATCCGTCCGTTTTCGTCATTTGTTATCGAATCGACTTAAAGCCAGATTGTCACATTGGCCGCTCTTCTCTCTGAAACGCTTGTACCTATCGTCTGCAAAGCTATGTCGCGTGCTGCGGTATGCTGAGACACTAGAATCACCATAGTAGAACACAGATGAAGCATCTAAGTTGATGTAATAGCCAGTAACAAGTAATCCAATTCAAGTTTTAGGTATCGATTATTGACTTTTTAGCTGGCTTTGGTGCCTTGGACATGAGCTAGGACCTTAAGATTCTGCATTAAAGGAGGACTAGCAGGCGAGTTGCATGGGAGAGTGTGAAAAGTGTTCATATGCAGTAAAAACCTGAGACATCCGTCTGCTTTCGTCATTTGTTATCGAATCGACTTAAAGCCAGATCGTCACATTGTCCGCTCTTCCCTCTGAAACGGTTGTACTTATCGTCTGCAAAGCTATGTCGCGTGCTGCGGTATGCGGACACACTAAAAGCACCATAGTAGAACACAGATGAAGCTTCTAAGTTGATGTAATAGCCAGTAAGAAGTAGTACAATTCAAGTTTTAGGTATCGATTATTGACCTTTTAGCTGGCTTTGGTGCCTTGGACATGAGATAGGACCTTAAGATTCTGCATGAAAGGAGGACTAGCAGCCGAGTTGCACGGGAGAATGTGAAACGTGTTCATATGTAGTAAAAACCTGAGACATCCGTCCGTTTTCGTCATTTGTTATCGAATCGACTCAAAGCCAGATCGACACATTGGCCGCTCTTCTCTCTGAAGCGGTTGTACTTATCGTCTGCAAAGCTATGTCGCGTGCTGCGGTATGCTGAGACACTAAAAGCACCATAATAGAACACAGATGAAGGTTCTAAGTTGATGTAATATCCAGTAAGAAGTAGTACAATTCAAGTTTTAGGTATTGAATATGGAACTTTTAGCTGGCTTTGGTGCCTTGGACATGAGCTAGGACCTTAAGATTCTGCATGAAAGGAGGACTAGCAGCCGAGTTGCACGGGAGAATGTAAAAAGTGTTCATATGTAGTTAAAACCTGAGAAATCCGTCCGTTTTCGTCATTTGTTATCGAATCGACTTAAAGCCAGATCGTCACATTGGCCGCTCTTCTCTCTGAAACGGTTGTACTTATCGTCTTCAAAGGTATGTCGCATGTTGCCGTAGGTGGAAACAGGAAAAGCACCATAGTAGAACACAGATGAAGCTTCTAAGTTGATGTAATAGCCAGTAAGAAGTAGTCCAATTCAAGATTTAGGTTTCGATTATTGACTTTTTAGCTGGGTTTTGGTGCCTTGGACATGAGGTAGGACCTTAATATTCTGCATGAAAGGAGGACTACCAGCCGAGTTGCATGGGGGAATGTGAAAAGTGTTGAAATGTAGTAAAAACCTGAGAAATCCGTCCGTTTTCGTCATTTGTTATCGAATCGACTTAAAGCCAGATCGTCACATTGGCCGCTCTTCTCTCTGAAACGGTTGTACTTATCGTCTGCAAAGCTATGTCGCATGATGCGGTATGCGGAGACACTAAAAGCAACATAGTAGAACACCCATTAAGCTTCTAAGTTGATGTAATACCCAGTAAGAAGTAGTAAAATTAGAGTTTTAGGTATCGATTATTGACTTTTTAGCTGGCTTTGGTGCCTTGGACATGAGATAGGACATTAACATTCTGCATGAAGGGAGGACTAGCAGCCGAGATGCACGGGAGAATGCGAAAAGTGTTCATATGTAGTAAAAACCTTAGAAATCCGTCCGTTTTCGTCATTTGTTATCGAATCGACTTAAAGCCAGATCGTCACATTGGCCGCTCTTCTCTCTGAAACGGTTGTACTTATCGTCTGCAAAGCTATGTCGCGTCCTGCGGTATGCGGACACACTAAAAGCACCATAGTAGAACACAGACGAAGCATCTAAGTTGATGTAATAGCCAGTAAGAAGTAATCCAATTCAAGTTTTAGGTATTGAATATTCACCTTTTAGCTGGCTTTGGTGCCTTGGACATGAGCTAGGACCTTAAGATTCTGCATTAAAGGAGGACTAGCAGCCGAGTTGCATGGGAGAATGTGAAAAGTGTTCATATGTAGTAAAAACCTGAGAAATCCGTCCGTTTTCGTCATTTGTTATCGAATCGACTTAAAGCCAGATCGTCACATTGGCTGCTCTTCTCTCTGAAACGGTTGCACTTATCGTCTGCAAAGCTATGTCGCGTGCTGCGGTATGCGGAGACACTAAAATCACCATAGTAGAACACAGATGAAGCATCTAAGTTGATGTAATAGCCAGTAAGAAGTAATCCAATTCAAGTTTTAGGTATCGATTATTGACTTTTTAGCTGGCTTTGGTGCCTTGGACATGAGCTAGGACCTTAAGATTCTGCATGAAAGGAGGACTAGCAGCCGAGTTGCACGGGAGAATGTGAAAAGTGTTCATATGCAGTAAAAACCTGAGACATCCGTCTGTTTTCGTCATTTGTTATCGAATCGACTTAAAGCCAGATCGTCACATTGGCCGCTCTTCTCTCTGAAACGGTTGTACTTATCGTCTGCAAAGCTATGTCGCGTGCTGCGGTATGCGGACACACTAAAAGCACCATAGTAGAACACAGATGAAGCTTCTAAGTTGATGTAATTGCCAGTAAGAAGTAGTACAATTCAAGTTTTAGGTATCGATTATTGACTTTTTAGCTGGCTTTGGTGCCTTGGACATGAGATAGGACCTTAAGTTTCTGCATGAAAGGAGGACTAGCAGCAGAGTTGCACGGGAGAATGTGAAACGTGTTCATATGCAGTAAAAACCTGAGACATCCGTCCGTTTTCGTCATTTGTTATCGAATCGACTTAAAGCCAGATCGACACATTGGCCGCTCTTCTCTCTGAAACGGTTGTACTTATCGTCTGCAAAGCTATGTCGCGTGCTGCGGTATGCTGAGACACTAAAAGCACCATAATAGAACACAGATGAAGCTTCTAAGTTGATGTAATAGCCAGTAAGAAGTAGTACAATTCAAGTTTTAGGTATTGAATATGGAACTTTTAGCTGGCTTTGGTGCCTTGGACATGAGCTAGGACCTTAAGACTCTGCATGAAAGGAGGACTAGCAGCCGAGTTGCACGGGAGAATGTGAAAAGTGTTCATATGTAGTTAAAACTTGAGAAATCCGTCCGTTTTCGTCATTTGTTATCGAATCGACTTAAAGCCAGATCGTCACATTGGCCGCTCTTCTCTCTGAAACGGTTGTACTTATCGTCTGCAAAGCTATGTCGCGTGCTGCGGTATGCGGACACACTAAAAGCACCATAGTAGAACACAGATGAAGCTTCTAAGTTGATGTAATTGCCAGTAAGAAGTAGTACAATTCAAGTTTTAGGTATCGATTATTGACTTTTTAGCTGGCTTTGGTGCCTTGGACATGAGATAGGACCTTAAGATTCTGCACGAAAGGAGGACTAGCAGCCGAGTTGCACGGGAGAATGTGAAACGTGTTCATATGCAGTAAAAACCTGAGACATCCGTCCGTTTTCGTCATTTGTTATCGAATCGACTTAAAGCCAGATCGTCACATTGGCCGCTCTTCTCTCTGAAACGCTTGTACTTATCGTCTGCAAAGCTATGTCGCGTGCTGCGGTATGCTGAGACACTAAAAGCACCATAGTAGAACACAGATTAAGCTTCTAAGTTGATGTAATACCCAGTAAGAAGTAGTAAAATTCAAGTTTTAGTTATCGATTATTGACTTTTTAGCTGCCTTTGGTGCCTTGGACATGAGCTAGGACCTTAAGATTCTGCATGAAAGGAGGACTAGCAGCCGAGTTGCACGGGAGAATGTGAAAAGTGTTCATATGCAGTAAAAACCTGAGACATCCGTCCGTTTTCGTCATTTGTTATCGAATCGACTTAAAGCCAGATCGTCACATTGGCCGCTCTTCTCTCTGAAACGGTTGTACTTATCGTCTGCAAAGCTATGTCGTGTCCTGCGGTATGCGGACACACTAAAAGCACCATAGTAGAACACAGACGAAGCATCTAAGTTGATGTAATAGCCAGTAAGCAGTAATCCAATTCAAGTTTTAGGTATTGAATATTCACCTTTTAGCTGGCTTTGGTGCCTTGGACATGAGCTAGGACCTTAAGATTCTGCATTAAAGGAGGACTAGCAGCCGAGTTGCATGGGAGAATGTGAAAAGTGTTCATATGTAGTAAAAACCTGAGAAATCCGTCCGTTTTCGTCATTTGTTATCGAATCGACTTAAAGCCAGATCGTCACATTGGCTGCTCTTCTCTCTGAAACGGTTGCACTTATCGTCTGCAAAGCTATGTCGCGTGCTGCGGTATGCGCAGACACTAAAATCACCATAGTAGAACACAGATGAAGCATCTAAGTTGATGTAATAGCCAGTAAGAAGTAATCCAATTCAAGTTTTAGGTATCGATTATTGACTTTTTAGCTGGCTTTGGTGCCTTGGACATGAGCTAGGACCTTAAGATTCTGCATGAAATGAGGACTAGCAGCCGAGTTGCACGGGAGAATGTGAAAAGTGTTCATATGCAGTAAAAACCTGAGACATCCGTCTGTTTTCGTCATTTGTTATCGAATCGACTTAAAGCCAGATCGTCACATTGGCCGCTCTTCTCTCTGAAACGGTTGTACTTATCGTCTGCAAAGCTATGTCGCGTGCTGCGGTATGCGGACACACTAAAAGCACCATAGTAGAACACAGATGAAGCTTCTAAGTTGATGTAATTGCCAGTAAGAAGTAGTACAATTCAAGTTTTAGGTACCGATTATTGACTTTTTAGCTGGCTTTGGTGCCTTGGACATGAGATAGGACCTTAAGATTCTGCACGAAAGGAGGACTAGCAGCCGAGTTGCACGGGAGAATGTGAAACGTGTTCATATGCAGTAAAAACCTGAGACATCCGTCCGTTTTCGTCATTTGTTATCGAATCGACTTAAAGCCAGATCGACACATTGGCCGCTCTTCTCTCTGAAACGGTTGTACTTATCGTCTGCAAAGCTATGTCGCGTGCTGCGGTATGCTGAGACACTGAAAGCACCATAATAGAACACTGATGAAGCTTCTAAGTTGATGTAATAGCCAGTAAGAAGTAGTACAATTCAAGTTTTAGGTATTGAATATGGAACTTTTAGCTGGATTTGGTGCCATGGACATGAGCTAGGACCTTAAGATTCTGCATGAAAGGAGGACTAGCAGCCGAGTTGCACGGGAGAATGTGAAAAGTGTTCATATGTAGTTAAAACTAGAGAAATCCGTCCGTTTTCGTCATTTGTTATCGAATCGACTTAAAGCCAGATCGTCACATTGGCCGCTCTTCTCTCTGAAACGGTTGTACTTATCGTCTGCAAAGCTATGTCGCGTGCTGTGGTATGCGGAGACACTAAAAGCACCATAGTAGAACACAGATTAAGCTTCTAAGTTGATGTAATACCCAGTAAGAAGTAGTAAAATTCAAATTTTAGTTATCGATTATTGACTTTTTAGCTGGCTTTGGTGCCTTGGACATGAGCTAGGACCTTAACATTCTGCATGAAAGGAGGACTAGCAGCCGAGTTGCACGGGAGAATGCGAAAAGTGTTCATATGTAGTAAAAACCTTAGAAATCCGTCCGTTTTCGTCATTTGTTATCGAATCGACTTAAAGCCAGATCGTCACATTGGCCGCTCTTCTCTCTGAAACGGTTGTACTTATCGTCTGCAAAGCTATGTCGCGTCCTGCGGTATGCGGACACACTAAAAGCACCATAGTAGAACACAGACGAAGCATCTAAGTTGATGTAATAGCCAGTAAGAAGTAATCCAATTCAAGTTTTAGGTATTGAATATTCACCTTTTAGCTGGCTTTGGTGCCTTGGACATGAGCTAGGACCTTAAGATTCTGCATTAAAGGAGGACTAGCAGCCGAGTTGCATGGGAGAATGTGAAAAGTGTTCATATGTAGTAAAAACCTGAGAAATCCGTCCGTTTTCGTCATTTGTTATCGAATCGACTTAAAGCCAGATCGTCACATTGGCTGCTCTTCTCTCTGAAACGGTTGCACTTATCGTCTGCAAAGCTATGTCGCGTGCTGCGGTATGCGGAGACACTAAAATCACCATAGTAGAACACAGATGAAGCATCTAAGTTGATGTAATAGCCAGTAAGAAGTAATCCAATTCAAGTTTTAGGTATCGATTATTGACTTTTTAGCTGGCTTTGGTGCCTTGGACATGAGCTAGGACCTTAAGATTCTGCATGAAAGGAGGACTAGCAGCCGAGTTGCACGGGAGAATGTGAAAAGTGTTCATATGCAGTAAAAACCTGAGACATCCGTCTGTTTTCGTCATTTGTTATCGAATCGACTTAAAGCCAGATCGTCACATTGGCCGCTCTTCTCTCTGAAACGGTTGTACTTATCGTCTGCAAAGCTATGTCGCGTGCTGCGGTATGCGGACACACTAAAAGCACCATAGTAGAACACAGATGAAGCTTCTAAGTTGATGTAATTGCCAGTAAGAAGTAGTACAATTCAAGTTTTAGGTATCGATTATTGACTTTTTAGCTGGCTTTGGTGCCTTGGACATGAGATAGGACCTTAAGTTTCTGCATGAAAGGAGGACTAGCAGCAGAGTTGCACGGGAGAATGTGAAACGTGTTCATATGCAGTAAAAACCTGAGACATCCGTCCGTTTTCGTCATTTGTTATCGAATCGACTTAAAGCCAGATCGACACATTGGCCGCTCTTCTCTCTGAAACGGTTGTACTTATCGTCTGCAAAGCTATGTCGCGTGCTGCGGTATGCTGAGACACTAAAAGCACCATAATAGAACACAGATGAAGCTTCTAAGTTGATGTAATAGCCAGTAAGAAGTAGTACAATTCAAGTTTTAGGTATTGAATATGGAACTTTTAGCTGGCTTTGGTGCCTTGGACATGAGCTAGGACCTTAAGACTCTGCATGAAAGGAGGACTAGCAGCCGAGTTGCACGGGAGAATGTGAAAAGTGTTCATATGTAGTTAAAACTTGAGAAATCCGTCCGTTTTCGTCATTTGTTATCGAATCGACTTAAAGCCAGATCGTCACATTGGCCGCTCTTCTCTCTGAAACGGTTGTACTTATCGTCTGCAAAGCTATGTCGCGTGCTGCGGTATGCGGACACACTAAAAGCACCATAGTAGAACACAGATGAAGCTTCTAAGTTGATGTAATTGCCAGTAAGAAGTAGTACAATTCAAGTTTTAGGTATCGATTATTGACTTTTTAGCTGGCTTTGGTGCCTTGGACATGAGATAGGACCTTAAGATTCTGCACGAAAGGAGGACTAGCAGCCGAGTTGCACGGGAGAATGTGAAACGTGTTCATATGCAGTAAAAACCTGAGACATCCGTCCGTTTTCGTCATTTGTTATCGAATCGACTTAAAGCCAGATCGTCACATTGGCCGCTCTTCTCTCTGAAACGCTTGTACTTATCGTCTGCAAAGCTATGTCGCGTGCTGCGGTATGCTGAGACACTAAAAGCACCATAGTAGAACACAGATTAAGCTTCTAAGTTGATGTAATACCCAGTAAGAAGTAGTAAAATTCAAGTTTTAGTTATCGATTATTGACTTTTTAGCTGCCTTTGGTGCCTTGGACATGAGCTAGGACCTTAAGATTCTGCATGAAAGGAGGACTAGCAGCCGAGTTGCACGGGAGAATGTGAAAAGTGTTCATATGCAGTAAAAACCTGAGACATCCGTCCGTTTTCGTCATTTGTTATCGAATCGACTTAAAGCCAGATCGTCACATTGGCCGCTCTTCTCTCTGAAACGGTTGTACTTATCGTCTGCAAAGCTATGTCGTGTCCTGCGGTATGCGGACACACTAAAAGCACCATAGTAGAACACAGACGAAGCATCTAAGTTGATGTAATAGCCAGTAAGCAGTAATCCAATTCAAGTTTTAGGTATTGAATATTCACCTTTTAGCTGGCTTTGGTGCCTTGGACATGAGCTAGGACCTTAAGATTCTGCATTAAAGGAGGACTAGCAGCCGAGTTGCATGGGAGAATGTGAAAAGTGTTCATATGTAGTAAAAACCTGAGAAATCCGTCCGTTTTCGTCATTTGTTATCGAATCGACTTAAAGCCAGATCGTCACATTGGCTGCTCTTCTCTCTGAAACGGTTGCACTTATCGTCTGCAAAGCTATGTCGCGTGCTGCGGTATGCGCAGACACTAAAATCACCATAGTAGAACACAGATGAAGCATCTAAGTTGATGTAATAGCCAGTAAGAAGTAATCCAATTCAAGTTTTAGGTATCGATTATTGACTTTTTAGCTGGCTTTGGTGCCTTGGACATGAGCTAGGACCTTAAGATTCTGCATGAAATGAGGACTAGCAGCCGAGTTGCACGGGAGAATGTGAAAAGTGTTCATATGCAGTAAAAACCTGAGACATCCGTCTGTTTTCGTCATTTGTTATCGAATCGACTTAAAGCCAGATCGTCACATTGGCCGCTCTTCTCTCTGAAACGGTTGTACTTATCGTCTGCAAAGCTATGTCGCGTGCTGCGGTATGCGGACACACTAAAAGCACCATAGTAGAACACAGATGAAGCTTCTAAGTTGATGTAATTGCCAGTAAGAAGTAGTACAATTCAAGTTTTAGGTACCGATTATTGACTTTTTAGCTGGCTTTGGTGCCTTGGACATGAGATAGGACCTTAAGATTCTGCACGAAAGGAGGACTAGCAGCCGAGTTGCACGGGAGAATGTGAAACGTGTTCATATGCAGTAAAAACCTGAGACATCCGTCCGTTTTCGTCATTTGTTATCGAATCGACTTAAAGCCAGATCGACACATTGGCCGCTCTTCTCTCTGAAACGGTTGTACTTATCGTCTGCAAAGCTATGTCGCGTGCTGCGGTATGCTGAGACACTAAAAGCACCATAATAGAACACTGATGAAGCTTCTAAGTTGATGTAATAGCCAGTAAGAAGTAGTACAATTCAAGTTTTAGGTATTGAATATGGAACTTTTAGCTGGATTTGGTGCCATGGACATGAGCTAGGACCTTAAGATTCTGCATGAAAGGAGGACTAGCAGCCGAGTTGCACGGGAGAATGTGAAAAGTGTTCATATGTAGTTAAAACTAGAGAAATCCGTCCGTTTTCGTCATTTGTTATCGAATCGACTTAAAGCCAGATCGTCACATTGGCCGCTCTTCTCTCTGAAACGGTTGTACTTATCGTCTGCAAAGCTATGTCGCGTGCTGTGGTATGCGGAGACACTAAAAGCACCATAGTAGAACACAGATTAAGCTTCTAAGTTGATGTAATACCCAGTAAGAAGTAGTAAAATTCAAATTTTAGTTATCGATTATTGACTTTTTAGCTGGCTTTGGTGCCTTGGACATGAGCTAGGACCTTAACATTCTGCATGAAAGGAGGACTAGCAGCCGAGTTGCACGGGAGAACGTGAAAAGTGTTAATATGTAGTAAAAACCTTAGAAATCCGTCCGTTTTCGTCATTTGTTATCGAATCGACTTAAAGCCAGATTGTCACATTGGCCGCTCTTCTCTCTGAAACGCTTGTACCTATCGTCTGCAAAGCTATGTCGCGTGCTGCGGTATGCTGAGACACTAGAATCACCATAGTAGAACACAGATGAAGCATCTAAGTTGATGTAATAGCCAGTAAGAAGTAATCCAATTCAAGTTTTAGGTATCGATTATTGACTTTTTAGCTGGCTTTGGTGCCTTGGACATGAGCTAGGACCTTAAGATTCTGCATTAAAGGAGGACTAGCAGGCGAGTTGCATGAGAGAATGTGAAAAGTGTTCATATGCAGTAAAAACCTGAGACATCCGTCTGCTTTCGTCATTTGTTATCGAATCGACTTAAAGCCAGATCGTCACATTGTCCGCTCTTCCCTCTGAAACGGTTGTACTTATCGTCTGCAAAGCTATGTCGCGTGCTGCGGTATACGGACACACTAAAAGCACCATAGTAGAACACAGATGAAGCTTCTAGGTTGATGTAATAGCCAGTAAGAAGTAGTACAATTCAAGTTTTAGGTATCGATTATTGACTTTTTAGCTGGCTTTGGTGCCTTGGACATGAGCTAGGACCTTAAGATTCTGCATGAAAGGAGGACTAGCAGCCGAGTTGCACGGGAGAATGTGAAACGTGTTCATATGTAGTAAAAACCTGAGACATCCGTCCGTTTTCGTCATTTGTTATCGAATCGACTCAAAGCCAGATCGACACATTGGCCGCTCTTCTCTCTGAAGCGGTTGTACTTATCGTCTGCAAAGCTATGTCGCGTGCTGCGGTATGCTGAGACACTAAAAGCACCATAATAGAACACAGATGAAGGTTCTAAGTTGATGTAATAGCCAGTAAGAAGTAGTACAATTCAAGTTTTAGGTATTGAATATGGAACTTTTAGCTGGCTTTGGTGCCTTGGACGTGAGCTAGGACCTTAAGATTCTGCATGAAAGGAGGACTAGCAGCCGAGTTGCACGGGAGAATGTAAAAAGTGTTCATATGTAGTTAAAACCTGAGAAATCCGTCCGTTTTCGTCATTTGTTATCGAATCGACTTAAAGCCAGATCGTCACATTGGCCGCTCTTCTCTCTGAAACGGTTGTACTTATCGTCTTCAAAGGTATGTCGCATGTTGCCGTAGGTGGAAACAGGAAAAGCACCATAGTAGAACACAGATGAAGCTTCTAAGTTGATGTAATAGCCAGTAAGAAGTAGTCCAATTCAAGATTTAGGTTTCGATTATTGACTTTTTAGCTGGGTTTTGGTGCCTTGGACATGAGGTAGGACCTTAATATTCTGCATGAAAGGAGGACTAGCAGCCGAGTTGCATGGGGGAATGTGAAAAGTGTTCAAATGTAGTAAAAACCTGAGAAATCCGTCCGTTTTCGTCATTTGTTATCGAATCGACTTAAAGCCAGATCGTCACATTGGCCGCTCTTCTCTCTGAAACGGTTGTACTTATCGTCTGCAAAGCTATGTCGCATGATGCGGTATGCGGAGACACTAAAAGCAACATAGTAGAACACCCATTAAGCTTCTAAGTTGATGTAATACCCAGTAAGAAGTAGTAAAATTAGAGTTTTAGGTATCGATTATTGACTTTTTAGCTGTCTTTGGTGCCTTGGACATGAGATAGGACCTTAACATTCTGCATGAAGGGAGGACTAGCAGCCGAGATGCACGGGAGAATGTGAAAAGTGTTCATATGTAGTAAAAACCTTAGAAATCCGTCCGTTTTCGTCATTTGTTATCGAATCGACTTAAAGCCAGATCGTCACATTGGCTGCTCTTCTCTCTGAAACGGTTGCACTTATCGTCTGCAAAGCTATGTCGCGTGCTGCGGTATGCGGAGACACTAAAATCACCATAGTAGAACACAGATGAAGCATCTAAGTTGATGTAATAGCCAGTAAGAAGTAATCCAATTCAAGTTTTAGGTATCGATTATTGACCTTTTAGCTGGCTTTGGTGCCTTTGACATGAGCTACGACCTTTAGATTCTGCATTAATGGAGGACTAGCAGCCGAGTTGCATGGGAGAATGTGAAAAGTGTTCATATGTAGTAAAAACCTGAGAAATCCGTCCGTTTTCGTCATTTGTTATCGAATCGACTTAAAGCCAGATCGTCACATTGGCCGCTCTTCTCTCTGAAACGGTTGTACTTATCGTCTTCAAAGGTATGTCGCATGTTGCCGTAGGCGGAAACAGGAAAAGCACCATAGTAGAACACAGATGAAGCTTCTAAGTTGATGTAATAGCCAGTAAGAAGTAGTCCAATTCAAGATTTAGGTTTCGATTATTGACTTTTTAGCTGGGTTTTGGTGCCTTGGACATGAGGTAGGACCTTAATATTCTGCATGAAAGGAGGACTACCAGCCGAGTTGCATGGGGGAATGTGAAAAGTGTTCAAATGTAGTACAAACCTGAGAAATCCGTCCGTTTTCGTCATTTGTTATCGAATCGACTTAAAGCCAGATCGTCACATTGGCCGCTGTTCTCTCTGAAACGGTTGTACTTATCGTCTGCAAAGCTATGTCGCATGATGCGGTATGCGGAGACACTAAAAGCAACATAGTAGAACACCCATTAAGCTTCTAAGTTGATGTAATACCCAGTAAGAAGTAGTAAAATTAGAGTTTTAGGTATCGATTATTGACTTTTTAGCTGGCTTTGGTGCCTTGGACATGAGATAGGACCTTAACATTCTGCATGAAAGGAGGACTAGCAGCCGAGATGCACGGGAGAATGCGAAAAGTGTTCATATGTAGTAAAAACCTTAGAAATCCGTCCGTTTTCGTCATTTGTTATCGAATCGACTTAAAGCCAGATCGTCACATTGGCTGCTCTTCTCTCTGAAACGGTTGCACTTATCGTCTGCAAATCTATGTCGCGTGCTGCGGTATGTGGAGACACTAAAATCACCATAGTAGAACACAGATGAAGCATCTAAGTTGATGTAATAGCCAGTAAGAAGTAATCCAATTCAAGTTTTAGGTATCGATTATTGACTTTTTAGCTGGCTTTGGTGCATTTGACATGAGCTATGACCTTAAGATTCTGCATTAAAGGAGGACTAGCAGCCGAGTTGCATGGGAGAATGTGAAAAGTGTTCATATGTAGTAAAAACCTGAGAAATCCGTCCGTTTTCGTCATTTGTTATCGAATCGACTTAAAGCCAGATCGTCACATTGGCTGCTCTTCTCTCTGAAACGGTTGCACTTATCGTCTGCAAAGCTATGTCGCGTGCTGCGGTATGCGGAGACACTAAAATCACCATAGTAGAACACAGATGAAGCATCTAAGTTGATGTAATAGCCAGTAAGAAGTAATCCAATTCAAGTTTTAGGTATCGATTATTGACTTTTCAGCTGGCTTTGGTGCCTTGGACATGAGCTAGGACCTTAAGATTCTGCATGAAAGGAGGACTAGCAGCCGAGTTGCACGGGAGAATGTGAAAAGTGTTCATATGCAGTAAAAACCTGAGACATCCGTCTGTTTTCGTCATTTGTTATCGAATCGACTTAAAGCCAGATCGTCACATTGGCCGCTCTCCTCTCTGAAACGGTTGTACTTATCGTCTGCAAAGCTATGTCGCGTGCTGCGGTATGTGGACACACTAAAAGCACCATAGTAGAACACAGATGAAGCTTCTAAGTTGATGTAATAGCCAGTAAGAAGTAGTACAATTCAAGTTTTAGGTATCGATTATTGACTTTTTAGCTGGCTTTGGTGCCTTGGACATGAGCTAGGACCTTAAGATTCTGCATGAAAGGAGGACTAGCAGCCGAGTTGCACGGGAGAATGTGAAACGTGTTCATATGTAGTAAAAACCTGAGACATCCGTCCGTTTTCGTCATTTGTTATCGAATCGACTTAAAGCCAGATCGTCACATTGGCTGCTCTTCTCTCTGAAACGGTTGCACTTATCGTCTGCAAAGCTATGTCGCGTGCTGCGGTATGCTGAGACACTAAAAGCACCATAATAGAACACAGATGAAGCTTCTAAGTTGATGTAATAGCCAGTAAGAAGTAGTACAATTCAAGTTTTAGGTATTGAATATGGAACTTTTAGCTGGCTTTGGTGCCTTGGACATGAGCTAGGACCTTAAGATTCTGCATGAAAGGAGGACTAGCAGCCGAGTTGCATGGGGGAATGTGAAAAGTGTTCAAATGTAGTAAAAACCTGAGAAATCCGTCCGTTTTCGTCATTTGTCATCGAATCGACTTAAAGCCAGATCGTCACATTGGCCGCTCTTCTCTCTGAAACGGTTGTACTTATCGTCTGCAAAGCTATGTCGCATGATGCGGTATGCGGAGACACTAAAAGCAACATAGTAGAACACCCATTAAGCTTCTAAGTTGATGTAATACCCAGTAAGAAGTAGTAAAATTCAAGTTTTAGGTATGGATTATTGACTTTTTAGCTGGCTTTGGTGCCTTGGACATGAGATAGGACCTTAACATTCTGCATGAAAGGAGGACTAGCAGCCGAGATGCACGGGAGAATGCGAAAATTGTTCAAATGTAGTAAAAACCTTAGAAATCCGTCCGTTTTCGTCATTTGTTATCGAATCGACTTAAAGCCAGATCGTCACATTGGCTGCTCTTCTCTCTGAAACGGTTGTACTTATCGTCTGCAAAGCTATGTCGCGTGCTGCGGTATGCGGAGACACTAAAATCACCATAGTAGAACACAGATGAAGCATCTAAGTTGATGTAATAGCCAGTAAGAAGTAATCCTATTCAAGTTTTTGGTATCGATTATTGACTTTTTAGCTGGCTTTGGTGCCTTTGACATGAGCTATGACCTTAAGATTCTGCATTAAAGGAGGACTAGCAGCCGAGTTGCACGGGAGAAAGTGAAAAGTGTTCATATGCAGTAAAAACCTGAGACATCCGTCCGTTTTCGTCATTTGTTATCGAATCGACTTAAAGCCAGATCGTCACATTGGCCGCTCTTCTGTCTGAAACGGTTGTACTTATCGTCTGCAAAGCTATGTCGCGTGCTGCGGTATGCGGACACAGTAAAAGCACCATAGTAGAACACAGATGAAGCTTCTAAGTTGATGTAATTGCCAGTAAGAAAAAGTAAAATTCAAGTTTTATGTATCGGTTATTGACTTTTTACACTTCTTTGGTGCCTTGGACACGAGCTAGGAACTTAAGATTTCGCATGAAGGAGGACTAGCAGCCGAGTTGCACGGGAGAATGTGAAAAGTGTTCATATGTAGTAAAAACCTGAGAAATCCGTCCGTTTTCGTCATTTGTTATCGAATCGACTTAAAGCCAGATCGTCACATTGGCCGCTCTTCTCTCTGAAACGGTTGTACTTATCGTCTGCAACGCTATGTCGCGTGCTGCGGTATGCGGAGACACTAAAAGCACAATAGTAGAACACAGATGAAGCTTCTAAGTTGATGTAATAGCCAGTAAGAAGTAGTACAATTTAAGTTTTAGGTATCGATTATTGACTTTTTAGCTGGCTTTGGTGCCTTGGACATGAGCTAGGACCTTAAGATTCTGCATGAAAGGAGGACTAGCAGCCGAGTTGCACGGGAGAATGTGAAACGTGTTCATATGTAGTAAAAACCTGAGAAATCCGTCCGTTTTCGTCATTTGTTATCGAACCGACTTAAAGCCAGATCGCCACATTGGCCGCTCTTCTCTCTGAAACGGTTGTACTTATCATCTGCGAAGCTATGTCACGTGCTGCGGTATGCGGAGACACTAAAATCACCACAGTAGAACACAGATGAAGCTTCTAAGTTGATGTAATATGCAGTAAGAAGTAGTACAATTCGCGTTTTAGGTATCGATTATTGACTTTTTAGCTGGCTTTGGTGCCTTGGACATGAGCTAGGACATTAAGATTCTCCAATAAAGGAGGACTAGCAGCCGAGTTGCACGGGAGAACGTGAAAAGTGTTCATATGTAGTAAAAACCTGAGAAACCCATCCGTTTTCGTCATTTGTTATCGAATCGACTTAAAGCCAGATCGTCACATTGGCCGCTCTTCTCTCTGAAACGGTTGTACTTATCGTCTGCAAAGCTATGACGCGTGTTGCCTTAGGCGGAAACAGGAGAAGCACCATAGTAGAACACAGGTGAAGCTTCTAAGTTGATGTAATAGCCAGTAAGAAGTAGTAGAATTCAAGATTTAGGTATCGATTATTGACTTTTTAGCTGGCTTTGGTGCCTTGGACATGAGCTAGGACCTTAAGATTCTGCATGAAAGGAGGACTAGCAGCCGAGTTGCACGGGAGGATGTGAAAAGTTTTCATATGTAGTAAAAACCTAAAAATTCGTCCGTTTTCGTCATTTGTTATCGAATCTACTTAAAGCAAGATCGTCACATTGGCCGCTCTTCTCTCTGAAACGGTTGTACTTATCGTCTACAAAGCTATGTCGCGTGCTGCGATATGCAGAGACACTAAAAGCACCATAGTAGAACACAGATGAAGCTTCTAAGTTGATGTAATAGCCAGTAAGAAGTAGTACAATTAAAAGTTTTAGGTATCGGTTATTGTCTTTTTATCCTTCTTTGGTGCCTTGGACACGATCTAGGAACTTAAGATTTTGCATGAAGGAGGACTAGCAGCCGAGTTGAACGGGAGAATGTGGAAAGTGTTCATATATAGTAAAAACCTGAGAAATCCGTCCGTTTTCGTCATTTGTTATTGAATCGACTTAAAGCCAGATCGTCATATTGGCCGCTCTTCTCTCTGAAACGGTTGTACTTATCGTCTGCAAAGCTATGTCACGTGCTGCGGTATGCGGAGACACTAAAATCACAACAGTAGAACACAGATCAAGCTTCTAAGTTGATGCAATATCCAGTAAGAAGTAGTACAATTCGCGTTTTAGGTATCGATTATTGACTTTTTAGCTGGCTTTGGTGCCTTGGACATGAGCTAGGACCTTAAGATTCTGCATGAAAGGAGGACTAGCAGCTCAGTTGCACGGGGGTATGTGAAAAGTGTTCATATGTAGTACAAACCTGAGAAATCCGTCCGTTTTCGTCATTTGTTATCGAATCGACTTAAAGCCAGATCGACACATTGGCCGCTTTTCTCTCTGAAACGGTTGTACTTATCGTCTGCAAAGCTATGTCGCGTGCTGCGGTATGCTGAGACACTAAAAGCACTATAGTAGAACACAGATCAAGCTTCTAAGTTGATGTAATAGCCAGTAAGAAGTAGTACAATACAAGTATTAGGTATTGAATATTGACCTTTTAGCTGGCTTTTGTGCCTTGGACATGAGCTGGGACCTTAAGATTCTGCATGAAAGGAGGACTAGCAGCCGAGTTCCACGGGAGAATGTGAAAAGTGTTCATATGTAGTAAAAACATGAGAAATACGTCCGTTTTCGTCATTTATTATCGAATCTACATAAAGCCAGATCGTCACATTGGCCGCTCTTCTCTCTCAAACGGTTGTACTTATCGTCTGCAAAGCTATGTCGCGTACTGCGGTATTCGGAGACGCTAAAAGCACCATGGTAGAACACAGATGAAGCTTCTAAGATGATGTAATAGCCAGTAAGAAGTAGTACAATTCAAGTTTTAGGTATCGGTTGTTGACTTTTTAGCTGTCTTTGGTGCCTTGGACATGAGCTAGGACCTTAAGATTCTGCAATAAAGGAGGACTAGCAGCCGAGTTGCACGGGAGAATGTGAAAAGTGTTCATATGTAGTAAAAACCTGAGAAATCGGTCCGTTTTCGTCATTTGTTATCGAATCGACTTAAAGCCAGATCGTCACATTGGCCGCTCTTCTCTCTGAAACTGTTGTACTTATCGTCTGCAAAGCTATGTCGCGTGTTGCCGTAGGCGTTAACAGGAAAAGCACCATAGTAGAACACAGATTAAACTTCTAAGTTGATGTAATAGCCAGTAAGAAGTAGTCCAATTCAAGATTTAGGTATCGATTATTGACTTTTTAGCTGGCTTTGGTGCCTTGGACATGAGCTAGGCCCTTAAGAATCTGCATGAAAGGAGGACTAGCAGCCGAGTTGCACGGGAGAATGTGAAAAGTTTTCATATGTAGTAAAAACCTAAGAAATTCGTCCGTTTTCGTCATTTGTTATCGAATCGACTTAAAGCCAGATCGTCACATTGGCCGCTCTTCTCTCTGAAACGGTTGTACTTATCGTCTGCAAAGCTATGTCGCGTGCTGCTGTATGCGGAAACACTAAAAGCACCATAGTAGAACACAGATGAAGCTTCTAAGTTGACGTAATAGCCAGGAAGAAGTAGTACAAATCAAGTTTTAGGTGTCGGTTATTGACTTTTTAGCTGGCTTTGGTGCCTTGGACAAAAGCTAGGACCTTAACATTCTGTATGAAAGAAGGACTAGCAGCCGATTTGCATGGGAGAATGTGAAAAGTGTTCATATGTAGTAAAAACCCGAGAAATCCGTCCGTTTTCGTCATTTGTTATTGAATCGACTTAAAGCCAGATCGTCAAATTAGCCGCTCTTCTCTCTGAAACGGTTGTACTTATCGATTGCAAAGCTATGTCGCGTGCTGCGGTATGCGGAGACACTAAAAGCACCATAGTAGAACACAGATGAAACTTCTAAGTTGATGTAATAGCCAGTAAGAAGTAGTACAATTCAAGTTTTAGGTATCGATTATTGACTTTTTAGCTAGCTTTGGTGCCTTGGACATGAGCTAGGACCTTATGATTCTGCATGAAAGGAGGACTAGCAGCCGAGTTGCACGGGAGAATGTGAAAAGTGTTCATATGTAGTAAAAACCTGAGAAATCCGTCCGTTTTCGTCATTTGTTATCGAATCGACTTAAAGCCAGATCGTCACATTGGCCGCTCTTCTCTCTGAAACGGATGTACTTATCGTCTGCAAAGCTATGTCGCGTGCTGCGGAATGCTGAGACACTAAAAGTACCATAGTAGAACACAGATCAAGCTTCTAAGTTGATGTAATAGCCAGTAAGAAGTAGTACAATTCAAGTTTTTGGTATTGAATATTGAATTTTTAGCTGGCTTTGGTGCCTTGGACATGAGCTAGGACCTTAATATTCTGCATGAAAGGAGTGCTAGCAGCCGAGTTGCACGGGAGAATGTGAAAAGTGTTCATATGTAGTAAAAACCTGAGATATCCGTCCATTTTCGTCATTTGTTATCGAATCGACTTAAAGCCAGATCGTCACATTGGCCGCTCATCTCTCTGAAAAAGTTGTACTTATCGTCTGCAAAGCTATGTTGCGTGCTGCGGAATGCGGACACACTAAAAGCACCATAGTAGAACCCAGATGAAGCTTCTAAGTTGATGTAATAGCGAGTAAGAAGTAGTACAATTAAAGTTTTAGGTATCAGTTAATGACTTTTTACCCCTCTTTGGTGCCTTGGACACGTTCTAGGAAATTAAGATTTTGCATGAAGGAGGACTATCAGCCGAGTTGCACGGGAGAATGTGAAAAGTGTTCATATGTGGTAAAAACCTGAGACATTCGTCCGTTTTCGTCATTTGTTATCGAATCGACTTAAAGCCAGACCGTCACATTGGCCGCTCTTCTCTCTGAAACGCTTGTACTTATCGTCTGCAAAGCCATGTCGCGTGCTGCGGTATGCGGAGGCACTAAAAACACCATAGTAGAACACAGATGAAGCTTCTAAGTTGATGTAATAGCCAGTAAGAAGTAGTACAATTCAAGTTTTAGGTATCGATTATTGACTTTTTAGCTAGCTTTGGTGCCTTGGACATGAGCTAGGACCTTAAGATTCTGCATGAAAGGAGGACTAGCAGCCGAGTTGCACGGGAGAATGTGAAAAGTGTTCATAAGTAGTAAAAACCTGAGAAATTCGTCCGTTTTTGTCATCTGTTTTCGAATCTACTTAAAGCCAGATCGTCACATTGGCCGCTCTTCTCTCTGAAACGGTTGTACTTATCGTCTGCAAAACTATGTCGCATGCTGCGGTATGCTGAGACACTACAAGCAGCATAGTAGAACATAGATGAAGCTTCTAAGTTGATGTAATAGCCAGTAAGAAGTAGTACAATTCAAGTTTTAGGTATTGATTATTGACTTTTTAGCTGGCTTTGGTGCCTTGGACATGAGCTAGGACCTTAAGATTCTGCATGAAAGGAGGACTAGCAGCCGAGTTGCACGGGAGAATGTGAAAAGTGTTCATATGTAGTAAAAACCTAAGAAATTCGTCCGTTTTCGTCATTTGTTATCGAATCGACTTAAAGCCAGATCGTCACATTGGCCGCTCTTCTCTCTGAAACGGTTGTACTTATCGTCTGCAAAGCTATGGCGCATGCTGCGGTATGCGGAGACAATAAAAGCACCATAGTAGAACACAGATGAAGCTTCTAATTTGACGTAATAGCCAGGAAGAAGTAGTACAATTCAAGTTTTAGGTATCGACTATTGACTTTTTAGCTGGCTTTGGTGCCTTGGACATGAGCTAGGACCTTAACATTCTGCATGAAAGGAGGACTAGCAGCCGATTTGCATGGGAGAATATGAAAAGTGTTCATATGTAGTAAAAACCCGAGAAATCCGTCCGTTTTCGTCATTTGTTATCGTATCGTCTTAAAGCCAGATCGTCACATTAGCCGCTCTTCACTCTGAAACGGTTGTACTTATCGATTGCAAAGCTATGTCGCGTGCTGCGGTATGCGGAGACACTAAAAGCACCATAGTAGAACACAGATGAAGCTTCTAAGTTGATGTAATAGCCAGTAAGAAGTAGTACAATTTAAGTTTTAGGTATCGATTATTGACATTTAGCTAGCTTTGGTGCCTTGGACATGAGCTAGGACCTTATGATTCTGCATGAAAGGAGGACTAGCAGCCGAGTTGCACGGGAGAATGTGAAAAGTGTTCATATGTAGTACAAACCTGAGAAATCCGTCCGTTTTCGTCATTTGTTATCGAATCGACTTAAAGCCAGATCGTCACAATGGCAGCTCTTCTCTCTGAAACGGTTGTACTTATCTTCTGCAAAACTATGTCGCGTGCTGCGGTATGCGGAGAAACTAAAAGCACCGTAGTAGAACACAGATGAAGCTTCTAAGTTGATGTAATAGCCAGGAAGAAGTAGTACAATTCAAGTTTTAGGTATTGATTATTGACTTTTTAGCTGGCTTTGTTGCCTTGGACATGAGCTAGGACCTTAAGATTCTGCATGAAAGGAGGCCTAGCAGCCGAGTTGCAAGGGAGAATGTGAAAAGTGTTCATATGTAGTAAAAACCTGAGAAATCGGTCCGTTTTCGTCATTTGTTATCGAATCGACTTAAAGCCAGATCGTCACATTAGCCGTTCTTCTCTCTGAAACGCTTGTACTTATCGTCTGCAAAGCTATGTCGCTTGCTGCGGTATGCGGAAACACTAAAATCACCATAGTAGAACACAGATGAAGCTTCTAAGTTGATGTAATAGCCAGTAAGAAGTAGTACAATTCAAGTTTTAGGTATCGATTATTGACTTTATAGCTGGCTTTGGTGCCTTGGACATGAGCTAGGACCTTAAGATTCTGCATGAAAGGAGGACTAGCAGCCGAGTTGCAGGGGAGAATGTAAAAAGTGTTCATATGAAGTAAAAACCTGAGAAATCCGTCCGTTTTCGTCATTTGTTATCGAATCGACTTAAAGCCAGATCGTTCCATTGGCCGCTCTGCTCTCGGAAACGGTTGTACTTATCGTCAGCAAAGCTATGTCGCTTGTTGCTGTAGGCGGAAACAGAAAAGGACCATAGTAGAACACAGATGAAGCTTCTAAGTTGATGTAATAGCCAATAAAAAGTAGTACAATTAAAGTTTTAGGTATCGGTTATTGACTTTTTACCCTTCTTTGGTGCCTTGGACACGAGCTAGGAACTTAAGATTTTGCATGAGGGAGGACTAGCAGCCGAGTTGCACGGGAGAATGTGAAAAGTGTTCATATGTAGTAAAAACCTGAGAAATCCGCCCGTATTCGTCATTTTCTTATCGAATCGACTTAAAGCCAGATCGTCACATTGGCCGCTCTTCTCTCTGAAACGGTTGTACTTATCGTCTACAAAGCTATGTCGCGTGCTGCGATATGCGGAGACATTGAAAGCACCATAGTAGAAGACAAATGATGCGTCTAAGTTGATGTAATAGCCAGTAAGAAGTAGTCCAATTCAAGATTTAGGTATCGATTATTGACTTTTTAGCTGGCTTTGGTGCCTTGGACATGAGCTAGGACCTTATGATTCTGCATGAAACGAGGACTAGCGGCCGCGTTGCACGGGAGTATGTGAAAAGTGTTCATATGTAGTAAAAACCTGAGAAATCCGTCCATTTTCGTCATTTGTTATCGAATCGACTTAAAGCCAGATCGTCACATTGGCCGCTCTTCTCTCTGAAACGGTTGTACTTATCGTCTGCAAAACTATGTCGCGTGCTGCGGAATGCGGAGAAACTAAAAGCACCGTAGTAGAACACAGAAGAAGCTTCTAAGTTGATGTAATAGCCAGGAAGAAGTAGTACAATTCAAGTTTTAGGTATTGATTATTGACTTTTTAGCTGGCTTTGGTGCCTTGGACATGAGCTAGGACCTTAAGATTCTGCATGAAAGGAGGACTGGCAGCCGAGTTGCAAGGGAGAATGTGAAAAGTGTTCATATGTAGTAAAAACCTGAGAAATCGGTCGGTTTTCGTCATTTGTTATCGAATCGACTTAAAGCCAGATCGTCACATTGGCCGCTCTTCTCTCTGAAACGCTTGAACTTATCGTCTGCAAAGCTATGTCGCGTCCTGCGGTATGCGGAGACACTAAAATCACCATAGTAGAACACAGATGAAGCTTCTAAGTTGATGTAATAGCCAGTAAGAAGTAGTACAATTCAAGTTTTAGGTATCGATTATTGACTTTTTAGCTGGCTTTGGTGCCTTGGACATGAGCTAGGACCTTAAGATTGTGCATGAAAGGTGGACTAGCAGCCGAGTTGCAGGGGAGAATGTAAAAAGTGTTCATATGAAGTTAAAACCTGAGAAATCCGTCCGTTTTCGTCATTTGTTATGGAATCGACTTAAAGCCAGATCGTCACATTGGCCGCTCTGCTCTCGGAAACGGTTGTACTTATCGTCTGCAAAGCTATGTCGCTTGTTGCTGTAGGCGGAAACAGAAAAGCACCATAGTAGAACACAGATGAAGCTTCTAAGTTGATGTAATAGCCAGTAAGAAGTAGTACAATTCTAGTTTTAGGTATCGATTATTGACTTTTTAGCTGGCTTTGGTGCCTAGGACATGAGCTAGTATCTTAAGATTCTGCATGAAAGGAGGACTAGCAGTCGAGTTGCACGGGAGAATGTGAAAAGTGTTCATAAGTATTAAAAACCTTAGAGATCCGTTCGACATCGTCATTTGTTAACGAATCGACTTAAAGCCAGATCGTCACATTGGCCGCTCTTCTCTCTGAAACGGTTGTACTTATCGTCTGCAAAGCTATGTCGCGTGCTGCGGTATGCGGAGACACTAAAAGCACCATAGTAGAACACAGATGAAGCTTCCAAGTTGATGTAATAGCCAGTAAGAAGTAGTACAATTCAAGTTTTACGTATCGATTATTGCCTTTTTAGCTGGCTTTGGTGCCTTGGACATGAGCTAGTACCTTAAGATTCTGCATGAAAGGAGGACTAGCAGCCGAGTTGCACGGGAGAATGTGAAAAGTGTTCATATGTAGTAAAAACCTTAGATATCCATCCGTTTTTGTCATTTCTTATCGAATCGACTTAAAGCCAGATCGTCACATTGGCCGCTCTTCTCTCTGAAGCGGTTGTACTTATCGTCTGCAAAGCTATGTCGCGTGCTGCGGTATGTGGAGACACTAAAAGCACTATAGTAGAACACAGATGAAGCTTCTAAGTTGATGTAATAGCCAGTAAGAAGTAGTACAATTCAAGTTTTAGGTATCAATTATTGACTTTTTAGCTGGCTTTGGTGCCTTCGACATGAGCTAGGACCTTAAGATTCTGCATGTAAGGAGGACTAGCAGCCGAGTTGCACGGGAGAATGTGAAAAATGTTCATATGCAGTAAAAACCTGAGACATCCGTCCGTTTTCGTCATTTGTTATCGAATCGTCTTAAAGCCAGATAGTCACATTGGCCGCTCTTATCTCCGAAACGCTTGTACTTATCGTCTGCAAAGCTATGTCGCGTGCTGCGGTATGCGGAGACACTAAAATCACCATAGTAGAACACAGACCAAGCTTCTAAGTTGATGTAATAGCCAGTAAGAAGTAGTACAATTCAAGTTTTAGGTATCGATTATTGACTTTTTAGCTGGCTTTGGTGCCTTGGACATGAGTGAGGTCCTTAAGATTCTGCATGAAAGGAGGAGTATCAGCCGAGTTGCAGGGGAAAATGTGAAAAGTGTTCATATGTAGTAAAAACCTGAGAAATCTGTCCGTTTTCGTCATTTGTTATCGAATCGACTTAAAGCCAGATCGTCACATTGGCCGCTCTGCTCTCGGAAACGGTTGTACTTATCGTCTGCAAAGCTATGTCGCGTGTTGCCGTAGGCGGAAACAGGAAAAGCACCATAGTAGAACACAGATGAAGCTTCTAAGTTGATGTAATAGCGAGTAAGAAGTAGTCCAATTCAAGTTTTAGGTATCGATTATTGACTTTTTAGCTGGCTTTGGTGCCTTGGACATGAGCTAGGACCTTAAGATTCTGCATGAAAGGAGGACTAGCAGCCGAATAGCACGGGAGAATGTGAAAAGTGTTCATATGTAGTAAAAACCTGAGAAATTCGTCCGTTTTCGTCATTTGTTATCGAATCGACTTAAAGCCAGATCGTCACATTGGCCGCTCTTCTCTCTGAAACGGTTGTACTTATAGTCTACAAAGCTATGTCGCGTGCTGCGGTATGCGGAGTCACTAAAATCACCATAGTAGAACACAGATGGAGCTACTAAGTTGATGTAATAGCCAGTAAGAAGTAGTTCAATTCAAGTTTTAGGTATCGATTATTGACTTTTTAGCTAGCTTTGGTGCCTTGGACATAAGCTAGGACCTTAAGATTCTGCATGAAAGGAGGACTAGCAGCCGAGTAGCACGGGAGAATGTGAAAAGTGTTCATATGTAGTAAAAAACTGGGAAATTCGTCCGTTTTCGTCATTTGTTATCCAATCGACTTAAAGCCACATCGTCTTATTGGCCGCTCTTCTCTCTGAAACGCGTGTACTTATCGCCTGCAAAGCTATGTCGCATGCTGCGGTATGCTGAGACACTACAGGCAGCATAGTAGAACACAGATGAAGCTTCTAAGTTGATGTAATAGCCAGTAAGAATTAGTACAATTCAAGTTTTAGGTATCGATTATTGACTTTTTAGCTAGCTTTGGTGCCTTGGACATGAGCTAGGACTTAAGATTCTGCATGAAAGGAGGACTAGCAGCCGAGTAGCACGGGAGAATGTGAAAAGTGATCATATGTAGTAAAAACCTGAGTAATCCGTCCGTTTTCGTCATTTGTTATCGAATCGACTTAAAGCCAGATCATCACATTGGCCGCTCTGCTCTCGGAAACGGTTGCACTTATCGTCTGCAAAGCAATGTCGCGTTTTGCCGTAGGCGGAAACAGAAAAGCACCATAGTAGAACACAGATGAAGCTTCTAAGTTGATGTAATAGCCAGTAAGGAGTAGACCAATTGGAGATTTAGGTATCGATTATTGACTTTTTAGCTGGCTTTGGTGCCTTGGACATGAGCTAGGACTTTAAGATTCTGCATAAAAGGAGTTCTAGCAGCCCAGTTGCACGGGAGAATGTGAAAAGTGTTCATATGTATTAAAAACCTGAGACATCCGTCCGTTTTCGTCATTTGTGATCGAATCGACTTAAAGCCAGATCGTCACATTGGCCGCTCTTCTCTCTGAAACGGCTGTACTTATCGTCTGCAAAGCTATGTCGCGTGCTGCGGTATGCGGAGACACTAAAAGCACCATAGTAGAACACAGATGGAGCTTCTAAGTCGATGTAATAGCCAGTAAGAAGTAGTACAATTCAAGTTTTAGGTCTCGATTATTGACTTTTTAGCTGGCTTTGGTGCCTTGGACATGAGCTAGTACCTTAAAATTCTGCATGAAAGGAGGACTAGCATCCGAGTTGCACGGGAGAATGTGAAAAGTGTTCATATGTAGTGAAAACCTTAGAAATCCATCCGTTTTCGTCATTTGTTATCGAATCGACTTAAAGCCAGATCGTCACATTGGCCGCTCTTCTCTCTGAAACGGTTGTACTTATCGTCTGCAAAGCTATGTCGCGTGCTGCGGTATGTGGAGACACTAAAATTACCATAGTAGAACACAGATGAAGCATCTAAGTTGATGTAATAGCCAGGAAGAAGTAGTACAATTCAAGTTTTAGGTATCGATTATTGACTTTTTAGCTGGCTTTGGTGCCTTGGACATGAGCTAGGACCTTAAGATTCTGCATGTAAGGAGGACTAGCAGCCGAGTTGCACGGGAGAATGTGAAAAGTGTTCATATGTAAAAAAATACCTGAGAAATCCATCCGTTTTCGTCATTTGTTATCGATCGACTTAAAGCCAGATCGTCACATTGGTCGCTCTTCTCTCTGAAACGGTTGTTCTTATCGTCTGCAAAGCTATGTCGCATGCTGCGGTATGCTGAGACACTACAAGCAGCATAGTAGAACACAGATGAAGCTTCTAAGTTGATGTAATAGCCAGGAAGAAGTAGTCCAATTCAAGTTTTAGGTATCGATTATTGACTTTTTAGCTGGCTTTGGTGCCTTGGACATGAGCTAGGACCTTAAGATTCTGCATGAAAGGAGGACTAGCAGCCGAGTTGCAGGGGAAAATGTGAAAAGTGTTCATATGTAGTAAAAACCTGAGAAATCCGTCCGTTTTCGTCATTTGTTATCGAATCGACTTAATGCCAGATCGTCACATTGGCCGCTCTGCTCTCGGAAACGGTTGTACTTATCGTCTGCAAAGCTATGTCGCGTGTTGCCATAGGCGGAAACAGGAAAAGCACCATAGTAGAACACAGATGAAGCTTCTAAGTTGATGTAATAGCCAGTAAGAAGTAGTACAATTAAAGTTTTAGGTATCGGTTAATGACATTTACCCTTCTTTGGTGCCTTGGACACGAGCTAGGAAATTAAGATTTTGCATGAAGGAGGACTATCAGCCGAGTTGCACGGGAGAATGTGAAAAGTGTTCATATGTAGTAAAAACCTGAGAAATCCGTCCGTTTTCGTCATTTGTTATCGAATCGACTTAAAGCCAGATCGTCACATTGGCCGCTCTTCTCTCTGAAACGGTTGTACTTATCGTCTGTAAAACTATGTCGCGTGCTGCGGTATGCGGAGAAACTAAAAGCACCGTAGCAGAACACAGATGAAGCTTCTAAGTCGATGTAATAGCCAGGAAGAAGTAGTACAATTCAAGTTTTAGGTATCGATTATTGACATTTTAGCTGGCTTTGGTGCCTTGGACATGAGATAGGACCTTAACATTCCGCATGAAAGGATTACTACCAGCCGAGTTGCACGGGAGAATGTGAAAAGTGTTCATATGTAGTAAAAACCTTTGAAATCCGTCCGTTTTCGTCATTTGTTATCGAATCGACTTAAAGCCAGATCGTCACATTGGCCGCTCTTCTCTCTGAAACGGTTGTACTTATCGTCTGCAAAGCTATGTCGCGTGCTGCGGTATGCGGAGACTCTAAAAGCACCATAGTAGAACACAGATGAAGCTTCTAAGTTGATGTAATAGCGAGTAAGAAGTAGTCCAATTCAAGTTTTAGGTATCGATTATTGACTTTTTAGCTGGCTTTGGTGCCTTGGACATGAGCTAGGACCTTAAGATTCTGCATGAAAGGAGGACTAGCAGCCGAGTAGCACGGGAGAATGTGAAAAGTGTTCATATGTAGTAAAAACCTGGGAAATTCGTCCGTTTTCGTCATTTGTTATCGAATCGACTTAAAGCCACATCGTGTTATTGGCCGCTCTTCTCTCTGAAACGCTTGTACTTATCGTCTGCAAAGCTATGTCGCATGCTGCGGTATGCTGAGACACTACAAGCAGCATAGTAGAACACAGATGAAGCTTCTAAGATGATGTAATAGCCAGTAAGAAGTAGTACAATTCAAGTTTTAGGTATCGATTATTGACTTTTTAGCTAGCTTTGGTGCCTTGGACATGAGCTAGGACCTTAAGATTCTGCATGCAAGGAGGACTAGCAGCCGAGTAGCACGGGAGAATGTGAAAAGTGATCATATATAGTAAAAACCTGAGAAATTCGTCCGTTTTCGTCATTTGTTATCGAATCGACTTTAAGCCAGATCGTCACATTGGCCGCTCTTCTCTCTGAAACACTTGTACTTATCGTCTGCAAAGCTATGTCGCATGCTGCGGTATGCTGAGACACTACAAGCAGCATAGTAAAACACAGATGAAGCTTCTAAGTTGATGTAATAGCCAGTAAGAAGTAGTACAATTCAAGTTTTAAGTATCGATTATTGACTTTTTAGCTGGCTTTGGTGCCTTGGACATGAGCTAGGACCTTAAGATTCTGCATGAAAGGAGGACTAGCAGCCGAGTTGCAGGGGAGAATGTAAAAAGTGTTCATATGAAGTAAAAACCTGAGAAATCCGTCCGTTTTCGTCATTTGTTATCGAATCGACTTAAAGCCAGATCGTCACATTGGCCGCTCTTCTCTCTGAAACGGTTGTACTTATCGTCTGCAAAGCTATGTCGCGTGCTGCGGTATGCGGAGACACTAAACGCACCATAGTAGAACACAGATGAAGCTTCTAAGTTGATGTAATAGCCAGTAAGAAGTAGTACAATTCAAGTTTTAGGTATCCATTATTGACTTTTTAGCTGGCTTTGGTAACTTGGACATGAGCAAAGACCTTAAGATTCTGCATGAAAGGAGGACTAGCAGCCGAGTTGCACGGGAGAATGTGAAAAGTGTTCATATGTAGTAAAAACCTGAGAAATCCGTACGTTTTCGACATTTGTTATCGAATCGACTTAAAGCCAGATCGTCACATTGGCCGCTTTTCTCTCTGAAAAAGTTGTACTTATCGTCCGCAAAGCTATGTCGCGTGTTGCCGTAGGCGGAAACAGGAAAAGCACCATAGTAGAACACAGATGAAGCTTCTAAGTTGATGTAATAGCGAGTAAGAAGTAGTCCAATTCAAGTTTTAGCTATCGATTATTGACTTTTTAGCTGGCTTTGGTGCCTTGGACATGAGCTAGGACCTTAAGATTCTGCATGAAAGGAGGACTAGCAGCCGAGTAGCACGGGAGAATGTGAAAAGTTTATCATATATAGTAAAAACCTGAGAAATTCGTCCGTTTTCGTCATTTGTTATCGAATCGACTTAAAGCCAGATCGTCACATTGGCCGCTCTTCTCTCTGAAACACTTGTACTTATCGTCTGCAAAGCTATGTCGCATGCTGCGGTATGCTGAGACACTACAAGCAGCATAGTAGAACACAGATGAAGCTTCTAAGTTGATGTAATAGCCAGTAAGAAGTAGTACAATTCAAGTTTTAGGTATCGATTATTGACTTTTTAGCTAGCTTTGGTGCCTTGGTCATGAGCTAGGACCTTAAGATTCTGCATGCAAGGAGGACTAGCAGCCGAGTAGCACGGGAGAATGTGAAAAGTGATCATATATAGTAAAAACCTGAGAAATTCGTCCGTTTTCGTCATTTGTTATCGAATCGACTTAAAGCCAGATCGTCACATTGGCCGCTCTTCTCTCTGAAACACTTGTACTTATCGTCTGCAAAGCTATGTCGCATGCTGCGGTATGCTGAGACACTACAAGCAGCATAGTAAAACACAGATGAAGCTTCTAAGTTGATGTAATAGCCAGTAAGAGGTAGTACAATTCAAGTTTTAGGTATCGATTATTGACTTTTTAGCTGGCTTTGGTGCCTTGGACATGAGCTAGGACCTTAAGATTCTGCATGAAAGGAGGACTAGCAGCCGAGTTGCAGGGGAAAATGTAAAAAGTGTTCATATGAAGTAAAAACCTGAGAAATCCGTCCGTTTTCGTCATTTGTTATCGAATCGACTTAAAGCCAGATCGTCACATTGGCCGCTCTTCTCTCTGAAACGGTTGTACTTATCGTCTGCAAAGCTATGTCGCGTGCTGCGGTATGCGGAGACACTAAAAGCACCATAGTAGAACACAGATGAAGCTTCTAAGTTGATGTAATAGCCAGTAAGAAGTAGTACAATTCAAGTTTTAGGTATCCATTATTGACTTTTTAGCTGGCTTTGGTACCTTGGACATGAGCTAGGACCTTAAGATTCTGCATGAAAGGAGGACTAGCAGCCGAGTTGCACGGGAGAATGTGAAATGTGTTCATATGTAGTAAAAACCTGAGAAATCCGTACGTTTTCGTCATTTGTTATCGAATCGACTTAAAGCCACATCGTCTTATTGGCCGCTCTTCTCTCTGAAACGCTTGTACTTATCGTCTGCAAAGCTATGTCGCATGCTGCGGTATGCTGAGACACTACAAGCAGCATAGTAGAACACAGATGAAGCTTCTAAGTTGATGTAATAGCCAGTAAGAAGTAGTACAATTCAAGTTTTAGGTATCGATTATTGACTTTTTAGCTAGCTTTGGTGCCTTGGACATGAGCTAGGACCTTAAGATTCTGCATGCAAGGAGGACTAGCAGCCGAGTTGCACGGGAGAATGTGAAAAGTGATCATATATAGTAAAAACCTGAGAAATTCGTCCGTTTTCGTCATTTGTTATTGAATCGACTTAAAGCCAGATCGTCACATTGGCCGCTCTTCTCTCTGAAACACTTGTACTTATCGTCTGCAAAGCTATGTCGCATGCTGCGGTATGCTGAGACACTACAAGCAGCATAGTAAAACACAGATGAAGCTTCTAAGTTGATGTAATAGCCAGTAAGAAGTAGTACAATTCAAGTTTTAGGTATCGATTATTGACTTTTTAGCTGGCTTTGGTGCCTTGGACATGAGGTAGGACCTTAAGATTCTGCATGAAAGGAGGACTAGCAGCCGAGTTGCAGGGGAGAATGTAAAAAGTGTTCATATGAAGTAAAAACCTGAGAAATCCGTACGTTTTCGTCATTTGTTATCGAATCGACTTAAAGCCAGATCGTCACATTGGCCGCTCTTCTCTCTGAAAAAGTTGTACTTATCGTCTGCAAAGCTATGTCGCATGCTGCGGTATGCTGAGACACTACAAGCAGCATAGTAGAACACAGATGAAGCTTCTAAGTTGATGTAATAGCCAGTAAGAAGTAGTACAATTCAAGTTTTAGGTATCGATTATTGACTTTTTAGCTAGCTTTGGTGCCTTGGACATGAGCTAGGACCTTAAGATTCTGCATGCAAGGAGGACTAGCAGCCGAGTAGCACGGGAGAATGTGAAAAGTGATCATATATAGTAAAAACCTGAGAAATTCGTCCGTTTTCGTCATTTGTTATCGAATCGACTTAAAGCCAGATCGTCACATTGGCCGCTCTTCTCTCTGAAACACTTGTACTTATCGTCTGCAAAGCTATGTCGCATGCTGCGGTATGCTGAGACACTACAAGCAGCATAGTAAAACACAGATGAAGCTTCTAAGTTGATGTAATAGCCAGTAAGAAGTAGTACAATTCAAGTTTTAGGTATCGATTATTGACTTTTTAGCTGGCTTTGGTGCCTTGGACATGAGCTAGGACCTTAAGATTCTGCATGAAAGGAGGACTAGCAGCCGAGTTGCAGGGGAGAATGTAAAAAATGTTCATATGAAGTAAAAACCTGAGAAATCCGTCCGTTTTCGTCATTTGTTATCGAATCGACTTAAAGCCAGATCGTCACATTGGCCGCTCTTCTCTCTGAAACGGTTGTACTTATCGTCTGCAAAGCTATGTCGCGTGCTGCGGTATGCTGAGACACTAAAAGCACCATAGTAGAACACAGATGAAGCTTCTAAGTTGATGTAATAGCCAGTAAGAAGTAGTACAATTCAAGTTTTAGGTATCCATTATTGACTTTTTAGCTGGCTTTGGTACCTTGGACATGAGCTAGGACCTTAAGATTCTGCATGAAAGGAGGACTAGCAGCCGAGTTGCACGGGAGAATGTGAAAAGTGTTCATATGTAGTAAAAACCTGAGAAATCCGTACGTTTTCGTCATTTGTTATCGAATCGACTTAAAGCCAGATCGTCACATTGGCCGCTCTTCTCTCTGAAAAAGTTGTACTTATCGTCTGCAAAGCTATGTCGTGTGTTGCCGTAGGCGGAAACAGGAAAAGCACCATAGTAGAACACAGATGAAGCTTCTAAGTTGATGTAATAGCGAGTAAGAAGTAGTCCAATTCAAGTTTTAGGTATCGATTATTGACTTTTTAGCTGGCTTTGGTGCCTTGGACATGAGCTAGGACCTTAAGATTCTGCATGCAAGGAGGACTAGCAGCCGAGTAGCACGGGAGAATGTGAAAAGTGATCATATATAGTAAAAACCTGAGAAATTCGTCCGTTTTCGTCATTTGTTATCGAATCGACTTAAAGCCAGATCGTCACATTGGCCGCTCTTCTCTCTGAAACACTTGTACTTATCGTCTGCAAAGCTATGTCGCATGCTGCGGTATGCTGAGACACTACAAGCAGCATAGTAGAACACAGATGAAGCTTCTAAGTTGATGTAATAGCCAGTAAGAAGTAGTACAATTCAAGTTTTAGGTATCGATTATTGACTTTTTAGCTAGCTTTGGTGCCTTGGTCATGAGCTAGGACCTTAAGATTCTGCATGCAAGGAGGACTAGCAGCCGAGTAGCACGGGAGAATGTGAAAAGTGATCATATATAGTAAAAACCTGAGAAATTCGTCCGTTTTCGTCATTTGTTATCGAATCGACTTAAAGCCAGATCGTCACATTGGCCGCTCTTCTCTCTGAAACACTTGTACTTATCGTCTGCAAAGCTATGTCGCATGCTGCGGTATGCTGAGACACTACAAGCAGCATAGTAAAACACAGATGAAGCTTCTAAGTTGATGTAATAGCCAGTAAGAGGTAGTACAATTCAAGTTTTAGGTATCGATTATTGACTTTTTAGCTGGCTTTGGTGCCTTGGACATGAGCTAGGACCTTAAGATTCTGCATGAAAGGAGGACTAGCAGCCGAGTTGCAGGGGAAAATGTAAAAAGTGTTCATATGAAGTAAAAACCTGAGAAATCCGTCCGTTTTCGTCATTTGTTATCGAATCGACTTAAAGCCAGATCGTCATATTGGCCGCTCTTCTCTCTGAAACGGTTGTACTTATCGTCTGCAAAGCTATGTCGCGTGCTGCGGTATGCGGAGACACTAAAAGCACCATAGTAGAACACAGATGAAGCTTCTAAGTTGATGTAATAGCCAGTAAGAAGTAGTACAATTCAAGTTTTAGGTATCCATTATTGACTTTTTAGCTGGCTTTGGTACCTTGGACATGAGCTAGGACCTTAAGATTCTGCATGAAAGGAGGACTAGCAGCCGAGTTGCACGGGAGAATGTGAAATGTGTTCATATGTAGTAAAAACCTGAGAAATCCGTACGTTTTCGTCATTTGTTATCGAATCGACTTAAAGCCACATCGTCTTATTGGCCGCTCTTCTCTCTGAAACGCTTGTACTTATCGTCTGCAAAGCTATGTCGCATGCTGCGGTATGCTGAGACACTACAAGCAGCATAGTAGAACACAGATGAAGCTTCTAAGTTGATGTAATAGCCAGTAAGAAGTAGTACAATTCAAGTTTTAGGTATCGATTATTGACTTTTTAGCTAGCTTTGGTGCCTTGGACATGAGCTAGGACCTTAAGATTCTGCATGCAAGGAGGACTAGCAGCCGAGTTGCACGGGAGAATGTGAAAAGTGATCATATATAGTAAAAACCTGAGAAATTCGTCCGTTTTCGTCATTTGTTATTGAATCGACTTAAAGCCAGATCGTCACATTGGCCGCTCTTCTCTCTGAAACACTTGTACTTATCGTCTGCAAAGCTATGTCGCATGCTGCGGTATGCTGAGACACTACAAGCAGCATAGTAAAACACAGATGAAGCTTCTAAGTTGATGTAATAGCCAGTAAGAAGTAGTACAATTCAAGTTTTAGGTATCGATTATTGACTTTTTAGCTGGCTTTGGTGCCTTGGACATGAGCTAGGACCTTAAGATTCTGCATGAAAGGAGGACTAGCAGCCGAGTTGCAGGGGAGAATGTAAAAAGTGTTCATATGAAGTAAAAACCTGAGAAATCCGTACGTTTTCGTCATTTGTTATCGAATCGACTTAAAGCCAGATCGTCACATTGGCCGCTCTTCTCTCTGAAAAAGTTGTACTTATCGTCTGCAAAGCTATGTCGCATGCTGCGGTATGCTGAGACACTACAAGCAGCATAGTAGAACACAGATGAAGCTTCTAAGTTGATGTAATAGCCAGTAAGAAGTAGTACAATTCAAGTTTTAGGTATCGATTATTGACTTTTTAGCTAGCTTTGGTGCCTTGGACATGAGCTAGGACCTTAAGATTCTGCATGCAAGGAGGACTAGCAGCCGAGTAGCACGGGAGAATGTGAAAAGTGATCATATATAGTAAAAACCTGAGAAATTCGTCCGTTTTCGTCATTTGTTATCGAATCGACTTAAAGCCAGATCGTCACATTGGCCGCTCTTCTCTCTGAAACACTTGTACTTATCGTCTGCAAAGCTATGTCGCATGCTGCGGTATGCTGAGACACTACAAGCAGCATAGTAAAACACAGATGAAGCTTCTAAGTTGATGTAATAGCCAGTAAGAAGTAGTACAATTCAAGTTTTAGGTATCGATTATTGACTTTTTAGCTGGCTTTGGTGCCTTGGACATGAGCTAGGACCTTAAGATTCTGCATGAAAGGAGGACTAGCAGCCGAGTTGCAGGGGAGAATGTAAAAAATGTTCATATGAAGTAAAAACCTGAGAAATCCGTCCGTTTTCGTCATTTGTTATCGAATCGACTTAAAGCCAGATCGTCACATTGGCCGCTCTTCTCTCTGAAACGGTTGTACTTATCGTCTGCAAAGCTATGTCGCGTGCTGCGGTATGCTGAGACACTAAAAGCACCATAGTAGAACACAGATGAAGCTTCTAAGTTGATGTAATAGCCAGTAAGAAGTAGTACAATTCAAGTTTTAGGTATCCATTATTGACTTTTTAGCTGGCTTTGGTACCTTGGACATGAGCTAGGACCTTAAGATTCTGCATGAAAGGAGGACTAGCAGCCGAGTTGCACGGGAGAATGTGAAAAGTGTTCATATGTAGTAAAAACCTGAGAAATCCGTACGTTTTCGTCATTTGTTATCGAATCGACTTAAAGCCAGATCGTCACATTGGCCGCTCTTCTCTCTGAAAAAGTTGTACTTATCGTCTGCAAAGCTATGTCGTGTGTTGCCGTAGGCGGAAACAGGAAAAGCACCATAGTAGAACACAGATGAAGCTTCTAAGTTGATGTAATAGCGAGTAAGAAGTAGTCCAATTCAAGTTTTAGGTATCGATTATTGACTTTTTAGCTGGCTTTGGTGCCTTGGACATGAGCTAGGACCTTAAGATTCTGCATGAAAGGAGGACTAGCAGCCGAGTAGCACGGGAGAATGTGAAAAGTGTTCATATGTAGTAAAAACCTGGGAAATTCGTCCGTTTTCGTCATTTGTTATCGAATCGACTTAAAGCCACATCGTCTTATTGGCCGCTCTTCTCTCTGAAACGCTTGTACTTATCGTCTGCAAAGCTATGTCGCATGCTGCGGTATGCTGAGACACTACAAGCAGCATAGTAGAACACAGATGAAGCTTCTAAGTTGATGTAATAGCGAGTAAGAAGTAGTACAATTCAAGTTTTAGGTATCGATTATTGACTTTTTAGCTAGCTTTGGTGCCTTGGACATGAGCTAGGACCTTAAGATTCTGCATGCAAGGAGGACTAGCAGCCGTGTAGCACGGGAGAATGTGAAAAGTGATCATATATAGTAAAAACCTGAGAAATTCGTCCGTTTCCGTCATTTGTTTTCGAATCGACTTAAAGCCAGATCGTCACATTGGCCGCTCTTCTCTCTGAAACACTTGTACTTATCGTCTGCAAAGCTATGTCGCATGCTGCAGTATGCTGAGACACTACAAGCAGCATAGTAAAACACAGATGAAGCTCCTAAGTTGATGTAATAGCCAGTAAGAAGTAATACAATTCAAGTATTAGGTATCGATTATTGACTTTTTAGCTGGCTTTGGTGCCTTGGACATGAGCTAGGACCTTAAGATTCTGCATGAAAGGAGGACTAGCAGCCGAGTTGCAGGGGAGAATGTAAAAAGTGTTCATATGAAGTAAAAACCTGAGAAATCCGTCCGTTTTCGTCATTTGTTAACGAATCGACTTAAAGCCAGATCGTCACATTGGCCGCTCTGCTCTCGGAAACGGTTGTACTTATCGTCTGCAAAGCTATGTCGCGTGTTGCCGTAGGCGGAAACAGGAAAAGCACCATAGTAGAACACAGATGAAGCTTCTACGTTGATGTAATAGCGAGTAAGAAGTAGTCCAATTCAAGTTTTAGGTATCGATTATTGACTTTTTAGCTGGCTTTGGTGCCTTGGACATGAGCTAGGACCTTAAGATTCTGCATGAAAGGAGGACTAGAAGCCGAGTAGCACGGGAGACTGTGAAAAGTGTTCATATGTAGTAAAAACCTGAGAAATTCGTCCGTTTTCGTCATTTGTTATCGAATCGACTTAAAGCCAGATCGTCACATTGGCCGCTCTTCTCTCTGAAACGGTTGTACTTATCGTCTACAAAGCTATGTCGCGTGCTGCGGTATGCGGAGACACTAAAATCACCATAGTAGAACACAGATGGAGCTACTAAGTTGATGTAATAGCCAGTAAGAAGTAGTACAATTCAAGTTTTAGGTATCGATTATTGACTTTTTAGCTAGCTTTGGTGCCTTGGACATGAGCTATGACCTTAAGATTCTGCATGAAAGGAGGACTAGCAGCCGAGTAGCACGGGAGAATGTGAAAAGTGTTCATATGTAGTAAAAACCTGGGAAATTCGTCCGTTTTCGTCATTTGTTATCGAATCGACTTAAAGCCACATCGTCTTATTGGCCGCTCTTCTCTCTGAAACGGTTGTACTTATCGTCTGTAAAACTATGTCTCGTGCTGCGGTATGCGGAGAAACTAAAAGCACCGTAGCAGAACACAGATGAAGCTTCTAAGTTGATGTAATAGCCAGGAAGAAGTAGTACAATTCAAGTTTTAGGTATCGATTATTGACTTTTTAGCTGGCTTTGGTGCCTTGGACATGTGCTAGGACCTTAACATTCTGCATGAAAGGATTACTACCAGCCGAGTTGCACGGGAGAATGTGAAAAGTGTTCATATGTAGTAAAAACCTTAGAAATCCGTCCGTTTTCGTCATTTGTTATCGAATCGACTTAAAGCCAGATCGTCACATTGGCCGCTCTTCTCCCTGAAACGGTTGTACTTATCGTCTGCAAAGCTATGTCGCGTGCTGCGGTATGAGGAGACACTAAAAGCACCATAGTAGAACACAGATGAAGCTTCTAAGTTGATGTAATAGCCAGTAAGAAGTAGTACAATTCAAGTTTTAGGTACCCATTATTGACTTTTTAGCTGGCTTTGGTACCTTGGACATGAGCTAAGACCTTAAGATTCTGAATGAAAGGAGGACTAGCAGCCGAGTTGCATGGGAGAATGTGAAAAGTTTTCATATGTAGTAAAAACCTGAGAAATCCGTACGTTTTCGTCATTTGTTATCGAATCGACTTAAAGCCAGATCGTCACATTGGCCGCTCTTCTCTCTGAAAAAGTTGTACTTATCGTCTGCAAAGCTATGTCGCGTGCTGCGGTATGCAGAGACACTAAAATCACCATAAAAGAACACAGATGGAGCTACTAAGTTGATGTAATAGCCAGTAAGAAGTAGTACAATTCAAGTTTTAGGTATCGAGTATTGACTTTTTAGCTAGCTTTGGTGCCTCGGACATGTGCTATGACCTTAAGATTCTGCATGAAAGGAGGACTAGCAGCCGAGTAGCACGGGAGAATGTGAAAAGTGTTCATATGTAGTAAAAACCTGAGAAATTCGTCCGTTTTCGTCATTTGTTATCGAATCGACTTAAAGCCAGATCGTCACATTGGCCGCTCTTCTCTCTGAAACACTTGTACTTATCGTCTGCAAAGCTATGTCGCATGCTGCGGTATGCTGAGACACTACAAGCAGCATAGTAGAACACAGATGAAGCTTCTAAGTTGATGTAATAGCCAGTAAGAAGTAGTACAATTCAAGTTTTAGGTATCGATTATTGACTTTTTAGCTAGCTTTGGTGCCTTGGTCATGAGCTAGGACCTTAAGATTCTGCATGCAAGGAGGACTAGCAGCCGAGTAGCACGGGAGAATGTGAAAAGTGATCATATATAGTAAAAACCTGAGAAATTCGTCCGTTTTCGTCATTTGTTATCGAATCGACTTAAAGCCAGATCGTCACATTGGCCGCTCTTCTCTCTGAAACACTTGTACTTATCGTCTGCAAAGCTATGTCGCATGCTGCGGTATGCTGAGACACTACAAGCAGCATAGTAAAACACAGATGAAGCTTCTAAGTTGATGTAATAGCCAGTAAGAGGTAGTACAATTCAAGTTTTAGGTATCGATTATTGACTTTTTAGCTGGCTTTGGTGCCTTGGACATGAGCTAGGACCTTAAGATTCTGCATGAAAGGAGGACTAGCAGCCGAGTTGCAGGGGAAAATGTAAAAAGTGTTCATATGAAGTAAAAACCTGAGAAATCCGTCCGTTTTCGTCATTTGTTATCGAATCGACTTAAAGCCAGATCGTCACATTGGCCGCTCTTCTCTCTGAAACGGTTGTACTTATCGTCTGCAAAGCTATGTCGCGTGCTGCGGTATGCGGAGACACTAAAAGCACCATAGTAGAACACAGATGAAGCTTCTAAGTTGATGTAATAGCCAGTAAGAAGTAGTACAATTCAAGTTTTAGGTATCCATTATTGACTTTTTAGCTGGCTTTGGTACCTTGGACATGAGCTAGGACCTTAAGATTCTGCATGAAAGGAGGACTAGCAGCCGAGTTGCACGGGAGAATGTGAAATGTGTTCATATGTAGTAAAAACCTGAGAAATCCGTACGTTTTCGTCATTTGTTATCGAATCGACTTAAAGCCACATCGTCTTATTGGCCGCTCTTCTCTCTGAAACGCTTGTACTTATCGTCTGCAAAGCTATGTCGCATGCTGCGGTATGCTGAGACACTACAAGCAGCATAGTAGAACACAGATGAAGCTTCTAAGTTGATGTAATAGCCAGTAAGAAGTAGTACAATTCAAGTTTTAGGTATCGATTATTGACTTTTTAGCTAGCTTTGGTGCCTTGGACATGAGCTAGGACCTTAAGATTCTGCATGCAAGGAGGACTAGCAGCCGAGTTGCACGGGAGAATGTGAAAAGTGATCATATATAGTAAAAACCTGAGAAATTCGTCCGTTTTCGTCATTTGTTATTGAATCGACTTAAAGCCAGATCGTCACATTGGCCGCTCTTCTCTCTGAAACACTTGTACTTATCGTCTGCAAAGCTATGTCGCATGCTGCGGTATGCTGAGACACTACAAGCAGCATAGTAAAACACAGATGAAGCTTCTAAGTTGATGTAATAGCCAGTAAGAAGTAGTACAATTCAAGTTTTAGGTATCGATTATTGACTTTTTAGCTGGCTTTGGTGCCTTGGACATGAGCTAGGACCTTAAGATTCTGCATGAAAGGAGGACTAGCAGCCGAGTTGCAGGGGAGAATGTAAAAAGTGTTCATATGAAGTAAAAACCTGAGAAATCCGTACGTTTTCGTCATTTGTTATCGAATCGACTTAAAGCCAGATCGTCACATTGGCCGCTCTTCTCTCTGAAAAAGTTGTACTTATCGTCTGCAAAGCTATGTCGCATGCTGCGGTATGCTGAGACACTACAAGCAGCATAGTAGAACACAGATGAAGCTTCTAAGTTGATGTAATAGCCAGTAAGAAGTAGTACAATTCAAGTTTTAGGTATCGATTATTGACTTTTTAGCTAGCTTTGGTGCCTTGGACATGAGCTAGGACCTTAAGATTCTGCATGCAAGGAGGACTAGCAGCCGAGTAGCACGGGAGAATGTGAAAAGTGATCATATATAGTAAAAACCTGAGAAATTCGTCCGTTTTCGTCATTTGTTATCGAATCGACTTAAAGCCAGATCGTCACATTGGCCGCTCTTCTCTCTGAAACACTTGTACTTATCGTCTGCAAAGCTATGTCGCATGCTGCGGTATGCTGAGACACTACAAGCAGCATAGTAAAACACAGATGAAGCTTCTAAGTTGATGTAATAGCCAGTAAGAAGTAGTACAATTCAAGTTTTAGGTATCGATTTTTGACTTTTTAGCTGGCTTTGGTGCCTTGGACATGAGCTAGGACCTTAAGATTCTGCATGAAAGGAGGACTAGCAGCCGAGTTGCAGGGGAGAATGTAAAAAATGTTCATATGAAGTAAAAACCTGAGAAATCCGTCCGTTTTCGTCATTTGTTATCGAATCGACTTAAAGCCAGATCGTCACATTGGCCGCTCTTCTCTCTGAAACGGTTGTACTTATCGTCTGCAAAGCTATGTCGCGTGCTGCGGTATGCTGAGACACTACAAGCAGCATAGTAGAACACAGATGAAGCTTCTAAGTTGATGTAATAGCCAGTAAGAAGTAGTACAATTCAAGTTATAGGTATCCATTATTGACTTTTTAGCTGGCTTTGGTACCTTGGACATGAGCTAGGACCTTAAGATTCTGCATGAAAGGAGGACTAGCAGCCGAGTTGCACGGGAGAATGTGAAAAGTGTTCATATATAGTAAAAACCTGAGAAATTCGTCCGTTTCCGTCATTTGTTTTCGAATCGACTTAAAGCCAGATCGTCACATTGGCCGCTCTTCTCTCTGAAACACTTGTACTTATCGTCTGCAAAGCTATGTCGCATGCTGCAGTATGCTGAGACACTACAAGCAGCATAGTAAAACACAGATGAAGCTCCTAAGTTGATGTAATAGCCAGTAAGAAGTAGTACAATTCAAGTTTTAGGTATCGATTATTGACTTTTTAGCTGGCTTTGGTGCCTTGGACATGAGCTAGGACCTTAAGATTCTGCATGAAAGGAGGACTAGCAGCCGAGTTGCAGGGGAGAATGTAAAAAGTGTTCATATGAAGTAAAAACCTGAGAAATCCGTCCGTTTTCGTCATTTGTTAACGAATCGACTTAAAGCCAGATCGTCACATTGGCCGCTCTGCTCTCGGAAACGGTTGTACTTATCGTCTGCAAAGCTATGTCGCGTGTTGCCGTAGGCGGAAACAGGAAAAGCACCATAGTAGAACACAGATGAAGCTTCTACGTTGATGTAATAGCGAGTAAGAAGTAGTCCAATTCAAGTTTTAGGTATCGATTATTGACTTTTTAGCTGGCTTTGGTGCCTTGGACATGAGCTAGGACCTTAAGATTCTGCATGAAAGGAGGACTAGCAGCCGAGTAGCACGGGAGACTGTGAAAAGTGTTCATATGTAGTAAAAACCTGAGAAATTCGTCCGTTTTCGTCATTTGTTATCGAATCGACTTAAAGCCAGATCGTCACATTGGCCGCTCTTCTCTCTGAAACGGTTGTACTTATCGTCTACAAAGCTATGTCGCGTGCTGCGGTATGCGGAGACACTAAAATCACCATAGTAGAACACAGATGGAGCTACTAAGTTGATGTAATAGCCAGTAAGAAGTAGTACAATTCAAGTTTTAGGTATCGATTATTGACTTTTTAGCTAGCTTTGGTGCCTTGGACATGAGCTATGACCTTAAGATTCTGCATGAAAGGAGGACTAGCAGCCGAGTAGCACGGGAGAATGTGAAAAGTGTTCATATGTAGTAAAAACCTGGGAAATTCGTCCGTTTTCGTCATTTGTTATCGAATCGACTTAAAGCCACATCGTCTTATTGGCCGCTCTTCTCTCTGAAACGGTTGTACTTATCGTCTGTAAAACTATGTCTCGTGCTGCGGTATGCGGAGAAACTAAAAGCACCGTAGCAGAACACAGATGAAGCTTCTAAGTTGATGTAATAGCCAGGAAGAAGTAGTACAATTCAAGTTTTTGGTATCGATTATTGACTTTTTAGCTGGCTTTGGTGCCTTGGACATGTGCTAGGACCTTAACATTCTGCATGAAAGGATTACTACCAGCCGAGTTGCACGGGAGAATGTGAAAAGTGTTCATATGTAGTAAAAACCTTAGAAATCCGTCCGTTTTCGTCATTTGTTATCGAATCGACTTAAAGCCAGATCGTCACATTGGCCGCTCTTCTCCCTGAAACGGTTGTACTTATCGTCTGCAAAGCTATGTCGCGTGCTGCGGTATGCGGAGACACTAAAAGCACCATAGTAGAACACAGATGAAGCTTCTAAGTTGATGTAATAGCCAGTAAGAAGTAGTACAATTCAAGTTTTAGGTACCCATTATTGACTTTTTAGCTGGCTTTGGTACCTTGGACATGAGCTAAGACCTTAAGATTCTGAATGAAAGGAGGACTAGCAGCCGAGTTGCATGGGAGAATGTGAAAAGTTTTCATATGTAGTAAAAACCTGAGAAATCCGTACGTTTTCGTCATTTGTTATCGAATCGACTTAAAGCCAGATCGTCACATTGGCCGCTCTTCTCTCTGAAAAAGTTGTACTTATCGTCTGCAAAGCTATGTCGCGTGCTGCGGTATGCGGAGACACTAAAATCACCATAAAAGAACACAGATGGAGCTACTAAGTTGATGTAATAGCCAGTAAGAAGTAGTACAATTCAAGTTTTAGGTATCGAGTATTGACTTTTTAGCTAGCTTTGGTGCCTCGGACATGTGCTATGACCTTAAGATTCTGCATGAAAGGAGGACTAGCAGCCGAGTAGCACGGGAGAATGTGAAAAGTGTTCATATGTAGTAAAAACCTGGGAAATTCGTCCGTTTTCGTCATTTGTTATCGAATCGACTTAAAGCCACATCGTCTTATTGGCCGCCCTTCTCTCTGAAACGCGTGTACTTATCGTCTGCAAAGCTATGTCGCATGCTGCGGTATGCTGAGACACTACAGGCAGCATAGTAGAACACAGATGAAGCTTCTAAGTTGATGTAATAGCCAGTAAGAAGTAGACCAATTCAAGATTTAGGTATCGATTATTGACTTTTTAGCTGGCTTTGGTGCCTTGGACATGAGCTAGGACTTTAAGATTCTGCATAAAAGGAGGACTAGCAGCCCAGTTGCACGGGAGAATGTGAAAAGTGTTCATATGTATTAAAAACCTGAGACATCCGTCCGTTTTCGTCATTTGTGATCGAATCGACTTAAAGCCAGATCGTCACATTGGCCGCTCTTCACTCTGAAACGGCTGTACTTATCGTCTGCAAAGCTATGTCGCGTGCTGCGGTATGCGGAGACACTAAAAGCACCGTAGTAGAACACAGATGGAGCTTCTAAGTCGATGTAATAGCCAGTAAGAAGTAGTACAATTCAAGTTTTAGGTATCGATTATTGACTTTTTAGCTGGCTTTGAGCCTTGGACATGAGCTAGTACCTTAAAATTCTGCATGAAAGGAGGACTAGCATCCGAGTTGCACGGGAGAATGTGAAAAGTGTTCATATGTAGTAAAAACCTTAGAAATCCATCCGTTTTCGCATTTGTTATCGAATCGACTTAAAGCCAGATCGTCACATTGGCCGCTCTTCTCTCTGAAACGGTTGTACTTATCGTCTGCAAAGCTATGTTGCGTGCTGCGGTATGTGGAGACACTAAAATTACCATAGTAGAACACAGATGAAGCATCTAGGTTGATGTAATAGCCAGTAAGAAGTAATCCAATTCAAGTTTTAGGTATCGATTATTGACTTTTTAGCTGGCTTTGGTGCCTTCGACATGAGCTAGGACCTTAAGATTCTGCATGTAAGGAGGACTAGCAGCCGAGTTGCACGGGAGAATGTGAAAAGTGTTCATATGTAAAAAAATACCTGAGAAATCCGTCCGTTTTCGTCATTTGTTATCGAATCGACTTAAAGCCAGATAGTCACATTGGTCGCTCTTCTCTCTGAAACGGTTGTACTTATCGTCTGCAAAGCTATGTCGCATGCTGCGGTATGCTGAGACACTACAAGCAGCATAGTAGAACACAGATGAAGCTTCTTCGTTGATGTAATAGCCAGTAAGAAGTAGTACAATTCAAGTTTTAGGTATCGATTATTGACTTTTTAGCTAGCTTTGGTGCCTTGGACATGAGCTAGGACCTTAAGATTCAGCATGAAAGGAGGACTAGCAGCCGAGTAGCATGGGAGAATGTGAAAAGTGTTCATATGTAGTAAAAACCTGAGAAATTCGTCCGTTTTCGTCATTTGTTATCGAATCGACTTAAAGCCAGATCGTCACATTGGCCGCTCTGCTCTCGGAAACGGTTGTACTTATCGTCTGCAAAGCTATGTCGCGTGTTGCCGTAGGCGGAAACAGGAAAGGCACCATAGTAGAACACAGATGAAGCTTCTAAGTTGATGTAATAGCCAGTAAGAAGTAGTCCAATTCAAGTTTTAGGTATCGATTATTGACTTTTTAGCTGGCTTTGGTGCCTTGGACATGAGCTAGGACCTTAAGATTCTGCAAGAAAGGAGGACTAGCAGCCGAGTTGTAGGGGAAAATGTGAAAAGTGTTCATATGTAGTAAAAACCTGAGAAATCCGTCCGTTTTCGTCATTTGTTATCGAATCGACTTAATGGCAGATCGTCACATTGGCCGCTCTGCTCTCGGAAACGGTTGTACTTATCGTCTGCAAAGCTATGTCGCGTGTTGCCATAGGCGGAAACAGGAAAAGCACCATAGTAGAACACAGATGAAGCTTCTAATATGATGTAATAGCCAGTAAGAAGTAGTACAATTAAAGTTTTAGGTATCGGTTAATGACATTTACCCTTCTTTGCTGCCTTGGACACGAGCTAGAAAATTAAGATTTTGCATGAAGGAGGACTATCAGCCGAGTTGCACGGGAGAATGTGAAAAGTGTTCATATGTGGTAAAAACCTGAGAAATCCGTCCGTTTTCGTCATTTGTTATCGAATCGACTTAAAGCCAGATCGTCACATTGGCCGCTCTTCTCTCTGAAACGGTTGTACTTATCGTCTGCAAAGCTATGTCGCGTGCTGCGGTATGCGGAGACACTAAAAGCACCATAGTAGAACACAGATGAAGCTTCTAAATTGATGTAATAAGCAGTAAGAAGTAGTACAATTCGCGTTTTAGGTATCGATTATTGACTTTTTAGCTGGCTTTGGTGCCTTGGACATGAGCTAGGACCTTAAGATTCTCCAATAAAGGAGGACTAGCAGCCGAGTTGCACGGGAGAATGTGAAAAGTGTTCATATGTAGTAAAAACCTGAGAAATCCATCCGTTTTCGTCATTTGTTATCGAATCGACTTAATGCCAGATCGTCACATTGGCCGCTCTGCTCTCGGAAACGGTTGTACTTATCGTCTGCAAAGCTATGTCGCGTGTTGCCATAGGCGGAAACAGGAAAAGCACCATAGTAGAACACAGATGAAGCTTCTACGTTGATGTAATAGCGAGTAAGAAGTAGTCCAATTCAAGTTTTAGGTATCGATTATTGACTTTTTAGCTGGCTTTGGTGCCTTGGACATGAGCTAGGACCTTAAGATTCTGCATGAAAGGAGGACTAGCAGCCGAGTAGCACGGGAGACTGTGAAAAGTGTTCATATGTAGTAAAAACCTGAGAAATTCGTCCGTTTTCGTCATTTGTTATCGAATCGACTTAAAGCCAGATCGTCACATTGGCCGCTCTTCTCTCTGAAACGGTTGTACTTATCGTCTACAAAGCTATGTCGCGTGCTGCGGTATGCGGAGACACTAAAATCACCATAGTAGAACACAGATGGAGCTACTAAGTTGATGTAATAGCCAGTAAGAAGTAGTACAATTCAAGTTTTAGGTATCGAGTATTGACTTTTTAGCTAGCTTTGGTGCCTTGGACATGAGCTATGACCTTAAGATTCTGCATGAAAGGAGGACTAGCAGCCGAGTAGCACGGGAGAATGTGAAAAGTGTTCATATGTAGTAAAAACCTGAGAAATCCGTACGTTTTCGTCATTTGTTATCGAATCGACTTAAAGCCAGATCGTCACATTGGCCGCTCTTCTCTCTGAAAAAGTTGTACTTATCGACTGCAAAGCTATGTCGCGTGCTGCGGTATGCGGAGACACTAAAATCACCATAAAAGAACACAGATGGAGCTACTAAGTTGATGTAATAGCCAGTAAGAAGTAGTACAATTCAAGTTTTAGGTATCGAGTATTGACTTTTTAGCTAGCTTTGGTGCCTCGGACATGTGCTATGACCTTAAGATTCTGCATGAAAGGAGGACTAGCAGCCGAGTAGCACGGGAGAATGTGAAAAGTGTTCATATGTAGTAAAAACCTGGGAAATTCGTCCGTTTTCGTCATTTGTTATCGAATCGACTTAAAGCCACATCGTCTTATTGGCCGCCCTTCTCTCTGAAACGCGTGTACTTATCGTCTGCAAAGCTATGTCGCATGCTGCGGTATGCTGAGACACTACAGGCAGCATAGTAGAACACAGATGAAGCTTCTAAGTTGATGTAATAGCCAGTAAGAAGTAGACCAATTCAAGATTTAGGTATCGATTATTGACTTTTTAGCTGGCTTTGGTGCCTTGGACATGAGCTAGGACTTTAAGATTCTGCATAAAAGGAGGACTAGCAGCCGAGTAGCACGGGAGAATGTGAAAAGTGTTCATATGTATTAAAAACCTGAGACATCCGTCCGTTTTCGTCATTTGTGATCGAATCGACTTAAAGCCAGATCGTCACATTGGCCGCTCTTCACTCTGAAACGGCTGTACTTATCGTCTGCAAAGCTATGTCGCGTGCTGCGGTATGCGGAGACACTAAAAGCACCGTAGTAGAACACAGATGGAGCTTCTAAGTCGATGTAATAGCCAGTAAGAAGTAGTACAATTCAAGTTTTAGGTATCGATTATTGACTTTTTAGCTGGCTTTGAGCCTTGGACATGAGCTAGTACCTTAAAATTCTGCATGAAAGGAGGACTAGCATCCGAGTTGCACGGGAGAATGTGAAAAGTGTTCATATGTAGTAAAAACCTTAGAAATCCATCCGTTTTCGCATTTGTTATCGAATCGACTTAAAGCCAGATCGTCACATTGGCTGACTCTTCTCTCTGAAACGGTTGTACTTATCGTCTGCAAAGCTATGTCGCATGCTGCGGTATGCTGAGACACTACAAGCAGCATAGTAGAACACAGATGAAGCTTCTTCGTTGATGTAATAGCCAGTAAGAAGTAGTACAATTCAAGTTTTAGGTATCGATTATTGACTTTTTAGCTAGCTTTGGTGCCTTGGACATGAGCTAGGACCTTAAGATTCAGCATGAAAGGAGGACTAGCAGCCGAGCAGCATGGGAGAATGTGAAAAGTGTTCATATGTAGTAAAAACCTGAGAAATTCGTCCGTTTTCGTCATTTGTTATCGAATCGACTTAAAGCCAGATCGTCACATTGGCCGCTCTGCTCTCGGAAACGGTTGTACTTATCGTCTGCAAAGCTATGTCGCGTGTTGCCGTAGGCGGAAACAGGAAAGGCACCATAGTAGAACACAGATGAAGCTTCTAAGTTGATGTAATAGCCAGTAAGAAGTAGTCCAATTCAAGTTTTAGGTATCGATTATTGACTTTTTAGCTGGCTTTGGTGCCTTGGACATGAGCTAGGACCTTAAGATTCTGCAAGAAAGGAGGACTAGCAGCCGAGTTGTAGGGGAAAATGTGAAAAGTGTTCATATGTAGTAAAAACCTGAGAAATCCGTCCGTTTTCGTCATTTGTTATCGAATCGACTTAATGGCAGATCGTCACATTGGCCGCTCTGCTCTCGGAAACGGTTGTACTTATCGTCTGCAAAGCTATGTCGCGTGTTGCCATAGGCGGAAACAGGAAAAGCACCATAGTAGAACACAGATGAAGCTTCTAATATGATGTAATAGCCAGTAAGAAGTAGTACAATTAAAGTTTTAGGTATCGGTTAATGACATTTACCCTTCTTTGCTGCCTTGGACACGAGCTAGAAAATTAAGATTTTGCATGAAGGAGGACTATCAGCCGAGTTGCACGGGAGAATGTGAAAAGTGTTCATATGTGGTAAAAACCTGAGAAATCCGTCCGTTTTCGTCATTTGTTATCGAATCGACTTAAAGCCAGATCGTCACATTGGCCGCTCTTCTCTCTGAAACGGTTGTACTTATCGTCTGCAAAGCTATGTCGCGTGCTGCGGTATGCGGAGACACTAAAAGCACCATAGTAGAACACAGATGAAGCTTCTAAATTGATGTAATAAGCAGTAAGAAGTAGTACAATTCGCGTTTTAGGTATCGATTATTGACTTTTTAGCTGGCTTTGGTGCCTTGGACATGACCTAGGACCTTAAGATTCTGCATGAAAGGAGGACTAGCAGCCCTGTTGCACGGGAGAATGTGAAAAGTGTTCATATGTAGTAAAAACCTGAGAAATCCGTCCGTTTTCGTCATTTATTATCGAATCTACTTAAAGCCAGATCGTCACATTGGCCGCTCTTCTCTCTGAAACGGTTGTACTTATAGTCTGCAAAGCTATGTCGCGTACTGCGGTATTCGGAGACACTAAAAACACCATAGTAGAACACAGATGAAGCTTCTAAGATGATGTAATAGCCAGTAAGAAGTAGTACAATTCAATTTTTAGGTATCGGTTGTTGACTTTTTAGCTGACTTTGGTGCCTTGGACATGGGCTAGGACCTTAAGATTCTGCAATAAAGGAGGACTAGCAACCGAGTTGCACGGGAGAATGTGAAATGTGTTCATATGTAGTAAAAACCCGAGAAATCCGTCCGTTTTCGTCATTTGTTTTTGAATCGACTTAAAGCCAGATCGTCAAATTAGTCGCACTTCTCTCTGAAACGGTTGTACTTATCGATTGCAAAGCTATGTCGCGTGCTGCGGTATGCGGAGACACTAAAAGCACAATAGTAGAACACAGATGAAGCTTCTAAGTTGATGTAATAGCCAGTAAGAAGTAGTACAATTCAAGTTTTAGGTATCGATTATTGTCTTTTTAGCTAGCTTTGGTGCCTTGGACATGAGCTAGGACCTTATGATTCTGCATGAAAGGAGGACTAGCAGCCGAGTTGCACGGGAGAATGTGAAAAGTGTTCATATGTAGTAAAAACCTGAGAAATCCGTCCGTTTTCGTCATTTGTTATCGAATCGACTTAAAGCCAGATCGTCACATTGGCCGCTCTTCTCTCTGAAACGGTTGTACTTATCGTCTGCAAAGCTATGTCGCGTGCTGCGGTATGCGGAGACACTAAAAGCACCATAGTAGAACACAGATCAAGCTTCTAAGTTGATGTAATAGCCAGTAAGAAGTAGTACAATTCAAGTTTTAGGTATTGAATATTGAATTTTTAGCTGGCTTTGGTGCCTTGGACATGAGCTAGGACCTTAATATTCTGCATGAAAGGAGGGCTAGCAGCCGAGTTGCACGGGAGAATGTGAAAAGTGTTCATATGTAGTAAATACCTGAGATATCCGTCCATTTTCGTCATTTGTTATCGAATCGACTTAAAGCCAGATCGTCACATTGGCCGCTCTTCTCTCTGAAAAAGTTGTACTTATCGTCTGCAAAGCTATGTCGCGTGCTGCGGTATGCGGAGGCACTAAAAGCACCATAGTAGAACACAGATGAAGCTTCTAAGTTGATGTAATAGCCAGTAAGAAGTAGTACAATTCATGTTTTAGGTATCGATTATTGACTTTTAAGCTGGCTTTGGTGCCTTGGACATGAGCTAGGACCTTCAGAATCTGCATGAAAGGAGGACTAGCAGCCGAGTTGCACGGGAGAATGTGAAAAGTTTTCATATGTAGTAAAAACCTAAGAAATTCGTCCGTTTTCGTCATTTGTTATCGAATCGACTTAAAGCCAGATCGTCACATTGGCCGCTCTTCTCTCTGAAACGGTTGTACTTATCGTCTGCAAAGCTATGTCGCGTGCTGCGGTATGCGGAGACACTAAAAGCACCATAGTAGAACACAGATCAAGCTTCTAAGTTGATGTAATAGCCAGTAAGAAGTAGTACAATTCAAGTTTTAGGTATTGAATATTGAATTTTTAGCTGGCTTTGGTGCCTTGGACATGAGCTAGGACGTTAATATTCTGCATGAAAGGAGGGCTAGCAGCCGAGTTGCACGGGAGAATGTGAAAAGTGTTCATATGTAGTAAAAACCTGAGATATCCGTCCATTTTCGTCATTTGTTATCGAATCGTCTTAAAGCCAGTTCGTCACATTGGCCGCTCTTCTCTCTGAAAAAGTTGTGCTTATCGTCTGCAAAGCTATGTCGCGTGCTGCGGTATGCGGACACACTAAAAGCACCAAAGTAGAACCCAGATGAAGCTTCTAAGTTGATGTAATAGCCAGTAAGAAGTAGTACAATTCAAGTTTTAGGTATCGGTTATTGACTTTTTAGCTAGCTTTGGTGCCTTGGACATGAGCTAGGACCTTAAGATTCTGCATGAAAGGAGGACTAGCAGCCGAGTTGCACGGGAGAATGTGAAAAGTGTTCATAAGTAGTAAAAACCTGAGAAATTCGTCCGTTTTCGTCATTTGTTTTCGAATCGACTTAAAGCCAGATCGTCACATTGGCCGCTCTTCTCTCTGAAACGCTTGTACTTATCGTCTGCAAAGCTATGTCGCATGCTGCGGTATGCTGAGACACTACAAGCAGCATAGTAGAACACAGATGAAGCTTCTAAGTTGATGTAATAGCCAGTAAGAAGTAGTACAATTCAAGTTTTAGGTATTGATTATTGACTTTTTAGCTGGCTTTGGTGCCTTGGACATGAGCTAGGACCTTAAGATTCTGCATGAAAGGAGGACTAGCAGCCGAGTTGCACGGGAGAATGTGAAAAGTGTTCATATGTAGTAAAAACCTAAGATATTCGTCCGTTTTCGTCATTTGTTATCGAATCGACTTAAAGCCAGATCGTCACATTGGCCGCTTTTCTCTCTGAAACGGTTGTACTTATCGTCTGCAAAGCTATGTCGCATGCTGCGGTATGCGGAGACAATAAAAGCACCATAGTAGAACACAGATGAAGCTTCTAATTTGATGTAATAGCCAGGAAGAAGTAGTACAATTCAAGTTTTAGGTATCGACTATTGACTTTTTAGCTGGCTTTGGTGCTTTGGACATGAGCTAGGACCTTAACATTCTGCATGAAAGGAGGACTAGCAGCCGATTTGCATGGGAGAATGTGAAAAGTGTTCATATGTAGTAAAAACCCGAGAAATCCGTCCGTTTTCGTCATTTGTTATCGAATCGTCTTAAAGCCAGATCGTCACATTAGCCGCTCTTCACTCTGAAACGGTTGTACTTATTGATTGCAAAGCTATGTCGCGTGCTGCGGTATGGGGAGACACTAAAACCACCATAGTAGAACGCAGATGAAGCTTCTAAGTTGATGTTATAGCCAGTATGAAGTAGTACAATTCAAGTTTTAGGTATCGATTATTGACATTTAGCTAGCTTTGGTGCCTTGGACATGAGCTAGGACCTTATGATTCTCCATGAAAGGAGGACTAGCAGCCGAGTTGCAAGGGAGACTGTGAAAAGTGTTCATATGTAGTAAAAACCTGAGAAATCCGTCCGTTTTCGTCATATGTTATCGAATCTACTTAAAGCCAGATCGTCACATTGAACGCTCTTCTCTCTGAAAAAGTTGTACTTATCGTCTGCAAAGCTATGTCGCGTGCTGCGGTATGCTGAGACACTAAAAGCACCATAGTAGAACACAGATCAAGCTTCTAAGTTCATGTAATAGCCAGTAAGAAGTAGTACAATTCAAGTTTTAGGTATTGAATATTGAATTTTTAGCTGGCTTTGGTGCCTTGGACATGAGCTAGGACGTTAATATTCTGCATGAAAGGAGGGATAGCAGCCGAGTTGCACGGGAGAATGTGAAAAGTGTTCATATGTAGTAAAAACCTGAGATATCCGTCCATTTTCGTCATTTGTTATCGAATCGTCTTAAAGCCAGTTCGTCACATTGGCCGCTCTTCTCTCTGAAAAAGTTGTACTTATCGTCTGCAAAGCTATGTCGCGTGCTGCGGTATGCGGACACACTAAAAGCACCAAAGTAGAACCCAGATGAAGCTTCTAAGTTGATGTAATAGCCAGTAAGAAGTAGTACAATTCAAGTTTTAGGTATCGATTATTGACTTTTTAGCTAGCTTTGGTGCCTTGGACATGAGCTAGGACCTTAAGATTCTGCATGAAAGGAGGACTAGCAGCCGAGTTGCACGGGAGAATGTGAAAAGTGTTCATAAGTAGTAAAAACCTGAGAAATTCGTCCGTTTTCGTCATTTGTTTTCGAATCGACTTAAAGCCAGATCGTCACATTGGCCGCTCTTCTCTCTGAAACGCTTGTACTTATCGTCTGCAAAGCTATGTCGCATGCTGCGGTATGCTGAGACACTACAAGCAGCATAGTAGAACACAGATGAAGCTTCTAAGTTGATGTAATAGCCAGTAAGCAGTAGTACAATTCAAGTTTTAGGTATTGATTATTGACTTTTTAGCTGGCTTTGGTGCCTTGGACATGAGCTAGGACCTTAAGATTCTGCATGAAAGGAGGACTAGCAGCCGAGTTGCACGGGAGAATGTGAAAAGTGTTCATATGTAGTAAAAACCTAAGATATTCGTCCGTTTTCGTCATTTGTTATCGAATCGACTTAAAGCCAGATCGTCACATTGGCCGCTTTTCTCTCTGAAACGGTTGTACTTATCGTCTGCAAAGCTATGTCGCATGCTGCGGTATGCGGAGACAATAAAAGCACCATAGTAGAACACAGATGAAGCTTCTAATTTGACGTAATAGCCAGGAAGAAGTAGTACAATTCAAGTTTTAGGTATCGACTATTGACTTTTTAGCTGGCTTTGGTGCCTTGGACTTGAGCTAGGACCTTAACATTCTGCATGAAAGGAGGACTAGCAGCCGATTTGCATGGGAGAATGTGAAAAGTGTTCATATGTAGTAAAAACCCGAGAAATCCGTCCGTTTTCGTCATTTGTTATCGAATCGTCTTAAAGCCAGATCGCCACATTGGCCGCTCTTCTCTCTGAAACGGTTGTACTTATCCTCTACAAAGCTATGTCGCAAGCTGCGATATGCGGAGACAATAAAAGCACCATAGTAGAACACAGATGAAGCTTCTAAGTTGATGTAATAGCCAGTAAGAAGTAGTACAATTAAAGTTTTAGGTATCGGTTATTGACGTTTTACCCTTCTTTGGTGCCTTGGACACGAGCTAGGAACTTAAGATTTCGCATGAGGGAGGACCAGCAGCCGAGTTGCACGGGAGAATGTGAAAAGTGTTCATATGTAGTAAAAACCTGAGAAATCTGTCCGTTTTCGTCATTTGTTATCGAATCACTTAAAGCCAGATCGTCACAATGGCCGCTCTTCTCTCTGAAACGGTTGTACTTATCGTCTGCAAAACTATGTCGCGTGCTGCGGTATGCGGAGAAACTAAAAGCACCGTAGTAGAACACAGATGTAGCTTCTACGTTGACGTAATAGCCAGTAAGAAGTAGTACAATTCAAGTTTTAGGTATTGATTATTGACTTTTTAGCTGGCTTTGGAGCCTTGGACATGAGCTAGGACCTTAAGATTCTGCATGAAAGGAGGACTAGCAGCCGAGTTGCACGGGAGAATGTGAAAAGTGTTCATATGTAGTAAAAACCTAAGATATTCGTCCGTTTTCGTCATTTGTTATCGAATCGACTTAAAGCCAGATCGTCACATTGGCCGCTTTTCTCTCTGAAACGGTTGTACTTATCGTCTGCAAAGCTATGTCGCATGCTGCGGTATGCGGAGACAATAAAAGCACCATAGTAGAACACAGATGAAGCTTCTAATTTGACGTAATAGCCAGGAAGAAGTAGTACAATTCAAGTTTTAGGTATCGACTATTGACTTTTTAGCTGGCTTTGGTGACTTGTACATGAGCTAGGACCTTAAGATTCTGCATGAAAGGAGGACTAGCAGCCTAGTTGGAAGGGAGAATGGGAAAAGTGTTCATATGTAGTAAAAACCTGAGAAATCGGTCTGTTTTCGTCATTTGTTATCGAATCGACTTAAAGCCAGATCGTCACATTGGCCGCTCTTCTCTCTGAAACGGTTGTACATATCGTCTACAAAGCTATGTCGCGTGCTGCGATATGCGGAGACACTAAAAGCACCATAGTAGAACACAAATGATGCTTCTAAGTTGATGTAATAGCAAGTAAGAAGTAGTCAATTCAAGATTTAGGTATCGATTATTGACTTTTTAGCTGGCTTTGGTGCCTTGGACATGAGCTAGGACCTTATGATTCTGCATGAAACGAGGACTAGCGGCCGCGTTGCACGGGAGTATGTGAAAAGTGTTCATATGTAGTAAAAACCTGAGAAATCCGTCCATTTTCGTCATTTGTTATCGAATCGACTTAAAGCCAGATCGTCACATTGGCCGCTCTTCTCTCTGAAACGGTTGTACTTTTCGTCTGCAAAACTATGTCGCGTGCTGCGGTATGCGGAGAAACTAACTAGCGGCCGCGTTGCAAGGGAGTATGTGAAAAGTGTTCATATGTAGTAAAAACCTGAGAAATCCGTCCATTTTCGTCATTTGTTATCGAATCGACTTAAAGCCAGATCGTCACATTGGCCGCTCTTCTCTCTGAAACGGTTGTACTTATCGTCTGCAAAACTATGTCGCGTGCTGCGGTATGCAGAGAAACTAAAAGCACCGTAGTAGAACACAGATGAAGCTTCTAAGTTGATGTAATAGCCAGTAAGAAGTAGTACAATTCAAGTTTTAGGTATTGATTATTGACTTTTTAGCTGGCTATGGTGCCTTGGACATGAGCTAGGACCTTAAGATTCTGCATGAAAGGAGGACTAGCAGCCGAGTTGCAAGGGAGAATGTGAAAAGTGTTCATAAGTAGTAAAAACCTGAGAAATCGGTCCGTTTTCGTCATTTGTTATCGAATCGACTTAAAGCCAGATCGTCACACTGGCCGCTCTTCTATCTGAAACACTTGTACTTATCGTCTGCAAAGCTATGTCGCGTGCTGTGGTATGCGGAAACACTAAAATCTCCATAGTAGAACACAGATGAACCTTCTAAGTTGATGTAATAGCCAGCAAGAAGTAGTACAATTCAAGTTTTAGGTATGGATTATTGACTTTTTAGCTGGCTTTGGTGCCTTGGACATGATCTAGGACCTTAAGATTCTGCATGAAAGGAGGACTAGCAGCCGAGTTGCAGGGGAGAATGTAAAAAATGTTCATATGAAGTAAAAACCTGATAAATCCGTCCGGTTTCGTCATTTGTTATCGAATCGACTTAAAGCCAGATCGTCACATTGGCCGCTCTGCTCTCGGAAACGGTTGTACTTATCGTCTGCAAAGCTATGTCGCGTGCTGCGGTATGCGGAGGCTCTAAAAGCACCATAGTAGAACACAGATGAAACTTCTAAGTTGCTGTAATAGCCAGTAAGAAGTATTACCATTCAAGTTTTAGGTATCGATTATTGACTTTTTAGCTGGCTTTGGTGCCTTGGACTTGAGCTAGGACTTTAAGATTCTGCATAAAAGGAGGACTAGCAGCCCAGTTTCACGGGAGAATGTGAAAAGTGTTCATATGTATTAAAAACTTGAGACATCCGTCCGTTTTCGTCATTTGTTATTGAATCGACTTAAAGCCAGATCGTCACATTGGCCGCTCTTCTCTCTGAAACGGTTGTACTTATCGTCTGCAAAGCTATGTCGCGTGCTGCGGTATGCGGAGACACTAAAAGCGCCATAGTAGAACACAGATGAAGCTTCTAAGTTGATGTAATAGCCAGTAAGAAGTATTCCAATTCAATTTTTAGGTATCGATTATTGACTTTTCAGCTGGCTTTGGTGCCTTGGACATGAGCTAGGACGTTAAGATACTGCATGAAAGGAGGACTAGCAGCCGAGTTGCAAGGGAGAATGTGAAAAGTGTTCATATGCAGTGAAAACCTGAGACATCCGTCCGTTTTCGTCATTTGTTATCGAATCGACTTAAAGCCAGATCGTCACATTGGCCGCTCTTCTCTCTGAAACGGTTGTACTTATCGTCTGCAAAGCTATGTCGCGTGCTGCGGTATGCGGACACACTAAAAGCACCGTAGTAGAACACAGATGAAGCTTCTAAGTTGATGTAATAGCCAGTAAGAAGAAGTAAAATTCAAGTTTTAGGTATCGGTTATTGACTTTTTACACTTCTTTGGTGCCTTGGACACGAGCTAGGAACTTAAGTTTTTGCATGAAGGAGGACTAGCAGCCGAGTTAAACGGGAGAATGTGAAACGTGTTCATATGCAGTAAAAACCTGAGACATCCGTCCGTTTTCGTCATTTGTTATCGAATCGACTTAAAGCTAGATCGTCACATTGGCCGCTCTTCTCTCTGAATCGGTTGTACTTATCGTCTGCAAAGCTATGTCACGTGCTGCGGTATGCGGAGACACTAAAATCACCACAGTAGAACACAGATGAAGCTTCTAAGTTGATGCAATATCCAGTAAGAAGTAGTACAATTCGCGTTTTAGGTATCGATTATTGACTTTTTAGCTGGCTTTGGTGCCTTGGACATGAGCTAGGACCTTAAGATTCTGCATGAAAGGAGGACTAGCAGCTCAGTTGCACGGGAGTGTGTGAAAAGTGTTCATATGTAGTAAAAACCTGAGAAATCCGTCCGTTTTCGTCATTTGTTATCGAATCGACTTAAAGCCAGATCGACACATTGGCCGCTTTTTTCTCTGAAACGGTTGTACTTACCGTCTGCAAAGCTATGTCGCGTGCTGCGGTATGCGGAAACACTAAAATCACCATAGTAGAACACAGATGAACCTTCTAAGTTGATGTAATAGCCAGTAAGAAGTAGTACAATTCAAGTTTTAGGTATGGATTATTGACTTTTTAGCTGGCTTTGGTGCCTTGGACATGAGCTAAGACCTTAAGATTCTGCATGAAAGGAGGACTAGCAGCCGAGTTGGAGGGGAGAATGTAAAAAGTGTTCATATGAAGTAAAAACCTGAGAAATCCGTCCGGTTTCGTCATTTGTTATCGAATCGACTTAAAGCCAGATCGTCACATTGGCCGCTCTGCTCTCGGAAACGGTTGTACTTATCGTCTGCAAAGCTATGTCGCGTGCTGCGGTATTCGGAGACTCTAAAAGCACCACAGTAGAACACAGATGAAACTTCTAAGTTGCTGTAATAGCCAGTAAGAAGTAATACCATTCAAGTTTTAGGTATCGATTATTGACTTTTTAGCTGGCTTTGGTGCCTTGGACATGAGCTAGGACCTTAAGATTCTGCATTAAAGGAGGTTTAGCAGCCGAGTTGCACGGGAGAATGTGAAAAGTGTTCATATGTAGTAAAAACCTGAGAACTCCGTCCGTTTTCGTCATTTGTTATCGAATCGACTTAAAGCCAGATCGTCACATTGGCCGCTCTTCTCTCTGAAACGGTTGTACTTATCGTCTGGAAAGCTATGTCGCGTGCTGCGGTATTTGGAGACACTAAAATCACCATAGTAGAACACAGATGAAGCATCTAAGTTGATGTAATAGCCAGTAAGAAGTAGTCCAATTCAAGTTTTAGGTATCGATTATTGACATTTTAGCTGGCTTTGGTGCCTTGGACATGAGCTAGGACCTTAAGATTCTGCATGAAAGGAGGACTAGCAGCCGAGTTGCACGGGACAATGTGAAAAGTGTTCATAGGCAGTAAAAACCTGAGACATCCGTCCGTTTTCGTCATTTGTTATCGAATCGACTTAAAGCCAGATCGTCACATTGGCCGCTCTTCTCTCTGAAACGGTTGTACTTATCGTCTGCAAAGCTATGTCGCGTGCTGCGGTATGCGGACACACTAAAAGCACCATAGTAGAACACAGATGAAGCTTCTAAGTTGATGTAATAGCCAGTAAGAAGAAGTAAAATTCAAGTTTTAGGTATCGGTTATTGACTTTTTACACTTCTTTGGTGCCTTGGACACGAGCTAGGAACTTAAGATTTTGCATGAAGGAGGACTAGCAGCCGAGTTGCACGGGAGAATGTGAAAAGTGGTCATATGTAGTAAAAACCTGAGAAATCGGTCCGTTTTCGTCATTTGTTATCGAATCGACTTAAAGCCAGATCGTCACATTGGCCGCTCTTCTCTCTGAAACGGTTGTACTTATCGTCTGCAAAGCTATGTCGCGTGTTGCCGTAGGCGGAAACAGGAAAAGCACCATGGTAGAACACAGATGAAACTTCTAAGTTGATGTAATAGCCAGTAAGAAGTAGTCCAATTCAAGATTTAGGTATCGATTATTGACTTTTTAGCTTGCTTTGGTGCCTTGGACATGAGCTAGGACCTTAAGATTCTGCATGAAAGGAGGACTAGCAGCCGAGTTGGACGGGAGAATGTGAAAAGTGTTCATATGTAGTAAAAACCTAAGAAATTCGTCCGTTTTCGTCATTTATTATCGAATCGACTTAAAGCCAGATCGTCACATTGGCCGCTCTTCTCTCTGAAACGGTTGTACTTATCGTCTGCAAAGCTATGTCGCGTGCTGCGGTATGCGGAGACACTAAAAGCACCATAGTAGAACACAGATGAAGCTTCTAAGTTGACGTAATAGCCAGGAAGAAGTAGTACAATTCAAGTTTTAGGTGTCGGTAATTGACTTTTTAGCTGGCTTTGGTGCCTTGGACAAAAGCTAGGACCTTAACATTCTGCATGAAAGGAGGACTAGCAGCCGATTTGCATGGGAGAATGTGAAAAGTGTTCATATGTAGTAAAAACCCGAGAAATCCGTCCGTTTTCGTCATTTGTTATCGAATCGACTTAAAGCCAGATCGTCAAATTAGCCGCTCTTCTCTCTGAAACGGTTGTACTTATCGATTGCAAAGCTATGTCGCATGCTGCGGTATGCGGAGACACTAAAGGCACCATAGTAGAACCCAGATGAAGCTTCTAAGTTGATGTAATAGCCAGTAAGAAGTAGTACAATTCAAGTTTTAGGTATCAGTTAATGACTTTTTACCCTTCTTTGGTGCCTTGGACACGTTCTATGAAATTAAGATTTTGCATGAAGGAGGACTATCAGCCGAGTTGCACGGGAGAATGTGAAAAGTGTTCATATGTAGTAAAAACCTCAGACATCCGTCCGTTTTGGTCATTTGTTATCGAATCGACTTAAAGCCAGATCGTCACATTGGCCGCTCTTCTCTCTGAAACGCTTGTACTTATCGTCTGCAAAGCTATGTCGCCTGCTGCGGTATGCTGAGACACTAAAATCACCACAGTAGAACACAGATCAAGCTTCTAAGTTGATGTAATAGCCAGTAAGAAGTAGTACAATTCAAGTTTTAGGTATTGAATATTGAATTTGTAGCTGGCTTTGGTGCCTTGGACATGAGCTAGGACCTTAATATTCTGCATGAAAGGAGGGCTAGCAGCCGAGTTGCACGGGAGAATGTGAAAAGTGTTCATATGTAGTAAAAACCTGAGATATCCGTCCATTTTCGTTATTTGTTATCGAATCGACTTAAAGCCAGATCGTCACATTGGCCGCTCTTCTCTCTGAAAAAGTTGTACTTATCGTCTGCAAAGCTATGTCGCGTGCTGCGGTATGCGGACACACTAAAAGCACCATAGTAGAACCCAGATGAAGCTTCTATGTTGATGTAATAGCCAGTAAGAAGTAGTACAATTAAAGTTTTAGGTATCAGTTAATGACTTTTTACCCTTCTTTGGTGCCTTGGACACGTTCTAGGAAATTAAGATTTTGCATGAGGGAAGACTATCAGCCGAGTTGCACGGGAGAATGTGAAAAGTGTTCATATGTAGTAAAAACCTGAGACATCCGTCCGTTTTCGTCATTTGTTATCGAATCGACTTAAAGCCAGATCGTCACATTGGCCGCTCTTCTCTCTGAAACGCTTGTACTTATCGTCTGCAATGCTATGTCGCGTGCTGCGGTATGCGGAGGCACTAAAAGCACCATAGTAGAACACAGACGAAGCTTCTAAGTTGATGTAATACAAAGGAAGAAGTAGTACAATTCAAGTTTTAGGTATCGATTATTGACTTTTTAGCTAGCTTTGGTGCCTTGGACATGAGCTAGGACCTTAAGATTCTGCATTAAAGGAGGACTAGCAGCCGAGTTGCACGGGAGAATGTGAAAAGTGTTCATAAGAGGTAAAAATCTGAGAAATTCGTCCGTTTTCGTCATTTGTTTTCGAATCGACTTAAAGCCAGATCGTCACATTGGCCGCTCTTCCCTCTGAAACGGTTGTACTTATCGTCTGCAAAGCTATGTCGCATGCTGCGGTATGCGGAGACAATAAAAGCACCATAGTAGAACACAGATGAAGCTTCTAATTTGACGTAATAGCCAGGAAGAAGTAGTACAATTCAAGTTTTAGGTATCGACTATTGACTTTTTAGCTGGCTTTGGTGCCTTGGACATGAGCTAGGACCTTATGATTCTGCATGAAAGGAGGACTAGCAGCCGAGTTGCACGGGAGAATGTGAAAAGTGTTCATATGTAGCAAAAACCTGAGAAATCCGTCCGTTTTCGTCATTTGTTATCGAATCTACTTAAAGCAAGATCGTCACATTCGCCGCTGTTCTCTCTGAAACGGTTGTACTTATCCTCTACAAAGCTATGTCGCGTGCTGCGGTATGCGGAAACACTAAAATCACCATAGTAGAACACAGATGAATCTTCTAAGTTGCTGTAATAGCCAGTAAGAAGTAATACCATTCAAGTTTTAGGTATCGATTATTAACTTTTTAGCTGGCTTTGGTGCCTTGGACATGAGCTAGGACTTTAAGATTCTGCATAAAAGGAGGACTAGCTGCCCAGTTGCACGGGAGAATGTGAAAAGTGTTCATATGTATTAAAAACCTGACACATCCGTCCGTTTTCGTCATTTGTTATCGAATCGACTTAAAGCCAGATCGTCACATTGGCCGCTCTTCCCTCTGAAACGGTTGTACTTATCGTCTGCAAAGCTATGTCACGTGCTGCGGTATGCGGAGACACTAAAAGCACCATAGTAGAACACAGATGAAGCTTCTAAGTTGATGTAATAGCCAGTAAGAAGTAGTACAATTAAAGTTTTAGTTATCGGTTATTGACTTTTTACCCTTCTTTGGTGCCTTGGACACGAGCTAGGAACTTAAGATTTTGCATGAGGGAGGACTAGCAGCCGAGTTGCACGGGAGAATGTGAAAAGTGTTCATATGTAGTAAAAACCTGAGAAATCCGTCCGTTTTCGTCATTTGTTATCGAATCGACTTAAAGCCAGATCGTCACATTGGCCGCTCTTCTCTCTGAAACGGTTGTACTTATCGTCTACAAAGCTATGTCGCGTGCTGCGATATGCAGAGACATTAAAAGCACCATAGTAGAACACAAATGATGCTTCTAAGTTGATGTAATAGCCAGTAAGAAGTAGTCCAATTCAAGATTTAGGTATCGATTATTGACTTTTTAGCTGGCTTTGGTGCATTGGACATGAGCTAGGACCTTATGATTCTGCATGAAACGAGGACTAGCGGCCGCGTTGCACGGGAGTATGTGAAAAGTGTTCATATGTAGTAAAAACCTGAGACATCCGTCCGTTTTCGTCATTTGTTATCGAATCGACTTAAAGCCAGATCGTCAAATTGGCCGCTCTTCTCTCTGAAAAAGTTGTACTTATCGTCTGCAAAGCTATTTCACGTGCTGCGGTATGTGGAGACACTAAAAGCACCATATGAGATCACAGATGAAGCTTCTAAGTTGATGTAATAGCCAGTAAGAAGTAGTACAATTCATGTCTTTGGTATCGATTATTGACTTTTTAGCTGGCTTTGGTGCCTTGGACATGAGCTAGGACCTTAAGATTGTGCATGAAAGGAGGACTAGCAGCCGAGTTGCAGGGGAAAATGTGAAAAGTGTTCATATGTAGAAAAAACCTGAGAAATCCGTCTGTTTTCGTCATTTGTTATCGAATCGACTTAAAGCCAGATCGTCACATTGGCCGCTCTTCTCTCTGAAACGGTTGTACTTATCGTCTGCAAAGCTATGTCGCGTGTTGCCGTAGGCGGAAATAGGAAAAGCACCATAGTAGAACACAGATGAAGCTTCTAAGTTGATGTAATAGCGAGTAAGAAGTAGTCCAATTCAAGTTTTTGGTATCGATTATTGACTTTTTAGCTGACTTTGGTACCTTGGACACGAGCTAGGAACTTAAGATTTTGCATGAAGGAGGAGTATCAGCCGAGTTGCACGGGAGAATGTGAAAAGTGTTCATATGTAGTAAAAACCTGAGAAATCCGTCCGTTTTCGTCATTTGTTATCGAATCGACTTAAAGCCAGATCGTCACATTGCCCGCTCTTTTCTCTGAAACGGTTGTACTTATCGTCTGTAAAACTATGTCGCGTGCTGCGGTATGCGGAGAAACTAAATACACCGTAGTAGAACACAGATGAAGCTTCTAAGTTGATGTAATAGCCAGGAAGAAGTAGTACAATTCAAGTTTTAGGTATCGATTATTGACTTTTTAGCTGGCTTTGGTGCCTCGGACATGAGCTAGGACCTTAAGATTCTGCATGAAAGGAGGACTAGCAGCCGAGTTGCACGGGAGAATGTGAAAAGTGTTCATATGTAGTAAAAACCTTAGAAATCCGTCCGTTTTCGTCATTTGTTATCGAATCGACTTAAAGCCAGATCGTCACATTGGCCGCTCTTCTCTCTGAAACGTTTGTACTTATCGTCTGCAAAGCTATGTCGCGTGCTGCGGTATGTGGAGACACTAAAAGCACCATAGTAGAACACAGATGAAGCTTCTAAGTTGATGTAATAGCCAGTAAGAAGTAGTACAATACAAGTTTTAAGTATCGATTATTGACTTTTTAGCTAGCATTGGTGCCTTGGACATGAGCTAGGACCTTAAGATTCTGCATGAAAGGAGGACTAGCAGCCGAGTAGCACGGGAGAATGTGAAACGTGTTCATATGTAGTAAAAACCTGGGATATTCGTCCGTTTTCGTCATTTGTTATCGAATCGACTTAAAGCCAGATCGTCACATTGGCCGCTCTTCTCTCTGAAACGCTTGTACTTATCGTCTGCAAAGCTATGTCGCATGCTGCGGTATGCTGAGACACTACAAGCAGCATAGTAGAACACAGATGAAGTTTCTAAGTTGATGTAATAGCCAGTAAGAAGTAGTACAATTCAAGTTTTAGGTATCGATTATTGACTTTTTAGCTAGCTTTGGTGCCTTGGACATGAGCTAGGACCTTAAGATTCTGCATGAAAGGAGGACTAGCAGCCCAGTTGCACGGGAGAATGTGAAAAGTGTTCATATGTATTAAAAACCTGAGACATCCGTCCGTTTTCGTCATTTGTTATCGAATCGACTTTAAGTCAGATCGTCACATTGGCCGTTCTTCTCTCTGAAACGGTTGTACTTATCGTCTACAAAGCTATGTCACGTGCTGCGGTATGTGGAGACACTAAAAGCAAAATAGTAGAACACAGATGAAGCTTCTAAGTTGATGTAATAGCCAGTAAGAAGTAGTACAATTCAAGTTTTAGGTATCGATTATTGACTTTTTAGCTGGCTTTGGTGCCTTCGACATGAGCTAGGACCTTAAGATTCTGCATGTAAGGAGAACTAGCAGCCGAGTTGCACGGAAGAATGTGAAAAGTGTTCATATGCAGTATAAACCTGAGACATCCGTCCGTTTTCGTCATTTGTTATCGAATCGACTTAAAGCCAGATAGTCACATTGGCCGCTCTTATCTCCGAAACGCTTGTACTTATCGTCTGCAAAGCTATGTCGCGTGCTGCGGTATGCGGAGACACTATAATAACCATAGTAGAACACAGACCAAGCTTCTAAGTTGATGTAATAGCCAGTAAGAAGTAGTACAATTGAAGTTTAAGGTATCGATTATTGAGTTTTTAGCTGGCTTTGGTGCCTTGGACATGAGCTAGGACCTTAAGATTCTGCATGAAAGGAGGACTAGCAGCCGAGTAGCACGGGAGAATGTGAAAAGTGTTCATATGTAGTAAAAACCTGGGAAATTCGTCCGTTTTCGTCATTTGTTATCGAATCGACTTAAAGCCACATCGTCTTATTTGCCGCTCTTCTCTCTGAAACGCTTTTACTTATCGTCTGCAAAGCTATGTCGCATGCTGCGGTATGCTGAGACACTACAAGCAGCATAGTAGAACACAGATGAAGCTTCTAAGTTGATGCTGAGACACTACAAGCAGCATAGTAGAACACAGATGAAGCTTCTAAGTTGATGTAACAGCCAGTAAGAAGTAGTACAATTCAAGTTTTAGGTATCGATTATTGACTTTTTAGCTAGCTTTGGTGCCTTGGACATGAGCTAGGACCTTAAGATTCTGCATGAAAGGAGGACTAGCAGCCGAGTAGCACGGGAGAATGTGAAAAGTGATCATATGTAGTAAAAACATGAGAAATTCGTCTGTTTTCGTCATTTGTTATCGAATCGACTTAAAGCCAGATCGTCATATTGGCCGCTCTTCTCTCTGAAACGCTTGTACTTAACGTCTGCAAAGCTATGTCGCATGCTGCGGTATGCTGAGACACTACAAGCAGCATAGTAAAACACAGATGAAGCTTCTAAGTTGATGTAATAGCCAGTAAGAAGTAGTACAATTCAAGTTTTAGGTATCGATTATTGACTTTTTAGCTGGCTTTGGTGCCTTGGACATGAGCTAGGACCTTAAGATTCTGCATGAAAGGAGGACTAGCAGCCGAGTTGCAGGGGAGAATGTAAAAAGTGTTCATATGAAGTAAAAACCTGAGTAATCCGTCCGTTTTCGTCATTTGTTATCGAATCGACTTAAAGTCAGATCGTCACATTGGCCGCTCTTCTCTCTGAAACGGTTGTACTTATCGTCTGTAAAACTATGTCGCGTGCTGCGGTATGCGGAGAAACTAAATACACCGTAGTAGAACACAGATGAAGCTTCTAAGTTGATGTAATAGCCAGGAAGAAGTAGTACAATTCAAGTTTTAGGTATCGATTATTGACTTTTTAGCTGGCTTTGGTGCCTCGGACATGAGCTAGGACCTTAAGATTCTGCATGAAAGGAGGACTAGCAGCCGAGTTGCACGGGAGAATGTGAAAAGTGTTCATATGTAGTAAAAACCTTAGAAATCCGTCCGTTTTCGTCATTTGTTATCGAATCGACTTAAAGCCAGATCGTCACATTGGCCGCTCTTCTCTCTGAAACGTTTGTACTTATCGTCTGCAAAGCTATGTCGCGTGCTGCGGTATGTGGAGACACTAAAAGCACCATAGTAGAACACAGATGAAGCTTCTAAGTTGATGTAATAGCCAGTAAGAAGTAGTACAATACAAGTTTTAAGTATCGATTATTGACTTTTTAGCTAGCATTGGTGCCTTGGACATGAGCTAGGACCTTAAGATTCTGCATGAAAGGAGGACTAGCAGCCGAGTAGCACGGGAGAATGTGAAACGTGTTCATATGTAGTAAAAACCTGGGATATTCGTCCGTTTTCGTCATTTGTTATCGAATCGACTTAAAGCCAGATCGTCACATTGGCCGCTCTTCTCTCTGAAACGCTTGTACTTATCGTCTGCAAAGCTATGTCGCATGCTGCGGTATGCTGAGACACTACAAGCAGCATAGTAGAACACAGATGAAGTTTCTAAGTTGATGTAATAGCCAGTAAGAAGTAGTACAATTCAAGTTTTAGGTATCGATTATTGACTTTTTAGCTAGCTTTGGTGCCTTGGACATGAGCTAGGACCTTAAGATTCTGCATGAAAGGAGGACTAGCAGACCAGTTGCACGGGAGAATGTGAAAAGTGTTCATATGTATTAAAAACCTGAGACATCCGTCCGTTTTCGTCATTTGTTATCGAATCGACTTTAAGTCAGATCGTCACATTGGCCGCTCTTCTCTCTGAAACGTTTGTACTTATCGTCTGCAAAGCTATGTCGCGTGCTGCGGTATGTGGAGACACTAAAAGCACCATAGTAGAACACAGATGAAGCTTCTAAGTTGATGTAATAGCCAGTAAGAAGTAGTACAATACAAGTTTTAAGTATCGATTATTGACTTTTTAGCTAGCATTGGTGCCTTGGACATGAGCTAGGACCTTAAGATTCTGCATGAAAGGAGGACTAGCAGCCGAGTAGCACGGGAGAATGTGAAACGTGTTCATATGTAGTAAAAACCTGGGATATTCGTCCGTTTTCGTCATTTGTTATCGAATCGACTTAAAGCCAGATCGTCACATTGGCCGCTCTTCTCTCTGAAACGCTTGTACTTATCGTCTGCAAAGCTATGTCGCATGCTGCGGTATGCTGAGACACTACAAGCAGCATAGTAGAACACAGATGAAGTTTCTAAGTTGATGTAATAGCCAGTAAGAAGTAGTACAATTCAAGTTTTAGGTATCGATTATTGACTTTTTAGCTAGCTTTGGTGCCTTGGACATGAGCTAGGACCTTAAGATTCTGCATGAAAGGAGGACTAGCAGACCAGTTGCACGGGAGAATGTGAAAAGTGTTCATATGTATTAAAAACCTGAGACATCCGTCCGTTTTCGTCATTTGTTATCGAATCGACTTTAAGTCAGATCGTCACATTGGCCGTTCTTCTCTCTGAAACGGTTGTACTTATCGTCTACAAAGCTATGTCACGTGCTGCGGTATGTGGAGACACTAAAAGCAAAATAGTAGAACACAGATGAAGCTTCTAAGTTGATGTAATAGCCAGTAAGAAGTAGTACAATTCAAGTTTTAGGTATCGATTATTGACTTTTTAGCTGGCTTTGGTGCCTTCGACATGAGCTAGGACCTTAAGATTCTGCATGTAAGGAGGACTAGCAGCCGAGTTGCACGGAAGAATGTGAAAAGTGTTCATATGCAGTATAAACCTGAGACATCCGTCCGTTTTCGTCATTTGTTATCGAATCGACTTAAAGCCAGATAGTCACATTGGCCGCTCTTATCTCCGAAACGCTTGTACTTATCGTCTGCAAAGCTATGTCGCGTGCTGCGGTATGCGGAGACACTATAATAACCATAGTAGAACACAGACCAAGCTTCTAAGTTGATGTAATAGCCAGTAAGAAGTAGTACAATTGAAGTTTAAGGTATCGATTATTGAGTTTTTAGCTGGCTTTGGTGCCTTGGACATGAGCTAGGACCTTAAGATTCTGCATGAAAGGAGGACTAGCAGCCGAGTAGCACGGGAGAATGTGAAAAGTGTTCATATGTAGTAAAAACCTGGGAAATTCGTCCGTTTTCGTCATTTGTTATCGAATCGACTTAAAGCCACATCGTCTTATTTGCCGCTCTTCTCTCTGAAACGCTTTTACTTATCGTCTGCAAAGCTATTTCGCATGCTGCGGTATGCTGAGACACTACAAGCAGCATAGTAGAACACAGATGAAGCTTCTAAGTTGATGCTGAGACACTACAAGCAGCATAGTAGAACACAGATGAAGCTTCTAAGTTGATGTAACAGCCAGTAAGAAGTAGTACAATTCAAGTTTTAGGTATCGATTATTGACTTTTTAGCTAGCTTTGGTGCCTTGGACATGAGCTAGGACCTTAAGATTCTGCATGAAAGGAGGACTAGCAGCCGAGTAGCACGGGAGAATGTGAAAAGTGATCATATGTAGTAAAAACATGAGAAATTCGTCTGTTTTCGTCATTTGTTATCGAATCGACTTAAAGCCAGATCGTCATATTGGCCGCTCTTCTCTCTGAAACGCTTGTACTTATCGTCTGCAAAGCTATGTCGCATGCTGCGGTATGCTGAGACACTACAAGCAGCATAGTAAAACACAGATGAAGCTTCTAAGTTGATGTAATAGCCAGTAAGAAGTAGTACAATTCAAGTTTTAGGTATCGATTATTGACTTTTTAGCTGGCTTTGGTGCCTTCGACATGAGCTAGGACCTTAAGATTCTGCATGTAAGGAGGACTAGCAGCCGAGTTGCACGGGAGAATGTGAAAAGTGTTCATATGTATTAAAAACCTGACACATCCGTCCGTTTTCGTCATTTGTTATCGAATCGACTTAAAGCCAGATCGTCACATTGGCCGCTCTTCTCTCTGAAACGGTTGTACTTATCGTCTGCAAAGCTATGTCACGTGCTGCGGTATGCGGAGACACTAAAAGCACCATAGTAGAACACAGATGAAGCTTCTAAGTTGATGTAATAGCCAGTAAGAAGTAGTACAGTTAAAGTTTTAGTTATCGGTTATTGACTTTTTACCCTTCTTTGGTGCCTTGGACACGAGCTAGGAACTTAAGATTTTGCATGAGGGAGGACTAGCAGCCGAGTTGCACGGGAGAATGTGAAAAGTGTTCATATGTTGTAAAAACCTGAGAAATCCGTCCGTTTTCGTCATTTGTTATCGAATCGACTTAAAGCCAGATCGTCACATTGGCCGCTCTTCTCTCTGAAACGGTTGTACTTATCGTCTACAAAGCTATGTCGCGTGCTGCGATATGCAGAGACATTAAAAGCACCATAGTAGAACACAAATGATGCTTCTAAGTTGATGTAATAGCCAGTAAGAAGTAGTCCAATTCAAGATTTAGGTATCGATTATTGACTTTTTAGCTGGCTTTGGTGCATTGGACATGAGCTAGGACCTTATGATTCTGCATGAAACGAGGACTAGCGGCCGCGTTGCACGAGAGTATGTGAAAAGTGTTCATATGTAGTAAAAACCAGAGACATCCGTCCGTTTTCGTCATTTGTTATCGAATCGACTTAAAGCCAGATCGTCAAATTGGCCGCTCTTCTCTCTGAAAAAGTTGTACTTATCGTCTGCAAAGCTATTTCAAGTGCTGCGGTATGTGGAGACACTAAAAGCACCATATGAGATCACAGATGAAGCTTCTAAGTTGATGTAATAGCCAGTAAGAAGTAGTACAATTCATGTTTTTGGTATCGATTATTGACTTTTTAGCTGGCTTTGGTGCCTTGGACATGAGCTAGGACCTTAAGATTGTGCATGAAAGGAGGACTAGCAGCCGAGTTGCAGGGGAAAATGTGAAAAGTGTTCATATGTAGAAAAAACCTGAGAAATCCGTCTGTTTTCGTCATTTGTTATCGAATCGACTTAAAGCCAGATCGTCACATTGGCCGCTCTTCTCTCTGAAACGGTTGTACTTATCGTCTGCAAAGCTATGTCGCGTGTTGCCGTAGGCGGAAATAGGAAAAGCACCATAGTAGAACACAGATGAAGCTTCTAAGTTGATGTAATAGCGAGTAAGAAGTAGTCCAATTCAAGTTTTTGGTATCGATTATTGACTTTTTAGCTGGCTTTGGTACCTTGGACACGAGCTAGGAAATTAAGATTTTGCATGAAGGAGGACTATCAGCCGAGTTGCACGGGAGAATGTGAAAAGTGTTCATATGTAGTAAAAACCTGAGAAATCCGTCCGTTTTCGTCATTTGTTATCGAATCGACTTAAAGCCAGATCGTCACATTGGCCGCTCTTTTCTCTGAAACGGTTGTACTTATCGTCTGTAAAACTATGTCGCGTGCTGCGGTATGCGGAGAAACTAAATTCACCGTAGTAGAACACAGATGAAGCTTCTAAGTTGATGAAATAGCCAGGAAGAAGTAGTACAATTCAAGTTTTAGGTATCGATTATTGACTTTTTAGCTGGCTTTGGTGCCTCGGACATGAGCTAGGACCTTAAGATTCTGCATGAAAGGAGGACTAGCAGCCGAGTTGCACGGGAGAATGTGAAAAGTGTTCATATGTAGTAAAAACCTTAGAAATCCGTCCGTTTTCGTCATTTGTTATCGAATCGACTTAAAGCCAGATCGTCACATTGGCCGCTCTTCTCTCTGAAACGTTTGTACTTATCGTCTGCAAAGCTATGTCGCGTGCTGCGGTATGTGGAGACACTAAAAGCACCATAGTAGAACACAGATGATGCTTCTAAGTTGATGTAATAGCCAGTAAGAAGTAGTACAATACAAGTTTTAAGTATCGATTATTGACTTTTTAGCTAGCATTGGTGCCTTGGACATGAGCTAGGACCTTAAGATTCTGCATGAAAGGAGGACTAGCAGCCGAGTAGCACGGGAGAATGTGAAACGTGTTCATATGTAGTAAAAACCTGGGATATTCGTCCGTTTTCGTCATTTGTTATCGAATCGACTTAAAGCCAGATCGTCACATTGGCCGCTCTTCTCTCTGAAACGCTTGTACTTATCGTCTGCAAAGCTATGTCGCATGCTGCGGTATGCTGAGACACTACAAGCAGCATAGTAGAACACAGATGAAGTTTCTAAGTTGATGTAATAGCCAGTAAGAAGTAGTACAATTCAAGTTTTAGGTATCGATTATTGACTTTTTAGCTAGCTTTGGTGCCTTGGACATGAGCTAGGACCTTAAGATTCTGCATGAAAGGAGGACTAGCAGCCCAGTTGCACGGGAGAATGTGAAAAGTGTTCATATGTTTTAAAAACCTGAGACATCCGTCCGTTTTCGTCATTTGTTATCGAATCGACTTAAAGCCAGATAGTCACATTGGCCGCTCTTATCTCCGAAACGCTTGTACTTATCGTCTGCAAAGCTATGTCGCGTGCTGCGGTATGCGGAGACACTATAATAACCATAGTAGAACACAGACCAAGCTTCTAAGTTGATGTAATAGCCAGTAAGAAGTAGTACAATTGAAGTTTAAGGTATCGATTATTGAGTTTTTAGCTGGCTTTGGTGCCTTGGACATGAGCTAGGACCTTAAGATTCTGCATGAAAGGAGGACTAGCAGCCGAGTAGCACGGGAGAATGTGAAAAGTGTTCATATGTAGTAAAAACCTGGGAAATTCGTCCGTTTTCGTCATTTGTTATCGAATCGACTTAAAGCCACATCGTCTTATTTGCCGCTCTTCTCTCTGAAACGCTTTTACTTATCGTCTGCAAAGCTATGTCGCATGCTGCGGTATGCTGAGACACTACAAGCAGCATAGTAGAACACAGATGAAGCTTCTAAGTTGATGCTGAGACACTACAAGCAGCATAGTAGAACACAGATGAAGCTTCTAAGTTGATGTAACAGCCAGTAAGAAGTAGTACAATTCAAGTTTTAGGTATCGATTATTGACTTTTTAGCTAGCTTTGGTGCCTTGGACATGAGCTAGGACCTTAAGATTCTGCATGAAAGGAGGACTAGCAGCCGAGTAGCACGGGAGAATGTGAAAAGTGATCATATGTAGTAAAAACATGAGAAATTCGTCTGTTTTCGTCATTTGTTATCGAATCGACTTAAAGCCAGATCGTCATATTGGCCGCTCTTCTCTCTGAAACGCTTGTACTTATCGTCTGCAAAGCTATGTCGCATGCTGCGGTATGCTGAGACACTACAAGCAGCATAGTAAAACACAGATGAAGCTTCTAAGTTGATGTAATAGCCAGTAAGAAGTAGTACAATTCAAGTTTTAGGTATCGATTATTGACTTTTTAGCTGGCTTTGGTGCCTTGGACATGAGCTAGGACCTTAAGATTCTGCATGAAAGGAGGACTAGCAGCCGAGTTGCAGGGGAGAATGTAAAAAGTGTTCATATGAAGTAAAAACCTGAGTAATCCGTCCGTTTTCGTCATTTGTTATCGAATCGACTTAAAGTCAGATCGTCACATTGGCCGCTCTTCTCTCTGAAACGGTTGTACTTATCGTCTACAAAGCTATGTCACGTGCTTCGGTATGTGGAGACACTAAAAGCACCATAGTAGAACACAGATGAAGCTTCTAAGTTGATGTAATAGCCAGTAAGAAGTAGTACAATTCAAGTTTTAGGTATCGATTATTGACTTTTTAGCTGGCTTTGGTGCCTTCGACATGAGCTAGGACCTTAAGATTCTGCATGTAAGGAGGACTAGCAGCCGAGTTGCACGGGAGAATGTGAAAAGTGTTCATATGTAAAAAAATACCTGAGATATCCGTCCGTTTTCGTCATTTGCTATCGAATCGACTTAAAGCCAGATCGTCACATTGGTCGCTCTTCTCTCTGAAACGGTTGTACTTATCGTCTGCAAAGCTATGTCGCATGCTGCGGTATGCGGAGACACTAAAATCACAATAGTAGGAAACAGATGAAGCATCTAAGTTGATGTAATAGCCAGTAAGAAGTAATCCAATTCAAGTTTTAGGTATCGATTATTGACTTTTTAGCTGGCTTTGGTGCCTTGGACATGAGCTAGGACCTTACGATTCTGCATGAAAGGAGGACTAGCAGCCGAGTTGCACGGGAGAATGTGAAAAGTGTTCATATGTAATAAAAACCTGAGAAATCCGTCCGTTTTCGTCATTTGTTATCGAATCCACTTAAAGCCAGATCGTCACATTGGCCGCTCTGCTCTCGGAAACGGTTGTACTTATCGTCTACTAAGCTATGTCGCGTGCTGCGGTATGCGGAGACACTAAAAGCACCATAGTAGAACACAGATTAAGCTTCTAAGTTAATGTAATAGCCAGTAAGAAGTAGTACAATTCAAGTCTTAGGTATCGATTATTGACTTTTTAGCTGGCTTTGGTGCCTTGGACATGAGCTAGGACCTTAACATTCTGCATGAAAGGATTACTAGCAGCCGAGTTGCACGGGAGAACGTGAAAAGTGTTCATATGTAGTAAAAACCTTAGAAATCCGTCCGTTTTCGTAATTTGTTATCGAATCGACTTAAAGCCAGATCGTCACATTGGCCGCTCTTCTCTCTGAAACGGTTGTTCTTATCGTCTGCAAAGCTATGTCGCGTGCTGCGGTATGTGGACACACTAAAAGCACCATAGTAGAACACAGATGAAGCTTCTAAGTTGATGTAATAGCCAGTAAGAAGTAGTTGAATTCAAGTTTTAGGTATCGATTATTGACTTTTTAGCTGGCTTTGGTGCCTTGGACATGAGCTAGGCCCTTAAGATTCTGCATGAAAGGAGGACTAGCAGCCGAGTTGCAGGGGAGAATGTAAAAAGTGTTCATATGAAGTAAAAACCTGAGTAATCCGTCCGTTTTCGTCATTTGTTATCGAATCGACTTAAAGCCGGATCGTCACATTGGCCGCTCTTCTCTTGAAACGGTTGTACTTATCGTCTGCAAAGCAATGTCGCGTTTTGCCGTAGGCGGAAACAGAAAAGCACCATAGTAGAACACAGATGAAGCTTCTAAGTTGATGTAATAGCCAGTAAGAAGTAGACCAATTCAAGATTTAGGTATCGATTATTGACATTTTAGATGGTTTTTTGTGCCTTGGACATGAGCTAGGACTTTATGATTCTGCATAAAAGGAGGACTCGCAGCCCAGTTGCACGGGAGAATGTGAAAAGTGTTCATATGTATTAAAAACCTGAGACATCCGTCCGTTTTCGTCATTTGTGATCGAATCGACTTAAAGCCAGATCGTCACATTGGCCGCTCTTCTCTCTGAAACGGTTGTACTTATCGTCTACAAAGCTATGTCACGTGCTTCGGTATGTGGAAACACTAAAAGCACCATAGTAGAACACAGATGAAGCTTCTAAGTTGATGTAATAGCCAGTAAGAAGTAGTACAATTAAAGTTTTAGGTACCGATTATTGACTTTTTAGCTGGCTTTGATGCCTTGGACATGAGCTAGGACCTTAAGATTCTGCATGAAAGGAGGACTAGCAGCCGAGTTGCACGGGAGAATGTGAAAAGTGTTCATATGTAATAAAAACCTGAGAAATCCGTCCGTTTTCGTCATTTGTTATCGAATCGACTTAAAGTCAGATCGTCACATTGGCCGCTCTTCTCTCTGAAACGGTTGTACTTATCGTCTACAAAGCTATGTCACGTGCTTAGGTATGTGGAGACACTAAAAGCACCATAGTAGAACACAGATGAAGCTTCTAAGTTGATGTAATAGCCAGTAAGAAGTAGTACAATTCAAGTTTTAGGTATCAATTATTGACTTTTTAGCTGGCTTTGGTGCCTTCGACATGAGCTAGGACCTTAAGATTCTGCATGTAAGGAGGACTAGCAGCCGCGTTGCACGGGAGAATGTGAAAAGTGTTCATATGTAAAAAAATACCTGAGATATCCGTCCGTTTTCGTCATTTGTTATCGAATCGACTTAAAGCCAGATAGTCACATTGGTCGCTCTTCTCTCTGAAACGGTTGTTCTTATCGTCTGCAAAGCTATGTCGCATGCTGCGGTATGTTGAGACACTACAAGCAGCATAGTAGAACACAGATGAAGCTTCTAAGTTGATGTAATAGCCAGTAAGAAGTAGTACAATTCAAGTTATAGGTATCGATTATTGACTTTTTAGCTAGCTTTGGTGCCTTGGACGTGAGCTAGGACCTTAAGATTCAGCATGAAAGGAGGACTAGCAGCCGAATAGCACGGGAGAATGTGAAAAGTGTTCATGTGTAGTAAAAACTTGAGAAATTCGTCCGTTTTCGTCATTTGTTATCGAATCGACTTAAAGCCAGATCGTCACATTGGCCGCTCTTCTCTCTGAAACGCTTGTATTTATCGTCTGCAAAGCTATGTCGCGAGCTGCGGTATGCGGAGACACTAAAATCACAATAGTAGGAAACAGATGAAGCATCTAAGTTGATGTAATAGCCAGTAAGATGTAATCCAATTCAAGTTTTAGGTATCGATTATTGACTTTTTAGCTGGCTTTGGTGCCTTGGACATGAGCTAGGACCTTAAGATTTAGCATGAAAGGAGGACTAGCAGCCGAGTTGCACGGGAGAATGTGAAAAGTGTTCATATGTAATAAAAACCTGAGAAATCCGTCCGTTTTCGTCATTTGTTTTCGAATCGACTTAAAGCCAGATCGCCACATTGGCCGCTCTGCTCTCGGAAACGGTTGTACTTATCGTCTACTAAGCTATGTCGCGTGCTGCGGTATGCGGAGACACTAAAAGCACCATAGTAGAACACAGATGAAGCTTCTAAGTTAATGTAATAGCCCGTAAGAAGTAGTACAATTCAAGTTTTAGGTATCGATTATTGACTTTTTAGCTGGCTTTGGTGCCTTGGACATGAGCTAGGACCTTACGATTCTGCATGAAAGGAGGACTAGCAGCCGAGTTGCATGGGAGAATGTGAAAAGTGTTCATATGTAATAAAAACCTGAGAAATCCGTCCGTTTTCGTCATTTGTTATCGAATCCACTTAAAGCCAGATCGTCACATTGGCCGCTCTGCTCTCGGAAACGGTTGTACTTATCGTCCACTAAGCTATGTCGCGTGCTGCGGTATGCGGAGACACTAAAAGCACCATAGTAGAACACAGATTAAGCTTCTAAGTTAATGTAATAGCCAGTAAGATGTAGTACAATTCAAGTCTTTGGTATCGATTATTGACTTTTTAGCTGGCTTTGGTGCCTTGGACATGAGCTAGGACCTTAACATTCTGCATGAAAGGATTACTAGCAGCCGAGTTTCACGGGAGAACGTGAAAAGTGTTCATATGTAGTAAAAACCTTAGAAATCCGTCCGTTTTCGTAATTTGTTATCGAATCGACTTAAAGCCAGATCGTCACATTGGCCGCTCTGCTCTTGAAACGGTTGTACTTATCGTCTGCAAAGCAATGTCGCGTTTTGCCGTAGGCGGAAACAGAAAAGCACCAAAGTAGAACACAGATGAAGCTTCTAAGTTGATGTAATAGCCAGTAAGAAGTAGACCAATTCAAGATTTAGGTATCGATTATTGACTTTTTAGCTGGTTTTTTGTGCCTTGGACATGAGCTAGGACTTTATGATTCTGCATAAAAGGAGGACTCGCAGCCCAGATGCACGGGAGAATGTGAAAAGTGTTCATATGTATTAAAAACCTGAGACATCCGTCCGTTTTCGTCATTTGTGATCGAATCGACTTAAAGCCAGATCGTCACATTGGCCGCTCTTCTCTCTGAAACGGTTGTACTTATCGTCTGCAAAGCTATGTCGCGTGCTGCGGTATGCGGAGACACTAAAAGCACCATAGTAGAACACAGATGGAGCTTCTAAGTTGATGTAATAGCCAGTAAGAAGTAGTACAATTCAAGTTTTAGGTATCGATTATTGACTTTTTAGCTGGCTTTGGTGCCTTGGACATGAGCTAGTACCTTAAAATTCTGCAGAAAGGAGGACTAGCAGCCGAGTTGCACGGGAGAATGTGAAAAGTGTTCATATGTAGTAAAAACCTAAGAAATCCGTCCGTTTTCATCATTTGTTATCGAATCGACTTAAAGCCAGATCGTCACATTGGCCGCTCTTCTCTCTGAAAAAGTTGTACTTATCGTCTGCAAAGCTATGTCGCGTGCTGCGGTACATGGACACAATAAAAGCACCATAGTAGAACACAGATGAAGCTTCTAAGTTGATGTAATAGCGAGTAAGAAGTAGTCCAATTCAAGTTTTAGGTATCGATTATTGACTTTTTAGCTGGCTTTGGTGCCTTGGACATGAGCTAGGACCTTAAGTTTCTGCATGAAAGGAGGACTAGCAGCCGAGTTGCACGGGAGAATGTGAAAAGTGTTCATATGTAGTAAAAACCTGGGAAATTCGTCCGTTTTCGTCATTTGTTATCGAATCGACTTAAAGCCACGTCGTCTTATTTGCCGCTCTTCTCTCTGAAACGCTTGTACTTATCGTCTGCAAAGCTATGTCGCATGCTGCGGTATGCTGAGACACTACAAGCAGCATAGTAGAACACAGATGAAGCTTCTAAGTTGATGTAATAGCCAGTAAGAAGTAGTACAATTCAAGTTTTAGGTATCGATTATTGACTTTTTAGCTAGCTTTGGTGCCTTGGACATGAGCTAGGACCTTAAGATTCTGCATGAAAGGAGGACTAGCAGCCGAGTAGCACGGGAGAATGTGAAAAGTGATCATATGTAGTAAAAACCTGAGAAATTCGTCTGTTTTCGTCATTTGTTATCGAATCGACTTAAAGCCAGATCGTCACATTGGCCGCTCTTCCCTCTGAAACGCTTGTACTTATCGTCTGCAAAGCTATGTCGCATGCTGCGGTATGCTGAGACACTACAAACAGCATAGTAAAACATAGATGAAACTTCTAAGTTGATGTAATAGCCAGTAAGAAGTAGTACAATTCAAGTTTTAGGTATCGATTATTGACTTTTTAGCTGGTTTTTTTTTGCCTTGGACATGAGCTAGGACTTTATGATTCTGCATAAAAGGAGGACTAGCAGCCCAGTTGCACGGGAGAATGTGAAAAGTGTTCATATGTATTAAAAACCTGAGACATCCGTCCGTTTTCGTCATTTGTTATCGAATCGACTTAAAGCCAGATCGTCACATTGGCCGCTCTTCACTCTGAAACGGTTGTACTTATCGATTGCAAAGCTATGTCGCGTGCTGCGGTATGCGGAGACACTAAAACCACAATAGTAGAACACAGATGAAGCTTCTATGTTGATGTAATAGCCAGTAAGAAGTAGTACAATTAAAGTTTTAGGTATCGATTATTGACATTTAGCTAGCTTTGGTGCCTTGGATATGAGCTAGGACCTTATGATTCTGCATGAAAGGAGGACTAGCAGCCGAGTTGCACGGGAGAATGTGAAAAGTGTTCATATGTAGTAAAAACCTGAGAAATCCGTCCGTTTTCGTCATTTGTTATCGAATCTACTTAAAGCAAGGTCGTCACATTGGCCTCTCTTCTCTCTGAAACGGTTGTACTTATCAACTACAAAGCTATGTCGCGAGCTGCGATATGCGGAGACACTAAAAGCACCATAGCAGAACACAGATGAAGCTTCTAAGTTGATGTAATAGCCAGTAAGAAGTAGTACAATTAAAGTTATAGGTATCGGTTATTGACTTTTTACCCTTCTTTGGTGCCTTGGACACGAGCTAGGAACTTAAGATTTTGCATGAGGGAGGACTAGCAGCCGAGTTGCACGGGAGAATGTGAAAAGTGTTCATAAGTAGTAAAAACCTGAGAAATCCGTCCGTTTTCGTCATTTGTTATCGTATCGACTTAAAGCCAGATCGTCACAATGGCCGCTCTTCTCTCTGAAACGGTTGTACATTTTGTCTGCAAAACTATGTCGCGTGCTGCGGTATGCGGAGAAACTAAAAGCACCGTAGTAGAACACAGATGTAGCTTCTACGTTGACGTAATAGCCAGGAAGAAGTAGTACAATTCAAGTTTTAGGTATTGATTATTGACTTTTTAGCTAGCTTTGGTACCTTGGACATGAGCTAGGACCTTAAGATTCTGCATGAAAGGAGGACTAGCAGCCGAGTAGCACGGGAGAATGTGAAAAGTGATCATATGTAGTAAAAACCTGAGAAATTCGTCTGTTTTCGTCATTTGTTATCGAATCGACTTAAAGCCAGATCGTCACATTGGCCGCTCTTCTCTCTGAAACGCTTGTACTTATCGTCTGCAAAGCTATGTCGCATGCTGCGGTATGCTGAGACACTACAAACAGCATAGTAAAACATAGATGAAACTTCTAAGTTGATGTAATAGCCAGTAAGAAGTAGTACAATTCAAGTTTTAGGTATCGATTATTGACTTTTTAGCTGGTTTTTTTTTTGCCTTGGACATGAGCTAGGACTTTATGATTCTGCATAAAAGGAGGACTAGCAGCCCAGTTGCACGGGAGAATGTGAAAAGTGTTCATATGTATGAAAAACCTGAGACATCCGTCCGTTTTCGTTATTTGTTATCGAATCGACTTAAAGCCAGATCGTCACATTGGCCGCTCTTCACTCTGAAACGGTTGTACTTATCGATTGCAAAGCTATGTCGCGTGCTGCGGTATGCGGAGACACTAAAACCACAATAGTAGAACACAGATGAAGCTTCTATGTTGATGTAATAGCCAGTAAGAAGTAGTACAATTAAAGTTTTAGGTATCGATTATTGACATTTAGCTAGCTTTGGTGCCTTGGATATGAGCTAGGACCTTATGATTCTGCATGAAAGGAGGACTAGCAGCCGAGTTGCACGGGAGAATGTGAAAAGTGTTCATATGTAGTAAAAACCTGAGAAATCCGTCCGTTTTCGTCATTTGTTATCGAATCTACTTAAAGCAAGGTCGTCACATTGGCCGCTCTTCTCTCTGAAACGGTTGTACTTATCAACTACAAAGCTATGTCGCGAGCTGCGATATGCGGAGACACTAAAAGCACCATAGCAGAACACAGATGAAGCTTCTAAGTTGATGTAATAGCCAGTAAGAAGTAGTACAATTAAAGTTATAGGTATCGGTTATTGACTTTTTACCCTTCTTTGGTGCCTTGGACACGAGCTAGGAACTTAAGATTTTGCATGAGGGAGGACTAGCAGCCGAGTTGCACGGGAGAATGTGAAAAGTGTTCATAAGTAGTAAAAACCTGAGAAATCCGTCCGTTTTCGTCATTTGTTATCGTATCGACTTAAAGCCAGATCGTCACAATGGGCGCTCTTCTCTCTGAAACGGTTGTACATATTGTCTGCAAAACTATGTCGCGTGCTGCGGTATGCGGAGAAACTAAAAGCACCGTAGTAGAACACAGATGTAGCTTCTACGTTGACGTAATAGCCAGGAAGAAGTAGTACAATTCAAGTTTTAGGTATTGATTATTGACTTTTTAGCTGGCTTTGGTGCCTTGGACATGAGCTAGGACCTTAAGATTCTGCATGAAAGGAGGACTAGCAGCCTAGTTGCAAGGGAGAATGTGAAAAGTGTTCATATGTAGTAAAAACCTGAGAAATCGGTCCGTTTTCGTCATTTGTTATCGAATCGACTTAAAGCCAGATCGTCACATTGGCCGCTCTTCTCTCTAAAACGGTTGTACTTATCGTCTACAAAGCTATGTCGCGTGCTGCGATATGCGGAGACACTAAAAGAACCATAGTAGAACACAAATGATGCTTCTAAGTTGATGTAATAGCCAGTAAGAAGTAGTCCAATTCAAGATTTAGGTATCGATTATTGACTTTTTAGCTGGCTTTGGTGCCTTGGACATGAGCTAGGACCTCTTGATTCTGCATGAAACGAGGACTAGCGGCCGCGTTGCACGGGAGTATGTGAAAAGTGTTCATATGTAGTAAAAACCTGAGAAATCCGTCCATTTTCGTCATTTGTTATCGAATCGACTTAAAGCGAGATCGTCACATTGGCCGCTCTTCTCTCTGAAACGGTTGTACTTATCGTCTGCAAAGCTATGTCGCGTGCTGCGGTATGCGGAGACACTAAAAGCACCATAGTAGAACACAGATGAAGCTTCTAAGTTGATGTAATAGCCAGTAAGAAGTAGTACAATTCAAGTTTTAGGTATAGATTATTGACTTTTTAGCTGGCTTTGGTGCCTTGGACATGAGCTAGGACCTTAAGATTCTGCATGAAAGGAGGACTAGCAGCCGAGTTGCAAGGGAGAATGTGAAAAGTGTTCATATGTAGTAAAAACCTGAGAAATCGGTCCGTTTTCGTCATTTGTTATCGAATCGACTTAAAGCCAGATCGTCTTATTTGCCGCTCTTCTCTCTGAAACGCTTGTACTTATCGTCTGCAAAGCTATGTCGCTTGTTGCCGTAGGCGGAAACAGAAAAGCACCATAGTAGAACACATATGAAGCTTCTAAGTTGATGTAATAGCCAGTAAGAAGTAGTACAATTCTAGTTTTAGGTATCGATTATTGACTTTTTAGTTGGCTTTGGTGCCTTGGACATGAGCTAGTACCTTAAGATTCTGCATGAAAGGAGGACTAGCAGCCGAGTTGCACGGGAGAATGTGAAAAGTGTCCATATGTAGTAAAAACCTGAGAAATACGTCCGTTTTCGTCATTTGTTATCGAATCGACTTAAAGTCAGATCGTCAAATTGGCCGCACTTCTCTCTGAAACGGTTGTACTTATCGTCTACAAAGCTATTTCACGTGCTGCGGTATGTGGAGACACTAAAAGCACCATATGAGATCACAGATGAAGCTTCTAAGTTGATGTAATAGCCAGTAAGAAGTAGTACAATTCATGTTTTTGGTATCGATTATTGACTTTTTAGCTGGCTTTGGTGCCTTGGACATGAGCTAGGACCTTAAGATTGTGCATGAAAGGAGGACTAGCAGCCGAGTTGCAGGGGAAAATGTGAAAAGTGTTCATATGTAGAAAAAACCTGAGAAATCCGTCTGTTTTCGTCATTTGTTATCGAATCGACTTAAAGCCAGATCGTCACATTGGCCGCTCTTCTCTCTGAAACGGTTGTACTTATCGTCTGCAAAGCTATGTCGCGTGTTGCCGTAGGCGGAAACAGGAAATGCACCATAGTAGAACACAGATGAAGCTTCTAAGTTGATGTAATAGCGAGTAAGAAGTAGTCCAATTCAAGTTTTTGGTATCGATTATTGAATTTTTAGCTGGTTTTGGTGCCTTGGACATGAGCTAGGACCTTAAGATTCTGCATGAAAGGAGGACTAGCAGCCGAGTTGCACGGGAGAATGTGAAAAGTGTTCATATGTAGTAAAAACCTGCGAAATCCGTCCGTTTTCGTCATTTGTTATCGAATCGACATAGAGCCAGATCGTCACATTGGCCGCTCTTCTCTCTGAAACGGTTGTACTTATCGTCTGCAAAGCTATGTCGCGTGCTGCGGTATGCGGAGACACTAAAAGCACCATAGTAGAACACAGATGAAGCTTCTAAGTTGATGTAATAGCCAGCAAGAAGTTGTAGAATTCAAGTTTTTGGTATCGATTATTGACTTTTTTGCTGGCTTTGGTACCTTGGACATGAGCTAGGACCTTATGATTCTGCATGAAAGGAGGACTAGCAGCCGAGTTGCACGGGAGAATGTGAAAAGTGTTCATATGTAGTAAAAACCTGAGAAATCCGACCGTTTCGGTCATTTGTTATCGATTCGACTTAAAGCCAGATCGTCACAATGGCCGTTCTTCTCTCTGAAAAAGTTGTACTTATCGTCTGCAAAGCTATGTCGCGTGCTGCGGTATGCGGACACAATAAAAGCACCATAGTAGAACACAGATGAAGCTTCTAAGTTGATGTAATAGCCAGTAAGAAGTAGTACAATTAAAGTTTTAGGTATCGGTTATTGACTTTTTAGCTGGCTTTGGTGCCTTCGACATGAGCTAGGACCTTAAGATTCTGCATGTAAGGAGGACTAGCAGCCGAGTTGCACGGAAGAATGTGAAAAGTGTTCATATTCAGTATAAACCTGAGACATCCGTCCGTTTTCGTCATTTGTTATCGAATCGACTTAAAGCCAGATAGTCACATTGGCCGCTCTTATCTCCGAAACGCTTGTACTTATCGTCTGCAAAGCTATGTCGCGTGCTGCGGTATGCGGAGACACTAAAATAACCATAGTAGAACACAGACCAAGCTTCTAAGTTAATGTAATAGCCAGTAAAAAGTAGTACAATTCAAGTTTTAGGTATGGATTATTGACTTTTTAGCTGGCTTTGGTGCCTTGGACATGAGCTAGGATCTTAAGATTCTGCATGAAAGGAGGACTAGCAGCCGAGTAGCACGGGAGAATGTGAAAAGTGTTCATATGTAGTAAAAACCTGGGAAATTCGTCCGTTTTCGTCATTTGTTATCGAATCGACTTAAAGCCACATCGTCTTATTTGCCGCTCTTCTCTCTGAAACGCTTGTACTTATCGTCTGCAAAGCAATGTCGCGTTTTGCCGTAGGCGGAAACAGAAAAGCACCATAGTAGAACACAGATGAAGCTTCTAAGTTGATGTAATAGCCAGTAAGAAGTAGACCAATTCAAGATTTAGGTATCGATTATTGACTTTTTAGATGGTTTTTTGTGCCTTGGACATGAGCTAGGACTTTATGATTCTGCATAGAAGGAGGACTCGCAGCCCAGTTGCACGGGAGAATGTGAAAAGTGTTCATATGTATTAAAAACCTGAGTCATCCATCCGTTTTCGTCATTTGTGATCGAATCGACTTAAAGCCAGATCGTCATATTGGCCGCTCTTCTCTCTGAAACGGTTGTACTTATCGTCTACAAAGCTATGTCACGTGCTTCGGTATGTGGAGACACTAAAAGCACCATAGTAGAACACAGATGAAGCTTCTAAGTTGATGTAATAGCCAGTAAGAAGTAGTACAATTAAAGTTTTAGGTATCGATTATTGACTTTTTAGCTGGCTTTGATGCCTTGGACATGAGCTAGGACCTTAAGATTCTGCATGAAAGGAGGACTAGCAGCCGAGTTGCACGGGAGAATGTGAAAAGTGTTCATATGTAATAAAAACCTGAGAAATCCGTCCGTTTTCGTCATTTGTTATCGAATCGACTTAAAGCCAGATCGTCACATTGGCCGCTCTGCTCTCGGAAACGGTTGTACTTATCGTCTACTAAGCTATGTCGCGTGCTGCGGTATGCGGAGACACTAAAAGCACCATAGTAGAACACAGATGAAGCTTCTAAGTTAATGTAAGAGCCCGTAAGAAGTAGTACAATTCAAGTTTTAGGTATCGATAATTGACTTTTTAGCTGGCTTTGGTGCTTTGGACATGAGCTAGGACCTTACGATTCTGCATTAAAGTAGGACTAGCAGCCGAGTTGCACGGGAGAATGTGAAAAGTGTTCTTATGTAATAAAAACCTGAGAAATCCGTCCGTTTTCGTCATTTGTTATCGAATCCACTTAAAGCCAGTTCGTCACATTGGCCGCTCTGCTCTCGGAAACGGATGTACTTATCGTCTACTAAGCTATGTCGCGTGCTGCGGTATGCGGAGACACTAAAAGCACCATAGTAGAACACAGATTAAGCTTCTTAGTTAATGTAATAGCCAGTAAGAAGTAGTACAATTCAAGTCTTAGGTATCGATTATTGACTTTTTAGCTGGCTTTGGTGCCTTGGACATGAGCTAGGACCTTAACATTCTGCATGAAAGGAGGACTAGCAGCCGAGTTGCACGTTAGAACGTGAAAAGTATTCATATGTAGTAAAAACCTTAGAAATCCGTCCGTTTTCGTAATTTGTTATCGAATCGACAAAGCCAGATCGTCACATTGGCCGCTCTGCTCTTGAAACGGTTGTACTTATCGTCTGCAAAGCAATGTCACGTTTTGCCGTAGGCGGAAACAGAAAAGCACCATAGTAGAACACAGATGAAGCTTCTAAGTTGATGTAATAGCCAGTAAGAGGTAGACCAATTCAAGATTTAGGTATCGATTATTGACTTTTTAGCTGGTTTTTTGTGCCTTGGACATGACCTAGGACTTTATGATTCTGCATAAAAGGAGGACTCGCAGCCCAGTAGCACGGGAGAATGTGAAAAGTGTTCATATGTATTAAAAACCTGAGACATCCGTCCGTTTTCGTCATTTGTGATCGAATCGACTTAAAGCCAGATCGTCACATTGGCCGCTCTTCTCTCTGAAACGGTTGTACTTATCGTCTGCAAAGCTATGTCGCGTGCTGCGGTATGCGGAGACACTAAAAGCACCATAGTAGAACACAGATGGAGCTTCTAAGTTGATGTAATAGCCAGTAAGAAGTAGTACAATTCAAGTTTTAGGTATCGATTATTGACTTTTTAGCTGGCTTTGGTGCCTTGGACATGAGCTAGTACCTTAACATTCTGCATGAAAGGAGGACTAGCAGCCGAGTTGCACGGGAGAATGTGAAAAGTGTTCATATGTAGTAAAAACCTTAGAAATCCGTCCGTTTTCATCATTTGTTATCGAATCGACTTAAAGCCAGATCGTCACATTGGCCGCTCTTCTCTCTGAAACGGTTGTACTTATCGTCTGCAAAGCTATGTCGCGTGCTGCGGTATGCGGAGACACTAAAAGCACCATAGTAGAACACAGATGGAGCTTCTAAGTTGATGTAATAGCCAGTAAGAAGTAGTACAATTCAAGTTTTAGGTATCGATTATTGACTTTTTAGCTAGCTTTGGTGCCTTGGACATGAGCTAGGACCTTAAGATTCTGCATGAAAGGAGGACTAGCAGCCGAGTAGCACGGGAGAATGTGAAAAGTGATCATATGTAGTAAAAACCTGAGAAATTCGTCTGTTTTCGTCATTTGTTATCGAATCGACTTAAAGCCAGATCGTCACATTGGCCGCTCTTCTCTCTGAAACGGTTGTACTTATCGTCTGCAAAGCTATGTCGCGTGCTGCGGTATGCGGAGACACTAAAAGCACCATAGTAGAACACAGATGAAGCTTCTAAGTTAATGTAATAGCCCGTAAGAAGTAGTACAATTCAAGTTTTAGGTATCGATAATTGACTTTTTAGCTGGCTTTGGTGCCTTGGACATGAGCTAGGACCTTACGATTCTGCATTAAAGTAGGACTAGCAGCCGAGTTGCACGGGAGAATGTGAAAAGTGTTCTTATGTAATAAAAACCTGAGAAATCCGTCCGTTTTCGTCATTTGTTATCGAATCCACTTAAAGCCAGATCGTCACATTGGCCGCTCTGCTCTCGGAAACGGTTGTACTTATCGTCTACTAAGCTATGTCGCGTGCTGCGGTATGCGGAGACACTAAAAGCACCATAGTAGAACACAGATTAAGCTTCTTAGTTAATGTAATAGCCAGTAAGAAGTAGTACAATTCAAGTCTTAGGTATCGATTATTGACTTTTTAGCTGGCTTTGGTGCCTTGGACATGAGCTAGGACCTTAACATTCTGCATGAAAGGAGGACTAGCAGCCGAGTTGCACGTTAGAACGTGAAAAGTGTTCATATGTAGTAAAAACCTTAGAAATCCGTCCGTTTTCGTAATTTGTTATCGAATCGACTTAAAGCCAGATCGTCACATTGGCCGCTCTGCTCTTGAAACGGTTGTACTTATCGTCTGCAAAGCAATGTCACGTTTTGCCGTAGGCGGAAACAGAAAAGCACCATAGTAGAACACAGATGAAGCTTCTAAGTTGATGTAATAGCCAGTAAGAGGTAGACCAATTCAAGATTTAGGTATCGATTATTGACTTTTTAGCTGGTTTTTTGTGCCTTGGACATGACCTAGGACTTTATGATTCTGCATAAAAGGAGGACTCGCAGGCCAGTTGCACGGGAGAATGTGAAAAGTGTTCATATGTATTAAAAACCTGAGACATCCGTCCGTTTTCGTCATTTGTGATCGAATCGACTTAAAGCCAGATCGTCACATTGGCCGCTCTTCTCTCTGAAACGGTTGTACTTATCGTCTGCAAAGCTATGTCGCGTGCTGCGGTATGCGGAGACACTAAAAGCACCATAGTAGAACACAGATGGAGCTTCTAAGTTGATGTAATAGCCAGTAAGAAGTAGTACAATTCAAGTTTTAGGTATCGATTATTGACTTTTTAGCTGGCTTTGGTGCCTTGGACATGAGCTAGTACCTTAAAATTCTGCATGAAAGGAGGACTAGCAGCCGAGTTGCACGGGAGAATGTGAAAAGTGTTCATATGTAGTAAAAACCTTAGAAATCCGTCCGTTTTCATCATTTGTTATCGAATCGACTTAAAGCCAGATCGTCACATTGGCCGCTCTTCTCTCTGAAACGGTTGTACTTATCGTCTGCAAAGCTATGTCCCGTGCTGCGGTATGCGGAGACACTAAAAGCACCATAGTAGAACACAGATGGAGCTTCTAAGTTGATGTAATAGCCAGTAAGAAGTAGTACAATTCAAGTTTTAGGTATCGATTATTGACTTTTTAGCTAGCTTTGGTGCCTTGGACATGAGCTAGGACCTTAAGATTCTGCATGAAAGGAGGACTAGCAGCCGAGTAGCACGGGAGAATGTGAAAAGTGATCATATGTAGTAAAAACCTGAGAAATTCGTCTGTTTTCGTCATTTGTTATCGAATCGACTTAAAGCCAGATCGTCACATTGGCCGCTCTTCTCTCTGAAACGCTTGTACTTATCGTCTGCAAAGCTATGTCACATGCTGCGGTATGCTGAGACACTACAAGCAGCATAGTAAAACATAGATGAAACTTCTAAGTTGATGTAATAGCCAGTAAGAAGTAGTACAATTCAAGTTTTAGGTATCGATTATTGACTTTTAGCTGGTTTTTTTTTTGCCTTGGACATGAGCTAGGACTTTATGATTCTGCATAAAGGAGGACTAGCAGCCCAGTTGCACGGGAGAATGTGAAAAGTGTTCATATGTATTAAAAACCTGAGACATCCGTCCGTTTTCGTCATTTGTTATCGAATCGACTTAAGCCAGATCGTCACATTGGTCGCTCTTCTCTCTGAAACGGTTGTACTTATCGTCTGCAAAGCTATGTCGCATGCTGCGGTATGCTGAGACACTACAAGCAGCATAGTAGAACACAGATGAAGCTTCTAAGTTGATGTAATAGCCAGTAAGAAGTAGTACAATTCAAGTTTTAGGTATCGATTATTGACTTTTTAGCTAGCTTTGGTGCCTTGGACGTGAGCTAGGACCTTAAGATTCAGCATGAAAGGAGGACTAGCTGCCGAATAGCACGGGAGAATGTGAAAAGTGTTCATATGTAGTAAAAACCTGAGAAATCTGTCCGTTTTCGTCATTTGTTACCGAATCGACTTAAAGCCAGATCGTCACATTGGCCGCTCTTCTCTCTGAAACGCTTGTATTTATCGTCTGCAAAGCTATGTCGCGAGCTGCGGTATGCGGAGACACTAAAATCACCATAGTAGGAAACAGATGAAGAATCTAAGTTGATGTAATAGCCAGTAAGAAGTAATCCAATTCAAGTTTTAGGTATCGATTATTGACTTTTTAGCTGGCTTTGGTGCCTTGGACATGAGCTACGGCCTTAAGATTCTGCATGAAAGGAGGACTAGCAGCCGAGTTGCACGGGAGTATGTGAAAAGTGTTCATATGTAAAAAAATACTTGAGAAATCCGTCCGTTTTCGTCATTTGTTATCGAATCGACTTAAAGCCAGATCGTCACATTGGTCGCTCTTCTCTCTGAAAAGGTTGTACTTATCGTCTGCAAAGCTATGTCGCGTGCTGCGGTATGCGGAGACACTAAAATCACCAGAGTAGAACACAGTTGAAGCTTCTAAGTTGACGTAATAGCCAGGAAGAAGTAGTACAATTCACGTTTTAGGTATCGATTATTGACTTTTTAGCTGGCTTTGGTGCCTTGGACATGAGCTAGGACCTTAACATTCTGCATGAAAGGAGGACTTGCAGCCGATTTGCATGGAAGAATGTGAAAAGTGTTCATATGTAGTAAAAACCCGAGAAATCCGTCCGTTTTCGTCATTTGTTATCGAATCGACTTAAAGCCAGATCGTCACATTAGCCGCTCTTCTCTCTGAAACGGTTGTACTTATCGATTGCAAAGCTATGTCGCGTGTTGCGGTATGCGGAGACACTAAAAGCACCATAGTAGAACACAGATGAAGCTTCTAAGATGACGTAATAGCCAGGAAGAAGTAGTACAATTCAAGTTTTAGGTATCGATTATTGACTTTTTAGCTGGCTTTGGTGCCTTGGACACGAGCTAGGACCTTAACTTTTAGCATGAAAGGAGGACTAGCAGCCGATTTGCATGGGAGAAAGTGAAAAGTGTTCATATGTAGTAAAAACCTGAGAAATCCGTCCACTTTCGTCATTTGTTATCGAATCGACTTAAAGCCAGATCGTCACATTGGCCGCTGTTCTCTCTGAAAAAGTTGTACTTGTCGTCTGCAAAGCTATGTCGCGTGCTGCGGTATGCGGAGACACTAAAAGCACCATAGTAGAACACAGATGAAGCTTCTAAGTTGATGTAATAGCTAGTAAGATGTAGTACAATTAAAGTTTTAGGTATCAGTTAATGACTTTTTACCCTTCCTTGGTGCCTTGGACATGAGCTAGGACCTTAAGATTCTGCATGAAAGGAGGACTAGCAGCCGTGTTGCAGGGAAGAATGTGAAAAATGTTCATATGTAGTAAAAACCCGAGAAATCCGTCGATTTTCGTCATTTGTTATCGAATCGGTTTAAAGCCAGATCGTCACATTGGCCGTTCTGCTCTCGGAAACGCTTGTACTTATCGTCTGCAAAGCTATGTCGCGTGTTGCCGTAGGCGGAAACAGGAAAAGCATCATAGTAGAACACAGATGAAGCTTCTAAGTTGATGTAATAGCCAGTAAGAAGTAGTCCATTTCAAGTTTTAGGTATCGATTATTGACTTTTTAGCTGGCTTTGGTGCCTTGGACATGAGCTAGGACCTTACGATTCTGCATGAAAGGAGGACTGGCAGCCGAGTTGCAGGGGAGAATGTGAAAAGTGTTCATATGTAGTAAAAACCTGAGAAATCCGTCCGTTTTCATAATTTGTTATCGAATCGACTTAAAGCCAGATCGTCACATTGCCCGCTGTGCTCTCGGAAACGGTTGTACTTATCGTCTGCAAAGCTATGTCGCGTGTTGCCGTAGGCGGAAACAGGAAAAGCACCGTAGTAGAACACAGATGAAGCTTCTAAGTTGATGTAATAGCCAGTAAGAAGTAGTCCAATTCAAGTTTTAGGTATCGATTATTGACTTTATAGCTTGCTTTGGTGCCTCGGACATGAGCTAGGACCTTAACATTCTGCATGAAAGGAGGACTAGCTGCCGCGTTGCACGGGAGAATGTGAAAAGTGTTCATATGTAGTAAAAACCTTAGAAATCCGTCCATTTTCGTCATTTGTTATCGAATCGACTTAAAGCCAGATCGTCACATTGGCCGCTCTTCTCTCTGAAACGGTTGTACTTATCGTCTGCAATGCTATGTCGCGTGCTGCGGTAAGCGGAGACACTAAAATCACCATAGTAGAACACAAATGAAGCATCTAAGTTGATGTAATAGCCAGTAAGAAGTAATCCAATTCAAGTTTTAGGTATCGATTATTGACTTTTTAGCTGGCTTTGGTGCCTTGGACATGAGCTAGGACCTTAAGATTCTGCATGAAAGGAGGACTAGCAGCCGAGTTGCACGGGAGAATGTGAAAAGTGTTCATATGTAGTAAAATCCTGAGAAATCAGTCCGTTTTCGTCATTTGTTATCGAATCGACTTAAAGCCAGATCGTCACATTGGCCGCTCTTCTCTCTGAAACGGTTGTACTTATCGTCTGCAAAGCTATGTCGCGTGCTGCGGTATGTGGAGACACTAAAAGCACCATAGTAGAACACAGATGAAGCTTCTAAGTTGATGTAATTGCCAGTAAGAAGTAGTACAATTCAAGTTTTAGGAATCGATTATTGACTCTTTAGCTGGCTTTGGTGCCTTGGACATGAGCTTGGACCTTAAATTTCTGCATGAAAGGAGGACTAGCAGCCGCGTTGCACGGGAGAATGTGAAAAGTGTTAATATGTAGTAAAAACCTTAGAAATACTTCCGTTTTCGTCATTTGTTATCGAATCGACTTAAAGCCAGATCGTCACATTGGCCGCTCTTCTCTCTGAAACGGTTGTACTTATCGTCTGCAAAGCTATGTCGCGTGCTGCGGTATGCGGAGACACTAAAATCACCATAGTAGAACACAGATGAAGCTTTTAAGTTGATGTAATAGCCAGTAAGAAGTAGTACGATTCATGTTTTAGGTATCGATTATTGACTTTATAGCTGGCTTTGGTGACTTGGACATGAGCTAGGACCTTAACATTCTGCATGAAAGGAGGACTAGCAGCCGAGTTGCACGGGAGAATGTTAAAAGTGTTCATATGTAGTAAAAACCTTAGAAATCCGTCCGTTTTCGTCATTTGTTATCGAATCGACTTAAAGCCAGATCGTCACATTGGCCGCTCTTCTCTCTGAAACGCTTGTACTTATCGTCTGCAAAGCTATGTCGCGTGCTGCGGTATGCGGAGACACTGCACTCACCATAGTAGAACACAGTTCAAGCTTCTAAGTTGATGTAATAGCCAGTAAGAAGTAGTACAATTCAATTTTTAGGTATCGTTTATTGACTTTTTAGCTGGCTTTGGTGCCTTGGACATGAGCTAGGACCTTAAGATTCTGCATGAAAGGAGGACTAGCAGCCGAGTTGCAGGGGAGAATGTGAAAAGTGTTCATATGTAGTAAAAACCTGAGAAATCCGTCCGTTTTCGTCATTTGTTATCGAATCGACTTAAAGCCAGATCGTCACATTGGCCGCTCTGCTCTCGGAAACGGTTGTACTTATCGTCTGCAAAGCTATGTCGCGTGTTGCCGTAGGCGGAAACAGGAAAAGCACCATTGTAGAACACAGACGAAGCTTCTAAGTTGATGTAATAGCCAGTAAGAAGTAGTCCAATTCAAGTTTTAGGTATCGATAATTGACTTTTTAGCTGGCTTTGGTGCCTTGGACATGAGCTAGGACCTTAAGATTCTGCATGAAAGGAGGACTAGCAGCCGAGTTGCACGGGAGAATAAGAAAAGTGTTCATATGTAGTAAAAACCTGAGAAATCCGTCCGTTTTGGTCATTTGTTATCGAATCGACTTAAAGCCACATCGTCACATTGGCCGCTCTTCTCTCTGAAACGCTTGTACTTATCGTCTGCAAAGCTATGTCGCGTGCTGCGGTATGTGGAGACACTAAAAGCACCATAGTAGAACACAGATGAAGCTTCTAAGTTGATGTAATAGCCAGTAAGAAGTAGTGGAATTCAAGTTTTAGGTATCGATTATTGACTTTTTAGCTGGCTTTGGTGCCTTGGACATGAGCTAGCACCTTAAGATTCTGCATGAAAGGAGGACTAGCAGCCGAGTTGCACGGGAGAATGTGAAAAGTGTTCATATGCAGTAAAAACCTGAGAAATCCGTCCGTTTTCGTCATTTGTTATCGAATCGACTTAAAGCCAGATCGTCACATTGGCCGCTCTTCTCTCTGAAACGGTTGTACTTATCGTCTGCAAAGCTATGTCGCGTGCTGCGGTATGTGGAGACACTAAAATCACCATAGTAGAACACAGATGAAGCTTCTAAGTTGATGTAATAGCCAGTAAGAAGTAGTACAATTCAAGTTTTAGGTATCGATTATTGACTTTTTAGCTGGCTTTGTTGCCTTGGACATGAGCTAGTACCTTAAATTTCTGCATGAAAGGAGGACTAGCAGCCGCGTTGCACGGGAGAATGTGAAAAGTGTTCATATGTAGTAAAAACCTTAGAAATCCTTCCGTTTTCGTCATTTGTTATCGAATCGACTTAAAGCCAGATCGTCACATTGGCCGCTCTTCTCTCTGAAACGCTTGTACTTATCGTCTGCAAAGCTATGTCGCGTGCTGCGATATGCGGAGACACTAAAATCACCATAGTAGAACACAGTTGAAGCTTTTAAGTTGATGTAATAGCCAGTAAGAAGTAGTACAATTCATGTTTTAGCTATCGATTATTGACTTTTTAGCTGGCTTTGTTGCCTTGGACATGAGCTAGGACCTTAACATTCTGCATGAAAGGAGGACTAGCAGCCGAGTTGCACGGGAGAATGTGAAAAGTGTTCATATGTAGTAAAAACCTTAGAAATCCGTCCATTTTCGTCATTTGTTATCGAATCGACTTAAAGCCAGATCGTCACATTGGCCGCTCTTCTCTCCGAAACGCTTGTACTTATCGTCTGCAAAGCTATGTCGCGTGCTGCGGTATCCGGAGACACTGCACTCACCATAGTAGAACACAGTTCAAGCTTCTAAGTTGATGTAATAGCCAGTAAGAAGTAGTACAATTCAAGTTTTAGGTATCGATTATTGACTTTTTAGCTGGCTTTGGTGCCTTGGACATGAGCTAGGACTTTAAGATTCTGCATGAAAGGAGGACTAGCAGCCGAGTTGCAGGGAAGAATGTGAAAAATGTTCATATGTAGTAAAAACCAGAGAAATCCGTCCATTTTCGTCATTTGTTATCGAATCGACTTAAAGCCAGATCGTCACATTGGCCGTTCTGCTCTCGGAAACACTTGTACTTATCGTCTGCAAAGCTATGTCGCTTGTTGCCGTAGGCGGAAACAGGAAAAGCATCATAGTAGAACACAGATGAAGCTTCTAAGTTGATGTAATAGCCAGTAAGAAGTAGTCCATTTCAAGTTTTAGGTATCGATTATTGACTTTTTAGCTGGCTTTGGTGCCTTGGACATGAGCTAGGACCTTACGATTCTGCATGAAAGGAGGACTGGCAGCCGAGTTGCAGGGGAGAATGTGAAAAGTGTTCATATGTAGTAAAAACCTGAGAAATCCGTCCGTTTTCATCATTTGTTATCAAATCGACTTAAAGCCAGATCGTCACATTGCCCGCTGTGCTCTCGGAAACGGTTGTACTTATCGTCTGCAAAGCTATGTCGCGTGTTGCTGTAGGCGGAAACAGGAAAAGCACCGTAGTAGAACACAGATGAAGCTTCCAAGTTGATGTAATAGCCAGTAAGAAGTAGTCCAATTCAAGTTTTAGGTATCGATTATTGACTTTTTAGCTGGCTTTGGTGCCTTGAACATGAGCTAGGACCTTAACATTCTGCATGAAAGGAGGACTAGCTGCCGCGTTGCACGGGAGAATGTGAAAAGTGTTCATATGTAGTAAAAACCTTAGAAATCCGTCCATTTTCGTCATTTGTTATCGAATCGACTTAAAGCCAGATCGTCACATTGGCCGCTCTTCTCTCTGAAACGGTTGTACTTATCGTCTGCAATGCTATGTCGCGTGCTGCGGTAAGCGGAGACACTAAAATCACCATAGTAGAACACAGATGAAGCATCTAAGTTGATGTAATAGCCAGTAAGAAGTAATCCAATTCAAGTTTTAGGTATCGATTATTGACTTTTTAGCTGGCTTTGGTGCCTTGGACATGAGCTAGGACCTTAAGATTCTGCATGAAAGGAGGACTAGCAGCCGAGTTGCACGGGAGAATGTGAAAAGTGTTCGTATGTAGTAAAATCCTGAGAAATCAGTCCGTTTTCGTCATTTGTTATCGAATCGACTTAAAGCCAGATCGTCACATTGGCCGCTCTTCTCTCTGAAACGGTTGTACTTATCGTCTGCAATGCTATGTCGCGTGCTGCGGAATGCGGAGACACTAAAATCACCATAGTAGAACACAGTTGAAGCTTTTAAGTTGATGTAATAGCCAGTAAGAAGTAGTACAATTCATGTTTTAGGTATCGATTATTGACTTTTTAGCTGGCTTTGGTGCCTTGGACATGAGCTAGGACCTTAACATTCTGCATGAAAGGAGGACTAGCAACCGAGTTGCACGGGAGAATGTGAAAAGTGTTCATATGTAGTAAAAACCTTAGAAATCCGTCCATTTTCGTCATTTGTTATCGAATCGACTTAAAGCCAGATCGTCACATTGGCCGCTCTTCTCTCCGAAACGCTTGTACTTATCGTCTGCAAAGCTATGTCGCGTGCTGCGGTATCCGGAGACACTGCACTCACCATAGTAGAACACAGTTCAAGCTTCTAAGTTGATGTAATAGCCAGTAAGAAGTAGTCCAATTCAAGTTTTAGGTATCGATTATTGACTTTTTAGCTGGCTTTGGTGCCATGGACATGAGCTAGGACTTTAAGATTCTGCATGAAAGGAGGACTAGCAGCCGAGTTGCAGGGAAGAATGTGAAAAATGTTCATATGTAGTAAAAACCAGAGAAATCCGTCCATTTTCGTCATTTGTTATCGAATCGACTTAAAGCCAGATCGTCACATTGGCCGTTCTGCTCTCGGAAACACTTGTACTTATCGTCTGCAAAGCTATGTCGCGTGTTGCCGTAGGCGGAAACAGGAAAAGCATCATAGTAGAACACAGATGAAGCTTCTAAGTTGATGTAATAGCCAGTAAGAAGTAGTCCATTTCAAGTTTTAGGTATCGATTATTGACTTTTTAGCTGGCTTTGGTGCCTTGGACATGAGCTAGGACCTTACGATTCTGCATGAAAGGAGGACTGGCAGCCGAGTTGCAGGGGAGAATGTGAAAAGTGTTCATATGTAGTAAAAACCTGAGAAATCCGTCCGTTTTCATCATTTGTTATCGAATCGACTTAAAGCCAGATCGTCACATTGCCCGCTGTGCTCTCGGAAACGGTTGTACTTATCGTCTGCAAAGCTATGTCGCGTGTTGCCGTAGGCGGAAACAGGAAAAGCACCGTAGTAGAACACAGATGAAGCTTCCAAGTTGATGTAATAGCCAGTAAGAAGTAGTCCAATTCAAGTTTTAGGTATCGATTATTGACTTTTTAGCTGGCTTTGGTGCCTTGGACATGAGCTAGGACCTTAAGATTCTGCATGAAAGGAGGACTAGCTGCCGCGTTGCACGGGAGAATGTGAAAAGTGTTCATATGTAGTAAAAACCTTAGAAATCCGTCCATTTTCGTCATTTGTTATCGAATCGACTTAAAGCCAGATCGTCACATTGGCCGCTCTTCTCTCTGAAACGGTTGTACTTATCGTCTGCAATGCTATGTCGCGTGCTGCGGTAAGCGGAGACACTAAAATCACCATAGTAGAACACAGATGAGGCATCTAAGTTGATGTAATAGCCAGTAAGAAGTAATCCAATTCAAGTTTTAGGTATCGATTATTGACTTTTTAGCTGGCTTTGGTGCCTTGGACATGAGCTAGGACCTTAAATTTCTGCATGAAAGGAGGACTAGCAGCCGCGTTGCACGGGAGAATGTGAAAAGTGTTCATATGTAGTAAAAACCTTAGAAATCCTTCCGTTTTCGTCATTTGTTATCGAATCGACTTAAAGCCAGATCGTCACATTGGCCGCTCTTCTGTCTGAAACGGTTGTACTTATCGTCTGCAAAGCTATGTCGCGTGCTGCGGTATGCGGAGACACTAAAATCACCATAGTAGAACACAGATGAAGCTTTTAAGTTGATGTAATAGCCAGTAAGAAGTAGTACAATTCAAGTTTTAGGTATCGTTTATTGACTTTTTAGCTGGCTTTGGTGCCTTGGACATGAGCTAGGACCTTAAGATTCTGCATGAAAGGAGGACTAGCAGCCGAGTTGCAGGGGAGAATGTGAAAAGTGTTCATATGTAGTAAAAACCTGAGAAATCCGTCCGTTTTCGTCATTTGTTATCGAATCGACTTAAAGCCAGATCGTCACATTGGCCGCTCTGCTCTCGGAAACGGTTGTACTTATCGTCTGCAAAGCTATGTCGCGTGTTGCCGTAGGCGGAAACAGGAAAAGCACCATTGTAGAACACAGACGAAGCTTCTAAGTTGATGTAATAGCCAGTAAGAAGTAGTCCAATTCAAGTTTTAGGTATCGATAATTGACTTTTTAGCTGGCTTTGGTGCCTTGGACATGAGCTAGGACCTTAAGATTCTGCATGAAAGGAGGACTAGCAGCCGAGTTGCACGGGAGAATGTGAAAAGTGTTCATATGTAGTAAAAACCTGAGAAATCCGTCCGTTTTGGTCATTTGTTATCGAATCGACTTAAAGCCACATCGTCACATTGGCCGCTCTTCTCTCTGAAACGCTTGTACTTATCGTCTGCAAAGCTATGTCGCGTGCTGCGGTATGTGGAGACACTAAAAGCACCATAGTAGAACACAGATGAAGCTTCTAAGTTGATGTAATAGCCAGTAAGAAGTAGTGGAATTCAAGTTTTAGGTATCGATTATTGACTTTTTAGCTGGCTTTGGTGCCTTGGACATGAGCTAGCACCTTAAGATTCTGCATGAAAGGAGGACTAGCAGCCGAGTTGCACGGGAGAATGTGAAAAGTGTTCATATGCAGTAAAAACCTGAGAAATCCGTCCGTTTTCGTCATTTGTTATCGAATCGACTTAAAGCCAGATCGTCACATTGGCCGCTCTTCTCTCTGAAACGGTTGTACTTATCGTCTGCAAAGCTATGTCGCGTGCTGCGGTATGTGGAGACACTAAAATCACCATAGTAGAACACAGATGAAGCTTCTAAGTTGATGTAATAGCCAGTAAGAAGTAGTACAATTCAAGTTTTAGGTATCGATTATTGACTTTTTAGCTGGCTTTGTTGCCTTGGACATGAGCTAGTACCTTAAATTTCTGCATGAAAGGAGGACTAGCAGCCGCGTTGCACGGGAGAATGTGAAAAGTGTTCATATGTAGTAAAAACCTTAGAAATCCTTCCGTTTTCGTCATTTGTTATCGAATCGACTTAAAGCCAGATCGTCACTTTGGCCGCTCTTCTCTCTGAAACGCTTGTACTTATCGTCTGCAAAGCTATGTCGCGTGCTGCGATATGCGGAGACACTAAAATCACCATAGTAGAACACAGTTGAAGCTTTTAAGTTGATGTAATAGCCAGTAAGAAGTAGTACAATTCATGTTTTAGGTATCGATTATTGACTTTTTAGCTGGCTTTGTTGCCTTGGACATGAGCTAGGACCTTAACATTCTGCATGAAAGGAGGACTAGCAGCCGAGTTGCACAGGAGAATGTGAAAAGTGTTCATATGTAGTAAAAACCTTAGAAATCCGTCCATTTTCGTCATTTGTTATCGAATCGACTTAAAGCCAGATCGTCACATTGGCCGCTCTTCTCTCCGAAACGCTTGTACTTATCGTCTGCAAAGCTATGTCGCGTGCTGCGGTATCCGGAGACACTGCACTCACCATAGTAGAACACAGTTCAAGCTTCTAAGTTGATGTAATAGCCAGTAAGAAGTAGTACAATTCAAGTTTTAGGTATCGATTATTGACTTTTTAGCTGGCTTTGGTGCCTTGGACATGAGCTAGGACTTTAAGATTCTGCATGAAAGGAGGACTAGCAGCCGAGTTGCAGGGAAGAATGTGAAAAATGTTCATATGTAGTAAAAACCAGAGAAATCCGTCCATTTTCGTCATTTGTTATCGAATCGACTTAAAGCCAGATCGTCACATTGGCCGTTCTGCTCTCGGAAACACTTGTACTTATCGTCTGCAAAGCTATGTCGCTTGTTGCCGTAGGCGGAAACAGGAAAAGCATCATAGTAGAACACAGATGAAGCTTCTAAGTTGATGTAATAGCCAGTAAGAAGTAGTCCATTTCAAGTTTTAGGTATCGATTATTGACTTTTTAGTTGGCTTTGGTGCCTTGGACATGAGCTAGGACCTTACGATTCTGCATGAAAGGAGGACTGGCAGCCGAGTTGCAGGGGAGAATGTGAAAAGTGTTCATATGTAGTAAAAACCTGAGAAATCCGTCCGTTTTCATCATTTGTTATCGAATCGACTTAAAGCCAGATCGTCACATTGCCCGCTGTGCTCTCGGAAACGGTTGTACTTATCGTCTGCAAAGCTATGTCGCGTGTTGCCGTAGGCGGAAACAGGAAAAGCACCGTAGTAGAACACAGATGAAGCTTCCAAGTTGATGTAATAGCCAGTAAGAAGTAGTCCAATTCAAGTTTTAAGTATCGATTATTGACTTTTTAGCTGGCTTTGGTGCCTTGAACATGAGCTAGGACCTTAACATTCTGCATGAAAGGAGGACTAGCTGCCGCGTTGCACGGGAGAATGTGAAAAGTGTTCAAATGTAGTAAAAACCTTAGAAATCCGTCCATTTTCGTCATTTGTTATCGAATCGACTTAAAGCCAGATCGTCACATTGGCCGCTCTTCTCTCTGAAACGGTTGTACTTATCGTCTGCAATGCTATGTCGCGTGCTGCGGTAAGCGGAGACACTAAAATCACCATAGTAGAACACAGATGAAGCATCTAAGTTGATGTAATAGCCAGTAAGAAGTAATCCAATTCAAGTTTTAGGTATCGATTATTGACTTTTTAGCTGGCTTTGGTGCCTTGGACATGAGCTAGGACCTTAAGATTCTGCATGAAAGGAGGACTAGCAGCCGAGTTGCACGGGAGAATGTGAAAAGTGTTCATATGTAGTAAAATCCTGAGAAATCCGTCCGTTTTCGTCATTTGTTATCGAATCGACTTAAAGCCAGATCGTCACATTGGCCGCTCTTCTCTCTGAAACGGTTGTACTTATCGTCTGCAAAGCTATGTCGCGTGCTGCGATATGCGGAGACACTAAAATCACCATAGTAGAACACAGTTGAAGCTTTTAAGTTGATGTAATAGCCAGTAAGAAGTAGTACAATTCATGTTTTAGGTATCGATTATTGACTTTTTAGCTGGCTTTGTTGCCTTGGACATGAGCTAGGACCTTAACATTCTGCATGAAAGGAGGACTAGCAGCCGAGTTGCACGGGAGAATGTGAAAAGTGTTCATATGTAGTAAAAACCTTAGAAATCCGTCCATTTTCGTCATTTGTTATCGAATCGACTTAAAGCCAGATCGTCACATTGGCCGCTCTTCTCTCCGAAACGCTTGTACTTATCGTCTGCAAAGCTATGTCGCGTGCTGCGGTATCCGGAGACACTGCACTCACCATAGTAGAACACAGTTCAAGCTTCTAAGTTGATGTAATAGCCAGTAAGAAGTAGTCCAATTCAAGTTTTAGGTATCGATTATTGACTTTTTAGCTGGCTTTGGTGCCATGGACATGAGCTAGGACTTTAAGATTCTGCATGAAAGGAGGACTAGCAGCCGAGTTGCAGGGAAGAATGTGAAAAATGTTCATATGTAGTAAAAACCAGAGAAATCCGTCCATTTTCGTCATTTGTTATCGAATCGACTTAAAGCCAGATCGTCACATTGCCCGCTGTGCTCTCGGAAACGGTTGTACTTATCGTCTGCAAAGCTATGTCGCGTGTTGCCGTAGGCGGAAACAGGAAAAGCACCGTAGTAGAACACAGATGAAGCTTCCAAGTTGATGTAATAGCCAGTAAGAAGTAGTCCAATTCAAGTTTTAGGTATCGATTATTGACTTTTTAGCTGGCTTTGGTGCCTTGGACATGAGCTAGGACCTTAAGATTCTGCATGAAAGGAGGACTAGCTGCCGCGTTGCACGGGAGAATGTGAAAAGTGTTCATATGTAGTAAAAACCTTAGAAATCCGGCCATTTTCGTCATTTGTTATCGAATCGACTTAAAGCCAGATCGTCACATTGGCCGCTCTTCTCTCTGAAACGGTTGTACTTATCGTCTGCAATGCTATGTCGCGTGCTGCGGTAAGCGGAGACACTAAAATCACCATAGTAGAACACAGATGAGGCAACTAAGTTGATGTAATAGCCAGTAAGAAGTAATCCAATTCAAGTTTTAGGTATCGATTATTGACTTTTTAGCTGGCTTTGGTGCCTTGGACATGAGCTAGGACCTTAAGATTCTGCATGAAAGGAGGACTAGCAGCCTAGTTGCATGGGAGAATGTGAAAAGTGTTCATATGTAGTAAAATCCTGAGAAATCAGTCCGTTTTCGTCATTTGTTATCGAATCGACTTAAAGGCAGATCGTCACATTGGCCGCTCTTCTCTCTGAAACGGTTGTACTTATCGTCTGCAAAGCTATGTCACGTGCTGCGGTATGTGGAGACACTAAAAGCACCATAGTAGAACACAGATGAAGCTTCTAAGTTGATGTAATTGCCAGTAAGAAGTAGTACAATTCAAGTTTTAGGTATCGATTATTGACTTTTTAGCTGGCTTTGGTGCCTTGGACATGAGCTAGGACCTTAAATTTCTGCATGAAAGGAGGACTAGCAGCCGCGTTGCACGGGAGAATGTGAAAAGTGTTCATATGTAGTAAAAACCTTAGAAATCCTTCCGTTTTCGTCATTTGTTATCGAATCGACTTAAAGCCAGATCGTCACATTGGCCGCTCTTCTGTCTGAAACGGTTGTACTTATCGTCTGCAAAGCTATGTCGCGTGCTGCGGTATGCGGAGACACTAAAATCACCATAGTAGAACACAGATGAAGCTTTTAAGTTGATGTAATAGCCAGTAAGAAGTAGTACAATTCATTTTTTAGGTATCGATTATTGTCTTTTTAGCTGGCTTTGGTGCCTTGGACATGAGCTAGGACCTTAACATTCTGCATGAAAGGAGGACTAGCAGCCGAGTTGCACGGGAGAATGTTAAAAGTGTTCATCTGTAGTAAAAACCTTAGAAATCCGTCCGTTTTCGTCATTTGTTATCGAATCGACTTAAAGCCAGATCGTCACATTGGCCGCTCTTCTCTCTGAAACGCTTGTACTTATCGTCTGCAAAGCTATGTCGCGTGCTGCGGTATCCGGAGACACTGCACTCACCATAGTAGAACACAGATGAAGCTTCTAAGTTGATGTAATTGCCAGTAAGAAGTAGTACAATTCAAGTTTTAGGTATCGTTTATTGACTTTTTAGCTGGCTTTGGTGCCTTGGACATGAGCTAGGACCTTAAGATTCTGCATGAAAGGAGGACTAGCAGCCGAGTTGCAGGGGAGAATGTGAAAAGTGTTCATATGTAATAAAAACCTGAGAAAACCGTCCGTTTTCGTCATTTGTTATCGAATCGACTTAAAGCCAGATCGTCACATTGGCCGCTCTGCTCTCGGAAACGGTTGTACTTATCGTTTGCAAAGCTATGTCGCGTGTTGCCGTAGGCGGAAACAGGAAAAGCACCATTGTAGAACACAGACGAAGCTTCTAAGTTGATGTAATAGCCAGTAAGAAGTAGTCCAATTCAAGTTTTAGGTATCGATTATTGACTTTTTAGCTGGCTTTGGTGCCTTGGACATGAGCAAGGACCTTAAGATTCTGCATGAAAGGAGGATTAGCAGCCGAGTTGCAGGAGAGAATGTGAAAAGTGTTCATATGTAGTAAAATCCCGAGAAATCCGTCCGTTTTGGTCATTTGTTATCGAATCGACTTAAAGCCAGATCGTCACATTGGCCGCTCTTCTCTCTGAAACGCTTGTACTTATCGTCTGCAAAGCTATGTCGCGTGCTGCGGTATGTGGAGACACTAAAAGCACCATAGTAGAACACAGATGAAGTTTCTAAGTTGATGTAATAGCCAGTAAGAAGTAGTGGAATTCAAGTTTTAGGAATCGATTATTGACTTTTTAGCTGGCTTTGGTGCCTTGGACATGAGCTAGCACCTTAAGATTCTGCATGAAAGGAGGACTAGCAGCCGAGTTGCACGGGAGAATGTGAAAAGTGTTCATATGTAGTAAAAACCTGAGAAATCCGTCCGTTTTCGTCATTTGTTATCGAATCGACTTAAAGCCAGATCGTCACATTGGCCGCTCTTCTCTCTGAAACGGTTGTACTTATCGTCTGCAAAGCTATGTCGCGTGCTGCGGTATGTGGAGACACTAAAATCACCATAGTAGAACACAGATGAAGCTTCTAAGTTGATGTAATAGCCAGTAAGAAGTAGTACAATTCAAGTTTTAGGTATCGATTATTGACTTTTTAGCTGGCTTTGTTGCCTTGGACATGAGCTAGGACCTTAAATTTCTGCATGAAAGGAGGACTAGCAGCCGCGTTGCACGGGAGAATGTTAAAACTGTTCATATGCAGTAAAAACCTTAGAAATCCGTCCGTTTTCGTCATTTGTTATCGAATCGACTTAAAGCCAGATCGTCACATTGGCCGCTCTTCTCTCTGAAACGCTTGTACTTATCGTCTGCAAAGCTATGTCGCGTGCTGCGGTATGTGGAGACACGAAAAGCACCATAGTAGAACACAGATGAAGCTTCTAAGTTGATGTAATAGCCAGTAAGAAGTAGTACAATTCAAGTTTTAGGTATCGATTATTGACTTTTTAGCTGGCTTTGTGGCCTTGGACATGAGCTAGGACCTTAACATTCTGCATGAAAGGAGGACTAGCAGCCGAGTTGCACGGGAGAATGTGAAAAGTGTTCATATGTAGTAAAAACCTTAGAAATCCGTCCATTTTCGTCATTTGTTATCGAATCGACTTAAAGCCAGATCGTCACATTGGCCGCACTTCTCTCCGAAACGCTTGTACTTATCGTCTGCAAAGCTATGTCGCGTGCTGCGGTATCCGGAGACACTGCACTCACCATAGTAGAACACAGTTCAAGCTTCTAAGTTGATGTAATAGACAGTAAGAAGTAGTACAATTCAAGTTTTAGGTATCGATTATTGACTTTTTAGCTGGCTTTTTTGCCTTGGACATGAGCTAGGACCTTATGATTCTGCATGAAAGGAGGACTAGCAGCCGACTTGCAGGGAAGAATGTGAAAAATGTTCATATGTAGTACAAACCACAGAAATCCGTCCATTTTCGTCATTTGTTATCGAATCGACTTAAAGCCAGATCGTCACATTGGCCGTTCTGCTCTCGGAAACGCTTGTACTTATCGTCTGCAAAGCTATGTCGCGTGTTGCCGTAGGCGGAAACAGGAAAAGCATCATAGTAGAACACAGATGAAGCTTCTAAGTTGATGTAATAGCCAGTAAGAAGTAGTCCATTTCAAGTTTTAGGTATCGATTATTGACTTTTTAGCTGGCTTTGGTGCCTTGGACATGAGCTAGGACCTTACGATTCTGCATGAAAGGAGGACTGGCAGCCGAGTTGCACGGGAGAATGTGAAAAGTGTTCATATGTAGTAAAAACCTGAGAAATCCGTCCGTTTTCGTCATTTGTTATCGAATCGACTTAAAGTCAGATCGTCACATTGCCCGCTGTGCTCTCGGAAACGGTTGTACTTATTGTCTGCAAAGCTATGTCGCGTGTTGCCGTAGGCGGATACAGGAAAAGCACCGTAGTAGAACACAGATGAAGCTTCTAAGTTGATGTAATAGCCAGTAAGAAGTAGTACAATTCATGTTTTAGGTATCGATTATTGACTTTTTAGCTGGCTTTGGTGCCTTGGACATGAGCTAGGACCTTAACATTCTGCATGAAAGGAGGACTAGCTGCCGCGCTGCACGGGAGAATGTGAAAAGTGTTCATATGTAGTAAAAACCTGAGAAATCCGTCCATTTTCGTCATTTGTTATCGAATCGACTTAAAGCCAGATCGTCACATTGGCCGCTCTTCTCTCTGAAACGGTTGTACTTATCGTCTGCAATGCTATGTCGCGTGCTGCGGTAAGCGGAGACACTAAAATCACCATAGTGGAACACAGATGAAGCATCTAAGTTGATGTAATAGCCAGTAAGAAGTAATCCAATTCAAGTTTTAGGTATCGATTATTGACTTTTTAGCTGGCTTTGGTGCCTTGGACATGAGCTAGGACCTTAAGATTCTGCATGAAAGGAGGACTAGCAGCCGAGTTGCACGGGAGAATGTGAAAAGTGTACATATGTAGTAAAATCCTGAGAAATCAGTCCGTTTTCGTCATTTGTTATCGAATCGACTTAAAGCCAGATCGTCACATTGGCCGCTCTTCTCTCTGAAACGGTTGTACTTATCGTCTGCAAAGCTATGTCGCGTGCTGCGGTATGTGGAGACACTAAAAGCACCATAGTAGAACACAGATGAAGCTTCTAAGTTGATGTAATTGCCAGTAAGAAGTAGTACAATTCAAGTTTTAGGTATCGATTATTGACTTTTTCGCTGGCTTTGGTGCCTTGGACATAAGCTAGGACCTTAAATTTCTGCATGAAAGGAGGACTAGCAGCCGCGTTGCACGGGAGAATGTGAAAAGTGTTCATATGTAGTAAAAACCTTAGAAATCCTTCCGTTTTCGTCATTTGTTATCGAATGGACTTAAAGCCAGATCGTCACATTGTCCGCTCTTCTCTCTGAAACGCTTGTACTTATCGTCTGCAAAGCAATGTCGCGTGCTGCGGTATGCGGAGACACTAAAATCACCATAGTAGAACACAGATGCAGCTTTTTTAGTTCATGTAATAGCCAGTAAGAAGTAGTACAATTCATGTTTTAGGTATCGATTATTGCCTTTTTAGCTGGCTTTGGTGCCTTGGACATGAGCTAGGACCTTAACATTCTGCATGAAAGGAGGACTAGCAGCCGAGTTGCAGGGGAGAATGTGAAAAGTGTTCATATGTAGTAAAAACCTGAGAAATCCGTCCGTTTTGGTCATTTGTTATCGAATCGACTTAAAGCCAGATCGTCACATTGGCCGCCCATCTCTCTGAAACGGTTGTACTTATCGTCTGCAAAGCTATGTCGCGTTCTGCGGTATGCGGAGACACTAAAATCACCATAGTAGAACACAGATCAAGCTTCTAAGTTGATGTAATAGCCAGTAAGAAGTAGTACAATTCTAGTTGTAGGTATCGATTATTGACTTTTTAGCTGGCTTTAGTGCCTTGGACCTGAGCTAGGACCTTAAGATTCTGCATGGAAGGAGGACTAGCAGCCGAGTTGCAGGGGAGAATGTGAAAAAAGTTCATATGTAGTAAAAACCAGAGAAATCCGTCCGTTTTCGTCATTTGTTATCGAATCGACTTAAAGCCAGATCGTCACATTGGCCGTTCTGCTCTCGGAAACGCTTGTACTTATCGTCTGCAACGCTATGTCGCGTGTTGCCGTAGGCGGAAACAGGAAAAGCACCGTAGTAGAACACAGATGAAGCTTCTAAGTTGATGTAATAGCCAGTAAGAAGTAGTCCAATTCAAGTTTTAGGTATCGATTATTGACTTTTTAGCTGGCTTTGGTGCCTTGGACATGAGCTAGGAACTTATCATTCTGCATGAAAGGAGGACTAGCTGCCGCGTTGCACGGGAGAATGTGAAAAGTGTTCATATGTAGTAAAAACCTTACAAATCCGTCCGTTTTCGTCATTTGTTATCGAATCGACTTAAAGCCAGATCGTCACATTGGCCGTTCTGCTCTCGGAAACGCTTGTACTTATCGTCTGCAAAGCTATGTCGCGTGTTGCCGTAGGCGGAAACAGGAAAAGCATCATAGTAGAACACAGATGAAGCTTCTAAGTTGATGTAATAGCCAGTAAGAAGTAGTCCATTTCAAGTTTTAGGTATCGATTATTGACTTTTTAGCTGGCTTTGGTGCCTTGGACATGAGCTAGGACCATAACATTCTGCATGAAAGGAGGACTAGCTGCCGCGTTGCACGGGAGATTGTGAAAAGTGTTCATATGTAGTAAAAACCTTAGAAATCCGTCCATTTTCGTCATTAGTTATCGAATCGACTTAAAGCCAGATCGTCACATTGGCCGCTCTTCTCTCCGAAACGCTTGTACTTATCGTCTGCAAAGCTATGTCGCGTGCTGCGGTATCCGGAGACACTGCACTCACCATAGTAGAACACAGTTCAAGCTTCTAAGTTGATGTAATAGCCAGTAAGAAGTAGTACAATTCAAGTTTTAGGTATCGATTATTGACTTTTTAGCTGGCTTTGGTGCCTTGGACATGAGCTAGGACCTTAAGATTCTGCATGAAAGGAGGACTAGCAGCCGAGTTGCAGGGGAGAATGTGAAAAGTGGTCATATGTAGTAAAAACCTGAGAAATCCGTCCGTTTTCGTCATTTGTTATCGAATCGACTTAAAGCCAGATCGTCACATTGGCCGCTCTGCTCTCGGAAACGGTTGTACTTATCGTCTGCAAAGCTATGTCGCGTGTTGCCGTAGGCGGAAACAGGAAAAGCACCATAGTAGAACACAGATGAAGCTTCTAAGTTGATGTAATAGCCAGTAAGAAGTAGTCCAATTCAAGTTTTAGGTATCGATTATTGACTTTTTAGCTGGCTTTGGTGCCTTGGACATGAGCTAGGACCTTAAGATTCTGCATGAAAGGAGGACTAGCAGCCGAGTTGCAGGGGAGAATGTGAAAAGTGTTCATATGTAGTAAAAACCTGAGAAATCCGTCCGTTTTGGTCATTTGTTATCGAATCGACTTAAAGCCAGATCGTCACATTGGCCGCCCATCTCTCTCAAACGGTTGTACATATCGTCTGCAAAGCTATGTCGCGTTCTGCGGTATGCGGAGACACTAAAATCACCATAGTAGAACACAGATCAAGCTTCTAAGTTGATGTAATAGCCAGTAAGAAGTATTCCATTTCAAGTTTTAGGTATCGATTATTGACTTTTTAGCTGGCTTTGGTGCCTTGGACATGAGCTAGGACCTTAATATTCTGCATGAAAGGAGGACTAGCAATCGAGTTGCACGGGAGAATGTGAAAAGTGTTCATATGTAGTAAAAACCTTAGAAATCCGTCCATTTTCGTCATTTGTTATCGAATCGACTTAAAGCCAGATCGTCACATTGGCCGCTCTTCTCTCCGAAACGCTTGTACTTATCGTCTGCAAAGCTATGTCGCGTGCTGCGGTATCCGGAGACACTGCACTCACCATAGTAGAACACAGTTCAAGCTTCTAAGTTGATGTAATAGACAGTAAGAAGTAGTACAATTCAAGTTTTAGGTATCGATTATTGACTTTTTAGCTGGCTTTGGTGCCTTGGACATGAGCTAGGACCTTAAGATTCTGCATGAAAGGAGGACTAGCAGCCGAGTTGCAGGGAAGAATGTGAAAAATGTTCATATGTAGTAAAAACCTTAGAAATCCGTCCATTTTCGTCATTTGTTATCGAATCGACTTAAAGCCAGATCGTCACATTGGCCGCTCTTCTCTCTGAAACGGTTGTACTTATCGTCTGCAATGCTATGTCGCGTGCTGCGGTAAGCGGAGACACTAAAATCACCATAGTAGAACACAGATGAAGCATCTAAGTTGATGTAATAGCCAGTAAGAAGTAATCCAATTCAAGTTTTACGTATCGATTATTGACTTTATAGCTGGCTTTGGTGCCTTGGACATGAGCTAGGACCTTAAGATTCTGCATGAAAGGAGGACCAGCAGCCGAGTTGCACGGGAGAATGTGAAAAGTGTTCATATGTAGTAAAATCCTGAGAAATCAGTCCGTTTTCGTCATTTGTTATCGAATCGACTTAAAGCCAGATCGTCACATTGGCCGCTCTTCTCTCTGAAACGGTTGTACTTATCGTCTGCAAAGCTATGTCGCGTGCTGCGGTATGCGGAGACACTAAAATCACCATAGTAGAACACAGATGAAGCTTTTAAGTTCATGTAATAGCCAGTAAGAAGTAGTACAATTCATGTTTTAGGTATCGATTATTGACTTTTTAGCTGGCTTTGGTGTCTCGGACATGAGCTAGGACCTTAATATTCTGCATGAAAGGAGGACTAGCAATCGAGTTGCACGGGAGAATGTGAAAAGTGTTCATATGTAGTAAAAACCTGAGACATCCGTCTGTTTTCGTCATTTGTTATCGAATCGACTTAAAGCCAGATCGTCACATTGGCCGCTCTTCTCTCTGAAACGGTTGTACTTATCGTCTGCAAAGCTATGTCGCGTGCTGCGGTATGCGGAGACACTAAAAGCACCATAGTAGAACACAGATGAAGCTTCTAAGTTGATGTAATAGCCAGTAAGAAGTAGTACAATTCAAGTTTTAGGTATCGATTATTGACTTTTTCGCTGTCTTTGGTGCCTTGGACATGAGCTAGGACCTTAAATTTCGGCATGAAAGGAGGACTAGCAGCCGAGTTGCATGGGAGAATGTGAAAAGTGTTCATATGTAGTAAAAACCTGAGAAATCTGTCCGTTTTCGTCATTTGTTATCGAATCGACTTAAAGCCAGATCGTCACATTGGCCGCTCTTCTCTCTGAAACGGTTGTACTTATCGCCTGCAAAGCTTTGTTGCGTGCTGCGTTATGTGGAGACACTAAAAGCACCACAGTAGGAAACAGATGAAATATCTAAGTTGATGTAAAAGCCAGTAAGAAGTAATCCAATTCAAGTTTTAGGTATCGATTATTGACTTTTTACCTGGCTTTGGTGCCTTGGACATGAGCTAGGACCTTAATATTCTGCATGAAAGGAGGACTAGCAATCGAGTTGCACGGGAGAATGTGAAAAGTGTTCATATGTAGTAAAAACCTGAGACATCCGTCTGTTTTCGTCATTTGTTATCGAATCGACTTAAAGCCAGATCGTCACATTGGCCGCTCTGCTCTCGGAAACGGTTGTACTTATCGTCTGCAAAGCTATGTCGCGTGTTGCCGTAGGCGGAAACAGGAAAAGCACCATAGTAGAACACAGATGAAGCTTCTAAGTTGATGTAATAGCCAGTAAGAAGTAGTCCAATTCAAGTTTTAGGTATCGATTATTGACTTTTTAGCTGGCTTTGGTGCCTTGGACATGAGCTAGGACCTTAAGATTCTGCATGAAAGGAGGACTAGCAGCCGAGTTGCAGGGGAGAATGTGAAAAGTGTTCATATGTAGTAAAAACCTGAGAAATCCGTCCGTTTTGGTCATTTGTTATCGAATCGACTTAAAGCCAAATCGTCACATTGGCCGCCCATCTCTCTGAAACGGTTGTACTTATCGTCTGCAAAGCTATGTCGCGTTCTGCGGTTTGCGGAGACACTAAAATCACCATAGTAGAACACAGATCAAGCTTCTAAGTTGATGTAATAGCCAGTAAGAAGTAGTACAATTCTAGTTTTAGGTATCGATTATTGACTTTTTAGCTGGCTTTGGTGCCTTGGACATGAGCTAGGACCTTAAGATTCTGCATGGAAGGAGGACTAGCAGCCGAGTTGCAGGGGAGAATGTGAAAAATGTTCATATGTATTAAAAACCAGAGAAATCCGTCCGTTTTCGTCATTTGTTATCGAATCGACTTAAAGCCAGATCGTCACATTGGCCGTTCTGCTCTCGGAAACGCTTGTACTTATCGTCTGCAAAGCTATGTCGCGTGTTGCCGTATTCGGAAACAGGAAAAGCACCGTAGTAGAACACAGATGAAGCTTCTAAGTTGATGTAATAGCCAGTAAGAAGTAGTCCAATTCAAGTTTTAGGTATCGATTATTGACTTTTTAGCTGGCTTTGGTGCCTTGGACATGAGCTAGGACCTTAAGATTCTGCATGAAAGGAGGACTAGCTGCCGCGTTGCACGGGAGAATGTGAAAAGTGTTCATATGTAGTAAAAACCTTAGAAATCCGTCCGTTTTCGTCATTTGTTATCGAATCGACTTAAAGCCAGATCGTCACATTGGCCGTTCTGCTCCCGGAAACGCTTGTACTTATCGTTTGCAAAGCTATGTCGCGTGTTGCCGTAGGCGGAAACAGGAAAAGCATCATAGTAGAACACAGATGAAGCTTCTAAGTTGATGTAATAGCCAGTAAGAAGTAGTCCATTTCAAGTTTTAGGTATCGATTATTGACTTTTTAGCTGGCTTTGATGCCTTTGACATGAGCTAGGACCTTACGATTCTGCATGAAAGGAGGACTGGCAGCCGAGTTGCAGGGGAGAATGTGAAAAGTGTTCATATGTAGTAAAAACCTGAGAAATCCGTCGATTTTCGTCATTTGTTATCGAATCGACTTAAAGTAAGATCGTCACATTGCCCGCCGTGCTCTCGGAAACGGTTGTACTTATCGTCTGCAAAGCTATGTCGCGTGTTGCCGTAGGCGGAAACAGGAAAAGCACCGTAGTAGAACACAGATCAAGCTTCTAAGTTGATGTAATAGCCAGTAAGAAGTAGCCCAATTCAAGTTTTAGGTATCGATTATTGACTTTTTAGCTGGCTTTGGTGCTTCGTACATGAGCTAGGACCTTAAGATTCTGCATGAAAGGAGGACTAGCTGCCGCGTTGCACGGGAGAATGTGAAAAGTGTTCATATGTAGTAAAAACCTTAGAAATCCGTCCATTTTCGTCATTTGTTATCGAATCGACTTAGAGCCAGATCGTCACATTGGACGCTCTTCTCTCTGAAACGGTTGTACTTATCGTCTGCAATGCTATGTCGCGTGCTGCGGTAAGCGGAGACACTAAAATCACCATAGTAGAACACATATGAAGCATCTAAGTTGATGTAATAGCCAGTAAGAAGTAATCCAATTCAAGTTTTAGGTATCGATTATTGACTTTTTAGCTGGCTTTGGTGCCTTGGACATGAGCTAGGACCTTAATATTCTGCATGAAAGGAGGACTAACAATCGAGTTGCACGGGAGAATGTGAAAAGTGTTCATATGTAGTAAAAACCTGAGACATCCGTCTGTTTTCGTCATTTGTTATCGAATCGACTTAAAGCCAGATCGTCACATTGGCCGCTCTTCTCTCTGAAACGGTTGTACTTATCGTCTGCAAAGCTATGTCGCGTGCTGCGGTATGCGGAGACACTAAAAGCACCATAGTAGAACACAGATGAAGCTTCTAAGTTGATGTAATAGCCAGTAAGAAGTAGTACAATTCAAGTTTTAGGTATCGATTATTGACTTTTTCGCTGTCTTTGGTGCCTTGGACATGAGCTAGGACCTTAAATTTCGGCATGAAAGGAGGACTAGCAGCCGAGTTGCATGGGAGAATGTGAAAAGTGTTCATATGTAGTAAAAACCTGAGAAATCTGTCCGTTTTCGTCATTTGTTATCGAATCGACTTAAAGCCAGATCGTCACATTGGCCGCTCTTCTCTCGGAAACGGTTGTACTTATCGTCTGCAAAGCTTTGCTGCGTGCTGCGTTATGTGGAGACACTAAAAGCACCATAGTAGGAAACAGATGAAGCATCTAAGTTGATGTAATAGCCAGTAAGAAGTAATCCAATTCAAGTTTTGAGTATCGATTATTGACTTTTTAGCTGGCTTTGGTGCCTTGGACATGAGCTAGGACCTTAAGATTCTGCATGAAAGGAGGACTAGCAGCCGAGTTGCACGGGAGAATGTGAAAAGTTTTCATATGTAGTAAAAACCTGAGAAATCCGTCCGTTTTCGTCATTTGTTATCGAATCGACTTAAAGCCAGATCGACACATTGGCCGCTCTTCTCTCTGAAACGGTTGTACTTATCGTCTGCAAAGCTATGTCGCGTGCTGCGGTATGCTGAGACACTACAAGCACCATAGTAGAACACAGATGAAGCTTCTAAGTTGATGTACTAGCCAGTAAGAGGTAGTACAATTCAAGTTTTAGGTACTGAATATTGACCTTTTAGCTGGCTTTGGTGCCTTGGACATGAGCTAGGACCTTAAGATTCTGCATGAAAGGAGGACTAGCAGCCGAGTTGCACGGGAGAATGTGAAAAGTGTTCATATGTAGTAAAAACCTGAGACATCCGTCCGTTTTCGTCATTTGTTATCGAATAGACTTAAAGCCAGATCGTCACATTGGCCGCTCTTCTCTCTGAAACGATTGTACTTATCGTCTGCAAAACTATGTCGCGTGCTGCGGTATGTGGAGAAACTAAAACCACCGTAGGAGAACACACATGAAGCTTCTAAGTTGATGTAATAGCCAGTAAGAAGTAATCCAATTCAAGTTTTAGGTATCGATTATTGACTTTTTACCTGGCTTTGGTGCCTTGGACATGAGCTAGGACCTTAATATTCTACATGAAAGGAGGACTAGCAATCGAGTTGCACGGGAGAATGTGAAAAGTGTTCATATGTAGTAAAAACCTGAGACATCCGTCTGTTTTCGTCATTTGTTATCGAATCGACTTAAAGCCAGATCGTCACATTGGCCGCTCTGCTCTCGGAAACGGTTGTACTTATCGTCTGCAAAGCTATGTCGCGTGTTGCCGTAGGCGGAAACAGGAAAAGCACCATAGTAGAACACAGATGAAGCTTCTAAGTTGATGTAATAGCCAGTAAGAAGTAGTCCAATTCAAGTTTTAGGTATCGATTATTGACTTTTTAGCTGGCTTTGGTGCCTTGGACGTGAGCTAGGACCTTAAGATTCTGCATGAAAGGAGGACTAGCAGCCGAGTTGCAGGGGAGAATGTGAAAAGTGTTCATATGTAGTAAAAACCTGAGAAATCCGTCCGTTTTGGTCGTTTGTTATTGAATCGACTTAAAGCCAGATCGTCACATTGGCCGCCCATCTCTCTGAAACGGTTGTACTTATCGTCTGCAAAGCTATGTCGCGTTCTGCGGTATGCGGAGACACTAAAATCACCATAGTAGAACACAGATCAAGCTTCTAAGTTGATGTAATAGCCAGTAAGAAGTAGTACAATTCTAGTTTTAGGTATCGATTATTGACTTTTTAGCTGGCTTTGGTGCCTTGGACATGAGCTAGGACCTTAAGATTCTGCATGGAAGGAGGACTAGCAGCCGAGTTGCAGGGGAGAATGTGAAAAATGTTCATATGTATTAAAAACCAGAGAAATCCGTCCGTTTTCGTCATTTGTTATCGAATCGACTTAAAGCCAGATCGTCACATTGGCCGTTCTGCTCTCGGAAACGCTTGTACTTATCGTCTGCAACGCTATGTCGCGTGTTGCCGTAGGCGGAAACAGGAAAAGCACCGTAGTAGAACACAGATGAAGCTTCTAAGTTGATGTAATAGCCAGTAAGAAGTAGTCCAATTCAAGTTTTAGGTATCGATTATTGACTTTTTAGCTGGCTTTGGTGCCTTGGACATGAGCTAGGACCTTAATATTCTGCATGAAAGGAGGACTAGCAATCGAGTTGCACGGGAGAATGTGAAAAGTGTTCATATGTAGTAAAAACCTGAGACATCCGTCTGTTTTCGTCATTTGTTATCGAATCGACTTAAAGCCAGATCGTCACATTGGCCGCTCTTCTCTCTGAAACGGTTGTACTTATCGTCTGCAAAGCTATGTCGCGTGCTGCGGTATGCGGAGACACTAAAAGCACCATAGTAGAACACAGATGAAGCTTCTAAGTTGATGTAATAGCCAGTAAGAAGTAGTACAATTCATGTTTTAGGTATCGATTATTGACTTTTTCGCTGTCTTTGGTGCCTTGGACATGAGCTAGGTCCTTAAATTTCGGCATGAAAGGAGGACTAGCAGCCGAGTTGCATGGGAGAATGTGAAAAGTGTTCATATGTAGTAAAAACCTGAGAAATCTGTCCGTTTTCGTCATTTGTTATCGAATCGACTTAAAGCCAGATCGACACATTGGCCGCTCTTCTCTCTGAAACGGTTGTACTTATCGTCTGCAAAGCTATGTCGCGTGCTGCTGTATGCGGACACACTAAAATCACCATAGTAGAACACAGATGAAGCTTCTAAGTTCATGTAATAGCAGGTAAGAAGTAGTACAATTCAAGTTTTAGGTATCGATTATTGACTTTTTAGCTGGCTTTGGTGCCTTGGACATGAGCTATTACCTAAACATTCTGCATGAAAGGAGGAGTAGCAGCCGAGTTGCACGGGAGAATGTGAAAAGTGTTCATATGTAGTAAAAACCTTAGAAATCCGTCCGTTTTCGTCATTTGTTATCGAATCGACTTAAAGCCTGATCGTCACATTGGCCGCTCTTCTCTCTGAAACGGTTGTACTTATCGTCTGCAAAGCTATGTTGCGTGCTGCGGTATGTGGAGACACTAAAAGCACCATAGTAGGAAACAGATGAAGCATCTAAGATGATGTAATAGCCAGTAAGAAGTAATCCAATTCAAGTTTTGGGTATCGATTATTGACTTTTTAGCTGGCTTTGGTGCCTTGGACATGAGCTAGGACCTTAAGATTCTGCATGAAAGGAGGACTAGCAGCCCAGTTGCACGGGAGAATGTGAAAAGTTTTCATATGTAGTAAAAACCTGAGACATCCGTCCGTTTTCGTCATTTGTTATCGAATCGACTTAAAGCCAGATCGACACATTGGCCGCTCTTCTCTCTGAAACGGTTGTACTTATCGTCTGCAAAGCTATGTCGCGTGCTGCGGTATGCTGAGACACTACAAGCACCATAGTAGAACACAGATGAAGCTTCTAAGTTGATGTACTAGCCAGTAAGAGGTAGTACAATTCAAGTTTTAGGTAATGAATATTGATCTTTTAGCTGGCTTCGGTGCCTTGGACATGAGCTAGGACCTTAAGATTTTGCATGAAAGGAGGACTAGCAGCCGAGTTGCACGGGAGAATGTGAAAAGTGTTCATATGTAGTAAAAACCTGAGACATCCATCCGTTTTCGTCATTTGTTATCGAATCGACTTAAAGCCAGATCGTCACATTGGCCGCTCTTCTCTCTGAAACGGTTGTACTTATCGTCTGCAAAACTATGTCGCGTGCTGCGGTATGCGGAGACACTAAAAGCACCATAGTAGAACACAGATCAAGCTTCTAAGGTGATGTAATAGCCAGTAAGAAGTAGTACAATTCAAGTTTTAGGTATTGAATATTGACCTTTTAGCTGGCTTTGGTGCCTTGGACATGAGCTAGGACCTTAAGATTCTGCATGAAAGGAGGACTAGCAGCCAAGTTGCACGGGAGAATGTGAAAAGTGTTCATATGTAGTAAAAACCTGAGAAATCCGTCCGTTTTCGTCATTTGTTATCGAATCGACTTAAAGCCAGATCGTCACATTGGCCGCTCTTCTCTCTGAAACGGTTGTACTTATCGTCTGCAAAACCATGTCGCGTGCTGCGATATGCGGAGAAACTAAAAGCACCGTAGTAGAACACAGATGAAGCTTCTAAGTTTATGTAATAGCCAGTAAGAAGTACTAGAATTCAAGTTTTAGGTATCGATTATTGACTTTTTATCAGGCTTTGGTGCCGTGGACATGAGCTAGGACCTTAAGATTCTGCATGAAAGGAGGACTAGCAGCCGAGTTGCATGGGAGGATGTGAAAAGTGTTCATATGTAGTAAAAACCTGAGAAATCCGTACGTTTTCCTCATTTGTTATCGAATCGACTTAAAGCCAGATCGTCACATTGGCCGCTCTTCTCTCTGAAACGGTTGTACTTATCGTCTGCAAAGCTATGTCGCCTGCTGCGGTATGCTGAGACACTACAAGCACCACAGTAGAACACAGATGAAGCTTCTAAGTTGATGTAATAGCCAGTAAGAAGTAGTACAATTCAAGTTTCAGGTATTGAATATTGAATTTTTAGCTGGATTTGGTGCCTTGGACATGAGCTAGGACCTTAATATTCTGCATGAAAGGAGGACTAGCAGCCGAGTTGCATGAGAGAATGTGAAAAGTGGTCAAATGTAGTAAAAACCTGAGAAATACGTCTGTTTTCGTCATTTGTTATCGAATCGACTTAAAGCCAGATCGTCACATTGGCCGCTCTTCTCCCTGAAACGGTTGTACTTATCGTCTGCAAAGCTATGTTGCGTGCTGCGGTATGTGGAGACACTAAAAGCACCATAGTAGGAAACAGATGAAGCATCTAAGTTGATGTAATATCCAGGAAGATGTAGTACAATTCAAGTTTTAGGTATCAATTATTGACTTTTTAGCTGGCTTTGGTGCCTTGGACATGAGCTAGGACCTCAAGATTCTGCATGAAAGGAGGACTAGCAGCCGAGTTGCACGGGAGAATGTGAAAAGTTTTCATATGTAGTAAAAACCTGAGAAATCCGTCCGTTTTCGTCATTTGCTATCGAATCGACTTAAAGCCAGATCGACACATTGGCCGCTCTTCTCTCTGAAACGGTTGTACTTATCGTCTGCAAAGCTATGTCGCGTGCTGCGGTATGCTGAGACACTACAAGCACCATAGTAGAACACAGATGAAGCTTCTAAGTTGATGTACTAGCCAGTAAGAGGTAGTACAATTCAAGTTTTAGGTACTGAATATTGACCTTTTAGCTGGCTTTGGTGCCTTGGACATGAGCTAGGACCTTAAGATTCTGCATGAAAGGAGGACTAGCAGCCGAGTTGCACGGGAGAATGTGAAAAGTGTTCATATGTAGTAAAAACCTGAGACATCCGTCCGTTTTCGTCATTTGTTATCGAATCGACTTAAAGCCAGATCGTCACATTGGCCGCTCTTCTCTCTGAAACGATTGTACTTATCGTCTGCAAAACTATGTCGCGTGCTGCGGTATGCGGAGAAACTAAAACCACCGTAGGAGAACACACATGAAGCTTCTAAGTTGATGTAATAGCCAGTAAGAAGTAGTACAATTCTAGTTTTAGGTATCGATTATTGACTTTTTAGCTGGCTTTGGTGCCTTGGACATGAGCTAGGACCTTAAGATTCTGCACGAAAGGAGGACTAGCAGCCGAGTTGCAGGGGAGAATGTGAAAAGTGTTCATATGTAGTAAAAACCAGAGACATCCGTCCGTTTTCGTCATTTGTTATCGAATCGACTTAAAGCCAGATCGTCACATCGGCCGTTCTGCTCTCGGAAACGCTTGTACTTATCGTCTGCAAAGCTATGTCGCGTGTTGCCGTAGGCGGAAACAGGAAAAGCATCATAGTAGAACACAGATGAAGCTTCTAAGTTGATGTAATAGCCAGTAAGAAGTAGTCCATTTCAAGTTTTAGGTATCGATTATTGACTTTTTAGCTGGCTTTGGTGCCTTGGACATGAGCTAGGACCTTACGATTCTGCATGAAAGGAGGACTGGCAGCCGAGTTGCAGGGGAGAATGTGAAAAGTGTTCATATGTAGTAAAAACCTGAGAAATCCGTCCGTTTTCGTCATTTGTTATCGAATCAACTTAAAGCCATATCGTCACATTGCCCGCTCTGCTCTCGGAAACGGTTGTACTTATCGTCTGCAAAGCTATGTCGCGTGCTGCGGTATGCGGAGACACTAAAAGCACCATAGTAGAACACAGATCAATCTTCTAAGTTGATGTAACAGCCAGTAAGAGGTAGTACAATTCAAGTTTTAATTACTGAATATTGACCTTTTAGCTGGCTTTGGTGCCTTGGACATGAGCTAGGACCTTAAGATTTTGCATGAAAGGAGGACTAGCAGCCGCGTTGCACGGGGGAAAGTGAAAAGTGTTCATATGTAGTAAAAACCTGAGACATCCATCCGTTTTCGTCATTTGTTATCGAATCGACTTAAAGCCAGATCGTCACATTGGCCGCTCTTCTCTCTGAAACGGTTGTACTTATCGTCTGCAAAGCTATGTTGCGTGCTGCGGTATGTGGAGACACTAAAAGCACCATAGTAGGAAACAGATGAAGCTTCTAAGTTGATGTAATAGCCAGTAAGAAGTAATCCAATTCAAGTTTTGGGTATCGATTATTGACTTTTTAGCTGGCTTTGGTGCCTTGGACATGAGCTAGGACCTTAAGATTCTGCATGAAAGGAGTACTAGCAGCCGAGTTGCACGGGAGAATGTGAAAAGTTTTCATATGTAGTAAAAACCTGAGAAATCCGTCCGTTTTCGTCATTTGTTATCGAATCGACTTAAAGCCAGATCGACACATTGGCCGCTCTTCTCTGAAACGGTTGTACTTATCGTCTGCAAAGCTATGTCGCGTGCTGCGGTATCCTGAGACACTACAAGCACCATAGTAGAACACAGATGAAGCTTCTAAGTTGATGTACTAGCCAGTAAGAGGTAGTACAATTCAAGTTTTAATTACTGAATATTGACCTTTTAGCTGGCTATGGTGCCTTGGACATGAGCTAGGACCTTAAGATTTTGCATGAAAGGAGGACTAGCAGCCGAGTTGCACGGGAAAATGTGAAAAGTGTTCATATGTAGTAAAAACCTGAGACATCCATCCGTTTTCGTCATTTGTTATCGAATCGATTTAAAGCCAGATCGTCACATTGGCCGCTCTTCTCTCTGAAACGGTTGTACTTATCGTCTGCAAAACTATGTCGCGTGGTGCGGTATGCGGAGAAACTAAAACCACCGTAGTAGAACACACATGAAGCTTCTAAGTTGATGTAATAGCCAGTAAGAAGTAATCCAATTCAAGTTTTGGGTATCGATTATTGACTTTTTAGCTTGCTTTGGTGCCTTGGACATGAGCTAGGACCTTAAGATTCCGCATGAAAGGAGGACTAGCAGCCGAGTTGCACGGGAGAATGTGAAAAGTTTTCATATGTAGTAAAAACCTGAGAAATCCGTCCGTTTTCGTCATTTGTTATCGAATCGACTTAAAGCCAGATCGACACATTGGCCGCTCTTCTCTCTGAAACGGTTGTACTTATCGTCTGCAAAGCTATGTCGTGTGCTGCGGTATGCTGAGACACTACAAGAACCATAGTAGAACACAGATGAATCTTCTAAGTTGATGAACTAGCCAGTAAGAGGTAGTACAATTCAAGTTTTAGGTACTGAATATTGACCTTTTAGCTGGCTTTGGTGCCTTGGACATGAGCTAGGACCTTAAGATTCTGCATGAAAGGAGAACTAGCAGCCGAGTTGCAGGGGAGAATGTGAAAAGTGTTCAAATAGAGTAAAAACCTGAGAAATCCGTCCGTTTTCGTCATTTGTTATAGAATCGACTTAAAGCCAGATCGTCACATTGGCCGTTCTGCTCTCGGAAACGCTTGTACTAATCGTCTGCAAAGCTATGTCGCGTGTTGCCGTAGGCGGAAACAGGAAAAGCATCATAGTAGAACACAGATGAAGCTTCTAAGTTGATGTAATAGCCAGTAAGAAGTAGTCCATTTCAAGTTTTAGGTATCGATTATTGACTTTTTAGCTGGCTTTGGTTCCTATGACATGAGCTAGGACCTTACGATTCTGCATGAAAGGAGGACTGGCAGCCGAGTTGCAGGGGAGGATGTGAAAAGTGTTCATATGTAGTAAAAACCTGAGAAATCCGTCCGTTTTCGTCATTTGTTATCGAATCGACTTAAAGCCAGATCGTCACATTGCTCGCACTGCTGTCGGAAACGGTTGTACTTATCGTCTGCAAAGCTATGTCGCGTGCTGCGGTATGCGGAGACACTAAAAGCACCATAGTAGAACACAGATCAAGCTTCTAAGTTGATGTAATAGCCAGTAAGAAGTAGTACAATTCAAGTTTTAGGTATCGATTATTGACTTTTTAGCTGGCTTTGGTGCCTTGGACATGAGCTATGACCTTAACATTTTGCATGAAAGGAGGAATAGCAGCCGAGTTGCACGGGAGAATGTGAAAAGTGTTCATATGTAGTAAAAACCTTAGAAATCTGTCCGTTTTCGTCATTTGTTATCGAATCGACTTAAAGCCAGATCGTCACATTGGCCGCTCTTCTCTCTGAAACGGTTGTACTTATCGTCTGCAAAGCTATGTTGCGTGCTGCGGTATGTGGAGACACTAAAAGCACCATAGTAGGAAACAGATGAAGCATCTAAGTTGATGTAATAGACAGTAAGAAGTAATCCAATTCAAGTTTTGGGTATCGATTATTGACTTTTTAGCTTGCTTTGGTGCCTAGGACATGAGCTAGGACCTTAAGATTCTGCATGAAAGGAGGACTAGCAGCCGAGTTGCACGGGAGAATGTGAAAAGTTTTCATATGTAGTAAAAACCTGAGAAATCCGTCCGTTTTCGTCATTTGTTATCGAATCGACTTAAAGCCAGATCGACACATTGGCCGCTCTTCTCTCTGAAACGGTTGTACTTATCGTCTGCAAAGCTATGTCGCGTGCTGCTGTATGCGGACACACTAAAATCACCATAGTAGAACACAGATGAAGCTTCTAAGTTCATGTAATAGCAGGTAAGAAGTAGTACAATTCAAGTTTTAGGTATCGATTATTGACTTTTTAGCTGGCTTTGGTGCCTTGGACATGAGCTATTACCTAAACATTCTGCATGAAAGGAGGAGTAGCAGCCGAGTTGCACGGGAGAATGTGAAAAGTGTTCATATGTAGTAAAAACCTTAGAAATCCGTCCGTTTTCGTCATTTGTTATCGAATCGACTTAAAGCCAGATCGTCACATTGGCCGCTCTTCTCTCTGAAACGGTTGTACTTATCGTCTGCAAAGCTATGTTGCGTGCTGCGGTATGTGGAGACACTAAAAGCACCATAGTAGGAAACAGATGAAGCATCTAAGATGATGTAATAGCCAGTAAGAAGTAATCCAATTCAAGTTTTGGGTATCGATTATTGACTTTTTAGCTGGCTTTGGTGCCTTGGACATGAGCTAGGACCTTAAGATTCTGCATGAAAGGAGGACTAGCAGCCCAGTTGCACGGGAGAATGTGAAAAGTTTTCATATGTAGTAAAAACCTGAGAAATCCGTCCGTTTTCGTCATTTGTTATCGAATCGACTTAAAGCCAGATCGACACATTGGCCGCTCTTCTCTCTGAAACGGTTGTACTTATCGTCTGCAAAGCTATGTCGCGTGCTGCGGTATGCTGAGACACTACAAGCACCATAGTAGAACACAGATGAAGCTTCTAAGTTGATGTACTAGCCAGTAAGAGGTAGTACAATTCAAGTTTTAGGTAATGAATATTGATCTTTTAGCTGGCTTTGGTGCCTTGGACATGAGCTAGGACCTTAAGATTTTGCATGAAAGGAGGACTAGCAGCCGAGTTGCACGGGAGAATGTGAAAAGTGTTCATATGTAGTAAAAACCTGAGACATCCATCCGTTTTCGTCATTTGTTATCGAATCGACTTAAAGCCAGATCGTCACATTGGCCGCTCTTCTCTCTGAAACGGTTGTACTTATCGTCTGCAAAACTATGTCGCGTGCTGCGGTATGCGGAGACACTAAAAGCACCATAGTAGAACACAGATCAAGCTTCTAAGGTGATGTAATAGCCAGTAAGAAGTAGTACAATTCAAGTTTTAGGTATTGAATATTGACCTTTTAGCTGGCTTTGGTGCCTTGGACATGAGCTAGGACCTTAAGATTCTGCATGAAAGGAGGACTAGCAGCCAAGTTGCACGGGAGAATGTGAAAAGTGTTCATATGTAGTAAAAACCTGAGAAATCCGTCCGTTTTCGTCATTTGTTATCGAATCGACTTAAAGCCAGATCGTCACATTGGCCGCTCTTCTCTCTGAAACGGTTGTACTTATCGTCTGCAAAACCATGTCGCGTGCTGCGATATGCGGAGAAACTAAAAGCACCGTAGTAGAACACAGATGAAGCTTCTAAGTTTATGTAATAGCCAGTAAGAAGTACTAGAATTCAAGTTTTAGGTATCGATTATTGACTTTTTAGCAGGCTTTGGTGCCGTGGACATGAGCTAGGACCTTAAGATTCTGCATGAAAGGAGGACTAGCAGCCGAGTTGCATGGGAGGATGTGAAAAGTGTTCATATGTAGTAAAAACCTGAGAAATCCGTACGTTTTCCTCATTTGTTATCGAATCGACTTAAAGCCAGATCGTCACATTGGCCGCTCTTCTCTCTGAAACGGTTGTACTTATCGTCTGCAAAGCTTTGTCGCCTGCTGCGGTATGCTGAGACACTACAAGCACCACAGTAGAACACAGATGAAGCTTCTAAGTTGATGTAATAGCCAGTAAGAAGTAGTACAATTCAAGTTTCAGGTATTGAATATTGAATTTTTAGCTGGATTTGGTGCCTTGGACATGAGCTAGGACCTTAATATTCTGCATGAAAGGAGGACTAGCAGCCGAGTTGCATGAGAGAATGTGAAAAGTGGTCAAATGTAGTAAAAACCTGAGAAATACGTCTGTTTTCGTCATTTGTTATCGAATCGACTTAAAGCCAGATCGTCACATTGGCCGCTCTTCACCCTGAAACGGTTGTACTTATCGTCTGCAAAGCTATGTTGCGTGCTGCGGTATGTGGAGACACTAAAAGCACCATAGTAGGAAACAGATGAAGCATCTAAGTTGATGTAATAGCCAGTAAGAAGTAATCCAATTCAAGTTTTGGGTATCGATTATTGACTTTTTAGCTGGCTTTGGTGCCTTGGACATGAGCTAGGACCTTAAGATTCTGCATGAAAGGAGGACTAGCAGCCCAGTTGCACGGGAGAATGTGAAAAGTTTTCATATGTAGTAAAAACCTGAGAAATCCGTCCGTTTTCGTCATTTGTTATCGAATCGACTTAAAGCCAGATCGACACATTGGCCGCTCTTCTCTCTGAAACGGTTGTACTTATCTTCTGCAAAGCTATGTCGCGTGCTGCGGTATGCTGAGACACTACAAGCACCATAGTAGAACACAGATGAAGCTTCTAAGTTGATGTACTAGCCAGTAAGAGGTAGTACAATTCAAGTTTTAGGTACTGAATATTGATCTTTTAGCTGGCTTTGGTGCCTTGGACATGAGCTAGGACCTTAAGATTTTGCATGAAAGGAGGACTAGCAGCCGAGTTGCACGGGAGAATGTGAAAAGTGTTCATATGTAGTAAAAACCTGAGACATCCATCCGTTTTCGTCATTTGTTATCGAATCGACTTAAAGCCAGATCGTCACATTGGCCGCTCTTCTCTCTGAAACGGTTGTACTTATCGTCTGCAAAACTATGTCGCGTGCTGCGGTATGCGGAGACACTAAAAGCACCATAGTAGAACACAGATTAAGCTTCTAAGCTGATGTAATAGCCAGTAAGAAGTAGTACAATTCAAGTTTTAGGTATTGAATATTGACCTTTTAGCTGGCTTTGGTGCTTTGGACATGAGCTAGGACCTTAAGATTCTGCATGAAAGGAGGACTAGCAGCCGAGTTGCACGGGAGAATGTGAAAAGTGTTCATATGTAGTAAAAACCTGAGACATCCGTCCGTTTTCGTCATTTGTTATCGAATCGACTTAAAGCCACATCGTCACATTGGCCGCTCTTCTCTCTGAAACGATTGTACTTATCGTCTGCAAAACTATGTCGCGTGCTGCGGTATGCGGAGAACCTAAAAGCACTGTAGTAGAACACAGATGAAGCTTCTAAGTTGATGTATTAGACAGTAAGAAGTGTACAATTCAAGTTTTAGGTATTGATTATTGACTTTTTAGCTGGCTTTGGTGCCTTGGACATGAGGTAGGACCTTAAGATTCTGCATGAAAGGAGGACTAGCAGCCAAGTTGCACGGGAGAATGTGAAAAGTGTTCATATGTAGTAAAAACCTGAGAAATCCGTCCGTTTTCGTCATTTGTTATCGAATCGACTTAAAGCCAGATCGTCACATTGGCCGCTCTTCTCTCTGAAACGGTTGTACTTATCGTCTGCAAAACCATGTCGCGTGCTGCGGTATGCGGAGAAACTAAAAGCACCGTAGTAGAACACAGATGAAGCTTCTAAGTTTATGTAATAGCCAGTAAGAAGTACTAGAATTCAAGTTTTAGGTATCGATTATTGACTTTTTAGCTGGCTTTGGTGCCGTGGACATGAGCTAGGACCTTAAGATTCTGCATGAAAGGAGGACTAGCAGCCGAGTTGCATGGGAGGATGTGAAAAGTGTTCATATGTAGTAAAAACCTGAGAAATCCGTCCGTTTTCCTCATTTGTTATCGAATCGACTTAAAGCCAGATCGTCACATTGGCCGCTCTTCTCTCTGAAACGGTTGTACTTATCGTCTGCAAAGCTATGTCGCCTGCTGCGGTATGCTGAGACACTACAAGCACCACAGTAGAACACAGATGAAGCTTCTAAGTTGATGTAATAGCCAGTAAGAAGTAGTACAATTCAAGTTTCAGGTATTGAATATTGAATTTTTAGCTGGATTTGGTGCCTTGGACATGAGCTAGGACCTTAATATTCTGCATGAAAGGAGGACTAGCAGCCGAGTTGCATGAGAGAAATTGAAAAGTGGTCAAATGTAGTAAAAACCTGAGAAATACGTCTGTTTTCGTCATTTGTTATCGAATCGACTTAAAGCCAGATCGTCACATTGGCCGCTCTTCTCCCTGAAACGGTTGTACTTATCGTCTGCAAAGCTATGTCGCGTGCTGCGGTATGCGGAGACACTAAAAGCACCATAGTAGAACACAGATGAAGCTTCTAAGTTGATGTAATATCCAGTAAGAAGTAGTACAATTCAAGTTTTAGGTATTGATTATTGACTTTTTAGCTGGCTTTGGTGCCTTGGACATGAGCTAGGACCTTAAGATTCTGCATGAAAGGAGGACTAGCAGCCGAGTTGCACGGGAGAATGTGAAAAGTGTTCATATGTAGTAAAAACCTGAGAAATCCGTCCGTTTTCGTCATTTGTTATCGAATCGACTTAGAGCCAGATCGACACATTGGCCGCTCTTCTCTCTGAAACGGTTGTACTTATCGTCTGCAAAGCTATGTCGCGTGCTGCGGTATGCTGAGACACTACTAGCACCATAGTAGAACACAGATGAAGCTTCTAAGTTGATGTAATATCCAGTAAGAAGTAGTACAATTCAAGTTTTAGGTATTGATTATTGACTTTTTAGCTGGCTTTGGTGCCTTGGACATGAGCTAGGACCTTAAGATTCTGCATGAAAGGAGGACTAGCAGCCGAGTTGCACGGGAGAATGTGAAAAGTGTTCATATGTAGTAAAAACCTGAGAAATCCGTCCGTTTTCGTCATTTGTTATCGAATCGACTTAGAGCCAGATCGACACATTGGCCGCTCTTCTCTCTGAAACGGTTGTACTTATCGTCTACAAAGCTATGTCGCGTGCTGCGTTATGCGGAGACACTAAAAGCACCATAGTAGAACACAGATGAAGCTTCTAAGTTGATGTAATAGCCAGTAAGAAGTAGTACAATTCAAGTTTTAGGTATCGATTATTGACTTTTTAGCTGGCTTTGGTGCCTTGGACATGAGCTAGGACCTTAAGATTCTGCATGAAAGGAGGACTAGCAGCCGAGTTGCACGGGAGAATGTGAAAAGTGTTCATATGCAGTAAAAACCTGAGACATCCGTCCGTTTTCGTCATTTGTTATCGAATCGACTTAAAGCCAGATCGTCACATTGGCCGCTCTTCTCTCTGAAACGGTTGTACTTATCGTCTGCAAAGCTATGTCGCGTGCTGCGGTATGCTGAGACACTACAAGCACCATAGTAGAACACAGATGAAGCTTCTAAGTTGATGTAATATCCAGTAAGAAGTAGTACAATTCAAGTTTTAGGTATTGAATATTGAATTTTTAGCTGGCTTTGGTGCCTTGGACATGAGCTAGGACCTTAATATTCTGCATGAAAGGAGGACTAGCAGCCGAGTTGCACGGGAGAATGTGAAAAGTGTTCATCTGTAGTAAAAACCTGAGAAATCCGTCCGTTTTCGTCATTTGTTATCGAATCGACTTAAAGCCAGATCGACACATTGACCGCTCTGCTCTCTGAAACGGTTGTACTTATCGTCTGCAAAGCTATGTCGCGTACTGCGGTATTCGGAGACACTAAAAGCACCATAGTAGAACACAGATGAAGCTTCTAAAATGATGTAATAGCCAGTAGGAAGTAGTACAATTCAAGTTTTAGGTATCGGTTATTGACTTTTTAGCTGGCTTTGGTGCCTTGGACATGATCTAGGACCTTAAGATTCTGCATGAAAGGAGGACTAGCAGCCGAGTTGCACGGGAGAATGTGAAAAGTGTTCATATGTAGTAAAAACCTGAGAAATCCGTCCGTTTTCGTCATTTGTTATCGAATCGACTTAAAGCCAGATCGTCACATTGGCCGCTCTTCTCTCTGAAACGGTTGTACTTATCGTCTGCAAAACCATGTCGCGTGCTGCGGTATGCGGAGAAACTAAAAGCACCGTAGTAGAACACAGATGAAGCTTCTAAGTTTATGTAATAGCCAGTAAGAAGTACTAGAATTCAAGTTTTAGGTATCGATTATTGACTTTTGAGCTGGCTTTGGTGCCGTGGACATGAGCTAGGACCTTAAGATTCTGCATGAAAGGAGGACTAGCAGCCGAGTTGCATGGGAGGATGTGAAAAGTGTTCATATGTAGTAAAAACCTGAGAAATCCGTCCGTTTTCCTCATTTGTTATCGAATCGACTTAAAGCCAGATCGTCACATTGGCCGCTCTTCTCTCTGAAACGGTTGTACTTATCGTCTGCAAAGCTATGTCGCCTGCTGCGGTATGCTGAGACACTACAAGCACCACAGTAGAACACAGATGAAGCTTCTAAGTTGATGTAATAGCCAGTAAGAAGTAGTACAATTCAAGTTTCAGGTATTGAATATTGAATTTTTAGCTGGATTTGGTGCCTTGGACATGAGCTAGGACCTTAATATTCTGCATGAAAGGAGGACTAGCAGCCGAGTTGCATGAGAGAAATTGAAAAGTGGTCAAATGTAGTTAAAACCTGAGAAATACGTCTGTTTTCGTCATTTGTTATCGAATCGACTTAAAGCCAGATCGTCACATTGGCCGCTCTTCTCCCTGAAACGGTTGTACTTATCGTCTGCAAAGCTATGTCGCGTGCTGCGGTATGCGGAGACACTAAAAGCACCATAGTAGAACACAGATGAAGCTTCTAAGTTGATGTAATATCCAGTAAGAAGTAGTACAATTCAAGTTTTAGGTATTGATTATTGACTTTTTAGCTGGCTTTGGTGCCTTGGACATGAGCTAGGACCTTAAGATTCTGCATGAAAGGAGGACTAGCAGCCGAGTTGCACGGGAGAATGTGAAAAGTGTTCATATGTAGTAAAAACCTGAGAAATCCGTCCGTTTTCGTCATTTGTTATCGAATCGACTTAGAGCCAGATCGACACATTGGCCGCTCTTCTCTCTGAAACGGTTGTACTTATCGTCTGCAAAGCTATGTCGCGTGCTGCGGTATGCTGAGACACTACCAGCACCATAGTAGAACACAGATGAAGCTTCTAAGTTGATGTAATATCCAGTAAGAAGTAGTACAATTCAAGTTTTAGGTATTGATTATTGACTTTTTAGCTGGCTTTGGTGCCTTGGACATGAGCTAGGACCTTAAGATTCTGCATGAAAGGAGGACTAGCAGCCGAGTTGCACGGGAGAATGTGAAAAGTGTTCATATGTAGTAAAAACCTGAGAAATCCGTCCGTTTTCGTCATTTGTTATCGAATCGACTTAGAGCCAGATCGACACATTGGCCGCTCTTCTCTCTGAAACGGTTGTACTTATCGTCTACAAAGCTATGTCGCGTGCTGCGTTATGCGGAGACACTAAAAGCACCATAGTAGAACACAGATGAAGCTTCTAAGTTGATGTAATAGCCAGTAAGAAGTAGTACAATTCAAGTTTTAGGTATCGATTATTGACTTTTTAGCTGGCTTTGGTGCCTTGGACATGAGCTAGGACCTTAAGATTCTGCATGAAAGGAGGACTAGCAGCCGAGTTGCATGGGAGGATGTGAAAAGTGTTCATATGTAGTAAAAACCTGAGAAATCCGTCCGTTTTCCTCATTTGTTATCGAATCGACTTAAAGCCAGATCGTCACATTGGCCGCTCTTCTCTCTGAAACGGTTGTACTTATCGTCTGCAAAGCTATGTCGCCTGCTGCGGTATGCTGAGACACTACAAGCACCACAGTAGAACACAGATGAAGCTTCTAAGTTGATGTAATAGCCAGTAAGAAGTAGTACAATTCAAGTTTCAGGTATTGAATATTGAATTTTTAGCTGGATTTGGTGCCTTGGACATGAGCTAGGACCTTAATATTCTGCATGAAAGGAGGACTAGCAGCCGAGTTGCATGAGAGAAATTGAAAAGTGGTCAAATGTAGTAAAAACCTGAGAAATACGTCTGTTTTCGTCATTTGTTATCGAATCGACTTAAAGCCAGATCGTCACATTGGACGCTCTTCTCCCTGAAACGGTTGTACTTATCGTCTGCAAAGCTATGTCGCGTGCTGCGGTATGCGGAGACACTAAAAGCACCATAGTAGAACACAGATGAAGCTTCTAAGTTGATGTAATATCCAGTAAGAAGTAGTACAATTCAAGTTTTAGGTATTGATTATTGACTTTTTAGCTGGCTTTGGTGCCTTGGACATGAGCTAGGACCTTAAGATTCTGCATGAAAGGAGGACTAGCAGCCGAGTTGCACGGGAGAATGTGAAAAGTGTTCATATGTAGTAAAAACCTGAGAAATCCGTCCGTTTTCGTCATTTGTTATCGAATCGACTTAGAGCCAGATCGACACATTGGCCGCTCTTCTCTCTGAAACGGTTGTACTTATCGTCTGCAAAGCTATGTCGCGTGCTGCGGTATGCTGAGACACTACCAGCACCATAGTAGAACACAGATGAAGCTTCTAAGTTGATGTAATATCCAGTAAGAAGTAGTACAATTCAAGTTTTAGGTATTGATTATTGACTTTTTAGCTGGCTTTGGTGCCTTGGACATGAGCTAGGACCTTAAGATTCTGCATGAAAGGAGGACTAGCAGCCGAGTTGCACGGGAGAATGTGAAAAGTGTTCATATGTAGTAAAAACCTGAGAAATCCGTCCGTTTTCGTCATTTGTTATCGAATCGACTTAGAGCCAGATCGACACATTGGCCGCTCTTCTCTCTGAAACGGTTGTACTTATCGTCTACAAAGCTATGTCGCGTGCTGCGTTATGCGGAGACACTAAAAGCACCATAGTAGAACACAGATGAAGCTTCTAAGTTGATGTAATAGCCAGTAAGAAGTAGTACAATTCAAGTTTTAGGTATCGATTATTGACTTTTTAGCTGGCTTTGGTGCCTTGGACATGAGCTAGGACCTTAAGATTCTGCATGAAAGGAGGACTAGCAGCCGAGTTGCACGGGAGAATGTGAAAAGTGTTCATATGCAGTAAAAACCTGAGACATCCGTCCGTTTTCGTCATTTGTTATCGAATCGACTTAAAGCCAGATCGTCACATTGGCCGCTATTCTCTCTGAAACGGTTGTACTTATCGTCTGCAAAGCTATGTCGCGTGCTGCGGTATGCTGAGACACTACAAGCACCATAGTAGAACACAGATGAAGCTTCTAAGTTGATGTAATATCCAGTAAGAAGTAGTACAATTCAAGTTTTAGGTATTGAATATTGAATTTTTAGCTGGCTTTGGTGCCTTGGACATGAGCTAGGACCTTAATATTCTGCATGAAAGGAGGACTAGCAGCCGAGTTGCACGGGAGAATGTGAAAAGTGTTCATCTGTAGTAAAAACCTGAGAAATCCGTCCGTTTTCGTCATTTGTTATCGAATCGACTTAAAGCCAGATCGACACATTGACCGCTCTGCTCTCTGAAACGGTTGTACTTATCGTCTGCAAAGCTATGTCGCGTACTGCGGTATTCGGAGACACTAAAAGCACCATAGTAGAACACAGATGAAGCTTCTAAAATGATGTAATAGCCAGTGGGAAGTAGTACAATTCAAGTTTTAGGTATCGGTTATTGACTTTTTAGCTGGCTTTGGTGCCTTGGACATGATCTAGGACCTTAAGATTCTGCATGAAAGGAGGACTAGCAGCCGAGTTGCACGGGAGAATGTGAAAAGTGTTCATATGTAGTAAAAACCTGAGAAATCCGTCCGTTTTCGTCATTTGTTATCGAATCGACTTAAAGCCAGATCGTCACATTGGCCGATCTTCTCTCTGAAACGGATGTACTTATCGTCTGCAAAGCTATATCGCGTGCTGCGGTATGCTGAGACACTAAAAGCACCATAGTAGAACACAGATCAAGCTTCTAAGTTGATGTAATAGCCAGTAAGAAGTAGTACAATTCAAGTTTTAGGTACTGAATATTGACCTTTTAGCTGGATTTGGTGCCTTGGACATGAGCTAGGACCTTAAGATTCTGCATGAAAGGAGGACTAGCAGCCGAGTTGCACGGGAGAATGTGAAAAGTGTTCATATGTAGTAAAAACCTGAGAAATCCGTCCGTTTTCTTCATTTGTTATCGAATCGACTTAAAGCCAGATCGTCACATTGGCCGATCTTCTCTCTGAAACGGATGTACTTATCGTCTGCAAAGCTATGTCGCGTGCTGCGGTATGCGGAGACACTAAAAGCACCATAGTAGAACACAGATCAAGCTTCTAAGTTGATGTAATAGCCAGTAAGAAGTAGTACAATTCAAGTTTTAGGTATTGAATATTGACCTTTTAGCTGGCTTTGGTGCCTTGGACATGAGCTAGGACCTTAAGATTCTGCATGAAAGGAGGACTAGCAGCCGAGTTGCAGGGGAGAATGTGAAAAGTGTTCATATGTAGTAAAAACCTGAGAAATCCGTCCGTTTTGGTCATTTGTTATCGAATCGACTTAAAGCCAGATCGTCACATTGGCCGCTCTTCTCTCTGAAACGCTTGTACTTATCGTCTGCAAAGCTATGTCGCGTGCTGCGGTATGTGGAGACACTAAAAGCACCATAATAGAACACAGATGAAGCTTCTAAGTTGATGTAATAGCCAGTAAGAAATAGTGGAATTCAAGTTTTAGGTATCGATTATTGACTTTTTAGCTGGCTTTGGTGCCTTGGACATGAGCTAGGACCTTAAGATTCTGCATGAAAGGAGGACTAGCAGCCGAGTTGCACGGGAGAATGTGAAAAGTGTTCATATGTAGTAAAAACCTGAGAAATCCGTCCGTTTTCGTCATTTGTTATCGAATCGACTTAAAGCCAGATCGTCACATTGGCCGATCGTCTCTCTGAAACGGATGTACTTATCGTCTGCAAAGCTATGTCGCGTGCTGCGGTATGCTGAGACACTAAAAGCACCATAGTAGAACACAGATCAAGCTTCTAAGTTGATGTAATAGCCAGTAAGAAGTAGTACAATTCAAGTTTTAGGTATTGAATATTGACCTTTTAGCTGGCTTTGGTGCCTTGGACATGAGCTAGGAACTTAAGATTCTGCATGAAAGGAGGACTAGCAGCCGAGTAGCACGGGAGAATGTGAAAAGTGTTCATATGTAGTAAAAACCTGAGACATCCGTCCGTTTTCGTCATTCGTTATCGAATCGACTTAAAGCCAGATCGTCACATTGGCCGCTCTTCTCTCTGAAACGGTTGTACTTATCGTCTGCAAGCTATGTCGCGTGTTGCCGTAGGCGGAAACAGGAAAAGCACCATAGTAGAACACAGATGAAGCTTCTAAGTTGATGTAATAGCCAGTAAGAAGTAGTCCAATTCAAGTTTTAGGTATCGGTTATTGACTTTTTAGCTGGCTTTGGTGCCTTGACCATGAGCTAGGACCTTAAGATTCTGCATGAAAGGAGGACTAGCAGCCGAGTTGCACGGCAGAATGTGAAAAGTGTTCACATGTAGTAAAAACCTGAGAAATCCGTCCGTTTTCGTCATTTGTTATGGAATCGACTTAAAGCCAGATCGTCACATTGGCCGCTCTTCTCTCTGAAACGCTTGTACTTATCGTCTGCAAAACTATGTCGCGTGCTGCGGTATGCAGAGAAACTAAAACCATCGTAGGAGAACACACATGAAGCTTCTAAGTTGATGTAATAGCCAGTAAGAAGTAGTACAATTCAAGTTTTAGGTATTGATTATTGACTTTTTAGCTGGCTTTGGTGCCTTGGACATGAGCTAGGACCTTAAGATTCTGCATGAAAGGAGGACTAGCAGCCGAGTTGCACGGGAGAATGTGAAAAGTGTTCATATGTAGTAAAAACCTGAGAAATCCGTCCGTTTTCGTCATTTGTTATCGAATCGACTTGAAGCCAGATCGACACATTGGCCGCTCTTCTCTCTGAAACGGTTGTACTTATCGTCTGCAAAGCTTTGTCGCGTGCTGCGGTATGCTGAGACACTACAAGCACTATAGTAGAACACAGATGAAGCTTCTAAGTTGAGGTAATAGCCAGTAAGAGGTAGTACAATTCAAGTTTTAGGTATTGAATATTGACCTTTTAGCTGGCTTTGGTGCCTTGGACATGAGATAGGACCTTAAGATTCTGCATGAAAGGAGGACTAGCAGCCGAGTTGCACGGGAGAATGTGAAAAGTGTTCATATGTAGTAAAAACCTGAGAAATCCGTCCGTTTTCGTCATTTGTTATCGAAACGACGTAAAGCCAGATCGTCACATTGGCCGCTCTGCTCTCTGAAATGGTTGTACTTATCGTCTGCAAAGCTATGTCGCGTACTGCGGTATTCGGAGACACTAAAAGCACCACAGTAGAACACAGATGAAGCTTCTAAGTTGATGTAATATCCAGTAAGAAGTAGTACAATTCAAGTTTTAGGTATCGATTATTGACATATTAGCTGGCTTTGGTGCCTTGGACATGAGCTAGGACCTTAAGATTCTGCATGAAAGGAGGACTAGCAGCCGAGTTTCACGGGAGAATGTGAAAAGTGTTCATATGTAGTAAAAACCTGAGAAATCCGTCCGTTTTCGTCATTTGTTATCGAATCAACTTAAAGCCAGATCGTCACATTGGCCGCTCTTCTCTCTGAAACGGTTGTACTTATCGTCTGCAAAGCTATGTCGCGTGCTGCGGTATGCTGAGACACTAAAAGCACCATAGTAGAACACAGATGAAGCTTCTAAGTTGATGTAATACCCAGTAAGAATTAGTACAATTCAAGTTTTAGGTATTGATTATTGACTTTTTAGCTGTCTTTGGTGCCTTGGACATGAGCTAGGACCTTAAGATTCTGCATGAAAGGAGGACTAGCAGCCGAGTTGCACGGGAGAATGTGAAAAGTGTTCATATGCAGTGAAAACCTGAGACATCCGTCCGTTTTCGTCATTTGTTATCGAATCGACTTAAAGCCAGATCGTCACATTGGCCGCTCTTCTCTCTGAAACGGTTGTACTTATCGTCTGCAAAACTATGTCGCGTGCTGCGGTATACGGAGAAACTAAAAGCACCGTAGTAGAACACAGATGAAGCTTCTAAGTTGATGTATTAGCCAGTAAGAAGTAGTACAATTCAAGTTTTAGGTATCGGTTATTGACTTTTTAGCTGGCTTTGGTGCCTTGGACATGAGCTAGGACCTTAAGATTCTGCATGAAAGGAGGACTAGCAGCCGAGTTGCACGGGAGAATGTGAAAAGTGTTCATATGTAGTAAAAACCTGAGAAATCCGTCCGTTTTCGTCATTTGTTACCGAATCGACTTAAAGCCAGATCGTCACATTGGCCGCTCTTCTCTCTGAAACGGTTGTACTTATCGTCTGCAAAGCTATGTCGCGTGTTGCCGTAGGCGGAAACAGGAAAAGCACCATAGTAGAACACAGCTGAAGCTTCTAAGTTGATGTAATAGCCAGTAAGAAGTAGTCCAATTCAAGTTTTAGGTATTGATTATTGACTTTTTAGCTGGCTTTGGTGCCTTGGACATGAGCTAGGACCTTAAGATTCTGCATGAAAGGAGGACTAGCAGCCGAGTTGCACGGGAGAATGTGAAAAGTGTTCATATGTAGTAAAAACCTGAGAAATCCGTCCGTTTTCGTCATTTGTTATCGAATCGACTTAAAGCCAGATCGACACATTGGCCGATCTTCTCTCTGAAACGGTTGTACTTATCGTCTGCAAAGCTATGTCGCGTGTTGCCGTAGGCGGAAACAGGAAAAGCACCATAGTAGAACACAGATGAAGCTTCTAAGTTGATGTAATAGCCAGTAAGAAGTAGTCCAATTCAAGTTTTAGGTATTGATTATTGACTTTTTAGCTGGCTTTGGTGCCTTGGACATGAGCTAGGACCTTAAGATTCTGCATGAAAGGAGGACTAGCAGCCGAGTTGCACGGGAGAATGTGAAAAGTGTTCATATGTAGTAAAAACCTGAGAAATCCGTCCGTTTTCGTCATTTGTTACCGAATCGACTTAAAGCCAGATCGTCACATTGGCCGCTCTTCTCTCTGAAACGCTTGTACTTATCGTCTGCAAAACTATGTCGCGTGCTGCGGTACGCGGAGAAACCAAAACCATCGTAGGAGAACACACATGAAGCTTCTAAGTTGATGTAATAGCCAGTAAGAAGTAGTACAATTCAAGTTTTAGGTATTGATTATTGACTTTTTAGCTGGCTTTGGTGCCTTGGACATGAGCTAGGACCTTAAGATTCTGCATGAAAGGAGGACTAGCAGCCGAGTTGCACGGGAGAATGTGAAAAGTGTTCATATGTAGTAAAAACCTGAGAAATCCGTCCGTTTTCGTCATTTGTTATCGAATCGACTTAGAGCCAGATCGACACATTGGCCGCTCTTCTCTCTGAAACGGTTGTACTTATCGTCTGCAAAGCTTTGTCGCGTGCTGCGGTATGCTGAGACACTACAAGCACCATAGTAGAACACAGATGAAGCTTCTAAGTTGAGGTAATAGCCAGTAAGAGGTAGTACAATTCAAGTTTTAGGTATTGAATATTGACCTTTTAGCTGGCTTTGGTGCCTTGGACATGAGATAGGACCTTAAGATTCTGCATGAAAGGAGGACTAGCAGCCGAGTTGCACGGGAGAATGTGAAAAGTGTTCATATGTAATAAAAACCTGAGACATCCGTCCGTTTTCGTCATTTGTTATCGAAACGACGTAAAGCCTGATCGTCACGTTGGCCGCTCTGCTCTCTGAAATGGTTGTACTTATCGTCTGCAAAGCTATGTCGCGCACTGCGGTATTCGGAGACACTAAAAGCACCACAGTAGAACACAGATGAAGCTTCTAAGTTGATGTAATATCCAGTAAGAAGTAGTACAATTCAAGTTTTAGGTATCGATTATTGACATATTAGCTGGCTTTGGTGCCTTGGACATGAGCTAGGACCTTAAGATTCTGCATGAAAGGAGGACTAGCAGCCGAGTTTCACGGGAGAATGTGAAAAGTGTTCATATGTAGTAAAAACCTGAGAAATCCGTCCGTTTTCGACATTTGTTATCGAATCAACTTAAAGCCAGATCGTCACATTGGCCGCTCTTCTCTCTGAAACGGTTGTACTTATCGTCTGCAAAGCTATGTCGCGTGCTGCGGTATGCTGAGACACTAAAAGCACCATAGTAGAACACAGATGAAGCTTCTAAGTTGATGTAATACCCAGTAAAAATTAGTACAATTCAAGTTTTAGGTATTGATTATTGACTTTTTAGCTGGCTTTGGTGCCTTGGACATGAGCTAGGACCTTAAGATTCTGCATGAAAGGAGGACTAGCAGCCGAGTTGCACGGGAGAATGTGAAAAGTGTTCATATGCAGTGAAAACCTGAGACATCCGTCCGTTTTCGTCATTTGTTATCGAATCGACTTAAAGCCAGATCGTCACATTGGCCGCTCTTCTCTCTGAAACGGTTGTACTTATCGTCTGCAAAACGATGTCGCGTGCTGCGGTATGCGGAGAAACTAAAAGCAACGTAGTAGAACACAGATGAAGCTTCTAAGTTGATGTAATAGCCAGTAAGAAGCAGTACATTTCAAGTTTTAGGTATTGATTATTGACTTTTTAGCTGGCTTTGGTGCCTTGGACATGAGCTAGGACCTTAAGATTCTGCATGGAAGGAGGACTAGCAGCCGAGTAGCACGGGAGAATGTGAAAAGCGTTCATATGTAGTAAAAACCTGAGACATCCGTCCGTTTTCGTCATTTGTTATCGAATCGACTTAAAGCCACATCGTCACATTGGCCGCACTTCTCTCTGAAACGGTTGTACTTATCGTCTACAAAACTATGTCGCGTGCTGCGGTATACGGAGAAACTAAAAGCACCGTAGGAGAACACACATGAAGCTTCTAAGTTGATGTAATAGCCAGTAAGAAGTAGTACAATTCAAGTTTTAGGTATTGATTATTGACTTTTTAGCTGGCTTTGGTGCCTTGGACATGAGCTAGGACCTTCAGATTCTGCATGAAAGGAGGACTAGCAGCCGAGTTGCACGGGAGAATGTGAAAAGTGTTCATTTGTAGTAAAAACCTGAGAAATCCGTCCGTTTTCGTCATTTGTTACCGAATCGACTTAAAGCCAGATCGTCACATTGGCCGATCTTCTCTCTGAAACGGTTGTACTTATCGTCTGCAAAGCTATGTCGCGTGTTGCCGTAGGCGGAAACAGGAAAAGCACCATAATAGAACACAGATGAAGCTTCTAAGTTGATGTAATAGCCAGTAAGAAGTAGTCCAATTCAAGTTTTAGGTATCGGTTATTGACTTTTTAGCTGGCTTTGGTGCCTTGACCATGAGCTAGGACCTTAAGATTCTGCATGAAAGGAGGACTAGCAGCCGAGTTGCACGGCAGAATGTGAAAAGTGTTCATATGTAGTAAAAACCTGAGAAATCCGTCCGTTTTCGTCATTTGTTATGGAATCGACTTAAAGCCAGATCGTCACATTGGCCGCTCTTCTCTTGGAAACGCTTGTACTTATCGTCTGCAAAACTATGTCGCGTGCTGCGGTATGCGGAGAAACTAAAACCATCGTAGGAGAACACACATGAAGCTTCTAAGTTGATGTAATAGCCAGTAAGAAGTAGTACAATTCAAGTTTTAGGTATTGATTATTGACTTTTTAGCTGGCTTTGGTGCCTTGCACATGAGCTAGGACCTTAAGATTCTGCATGAAAGGAGGACTAGCAGCCGAGTTGCACGGGAGAATGTGAAAAGTGTTCATATGTAGTAAAAACCTGAGAAATCCGTCCGTTTTCGTCATTTGTTATCGCATCGACTTAAAGCCAGATCGACACATTGGACGCTCTTCTCTCTGAAACGGTTGTACTTATCGTCTGCAAAGCTTTGTCGCGTGCTGCGGTATGCTGAGACACTACAAGCACTATAGTAGAACACAGATGAAGCTTCTAAGTTGAGGTAATAGCCAGTAAGAGGTAGTACAATTCAAGTTTTAGGTATTGAATATTGACCTTTTAGCTGGCTTTGGTGCCTTGGACATGAGATAGGACCTTAAGATTCTGCATGAAAGGAGGACTAGCAGCCAAGTTGCACGGGAGAATGTGAAAAGTGTTCATATGTAATAAAAACCTGAGACATCCGTCCGTTTTCGTCATTTGTTATCGAATCGACGTAAAGCCAGATCGTCACATTGGCCGCTCTGCTCTCTGAAATGGTTGTACTTATCGTCTGCAAAGCAATGTCGCGTACTGCGGTATTCGGAGACACTAAAAGCACCACAGTAGAACACAGATGAAGCTTCTAAGTTGATGTAATATCCAGGAAGATGTAGTACAATTCAAGTTTTAGGTATCGATTATTGACTTTTTAGCTGGCTTTGGTGCCTTGGACATGAGCTAGGACCTTAAGATTCTGCATGAAAGGAGGACTAGCAGCCGAGTTTCACGGGAGAATGTGAAAAGTGTTCATATGTAGTAAAAACCTGAGAAATCCGTCCGTTTACGTCATTTGTTATCGAATCGACTTAAAGCCAGATCGTCACATTGGCCGCTCTTCTCTCTGAAACGGTTGTACTTATCGTCTGCAAAGCTATGTCGCGTGCTGCGGTATGCTGGGACACTAAAAGCACCATAGTAGAACACAGATGAAGCTTCTAAGTTGATGTAATACCCAGTAAGAATTAGTACAATTCAAGTTTTAGGTATTGATTATTGACTTTTTAGCTGGCTTTGGTGCCTTGGACATGAGCTAGGACCTTAAGATTCTGCATGAAAGGAGGACTAGCAGCCGAGTTGCACGGAAGAATGTGAAAAGTGTTCATATGTATTAAAAACCTGAGAGGTCCGTCCGTTTTCGTCATTTGTTATCGAAGCGACTTAGAGCCAGATCGACACATTGGCCGCTCTTCTCTCTGAAACGGTTGTACTTATCGTCTACAAAGCTATGTCGCGTGCTGCGTTATGCGGAGACACTAAAAGCACCATAGTAGAACACAGATGAAGCTTCTAAGTTGATGTAATAGCCAGTAAGAAGTAGTAGAATTCAAGTTTTAGGTATCGATTATTGACTTTTTAGCTGGCTTTGGTGCCTTGGACATGAGCTAGGACCTTCAGATTCTGCATGAAAGGAGGACTAGCAGCCGAGTTGCACGGGAGAATGTGAAAAGTGTTCATATGCAGTGAAAACCTGAGACATCCGTCCGTTTTCGTCATTTGTTATCGAATCGACTTAAAGCCAGATCGTCACATTGGCCGCTCTTCACTCTGATACGGTTGTACATATCGTCTGCAAAGCTATGTCGCGTGCTGCGGTATGCTGAGACACTACAAGCACCTTAGTAGAACACAGATCAAGCTTCTAAGTCGATGTAATATCCAGTATGAAGTAGTACAATTCAAGTTTTAGGTATTGAATATTGAATTTTTAGCTGGCTTTGGTGCCTTGGACATGAGCTAGGACCTTAATATTCGGCATGAAAGGAGGACTAGCAGCCGAGTTGCACGGGAGAATGTGAAGAGTGTTCATATGTAGTAAGAACCTGAGAAATCCGTCCGTTTTCGTCATTTGTTATCGAATCGACTTAAAGCCAGATCGTCACATTGCCCGCTCTTCTCTCTGAAACGGTTGTACTTATCGTCTGCAAAGCTATGTCGCGTACTGCGGTATTCGGAGACACTAAAAGCACCATAGTAGAACACAGATGAAGCTTCTAAAATGATGTAATAGCCAGTAAGAAGTAGTACAATTCAAGTTTTAGGTATCGGTTATTGACTTTTTAGCTGGCTTTGGTGCCTTGGACATGAGGTAGGACCTTACGATTCTGCATGAAAGGAGGACTAGCAGCCGAGTTGCACGGGAGAATGTGAAAAGTGTTCATATGTAGTAAAAACCTGAGAAATCCGTCCGTTTTCGTCATTTGTTATCGAATCGACGTAAAGCCAGATCGTCACATTGGCCGCTCTTCTCTCTGAAACGGATGTACTTATCGTCTGCAAAGCTATGTCGCGTGCTGCGGTATGCTGAGACACTAAAAGCACCATAGTAGAACATAGATCAAGGTTCTAAGTTGATGTAATAGCCAGTAAGAAGTAGTACTATTCAAGTTTTAGGTATTGAATATTGACCTTTTAGCTGGCTTTGGTGCTTTGGACATGAGCTAGGACCTTAAGATTCTGCGTGAAAGGAGGACTAGCAGCCGAGTTGCAGGGGAGAATGTGAAAAGTGTTCTTATGTAGTAAAAACCTGAGACATCCGTCCGTTTTCGTCATTTGTTATCGAATCGACTTAAAGCCAGATCGTCACATTGGCCGCTCTTCTCTCTGAAACGGTTGTACTTATCGTCTGCAAAGCTATGTCGCGTGTTGCCATAGGCGGAAACAGGAAAATCACCATAATAGAACACAGATGAAGCTTCTAAGTTGATGTAATAGCCAGTAAGAAGTAGTCCAATTCAAGTTTTAGGTATTGAATATTGACCTTTTAGCTGGCTTTGGTGCTTTGGACATGAGCTAGGACCTTAAGATTCTGCATGAAAGGAGGACTAGCAGCCGAGTTGCAGGGGAGAATGTGAAAAGTGTTCATATGTAGTAAAAACCTGAGATATCCGTCCGTTTTCGTCATTTGTTATCGAATCGACTTAAAGCCAGATCGTCACATTGGCCGCTCTTCTCTCTGAAACGCTTGTACTTATCGTCTGCAAAGCTATGTCGCGTGCTGCGGTATGTGGAGACACTAAAAGCACCATAGTAGAACATAGATGAAGCTTCTAAGTTGATATAATAGCCAGTAAGAAGTAGTGGAATTCAAGTTTTAGGTATCGCTTATTGACTTTATAGCTGGCTTTGGTGCCTTGGACATGAGCTAGGACCTTAAGATTCTGCATGAAAGGAGGACTAGCAGCCGAGTTGCATGGGAGAATGTGAAAAGTGTTCATATGTAGTAAAAACCTGAGAAATCCGTCCGTTTTCGTAATTTGTTATCGAATCGACTTAAAGCCAGATCGTCACATTGGCCGCTCTTCTCCCTGAAACGGATGTACTTATCGTCTGCAAAGCTATGTCGCGTGCTGCGGTATGCTGAGACACTAAAAGCACCATAGTAGAACACAGATCAAGCTTCTAAGTTGATGTAATAGCCAGTAAGAAGTAGTACAATTCAAGTTTTAGGTATTGAATATTGACCTTTTAGCTGGCTTTCGTGCCTTGGACATGAGCTAGGACCTTAAGATTCTGCATGAAAGGAGGACTAGCAGCCGAGTAGCACGGGAGAATGTGAAAAGTGTTCATATGTAGTAAAAACCTGAGAAATCCGTCCGTTTTCGTCATTTGTTATCGCACCGACTTAAAGCCAGATCGACACATTGGCCGCTCTTCTCTCTGAAACGGTTGTACTTATCGTCTGCAAAACTATGTCGCGTGCTGCGGTATGCGGAGAAACTAAAAGCAACGTAGTAGAACACAGATGAAGCTTCTAAGTTGATGTAATAGCCAGTAAGGAGCAGTACATTTCAAGTTTTAGGTATTGATTATTGACTTTTTAGCTGGATTTGGTGCCTTGGACATGAGCTAGGACCTTAAGATTCTGCATGAAAGGAGGACTAGCAGCCGATTAGCACGGGAGAATGTGAAAAGTGTTCATATGTAGTAAAAACCTGAGACATCCGTCCGTTTTCGTCATTTGTTATCGAATCGACTTAAAGCCACATCGTCACATTGGCCGCTCTTCTCTCTGAAACGGTTGTACTTATTGTCTACAAAACTGTGTCGCGTGCTGCGGTATACGGAGAAACTAAAAGCACCGTAGTAGAACACAGATGAAGCTTCTAAGTTGATGTATTAGCGAGTAAGAAAGAGTACAATTCAAGTTTTAGGTATCGGTTATTGACTTTTTAGCTGGCTTTGGTGCCTTGGACATGAGCTAGGACCTTAAGATTCTGCATGAAAGGAGGACTAGCAGCCGAGTTGCACGGGAGAATGTGAAAAGTGTTCATATGCAGTGAAAACCTGAGACATCCGTCCGTTTTCGTCATTTGTTATCGAATCGACTTAAAGCCAGATCGTCACATTGGCCGCTCTTCACTCTGATACGGTTGTACATATCGTCTGCAAAGCTATGTCGCGTGCTGCGGTATGCTGAGACACTACAAGCACCTTAGTAGAACACAGATCAAGCTTCTAAGTCGATGTAATATCCAGTATGAAGTAGTACAATTCAAGTTTTAGGTATTGAATATTGAATTTTTAGCTGGCTTTGGTGCCTTGGACATGAGCTAGGAGCTTAAGATTCTGCATGAAAGGAGGACTAGCAGCCGAGTTTCACGGGAGAATGTGAAAAGTGTTCATATGTAGTAAAAACCTGAGAAATCCGTCCGTTTTCGTCATTTGTTATCGAATCGACTTAAAGCCAGATCGTCACATTGGCCGCTCTTCTCTCTGAAACGGTTGTACTTATCGTTTGCAAAGCTATGTCGCGTGCTGCGGTATGCTGAGACACTAAAAGCACCATAGTAGAACACAGATCACGCTTCTAAGTTGATGTAATAGCCAGTAAGAAGTAGTACAAATCAAGTTTTAGGTATTGAATATTGACCTTTTAGCTGGCTTGGGTGCCTTGGACATGAGCTAGGACCTTAAGTTTCTGCATGAAAGGAGGACTAGCAGCCGAGTTGCACGGGAGAATGTGAAAAGTGTTCATATGTAGTAAAAAAATGAGACATCCGTCCATTTTCGTCATTTCTTTTCTAATCGACTTAAAGCCACATCGTCACATTGGCCGCTCTTCTCTGTGAAACGGTTGTACTTATCGTCTGCAAAGCTATGTCGCGTACTGCGGTATTCGGAGACACTAAAAGCACCATAGTAGAACACAGATCAAGCTTCTAAGTTGATGTATTAGCCAGTAAGAAGTAGTACAATTCAAGTTTTAGGTATCGGTTATTGACTTTTTAGCTGGCTTTGGTGCCTTGGACATGAGCTAGGCCCTTAAGATTCTGCATGAAAGGAGGACTAGCAGCAGAGTTGCACGGGAGAATGTGAAAAGTGTTCATATGTAATAAAAACCTGAGACATCCGTCCGTTTTCGTCATTTGTTATCGAATCGACGTAAAGCGAGATCGTCACATTTGCCGCTCTGCTCTCTGAAATGGTTGTACTAATCGTCTGCAAAGCTATGTCGCGTACTGCGGTATTCGGAGACACTAAAAGCACCACAGTAGAACACAGATGAAGCCTCTAAGTTGATGTAATATCCATTAAGAAGTAGTACAATTCAAGTTTTAGGTATCGATTATTGGCTTTTTAGCTGGCTTTGGTGCCTTGGACATGAGCTAGGACCTTAAGATTCTGCATGAAAGGAGGACTAGCAGCCGAGTTGCACGGGAGAATGTGAAAAGTGTTCATATGTAGTAAAAACCTGAGAAATCCGTCCGTTTTCGTCATTGTTATCGAATCGACTTAAAGCCAGATCGTCACATTGGCCGCTCTTCTCTCTGAAACGGTTGTACTTATCGTTTGCAAAGCTATGTCGCGTGCTGCGGTATGCTGAGACACTAAAAGCACCATAGTAGAACACAGATGAAGCTTCTAAGTTGATGTAATACCCAGTAAGAATTAGTACAATTCAAGTTTTAGGTATTGATTATTGACTTTTTAGCTGGCTTTGGTGCCTTGGACATGAGCTAGGACCTTAAGATTCTGCATGAAAGGAGGACTAGCAGCCGAGTTGCACGGGAGAATGTGAAAAGTGTTCATATGTAGTAAAAACCTGAGAAATCCGTCCGTTTTCGTCATTTGTTATCGAATCGACGTAAGGCCAGATCGTCACATTGGCCGATCTTCTCTCTGAAACGGATGTACTTATCGTCTGCAAAGCTATGTCGCGTGCTGCGGTATGCTGAGACACTAAAAGCACCATAGTAGAACATAGATCAAGGTTCTAAGTTGATGTAATAGCCAGTAAGAAGTAGTACTATTCAAGTTTTAGGTATTGAATATTGACCTTTTAGCTGGCTTTGGTGCTTTGGACATGAGCTAGGACCTTAAGATTCTGCGTGAAAGGAGGACTAGCAGCCGAGTTGCAGGGGAGAATGTGAAAAGTGTTCTTATGTAGTAAAAACCTGAGACATCCGTCCGTTTTCGTCATTTGTTATCGAATCGACTTAAAGCCAGATCGTCACATTGGCCGCTCTTCTCTCTGAAACGGTTGTACTTATCGTCTGCAAAGCTATGTCGCGTGTTGCCATAGGCGGAAACAGGAAAAGCACCATAATAGAACACAGATGAAGCTTCTAAGTTGATGTAATAGCCAGTAAGAAGTAGTCCAATTCAAGTTTTAGGTATTGAATATTGACCTTTTAGCTGGCTTTGGTGCTTTGGACATGAGCTAGGACCTTAAGATTCTGCATGAAAGGAGGACTAGCAGCCGAGTTGCATGGGAGAATGTGAAAAGTGTTCATATGTAGTAAAAACCTGAGAAATCCGTCCGTTTTCGTAATTTGTTATCGAATCGACTTAAAGCCAGATCGTCACATTGGCCGCTCTTCTCCCTGAAACGGATGTACTTATCGTCTGCAAAGCTATGTCGCGTGCTGCGGTATGCTGAGACACTAAAAGCACCATAGTAGAACACAGATCAAGCTTCTAAGTTGATGTAATAGCCAGTAAGAAGTAGTACAATTCAAGTTTTAGGTATTGAATATTGACCTTTTAGCTGGCTTTCGTGCCTTGGACATGAGCTAGGACCTTAAGATTCTGCATGAAAGGAGGACTAGCAGCCGAGTAGCACGGGAGAATGTGAAAAGTGTTCATATGTAGTAAAAACCTGAGAAATCCGTCCGTTTTCGTCATTTGTTATCGCACCGACTTAAAGCCAGATCGACACATTGGCCGCTCTTCTCTCTGAAACGGTTGTACTTATCGTCTGCAAAGCTTTGTCGCGTGCTGCGGTATGCTGAGACACTACAAGCACCATAGTAGAACACAGATGAAGCTTCTAAGTTGAGGTAATAGCCAGTAAGAGGTAGTACAATTCAAGTTTTAGGTATTGAACATTGACCTTTTAGCTGGCTTTGGTGCCTTGGACATGAGATAGGACCTTAAGATTCTGCATGAAAGGAGGACTAGCAGCCGAGTTGCACGGGAGAATGTGAAAAGTGTTCATATGTAATAAAAACCTGAGACATCCGTCCGTTTTCGTCATTTGTTATCGAATCGACGTAAAGCCACATCGTCACATTGGCCGCTCTTCTCTCTGAAACGGTTGTACTTATCGTCTGCAAAACTATGTCGCGTGCTGCGGTATGCGGAGAAACTAAAAGCAACGTAGTAGAACACAGATGAACCTTCTAAGTTGATGTAATAGCCAGTAAGGAGCAGTACATTTCAAGTTTTAGGTATTGATTATTGACTTTTTAGCTGGCTTTGGTGCCTTGGACATGAGCTAGGACCTTAAGATTCTGCATGAAAGGAGGACTAGCAGCCGAGTAGCACGGGAGAATGTGAAAAGTGTTCATATGTAGTAAAAACCTGAGACATCCGTCCGTTTTCGTCATTTGTTATCGAATCGACTTAAAGCCACATCGTCACATTGGCTGCTCTTCTCTCTGAAACGGTTGTACTTATTGTCTACAAAACTGTGTCGCGTGCTGCGGTATACGGAGAAACTAAAAGCACCGTAGTAGAACACAGATGAAGCTTCTAAGTTGATGTATTAGCGAGTAAGAAAGAGTACAATTCAAGTTTTAGGTATCGGTTATTGACTTTTTAGCTGGCTTTGGTGCCTTGGACATGAGCTAGGAGCTTAAGATTCTGCATGAAAGGAGGACTAGCAGCCGAGTTTCACGGGAGAATGTGAAAAGTGTTCATATGTAGTAAAAACCTGAGAAATCCGTCCGTTTTCGTCATTTGTTATCGAATCGACTTAAAGCCAGATCGTCACATTGGCCGCTCTTCTCTCTGAAACGGTTGTACTTATCGTTTGCAAAGCTATGTCGCGTGCTGCGGTATGCTGAGACACTAAAAGCACCATAGTAGAACACAGATCACGCTTCTAAGTTGATGTAATAGCCAGTAAGAAGTAGTACAAATCAAGTTTTAGGTATTGAATATTGACCTATTAGCTGGCTTTGGTGCCTTGGACATGAGCTAGGACCTTAAGTTTCTGCATGAAAGGAGGACTAGCAGCCGAGTTGCACGGGAGAATGTGAAAAGTGTTCATATGTAGTAAAAAAATGAGACATCCGTCCATTTTCGTCATTTCTTTTCTAATCGACTTAAACCCACATCGTCACATTGGCCGCTCTTCTCTGTGAAACGGTTGTACTTATCGTCTGCAAAGCTATGTCGCGTACTGCGGTATTCGGAGACACTAAAAGCATCATAGTAGAACACAGATCAAGCTTCTAAGTTGATGTATTAGCCAGTAAGAAGTAGTACAATTCAAGTTTTAGGTATCGGTTATTGACTTTTTAGCTGGCTTTGGTGCCTTGGACATGAGCTAGGCCCTTAAGATTCTGCATGAAAGGAGGACTAGCAGCAGAGTTGCACGGGAGAATGTGAAAAGTGTTCATATGTAATAAAAACCTGAGACATCCGTCCGTTTTCGTCATTTGTTATCGAATCGACGTAAAGCCAGATCGTCACATTGGCCGCTCTGCTCTCTGAAATGGTTGTACTAATCGTCTGCAAAGCTATGTCGCGTACTGCGGTATTCGGAGACACTAAAAGCACCACAGTAGAACACAGATGAAGCCTCTAAGTTGATGTAATATCCATTAAGAAGTAGTACAATTCAAGTTTTAGGTATCGATTATTGGCTTTTTAGCTGGCTTTGGTGCCTTGGACATGAGCTAGGACCTTAAGATTCTGCATGAAAGGAGGACTAGCAGCCGAGTTTCACGGGAGAATGTGAAAAGTGTTCATATGTAGTAAAAACCTGAGAAATCCGTCCGTTTTCGTCATTTGTTATCGAATCGACTTAAAGCCAGATCGTCACATTGGCCGCTCTTCTCTCTGAAACGGTTGTACTTATCGTTTGCAAAGCTATGTCGCGTGCTGCGGTATGCTGAGACACTAAAAGCACCATAGTAGAACACAGATGAAGCTTCTAAGTTGATGTAATACCCAGTAAGAATTAGTACAATTCAAGTTTTAGGTATTGATTATTGACTTTTTAGCTGGCTTTGGTGCCTTGGACATGAGCTAGGACCTTAAGATTCTGCATGAAAGGAGGACTAGCAGCCGAGTTGCACGGGAGAATGTGAAAAGTGTTCATATGTAGTAAAAACCTGAGAAATCCGTCCGTTTTCGTCATTTGTTATCGAATCGACTTAAAGCCAGATCGACACATTGGCCGATCTTCTCTCTGAAACGGTTGTACTTATCGTCTGCAAAGCTATGTCGCGTGTTGCCGTAGGCGGAAACAGATAAAGCACCATAGTAGAACACAGATGAAGCTTCTAAGTTGATGTAATAGCCAGTAAGATGTAGTCCAATTCAAGTTTTAGGTATTGATTATTGACTTTTTAGCTGGCTTTGGTGCCTTGGACATGAGCTAGGACCTTAAGATTCTGCATGAAAGGAGGACTAGCAGCCGAGTTGCACGGGAGAATGTGAAAAGTGTTCATATGTAGTAAAAACCTGAGAAATCCGTCCGTTTTCGTCATTTGTTACCGAATCGACTTAAAGCAGGGTCGTCACATTGGCCGCTCTTCTCTCTGAAACGCTTGTACTTATCGTCTGCAAAACTATGTCGCGTGCTGCGGTATGCGGAGAAACTAAAACCATCGTAGGAGAACACACATGAAGGTTCTAAGTTGATGTAATAGCCAGTAAGAAGTAGTACAATTCAAGTTTTAGGTATTGATTATTGACTTTTTAGCTGGCTTTGGTGCCTTGGACATGAGCTAGGACCTTAAGATTCTGCATGAAAGGAGGACTAGCAGCCGAGTTGCACGGGAGAATGTGAAAAGTGTTCATATGTAGTAAAAACCTGAGAAATCCGTCCGTTTTCGTCATTTGTTATCGAATCGACTTAAAGCCAGATCGACACATTGGCCGCTCTTCTCTCTGAAACGGTTGTACTTATCGTCTGCAAAGCTTTGTCGCGTGCTGCGGTATGCTGAGACACTACAAGCACTATAGTAGAACACAGATGAAGCTTCTAAGTTGAGGTAATAGCCAGTAAGAGGTAGTACAATTCAAGTTTTAGGTATTGAATATTGACCTTTTAGCTGGCTTTGGTGCCTTGGACATGAGATAGGACCTTAAGATTCTGCATGAAAGGAGGACTAGCAGCCGAGTTGCACGGGAGAATGTGAAAAGTGTTCATATGTAATAAAAACCTGAGACATCCGTCCGTTTTCGTCTTTTGTTATCGAAACGACGTAAAGCCAGATCGTCACGTTGGCCGCTCTGCTCTCTGAAATGGTTGTACTTATCGTCTGCAAAGCTATGTCGCGCACTGCGGTATTCGGAGACACTAAAAGCACCACAGTAGAACACAGATGAAGCTTCTAAGTTGATGTAATATCCAGTAAGAAGTAGTACAATTCAAGTTTTAGGTATCGATTATTGACATATTAGCTGGCTTTGGTGCCTTGGACATGAGCTAGGACCTTAAGATTCTGCATGAAAGGAGGACTAGCAGCCGAGTTTCACGGGAGAATGTGAAAAGTGTTCATATGTAGTAAAAACCTGAGAAATCCGTCCGTTTTCGACATTTGTTATCGAATCAACTTAAAGCCAGATCGTCACATTGGCCGCTCTTCTCTCTGAAACGGTTGTACTTATCGTCTGCAAAGCTATGTCGCGTGCTGCGGTATGCTGAGACACTAAAAGCACCATAGTAGAACACAGATGAAGCTTCTAAGTTGATGTAATACCCAGTAAAAATTAGTACAATTCAAGTTTTAGGTATTGATTATTGACTTTTTAGCTGGCTTTGGTGCCTTGGACATGAGCTAGGACCTTAAGATTCTGCATGAAAGGAGGACTAGCAGCCGAGTTGCACGGGAGAATGTGAAAAGTGTTCATATGCAGTGAAAACCTGAGACATCCGTCCGTTTTCGTCATTTGTTATCGAATCGACTTAAAGCCAGATCGTCACATTGGCCGCTCTTCTCTCTGAAACGGTTGTACTTATCGTCTGCAAAACGATGTCGCGTGCTGCGGTATGCGGAGAAACTAAAAGCAACGTAGTAGAACACAGATGAAGCTTCTAAGTTGATGTAATAGCCAGTAAGAAGCAGTACATTTCAAGTTTTAGGTATTGATTATTGACTTTTTAGCTGGCTTTGGTGCCTTGGACATGAGCTAGGACCTTAAGATTCTGCATGGAAGGAGGACTAGCAGCCGAGTAGCACGGGAGAATGTGAAAAGTGTTCATATGTAGTAAAAACCTGAGACATCCGTCCGTTTTCGTCATTTGTTATCGAATCGACTTAAAGCCACATCGTCACATTGGCCGCTCTTCTCTCTGAAACGGTTGTACTTATCGTCTACAGAACTATGTCGCGTGCTGCGGTATACGGAGAAACTAAAAGCACCGTAGGAGAACACACATGAAGCTTCTAAGTTGATGTAATAGCCAGTAAGAAGTAGTACAATTCAAGTTTTAGGTATTGATTATTGACTTTTTAGCTGGCTTTGGTGCCTTGGACATGAGCTAGGACCTTAAGATTCTGCATGAAAGGAGGACTAGCAGCCGAGTTGCACGGGAGAATGTGAAAAGTGTTCATATGTAGTAAAAACTTGAGAAATCCGTCCGTTTTCGTCATTTGTTACCGAATCGACTTAAAGCCAGATCGTCACATTGGCCGATCTTCTCTCTGAAACGGTTGTACTTATCGTCTGCAAAGCTATGTCGCGTGTTGCCGTAGGCGGAAACAGGAAAAGCACCATAATAGAACACAGATGAAGCTTCTAAGTTGATGTAATAGCCAGTAAGAAGTAGTCCAATTCAAGTTTTAGGTATCGGTTATTGACTTTTTAGCTGGCTTTGGTGCCTTGACCATGAGCTAGGACCTTAAGATTCTGCATGAAAGGAGGACTAGCAGCCGAGTTGCACGGCAGAATGTGAAAAGTGTTCATATGTAGTAAAAACCTGAGAAATCCGTCCGTTTTCGTCATTTGTTATGGAATCGACTTAAAGCCAGATCGTCACATTGGCCGCTCTTCTCTTGGAAACGCTTGTACTTATCGTCTGCAAAACTATGTCGCGTGCTGCGGTATGCGGAGAAACTAAAACCATCGTAGGCGAACACACATGAAGCTTCTAAGTTGATGTAATAGCCAGTAAGAAGTAGTACAATTCAAGTTTTAGGTATTGATTATTGACTTTTTAGCTGGCTTTGGTGCCTTGCACATGAGCTAGGACCTTAAGATTCTGCATGAAAGGAGGACTAGCAGCCGAGTTGCACGGGAGAATGTGAAAAGTGTTCATATGTAGTAAAAACCTGAGAAATCCGTCCGTTTTCGTCATTTGTTATCGCATCGACTTAAAGCCAGATCGACACATTGGACGCTCTTCTCTCTGAAACGGTTGTACTTATCGTCTGCAAAGCTTTGTCGCGTGCTGCGGTATGCTGAGACACTACAAGCACTATAGTAGAACACAGATGAAGCTTCTAAGTTGAGGTAATAGCCAGTAAGAGGTAGTACAATTCAAGTTTTAGGTATTGAATATTGACCTTTTAGCTGGCTTTGGTGCCTTGGACATGAGATAGGACCTTAAGATTCTGCATGAAAGGAGGACTAGCAGCCAAGTTGCACGGGAGAATGTGAAAAGTGTTCATATGTAATAAAAACCTGAGACATCCGTCCGTTTTCGTCATTTGTTATCGAATCGACGTAAAGCCAGATCGTCACATTGGCCGCTCTGCTCTCTGAAATGGTTGTACTTATCGTCTGCAAAGCAATGTCGCGTACTGCGGTATTCGGAGACACTAAAAGCACCACAGTAGAACACAGATGAAGCTTCTAAGTTGATGTAATATCCAGGAAGAAGTAGTACAATTCAAGTTTTAGGTATCGATTATTGACTTTTTAGCTGGCTTTGGTGCCTTGGACATGAGCTAGGACCTTAAGATTCTGCATGAAAGGAGGACTAGCAGCCGAGTTTCACGGGAGAATGTGAAAAGTGTTCATATGTAGTAAAAACCTGAGAAATCCGTCCGTTTACATCATTTGTTATCGAATCGACTTAAAGCCAGATCGTCACATTGGCCGCTCTTCTCTCTGAAACGGTTGTACTTATCGTCTGCAAAGCTATGTCGCGTGCTGCGGTATGCTGGGACACTAAAAGCACCATAGTAGAACACAGATGAAGCTTCTAAGTTGATGTAATACCCAGTAAGAATTAGTACAATTCAAGTTTTAGGTATTGATTATTGACTTTTTAGCTGGCTTTGGTGCCTTGGACATGAGCTAGGACCTTAAGATTCTGCATGAAAGGAGGACTAGCAGCCGAGTTGCACGGAAGAATGTGAAAAGTGTTCATATGTATTAAAAACCTGAGAGGTCCGTCCGTTTTCGTCATTTGTTATCGAAGCGACTTAGAGCCAGATCGACACATTGGCCGCTCTTCTCTCTGAAACGGTTGTACTTATCGTCTACAAAGCTATGTCGCGTGCTGCGTTATGCGGAGACACTAAAAGCACCATAGTAGAACACAGATGAAGCTTCTAAGTTGATGTAATAGCCAGTAAGAAGTAGTAGAATTCAAGTTTTAGGTATCGATTATTGACTTTTTAGCTGGCTTTGGTGCCTTGGACATGAGCTAGGACCTTCAGATTCTGCATGAAAGGAGGACTAGCAGCCGAGTGGCACGGGAGAATGTGAAAAGTGTTCATATGCAGTGAAAACCTGAGACATCCGTCCGTTTTCGTCATTTGTTATCGAATCGACTTAAAGCCAGATCGTCACATTGGCCGCTCTTCTCTCTGATACGGTTGTACATATCGTCTGCAAAGCTATGTCGCGTGCTGCGGTATGCTGAGACACTAAAAGCACCATAGTAGAACACAGATGAAGCTTCTAAGTTGATGTAATAGCCAGTAAGAATTAGTACAATTCAAGTTTTAGGTATTGATTATTTACTTTTTAGCTGGCTTTGGTGCCTTGGACATGAGCTAGGACCTTAAGATTCTGCATGAAAGGAGGACTAGCAGCCGAGTTGCACGGGAGAATGTGAAAAGTGTTCATATGTAGTAAAAACCTGAGAAATCCGTCCGTTTTCGTCATTTGTTATCGAATCGACTTAAAGCCAGATCGACACATTGGCCGATCTTCTCTCTGAAACGGTTGTACTTATCGTCTGCAAAGCTATGTCGCGTGTTGCCGTAGGCGGAAACAGGAAAAGCACCATAGTAGAACACAGATGAAGCTTCTAAGTTGATGTAATAGCCAGTAAGAAGTAGTCCAATTCAAGTTTTAGGTATTGATTATTGACTTTTTAGCTGGCTTTGGTGCCTTGGACATGAGCTAGGACCTTAAGATTCTGCATGAAAGGAGGACTAGCAGCCGAGTTGCACGGGAGAATGTGAAAAGTGTTCATATGTAGTAAAAACCTGAGAAATCCGTCCGTTTTCGTCTTTTGTTACCGAATCGACTTAAAGCAGGGTCGTCACATTGGCCGCTCTTCTCTCTGAAACGCTTGTACTTATCGTCTGCAAAACTATGTCGCGTGCTGCGGTATGCGGAGAAACTAAAACCATCGTAGGAGAACACACATGAAGCTTCTAAGTTGATGTAATAGCCAGTAAGAAGTAGTACAATTCAAGTTTTAGGTATTGATTATTGACTTTTTAGCTGGCTTTGGTGCCTTGGACATGAGCTAGGACCTTAAGATTCTGCATGAAAGGAGGACTAGCAGCCGAGTTGCACGGGAGAATGTGAAAAGTGTTCATATGTAGTAAAAACCTGAGAAATCCGTCCGTTTTCGTCATTTGTTATCGAATCGACTTAAAGCCAGATCGAGACATTGGCCGCTCTTCTCTCTGAAACGGTTGTACTTATCGTCTGCAAAGCTTTGTCGCGTGCTGCGGTATGCTGAGACACTACAAGCACTATAGTAGAACACAGATGAAGCTTCTAAGTTGAGGTAATAGCCAGTAAGAGGTAGTACAATTCAAGTTTTAGGTATTGAATATTGACCTTTTAGCTGGCTTTGGTGCCTTGGACATGAGATAGGACCTTAAGATTCTGCATGAAAGGAGGACTAGCAGCCGAGTTGCACGGGAGAATGTGAAAAGTGTTCATATGTAATAAAAACCTGAGACATCCGTCCGTTTTCGTCATTTGTTATCGAAACGACGTAAAGCCAGATCGTCACGTTGGCCGCTCTGCTCTCTGAAATGGTTGTACTTATCGTCTGCAAAGCTATGTCGCGCACTGCGGTATTCGGAGACACTAAAAGCACCACAGTAGAACACAGATGAAGCTTCTAAGTTGATGTAATATCCAGTAAGAAGTAGTACAATTCAAGTTTTAGGTATCGATTATTGACATATTAGCTGGCTTTGGTGCCTTGGACATGAGCTAGGACCTTAAGATTCTGCATGAAAGGAGGACTAGCAGCCGAGTTTCACGGGAGAATGTGAAAAGTGTTCATATGTAGTAAAAACCTGAGAAATCCGTCCGTTTTCGACATTTGTTATCGAATCAACTTAAAGCCAGATCGTCACATTGGCCGCTCTTCTCTCTGAAACGGTTGTACTTATCGTCTGCAAAGCTATGTCGCGTGCTGCGGTATGCTGAGACACTAAAAGCACCATAGTAGAACACAGATGAAGCTTCTAAGTTGATGTAATACCCAGTAAAAATTAGTACAATTCAAGTTTTAGGTATTGATTATTGACTTTTTAGCTGGCTTTGGTGCCTTGGACATGAGCTAGGACCTTAAGATTCTGCATGAAAGGAGGACTAGCAGCCGAGTTGCACGGGAGAATGTGAAAAGTGTTCATATGCAGTGAAAACCTGAGACATCCGTCCGTTTTCGTCATTTGTTATCGAATCGACTTAAAGCCAGATCGTCACATTGGCCGCTCTTCTCTCTGAAACGGTTGTACTTATCGTCTGCAAAACGATGTCGCGTGCTGCGGTATGCGGAGAAACTAAAAGCAACGTAGTAGAACACAGATGAAGCTTCTAAGTTGATGTAATAGCCAGTAAGAAGCAGTACATTTCAAGTTTTAGGTATTGATTATTGACTTTTTAGCTGGCTTTGGTGCCTTGGACATGAGCTAGGACCTTAAGATTCTGCATGGAAGGAGGACTAGCAGCCGAGTAGCACGGGAGAATGTGAAAAGTGTTCATATGTAGTAAAAACCTGAGACATCCGTCCGTTTTCGTCATTTGTTATCGAATCGACTTAAAGCCACATCGTCACATTGGCCGCTCTTCTCTCTGAAACGGTTCTACTTATCGTCTACAAAACTATGTCGCGTGCTGCGGTATACGGAGAAACTAAAAGCACCGTAGGAGAACACACATGAAGCTTCTAAGTTGATGTAATAGCCAGTAAGAAGTAGTACAATTCAAGTTTTAGGTATTGATTATTGACTTTTTAGCTGGCTTTGGTGCCTTGGACATGAGCTAGGACCTTAAGATTCTGCATGAAAGGAGGACTAGCAGCCGAGTTGCACGGGAGAATGTGAAAAGTGTTCATATGTAGTAAAAACCTGAGAAATCCGTCCGTTTTCGTCATTTGTTACCGAATCGACTTAAAGCAGGGTCGTCACATTGGCCGCTCTTCTCTCTGAAACGCTTGTACTTATCGTCTGCAAAACTATGTCGCGTGCTGCGGTATGCGGAGAAACTAAAACCATCGTAGGAGAACACACATGAAGCTTCTAAGTTGATGTAATAGCCAGTAAGAAGTAGTACAATTCAAGTTTTAGGTATTGATTATTGACTTTTTAGCTGGCTTTGGTGCCTTGGACATGAGCTAGGACCTTAAGATTCTGCATGAAAGGAGGACTAGCAGCCGAGTTGCACGGGAGAATGTGAAAAGTGTTCATATGTAGTAAAAACCTGAGAAATCCGTCCGTTTTCGTCATTTGTTATCGAATCGACTTAAAGCCAGATCGACACATTGGCCGCTCTTCTCTCTGAAACGGTTGTACTTATCGTCTGCAAAGCTTTGTCGCGTGCTGCGGTATGCTGAGACACTACAAGCACTATAGTAGAACACAGATGAAGCTTCTAAGTTGAGGTAATAGCCAGTAAGAGGTAGTACAATTCAAGTTTTAGGTATTGAATATTGACCTTTTAGCTGGCTTTGGTGCCTTGGACATGAGATAGGACCTTAAGATTCTGCATGAAAGGAGGACTAGCAGCCGAGTTGCACGGGAGAATGTGAAAAGTGTTCATATGTAATAAAAACCTGAGACATCCGTCCGTTTTCGTCATTTGTTATCGAAACGACGTAAAGCCAGATCGTCACGTTGGCCGCTCTGCTCTCTGAAATGGTTGTACTTATCGTCTGCAAAGCTATGTCGCGCACTGCGGTATTCGGAGACACTAAAAGCACCACAGTAGAACACAGATGAAGCTTCTAAGTTGATGTAATATCCAGTAAGAAGTAGTACAATTCAAGTTTTAGGTATCGATTATTGACATATTAGCTGGCTTTGGTGCCTTGGACATGAGCTAGGACCTTAAGATTCTGCATGAAAGGAGGACTAGCAGCCGAGTTTCACGGGAGAATGTGAAAAGTGTTCATATGTAGTAAAAACCTGAGAAATCCGTCCGTTTTCGACATTTGTTATCGAATCAACTTAAAGCCAGATCGTCACATTGGCCGCTCTTCTCTCTGAAACGGTTGTACTTATCGTCTGCAAAGCTATGTCGCGTGCTGCGGTATGCTGAGACACTAAAAGCACCATAGTAGAACACAGATGAAGCTTCTAAGTTGATGTAATACCCAGTAAAAATTAGTACAATTCAAGTTTTAGGTATTGATTATTGACTTTTTAGCTGGCTTTGGTGCCTTGGACATGAGCTAGGACCTTAAGATTCTGCATGAAAGGAGGACTAGCAGCCGAGTTGCACGGGAGAATGTGAAAAGTGTTCATATGCAGTGAAAACCTGAGACATCCGTCCGTTTTCGTCATTTGTTATCGAATCGACTTAAAGCCAGATCGTCACATTGGCCGCTCTTCTCTCTGAAACGGTTGTACTTATCGTCTGCAAAACGATGTCGCGTGCTGCGGTATGCGGAGAAACTAAAAGCAACGTAGTAGAACACAGATGAAGCTTCTAAGTTGATGTAATAGCCAGTAAGAAGCAGTACATTTCAAGTTTTAGGTATTGATTATTGACTTTTTAGCTGGCTTTGGTGCCTTGGACATGAGCTAGGACCTTAAGATTCTGCATGGAAGGAGGACTAGCAGCCGAGTAGCACGGGAGAATGTGAAAAGTGTTCATATGTAGTAAAAACCTGAGACATCCGTCCGTTTTCGTCATTTGTTATCGAATCGACTTAAAGCCACATCGTCACATTGGCCGCTCTTCTCTCTGAAACGGTTCTACTTATCGTCTACAAAACTATGTCGCGTGCTGCGGTATACGGAGAAACTAAAAGCACCGTAGGAGAACACACATGAAGCTTCTAAGTTGATGTAATAGCCAGTAAGAAGTAGTACAATTCAAGTTTTAGGTATTGATTATTGACTTTTTAGCTGGCTTTGGTGCCTTGGACATGAGCTAGGACCTTAAGATTCTGCATGAAAGGAGGACTAGCAGCCGAGTTGCACGGGAGAATGTGAAAAGTGTTCATATGTAGTAAAAACCTGAGAAATCCGTCCGTTTTCGTCATTTGTTACCGAATCGACTTAAAGCCAGATCGTCACATTGGCCGATCTTCTCTCTGAAACGGTTGTACTTATCGTCTGCAAAGCTATGTCGCGTGTTGCCGTAGGCGGAAACAGGAAAAGCACCATAATAGAACACAGATGAAGCTTCTAAGTTGATGTAATAGCCAGTAAGAAGTAGTCCAATTCAAGTTTTAGGTATCGGTTATTGACTTTTTAGCTGGCTTTGGTGCCTTGACCATGAGCTAGGACCTTAAGATTCTGCATGAAAGGAGGACTAGCAGCCGAGTTGCACGGGAGAATGTGAAAAGTGTTCATATGTAGTAAAAACCTGAGAAATCCGTCCGTTTTCGTCATTTGTTATCGCATCGACTTAAAGCCAGATCGACACATTGGACGCTCTTCTCTCTGAAACGGTTGTACTTATCGTCTGCAAAGCTTTGTCGCGTGCTGCGGTATGCTGAGACACTACAAGCACTATAGTAGAACACAGATGAAGCTTCTAAGTTGAGGTAATAGCCAGTAAGAGGTAGTACAATTCAAGTTTTAGGTATTGTATATTGACCTTTTAGCTGGCTTTGGTGCCTTGGACATGAGATAGGACCTTAAGATTCTGCATGAAAGGAGGACTAGCAGCCAAGTTGCACGGGAGAATGTGAAAAGTGTTCATATGTAATAAAAACCTGAGACATCCGTCCGTTTTCGTCATTTGTTATCGAATCGACGTAAAGCCAGATCGTCACATTGGCCGCTCTGCTCTCTGAAATGGTTGTACTTATCGTCTGCAAAGCAATGTCGCGTACTGCGGTATTCGGAGACACTAAAAGCACCACAGTAGAACACAGATGAAGCTTCTAAGTTGATGTAATATCCAGGAAGAAGTAGTACAATTCAAGTTTTAGGTATCGATTATTGACTTTTTAGCTGGCTTTGGTGCCTTGGACATGAGCTAGGACCTTAAGATTCTGCATGAAAGGAGGACTAGCAGCCGAGTTTCACGGGAGAATGTGAAAAGTGTTCATATGTAGTAAAAACCTGAGAAATCCGTCCGTTTACGTCATTTGTTATCGAATCGACTTAAAGCCAGATCGTCACATTGGCCGCTCTTCTCTCTGAAACGGTTGTACTTATCGTCTGCAAAGCTATGTCGCGTGCTGCGGTATGCTGGGACACTAAAAGCACCATAGTAGAACACAGATGAAGCTTCTAAGTTGATGTAATACCCAGTAAGAATTAGTACAATTCAAGTTTTAGGTATTGATTATTGACTTTTTAGCTGGCTTTGGTGCCTTGGACATGAGCTAGGACCTTAAGATTCTGCATGAAAGGAGGACTAGCAGCCGAGTTGCACGGAAGAATGTGAAAAGTGTTCATATGTATTAAAAACCTGAGAGGTCCGTCCGTTTTCGTCATTTGTTATCGAAGCGACTTAGAGCCAGATCGACACATTGGCCGCTCTTCTCTCTGAAACGGTTGTACTTATCGTCTACAAAGCTATGTCGCGTGCTGCGTTATGCGGAGACACTAAAAGCACCATAGTAGAACACAGATGAAGCTTCTAAGTTGATGTAATAGCCAGTAAGAAGTAGTAGAATTCAAGTTTTAGGTATCGATTATTGACTTTTTAGCTGGCTTTGGTGCCTTGGACATGAGCTAGGACCTTCAGATTCTGCATGAAAGGAGGACTAGCAGCCGAGTGGCACGGGAGAATGTGAAAAGTGTTCATATGCAGTGAAAACCTGAGACATCCGTCCGTTTTCGTCATTTGTTATCGAATCGACTTAAAGCCAGATCGTCACATTGGCCGCTCTTCTCTCTGATACGGTTGTACATATCGTCTGCAAAGCTATGTCGCGTGCTGCGGTATGCTGAGACACTACAAGCACCTTAGTAGAACACAGATCAAGCTTCTAAGTCGATGTAATATCCAGTATGAAGTAGTACAATTCAAGTTTTAGGTATTGAATATTGAATTTTTAGCTGGCTTTGGTGCCTTGGACATGAGCTAGGACCTTAATATTCGGCATGAAAGGAGGACTAGCAGCCGAGTTGCACGGGAGAATGTGAAGAGTGTTCATATGTAGTAAGAACCTGAGAAATCCGTCCGTTTTCGTCATTTGTTATCGAATCGACTTAAAGCCAGATCGTCACATTGCCCGCTCTTCTCTCTGAAACGGTTGTACTTATCGTCTGCAAAGCTATGTCGCGTACTGCGGTATTCGGAGACACTAAAAGCACCATAGTAGAACACAGATGAAGCTTCTAAAATGATGTAATAGCCAGTAAGAAGTAGTACAATTCAAGTTTTAGGTATCGGTTATTGACTTTTTAGCTGGCTTTGGTGCCTTGGACATGAGGTAGGACCTTACGATTCTGCATGAAAGGAGGACTAGCAGCCGAGTTGCACGGGAGAATGTGAAAAGTGTTCATATGTAGTAAAAACCTGAGAAATCCGTCCGTTTTCGTCATTTGTTATCGAATCGACGTAAAGCCAGATCGTCACATTGGCCGATCTTCTCTCTGAAACGGATGTACTTATCGTCTGCAAAGCTATGTCGCGTGCTGCGGTATGCTGAGACACTAAAAGCACCATAGTAGAACACAGATCAAGGTTCTAAGTTGATGTAATAGCCAGTAAGAAGTAGTACTATTCAAGTTTTAGGTATTGAATATTGACCTTTTAGCTGGCTTTGGTGCTTTGGACATGAGCTAGGACCTTAAGATTCTGCGTGAAAGGAGGACTAGCAGCCGAGTTGCAGGGGAGAATGTGAAAAGTGTTCTTATGTAGTAAAAACCTGAGACATCCGTCCGTTTTCGTCATTTGTTATCGAATCGACTTAAAGCCAGATCGTCACATTGGCCGCTCTTCTCTCTGAAACGGTTGTACTTATCGTCTGCAAAGCTATGTCGCGTGTTGCCATAGGCGGAAACAGGAAAAGCACCATAATAGAACACAGATGAAGCTTCTAAGTTGATGTAATAGCCAGTAAGAAGTAGTCCAATTCAAGTTTTAGGTATTGAATATTGACCTTTTAGCTGGCTTTGGTGCCTTGGACATGAGCTAGGACCTTAAGATTCTGCATGAAAGGAGGACTAGCAGCCGAGTTGCACGGGAGAATGTGAAAAGTGTTCATATGTAGTAAAAACCTGAGAAATCCGTTCGTTTTCTGTCATTTGTTATCGAATCGACTTAGAGCCAGATCGACACATTGGCCGCTCTTCTCTCTGAAACGGTTGTACTTATCGTCTACAAAGCTATGTCGCGTGCTGCGTTATGCGGAGACACTAAAAGCACCATAGTAGAACACAGATTAAGCTTCTAAACTGATGTAATAGCCAGTAAGAAGTAGTAGAATTTAAGTTTTAGGTATCGAATATTGACTTTTTAGCTGGCTTTGGTGCCTTGGACATGAGCTAGGACCTTAACATTCTTCATGAAAGGAGGACTAGCAGCCGAGTTGCACGGGAGAATGTGAAAAGTGTTCATATGCAGTAAAAACCTGAGATATCCGTCCGTTTTCGTCATTTGTTATCGAATCGACTTAAAGCCAGATCGTCACATTGGCCGCTCTTCTCTCTGAAACGCTTGTACTTATCGTCTGCAAAACTATGTCGCGTGCTGCGGTATGTGGAGAAACTAAAACCATCGTAGGAGAACACACATGAAGCTTCTAAGTTGATGTAATAGCCAGTAAGAAGTAGTACAATTCAAGTTTTAGGTATTGATTATTGACTTTTTAGCTGGCTTTGGTGCCTTGGACATGAGCTAGGACCTTAAGATTCTGCATGAAAGGAGGTCTAGCAGCCGAGTTGCACGGGAGAATCTGAAAAGTGTTCATATGTAGTAAAAACCTGAGAAATCCGTCCGTTTTCGTCATTTGTTATCGAATCGACTTAAAGCCAGATCGACACATTGGCCGCTCTTCTCTCTGAAACGGTTGTACTTATCGTCTGCAAAGCTTTGTCGCGTGCTGCGGTATGCTGAAACACTACAAGCACTATAGTAGAACACAGATGAAGCTTCTAAGTTGAGGTAATAGCCAGTAAGAGGTAGTACAATTCAAGTTTTAGGTATTGAATATTGACCTTTTAGCTGGCTTTGGTGCCTTGGACATCAGATAGGACCTTAAGATTCTGCATGAAAGGAGGACTAGCAGCCGAGTTGCACGGGAGAATGTGAAAAGTGTTCATATGTAATAAAAACCTGAGACATCCGTCCGTTTTCGTCATTTGTTATCGAATCGACGTAAAGCCAGATCGTCACATTGGCCGCTCTGCTCTCTGAAATGGTTGTACTTATCGTCTGCAAAGCTATGTCGCGTACTGCGGTATTCGGAGACACTAAAAGCACCACAGTAGAACACAGATGAAGCTTCTAAGTTGATGTATTAGCCAGTAAGCAGTAGTACAATTCAAGTTTTAGGTATCGGTTATTGACTTTTTAGCTGGCTTTGGTGCCTTGGACATGAGCTAGGACCTTAAGATTCTGCATGAAAGGAGGACTAGCAGCCGAGTTGCACGGGAGAATGTGAAAAGTGTTCATATGTAGTAAAAACCTGAGAAATCCGTCCGTTTTCGTCATTTGTTACCGAATCGACTTAAAGCCAGATCGTCACATTGGCCGATCTTCTCTCTGAAACGGTTGTACTTATCGTCTGCAAAGCTATGTCGCGTGTTGCCGTAGGCGGAAACAGGAAAAGCACCATAATAGAACACAGATGAAGCTTCTAAGTTGATGTAATAGCCAGTAAGAAGTAGTCCAATTCAAGTTTTAGGTATCGGTTATTGACTTTTTAGCTGGCTTTGGTGCCTTGACCATGAGCTAGGACCTTAAGATTCTGCATGAAAGGAGGCCTAGCAGCCGAGTTGCACGGCGGAATGTGAAAAGTGTTCATATGTAGTAAAAACCTGAGAAATCCGTCCGTTTTCGTCATTTGTTATCGAATCGACTTAAAGCCAGATCGTCACATTGGCCGCTCTTCTCTCTGAAACGCTTGTACTTATCGTCTGCAAAACTATGTCGCGTGCTGCGGTATGCGGAGAAACTAAAACCATCGTAGTAGAACACACATGAAGCTTCTAAGTTGATGTAATAGCCAGTAAGAAGTAGTACAATTCAAGTTTTAGGTATTGATTATTGACTTTTTAGCTGGCTTTGGTGCCTTGGACATGAGCTAGGACCTTAAGATTCTGCATGAAAGGAGGACTAGCAGCCGAGTTGCATGGGAGAATGTGAAAAGTGTTCATATGTAGTAAAAACCTGAGAAATCCGTCCGTTTTCGTCATTTGTTATCGCATCGACTTAAAGCCAGATCGACACATTGGCTGCTCTTCTCTCTGAAACGGTTGTACTTATCGTCTGCAAAGCTTTGTCGCGTGCTGCGGTGTGCTGAGACACTACAAGCACTATAGTAGAACACAGATGAAGCTTCTAAGTTGAGGTAATAGCCAGTAAGAGGTAGTACAATTCAAGTTTTAGGTATTGAATATTGACCTTTTAGCTGGCTTTGGTGCCTTGGACATGAGATAGGACCTTAAGATTCTGCATGAAAATAGGACTAGCAGCCGAGTTGCACGGGAGAATGTGAAAAGTGTTCATATGTAATAAAAACCTGAGACATCCGTCCGTTTTCGTCATTTGTTATCGAATCGACGTAAAGCCAGATCGTCACATTGGCCGCTCTGCTCTCTGAAATGGTTGTACTTATCGTCTGCAAAGCTATGTCGCGTACTGCGATATTCGGAGACACTAAAAGCACCACAGTAGAACACAGATGAAGCTTCTAAGTTGATGTAATATCCAGTAAGAAGTAGTACAATTCAAGTTTTAGGTATCGATTATTGACTTTTTTGGTGGCTTTGGTGCCTTGGACATGAGCTAGGACCTTAAGATTCTGCATGAAAGGAGGACTAGCAGCCGAGTTGCACGGGAGAATGTGAAAAGTGTTCATATGTAGTAAAAACCTGAGAAATCCGTCCGTTTTCGTCATTTGTTATCGAATCGACTTAAAGCCAGATCGTCACATTGGCCGCTCTTCTCTCTGAAACGGTTGTACTTATCGTCTGCAAAGCTATGTCGCGTGCTGCGGTATGCTGAGACACTAAAAGCACCATAGTAGAACACAGATGAAGCTTCTAAGTTGATGTAATACCCAGTAAGAATTAGTACAATTCAAGTTATAGGTATTGATTATTGACTTTTTAGCTGGCTTTGGTGCCTTGGACATGAGCTTGGGCCTTAAGATTCTGCATGAAAGGAGGACTAGCAGCCGAGTTGCACGGGAGAATGTGAAAAGTGTTCATATGTATTAAAAACCTGAGAGGTCCGTCCGTTTTCGTCATTTGTTATTGAATCGACTTAGAGCCAGATCGACACATTGGCCGCTCTTCTCTCTGAAACGGTTGTACTTATCGTCTACAAAGCTATGTCGCGTGCTGCGTTATGCGGAGACACTAAAAGCACCATAGTAGAACACAGATGAAGCTTCTAAGTTGATGTAATAGCCATTAAGAAGTAGTAGAATTCAAGTTTTAGGTATCGATTATTGACTTTTTAGCTGGCTTTGTTGCCTTGGACATGAGCTAGGACCTTCAGATTCTGCATGAAAGGAGGACTAGCAGCCGAGTTGCACGGGAGAATGTGAAAAGTGTTCATATGCAGTGAAAACCTGAGACATCCGTCCGTTTTCGTCATTTCTTATCGAATCGACTTAAAGCCAGATCGTCACATTGGCCGCTCTTCTCTCTGATACGGTTGTACATATCGTCTGCAAAGCTATGTCGCGTGCTGCGGTATGCTGAGACACTACAAGCACCATAGTAGAACACAGATCAAGCTTCTAAGTTGATGTAATATCCAGTATGAAGTAGTACAATTCAAGTTTTAGGTATTGAATATTGAATTTTTAGCTGGCTTTGGTGCCTTGGACATGAGCTAGGACCTTAAGATTCTGCATGAAAGGAGGACTAGCAGCCGAGTTGCACGGGAGAATGTGAAAAGTGTTCATATGTAGTAAAAACCTGAGAAATCCGTCCGTTTTCGTCATTTGTTACCGAATCGACTTAAAGCCAGATCGTCACATTGGCCGATCTTCTCTCTGAAACGGTTGTACTTATCGTCTGCAAAGCTATGTCGCGTGTTGCCGTAGGCGGAAACAGGAAAAGCACCATAATAGAACACAGATGAAGCTTCTAAGTTGATGTAATAGCCAGTAAGAAGTAGTCCAATTCAAGTTTTAGGTATCGGTTATTGACTTTTTAGCTGGCTTTGGTGCCTTGACCATGAGCTAGGACCTTAAGATTCTGCATGAAAGGAGGCCTAGCAGCCGAGTTGCACGGCGGAATGTGAAAAGTGTTCATATGTAGTAAAAACCTGAGAAATCCGTCCGTTTTCGTCATTTGTTATCGAATCGACTTAAAGCCAGATCGTCACATTGGCCGCTCTTCTCTCTGAAACGCTTGTACTTATCGTCTGCAAAACTATGTCGCGTGCTGCGGTATGCGGAGAAACTAAAACCATCGTAGTAGAACACACATGAAGCTTCTAAGTTGATGTAATAGCCAGTAAGAAGTAGTACAATTCAAGTTTTAGGTATTGATTATTGACTTTTTAGCTGGCTTTGGTGCCTTGGACATGAGCTAGGACCTTAAGATTCTGCATGAAAGGAGGACTAGCAGCCGAGTTGCATGGGAGAATGTGAAAAGTGTTCATATGTAGTAAAAACCTGAGAAATCCGTCCGTTTTCGTCATTTGTTATCGCATCGACTTAAAGCCAGATCGACACATTGGCTGCTCTTCTCTCTGAAACGGTTGTACTTATCGTCTGCAAAGCTTTGTCGCGTGCTGCGGTGTGCTGAGACACTACAAGCACTATAGTAGAACACAGATGAAGCTTCTAAGTTGAGGTAATAGCCAGTAAGAGGTAGTACAATTCAAGTTTTAGGTATTGAATATTGACCTTTTAGCTGGCTTTGGTGCCTTGGACATGAGATAGGACCTTAAGATTCTGCATGAAAATAGGACTAGCAGCCGAGTTGCACGGGAGAATGTGAAAAGTGTTCATATGTAATAAAAACCTGAGACATCCGTCCGTTTTCGTCATTTGTTATCGAATCGACGTAAAGCCAGATCGTCACATTGGCCGCTCTGCTCTCTGAAATGGTTGTACTTATCGTCTGCAAAGCTATGTCGCGTACTGCGATATTCGGAGACACTAAAAGCACCACAGTAGAACACAGATGAAGCTTCTAAGTTGATGTAATATCCAGTAAGAAGTAGTACAATTCAAGTTTTAGGTATCGATTATTGACTTTTTTGGTGGCTTTGGTGCCTTGGACATGAGCTAGGACCTTAAGATTCTGCATGAAAGGAGGACTAGCAGCCGAGTTGCACGGGAGAATGTGAAAAGTGTTCATATGTAGTAAAAACCTGAGAAATCCGTCCGTTTTCGTCATTTGTTATCGAATCGACTTAAAGCCAGATCGTCACATTGGCCGCTCTTCTCTCTGAAACGGTTGTACTTATCGTCTGCAAAGCTATGTCGCGTGCTGCGGTATGCTGAGACACTAAAAGCACCATAGTAGAACACAGATGAAGCTTCTAAGTTGATGTAATACCCAGTAAGAATTAGTACAATTCAAGTTATAGGTATTGATTATTGACTTTTTAGCTGGCTTTGGTGCCTTGGACATGAGCTTGGGCCTTAAGATTCTGCATGAAAGGAGGACTAGCAGCCGAGTTGCACGGGAGAATGTGAAAAGTGTTCATATGTATTAAAAACCTGAGAGGTCCGTCCGTTTTCGTCATTTGTTATTGAATCGACTTAGAGCCAGATCGACACATTGGCCGCTCTTCTCTCTGAAACGGTTGTACTTATCGTCTACAAAGCTATGTCGCGTGCTGCGTTATGCGGAGACACTAAAAGCACCATAGTAGAACACAGATGAAGCTTCTAAGTTGATGTAATAGCCATTAAGAAGTAGTAGAATTCAAGTTTTAGGTATCGATTATTGACTTTTTAGCTGGCTTTGTTGCCTTGGACATGAGCTAGGACCTTCAGATTCTGCATGAAAGGAGGACTAGCAGCCGAGTTGCACGGGAGAATGTGAAAAGTGTTCATATGCAGTGAAAACCTGAGACATCCGTCCGTTTTCGTCATTTCTTATCGAATCGACTTAAAGCCAGATCGTCACATTGGCCGCTCTTCTCTCTGATACGGTTGTACATATCGTCTGCAAAGCTATGTCGCGTGCTGCGGTATGCTGAGACACTACAAGCACCATAGTAGAACACAGATCAAGCTTCTAAGTTGATGTAATATCCAGTATGAAGTAGTACAATTCAAGTTTTAGGTATTGAATATTGAATTTTTAGCTGGCTTTGGTGCCTTGGACATGAGCTAGGACCTTAATATTCTGCATGAAAGGAGGACTAGCAGCCGAGTTGCACGGGAGAATGTGAAAAGTGTTCATATGTAGTAAGAACCTGAGAAATCCGTCCGTTTTCGTCATTTGTTATCGAATCGACTTAAAGCCAGATCGTCACATTGCCCGCTCTGCTCTCTGAAACGGTTGTACTTACCGTCTGCAAACTATGTCGCGTACTGCGGTATTCGGAGACACTAAAAGCACCATAGTAGAACACAGATGAAGCTTCTAAAATGATGTAATAGCCAGTAAGAAGTAGTACAATTCAAGTTTTAGGTATCGGTTATTGACTTTTTAGCTGGCTTTGGTGCCTTGGACATGAGGTAGGACCTTACGATTCTGCATGAAAGGAGGACTAGCAGCCGAGTTGCACGGGAGAATGTGAAAAGTGTTCATATGTAGTAAAAACCTGAGAAATCCGTCCGTTTTCGTCATTTGTTATCGAATAGACGTAAAGCCAGATCGTCACATTGGCCGATCTTCTCCCTGAAACAGATGTACTTATCGTCTGCAAAGCTATGTCGCGTGCTGCGGTATGCTGAGACACTAAAAGCACCATAGTAGAACACAGATCAAGGTTCTAAGTTGATGTAATAGCCAGTAAGAAGTAGTACTATTCAAGTTTTAGGTATTGAATATTGACCTTTTAGCTGGCTTTGGTGCTTTGGACATGAGCTTGGACCTTAAGATTCTGCGTGAAAGGAGGACTAGCAGCCGAGTTGCAGGGGAGAATGTGAAAAGTGTTCATATGTAGTAAAAACCTGAGACATCCGTCCGTTTTCGTCATTTGTTATCGAATCGACTTAAAGCCAGATCGTCACATTGGCCGCTCTTCTCTCAGAAACGGTTGTACTTATCGTCTGCAAAGCTATGTCGCGTGTTGCCATAGGCGGAAACAGGAAAAGCACCATAATAGAACACAGATGAAGCTTCTAAGTTGATGTAATAGCCAGTAAGAAGTAGTCCAATTCAAGTTTTAGGTATCGGTTATTGACTTTTTAGCTGGCTTTGGTGCCTTGACCATGAGCTAGGACCTTAAGATTCTGCATGAAAGGAGGACTAGCAGCCGAGTTGCACGGGAGAATGTGAAAAGTGTTCATATGTAATGAAAACCTGAGACATCCGTCCGTTTTCGTCATTTGTTATCGAATCGACGTAAAGCCAGATCGTCACATTGGCCGCTCTGCTCTCTGAAATGGTTGTACTTATCGTCTGCAAAGCTATGTCGCGTACTGCGGTATTCGGAGACACTAAAAGCACCACAGTAGAACACAGATGAAGCTTCTAAGTTGATGTAATATCCAGTAAGAAGTAGTACAATTCAAGTTTTAGGTATCGATTATTGACTTTTTAGCTGGCTTTGGTGCCTTGGACATGAGCTAGGACCTTAAGATTCTGCATGAAAGGAGGACTAGCAGCCGAGTTGCATGGGAGAATGTGAAAAGTGTTCATATGTAGTAAAAACCTGAGAAATCCGTCCGTTTTCGTAATTTGTTATCGAATCGACTTAAAGCCAGATCGTCACATTGGACGATCTTCTCTCTGAAACGGATGTACTTATCGTCTGCAAAGCTATGTCGCGTGCTGCGGTATGCTGAGACACTAAAAGCACCATAGTAGAACACAGATCAAGCTTCTAAGTTGATGTAATAGCCAGTAAGAAGTAGTACAATTCAAGTTTTAGGTATTGAATATTGACCTTTTAGCTGGCTTTGGTGCCTTGGACATGAGCTAGGACCTTAAGATTCTGCATGAAAGGAGGACTAGCAGCCGAGTAGCACGGGAGAATGTGAAAAGTGTTCATATGTAGTAAAAACCTGAGGAAACCGTCCGTTTTCGTCATTTGTTATCGCACCGACTTAAATCCAGATCGACACATTGGCCGCTCTTCTCTCTGAAACGGTTGTACTTATCGTCTGCAAAGCTTTGTCGCGTGCTGCGGTATGCTGAGACACTACAAGCAACATAGTAGAACACAGATGAAGCTTCTAAGTTGAGGTAATAGCCAGTAAGAGGTAGTACAATTCAAGTTTTAGGTATTGAACATTGACCTTTTAGCTGGCTTTGGTGCCTTGGACATGAGATAGGACCATAAGATTCTGCATGAAAGGAGGACTAGCAGCCGAGTTGCACGGGAGAATGTGAAAAGTGTTCATATGTAATAAAAACATGAGACATCCGTCCGTTTTCGTCATTTGTTATCGAATCGACGTAAAGCCACATCGTCACATTGGCCGCTCTTCTCTCTGAAACGGGTGTACTTATCGTCTGCAAAACTATGTCGCGTGCTGCGGTATGCGGAGAAACTAAAAGCAACGTAGTAGAACACAGATGAAGCTTCTAAGTTGATGTATTAGCGAGTAAGAAGTAGTACAATTCAAGTTTTAGGTATCGGTTATTGACTTTTTAGCTGGCTTTGGTGCCTTGGACATGAGCTAGGACCTTAAGATTCTGCATGAAAGGAGGACTAGCAGCCGAGTTGCACGGGAGAATGTGAAAAGTGTTCATATGTAGTAAAAATCTGTGAAATCCGTCCGTTTTCGTCATTTGTTATCGAATCGACTTAAAGCCAGATCGTCACATTGGCCGATCTTCTCTCTGAAACGGATGTACTTATCGTCTGCAAAGCTATGTCGCGTGCTGCGGTATGCTGAGACACTAAAAGCACCATAGTAGAACACAGATCAAGGTTCTAAGTTGATGTAATAGCCAGTAAGAAGTAGTACAATTCAAGTTTTAGGTATTGAATATTGACCTTTTAGTTGGCTTAGGTGCTTTGGACATGAGCTAGGACCTTAAGATTCTGCATGAAAGGAGGACTAGCAGCCGAGTTGCAGGGGAGAATGTGAAAAGTGTTCATATGTAGTAAAAACCTGAGAAATCCGTCCGTTTTCGTCATTTGTTATCGCACCGACTTAAAGCCAGATCGACACATTGGCCGCTCTTCTCTCTGAAACGGTTGTACTTATCGTCTGCAAAGCTTTGTCGCGTGCTGCGGTATGCTGAGACACTACAAGCACCATAGTAGAACACAGATGAAGCTTCTAAGTTAATGTAATATCCAGTAAGAAGTAGTACAATTCAAGTTTTAGGTATCGATTATTGACTTTTTAGCTGGCGTTGGTGCCTTGGACATGAGCTAGGACCTTAAGATTCTGCATGAAAGGAGGACTAGCAGCCGAGTTGCATGGGAGAATGTGAAAAGTGTTCATATGTAGTAAAAACCTGAGAAATCCGTCCGTTTTCGTAATTTGTTATCGAATCGACTTAAAGCCAGATCGTCACATTGGACGATCTTCTCTCTGAAACGGATGTACTTATCGTCTGCAAAGCTATGTCGCGTGCTGCGGTATGCTGAGACACTAAAAGCACCATAGTAGAACACAGATCAAGCTTCTAAGTTGATGTAATAGCCAGTAAGAAGTAGTACAATTCAAGTTTTAGGTATTGAATATTGACCTTTTAGCTGGCTTTGGTGCCTTGGACATGAGCTAGGACCTTAAGATTCTGCATGAAAGGAGGACTAGCAGCCGAGTAGCACGAGAGAATGTGAAAAGTGTTCATATGTAGTAAAAACCTGAGAAATCCGTCCGTTTTCGTCATTTGTTATCGCACCGACTTAAAGCCAGATCGACACATTGGCCGCTCTTCTCTCTGAAACGGTTGTACTTATCGTCTGCAAAGCTTTGTCGCGTGCTGCGGTATGCTGAGACACTACAAGCACCATAGTAGAACACAGATGAAGCTTCTAAGTTGAGGTAATAGCCAGTAAGAGGTAGTACAATTCAAGTTTTAGGTATTGAACATTGACCTTTTAGCTGGCTTTGGTGCCTTGGACATGAGATAGGACCTTAAGATTCTGCATGAAAGGAGGACTAGCAGCGGAGTTGCACGGGAGAATGTGAAAAGTGTTCATATGTAATAAAAACATGAGACATCCGTCCGTTTTCGTCATTTGTTATCGAATCGACGTAAAGCCACATCGTCACATTGGCCGCTCTTCTCTCTGAAACGGTTGTACTTATCGTCTGCAAAACTATGTCGCGTGCTGTGGTATGCGGAGAAACTAAAAGCAACGTAGTAGAACACAGATGAAGCTTCTAAGTTGATGTACTAGCCAGTAAGGAGCAGTACATTACAAGTTTTAGGTATTGATTATTGACTTTTTAGCTGGCTTTGGTGCCTTGGACATGAGCTAGGACCTTAATATTCTGCATGAAAGGAGGACTAGCAGCCGAGTAGCACGGGAGAATGTGAAAAGTGTTCATATGTAGTAAAAACCTGAGACATCCGTCCGTTTTCGTTATTTGTTATCGAATCGACTTAAAGCCACATCGTCACATTGGCCGCTCTTCTCTCTGAAACGGTTGTACTTATCGTCTACAAAACTATGTCGCGTGCTGCGGTATACGGAGAAACTAAAAGCACCGTAGTAGAACACAGATGAAGCTTCTAAGTTGATGTATTAGCGAGTAAGAAGTAGTACAATTCAAGTTTTAGGTATCGGTTATTGACTTTTTAGCTGGCTTTGGTGCCTTGGACATGAGATAGGACCTTAAGATTCTGCATGAAAGGAGGACTAGCAGCCGAATTGCACGGGAGAATGTGAAAAGTGTTCATATGTAGTAAAAATCTGAGAAATCCGTCCGTTTTCGTCTTTTGTTATCGAATCGACTTAAAGCCAGATCGTCACATTGGCCGATCTTCTCTCTGAAACGGATGTACTTATCGTCTGCAAAGCTATGTCGCGTGCTGCGGTATGCTGACACACTAAAAGCACCATAGTAGAACACAGATCAAGGTTCTAAGTTGATGTAATAGCCAGTAAGAAGTAGTACAATTCAAGTTTTAGGTATCGGTTATTGACTTTTTAGCTGGCTTTGGTGCCTTGGACATGAGCTAGGACCTTAAGATTCTGCATGAAAGGAGGACTAGCAGCCGAATTTCACGGGAGAATGTGAAAAGTGTTCATATGTAGTAAAAACCTGAGAAATCCGTCCGTTTTCGTCATTTGTTATCGAATCGACTTAAAGCCAGATCGTCACATTGGCCGCTCTTCTCTCGGAAACGGTTGTACTTATCGTTTGCAAAGGTATGTCGCGTGCTGCGGTGTGCTGAGACACTAAAAGCACCATAGTAGAACACAGATCACGCTTCTAAGTTGATGTAATAGCCAGTAAGAAGTAGTACAAATCAAGTTTTAGGTATTGAATATTGACCTTTTAGCTGGCTTTGGTGCCTTGGACATGAGCTAGGACCTTAACATTCTTCATGAAAGGAGGACTAGCAGCCGAGTTGCACGGGAGAATGTGAAAAGTGTTCATATGCAGTAAAAACCTGAGACATCCGTCCGTTTTCGTCATTTGTTATCGAATCGACTTAAAGCCAGATCGTCACATTGGCCGCTCTTCTCTCTGAAACGGTTGTACTTATCGTCTGCAAAGCTATGTCGCGTGCTGCGGTATGCTGAGACACTACAAGCAGCATAGTAGAACACAGATGAAGCTTCTAAGTTGATGTAATATCCAGTAAGAAGTAGTACAATTCAAGTTTTAGGTATTGAATATTGAATTTTTAGCTGGCTTTGGTGCCTTGGACATGAGCTAGAACCTTAATATTCTGCATGAAAGGAGGACTAGCAGCCGAGTTGCACGGGAGAATGTGAGAAGTGTTCATATGTAGTAAAAACCTGAGAAATCCGTCCGTTTTCGTCATTTGTTATCGAATCGACTTAAAGCCAGATCGTCACATTGACCGCTGTTCTCTCTGAAACGGTTGTACTTATCGTCTGCAAAGCTATGTCGCTTACTGCGGTATTCGGAGACACTAAAAGCACCATAGTAGAACACAGATGAAGCTTCTAAAATGACGTACTAGCCAGTAAGAAGTAGTACAATTCAAGTTTTAGGTATCGGTTATTGACTTTTTAGCTGGCTTTGGTGCCTTGGACATGAGCTAGGACCTTAAGATTCTGCATGAAAGGAGGACTAGCAGCCGAGTTGCACGGGAGAATGTGAAAAGTGTTCTTATGTAGTAAAAACCTGAGAAATCCGTCCGTTTTCGTCATTTGTTATCGAATCGACTTAAAGCCAGATCGTCACATTGGCCGATCTTCTCTCTGAAACGGATATACTTATCGTCTGCAAAGCTATGTCGGGTGCTGCGGTATGCTGAGACACTAAAATCACCATAGTAGAACACAGATCAAGGTTCTAAGTTGATGTAATAGCCAGTAAGAAGTAGTACAATTCAAGTTTTAGGTATTGAATATTGACCTTTTAGCTGGCTTTGGTGCTTTGGACATGAGCTAGGACCTTTAGATTCTGCATGAAAGGAGGACTAGCAGCCGAGTTTCACGGGAGAATGTGAAAAGTGTTCATATGTAGTAAAAACCTGAGAAATCCGTCCGATTTGGTCATTTGTTATCGAATCGACTTAAAGCCAGATCGTCACATTGGCCGCTCTTCTCTCTGAAACGCTTGTACTTATCGTCTGCAAAGCTATGTCGCGTGCTGCGGTATGTGGAGACACTAAAAGCACCATAGTAGAACACAGATGAAGCTTCTAAGTTGATGTAATAGCCAGTAAGAAGTAGTGGAATTCAAGTTTTAGGTATCGCTTATTGACTTTTTAGCTGGCTTTGGTGCCTTGGACATGAGCTAGGACCTTAAGATTCTGCATGAAAGGAGGACTAGCAGCCGAGTTGCACGGGAGAATGTGAAAAGTGTTCATATGTAGTAAAAACCTGAGAAATCCGTCCGTTTTCGTCATTTGTTATCGAATCGACTTAAAGCCAGATCGTCACATTGGCCGATCTTCTCTCTGAAACGGATGTACTTATCGTCTGCAAAGCTATGTCGCGTGCTGCGGTATGCTGAGACACTAAAAACACCATAGTAGAACACGGATGAAGCTTCTAAGTTAATGTAATAGCCAGTAAGAAGTAGTACAATTCAAGTTTTAGGTATTGAATATTGACCTTTTAGCTGGCTTTGGTGCCTTGGACATGAGCTAGGACCTTAAGATTCTGCATGAAAGGAGGACTAGCAGCCGAGTAGCACGGGAGAATGTGGAAAGTGTTCATATGTAGTAAAAACCTGAGACATCCGTCCGTTTTCGTCATTTGTTATCGAATCGACTTAAAGCCACATCGTCACATTGACCGCTGTTCTCTCTGAAACGGTTGTACTTATCGTCTGCAAAGCTATGTCGCTTACTGCGGTATTCGGAGACACTAAAAGCACCATAGTAGAACACAGATGAAGCTTCTAAAATGACGTACTAGCCAGTAAGAAGTAGTACAATTCAAGTTTTAGGTATCGGTTATTGACTTTTTAGCTGGCTTTGGTGCCTTGGACATGAGCTAGGACCTTAAGATTCTGCATGAAAGGAGGACTAGCAGCCGAGTTGCACGGGAGAATGTGAAAAGTGTTCTTATGTAGTAAAAACCTGAGAAATCCGTCCGTTTTCGTCATTTGTTATCGAATCGACTTAAAGCCAGATCGTCACATTGGCCGATCTTCTCTCTGAAACGGATATACTTATCGTCTGCAAAGCTATGTCGGGTGCTGCGGTATGCTGAGACACTAAAATCACCATAGTAGAACACAGATCAAGGTTCTAAGTTGATGTAATAGCCAGTAAGAAGTAGTACAATTCAAGTTTTAGGTATTGAATATTGACCTTTTAGCTGGCTTTGGTGCTTTGGACATGAGCTAGGACCTTTAGATTCTGCATGAAAGGAGGACTAGCAGCCGAGTTTCACGGGAGAATGTGAAAAGTGTTCATATGTAGTAAAAACCTGAGAAATCCGTCCGATTTGGTCATTTGTTATCGAATCGACTTAAAGCCAGATCGTCACATTGGCCGCTCTTCTCTCTGAAACGCTTGTACTTATCGTCTGCAAAGCTATGTCGCGTGCTGCGGTATGTGGAGACACTAAAAGCACCATAGTAGAACACAGATGAAGCTTCTAAGTTGATGTAATAGCCAGTAAGAAGTAGTGGAATTCAAGTTTTAGGTATCGCTTATTGCCTTTTTAGCTGGCTTTGGTGCCTTGGACATGAGCTAGGACCTTAAGATTCTGCATGAAAGGAGGACTAGCAGCCGAGTTGCACGGGAGAATGTGAAAAGTGTTCATATGTAGTAAAAACCTGAGAAATCCGTCCGTTTTCGTCATTTGTTATCGAATCGACTTAAAGCCAGATCGTCACATTGGCCGATCTTCTCTCTGAAACGGATGTACTTATCGTCTGCAAAGCTATGTCGCGTGCTGCGGTATGCTGAGACACTAAAAACACCATAGTAGAACACAGATGAAGCTTCTAAGTTAATGTAATAGCCAGTAAGAAGTAGTACAATTCAAGTTTTAGGTATTGAATATTGACCTTTTAGCTGGCTTTGGTGCCTTGGACATGAGCTAGGACCTTAAGATTCTGCATGAAAGGAGGACTAGCAGCCGAGTAGCACGGGAGAATGTGGAAAGTGTTCATATGTAGTAAAAACCTGAGACATCCGTCCGTTTTCGTCATTTGTTATCGAATCGACTTAAAGCCACATCGTCACATTGGCCGCTTTTCTCTCTGAAACGGTTGTACTTATCGTCTACAAAACTATGTCGCGTGCTGCGGTATACGGAGAAACTAAAAGCACCGTAGTAGAACACAGATGAAGCTTCTATGTTGATGTATTAGCCAGTAAGAAGTAGTACAATTCAAGTTTTAGGTATTGATTATTGACTTTTTAGCTGGCTTTGGTGCCTTGGACATGAGCTAGAACCTTAAGATTCTGCATGAAAGGAGGACTAGCAGCCAAGTTGCACGGGAGAATGTGAAAAGTGTTCATATGTAGTAAAAACCTGAGAAATCCGTCCGTTTTCGTCATTTGTTATCGAATCGACTTAAAGCCAGATCGTCACATTGGCCGCTCTTCTCTCTGAAACGGTTGTACTTATCGTCTGCAAAGCTATGTCGCGTACTGCGGTATTCGGAGACACTAAAAGCAACATAGTAGAACACAGATGAAGCTTCTAAAATGATGTAATAGCCAGTAAGAAGTAGTACAATTTAAGTTTTAGGTATCGGTTATTGACTTTTTAGCTGGCTTTGGTGCCTTGGACATGAGCTAGGACCTTAAGATTCTGCATGAAAGGAGGACTAGCAGCCGAGTTGCACGGGAGAATGTGAAAAGTGTTCATATGTAGTAAAAACCTGAGAAATCCGTCCGTTTTCGTCATTTGTTACCGAATCGACTTAAAGCCAGATCGTCACATTGGCCGATCTTCTCTCAGAAACGGTTGTACTTATCGTCTGCAAAGCTATGTCGCGTGTTGCCGTAGGCGGAAACAGGAAAAGCACCATAATAGAACACAGATGAAGCTTCTAAGTTGATATAATAGCCAGTAAGAAGTAGTGCAATGCAAGTTTTAGGTATCGGTTATTGACTTTTTAGCTGGCTTTGGAGCCTTGACCATGAGCTAGGACCTTAAGATTCTGCATGAAAGGAGGACTAGCAGCCGAGTTGCACGGCAGAATGTGAAAAGTGTTCATATGTAGTAAAAACCTGAGAAATCCGTCCATTTTCGTCATTTGTTATCGAATCGACTTAAAGCCAGATCGTCACATTGGCCGCTCTTCTCTCTGAAACGGTTGTACTTATCGTCTGCAAAACTATGTCGCGTGCTGCGGTATGCGGAGAAACTAAAACCACCGTAGGAGAACACACATGAAGCTTCTAAGTTGATGTAATAGCCAGTAAGAAGTAGTACAATTCAAGTTTTAGGTATTGATTATTGACTTTTTAGCTGGCTTTGGTGCCTTGGACATGAGCTAGGACCTTCAGATTCTGCATGATAGGAGGACTAGCAGCCGAGTTGCACGGGAGAATGTGAAAAGTGTTCATATGTAGTAAAAACCTGAGAAATCCGTTCGTTTTCGTCAATTTGTTATCGCATCGACTTAAAGCCAGATCGACACTTTGGCCGCTCTTCTCTCTGAAACGGTTGTACTTATCGTCTGCAAAGCTTTGTCGCGTGCTGCGGTATGCTGAGACACTACAAGCACCATAGTAGAACACAGATGAAGCTTCTAAGTTGAGGTAATAGCCAGTAAGAGGTAGTACAATTCAAGTTTTAGGTATTGAATATTGACCTTTTAGATGGCTTTGGTGCCTTGGACATGAGATAGGACCTTAAGATTCTGCATGAAAGGAGGACTAGCAGCCGAGTTGCACGGGAGAATGTGAAAAGTGTTCATATGTAGTAAAAACCTGAGAAATCCGTCCGTTTTCGTCATTTGTTATCGAATCGTCTTAAAGCCAGATCGTCACATTGGCCGCTCTTCTCTCTGAAACGGTCGTACTTATCGTCTGCAAAGCTATGTCGCGTACTGCTGTATTCGGAGACACTAAAAGCAACATAGTAGAACACAGATGAAGCTTCTAAAATGATGTAATAGCCAGTAAGAAGTAGTACAATTCAAGTTTTAGGTATCGGTTATTGACTTTTTAGCTGGCTTTGGTGCCGTGGACATGAGCTAGGACATTAAGATTCTGCATGGAAGGAGGACTAGCAGCCGAGTTGCACGGGAGAATGTGAAAAGTGTTCATATGTAGTAAAAACCTGAGAAATCCGTCCGTTTTCGTCATTTGTTACCGAATCGACTTAAAGCCAGATCGTCACATTGGCCGATCTTCTCTCTGAAACGGTTGTACTTATCGTCTGCAAAGCTATGTCGCGTGTTGCCGTAGGCGGAAACAGGAAAAGCACCATAATAGAACACAGATGAAGCTTCTAAGTTGATATAATAGCCAGTAAGAAGTAGTGCAATTCAAGTTTTAGGTATCGGTTATTGACTTTTTAGCTGGCTTTGGTGCCTTGACCATGAGCTAGGACCTTAAGATTCTGCATGAAAGGAGGACTAGCAGCCGAGTTGCACGGCAGAATGTGAAAAGTGTTCATATGTAGTAAAAACCTGAGAAATCCGTCCATTTTCGTCATTTGTTATCGAATCAACTTAAAGCCAGATCGTCACATTGGCCGCTCTTCTCTCTGAAACGGTTGTACTTATCGTCTGCAAAACTATGTCGCGTGCTGCGGTATGCGGAGAAACTAAAACCACCGTAGGAGAACACACATGAAGCTTCTAAGTTGATGTAATAGCCAGTAAGAAGTAGTACAATTCAAGTTTTAGATGTTGATTATTGACTTTTTAGCTGGCTTTGGTGCCTTGGACATGAGCTAGGACCTTAAGATTCTGCATGAAAGGAGGACTAGCAGCCGAGTTGCACGGGAGAATGTGAAAAATGTTCATATGTAGTAAAAACCTGAGAAATCCGTCCGTTTTCGTCATTTGTTATCGAATCGACTTAAAGCCAGATCGACACATTGGCCGCTCTTCTCTCTGAAACGGTTGTACTTATCGTCTGCAAAGCTTTGTCGCGTGCTGCGGTATGCTGAGACACTACAAGCACCCTAGTAGAACACAGATGAAGCTTCTAAGTTGAGGTAATAGCCAGTAAGAGGTAGTACAATTCAAGTTTTAGGTATTGAATATTGACCTTTTAGCTGGCTTTGGTGCCTTGGACATGAGATAGGACCTTAAGATTCTGCATGAAAGGAGGACTAGCAGCCGAGTTGCACGGGAGAATGTGAAAAGTGTTCATATGTAATAAAAACCTGAGACATCCGACCGTTTTCGTTATTTGTTATCGAATCGACGTAACGCCAGATCGTCACATTGGCCGCTCTGCTCTCTGAAATGGTTGTACTTATCGTCTGCAAAGCTATGTCGCGTGCTGCGGTATGCTGAGACACTACAAGCACCATAGTAGAACACAGATGAAGCTTCTAAGTTGATGTAATATCCAGTAAGAAGTAGTAAAATTCAAGTTTTAGGTATTGAATATTGAATTTTTAGCTGGCTTTGGTGCCTTAGATATGAGCTAGGACCTTAATATTCTGCATGAAAGGAGGACTAGCAGCCGAGTTGCACGGGAGAATGTGAAAAGTGTTCATATGTAGTAAAAACCTGAGAAATCCGTCCGTTTTCGTCATTTGTTATCGAATCGACTTAAAGCCAGATCGTCACATTGACCGCTCTGCTCTCTGAAACGGTTGTACTTATCGTCTGCAAAGCTATGTCGCGTGCTGCGGTATGCTGAGACACTACAAGCTCCATAGTAGAACACAGATGAAGCTTCTAAGTTGATGTAATATCCAGTAAGAAGTAGTAAAATTCAAGTTTTAGGTATTGAATATTGAATTTTTAGCTGGCTTTGGTGCCTTGGATATGAGCTAGGACCTTAATATTCTGCATGAAAGGAGGACTAGCAGCCGAGTTTCACGGGAGAATCAGAAAAGTGTTCATATGTAGTAAAAACCTGAGAAATCCGTCCGTTTTCGTCATTTGTTATCGAATCGACTTAAAGCCAGATCGTCACATTGGCCGATCTTCTCTCTGAAACGGATATACTTATCGTCTGCAAAGCTATGTCGCGTGCTGCGGTATGCTGAGACACTAAAAGCACCATAGTAGAACACAGATCAAGGTTCTAAGTTGATGTAATAGCCAGTAAGAGGTAGTACAATTCAAGTTTTAGGTATTGAATATTGAATTTTTAGCTGGCTTTGGTGCTTTGGACATGAGCTAGGACCTTAAGATTCTGCATGAAAGGAGGACTAGCAGCCAAGTTGCACGGGAGAAAGTGAAAAGTGTTCATATGTAGTAAAAACCTGAGACATCCGTCCGTTTTCGTCATTTGTTATCGAATCGACTTAAAGCCACATCGTCACATTGGCAGCTTTTCTCTCTGAAACGGTTGTACTTATCGTCTACAAAACTATGTCGCGTGCTGCGGTATACGGAGAAACTAAAAGCACCGTAGTAGAACACAGGTGAACCTTCTATGTTGATGTATTAGCCAGTAAGAAGTAGTACAATTCAAGTTTTAGGTATGGATTATTGACTTTTTAGCTGGCTTTGGTGCCTTCGACATGAGCTAGGACCTTAAGATTCTGCATGAAAGGAGGACTAGCAGCCAAGTTGCACGGGAGAATGTGTAAAGTGTTCATATGTAGTAAAAACCTGAGAAATCCGTCCGTTTTCGTCATTTGTTATCGAATCGACTTAAAGCCAGATCGTCACATTGGCCGCTCTTCTCTCTGAAACGGTTGTACTTATCGTCTGCAAAACTATGTCGCGTGCTGCGGTATACGGAGAAACTAAAAGCAACGTAGTAGAACACAGATGAAGCTTCTAAGTTGATGTAATAGCCAGTAAGAAGCAGTACATTTCAAGTTTTAGTTATTGATATTGACTTTTTAGCTGGCTTTGGTGCCTTGGACATGAGCTAGGACCTTAAGATTCTGCATGAAAGGAGGACTAGCAGCCGAGTTGCACGGGAGAATGTGAAAAGTGTTCATATGTAGTAAAAACCTGAGAAATCCGTCCGTTTTCGTCATTTGTTACCGAATCGACTTAAAGCCAGATCGTCACATTGGCCGATCTTCTCTCTGAAAAGGTTGTACTTATCGTCTGCAAAGCTATGTCGCGTGTTGCCGTAGTCGGAAACAGGAAATGCACCATAATAGAACACAGATGAAGCTTCTAAGTTGATGTAATAGCCAGTAAGAAGTAGTCCAATTCAAGTTTTAGGTATCGGTTATTGACTTTTTAGCTGGCTTTGGTGCCTTGACCATGAGCTAGGACCTTAAGACTCTGCATGAAAGGAGGACTAGCAGCCGAGTTGCACGGCAGAATGTGAAAAGTGTTCATATGTAGTAAAAACCTGAGAAATCCGTCCGTTTTCGTCATTTGTTATCGAATCGACTTAAAGCCAGATCGTCACATTGGCCGCTCTGCTCTCTGAAACGGTTGTACTTATCGTCTGCAAAACTATGTCGCGTGCTGCGGTATGCGGAGAAACTAAAACCACCGTAGGAGAACACACATGAAGCTTCTAAGTTGATGTAATAGCCAGTAAGAAGTAGTACAATTCAAGTTTTAAGTATTGATTATTGACTTTTTAGCTGGCTTTGGTGCCTTGGACATGAGCTAGGACCTTAAGATTCTGCATGAAAGGAGGACTAGCAGCCGAGTTGCACGGGAGAGTGTGAAAAGTGTTCATATGTAGTAAAAACCTGAGACATCCGTCCGTTTTCGTCATTTGTTATCGAATCGACTTAAAGCCAGATCGTCACATTGGCCGCTCTTCTCTCTGAAACGGTTGTACTTATCGTCTGCAAAGCTATGTCGCGTGCTGCGGTATACGGAGAAACTAAAAGCACCGTAGTAGAACACAGATGAACCTTCTATGTTGATGTATTAGCCAGTAAGAGGTAGTACAATACAAGTTTTAGGTATTGATTATTGACTTTTTAACTGGCTTTGGTGCCTTGGACACGAGCTAGGACCTTAAGATTCTGCATGAAAGGAGGACTAGCAGCCAAGTTGCACGGGAGAATGTGAAAAGTGTTCATATGTAGTAAAAACCTGAGAAATCCGTCCGTTTTCGTCATTTGTTATCGAATCGACTTAAAGCCAGATCGTCACATTGGCCGCTCTTCTCTCTGAAACGGTTGTACTTATCGTCTGCAAAACTATATCGCGTGCTGCGGTATGCGGAGAAACTAAAAGCAACGTAGTAGAACACAGATGAAGCTTCTAAGTTGATGTAATAGCCAGTAAGAAGCAGTACATTTCAAGTTTTAGGTATTGATTATTGACTTTTTAGCTGGCTTTGGTGCCTTGGACATGAGCTAGGACCTTAAGATTCTGCATGAAAGGAGGACTAGCAGCCGAGTTGCACGGGAGAATGTGAAAAGTGTTCATATGTAGTAAAAACCTGAGAAATCCGTCCGTTTTCGTCATTTCTTATCGAATCGACTTAAAGACAGATCGTCACATTGGCCGCTCTTCTCTCTGAAACGGTTGTACTTATCGTCTGCGAAGCTATGTCGCGTACTGCGGTATTCGGAGACACTAAAAGCAACATAGTAGAACACAGATGAAGCTTCTAAAATGATGTAATAACCGGTAAGAAGTAGTACAATTCAAGTTTTAGGTATCGGTTATTGACTTTTTAGCTGGCTTTGGTGCCTTGGACATGAGCTAGGACCTTAAGATTCTGCATGAATGGAGGACTAGCAGCCGAGTTGCACGGGAGAATGTGAAAAATGTTCATATGTAGTAAAAACCTGAGAAATCCGTCCGTTTTCGTCATTTGTTATCGAATCGACTTAAAGCCAGATCGACACATTGGCCGCTCTTCTCTCTGAAACGGTTGTACTTATCGTCTGCAAAGCTTTGTCGCGTGCTGCGGTATGCTGAGACACTACAAGCACCATAGTAGAACACAGATGAAGCTTCTAAGTTGAGGTAATAGCCAGTAAGAGGTAGTACAATTCAAGTTTTAGGTATTGAATATTGAACTTTTAGCTGGCTTTGGTGCCTTGGACATGAGATAGGACCTTAAGATTCTGCATGAAAGGAGGACTAGCAGCCGAGTTGCACGGGAGAATGTGAAAAGTGTTCATATGTAATAAAAACCTGAGACATCCGACCGTTTTCGTTATTTGTTATCGAATCGACGTAAAGCCAGATCGTCACATTGGCCGCTCTGCTCTCTGAAATGGTTGTACTTATCGTCTGCAAAGCTATGTCGCGTGCTGCGGTATGCTGAGACACTACAAGCACCATAGTAGAACACAGATGAAGCTTCTAAGTTGATGTAATATCCAGTAAGAAGTAGTAAAATTCAAGTTTTAGGTATTGAATATTGAATTTTTAGCTGGCTTTGGTGCCTTGGATATGAGCTAGGACCTTAATATTCTGCATGAAAGGAGGACTAGCAGCCGAGTTGCACGGGAGAATGTGAAAAGTGTTCATATGTAGTAAAAACCTGAGAAATCCGTCCGTTTTCGTCATTTGTTATCGAATCGACTTAAAGCCAGATCGTCACATTGACCGCTCTGCTCTCTGAAACGGTTGTACTTATCGTCTGCAAAGCTATGTCGCGTGCTGCGGTATGCTGAGACACTACAAGCACCATAGTAGAACACAGATGAAGCTTCTAAGTTGATGTAATATCCAGTAAGAAGTAGTAAAATTCAAGTTTTAGGTATTGAATATTGAATTTTTAGCTGGCTTTGGTGCCTTGGATATGAGCTAGGACCTTAATATTCTGCATGAAAGGAGGACTAGCAGCCGAGTTTCACGGGAGAATCAGAAAAGTGTTCATATGTAGTAAAAACCTGAGAAATCCGTCCGTTTTCGTCATTTGTTATCGAATCGACTTAAAGCCAGGTCGTCACATTGGCCGATCTTCTCTCTGAAACGGATATACTTATCGTCTGCAATGCTATGTCGCGTGCTGCGGTATGCTGAGACACTAAAAGCACCATAGTAGAACACAGATCAAGGTTCTAAGTTGATGTAATAGCCAGTAAGAGGTAGTACAATTCAAGTTTTAGGTATTGAATATTGAATTTTTAGCTGGCTTTGGTGCTTTGGACATGAGCTAGGACCTTAAGATTCTGCATGAAAGGAGGACTAGCAGCCAAGTTGCACGGGAGAAAGTGAAAAGTGTTCATATGTAGTAAAACCCTGAGACATCCGTCCGTTTTCGTCATTTGTTATCGAATCGACTTAAAGCCACATCGTCACATTGGCAGCTTTTCTCTCTGAAACGGTTGTACTTATCGTCTACAAAACTATGTCGCGTGCTGCGGTATACGGAGAAACTAAAAGCACCGTAGTAGAACACAGGTGAACCTTCTATGTTGATGTATTAGCCAGTAAGAAGTAGTACAATTCAAGTTTTAGGTATGGATTATTGACTTTTTAGCTGGCTTTGGTGCCTTCGACATGAGCTAGGACCTTAAGATTCTGCATGAAAGGAGGACTAGCAGCCAAGTTGCACGGGAGAATGTGTAAAGTGTTCATATGTAGTAAAAACCTGAGAAATCCGTCCGTTTTCGTCATTTGTTATCGAATCGACTTAAAGCCAGATCGTCACATTGGCCGCTCTTCTCTCTGAAACGGTTGTACTTATCGTCTGCAAAACTATGTCGCGTGCTGCGGTATGCGGAGAAACTAAAAGCAACGTAGTAGAACACAGATGAAGCTTCTAAGTTGATGTAATAGCCAGTAAGAAGCAGTACATTTCAAGTTTTAGTTATTGATATTGACTTTTTAGCTGGCTTTGGTGCCTTGGACATGAGCTAGGACCTTAAGATTCTGCATGAAAGGAGGACTAGCAGCCGAGTTGCACGGGAGAATGTGAAAAGTGTTCATATGTAGTAAAAACCTGAGAAATCAGTCCGTTTTCCTCATTTGTTACCGAATCGACTTAAAGCCAGATCGTCACATTGGCCGATCTTCTCTCTGAAAAGGTTGTACTTCTGCAAAGCTATGTCGCGTGTTGCCGTAGGCGGAAACAGGAAATGCACCGTAGTAGAACACAGATGAACCTTCTATGTTGATGTATTAGCCAGTAAGAGGTAGTACAATACAAGTTTTAGGTATTGATTATTGACTTTTTAACTGGCTTTGGTGCCTTGGACACGAGCTAGGACCTTAAGATTCTGCATGAAAGGAGGACTAGCAGCCAAGTTGCACGGGAGAATGTGAAAAGTGTTCATATGTAGTAAAAACCTGAGAAATCCGTCCGTTTTCGTCATTTGTTATCGAATCGACTTAAAGCCAGATCGTCACATTGGCCGCTCTTCTCTCTGAAACGGTTGTACTTATCGTCTGCAAAACTATGTCGCGTGCTGCGGTATGCGGAGAAACTAAAAGCAACGTAGTAGAACACAGATGAAGCTTCTAAGTTGATGTAATAGCCAGTAAGAAGCAGTACATTTCAAGTTTTAGGTATTGATTATTGACTTTTTAGCTGGCTTTGGTGCCTTGGACATGAGCTAGGACCTTAAGATTCTGCATGAAAGGAGGACTAGCAGCCGAGTTGCACGGGAGAATGTGAAAAGTGTTCATATGTAGTAAAAACCTGAGAAATCCGTCCGTTTTCGTCATTTCTTATCGAATCGACTTAAAGACAGATCGTCACATTGGCCGCTCTTCTCTCTGAAACGGTTGACTTATCGTCTGCAAAGCTATGTCGCGTACTGCGGTATTCGGAGACACGAAAAGCAACATAGTAGAACACAGATGAAGCTTCTAAAATGATGTAATAACCGGTAAGAAGTAGTACAATTCAAGTTTTAGGTATCGGTTATTGACTTTTTAGCTGGCTTTGGTGCCTTGGACATGAGCTAGGACCTTAAGATTCTGCATGAAAGGAGGACTAGCAGCCGAGTTGCACGGGAGAATGTGAAAAGTGTTCATATGTAGTAAAAACCTGAGAAATCAGTCCGTTTTCCTCATTTGTTACCGAATCGACTTCAAGCCAGATCGTCACATTGGCCGATCTTCTCTCTGAAACGGTTGTACTTATCGTCTGCAAAGCTATGTCGCGTGTTGCCGTAGGCGGAAACAGGAAAAGCACCATAATAGAACACAGATGAAGCTTCTAAGTTGATGTAATAGCCAGTAAGAAGTAGTCCAATTCAAGTTTTAGGTATCGGTTATTGACTTTTTAGCTGGCTTTGGTGCCTTGACCATGAGCTAGGACCTTAAGATTCTGCATGAAAGGAGGACTAGCAGCCGAGTTGCACGGGAGAATGTGAAAAGTGTTCATATGTAGTAAAAACCTGAGAAATCCGTCCGTTTTCGTCATTTGTTATCGAATCGACTTAAAGCCAGATCGTCACATTGGCCGCTCTTCTCTCTGAAACGGTTGTACTTATCGTCTGCAAAGCTATGTCGCGTGCTGCGGTATACGGAGAAACTAAAAGCACCGTAGTAGAACACAGATGAACCTTCTATGTTGATGTATTAGCCAGTAAGAAGTAGTAAAATTCAAGTTTTAGGTATTGATTATTGACTTTTTAGCTGGCTTTGGTGCCTTGGACACGAGCTAGGACCTTAAGATTCTGCATGAAAGGAATACTAGCAGCCAAGTTGCACGGGAGAATGTGAAAAGTGTTCATATGTAGTAAAAACCTGAGAAATCCGTCCGTTTTCGTCATTTGTTATCGAATCGACTTAAAGCCAGATCGTCACATTGGCCGCTCTTCTCTCTGAAACGGTTGTACTTATCGTCTGCAAAACTATGCCGCGTGCTGCGGTATGCGGAGAAACTAAAAGCAACGTAGTAGAACACAGATGAAGCTTCTAAGTTGATGTAATAGCCAGTAAGAAGCAGTACATTTCAAGTTTTAGGTATTGATTATTGACTTTTTAGCTGGCTTTGGTGCCTTGGACATGAGCTAGGACCTTAAGATTCTGCATGAAAGGAGGACTAGCAGCCGAGTTGCACGGGAGAATGTGAAAAGTGTTCATATGTAGTAAAAACCTGAGAAATCCGTCCGTTTTCGTCATTTGTTATCGAATCGACTTAAAGCCAGATCGTCACATTGGCCGCTCTTCTCTCTGAAACGGTTGTACTTATCGTCTGCAAAGCTATGTCGCGTACTGCGGTATTCGGAGACACTAAAAGCAACATAGTAGAACACAGATGAAGCTTCTAAAATGATGTAATAGCCGGTAAGAAGTAGTACAATTCAAGTTTTAGGTATCGGTTATTTACTTTTTAGCTGGCTTTGGTGCCTTGGACATGAGCTAGGACCTTAAGATTCTGCATGAAAGGAGGACTAGCAGCCGAGTTGCACGGGAGAATGTGAAAAGTGTTCATATGTAGTAAAAACCTGAGAAATCAGTCCGTTTTCCTCATTTGTTACCGAATCGACTTAAAGCCAGATCGTCACATTGGCCGATCTTCTCTCTGAAACGGTTGTACTTATCGTCTGCAAAGCTATGTCGCGTGTTGCCGTAGACGGAAACAGGAAAAGCACCATAATAGAACACAGATGAAGCTTCTAAGTTGATATAATAGCCAGTAAGAAGTAGTCCAATTCAAGTTTTAGGTATTGATTATTGCCTTTTTAGCTGGCTTTGGTGTCCTTGGCCATGAGCTAGGATCTTAATATTCTGCATGAAAGGAGGACTAGCAGCCGAGTTGCACGGGAGAATGTGAAAAGTGTTCATATGTAGTAAAAACCTTAGAAATCCGCCCGTTTTTGTCATTTGTTATCGAATCGACTTAAAGCCAGATCGTCACATTAGCCGCTCTTCTCTCTGAAACGGTTGTACTTATCGTCTGCAAAGCTATGTCGCGTGCTGCGGTATGCGGAGACACTAAAATCACCACAGTAGAACACAGATGAAGCTTCTAAGTTGATGTAACAGCCAGTAAGAAGTAGTACAATTCCAGTTTTAGGTATTGAATATTGACCTTTTTGCTGGCTTTGGTGCCTTGGACATGTGCTAGGACCTTAAGATTCTGCATGAAAGGAGGACTAGCTGCCGAGTTGCACGGGAGAATTTGAAAAGTGTTCATATGTAGTAAAAACCTGAGAAATCCGTCCGTTTTCGTCATTTGTTATCGAATAGACTTAAAGCCAGATCGTCACATTGGCCGCTCTTCTCTCTGAAACGGTTGTACTTATCGTCTGCAAAGCTATGTCGCGAGCTGTGGTATGCGGAGACACTAAAATCACCATAGTAGGAACAGATGAAGCATCTAAGTTGATGTAATAGCCAGTAAGAAGTAATCCAATTCAAGATTTGGGTAACGATTATTTACTTTTTACCTGGCTTTGGTGCCTTGGACATGAGCTAGGACCTTAAGATTCTGCATGAAAGGAGGACTAGCAGCCGAGTTGCACGGGAGAATGTGAAAAGTGTTCATATGTAATAAAAACCTGAGAAATCCGTCCGTTTTCGTCATTGGTTATCGAATCGACTTCAAGCCAGATCGTCACATTGGCCGCTCTTCTCTCTGAAACGCTTGTACTTATCGTCTGCAAAGCTATGTCGCGTGCTGCGGTATGCGGAGACACTAAAAGCACCATAGTAGAACACAGATGAAGCTTGTAAGTTGATGTAATACCCAGTAAGAATTAGTACAATTCAAGTTTTAGGTAATGATTATTGACTTTTTAGCTGGCTTTGGTGCCTTGGATATGAGCTAGGACCTTAAGATTCTGCATGAAAGGAGGACTAGCTGCCGAGTTGCACGGGAGAATTTGAAAAGTGTTCATATGTAGTAAAAACCTGAGAAATCCGTCCGTTTTCGTCATTTGTTATCGAATAGACTTAAAGCCAGATCGTCACATTGGCCGCTCTTCTCTCTGAAACGGTTGTACTTATCGTCTGCAAAGCTATGTCGCGTGCTGCGGTATACGGAGAAACTAAAAGCACCGTAGTAGAACACAGATGAACCTTCTATGTTGATGTATTAGCCAGTAAGAAGTAGTAAAATTCAAGTTTTAGGTATTGATTATTGACTTTTTAGCTGGCTTTGGTGCCTTGGACACGAGCTAGGACCTTAAGATTCTGCATGAAAGGAATACTAGCAGCCAAGTTGCACGGGAGAATGTGAAAAGTGTTCATATGTAGTAAAAACCTGAGAAATCCGTCCGTTTTCGTCATTTGTTATCGAATCGACTTAAAGCCAGATCGTCACATTGGCCGCTCTTCTCTCTGAAACGGTTGTACTTATCGTCTGCAAAACTATGCCGCGTGCTGCGGTATGCGGAGAAACTAAAAGCAACGTAGTAGAACACAGATGAAGCTTCTAAGTTGATGTAATAGCCAGTAAGAAGCAGTACATTTCAAGTTTTAGGTATTGATTATTGACTTTTTAGCTGGCTTTGGTGCCTTGGACATGAGCTAGGACCTTAAGATTCTGCATGAAAGGAGGACTAGCAGCCGAGTTGCACGGGAGAATGTGAAAAGTGTTCATATGTAGTAAAAACCTGAGAAATCCGTCCGTTTTCGTCATTTGTTATCGAATCGACTTAAAGCCAGATCGTCACATTGGCCGCTCTTCTCTCTGAAACGGTTGTACTTATCGTCTGCAAAGCTATGTCGCGTACTGCGGTATTCGGAGACACTAAAAGCAACATAGTAGAACACAGATGAAGCTTCTAAAATGATGTAATAGCCGGTAAGAAGTAGTACAATTCAAGTTTTAGGTATCGGTTATTTACTTTTTAGCTGGCTTTGGTGCCTTGGACATGAGCTAGGACCTTAAGATTCTGCATGAAAGGAGGACTAGCAGCCGAGTTGCACGGGAGAATGTGAAAAGTGTTCATATGTAGTAAAAACCTGAGAAATCAGTCCGTTTTCCTCATTTGTTACCGAATCGACTTAAAGCCAGATCGTCACATTGGCCGATCTTCTCTCTGAAACGGTTGTACTTATCGTCTGCAAAGCTATGTCGCGTGTTGCCGTAGACGGAAACAGGAAAAGCACCATAATAGAACACAGATGAAGCTTCTAAGTTGATATAATAGCCAGTAAGAAGTAGTCCAATTCAAGTTTTAGGTATTGATTATTGCCTTTTTAGCTGGCTTTGGTGTCCTTGGCCATGAGCTAGGATCTTAATATTCTGCATGAAAGGAGGACTAGCAGCCGAGTTGCACGGGAGAATGTGAAAAGTGTTCATATGTAGTAAAAACCTTAGAAATCCGCCCGTTTTTGTCATTTGTTATCGAATCGACTTAAAGCCAGATCGTCACATTAGCCGCTCTTCTCTCTGAAACGGTTGTACTTATCGTCTGCAAAGCTATGTCGCGTGCTGCGGTATGCGGAGACACTAAAATCACCACAGTAGAACACAGATGAAGCTTCTAAGTTGATGTAACAGCCAGTAAGAAGTAGTACAATTCCAGTTTTAGGTATTGAATATTGACCTTTTTGCTGGCTTTGGTGCCTTGGACATGTGCTAGGACCTTAAGATTCTGCATGAAAGGAGGACTAGCTGCCGAGTTGCACGGGAGAATTTGAAAAGTGTTCATATGTAGTAAAAACCTGAGAAATCCGTCCGTTTTCGTCATTTGTTATCGAATAGACTTAAAGCCAGATCGTCACATTGGCCGCTCTTCTCTCTGAAACGGTTGTACTTATCGTCTGCAAAGCTATGTCGCGAGCTGTGGTATGCGGAGACACTAAAATCACCATAGTAGGAACAGATGAAGCATCTAAGTTGATGTAATAGCCAGTAAGAAGTAATCCAATTCAAGATTTGGGTAACGATTATTTACTTTTTACCTGGCTTTGGTGCCTTGGACATGAGCTAGGACCTTAAGATTCTGCATGAAAGGAGGACTAGCAGCCGAGTTGCACGGGAGAATGTGAAAAGTGTTCATATGTAATAAAAACCTGAGAAATCCGTCCGTTTTCGTCATTGGTTATCGAATCGACTTCAAGCCAGATCGTCACATTGGCCGCTCTTCTCTCTGAAACGCTTGTACTTATCGTCTGCAAAGCTATGTCGCGTGCTGCGGTATGCGGAGACACTAAAAGCACCATAGTAGAACACAGATGAAGCTTGTAAGTTGATGTAATACCCAGTAAGAATTAGTACAATTCAAGTTTTAGGTAATGATTATTGACTTTTTAGCTGGCTTTGGTGCCTTGGATATGAGCTAGGACCTTAAGATTCTGCATGAAAGGAGGACTAGCAGCCGAGTTGCACGGGAGAATGTGAAAAGTGTTCATATGTAGTAAAAACCTGAGAAATCCGTCCGTTTTCGTCATTTGTTATCTAATCGACTTAAAGCCAGATCGTCACATTGGCCGCACTTCTCTCTGCAACGGTTGTACTTATCGTCTGCAAAGCTATGTCGCGTGCTGCGGTATGCTGAGACACTAAAAGCACAGTAGTAGAACACAGATGAAGCTTCTAAGTTGATTTATTAGCCAGTAAGAAGTTGTACAATTCAAGTTTTAGGTATTGATTATTGACTTTTTAGCTGGCTTTGGTGCCTTGGACATGAGCTAGGACCTTAAGATTCTGCATGAAAGGAGGACTAGCAGCCAAGTTGCACGGGAGAATGTGAAAAGTGTTCATATGTAGTAAAAACCTGAGAAATCCGTCTGTTTTCGTCATTTGTTATCGAATCGACTTAAAGCCAGATCGTCACATTGGCCGCTCTTCTCTCTGAAACACTTGTACTTATCGTCTGCAAAACTATGTCGCGTGCTGCGGTATGCGGAGAAACTAAAAGCAACGTAGTAGAACACAGATGAAGCATCTAAGTTGATGTAATAGCCAGTAAGAAGTAGTACAATTCAAGTTTTAGGTATTGAATATTGAATTTTTGGCTGGCTTTGGTGCCTTGGACATGAGCTAGGACCTTAATATTCTGCATGAAAGGAGGACTAGCAGCCGAGTTGCATGAGACAATGTGAAAAGTGTTCAAATGTAGTAAAAACCTGAGAAATACGTCTGTTTTCGGCATTGGTTATCGAATCGACTTCAAGCCAGATCGTCACACTGGCCGCTCTTCTCTCTGAAACGCTTGTACTTATCGTCTGCAAAGCTATGTCGCGTGCTGCGGTATGCGGCGACACTAAAAGCACCATAGTAGAACACAGATGAAGCTTGTAAGTTGATGTAATACCCAGTAAGAGTTAGTACAATTCAAGTTTTAGGTATTGATTATTGACTTTTTAGCTGGCTTTGGTGCCTTGGACATGAGCTAGGACCTTAAGATTCTGCATGAAAGGAGGACTAGCAGCCGAGTTGCACGGGAGAATGTGAAAAGTGTTCATATGTAGTAAATACCTGAGAAATCCGTCCGTTTTCGTCATTTGTTATCGAATCGACTTAAAGCCAGATCGTCACATTGGCCGCTCTTCTCTCTGAAACGGTTGAACTTATCGTCTGCAAAGCTATGTCGCGTGCTGCGGTATGCTGAGACACTAAAAGCACCGTAGTAGAACACAGATGAAGCTTCTAAGTTGATGTATTAGCCAGTAAGAAATAGTACAATTCAAGTTTTAGGTATTGATTATTGACTTTTTAGCTGGCTTTGGTGCCTTGGACATAAGCTAGGACCTTATGATTCTGCATGAAAGGAGGACTAGCAGCCAAGTTGCACGGGAGAATGTGAAAAGTGTTCATATGTAGTAAAAACCTGAGAAATCCGTCCGCTTTCGTCATTTGTTATCGCATCGACTTAAAGCCAGATCGACACATTGGCCGCTCTTCTCTCTGAAACGGTTGTACTTATCGTCTGCAAAGCTTTGTCGCGTGCTGCGGTATGCTGAGACACTACAAGCACCATAGTAGAACACAGATGAAGCTTCTAAGTTGAGGTAATAGCCAGTAAGAGGTAGTACAATTCAAGTTTTAGGTATTGAATATTGACCTTTTAGCTGGCTTTGGTGCCTTGGACATGAGATAGGACCTTAAGGTTCTGCATGAAAGGAGGACTAGCAGCCGAGTTGCACGGGAGAGTGTGAAAAGTGTTCATATGTAATAAAAACCTGAGACATCCGACCGATTTCGTCATTTGTTATCGAATCGACGTAAAGCCAGATCGTCACATTGGCCGCTCTGCTCTCTGAAATGGTTGTACTTATAGTCTGCAAAGCTATGTCGCGTGCTGCGGTATGCTGAGACACTACAAGCACCATAGTAGAACACAGATGAAGCTTCTAAGTTGATGTAATATCCAGTAAGAAGTAGTACAATTCAAGTTTTAGGTATTGAATATTGAATTTTTAGCTGGCTTTGGTGCCTTGGACATGAGCTAGGACCTTAATATTCTGCATGAAAGGAGGACTAGCAGCCGAGTTGCACGGGAGAATGTGAAAAGTGTTCATATGTAGTAAAAACCTGAGAATACCGTCCGTTTTCGTCATTTGTTATCGAATCGACTTAAAGCCAGATCGTCACATTGACCGCTCTGCTCTCTGAAACGGTTGTACTTATCGTCTGCAAAGCTATGTCGCGTACTGCGGTATTCGGAGACACTAAAAGCACCATAGTAGAACACAGATGAAGCTTCTAAGTTGATGTAATAGCCAGTAAGAAGTAGTACAATTCAAGTTTTAGGTATCTGTTATTGACTTTTTAGCTGGCTTTGGTGCCTTGGACATGAGCTAGGACCTTAAGATTCTGCATGAAAGGAGGACTAGCAGCCGAGTTGCACGGGAGAATGTGAAAAGTGTTCATATGTAGTAAAAACCTGAGAAATCCGTCCGTTTTGGTCATTTGTTATCGAATCGACTTAAAGCCAGATCGTCACATTGGCCGATCTTCTCTCTGAAACGGATATACTTATCGTCTGCAAAGCTATGTCGCGTGCTGCGGTATGCTGAGACACTAAATGCACCATAGTAGAACACAGATCAAGATTCTAAGTTGATGTAATAGCCAGTAAGAAGTAGTACAATTCAAGTTTTAGGTATTGAATATTGACCTTTTAGCTGGCTTTGGTGCTTTGGACATGAGCTAGGACCTTAAGATTCTGCATGAAAGGAGGACTAGCAGCCGAGTTGCACGGGAGAATGTGAAAAGTGTTCATATGTAGTAAAAACCTGAGAAATCCGTCCGTTTTCGTCATTTGTTACCGAATCGACTTAAAGCCAGATCGTCACATTGGCCGATCTTCTCTCTGAAACGGTTGTACTTATCGTCTGCAAAGCTATGTCGCGTGTTGCCGTAGGCGGAAACAGGAAAAGCACCATAATAGAACACAGATGAAGCTTCTAAGTTGATGTAATAGACAGTAAGAAGTAGTCCAATTTAAGTTTTAGGTATCGGTTATTGACTTTTTAGCTGGCTTTGGTGCCTTGACCATGAGCTAGGACCTTAAGATCCTGCATGAAAGGAGGACTAGCAGCCGAGTTGCACGGCAGAATATGAAAAGTGTTCATATCTAGTAAAAACCTGAGAAATCCGTCCGTTTTCGTCATTTGTTATCGAATCGACTTAAAGCCAGATCGTCACATTGGCCACTCTTCTCTCTGAAACGCTTGTACTTATCGTCTGCAAAACTATGTCGCGTGCTGCGGTATGCGGAGAAACTAAAACCACCGTAGGAGAACACACATGAAGCTTCTAAGTTGATGTAATAGCCAGTAAGAAGTAGTACAATTCAAGTTTTAGGTATTGATTATTGACTTTTTAGCTGGCTTTGGTGCCTTGGACATGAGCTAGGACCATAAGATTCTGCATGAAAGGAGGACTAGCAGCCGAGTTGCACGGGAGAATGTGAAAAGTGTTCATATGTAGTAAAAACCTGAGAAATCCGTCCGTTTTCGTCATTTGTTATCGCATCGACTTAAAGCCAGATCGACACATTGGCCGCTCTTCTCTCTGAAACGGTTGTACTTATCGTCTGCAAAGCTTTGTCGCGTGCTGCGGTATGCTGAGACACTACAAGCACCATAGTAGAACACAGATGAAGCTTCTAAGTTGAGGTAATAGCCAGTAAGAGGTAGTACAATTCAAGTTTTAGGTATTGAATATTGACCTTTTAGCTGGCTTTGGTGCCTTGGGCATGAGATAGGACCTTAAGATTCAGCGTGAAAGGAGGACTAGCAGCCGAGTTGCACGGGAGAATGTGAAAAGTGTTCATATGTAGTAAAAACCTGAGAAATCCGTCCGTTTTCGTCATTTGTTATCGAATCGACTTAAAGCCAGATCGTCACATTGGCCGATCTTCTCTCTGAAACGGATGTACTTATCGTCTGCAAAGCTATGTCGCGTGCTGCGGTATGCTGAGACACTAAAAGCACCATAGTAGAACACAGATCAAGCTTCTAAGTTGATGTAATAGCCAGTAAGAAGTTGTCCAATTCAAGTTTTAGGTATTGAATATTGAACTTTTAGCTGGCTTTGGTGCCTTGGACATGAGCTAGGACCTTAAGATTCTGCATGAAAGGAGGACTAGCAGCCGAGTAGCACGGGAGAATGTGAAAAGTGTTCATATGTAGTAAAAACCTGAGAAATCCGTCCGTTTTCGTCATTTGTTATCGAATCGACTTAAAGCCAGATCGTCACATTGGCCGCTCTTCTCTCTGAAGCGGTTGTACTTATCGTCTGCAAAACTATTTCGCGTGCTGCGGTATGCGGAGAAACTAAAAGCAACGTAGTAGAACACAGATGAAGCTTCTAAGTTTATATAATAGCCAGTAAGAAGCAGTACATTTCAAGTTTTAGGTATTGATTATTGACTTTTTAGCTGGCTTTGGTGCCTTGGACATGAGCTAGGACCTTAAGATTCTGCATGAAAGGAGGACTAGCAGCCGAGTTGCACGGGAGAATGTGAAAAGTGTTAATATGTAGTAAAAACCTGAGAAATCCGTCCGTTTTCGTCATTTGTTATCGAATCGACTTAAAGCCAGATCGTCACATTGGCCGCACTTCTCTCTGAAACCTTTGTACTTACCGTCTGCAAAGCTATGTCGCGTACTGCGGTATTCGGAGACACTAAAAGCACCATAGTAGAACACAGATGAAGCTTCTAAAATGATGTAATAGCCAGTAAGAAGTAGTACAATTCAAGTTTTAGGTATCGGTTATTGACTTTTTAGCTGGCTTTGGTGCCTTGGACATGAGCTAGGACCTTAAGATTCTGCATGAAAGGAGGACTAGCAGCCGAGTTGCACGGGAGAATGTGAAAAGTGTTAATATGTAGTAAAAACCTGAGAAATCCGTCCGTTTTCGTCATTTGTTATCGAATCGACTTAAAGCCAGATCGACACATTGGCCGCTCATCTCTCTGAAACGGTTGTACTTATCGTCTGCAAAGCTTTGTCGCGTGTTGCGGTATGCTGAGACACTACAAGCACCATAGTAGAACACAGATGAAGCTTCTAAGTTGAGGTAATAGCCATTAAGAGGTAGTACAATTCAAGATTTAGGTATTGAATATAGAACTTTTAGCTGGCTTTGGTGCCTTGGACATGAGATAGGACTTTAAGATTCTGCATGAAAGGAGGACTAGCAGCCGAGTTGCACGGGAGAATGTGAAAAGTGTTCATTTGTAATAAAAACCTGAGACATCCGACGGTTTTCGTCATTTGTTATCGAATCGACGTAAAGCCAGATCGTCACATTGGCCGCTCTGCTCTCTGAAATGGTTGTACTTATCGTCTGCAAAGCTATGTCGCGTACTGCGGTATTCGGAGACACTAAAAGCACCACAGTAGAACACAGATGAAGCTTCTAAGTTGATGTAATATCCAGTAAGAAGTAGTACAATTCAAGTTTTAGGTATCGATTATTGACTTTTTAGCTGGCTTTGGTGCCTTGGACATGAGCTAGGACCTTAAGATAATGCATGAAAGGAGGACTAGCAGCCGAGTTTCACGGGAGAATGTGAAAAGTGTTCATATGTAGTACAAACCTGAGAAATCTGTCCGTTTTCGTCATTTGTTATCGAATCGACTTAAAGCCAGATCGTCACATTGGCCGCTCTTCTCTCTGAAACGGTTGTACTTATCGTCTGCAAAGCTATGTCGCGTGCTGCGGTATGCTGAGACACTAAAAGCACCATAGTAGAACACAGATCACGCTTCTAAGTTGATGTAATAGCCAGTAAGAAGTAGTACAATTCAAGTTTTAGGTATTGAATATTGACCTTTTAGCTGGCTTTGGTGCCTTGGACATGAGCTAGGACCTTAAGGTTCTGCATGAAAGGAGGACTAGCAGCCGAGTTGCACGGGAGAATGTGAAAAGTGTTCATATGTAGTAAAAAAATGAGACATCCGTCCGTTTTCATCATTTGTTATCGAATCGACTTAAAGCCACATCGTCACATTGGCCGCTCTTCTCTCTGAAACGGTTGTACTTATCGTCTGCAAAACTATGTCGCGTGCTGCGGTATGCGGAGAAACTAAAAGCACCGTAGTAGAACACAGATGAAGCATCTAAGTTGATGTAATAGCCAGTAAGAAGTAGTACAATTCAAGTTTTAGGTATTGATTATTGACTTTTTAGCTGGCTTTGGTGCCTTGGACATGAGCTAGGACCTTAAGATTCTGCATGAAAGGAGGACTAGCAGCCGAGTTGCACAGCAGAATGTGAAAAGTGTTCATATGTGGTAAAAACCTGAGAAATCCGTCCGTTTTCGTCATTTGTTATCGAATCGACTTAAAGCCAGATCGTCACATTAGCCGCTCTTCTCTCTGAAACGGTTGTACTTATCGTCTGCAAAGCTATGTCGCGTGCTGCGGTATGCGGAGACACTAAAATCACCACAGTAGAACACAGATGAAGCTTCTAAGTTGATGTAACAGCCAGTAAGAAGTAGTACAATTCCAGTTTTAGGTATTGAATATTGACCTTTTTGCTGGCTTTGGTGCCTTGGACATGTGCTAGGACCTTAAGATTCTGCATGAAAGGAGGACTAGCTGCCGAGTTGCACGGGAGAATTTTAAAAGTGTTCATATGTAGTAAAAACCTGAGAAATCCGTCCGTTTTCGTCATTTGTTATCGAATAGACTTAAAGCCAGATCGTCACATTGGCCGCTCTTCTCAATGAAACGGTTGTACTTATCGTCTGCAAAGCTATGTCGCGAGCTGTGGTATGCGGATACACTAAAATCACCATAGTAGGAACAGATGAAGCATCTAAGTTGATGTAATAGCCAGTAAGAAGTAATCCAATTCAAGATTTGGGTATCGATTATTTACTTTTTAGCTGGCTTTGGTGCCTTGGACATGAGATAGGACCTTAAGATTCTGCATGAAAGGAGGACTAGCAGCCGAGTTGCACGGGAGAATGTGAAAAGTGTTCATATGTAATAAAAACCTGAGAAATCCGTCCGTTTTCGTCATTTGTTATCGAATCGACTTAAAGCCAGATCGTCACATTGGCCGCTCTTCTCTCTGAAACGGTTGTACTTATCGTCTGCAAAGCTATGTCGCGTGCTGCGGTATGCTGAGACACAAAAAGCACTTTAGTAGAACACAGATGAAGCTTCTAAGTTGATGTAATAGCCAGTAAGAAGTAGTACAATTCAAGTTTTAGGTATTGAATATTGAATTTTGAGCTGGCTTTGGTGCCTTGGACATGAGCTAGGACCTTAATATTCTGCATGAAAGTAGGACTAGCAGCCGAGTTGCATGAGACAATGTGAAAAGTGTTCAAATGTAGTAAAAACCTGAGAAATACGTCTGTTTTCGTCATTGGTTATCGAATCGACTTCAAGCCAGATCGTCACATTGGCCGCTCTTCTCTCTGAAACGCTTGTACTTATCGTCTGCAAAGCTATGTCGCGTGCTGCGGTATGCGGAGACACTAAAAGCACCATAGTAGAACACAGATGAAGCTTGTAAGTTGATGTAATACCCAGTAAGAATTAGTACAATTCAAGTTTTAGGTATTGATTATTGACTTTTTAGCTGGCTTTGGTGCCTTGGACATGAGCTAGGACCTTAAGATTCTGCATGAAAGGAGGACTAGCAGCCGAGTTGCACGGGAGAATGTGAAAAGTGTTCATATGTAGTAAATACCTGAGAAATCCGTCCGTTTTCGTCATTTGTTATCGAATCGACTTAAAGCCAGATCGTCACATTGGCCGCTCTTCTCTCTGAAACGGTTGTACTTATCGTCTGCAAAGCTATGTCGCGTGCTGCGGTATGCTGAGACACTAAAAGCACCGTAGTAGAACACAGATGAAGCTTCTAAGTTGATGTATTAGCCAGTAAGAAGTAGTACAATTCTAGTTTTAGGTATCGATTATTGACTTTTTAGCTGGCTTTGGTGCCTTGGACATGAGCTAGGACCTTAAGATTCTGCATGAAAGGAGGACTAGCAGCCAAGTTGCACGGCAGAATGTGAAAAGTGTTCATATGTAGTAAAAACCTGAGAAATCCGTCTGTTTTCGTCATTTGTTATCGAATCGACTTAAAGCCAGATCGTCACATTGGCCGCTCTTCTCTCTGAAACGGTTGTACTTATCGTGTGCAAAACTATGTCGCGTGCTGCGGTATGCGGCGAAACTAAATGCACCGTAGTAGAACACAGATGAAGCTTCTAAGTTGATGTAATAGCCAGTAAGAAGCGGTACAATTCAAGTTTTAGGTATTGATTATTGACTTTTTAGCTGGCTTTGGTGCCTTGGACATGAGCTAGGACCTTACGATTCTGCATGAAAGGAGGACTAGCAGCCGAGTTGCACGGGAGAATGTGAAAAGTGTTCATATGTAGTAAAAACCTTTGAAATCGCTCCGTTTTCGTCATTTGTTATCGAATCGACTCAAAGCCAGATCGTCACATTGGCCGCTCTTCTCTCTGAAACGCTTGTACTTATCGTCTGCAAAGCTATGTCGCGTACTGCGGTATTCGGAGACACTAAAAGCACCACAGTAGAACACAGATGAAGCTTCTAAGTTGATGTAATATCCAGTAAGAAGTAGTACAATTCAAGTTTTAGGTATCGATTATTGACTTTTTAGCTGGCTTTGGTGCCTTGGACATGAGCTAGGACCTTAAGATTCTGCATGAAAGGAGGACTAGCAGCCGAGTTGCACGGGAGAATGTGAAAAGTGTTCATATGTGGTAAAAACCTGAGAAATCCGTCCGTTTTCGTCATTTGTTATCGAATCGACTTAAAAGCCAGATCGTCACATTGGCCGATCTTCTCTCTGAAACGGTTGTACTTATCGTCTGCAAAGCTATGTCGCGTGTTGCCGTAGGCGGAAACAGGAAAAGCACCATAATAGAACACAGATGAAGCTTCTAAGTTGATGTAATAGCCAGTAAGAAGTAGTCCAATTCAAGTTTTATGTATCGGTTATTGACTTTATAGCTGGCTTTGGTGCCTTGGACATGAGCTAGGACCTTAAGATTCTGCATGAAAGGAGGACTAGCAGCCGAGTTGCACGGGAGAATGTGAAAAGTGTTCATATGTAGTAAAAACCAGAGAAATACGTCCGTTTTCGTCATTTGTTATCGAATCGACTTAAAGCCAGATCGTCACATTGGCCGATCTTCTCTCTGAAATGGTTGTACTTATCGTATGCAAAGCTATGTCGCGTGTTGCCGTAGGCGGAAACAGGAAAAGCTCCATAATAGAACACAGATGAAGCTTCTAAGTTGATGTAATAGCCAGTAAGAAGTAGTCCAATTCAAGTTTTAGGTATCGATTACTGACTTTTTAGCTGGCTTTGGTGCCTTGGACATGAGCTAGGACCTTAAGATTCTGCATGAAAGGAGGACTAGCAGCCGAGTTGCACGGGAGAATGTGAAAAGTGTTCATATGTAGTAAAAACCAGAGAAATACGTCCGTTTTCGTCATTTGTTATCGAATCGACTTAAAGCCAGATCGTCACATTGGCCGATCTTCTCTCTGAAATGGTTGTACTTATCGTCTGCAAAGCTATGTCGCGTACTGCGGTATTCGGAGACACTAAAAGCACCACAGTAGAACACAGATGTAGCTTCTAAGTTGATGTAATATCCAGTAAGAAGTAGTACAATACAAGTTTTAGGTATCGATTATTGAGTTTTTAGCTGGCTTTGGTGCCTTGGAAATGAGCTGTTACCTTAAGATTCTGCATGAAAGGAGGACTAGCAGCCGAGTTGCACGGGAGAATGTGAAAAGTGTTCATATGTAGTACAAACCTGAGAAACCCGTCCGTTTTCGTCATTTGTTATCGAATCGACTTAAAGCCAGATCGTCACATTGGCCGCTCTTCTCTCTGAAACGGTTGTACTTATCGTCTGCAAAGCTATGTCGCGTGCTGCGGTATGCTGAGACACTAAAAGCACCATAGTAGAACACAGATCACGCTTCTAAGTTGATGTAATAGCCAGTAAGAAGTAGTACAATTCAAGTTTTAGGTATTGAATATTGACCTTTTAGCTGGCTTTGGTGCCTTGGACATGAGCTAGGACCTTAAGGTTCTGCATGAAAGGAGGACTAGCAGCCGAGTTGCACGGGAGAATGTGAAAAGTGTTCATATGTAGTAAAAAAATGAGACATCCGTCCGTTTTCATCATTTGTTATCGAATCGACTTAAAGCCACATCGTCACATTGGCCGCTCTTCTCTCTGAAACGGTTGTACTTATCGTCTGCAAAACTATGTCGCGTGCTGCGGTATGCGGAGAAACTAAAATCACCGTAGTAGAACACAGATGAAGCATCTAAGTTGATGTAATAGCCAGTAAGAAGTAGTACAATTCAAGTTTTAGGTATTGATTATTGTCTTTTTAGCTGGCTTTGGTGCCTTGGACATGAGCTAGGACCTTAAGATTCTGCATGAAAGGAGGACTAGCAGCCGAGTTGCACAGCAGAATGTGAAAAGTGTTCATATGTGGTAAAAACCTGAGAAATCCGTCCGTTTTCGTCATTTGTTATCGAATCGACTTAAAGCCAGATCGTCACATTAGCCGCTCTTCTCTCTGAAACGGTTGTACTTATCGTCTGCAAAGGTATGTCGCGTGCTGCGGTATGCGGAGACACTAAAATCACCACAGTAGAACACAGATGAAGCTTCTAAGTTGATGTAACAGCCAGTAAGAAGTAGTACAATTCCAGTTTTAGGTATTGAATATTGACCTTTTTGCTGGCTTTGGTGCCTTGGACATGTGCTAGGACCTTAAGATTCTGCATGAAAGGAGGACTAGCTGCCGAGTTGCACGGGAGAATTTTAAAAGTGTTCATATGTAGTAAAAACCTGAGAAATCCGTCCGTTTTCGTCATTTGTTATCGAATAGACTTAAAGCCAGATCGTCACATTGGCCGCTCTTCTCAATGAAACGGTTGTACTTATCGTCTGCAAAGCTATGTCGCGAGCTGTGGTATGCGGATACACTAAAATCACCATAGTAGGAACAGATGAAGCATCTAAGTTGATGTAATAGCCAGTAAGAAGTAATCCAATTCAAGATTTGGGTATCGATTATTTACTTTTTAGCTGGCTTTGGTGCCTTGGACATGAGCTAGGACCTTAAGATTCTGCATGAAAGGAGGACTAGCAGCCGAGTTGCACGGGAGAATGTGAAAAGTGTTCATATGTAATAAAAACCTGAGAAATCCGTCCGTTTTCGTCATTTGTTATCGAATCGACTTAAAGCCAGATCGTCACATTGGCCGCTCTTCTCTCTGAAACGGTTGTACTTATCGTCTGCAAAGCTATGTCCCGTGCAGCGGTATGCTGAGACACTAAAAGCACTTTAGTAGAACACAGATGAAGCTTCTAAGTTGATGTAATAGCCAGTAAGAAGTAGTACAATTCAAGTTTTAGGTATTGAATATTGAATTTTGAGCTGGCTTTGGTGCCTTGGACATGAGCTAGGACCTTAATATTCTGCATGAAAGTAGGACTAGCAGCCGAGTTGCATGAGACAATGTGAAAAGTGTTCAAATGTAGTAAAAACCTGAGAAATACGTCTGTTTTCGTCATTGGTTATCGAATCGACTTCAAGCCAGATCGTCACATTGGCCGCTCTTCTCTCTGAAACGCTTGTACTTATCGTCTGCAAAGCTATGTCGCGTGCTGCGGTATGCGGAGACACTAAAAGCACCATAGTAGAACACAGATGAAGCTTGTAAGTTGATGTAATATCCAGTAAGAATTAGTACAATTCAAGTATTAGGTATTGATTATTGACTTTTTAGCTGGCTTTGGTGCCTTGGACATGAGCTAGGACCTTAAGATTCTGCATGAAAGGAGGACTAGCAGCCGAGTTGCACGGGAGAATGTGAAAAGTGTTCATATGTAGTAAATACCTGAGAAATCCGTCCGTTTTCGTCATTTGTTATCGAATCGACTTAAAGCCAGATCGTCACATTGGCCGCTCTTCTCTCTGAAACGGTTGTAGTTATCGTCTGCAAAGCTATGTCGCGTGCTGCGGTATGCTGAGACACTAAAAGCACCGTAGTAGAACACAGATGAAGCTTCTAAGTTGATGTATTAGCCAGTAAGAAGTAGTACAATTCTAGTTTTAGGTATCGATTATTGACTTTTTAGCTGGCTTTGGTGCCTTGGACATGAGCTAGGACCTTAAGATTCTGCATGAAAGGAGGACTAGCAGCCAAGTTGCACGGCAGAATGTGAAAAGTGTTCATATGTAGTAAAAACCTGAGAAATCCGTCTGTTTTCGTCATTTGTTATCGAATCGACTTAAAGCCAGATCGTCACATTGGCCGCTCTTCTCTCTGAAACGGTTGTACTTATCGTCTGCAAAACTATGTCGCGTGCTGCGGTATGCGGCGAAACTAAATGCACCGTAGTAGAACACAGATGAAGCTTCTAAGTTGATGTAATAGCCAGTAAGAAGCGGTACAATTCAAGTTTTAGGTATTGATTATTGACTTTTTAGCTGGCTTTGGTGCCTTGGACATGAGCTAGGACCTTACGATTCTGCATGAAAGGAGGACTAGCAGCCGAGTTGCACGGGAGAATGTGAAAAGTGTTCATATGTAGTAAATACCTGAGAAATCCGTCCGTTTTCGCCATTTGTTATCGAATCGACTTAAAGCCAGATCGTCACATTGGCCGCTCTTCTCTCTGAAACGGTTGTACTTATCGTCTGCAAAGCTATGTCGCGTGCTGCGGTATGCTGAGACACTAAAAGCACCGTAGTAGAACACAGATGAAGCTTCTAAGTTGATGTATTAGCCAGTAAGAAGTAGTACAATTCTAGTTTTAGGTATCGATTATTGACTTTTTAGCTGGCTTTGGTGCCTTGGACATGAGCTAGGACCTTAAGATTCTGCATGAAATGAGGACTAGCAGCCAAGTTGCACGGCAGAATGTGAAAAGTGTTCATATGTAGTAAAAACCTGAGAAATCCGTCTGTTTTCGTCATTTGTTATCGAATCGACTTAAAGCCAGATCGTCACATTGGCCGCTCTTCTCTCTGAAACGGTTGTACTTATCGTCTGCAAAACTATGTCGCGTGCTGCGGTATGCGGCGAAACTAAATGCACCGTAGTAGAACACAGATGAAGCTTCTAAGTTGATGTAATAGCCAGTAAGAAGCGGTACAATTCAAGTTTTAGGTATTGATTATTGACTTTTTAGCTGGCTTTGGTGCCTTGGACATGAGCTAGGACCTTAAGATTCTGCATGAAAGGAGGACTAGAAGCCGAGATGCACGGGAGAATGTGAAAAGTGTTCATATGTAGTAAAAACCTTTGAAATCCCTCCGTTTTCGTCATTTGTTATCGAATCGACTCAAAGCCAGATCGTCACATTGGCCGCTCTTCTCTCTGAAACGCTTGTACTTATCGTCTGCAAAGCTATGTCGCGTACTGCGGTATTCGGAGACACTAAAAGCACCATAGTAGAACACAGATGAAGCTTCTAAAATGATGTAATAGCCAGTAAAAAGTAGCACAATTCAAGTTTTAGGTATCGGTTATTGACTTTTTAGCTGGCTTTGGTGCCTTGGACATGAGCTAGGACCTTAAGATTCTGCATGAAAGGAGGACTAGCAGCCGAGTTGCACGGGAGGATGTGAAAAGTGTTCATATGTGGTAAAAACCTGAGAAATCCGTCCGTTTTCGTCATTTGTTATCGAATCGACTTAAAAGCCAGATCGTCACATTGGCCGATCTTCTCTCTGAAACGGTTGTACTTATCGTCTGCAAAGCTATGTCGCGTGTTGCCGTAGGCGGAAACAGGAAAAGCACCATAATAGAACACAGATGAAGCTTCTAAGTTGATGTAATAGCCAGTAAGAAGTAGTCCAATTCAAGTTTTATGTATCGGTTATTGACTTTATAGCTGGCTTTGGTGCCTTGGACATGAGCTAGGACCTTAAGATTCTGCATGAAAGGAGGACTAGCAGCCGAGTTGCACGGGAGAATGTGAAAAGTGTTCATATGTAGTAAAAACCAGAGAAATACGTCCGTTTTCGTCATTTGTTATCGAATCGACTTAAAGCCAGATCGTCACATTGGCCGATCTTCTCTCTGAAATGGTTGTACTTATCGTATGCAAAGCTATGTCGCGTGTTGCCGTAGGCGGAAACAGGAAAAGCTCCATAATAGAACACAGATGAAGCTTCTAAGTTGATGTAATAGCCAGTAAGAAGTAGTCCAATTCAAGTTTTAGGTATCGATTACTGACTTTTTAGCTGGCTTTGGTGCCTTGGACATGAGCTAGGACCTTAAGATTCTGCATGAAAGGAGGACTAGCAGCCGAGTTGCACGGGAGAATGTGAAAAGTGTTCATATGTAGTAAAAACCTGAGACATCCGTCCGTTTTCATCATTTGTTATTGAATCGATGTAAAGCCAGATCGTCACATTGGCCGCTCTTCTCTCTGAAACGGTTGTACTTATCGTCTGCAAAGCTATGTCGCGTACTGCGGTATTCGGAGACACTAAAAGCACCACAGTAGAACACAGATGTAGCTTCTAAGTTGATGTAATATCCAGTAAGAAGTAGTACAATACAAGTTTTAGGTATCGATTATTGAGTTTTTAGCTGGCTTTGGTGCCTTGGAAATGAGCTGTTACCTTAAGATTCTGCATGAAAGGAGGACTAGCAGCCGAGTTGCACGGGAGAATGTGAAAAGTGTTCATATGTAGTAAAAACCTGAGAAACCCGTTCGTTTTCGTCATTTGTTATCGAATCGACTTAAAGCCAGATCGTCACATTGGCCGCTCTTCTCTCTGAAACGGTTGTACTTATCGTCTGCAAAGCTATGTCGCGTGCTGCGATATGCTGAAACACCAAAAGCACAATAGTAGAATACAGATCAAGCTTCTAAGTTGATGTAATAGCCAGTAAGAAGTAGTACAATTCAAGTTTTAGGTATTGAATATTGACCTTTTAGCTGGCTTTGGTGCCTTGGACATGAGCTAGGACCTTAAGATTCTGCATGAAAGGAGGACTAGCAGCCGAGTTGCACGGGAGAATGTGAAAAATGTTCATATGTAGTAAAAAAATGAGACATCCGTCCGTTTTCGTCATTTGTTATCGAATCGACTTAAAGCCACATCGTCACATTGGCCGCTCTTCTCTCTGAAACGGATGTACTTATCGTCTGCAAAACTATGTCGCGTGCTGCGGTATGCGGGGAAACTAAAAGCACCATAGTAGAACACAGATGAAACTTCTAAGTTGATGTAATAGCCAGTAAGAAGTAGTACAATTCAAGTTTTATGTATTGAATATTGAACTTTTTGTTGGCTTTGGTGCCTTGGACATGTGCTAATACCTTAAGATTCTGCATTAAAGGAGGACTAGCAGCCGAGTTGCACGGGAGAATGTGAAAAGTGTTCATATGTAGTAAAAACCTGAGAAATCCGTCCGTTTTCGTCATTTGTTATCGAATCGACTTAAAGCCAGATCCTCACATTGGCCGCTCTTCTCTCTGAAACGGTTGTACTTATCGTCTGCAAAGCTATGTCGCGTACTGCGGTATTCGGAGACACTAAAAGCACCATAGTAGAACACAGATCAAGCTTCTAAGATGATGTAATAACCAGTAAGAAGAAGTACAATTCTAGTTTTAGGTATCGGTTATTGACTTTTTAGCTGGCTTTGGTGCCTTGGACATGAGCTAGGACCTTAAGATTCTGCATGAAAGGAGGACTAGCAGCCGAGTTGCACGGGAGAATGTGAAAAGTGTTCATATGTAATAATAACCTGAGAAATCCGTCCTTTTTCGTCATTTGTTATCGAATCGACTTAAAGCCAGATCGTCACATTGGCCGCTCTTCTCTCTAAAACGGTTGTACTTGTCGTCTGCAAAGCTATGTCGCGTGCTGCGGTATGTGGAGACACTAAAAGCACCTTAATAGAACACAGATGAAGCTTCTAAGTTGATGTAATACCCAATAAGAAGTAGTACAATTCAAGTTTTAGGTATTGAATATTGACTTTTTAGCTGGCTTTGGTGCCTTGGACATGAGCTAGGACCTTAAGATTCTGCATGAAAGGAGGACTAGCAGCCGAGTTGCACGGGAGAATGTGAAAAGTGTTCATATGTAATAATAACCTGAGAAATCCGTCCTTTTTCGTCATTTGTTATCGAATCGACTTAAAGCCAGATCGTCACATTGGCCGCTCTTCTCTCTGAAGCGGTTGTACTTATCGTCTGCAAAGCTATGTCACGTGCTGCGGTATGTGGTGACACTAAAATCACCGCAGTAGAACGCAGATGAAGCTTCTAAGATGATGTAATATCCAGTAAGAAGTAGTACAATTCAAGTTTTAGGTATCGATAATTGACTTTTCAGCTGGCTTTGGTGCATTGGACATGAGCTAGGACCTAAAGATTCTGCATGAAAGGTGGACTAGCAGCCGAGTTCCACGGGAGAATGTGAAAAGTGTTCATATGTAGTACAAACCTGAGAAATCCGTCCGTTTTCGTCATTTGTTATCGAAACGACTTAAAGCCAGGTCGTCACGTTGGCCGCTCTTCTCTCTGAAACGGCTGTACTTACCGTCTGCAAAGCTATGTCACGTGCTGCGGTATGCGGAGACACTAAAATCACCATAGTAGAACACAGATGAAGCTTCTAAGTTGATGCAATAGCCAGTAAGAAGTAGTACTATTCAAGTTTTAGGTATCGATTATTGACTCTTTAGCTGGCTTCGGTACCTTGGACATGAGCTAGGACCTTAAGATTCTGCATGAAAGGAGGACTAGCAGCCGAGTTGCACGTCAGAATGTGAAAAGTGTTCATATGTAGTAAAAACCTGAGAAATCCGTCCGTTTTCGTCATTTGTTATCGAATCGACTTAAAGCCAGATCGTCACATTGGCCGCTCTTCTCTCTGAAACGTTTGTACATATCGTCTGCAAAGCTATGTCGCGTGCAGCGGTATGTGGAGACACTAAAATCACCATAGTAGAACACAGATGAAGCATCTAAGTTGATATAATAGCCAGTAAGAAGTAGTACAATTCAAGTTTTAGGAATCGATTATTGACTTTTTAGCTAGCTTTGGTGCCATGGACATGAGCTGGGACTTTAAGATTCTGCATGTAAGGAGGACTAGCAGCCGAGTTGCACGGGAGAATGTGAAAAGTGTTCATATGTAGTAAAAACCTGAGAAATCCGTACGTTTTCGTCATTTGTTATCGAATCGACTTAAAGCCAGATCGTCACATTGGCCGCTCTTCTCTCTGAAACTGTTGTACTTATCGTCTGCAAAGCTATGTCGCGTGCTGCGGGATGCTGAGACACTAAAAGCACCATAGTAGACCACAGATCAAGCTTCTAAGTTGATGTAATAGCCAGTAAGAAGTAGTACAATTCAAGTTTTAGGTATTGAATATGGACCTTTTAGCTGGCTTTGGTGCCTTGGACATGAGCTAGGACCTTAAGATTCTGCATGAAAGTAGGAATAGCAGCCGAGTTCCACGGGAGAATGTGAAAAGTGTTCATATATAGTAATAACCTGAGAAATCCGTCCTTTTTCGTCATTTGTTAGCGAATCGACTTAAAGCCAGATCGTCACATTGGCCGCTCTTCTCTCTGAAACGGTTGTACTTATCATCTGCAAAGCTATGTCACGTGCTGCGGTATGCGGAGACACGAAGATCACCACAGTAGAACACAGATGAAGCTTCTAAGTTGATGTAATATCCAGTAAGAAGTAGTACAATTCAAGTTTTAGGTATCGATTATTGACTTTTTAGCTGGCTTTGGTGCATTGGACATGAGCTAGGACCTTAATATTCTGCATGAAAGGTGGACTAGCAGCCGATTTGCACGGGAGAATGTGAAAACTGTTCAAATGTAGTAAAAACCTGAGAAATCCGTCCGTTTTCGTCATTTGTTATCGAATCTACTTAAAGCCAGATCGACACATTGGCCGCTCTTCTCTCTGAAACGGTTGTACTTATCGTCTGCAAAGCTATGTCTCGTGCTGCGGTATGCGGAGACACTAAAATCACCACAGTAGAACACAGATGAAGCTTCTAAGTTGATGTAATATCCAGTAAGAAGTAGTACAATTCAAGTTTTAGGTATCGATTATTGACTTTTTAGCTGGCTTTGGTGACTTGGACATGAGCTAGGACCTTAATATGCTGCATGAAAGGAGGACTAGCAGCCGAGTTGCACGGGAGAATGTGAAAACTGTTCAAATGTAGTAAAAACCTGAGAAATACGTCCGTTTTCGTCATTTGTTATCGAATCGACTTAAAGCCAGATCGTCACATTGGCCGCTCTTCTCTCTGAAACGGTAGTACTTATCGTCTGCAAAGCTATGTCGCGTGTTGCGGTATGCGGAGACACTAAAAGCACCATAGTAGAACACAGATGAAGCTTCTAAGTTGATGTAATACCCAGTAAGAAGTAGTACAATTCAAGTTTCAGGTATCGATTATTGACTTTTTAGCTGGCTTTGGTGCCTTGGACATGAGCTAGGACCTTAACATTCTTCATGAAAGGAGGACTAGCAGCCGAGTTGCACGGGAGAATGTGAAAACTGTTCAAATGTAGTAAAAACCTGAGAAATCCGTCCGTTTTCGTCATTTGTTATCGAATCGACTTAAAGCCAGATCGTCACATTGGCCGCTCTTCTCTCTAAAACGGTTGTACTTGTCGTCTGCAAAGCTATGTCACGTGCTGCGGTATGCGGAGACACTAAAATCACCACAGTAGAAGACAGATGAAGCTTCTAAGTTGATGTAATAGCCAGTAAGAAGTAGTACAATTCAAGTTTTACGTATTGAATATTGACCTTTTTGCTGGCTTTTGTGCCTTGGACATGTGCTAGGACCTTAAGATTCTGCATGAAAGGAGGACAAGCAGCCGAGTTGCACGGGAGAATGTGAAGAGTGTTGATATGTAGTAAAAACCTGAGAAATCCGTCAGTTTTCGTCATTTGTTATCGAATCGACTTAAAGCCAGATCGTCAAATTGGCCGCTCCTCTCTCTGAAACGGTTGTACGTATCGTCTGCAAAGCTATGTCGCGTACTGCGGTATTCGGAGACACTAAAAGCACCATAGTAGAATACAGATCAAGCTTCTAAGTTGATGTAATAGCCAGTAAGAAGTAGTACAATTCAAGTTTTAGGTATTGAATATTGACCTTTTAGTTGGCTTTGGTGCCTTGGACATGAGCTAGGACCTTAAGATTCTGCATGAAAGGAGGACTAGCAGACGAGTTGCACGGGAGAATGTGAAAAATGTTCATATGTAGTAAAAAAATGAGACATCCGTCGGTTTTCGTCATTTGTTATCGAATCGACTTAAAGCCACATCGTCACATTGGCCGCTCTTCTCTCTGAAACGGTTGTACTTATCGTCTGCAAAACTATGTCGCGTGCTGCGGTATGCTGAGACACTAAAAGCACCATAGTAGAACACAGATGAAGCTTCGAAGTTGATGTAATAGCCAGTAAGAAGTAGTACAATTCAAGTTTTAGGTATTGAATATTGACCTTTTAGCTGGCTTTGGTGCCTTTGACATGAGCTAGAACCTTAAGATTCTGCATGAAAGGAGGACTAGCAGCCGAGTTGCACGGGAGAATGTGAAAAGTGTTCATATGTAGTAAAAACCTGAGAAATCCGTCCGTTTTCGTCATTTGTTATCGAATTGACTTAAAGCCAGATAGTCACATTGGCCGCTCTTCTCACTGAAACGGTTGTACTTATCGTCTGCAAAGCTATGTCGCGTGCTGCGGTATGTGGAGACACTAAAAGCACCATAGTAGAACACAGATGTAGCTTCGAAGTTGATGTAATACCCAATAAGAAGTAGTACAATTCAAGTTTTAGGTATCGAATATTGACTTTTTAGCTGGCTTTGGTGCCTTGGACATGAGCTAGGACCTTAAGATTCTGCATGAAAGGAGGACTAGCAGCCGAGTTGCACGGGAGAATGTGAAAAGTGTTCATATGTAGTAATAACCTGAGAAATCCGTCCTTTTTCGATATTTGTTATCGAATCGACTTAAAGCCAGATCGTCACATTGGCCGCTCTTCTCTCTGAAGCGGTTGTACTTATCGTCTGCAAAGCTATGTCACGTGTTGCGGTATGTGGTGACACTAAAATCACCGCAGTAGAACACAGATGAAGCTTCTAAAATGATGTAATATCCAGTAAGAAGTAGTACAATTCAAGTTTTAGGTATCGAATATTGACTTTTCAGCTGGCTTTGGTGCATTGGACATGAGCTAGGACCTTAAGATTCTGCATGAAAGGTGGACTAGCAGCCGAGTTCCACGGGAGAATGTGAAAAGTGTTCATATGTAGTAAAAACCTGAGGAATCCGTCCGTTTTCGTCATTTGTTATCGAATCGACTTAAAGCCAGATCGTCACATTGGGCGCTCTTCTCTCTGAAACGGTTGTACTTATCGTCTGCAAAGCTATGTCGCGTGCTGCGGTATGCGGAGAAACTAAAAGCAACGTAGTAGAACACAGATGAATCTTCTAAGTTGATGTAATAGCCAGTAAGAAGTAGTACAATTCAAGTTTTACGTATTGATTATTGTTTTTAGCTGGCTTTGGTGCCTTGGACATGAGCTAGGACCTTAAGATTCTGCATGAAAGGAGGACTAGCAGCCGAGTTGCACGGGAGAATGTGAAAAGTGTTCATATGTAGTAAAAACCTGAGAAATCCGTCCGTTTTCGTCATTTGTTATCGAATCGACTTAAAGCCAGATGGTCACATTGGCCGCTCTTCTCTCTGAAACGTTTGTACATAACGTCTCCAAAGCTACGTCGCGTGTTGCCGTAGGCGGAAACAGGAAAAGCACCATAATAGAACACAGATGAAGCTTCTAAGTTGATGTAATAGCCAGTAAGAAGTAGTCCAATTCAAGTTTTATGTATCGGTTATTGACTTTATAGCTGGCTTTGGTGCCTTGGACATGAGCTAGGACCTTAAGATTCTGCATGAAAGGAGGACTAGCAGCCGAGTTGCACGGGAGAATGTGAAAAGTGTTCATATGTAGTAAAAACCAGAGAAATACGTCCGTTTTCGTCATTTGTTATCGAATCGACTTAAAGCCAGATCGTCACATTGGCCGATCTTCTCTCTGAAATGGTTGTACTTATCGTATGCAAAGCTATGTCGCGTGTTGCCGTAGGCGGAAACAGGAAAAGCTCCATAATACAACACAGATGAAGCTTCTAAGTTGATGTAATAGCCAGTAAGAAGTAGTCCAATTCAAGTTTTAGGTATCGATTACTGACGTTTTAGCTGGCTTTGGTGCCTTGGACATGAGCTAGGACCTTAAGATTCTGCATGAAAGGAGGACTAGCAGCCGAGTTGCACGGGAGAATGTGAAAAGTGTTCATATGTAGTAAAAACCTGAGACATCCGTCCGTTTTCATCATTTGTTATTGAATCGATGTAAAGCCAGATCGTCACATTGGCCGCTCTTCTCTCTGAAACGGTTGTACTTATCGTCTGCAAAGCTATGTCGCGTACTGCGGTATTCGGAGACACTAAAAGCACCACAGTAGAACACAGATGTAGCTTCTAAGTTGATGTAATATCCAGTAAGAAGTAGTACAATACAAGTTTTAGGTATCGATTATTGAGTTTTTAGCTGGCTTTGGTGCCTTGGAAATGAGCTGTTACCTTAAGATTCTGCATGAAAGGAGGACTAGCAGCCGAGTTGCACGGGAGAATGTGAAAAGTGTTCATATGTAGTAAAAACCTGAGAAACCCGTTCGTTTTCGTCATTTGTTATCGAATCGACTTAAAGCCAGATCGTCACATTGGCCGCTCTTCTCTCTGAAACGGTTGTACTTATCGTCTGCAAAGCTATGTCGCGTGCTGCGATATGCTGAAACACCAAAAGCACAATAGTAGAATACAGATCAAGCTTCTAAGTTGATGTAATAGCCAGTAAGAAGTAGTACAATTCAAGTTTTAGGTATTGAATATTGACCTTTTAGCTGGCTTTGGTGCCTTGGACATGAGCTAGGACCTTAAGATTCTGCATGAAAGGAGGACTAGCAGCCGAGTTGCACGGGAGAATGTGAAAAATGTTCATATGTAGTAAAAAAATGAGACATCCGTCCGTTTTCGTCATTTGTTATCGAATCGACTTAAAGCCACATCGTCACATTGGCCGCTCTTCTCTCTGAAACGGATGTACTTATCGTCTGCAAAACTATGTCGCGTGCTGCGGTATGCGGGGAAACTAAAAGCACCATAGTAGAACACAGATGAAACTTCTAAGTTGATGTAATAGCCAGTAAGAAGTAGTACAATTCAAGTTTTATGTATTGAATATTGACCTTTTTGTTGGCTTTGGTGCCTTGGACATGTGCTAATACCTTAAGATTCTGCATTAAAGGAGGACTAGCAGCCGAGTTGCACGGGAGAATGTGAAAAGTGTTCATATGTAGTAAAAACCTGAGAAATCCGTCCGTTTTCGTCATTTGTTATCGAATCGACTTAAAGCCAGATCCTCACATTGGCCGCTCTTCTCTCTGAAACGGTTGTACTTATCGTCTGCAAAGCTATGTCGCGTACTGCGGTATTCGGAGACACTAAAAGCACCATAGTAGAACACAGATCAAGCTTCTAAGATGATGTAATAACCAGTAAGAAGAAGTACAATTCTAGTTTTAGGTATCGGTTATTGACTTTTTAGCTGGCTTTGGTGCCTTGGACATGAGCTAGGACCTTAAGATTCTGCATGAAAGGAGGACTAGCAGCCGAGTTGCACGGGAGAATGTGAAAAGTGTTCATATGTAATAATAACCTGAGAAATCCGTCCTTTTTCGTCATTTGTTATCGAATCGACTTAAAGCCAGATCGTCACATTGGCCGCTCTTCTCTCTAAAACGGTTGTACTTGTCGTCTGCAAAGCTATGTCGCGTGCTGCGGTATGTGGAGACACTAAAAGCACCTTAATAGAACACAGATGAAGCTTCTAAGTTGATGTAATACCCAATAAGAAGTAGTACAATTCAAGTTTTAGGTATTGAATATTGACTTTTTAGCTGGCTTTGGTGCCTTGGACATGAGCTAGGACCTTAAGATTCTGCATGAAAGGAGGACTAGCAGCCGAGTTGCACGGGAGAATGTGAAAAGTGTTCATATGTAATAATAACCTGAGAAATCCGTCCTTTTTCGTCATTTGTTATCGAATCGACTTAAAGCCAGATCGTCACATTGGCCGCTCTTCTCTCTGAAGCGGTTGTACTTATCGTCTGCAAAGCTATGTCACGTGCTGCGGTATGTGGTGACACTAAAATCACCGCAGTAGAACGCAGATGAAGCTTCTAAGATGATGTAATATCCAGTAAGAAGTAGTACAATTCAAGTTTTAGGTATCGATTATTGACTTTTCAGGTGGCTTTGGTGCATTGGACATGAGCTAGGACCTAAAGATTCTGCATGAAAGGTGGACTAGCAGCCGAGTTCCACGGGAGAATGTGAAAAGTGTTCATATGTAGTACAAACCTGAGAAATCCGTCCGTTTTCGTCATTTGTTATCGAAACGACTTAAAGCCAGGTCGTCACATTGGCCGCTCTTCTCTCTGAAACGGCTGTACTTACCGTCTGCAAAGCTATGTCACGTGCTGCGGTATGCGGAGACACTAAAATCACCATAGTAGAACACAGATGAAGCTTCTAAGTTGATGCAATAGCCAGTAAGAAGTAGTACTATTCAAGTTTTAGGTATCGATTATTGACTCTTTAGCTGGCTTCGGTACCTTGGACATGAGCTAGGACCTTAAGATTCTGCATGAAAGGAGGACTAGCAGCCGAGTTGCACGTCAGAATGTGAAAAGTGTTCATATGTAGTAAAAACCTGAGAAATCCGTCCGTTTTCGTCATTTGTTATCGAATCGACTTAAAGCCAGATCGTCACATTGGCCGCTCTTCTCTCTGAAACGTTTGTACATATCGTCTGCAAAGCTATGTCGCGTGCAGCGGTATGTGGAGACACTAAAATCACCATAGTAGAACACAGATGAAGCATCTAAGTTGATATAATAGCCAGTAAGAAGTAGTACAATTCAAGTTTTAGGAATCGATTATTGACTTTTTAGCTAGCTTTGGTGCCATGGACATGAGCTGGGACTTTAAGATTCTGCATGTAAGGAGGACTAGCAGCCGAGTTGCACGGGAGAATGTGAAAAGTGTTCATATGTAGTAAAAACCTGAGAAATCCGTACGTTTTCGTCATTTGTTATCGAATCGACTTAGAGCCAGATCGTCACATTGGCCGCTCTTCTCTCTGAAACTGTTGTACTTATCGTCTGCAAAGCTATGTCGCGTGCTGCGGGATGCTGAGACACTAAAAGCACCATAGTAGACCACAGATCAAGCTTCTAAGTTGATGTAATAGCCAGTAAGAAGTAGTACAATTCAAGTTTTAGGTATTGAATATGGACCTTTTAGCTGGCTTTGGTGCCTTGGACATGAGCTAGGACCTTAAGATTCTGCATGAAAGTAGGAATAGCAGCCGAGTTCCACGGGAGAATGTGAAAAGTGTTCATATATAGTAATAACCTGAGAAATCCGTCCTTTTTCGTCATTTGTTAGCGAATCGACTTAAAGCCAGATCGTCACATTGGCCGCTCTTCTCTCTGAAACGGTTGTACTTATCATCTGCAAAGCTATGTCACGTGCTGCGGTATGCGGAGACACGAAGATCACCACAGTAGAACACAGATGAAGCTTCTAAGTTGATGTAATATCCAGTAAGAAGTAGTACAATTCAAGTTTTAGGTATCGATTATTGACTTTTTAGCTGGCTTTGGTGCATTGGACATGAGCTAGGACCTTAATATTCTGCATGAAAGGTGGACTAGCAGCCGATTTGCACGGGAGAATGTGAAAACTGTTCAAATGTAGTAAAAACCTGAGAAATCCGTCCGTTTTCGTCATTTGTTATCGAATCTACTTAAAGCCAGATCGTCACATTGGCCGCTCTTCTCTCTGAAACGGTTGTACTTATCGTCTGCAAAGCTATGTCTCGTGCTGCGGTATGCGGAGACACTAAAATCACCACAGTAGAACACAGATGAAGCTTCTAAGTTGATGTAATATCCAGTAAGAAGTAGTACAATTCAAGTTTTAGGTATCGATTATTGACTTTTTAGCTGGCTTTGGTGACTTGGACATGAGCTAGGACCTTAATATGCTGCATGAAAGGAGGACTAGCAGCCGAGTTGCACGGGAGAATGTGAAAACTGTTCAAATGTAGTAAAAACCTGAGAAATACGTCCGTTTTCGTCATTTGTTATCGAATCGACTTAAAGCCAGATCGTCACATTGGCCGCTCTTCTCTCTGAAACGGTAGTACTTATCGTCTGCAAAGCTATGTCGCGTGTTGCGGTATGCGGAGACACTAAAAGCACCATAGTAGAACACAGATGAAGCTTCTAAGTTGATGTAATACCCAGTAAGAAGTAGTACAATTCAAGTTTCAGGTATCGATTATTGACTTTTTAGCTGGCTTTGGTGCCTTGGACATGAGCTAGGACCTTAACATTCTTCATGAAAGGAGGACTAGCAGCCGAGTTGCACGGGAGAGTGTGAAAAGTGTTCATTTATAGTAAAAACCTTAGAAATCCGTCCGTTTTCGTCATTTGTTATCGAATCGACTTAAAGCCAGATCGTCACATTGGCCGCTCTTCTCTCTAAAACGGTTGTACTTGTCGTCTGCAAAGCTATGTCACGTGCTGCGGTATGCGGAGACACTAAAATCACCACAGTAGAAGACAGATGAAGCTTCTAAGTTGATGTAATAGCCAGTAAGAAGTAGTACAATTCAAGTTTTACGTATTGAATATTGACCTTTTTGCTGGCTTTTGTGCCTTGGACATGTGCTAGGACCTTAAGATTCTGCATGAAAGGAGGACAAGCAGCCGAGTTGCACGGGAGAATGTGAAGAGTGTTGATATGTAGTAAAAACCTGAGAAATCCGTCAGTTTTCGTCATTTGTTATCGAATCGACTTAAAGCCAGATCGTCAAATTGGCCGCTCCTCTCTCTGAAACGGTTGTACGTATCGTCTGCAAAGCTATGTCGCGTACTGCGGTATTCGGAGACACTAAAAGCACCATAGTAGAATACAGATCAAGCTTCTAAGTTGATGTAATAGCCAGTAAGAAGTAGTACAATTCAAGTTTTAGGTATTGAATATTGACCTTTTAGTTGGCTTTGGTGCCTTGGACATGAGCTAGGACCTTAAGATTCTGCATGAAAGGAGGACTAGCAGACGAGTTGCACGGGAGAATGTGAAAAATGTTCATATGTAGTAAAAAAATGAGACATCCGTCCGTTTTCGTCATTTGTTATCGAATCGACCTAAAGCCACATCGTCACATTGGCCGCTCTTCTCTCTGAAACGGTTGTACTTATCGTCTGCAAAACTATGTCGCGTGCTGCGGTATGCTGAGACACTAAAAGCACCATAGTAGAACACAGATGAAGCTTCGAAGTTGATGTAATAGCCAGTAAGAAGTAGTACAATTCAAGTTTTAGGTATTGAATATTGACCTTTTAGCTGGCTTTGGTGCCTTGGACATGAGCTAGAACCTTAAGATTCTGCATGAAAGGAGGACTAGCAGCCGAGTTGCACGGGAGAATGTGAAAAGTGTTCATAAGTAGTAAAAACCTGAGAAATCCGTCCGTTTTCGTCATTTGTTATCGAATTGACTTAAAGCCAGATAGTCACATTGGCCGCTCTTCTCACTGAAACGGTTGTACTTATCGTCTGCAAAGCTATGTCGCGTGCTGCGGTATGTGGAGACACTAAAAGCACCATAGTAGAACACAGATGAAGCTTCGAAGTTGATGTAATACCCAATAAGAAGTAGTACAATTCAAGTTTTAGGTATCGAATATTGACTTTTTAGCTGGCTTTGGTGCCTTGGACATGAGCTAGGACCTTAAGATTCTGCATGAAAGGAGGACTAGCAGCCGAGTTGCACGGGAGAATGTGAAAAGTGTTCATATGTAGTAATAACCTGAGAAATCCGTCCTTTTTCGATATTTGTTATCGAATCGACTTAAAGCCAGATCGTCACATTGGCCGCTCTTCTCTCGGAAGCGGTTGTACTTATCGTCTGCAAAGGTATGTCACGTGTTGCGGTATGTGGTGACACTAAAATCACCGCAGTAGAACACAGATGAAGCTTCTAAAATGATGTAATATCCAGTAAGAAGTAGTACAATTCAAGTTTTAGGTATCGAATATTGACTTTTCAGCTGGCTTTGGTGCATTGGACATGAGCTAGGACCTTAAGATTCTGCATGAAAGGTGGACTAGCAGCCGAGTTCCACGGGAGAATGTGAAAAGTGTTCATATGTAGTAAAAACCTGAGGAATCCGTCCGTTTTCGTCATTTGTTATCGAATCGACTTAAAGCCAGATCGTCACATTGGGCGCTCTTCTCTCTGAAACGGTTGTACTTATCGTCTGCAAAGCTATGTCGCGTGCTGCGGTATGCGGAGAAACTAAAAGCAACGTAGTAGAACACAGATGAATCTTCTAAGTTGATGTAATAGCCAGTAAGAAGTGGTACAATTCAAGTTTTACGTATTGATTATTGTTTTTAGCTGGCTTTGGTGTCTTGGACATGAGCTAGGACCTTAAGATTCTGCATGAAAGGAGGACTAGCAGCCGAGTTGCACGGGAGAATGTGAAAAGTGTTCATATGTAGTAAAAACCTGAGAAATCCGTCCGTTTTCGTCATTTGTTATCGAATCGACTTAAAGCCAGATGGTCACATTGGCCGCTCTTCTCTCTGAAACGTTTGTACATAACGTCTCCAAAGCTACGTCGCGTGCAGCGGTATGTGGAGACACTAAAATCACCATAGTAGAACACAGATGAAGCAAGTAAGATGATGTAATAGCCAGTAAGAAGTAGTACAATTCAAGTTTTAGGTATCGGTTATTGACTTTTTAGCTGGCTTTGGTGCCTTGGACATGAGCTAGGACCTTAAGATTCTGCATGAAAGGAGGACTAGCAGACGAGTTGCACGGGAGAATGTGAAAAATATTCATATGTAGTAAAAAAATGAGACATCCGTCCGTTTTCGTCATTTGTTATCGAATCGACTTAAAGCCACATCGTGACATTGGCCGCTCTTCTCTCTGAAACGGTTGTACTTATCGTCTGCAAAACTATGTCGCGTCCTGCGGTATGCTGAGACACTAAAAGCACCATAGTAGAACACAGATGAAGCTTCGAAGTTGATGTAATAGCCAGTAAGAAGTAGTACAATTCAAGTTTTAGGTATCGGTTATTGACTTTTTACCCTTCTTTGGTGCCTTGGACACGAGCTAGGAACTTAAGATTTAGCATGAAGGAGGACTAGCAGTCGAGTTGCACGGGAGAATGTGAAAAGTGTTCATATGTAGTAAAACCTGAGAAATACGTCCGTTTTCGTCATTTGTTATCGAATCGACTTAAAGCCAGATCGTCACATTGGCCGCTCTTCTCTCTGAAACGGTTGTACTTATCGTCTGCAAAGCTATGTCGCGTGCTGCGGTATGCGGAGAAACTAAAAGCAACGTAGTAGAAAACAGATGAAGCTTCGAAGTTGATGTAATAGCCAGTAAGAAGTAGTACAATTCAAGTTTTAGGTATCGAATATTGACCTTTTAGCTGGCTTTGGTGCCTTGGACATGAGCTAGGACCTTAAGATTCTGCATGAAAGGAGGACTAGCAGCCGAGTTGCACGGGAGAATGTGAAAAGTGTTCATATGTAGTAATAACCTGAGAAATCCGTCCTTTTTCGACATTTGTTATCGAATCGACTTAAAGCCAGATCGTCACATTGGCCGCTCTTCTCTCTGAAGCGGTTGTACTTATCGTCTGCAAAGCTATGTCACGTGCTGCGGTATGTGGTGACACTAAAATCACCGCCGTAGAACACAGATGAAGCTTCTAAAATGATGTAATATCCAGTAAGAAGTAGTACAATTCAAGTTTTAGGTATCGGTTATTGACTTTTTAGCTGGCTTTGGTGCCTTGGACATGAGCTAGGACCTTAAGATTCTGCATGAAAGGAGGACTAGCAGCCGAGTTGCACGGGAGAATGTGAAAAGTGTTCATATGTAGTACAAACCTGAGAAATCCGTCCGTTTTCGTCATTTGTTATCGAATCGACTTAAAGCCAGATCGTCACATTGGCCGCTCTTCTCTCTGAAACGGTTGTACTTACCGTCTGCAAAGCTATGTCGCGTGCTGCGGTATGCGGAGACACTAAAATCACCATAGTAGAACACAGATGAAGCTTCTAAGTTGATGCAATAGCCAGTAAGAAGTAGAACAATTCAAGTTTTAGGTATCGATTATTGACTCTTTAGCTGGCTTTGGTACCTTGGACATGAGCTAGGACCTTAAGATTCTGCATGAAAGGAGGACTAGCAGACGAGTTGCACGGGAGAATGTGAAAAATATTCATATGTAGTAAAAAAATGAGAAATCCGTCCGTTTTCGTCATTTGTTATCGAATCGACTTAAAGCCAGATGGTCACATTGGCCGCTCTTCTCTCTGAAACGTTTGTACATATCGTCTGCAATACTATGTCGCGTGCAGCGGTATGTGGAGACACTAAAATCACCATAGTAGAACACAGATGAAGCATCTAAGTTGATGTAATAGCCAGTAAGAAGTAGTACAATTCAAGTTTTAGGAATCGATTATTGACTTTTTAGCTAGCTTTTTGTGCCTTGGACATGAGCTAGGACTTTAAGATTCTGCATGTAAGGAGGACTAGCAGCCGAGTTGCACGGGAGAATGTGAAAAGTGTTCATATGTAGTAAAAACCTGAGAAATCCGTACGTTTTCGTCATTTGTTATCGAATCGACTTAAAGCCAGATCGTCACATTGGCCGCTCTTCTCTCTGAAACGGTTGTACTTATCGTCTGCAAACCTATGTCGCGTGCTGCGGTATGCTGAGACACTAAAAGCACCATAGTAGAACACAGATGAAGCTTCGAAGTTGATGTAATAGCCAGTAAGAAGTAGTACAATTCAAGTTTTAGGTATTGAATATTGACCTTTTAGCTGGCTTTGGTGCCTTAGACATGTGCTAGGACCTTAAGATTCTGCATGAAAGGAGGACAAGCAGCCGAGTTGCACGGGAGAATGTGAAGAGTGTTCATATGTAGTAAAAACCTGAGAAATCCGTCAGTTTTCGTCATTTGTTAACGAATCGACTTAAAGCCAGATCGTCAAATTGGCCGCTCTTCTCCCTGAAACGGTTGTACTTATCGTCTGCAAAGCTATGTCGCGTACTGCGGTATTCGGAGACACTAAAAGCACCATAGTAGAATACAGATCAAGCTTCTAAGTTGATGTAATAGCCAGTAAGAAGTAGTACAATTCAAGTTTTAGGTATTGAATATTGACCTTTTAGTTGGCTTTGGTGCCTTGGACATGAGCTAGGACCTTAAGATTCTGCATGAAAGGAGGACTAGCAGACGAGTTGCACGGGAGAATGTGAAAAATGTTCATATGTAGTAAAAAAATGAGACATCCGTCGGTTTTCGTCATTTGTTATCGAATCGACTTAAAGCCACATCGTCACATTGGCCGCTCTTCTCTCTGAAACGGTTGTACTTATCGTCTGCAAAACTATGTCGCGTGCTGCGGTATGCTGAGACACTAAAAGCACCATAGTAGAACACAGATGAAGCTTCGAAGTTGATGTAATAGCCAGTAAGAAGTAGTACAATTCAAGTTTTAGGTATCGGTTATTGACTTTTTACCCTTCTTTGGTGCCTTGGACACGAGCTAGGAACTTAAGATTTTGCATGAAGGAGAACTAGCAGCCGAGTTGCACGGGAGAATGTGAACAGTGTTCATATGTAGTAAAACCTGAGAAATACGTCCGTTTTCGTCATTTGTTATCGAATCGACTTAAAGCCAGATCGTCACATTGGCCGCTCTTCTCTCTGAAACGGTTGTACTTATCGTCTGCAAAACTATGTCGCGTCCTGCGGTATACTAAGACACTAAAAGCACCATAGTAGAACACAGATGAAGCTTCGAAGTTGATGTAATAGCCAGTAAGAAGTAGTACAATTCAAGTTTTAGGTATTGAATATTGACCTTTTAGCTGGCTTTGGTGCCTTGGTCATGAGCCTGGACCTTAAGATTCTGCATGAAAGGAGGACTAGCAGCCGAGTTGCACGGGAGAATGTGAAAAGTGTTCATATGTAGTAAAAACCTGAGAAATCCGTCCGTTTTCGTCATTTGTTATCGAATTGACTTAAAGCCAGATCGTCACATTGGCCGCTCTTCTCACTGAAACGTTTGTACTTATCGTCTGCAAAGCTATGTCGCGTGCTGCGGTATGTGGAGACACTAAAAGCACCATAGTAGAACACAGATGAAGCTTCGAAGTTGATGTAATACCCAATAAGAAGTAGTACAATTCAAGTTTTAGGTATCGAATATTGAATTTTAGCTGGCTTTGGTGCCTTGGACATGTGCTAGGACCTTAAGATTCTGCATGAAAGGAGGACTAGCAGCCGAGTTGCACGGGAGAATGTGAAAAGTGTTCATATGTAGTAATAACCTGAGAAATCCGTCCTTTTTCGTCATTTGTTATCGAATCGACTTAAAGCCAGATCGTCACATTGGCCGCTCTTCTCTCTGAAGCGGTTGTACTTATCGTCTGCAAAGCTATGTCACGTGCTGCGGTATGTGGTGACACTAAAATCACCGCAGTAGAACACAGATGAAGCTTCTAAAATGATGTAATATCCAGTAAGAAGTAGTACAATTCAAGTTTTAGGTATCGATTATTGACTTTTCAGCTGGCTTTGGTGCATTGGACTTGAGCTAGGACCTTAAGATTCTGCATGAAAGGTGGACTAGCAGCCGAGTTCCACGGGAGAATGTGAAAAGTGTTCATATGTAGTAAAACCTGAGAAATCCGTCCTTTTTCGACATTTGTTATCGAATCGACTTAAAGCCAGATCGTCGCATTGGCCGCTCTTCTCTCTGAAGCGGTTGTGCTTATCGTCTGCAAAGCTATGTCACGTGCTGCGGTATGTGGTGACACTAAAATCACCGCAGTAGAACACAGATGAAGCTTCTAAAATGATGTAATATCCAGTAAGAAGTAGTACAATTCAAGTTTTAGGTATCGAATATTGACTTTTCAGCTGGCTTTGGTGCATTGGACATGAGCTAGGACCTTAAGATTCTGCATGAAAGGTGGACTAGCGGCCGAGTTCCACGGGAGAATGTGAAAAGTGTTCATATGTAGTAAAAACCTGAGGAATCCGTCCGTTTTCGTCATTTGTTATCGAATCGACTTAAAGCCAGATCGTCACATTGGGCGCTCTTCTCTCTGAAACGGTTGTACTTATCGTCTGCAAAGCTATGTCGCGTGCTGCGGTATGCGGAGAAACTAAAAGCAACGTAGTAGAACACAGATGAATCTTCTAAGTTGATGTAATAGCCATTAAGAAGTAGTACAATTCAAGTTTTACGTATTGATTATTGATTTTTAGCTGGCTTTGGTGCCTTGGACATGAGCTAGGACCTTAAGATTCTGCATGAAAGGAGGACTAGCAGCCGAGTTGCACGGGAGAATGTGAAAAGTGTTCATATGTAGTAAAAACCTGAGAAATCCGTCCGTTTTCGTCATTTGTTATCGAATCGACTTAAAGCCAGATCGTTACATTGGCCGCTCTTCTCTCTGAAACGGTTGTACTTATAATCTGCAAAGCTATGTCGCGTACTGCGGTATTCGGAAACACTAAAAGCACCATAGTAGAACACAGATGAAGCTCCTAAGATGATGTAATAGCCAGTAAGAAGTAGTACAATTCAAGTTTTAGGTATCGGTTATTGACTTTTTAGCTGGCTTTGGTGCCTTGGACATGAGCTAGGACCTTAAGATTCTGCATGAAAGGAGGACTAGCAGCCGAGTTGCACGGGAGAATGTGAAAAGTGTTCATATGTAGTACAAACCTGAGAAATCCGTCCGTTTTCGTCATTTGTTATCGAATCGACTTAAAGCCAGATCGTCACATTGGCCGCTCTTCTCTCTGAAACGGTTGTACTTACCGTCTGCAAAGCTATGTCGCGTGCTGCGGTATGCGGAGACACTAAAATCACCATATTAGAACACAGATGAAGCTTCTAAGTTGATGCAATAGCCAGTAAGAAGTAGAACAATTCAAGTTTTAGGTATCGATTATTGACTCTTTAGCTGGCTTTGGTACCTTGGACATGAGCTAGGACCTTAAGATTCTGCATGAAAGGAGGACTAGCAGCCGATTTGCTCGGGAGAATGTGAAAAGTGTTCATATGTAGTAAAAACCTGAGAAATCCGTCCGTTTTCGTCATTTGTTATCGAATCGACTTAAAGCCAGATGGTCACATTGGCCGCTCTTCTCTCTGAAACGTTTGTACATATCGTCTGCAATACTATGTCGCGTGCAGCGGTATGTGGAGACACTAAAATCACCATAGTAGAACACAGATGAAGCATCTAAGTTGATGTAATAGCCAGTAAGAAGTAGTACAATTCAAGTTTTAGGAATCGATTATTGACTTTTTAGCTAGCTTTTTGTGCCTTGGACATGAGCTAGGACTTTAAGATTCTGCATGTAAGGAGGACTAGCAGCCGAGTTGCACGGGAGAATGTGAAAAGTGTTCATATGTAGTAAAAACCTGAGAAATCCGTACGTTTTCGTCATTTGTTATCGAATCGACTTAAAGCCAGATCGTCACATTGGCCGCTCTTCTCTCTGAAACGGTTGTACTTATCGTCTGCAAACCTATGTCGCGTGCTGCGGTATGCTGAGACACTAAAAGCACCATAGTAGAACACAGATGAAGCTTCGAAGTTGATGTAATAGCCAGTAAGAAGTAGTACAATTCAAGTTTTAGGTATTGAATATTGACCTTTTAGTTGGCTTTGGTGCCTTGGACATGAGCTAGGACCTTAAGATTCTGCATGAAAGGAGGACTAGCAGACGAGTTGCACGGGAGAATGTGAAAAATGTTCATATGTAGTAAAAAAATGAGACATCCGTCCGTTTTCGTCATTTGTTATCGAATCGACTTAAAGCCACATCGTCACATTGGCCGCTCTTCTCTCTGAAACGGTTGTACTTATCGTCTGCAAAACTATGTCGCGTGCTGCGGTATGCTGAGACACTAAAAGCACCATAGTAGAACACAGATGAAGCTTCGAAGTTGATGTAATAGCCAGTAAGAAGTAGTACAATTCAAGTTTTAGGTATTGAATATTGACCTTTTAGCTGGCTTTGGTGCCTTGGACATGAGCTAGAACCTTAAGATTCTGCATGAAAGGAGGACTAGCAGCCGAGTTGCACGGGAGAATGTGAAAAGTGTTCATATGTAGTAAAAACCTGAGAAATCCGTCCGTTTTCGTCATTTGTTATCGAATTGACTTAAAGCCAGATAGTCACATTGGCCGCTCTTCTCACTGAAACGGTTGTACTTATCGTCTGCAAAGCTATGTCGCGTGCTGCGGTATGTGGAGACACTAAAAGCACCATAGTAGAACACAGATGAAGCTTCGAAGTTGATGTAATACCCAATAAGAAGTAGTACAATTCAAGTTTTAGGTATCGAATATTGACTTTTTAGCTGGCTTTGGTGCCTTGGACATGAGCTAGGACCTTAAGATTCTGCATGAAAGGAGGACTAGCAGCCGAGTTGCACGGGAGAATGTGAAAAGTGTTCATATGTAGTAATAACCTGAGAAATCCGTCCTTTTTCGATATTTGTTATCGAATCGACTTAAAGCCAGATCGTCACATTGGCCGCTCTTCTCTCTGAAGCGGTTGTACTTATCGTCTGCAAAGCTATGTCACGTGTTGCGGTATGTGGTGACACTAAAATCACCGCAGTAGAACACAGATGAAGCTTCTAAAATGATGTAATATCCAGTAAGAAGTAGTACAATTCAAGTTTTAGGTATCGAATATTGACTTTTCAGCTGGCTTTGGTGCATTGGACATGAGCTAGGACCTTAAGATTCTGCATGAAAGGTGGACTAGCAGCCGAGTTCCACGGGAGAATGTGAAAAGTGTTCATATGTAGTAAAAACCTGAGGAATCCGTCCGTTTTCGTCATTTGTTATCGAATCGACTTAAAGCCAGATCGTCACATTGGGCGCTCTTCTCTCTGAAACGGTTGTACTTATCGTCTGCAAAGCTATGTCGCGTGCTGCGGTATGCGGAGAAACTAAAAGCAACGTAGTAGAACACAGATGAATCTTCTAAGTTGATGTAATAGCCAGTAAGAAGTGGTACAATTCAAGTTTTACGTATTGATTATTGTTTTTAGCTGGCTTTGGTGTCTTGGACATGAGCTAGGACCTTAAGATTCTGCATGAAAGGAGGACTAGCAGCCGAGTTGCACGGGAGAATGTGAAAAGTGTTCATATGTAGTAAAAACCTGAGAAATCCGTCCGTTTTCGTCATTTGTTATCGAATCGACTTAAAGCCAGATGGTCACATTGGCCGCTCTTCTCTCTGAAACGTTTGTACATAACGTCTCCAAAGCTACGTCGCGTGCAGCGGTATGTGGAGACACTAAAATCACCATAGTAGAACACAGATGAAGCAAGTAAGATGATGTAATAGCCAGTAAGAAGTAGTACAATTCAAGTTTTAGGTATCGGTTATTGACTTTTTAGCTGGCTTTGGTGCCTTGGACATGAGCTAGGACCTTAAGATTCTGCATGAAAGGAGGACTAGCAGACGAGTTGCACGGGAGAATGTGAAAAATATTCATATGTAGTAAAAAAATGAGACATCCGTCCGTTTTCGTCATTTGTTATCGAATCGACTTAAAGCCACATCGTGACATTGGCCGCTCTTCTCTCTGAAACGGTTGTACTTATCGTCTGCAAAACTATGTCGCGTCCTGCGGTATGCTGAGACACTAAAAGCACCATAGTAGAACACAGATGAAGCTTCGAAGTTGATGTAATAGCCAGTAAGAAGTAGTACAATTCAAGTTTTAGGTATCGGTTATTGACTTTTTACCCTTCTTTGGTGCCTTGGACACGAGCTAGGAACTTAAGATTTAGCATGAAGGAGGACTAGCAGTCGAGTTGCACGGGAGAATGTGAAAAGTGTTCATATGTAGTAAAACCTGAGAAATACGTCCGTTTTCGTCATTTGTTATCGAATCGACTTAAAGCCAGATCGTCACATTGGCCGCTCTTCTCTCTGAAACGGTTGTACTTATCGTCTGCAAAGCTATGTCGCGTGCTGCGGTATGCGGAGAAACTAAAAGCAACGTAGTAGAAAACAGATGAAGCTTCGAAGTTGATGTAATAGCCAGTAAGAAGTAGTACAATTCAAGTTTTAGGTATCGAATATTGACCTTTTAGCTGGCTTTGGTGCCTTGGACATGAGCTAGGACCTTAAGATTCTGCATGAAAGGAGGACTAGCAGCCGAGTTGCACGGGAGAATGTGAAAAGTGTTCATATGTAGTAATAACCTGAGAAATCCGTCCTTTTTCGACATTTGTTATCGAATCGACTTAAAGCCAGATCGTCACATTGGCCGCTCTTCTCTCTGAAGCGGTTGTACTTATCGTCTGCAAAGCTATGTCACGTGCTGCGGTATGTGGTGACACTAAAATCACCGCCGTAGAACACAGATGAAGCTTCTAAAATGATGTAATATCCAGTAAGAAGTAGTACAATTCAAGTTTTAGGTATCGGTTATTGACTTTTTAGCTGGCTTTGGTGCCTTGGACATGAGCTAGGACCTTAAGATTCTGCATGAAAGGAGGACTAGCAGCCGAGTTGCACGGGAGAATGTGAAAAGTGTTCATATGTAGTACAAACCTGAGAAATCCGTCCGTTTTCGTCATTTGTTATCGAATCGACTTAAAGCCAGATCGTCACATTGGCCGCTCTTCTCTCTGAAACGGTTGTACTTACCGTCTGCAAAGCTATGTCGCGTGCTGCGGTATGCGGAGACACTAAAATCACCATAGTAGAACACAGATGAAGCTTCTAAGTTGATGCAATAGCCAGTAAGAAGTAGAGCAATTCAAGTTTTAGGTATCGATTATTGACTCTTTAGCTGGCTTTGGTACCTTGGACATGAGCTAGGACCTTAAGATTCTGCATGAAAGGAGGACTAGCAGCCGATTTGCACGGGAGAATGTGAAAAGTGTTCATATGTAGTAAAAACCTGAGAAATCCGTCCGTTTTCGTCATTTGTTATCGAATCGACTTAAAGCCAGATGGTCACATTGGCCGCTCTTCTCTCTGAAACGTTTGTACATATCGTCTGCAATACTATGTCGCGTGCAGCGGTATGTGGAGACACTAAAATCACCATAGTAGAACACAGATGAAGCATCTAAGTTGATGTAATAGCCAGTAAGAAGTAGTACAATTCAAGTTTTAGGAATCGATTATTGACTTTTTAGCTAGCTTTTTGTGCCTTGGACATGAGCTAGGACTTTAAGATTCTGCATGTAAGGAGGACTAGCAGCCGAGTTGCACGGGAGAATGTGAAAAGTGTTCATATGTAGTAAAAACCTGAGAAATCCGTACGTTTTCGTCATTTGTTATCGAATCGACTTAAAGCCAGATCGTCACATTGGCCGCTCTTCTCTCTGAAACGGTTGTACTTATCGTCTGCAAACCTATGTCGCGTGCTGCGGTATGCTGAGACACTAAAAGCACCATAGTAGAACACAGATGAAGCTTCGAAGTTGATGTAATAGCCAGTAAGAAGTAGTACAATTCAAGTTTTAGGTATTGAATATTGACCTTTTAGCTGGCTTTGGTGCCTTAGACATGTGCTAGGACCTTAAGATTCTGCATGAAAGGAGGACAAGCAGCCGAGTTGCACGGGAGAATGTGAAGAGTGTTCATATGTAGTAAAAACCTGAGAAATCCGTCAGTTTTCGTCATTTGTTAACGAATCGACTTAAAGCCAGATCGTCAAATTGGCCGCTCTTCTCTCTGAAACGGTTGTACTTATCGTCTGCAAAGCTATGTCGCGTACTGCGGTATTCGGAGACACTAAAAGCACCATAGTAGAATACAGATCAAGCTTCTAAGTTGATGTAATAGCCAGTAAGAAGTAGTACAATTCAAGTTTTAGGTATTGAATATTGACCTTTTAGTTGGCTTTGGTGCCTTGGACATGAGCTAGGACCTTAAGATTCTGCATGAAAGGAGGACTAGCAGACGAGTTGCACGGGAGAATGTGAAAAATGTTCATATGTAGTAAAAAAATGAGACATCCGTCGGTTTTCGTCATTTGTTATCGAATCGACTTAAAGCCACATCGTCACATTGGCCGCTCTTCTCTCTGAAACGGTTGTACTTATCGTCTGCAAAACTATGTCGCGTGCTGCGGTATGCTGAGACACTAAAAGCACCATAGTAGAACACAGATGAAGCTTCGAAGTTGATGTAATAGCCAGTAAGAAGTAGTACAATTCAAGTTTTAGGTATCGGTTATTGACTTTTTACCCTTCTTTGGTGCCTTGGACACGAGCTAGGAACTTAAGATTTTGCATGAAGGAGAACTAGCAGCCGAGTTGCACGGGAGAATGTGAACAGTGTTCATATGTAGTAAAACCTGAGAAATACGTCCGTTTTCGTCATTTGTTATCGAATCGACTTAAAGCCAGATCGTCACATTGGCCGCTCTTCTCTCTGAAACGGTTGTACTTATCGTCTGCAAAACTATGTCGCGTCCTGCGGTATACTAAGACACTAAAAGCACCATAGTAGAACACAGATGAAGCTTCGAAGTTGATGTAATAGCCAGTAAGAAGTAGTACAATTCAAGTTTTAGGTATTGAATATTGACCTTTTAGCTGGCTTTGGTGCCTTGGTCATGAGCCTGGACCTTAAGATTCTGCATGAAAGGAGGACTAGCAGCCGAGTTGCACGGGAGAATGTGAAAAGTGTTCATATGTAGTAAAAACCTGAGAAATCCGTCCGTTTTCGTCATTTGTTATCGAATTGACTTAAAGCCAGATCGTCACATTGGCCGCTCTTCTCACTGAAACGTTTGTACTTATCGTCTGCAAAGCTATGTCGCGTGCTGCGGTATGTGGAGACACTAAAAGCACCATAGTAGAACACAGATGAAGCTTCGAAGTTGATGTAATACCCAATAAGAAGTAGTACAATTCAAGTTTTAGGTATCGAATATTGAATTTTAGCTGGCTTTGGTGCCTTGGACATGTGCTAGGACCTTAAGATTCTGCATGAAAGGAGGACTAGCAGCCGAGTTGCACGGGAGAATGTGAAAAGTGTTCATATGTAGTAATAACCTGAGAAATCCGTCCTTTTTCGTCATTTGTTATCGAATCGACTTAAAGCCAGATCGTCACATTGGCCGCTCTTCTCTCTGAAGCGGTTGTACTTATCGTCTGCAAAGCTATGTCACGTGCTGCGGTATGTGGTGACACTAAAATCACCGCAGTAGAACACAGATGAAGCTTCTAAAATGATGTAATATCCAGTAAGAAGTAGTACAATTCAAGTTTTAGGTATCGATTATTGACTTTTCAGCTGGCTTTGGTGCATTGGACTTGAGCTAGGACCTTAAGATTCTGCATGAAAGGTGGACTAGCAGCCGAGTTCCACGGGAGAATGTGAAAAGTGTTCATATGTAGTAAAACCTGAGAAATCCGTCCTTTTTCGACATTTGTTATCGAATCGACTTAAAGCCAGATCGTCGCATTGGCCGCTCTTCTCTCTGAAGCGGTTGTGCTTATCGTCTGCAAAGCTATGTCACGTGCTGCGGTATGTGGTGACACTAAAATCACCGCAGTAGAACACAGATGAAGCTTCTAAAATGATGTAATATCCAGTAAGAAGTAGTACAATTCAAGTTTTAGGTATCGAATATTGACTTTTCAGCTGGCTTTGGTGCATTGGACATGAGCTAGGACCTTAAGATTCTGCATGAAAGGTGGACTAGCGGCCGAGTTCCACGGGAGAATGTGAAAAGTGTTCATATGTAGTAAAAACCTGAGGAATCCGTCCGTTTTCGTCATTTGTTATCGAATCGACTTAAAGCCAGATCGTCACATTGGGCGCTCTTCTCTCTGAAACGGTTGTACTTATCGTCTGCAAAGCTATGTCGCGTGCTGCGGTATGCGGAGAAACTAAAAGCAACGTAGTAGAACACAGATGAATCTTCTAAGTTGATGTAATAGCCATTAAGAAGTAGTACAATTCAAGTTTTACGTATTGATTATTGATTTTTAGCTGGCTTTGGTGCCTTGGACATGAGCTAGGACCTTAAGATTCTGCATGAAAGGAGGACTAGCAGCCGAGTTGCACGGGAGAATGTGAAAAGTGTTCATATGTAGTAAAAACCTGAGAAATCCGTCCGTTTTCGTCATTTGTTATCGAATCGACTTAAAGCCAGATCGTTACATTGGCCGCTCTTCTCTCTGAAACGGTTGTACTTATAATCTGCAAAGCTATGTCGCGTACTGCGGTATTCGGAAACACTAAAAGCACCATAGTAGAACACAGATGAAGCTCCTAAGATGATGTAATAGCCAGTAAGAAGTAGTACAATTCAAGTTTTAGGTATCGGTTATTGACTTTTTAGCTGGCTTTGGTGCCTTGGACATGAGCTAGGACCTTAAGATTCTGCATGAAAGGAGGACTAGCAGCCGAGTTGCACGGGAGAATGTGAAAAGTGTTCATATGTAGTACAAACCTGAGAAATCCGTCCGTTTTCGTCATTTGTTATCGAATCGACTTAAAGCCAGATCGTCACATTGGCCGCTCTTCTCTCTGAAACGGTTGTACTTACCGTCTGCAAAGCTATGTCGCGTGCTGCGGTATGCGGAGACACTAAAATCACCATATTAGAACACAGATGAAGCTTCTAAGTTGATGCAATAGCCAGTAAGAAGTAGAACAATTCAAGTTTTAGGTATCGATTATTGACTCTTTAGCTGGCTTTGGTACCTTGGACATGAGCTAGGACCTTAAGATTCTGCATGAAAGGAGGACTAGCAGCCGATTTGCTCGGGAGAATGTGAAAAGTGTTCATATGTAGTAAAAACCTGAGAAATCCGTCCGTTTTCGTCATTTGTTATCGAATCGACTTAAAGCCAGATGGTCACATTGGCCGCTCTTCTCTCTGAAACGTTTGTACATATCGTCTGCAATACTATGTCGCGTGCAGCGGTATGTGGAGACACTAAAATCACCATAGTAGAACACAGATGAAGCATCTAAGTTGATGTAATAGCCAGTAAGAAGTAGTACAATTCAAGTTTTAGGAATCGATTATTGACTTTTTAGCTAGCTTTTTGTGCCTTGGACATGAGCTAGGACTTTAAGATTCTGCATGTAAGGAGGACTAGCAGCCGAGTTGCACGGGAGAATGTGAAAAGTGTTCATATGTAGTAAAAACCTGAGAAATCCGTACGTTTTCGTCATTTGTTATCGAATCGACTTAAAGCCAGATCGTCACATTGGCCGCTCTTCTCTCTGAAACGGTTGTACTTATCGTCTGCAAACCTATGTCGCGTGCTGCGGTATGCTGAGACACTAAAAGCACCATAGTAGAACACAGATGAAGCTTCGAAGTTGATGTAATAGCCAGTAAGAAGTAGTACAATTCAAGTTTTAGGTATTGAATATTGACCTTTTAGCTGGCTTTGGTGCCTTAGACATGCGCTAGGACCTTAAGATTCTGCATGAAAGGAGGACAAGCAGCCGAGTTGCACGGGAGAATGTGAAGAGTGTTCATATGTAGTAAAAACCTGAGAAATCCGTCAGTTTTCGTCATTTGTTAACGAATCGACTTAAAGCCAGATCGTCAAATTGGCCGCTCTTCTCTCTGAAACGGTTGTACTTATCGTCTGCAAAGCTATGTCGCGTACTGCGGTATTCGGAGACACTAAAAGCACCATAGTAGAATACAGATCAAGCTTCTAAGTTGATGTAATAGCCAGTAAGAAGTAGTACAATTCAAGTTTTAGGTATTGAATATTGACCTTTTAGTTGGCTTTGGTGCCTTGGACATGAGCTAGGACCTTAAGATTCTGCATGAAAGGAGGACTAGCAGACGAGTTGCACGGGAGAATGTGAAAAATGTTCATATGTAGTAAAAAAATGAGACATCCGTCGGTTTTCGTCATTTTTTATCGAATCGACTTAAAGCCACATCGTCACATTGGCCGCTCTTCTCTCTGAAACGGTTGTACTTATCGTCTGCAAAACTATGTCGCGTGCTGCGGTATGCTGAGACACTAAAAGCACCATAGTAGAACACAGATGAAGCTTCGAAGTTGATGTAATAGCCAGTAAGAAGTAGTACAATTCAAGTTTTAGGTATCGGTTATTGACTTTTTACCCTTCTTTGGTGCCTTGGACACGAGCTAGGAACTTAAGACTTTGCATGAAGGAGAACTAGCAGCCGAGTTGCACGGGAGAATGTGAAAAGTGTTCATATGTAGTAAAACCTGAGAAATACGTCCGTTTTCGTCATTTGTTATCGAATCGACTTAAAGCCAGATCGTCACATTGGCCGCTCTTCTCTCTGAAACGGTTGTACTTATCGTCTGCAAAGCTATGTCGCGTGCTGCGGTATACTGAGACACTAAAAGCACCATAGTAGAACACAGATGAAGCTTCGAAGTTGATGTAATAGCCAGTAAGAAGTAGTACAATTCAAGTTTTAGGTATTGAATATTGACCTTTTAGCTGGCTTTGGTGCCTTGGTCATGAGCCTGGACCTTAAGATTCTGCATGAAAGGAGGACTAGCAGCCGAGTTGCACGGGAGAATGTGAAAAGTGTTCATATGTAGTAAAAACCTGAGAAATCCGTCCGTTTTCGTCATTTGTTATCGAATTGACTTAAAGCCAGATCGTCACATTGGCCGCTCTTCTCACTGAAACGTTTGTACTTATCGTCTGCAAAGCTATGTCGCGTGCTGCGGTATGTGGAGACACTAAAAGCACCATAGTAGATCACAGATGAAGCTTCGAAGTTGATGTAATTCCCAATAAGAAGTAGTACAATTCAAGTTTTAGGTATCGAATATTGAATTTTAGCTGGCTTTGGTGCCTTGGACATGTGCTAGGACCTTAAGATTCTGCATGAAAGGAGGACTAGCAGCCGAGTTGCACGGGAGAATGTGAAAAGTGTTCATATGTAGTAATAACCTGAGAAATCCGTCCTTTTTCGTCATTTGTTATCGAATCGACTTAAAGCCAGATCGTCACATTGGCCGCACTTCTCTCTGAAGCGGTTGTACTTATCGTCTGCAAAGCTATGTCACGTGCTGCGGTATGTGGTGACACTAAAATCACCGCAGTAGAACACAGATGAAGCTTCTAAAATGATGTAATATCCAGTAAGAAGTAGTACAATTCAAGTTTTAGGTATCGATTATTGACTTTTCAGCTGGCTTTGGTGCATTGGACTTGAGCTAGGACCTTAAGATTCTGCATGAAAGGTGGACTAGCAGCCGAGTTCCACGGGAGAATGTGAAAAGTGTTCATATGTAGTAAAAACCTGAGGAATCCGTCCGTTTTCGTCATTTGTTATCGAATCGACTTAAAGCCAGATCGTCACATTGTGCGCTCTTCTCTCTGAAACGGTTGTACTTATCGTCTGCAAAGCTATGTCGCGTGCTGCGCTATGCGGAGAAACTAAAAGCAACGTAGTAGAACACAGATGAAGCTTCTAAGTTGATGTAATAGCCAGTAAGAAGTAGTACAATTCAAGTTTTACGTATTGATTATTGACTTTTTAGCTGGCTTTGGTGCCTTGGACATGAGCTAGGACCTTAAGATTCTGCATGAAAGGAGGACTAGCAGCCGAGTTGCACGGGAGAATGTGAAAGGTGTTCATATGTAGTACAAACCTGAGAAATCCGTCCGTTTTCGTCATTTGTTATCGAATCGACTTAAAGCCAGATCGTCACATTGGCCGCTCTTCTCTCTGAAACGGTTGTACTTACCGTCTGCAAAGCTATGTCGCGTGCTGCGGTATGCGGAGACACTAAAATCACCATAGTAGAACACAGATGAAGCTTCTAAGTTGATGCAATAGCCAGTAAGAAGTAGAACAATTCAAGTTTTAGGTATCGATTATTGACTCTTTAGCTGGCTTCGGTACCTTGGACAAGAGCTAGGACCTTAAGATTCTGCATGAAAGGAGGACTAGCAGCCGAGTTGCACGTCAGAATGTGAAAAGTGTTCATATGTAGTAAAAACCTGAGAAATCCGTCCGTTTTCGTCATTTGTTATCGAATCGACTTAAAGCCAGATGGTCACATGGGCCGCTCTTCTCTCTGAAACGTTTGTACATATCGTCTGCAAAGCTATGTCGCGTGCAGCGGTATGTGGAGACACTAAAATCACCATAGTAGAACACAGATGAAAGATCTAAGTTGATGTAATAGCCAGTAAGAAGTAGTACAATTCAAGTTTTAGGAATCGATTATTGACTTTTTAGCTAGCTTTTTGTGCCTTGGACATGAGCTAGGACTTTAAGATTCTGCATGTAAGGAGGACTAGCAGCCGAGTTGCACGGGAGAATGTGAAAAGTGTTCATATGTAGTAAAAACCTGAGAAATCCGTACGTTTTCGTCATTTGTTATCGAATCGACTTAAAGCCAGATCGTCACATTGGCCGCTCTTCTCTCTGAAACGGTTGTACTTATCGTCTGCAAAGCTATGTCGCGTGCTGCGGGATGCTGAGACACTAAAAGCACCATAGTAGACCACAGATCAAGCTTCTAAGTTGATGTAATATCCAGTAAGAAGTAGTACAATTCAAGTTTTAGGTATTGAATATGGACCTTTTAGCGCGCTTTGGTGCCTTGGACATGAGCTAGGACCTTAAGATTCTGCATGAAAGTAGGACTAGCAGCCGAGTTGCACGGGAGAATGTGAAAAGTGATCATATGTAGTAATAACCTGAGAAACCCGTCCTTTTTCGTCATTTGTTAGCGAATCGACTTAAAGCCAGATCGTCACATCGGCCCTCTTCTCTCTGAAACGGTTGTACTTATCGTCTGTAAAGCAATGTCACGTGCTGCGGTATGCGGAGACACTAAAATCACCACAGTAGAACACAGATGAAGCTTCTAAGTTGATGTAATATCCAGTAAGAAGTAGCACAATTCAAGTTTTAGGTATCGATTATTGACTTTTTAGGTGTCTTTGGTGCATTGGACATGAGCTAGGACCTTAAGATTCTGCATGAAAGGAGGACTAGCAGCCGAGTTGCACGGGAGAATGTGAAAAGTGTTCATATGTAGTACAAACCTGAGAAATCCGTCCCTTTTCGTCATTTGTTATCGAATCGACTTAAAGCCAGATCGTCACATTGGCCGCTCTTCTCTCTGAAACGGTTGTACTTATCGTCTGCAAAGCTATGTCGCGTGCTGCGTTATGCTGAGACACTAAAAGCACCATAGTAGAACACAGATGAAGCTTCGAAGTTGTTGTAATAGCCAGTAAGAAGTAGTACAATTCAAGTTTTAGGTATTGAATATTGACCTTTTAGCTGGCTTTGGTGCCTTGGACATGAGCTAGGACCTTAAGATTCTGCATGAAAGGAGGACTAGCAGCCGAGTTGCACGGGAGAATGTGAAAAGTGTTCATATGTAGTAAAAACCTGAGAAATCCGTCCGTTTTCGTCATTTGTTATCGAATTGACTTAAAGCCAGATAGTCACATTGGCCGGTCTTCTCACTGAAACGTTTGTACTTATCGTCTGCAAAGCTATGTCGCGTGCTGCGGTATGTGGAGACACTAAAAGCACCATAGTAGAACACAGATGAAGCTTCGAAGTTGATGTAATACCCAATAAGAAGTAGTACAATTCAAGTTTTAGGTATCGAATATTGACTTTTTAGCTGGCTTTGGTGCCTTGGACATGTGCTAGGACCTTAAGATTCTGCATGAAAGGAGGACTAGCAGCCGAGTTGCACGGGAGAAGGTGAAAAGTGTTCATATGTAGTAATAACCTGAGAAATCCGTCCTTTTTCGTCATTTGTTATCGAATCGACTTAAAGCCAGATCGTCACATTGGCCGCTCTTCTCTCTGAAGCGGTTGTACTTATCGTCTGCAAAGCTATGTCACGTGCTGCGGTATGTGGTGATACTAAAATCACCGCAGTAGAACACAGATGAAGCTTCTAAAATGATGTAATATCCAGTAAGAAGTAGTACAATTCAAGTTTTAGGTATCGATTATTGACTTTTCAGCTGGCTTTGGTGCATTGGACATGAGCTAGGACCTTAAGATTCTGCATGAAAGGTGGACTAGCAGCCGAGTTCCACGGGAGAATGTGAAAAGTGTTCATATGTAGTAAAAACCTGAGAAATCCGTCAGTTTTCGTCATTTGTTAACGAATCGACTTAAAGCCAGATCGTCAAATTGGCCGCTCTTCTCTCTGAAACGGTTGTACTTATCGTCTGCAAAGCTATGTCGCGTACTGCGGTATTCGGAGACACTAAAAGCACCATAGTAGAATACAGATCAAGCTTCTAAGTTGATGTAATAGCCAGTAAGAAGTAGTACAATTCAAGTTTTAGGTATTGTATATTGACCTTTTAGTTGGCTTTGGTGCCTTGGACATGAGCTAGGACCTTAAGATTCTGCATGAAAGGAGGACTAGCAGACGAGTTGCACGGGAGAATGTGAAAAATGTTCATATGTAGTAAAAAAATGAGACATCCGTCGGTTTTCGTCATTTTTTATCGAATCGACTTAAAGCCACATCGTCACATTGGCCGCTCTTCTCTCTGAAACGGTTGTACTTATCGTCTGCAAAACTATGTCGCGTGCTGCGGTATGCTGAGACACTAAAAGCACCATAGTAGAACACAGATGAAGCTTCGAAGTTGATGTAATAGCCAGTAAGAAGTAGTACAATTCAAGTTTTAGGTATCGGTTATTGACTTTTTACCCTTCTTTGGTGCCTTGGACACGAGCTAGGAACTTAAGACTTTGCATGAAGGAGAACTAGCAGCCGAGTTGCACGGGAGAATGTGAAAAGTGTTCATATGTAGTAAAACCTGAGAAATACGTCCGTTTTCGTCATTTGTTATCGAATCGACTTAAAGCCAGATCGTCACATTGGCCGCTCTTCTCTCTGAAACGGTTGTACTTATCGTCTGCAAAGCTATGTCGCGTGCTGCGGTATACTGAGACACTAAAAGCACCATAGTAGAACACAGATGAAGCTTCGAAGTTGATGTAATAGCCAGTAAGAAGTAGTACAATTCAAGTTTTAGGTATTGAATATTGACCTTTTAGCTGGCTTTGGTGCCTTGGTCATGAGCCTGGACCTTAAGATTCTGCATGAAAGGAGGACTAGCAGCCGAGTTGCACGGGAGAATGTGAAAAGTGTTCATATGTAGTAAAAACCTGAGAAATCCGTCCGTTTTCGTCATTTGTTATCGAATTGACTTAAAGCCAGATCGTCACATTGGCCGCTCTTCTCACTGAAACGTTTGTACTTATCGTCTGCAAAGCTATGTCGCGTGCTGCGGTATGTGGAGACACTAAAAGCACCATAGTAGATCACAGATGAAGCTTCGAAGTTGATGTAATTCCCAATAAGAAGTAGTACAATTCAAGTTTTAGGTATCGAATATTGAATTTTAGCTGGCTTTGGTGCCTTGGACATGTGCTAGGACCTTAAGATTCTGCATGAAAGGACGACTAGCAGCCGAGTTGCACGGGAGAATGTGAAAAGTGTTCATATGTAGTAATAACCTGAGAAATCCGTCCTTTTTCGTCATTTGTTATCGAATCGACTTAAAGCCAGATCGTCACATTGGCCGCACTTCTCTCTGAAGCGGTTGTACTTATCGTCTGCAAAGCTATGTCACGTGCTGCGGTATGTGGTGACACTAAAATCACCGCAGTAGAACACAGATGAAGCTTCTAAAATGATGTAATATCCAGTAAGAAGTAGTACAATTCAAGTTTTAGGTATCGATTATTGACTTTTCAGCTGGCTTTGGTGCATTGGACTTGAGCTAGGACCTTAAGATTCTGCATGAAAGGTGGACTAGCAGCCGAGTTCCACGGGAGAATGTGAAAAGTGTTCATATGTAGTAAAAACCTGAGGAATCCGTCCGTTTTCGTCATTTGTTATCGAATCGACTTAAAGCCAGATCGTCACATTGTGCGCTCTTCTCTCTGAAACGGTTGTACTTATCGTCTGCAAAGCTATGTCGCGTGCTGCGCTATGCGGAGAAACTAAAAGCAACGTAGTAGAACACAGATGAAGCTTCTAAGTTGATGTAATAGCCAGTAAGAAGTAGTACAATTCAAGTTTTACGTATTGATTATTGACTTTTTAGCTGGCTTTGGTGCCTTGGACATGAGCTAGGACCTTAAGATTCTGCATGAAAGGAGGACTAGCAGCCGAGTTGCACGGGAGAATGTGAAAGGTGTTCATATGTAGTACAAACCTGAGAAATCCGTCCGTTTTCGTCATTTGTTATCGAATCGACTTAAAGCCAGATCGTCACATTGGCCGCTCTTCTCTCTGAAACGGTTGTACTTACCGTCTGCAAAGCTATGTCGCGTGCTGCGGTATGCGGAGACACTAAAATCACCATAGTAGAACACAGATGAAGCTTCTAAGTTGATGCAATAGCCAGTAAGAAGTAGAACAATTCAAGTTTTAGGTATCGATTATTGACTCTTTAGCTGGCTTCGGTACCTTGGACAAGAGCTAGGACCTTAAGATTCTGCATGAAAGGAGGACTAGCAGCCGAGTTGCACGTCAGAATGTGAAAAGTGTTCATATGTAGTAAAAACCTGAGAAATCCGTCCGTTTTCGTCATTTGTTATCGAATCGACTTAAAGCCAGATGGTCACATGGGCCGCTCTTCTCTCTGAAACGTTTGTACATATCGTCTGCAAAGCTATGTCGCGTGCAGCGGTATGTGGAGACACTAAAATCACCATAGTAGAACACAGATGAAAGATCTAAGTTGATGTAATAGCCAGTAAGAAGTAGTACAATTCAAGTTTTAGGAATCGATTATTGACTTTTTAGCTAGCTTTTTGTGCCTTGGACATGAGCTAGGACTTTAAGATTCTGCATGTAAGGAGGACTAGCAGCCGAGTTGCACGGGAGAATGTGAAAAGTGTTCATATGTAGTAAAAACCTGAGAAATCCGTACGTTTTCGTCATTTGTTATCGAATCGACTTAAAGCCAGATCGTCACATTGGCCGCTCTTCTCTCTGAAACGGTTGTACTTATCGTCTGCAAAGCTATGTCGCGTGCTGCGGGATGCTGAGACACTAAAAGCACCATAGTAGACCACAGATCAAGCTTCTAAGTTGATGTAATATCCAGTAAGAAGTAGTACAATTCAAGTTTTAGGTATTGAATATGGACCTTTTAGCGCGCTTTGGTGCCTTGGACATGAGCTAGGACCTTAAGATTCTGCATGAAAGTAGGACTAGCAGCCGAGTTGCACGGGAGAATGTGAAAAGTGATCATATGTAGTAATAACCTGAGAAACCCGTCCTTTTTCGTCATTTGTTAGCGAATCGACTTAAAGCCAGATCGTCACATCGGCCCTCTTCTCTCTGAAACGGTTGTACTTATCGTCTGTAAAGCAATGTCACGTGCTGCGGTATGCGGAGACACTAAAATCACCACAGTAGAACACAGATGAAGCTTCTAAGTTGATGTAATATCCAGTAAGCAGTAGCACAATTCAAGTTTTAGGTATCGATTATTGACTTTTTAGGTGTCTTTGGTGCATTGGACATGAGCTAGGACCTTAAGATTCTGCATGAAAGGAGGACTAGCAGCCGAGTTGCACGGGAGAATGTGAAAAGTGTTCATATGTAGTACAAACCTGAGAAATCCGTCCCTTTTCGTCATTTGTTATCGAATCGACTTAAAGCCAGATCGTCACATTGGCCGCTCTTCTCTCTGAAACGGTTGTACTTATCGTCTGCAAAGCTATGTCGCGTGCTGCGTTATGCTGAGACACTAAAAGCACCATAGTAGAACACAGATGAAGCTTCGAAGTTGTTGTAATAGCCAGTAAGAAGTAGTACAATTCAAGTTTTAGGTATTGAATATTGACCTTTTAGCTGGCTTTGGTGCCTTGGACATGAGCTAGGACCTTAAGATTCTGCATGAAAGGAGGACTAGCAGCCGAGTTGCACGGGAGAATGTGAAAAGTGTTCATATGTAGTAAAAACCTGAGAAATCCGTCCGTTTTCGTCATTTGTTATCGAATTGACTTAAAGCCAGATAGTCACATTGGCCGGTCTTCTCACTGAAACGTTTGTACTTATCGTCTGCAAAGCTATGTCGCGTGCTGCGGTATGTGGAGACACTAAAAGCACCATAGTAGAACACAGATGAAGCTTCGAAGTTGATGTAATACCCAATAAGAAGTAGTACAATTCAAGTTTTAGGTATCGAATATTGACTTTTTAGCTGGCTTTGGTGCCTTGGACAAGTGCTAGGACCTTAAGATTCTGCATGAAAGGAGGACTAGCAGCCGAGTTGCACGGGAGAAGGTGAAAAGTGTTCATATGTAGTAATAACCTGAGAAATCCGTCCTTTTTCGTCATTTGTTATCGAATCGACTTAAAGCCAGATCGTCACATTGGCCGCTCTTCTCTCTGAAGCGGTTGTACTTATCGTCTGCAAAGCTATGTCACGTGCTGCGGTATGTGGTGATACTAAAATCACCGCAGTAGAACACACATGAAGCTTCTAAAATGATGTAATATCCAGTAAGAAGTAGTACAATTCAAGTTTTAGGTATCGATTATTGACTTTTCAGCTGGCTTTGGTGCATTGGACATGAGCTAGGACCTTAAGATTCTGCATGAAAGGTGGACTAGCAGCCGAGTTCCACGGGAGAATGTGAAAAGTGTTCATATGTAGTAAAAACCTGAGACATCCGTCCGTTTTCGTCATTTGTTATCGAATCGACTTAAAGCCAGATCGTCACATTGTGCGCTCTTCTCTCTGAAACGGTTGTACTTATCGTCTGCAAAGCTATGTCGCGTGCTGCGGTATGCGGAGAAACTAAAAGCAACGTAGTAGAAAACAGATGAAGCTTCTAAGTTGATGTAATAGCCAGTAAGAAGTAGTACAATTCAAGTTTTACGTATTGATTATTGACTTTTTAGCTGGCTTTGGTGCCTTGGACATGAGCTAGGACTTTAAGATTCTGCATGAAAGGAGGACTAGCAGCCGAGTTGCACGGGAGAATGTGAAAAGTGTTCATATGTAGTAATAACCTGAGAAATCCGTCCTTTTTCGTCATTTGTTATCGAATCGACTTAAAGCCAGATCGTCACATTGGCCGCACTTCTCTCTGAAGCGGTTGTACTTATCGTCTGCAAAGCTATGTCACGTGCTGCGGTATGTGGTGACACTAAAATCACCGCAGTAGAACACAGATGAAGCTTCTAAAATGATGTAATATCCAGTAAGAAGTAGTACAATTCAAGTTTTAGGTATCGATTATTGACTTTTCAGCTGGCTTTGGTGCATTGGACTTGAGCTAGGACCTTAAGATTCTGCATGAAAGGTGGACTAGCAGCCGAGTTCCACGGGAGAATGTGAAAAGTGTTCATATGTAGTAAAAACCTGAGGAATCCGTCCGTTTTCGTCATTTGTTATCGAATCGACTTAAAGCCAGATCGTCACATTGTGCGCTCTTCTCTCTGAAACGGTTGTACTTATCGTCTGCAAAGCTATGTCGCGTGCTGCGCTATGCGGAGAAACTAAAAGCAACGTAGTAGAACACAGATGAAGCTTCTAAGTTGATGTAATAGCCAGTAAGAAGTAGTACAATTCAAGTTTTACGTATTGATTATTGACTTTTTAGCTGGCTTTGGTGCCCTGGACATGAGCTAGGACCTTAAGATTCTGCATGAAAGGAGGACTAGCAGCCGAGTTGCACGGGAGAATGTGAAAGGTGTTCATATGTAGTACAAACCTGAGAAATCCGTCCGTTTTCGTCATTTGTTATCGAATCGACTTAAAGCCAGATCGTCACATTGGCCGCTCTTCTCTCTGAAACGGTTGTACTTACCGTCTGCAAAGCTATGTCGCGTGCTGCGGTATGCGGAGACACTAAAATCACCATAGTAGAACACAGATGAAGCTTCTAAGTTGATGCAATAGCCAGTAAGAAGTAGAACAATTCAAGTTTTAGGTATCGATTATTGACTCTTTAGCTGGCTTCGGTACCTTGGACAAGAGCTAGGACCTTAAGATTCTGCATGAAAGGAGGACTAGCAGCCGAGTTGCACGTCAGAATGTGAAAAGTGTTCATATGTAGTAAAAACCTGAGAAATCCGTCCGTTTTCGTCATTTGTTATCGAATCGACTTAAAGCCAGATGGTCACATGGGCCGCTCTTCTCTCTGAAACGTTTGTACATATCGTCTGCAAAGCTATGTCGCGTGCAGCGGTATGTGGAGACACTAAAATCACCATAGTAGAACACAGATGAAAGATCTAAGTTGATGTAATAGCCAGTAAGAAGTAGTACAATTCAAGTTTTAGGAATCGATTATTGACTTTTTAGCTAGCTTTTTGTGCCTTGGACATGAGCTAGGACTTTAAGATTCTGCATGTAAGGAGGACTAGCAGCCGAGTTGCACGGGAGAATGTGAAAAGTGTTCATATGTAGTAAAAACCTGAGAAATCCGTACGTTTTCGTCATTTGTTATCGAATCGACTTAAAGCCAGATCGTCACATTGGCCGCTCTTCTCTCTGAAACGGTTGTACTTATCGTCTGCAAAGCTATGTCGCGTGCTGCGGGATGCTGAGACACTAAAAGCACCATAGTAGACCACAGATCAAGCTTCTAAGTTGATGTAATATCCAGTAAGAAGTAGTACAATTCAAGTTTTAGGTATTGAATATGGACCTTTTAGCGCGCTTTGGTGCCTTGGACATGAGCTAGGACCTTAAGATTCTGCATGAAAGTAGGACTAGCAGCCGAGTTGCACGGGAGAATGTGAAAAGTGATCATATGTAGTAATAACCTGAGAAACCCGTCCTTTTTCGTCATTTGTTAGCGAATCGACTTAAAGCCAGATCGTCACATCGGCCCTCTTCTCTCTGAAACGGTTGTACTTATCGTCTGTAAAGCAATGTCACGTGCTGCGGTATGCGGAGACACTAAAATCACCACAGTAGAACACAGATGAAGCTTCTAAGTTGATGTAATATCCAGTAAGCAGTAGCACAATTCAAGTTTTAGGTATCGATTATTGACTTTTTAGGTGTCTTTGGTGCATTGGACATGAGCTAGGACCTTAAGATTCTGCATGAAAGGAGGACTAGCAGCCGAGTTGCACGGGAGAATGTGAAAAGTGTTCATATGTAGTACAAACCTGAGAAATCCGTCCCTTTTCGTCATTTGTTATCGAATCGACTTAAAGCCAGATCGTCACATTGGCCGCTCTTCTCTCTGAAACGGTTGTACTTATCGTCTGCAAAGCTATGTCGCGTGCTGCGTTATGCTGAGACACTAAAAGCACCATAGTAGAACACAGATGAAGCTTCGAAGTTGTTGTAATAGCCAGTAAGAAGTAGTACAATTCAAGTTTTAGGTATTGAATATTGACCTTTTAGCTGGCTTTGGTGCCTTGGACATGAGCTAGGACCTTAAGATTCTGCATGAAAGGAGGACTAGCAGCCGAGTTGCACGGGAGAATGTGAAAAGTGTTCATATGTAGTAAAAACCTGAGAAATCCGTCCGTTTTCGTCATTTGTTATCGAATTGACTTAAAGCCAGATAGTCACATTGGCCGGTCTTCTCACTGAAACGTTTGTACTTATCGTCTGCAAAGCTATGTCGCGTGCTGCGGTATGTGGAGACACTAAAAGCACCATAGTAGAACACAGATGAAGCTTCGAAGTTGATGTAATACCCAATAAGAAGTAGTACAATTCAAGTTTTAGGTATCGAATATTGACTTTTTAGCTGGCTTTGGTGCCTTGGACATGTGCTAGGACCTTAAGATTCTGCATGAAAGGAGGACTAGCAGCCGAGTTGCACGGGAGAAGGTGAAAAGTGTTCATATGTAGTAATAACCTGAGAAATCCGTCCTTTTTCGTCATTTGTTATCGAATCGACTTAAAGCCAGATCGTCACATTGGCCGCTCTTCTCTCTGAAGCGGTTGTACTTATCGTCTGCAAAGCTATGTCACGTGCTGCGGTATGTGGTGATACTAAAATCACCGCAGTAGAACACACATGAAGCTTCTAAAATGATGTAATATCCAGTAAGAAGTAGTACAATTCAAGTTTTAGGTATCGATTATTGACTTTTCAGCTGGCTTTGGTGCATTGGACATGAGCTAGGACCTTAAGATTCTGCATGAAAGGTGGACTAGCAGCCGAGTTCCACGGGAGAATGTGAAAAGTGTTCATATGTAGTAAAAACCTGAGACATCCGTCCGTTTTCGTCATTTGTTATCGAATCGACTTAAAGCCAGATCGTCACATTGTGCGCTCTTCTCTCTGAAACGGTTGTACTTATCGTCTGCAAAGCTATGTCGCGTGCTGCGGTATGCGGAGAAACTAAAAGCAACGTAGTAGAAAACAGATGAAGCTTCTAAGTTGATGTAATAGCCAGTAAGAAGTAGTACAATTCAAGTTTTACGTATTGATTATTGACTTTTTAGCTGGCTTTGGTGCCTTGGACATGAGCTAGGACTTTAAGATTCTGCATGAAAGGAGGACTAGCAGCCGAGTTGCACGGGAGAATGTGAAAAGTGTTCATATGTAGTAAAAACCTGAGAAATCCGTCCGTTTTCGTCATTTGTTATCGAATCGACTTAAAGCCAGATCGTCACATTGGCCGCTCTTCTCTCTGAAACGGTTGTACTTATCGTCTGCAAAGCTATGTCGCGTACTGCGGTATTCGGAAACACTAAAAGCACCAAAGTAGAACACAGATGAAGCTCCTAAGATGATGTAATAGCCAGTAAGAAGTAGTACAATTCAAGTTTTAGGTATCGGTTATTGACTTTTTAGCTGGCTTTGGTGCCTTGGACATGAGCTAGGACCTTAAGATTCTGCATGAAAGGAGGACTAGCAGCCGAGTTGCACGGGAGAATGTGAAAAGTGTTCATATGTAGTACAAACCTGAGAAATCCGTCCGTTTTCGTCATTTGTTATCGAATCGACTTAAAGCCAGATCGTCACATTGGCCGCTCTTCTCTCTGAAACGGTTGTACTTACCGTCTGCAAAGCTATGTCGCGTGCTGCGGTATGCGGAGACACTAAAATCACCATAGTAGAACACAGATGAAGCTTCTAAGTTGATGCAATAGCCAGTAAGAAGTAGTACAATTCAAGTTTTAGGAATCGATTATTGACTTTTTAGCTAGCTTTTTGTGCCTTGGACATGAGCTAGGACTTTACGATTCTGCATGTAAGGAGGACTAGCAGCCGAGTTGCACGGGAGAATGTGAAAACTGTTCATATGTAGTAAAAACCTGAGAAATCCGTACGTTTTCGTCATTTGATATCGAATCGACTTAAAGCCAGATCGTCACATTGGCCGCTCTTCTCTCTGAAACGGTTGTACTTATCGTCTGCAAAGCTATGTCGCGTGCTGCGGGATGCTGAGACACTAAAAGCACCATAGTAGACCACAGATCAAGCTTCTAAGTTGATGTAATATCCAGTAAGAAGTAGTACAATTCAAGTTTTAGGTATTGAATATGGACCTTTTAGCGCGCTTTGGTGCCTTGGACATGAGCTAGGACCTTAAGATTCTGCATGAAAGTAGGACTAGCAGCCGAGTTGCACGGGAGAATGTGAAAAGTGATCATATGTAGTAATAACCTGAGAAACCCGTCCTTTTTCGTCATTTGTTAGCGAATCGACTTAAAGCCAGATCGTCACATCGGCCGCTCTTCTCTCTGAAACGGCTGTACTTATCGTCTGCAAAGCTATGTCACGTGCTGCGGTATGCGGAGACACTAAAATCACCACAGTAGAACACAGATGAAGCTTCTAAGTTGATGTAATATCCAGTAAGAAGTAGTACAATTCAAGTTTTAGTTATCGATTATTGACTTTTTAGCTGGCTTTGGTGCCTTGGACATGAGCTAGGACCTTAATATGCTGCATGAAAGGAGGACTAGCAGCCGAGTTGCACGGGAGAATGTGAAAACTGTTCAAATGTAGTAAAAACATGAGAAATACGTCCGTTTTCGTCATTTGTTATCGAATCGACTTAAAGCCAGATCGTCACATTGGCCGCTCTTCTCTCTGAAACGGTTGTACTTATCGTCTGCAAAGCTATGTCGCGTGTTGCGGTATGCGGAGACACTAAAAGCACCATAGTAGAACACAGATGAAGCTTCTAAGTTGATGTAATAGCCAGTAATAAGTAGTACAATTCAAGTTTTAGGTATTGAATATTGACCTTTTTGCTGGCTTTGGTGCCTTGGACATGTGCTAGGACCTTAAGATTCTGCATGAAAGGAGGACAAGCAGCCGAGTTGCACGGGAGAATGTGAAAAGTGTTCATATGTAGTAAAAACCTGAGAAATCCGTCAGTTTTCGTCATTTGTTATCGAATCGACTTAAAGCCAGATCGTCACATTGGCCGCTCTTCTCTCTGAAACGGTTCTGCCTATCGTCTGCAAAGCTATGTCGCGTGTTGCCGTAGGCGGAAACAGGAAAAGCACCATAATAGAACACAGATGAAGCTTCTAAGTTGATGTAATAGCCAGTAAGGAGTAGTCCAATTCAAGTTTTAGGTATAGATTATTGACTTTTTAGCTGGCTTTGATGCCTTGGACATGAGCTAGGACCTTAAGATTCTGCATGAAAGGAGGACTAGCAGCCGAGTTGCACGGGAGAATGTGAAAAGTGTTCATATGTAGTAAAAACCTGAGAAATCGGTCCGTTTTCGTCATTTGTTATCGAATCGACTTAAAGCCAGATCGTCAAAATGGCCGCTCTTCTCTCTGAAACGGTTGTACTTATCGTCTGCAAAGCTATGTCGCGTGCTGCGATATGCTGAGACACTAAAAGGACCATAGTAGAATACAGATCAAGCTTCTAAGTTGATGTAATAGCCAGTAAGAAGTAGTACAATTCAAGTTTTAGGTATTGAATATTGACCTTTTAGTTGGCTTTGGTGCCTTGGACATGAGCTAGGACCTTAAGATTCTGCATGAAAGGAGGACTAGCAGCCGAGTTGAACGGGAGAAGGTGAAAATTGTTCATATGTAGTAAAAAAATGAGACATCCGTCCGTTTTCGTCATTTGTTATCGAATCGACTTAAAGCCACATCGTCACATTGGCCGCTCTTCTCTCTGAAACGGTTGTACTTATCGTCTGCAAAACTATGTCGCGTGCTGCGGTATGCGGAGAAACTAAAAGCACCGTAGTAGAACACAGATGAAGCTTCTAAGTTGATGTAATAGCCAGTAAGAAGTAGTACAATTCAAGTTTTAGGTATTGATTATTGACTTTTTAGCTGGTTTTGGTGCCTTGGACATGAGCTAGGACCTTAATATTCTGCATGAAAGGAGGACTAGCAGCCGCGTTGCACGGGAGAATGTGAAAAGTGTTCATATGTAGTAAAAACCTTAGAAATCCGTCCGTTTTCGTCATTTCTTATCGAATCGACTTAAAGCCAGATCGTCACATTGGTCGCGCTTCTCTCTGAAACGGTTGTACTTGTCGTCTGCAAAGCTATGTCACGTGCTGCGGTATGCGGAGACACTAAAATCACCACAGTAGAACACAGATGAAGCTTCAAAGTTGATGTAATAGCCAGTAAGAAGTAGTACAATTCAAGTTTTAGGTATTGAATATTGACCTTATTGCTGGTTTTGGTGCCTTGGACATGTGCTAGGACCTTAAGATTCTGCATGAAAGGAGAACTAGCAGCCGAGTTGCACGGGAGAATGAGAAAAGTGTTCATATGTAGTACAAACCTGAGAAATCCGTCCGTTTTCGTCATTTGTTATCGAATCGACTTAAAGCCAGATCGTCACATTGGCCGCTCTTCTCTCTGAAACAGTTGTACTTATCGTCTGCAAAGCCATGTCGCGTACTGCGGTATTCGGAGACACTAAAAGCACGATAGTAGAACACAGATGAAGCTTCTAAGATGATGTAATAGCCAGTAAGAAGAAGTACAATTCAAGTTTTAGGTATCGATTATTGACTTTTTAGCTGGCTTAGGTGCCTTGGACATGAGCTAGGACTTTAAGATTCTGCATAAAAGGAGGACTAGCAGCCCAGTTGCACGGGAGAATGTGAAAAGTGTTCATATGAAGTAAAAACCTGAGACATCCGTCAGTTTTCGTCATTTGTTATCGAATTGACTTAAAGCCAGATCGTCACATTGGCCGCTCTTCTCTCTGAAACGGTTGTACTTATCGTCTGCAAAGCTATGTCGCGTGCTGCGGTATGCTGAGACACTAAAAGCACCTTAATAGAACACAGATGAAGCTTCTAAGTTGATGTAATACCCAAGAAGAAGTAGTACAATTCAAGTTTTAGGTATCGAATATTGACTTTTTAGCTAGCTTTGGTGCCTTGGACATGAGCTAGGACCTTAAGATTCTGCATGAAAGGAGGACTAGCAGCCGAGTTGCACGGGAGAATGTGAAAAGTGTTCATATGTAGTAATAACCTGAGAAATCCGTCCTTTTTCGTCATTTGTTATCGAATCGACTTAAAGCCAGATCGTCACATTGGCCGCTCTTCTCTCTGAAACGGTTGTACTTATCGTCTGCAAAGCTATGTCACGTGCTGCGGTATGTGGTGACACTAAAATCACCGCAGTAGAACACAGATGAAGCTTCTAAGATGATGTAATATCCAGTAAGAAGTAGTACAATTCAAGTTTTAGGTATCGATTATTGATTTTTCAGCTGGCTTTGGTGCATTGGACATGAGCTAGGACCTTAAGATTCTGCATGAAAGGAGGACTAGCAGCCGAGTTCCACGGGAGAATGTGAAAAGTGTTCATATGTAGTACAAACCTGAGAAATCCGTCCGTTTTCGTCATTTGCTGTCGAATCGACTTAAAGCCAGATCGTCACATTGGCCGCTCTTCTCTCTGAAACGGTGGTACTTATCGTCTGCAAAGCTATGTCGCGTGTTGCCGTAGGCGGAAACAGGAAAAGCACCATAATAGAACACAGATGAAGCTTCTAAGTTGATGTAATAGCCAGTAAGAAGTAGTCCAATTCAAGTTTTAGGTATCGATTATTGAATTTTTAGCTGGCTTAGGTGCCTTGGACATGAGCTGGGACTTTAAGATTCTGCATAAAAGGAGGACTAGCTGCCCAGTTGCACGGGAGAGTGTGAAAAGTGTTCATATGTAGTAAAAACCTGAGACATCCGTCCGTTTTCGTCATTTGTTATCGAATTGACTTAAAGCCAGATCGTCACATTTTCCGCTCTTCTCTCTGAAACGGTTGTACTTATCATCTGCAAAGCTATGTCGCGTGCTGCGGTATGCGGAAACACTAAAAGCACCATAGTAGAACACAGATGATGCTTCTAAGTTGATGTAATAGCCAGTAAGAAGTAGTACAATTCAAGTTTTAGGTATCGGTTATTGACTGTTTACCCTTCTTTGGTGCCTTGGACACGAGCTAGGAACTTAAGATTTTGCATGAAGAGGACTAACAGCCGAGTTGCACGGGAGAATGTGAAAAGTGTTCATATGTAGTAAAACCTGAGAAATACGTCCGTTTTCGTCATTTGTTATCGAATCGACTTAAAGCCAGATCGTCACATTGTCCGCTCTTGTCCCTGAAACGGTTGTACTTATCGTCTGCAAAGCTATGTCGCGTGCTGCGGTATGCTGACACACTAAAATCACCATAGTAGAACACAGATGAAGCTTCTAAGTTGATGCAATAGCCAGTAAGAAGTAGAACAATTCAAGTTTTAGGTATCGATTATTGACTCTTTAGCTGGCTTCGGTACCTTGGACAAGAGCTAGGACCTTAAGATTCTGCATGAAAGAGGACTAGCAGCCGAGTTGCACGTCAGAATGTGAAAAGTGTTCATATGTAGTAAAAACCTGAGAAATCCGTCCGTTTTCGTCATTTGTTATCGAATCGACTTAAAGCCAGATGGTCACATGGGCCGCTCTTCTCTCTGAAACGTTTGTACATATCGTCTGCAAAGCTATGTCGCGTGCAGCGGTATGTGGAGACACTAAAATCACCATAGTAGAACACAGATGAAGCATCTAAGTTGATGTAATAGCCAGTAAGAAGTAGTACAATTCAAGTTTTAGGAATCGATTATTGACTTTTTAGCTAGCTTTTTGTGCCTTGGACATGAGCTAGGACTTTAAGATTCTGCATGTAAGGAGGACTAGCAGCCGAGTTGCACGGGAGAATGTGAAAAGTGTTCATATGTAGTAAAAACCTGAGAAATCCGTACGTTTTCGTCATTTGTTATCGAATCGACTTAAATCCAGATCGTCACATTGGCCGCTCTTCTCTCTGAAACGGTTCTACTTATCGTCTGCAAAGCTATGTCGCGTGCTGCGGGATGCTGAGACACTAAAAGCACCATAGTAGACCACAGATCAAGCTTCTAAGTTGATGTAATATCCAGTAAGAAGTAGTACAATTCAAGTTTTAGGTATTGAATATGGACCTTTTAGCTCGCTTTGGTGCCTTGGACATGAGCTAGGACCTTAAGATTCTGCATGAAAGTAGGACTAGCAGCCGAGTTGCACGGGAGAATGTGAAAAGTGATCATATGTAGTAATAACCTGAGAAACCCGTCATTTTTCGTCATTTGTTAGCGAATCGACTTAAAGCCAGATCGTCACATTGGCCGCTCTTCTCTCTGAAACGGTTGTACTTATCGTCTGCAAAGCAATGTCACGTGCTGCGGTATGCGGAGACACTAAAATCACCACAGTAGAACACAGATGAAGCTTCTAAGTTGATGTAATATCCAGTAAGAAGTAGTACAATTCAAGTTTTAGGTATCGATTATTGACTTTTTAGGTGTCTTTGGTGCATTGGACATGAGCTAGGACCTTAATATTCTGCATGAAAGGTGGACTAGCAGCCGAGTTGCACGGGAGAATGTGAAAACTGTTCAAATGTAGTAAAAACCTGAGAAATCCGTCCGTTTTCGTCATTTGTTATCGAATCGACTTAAAGCCAGATCGTCACATTGGCCGCTTTTCTCTCTGAAACGGTTGTACTTATCGTCTGCAAAGCTATGTCACGTGCTGCGGTATGCGGAGACACTAAAATCACCACAGTAGAACACAGATGAAGCTTCTAAGTTGATGTAATATCCAGTAAGAAGTAGTACAATTCAAGTTTTAGGTATCGATTATTGACTTTTTAGCTGGCTTTGGTGCCCTGCACATGAGCTAGGACCTTAATATGCTGCATGAAAGGAGGACTAGCAGCCGAGTTGCACGGGAGAAAGTGAAAACTGTTCAAATGTAGTAAAAACATGAGAAATACGTCCGTTTTCGTCATTTGTTATCGAATCGACTTAAAGCCAGATCGTCACATTGGCCGCTCTTCTCTCTGAAACGGTTGTACTTATCGTCTGCAAAGCTATGTCGCGTGTTGCGGTATGCGGAGACACTAAAAGCACCATAGTAGAACACAGATGAAGCTTCTAAGTTGATGTAATACCCAGTAAGAAGTAGTACAATTCAAGTTTAAGATATCGATTATTGACTTTTTAGCTGGCTTTGGTGCCTTGGACATGAGCTAGGACCTTAACATTCTTCATGAAAGGAGGACTAGCAGCCGAGTTGCACGGGAGAATGTGAAAAGTGTTCATATGTAGTAAAAACCTTAGAAATCCGTCCGTTTTCGTCATTTGTTATCGAATCGACTTAAAGCCAGGTCGTCACATTGGCCGCTCTTCTCTCTGAAACGGTTGTACTTGTCGTCTGCAAAGCTATGTCACGTGCTGCGGTATGCGGAGACACTAAAATCACCACAGTAGAACACAGATGAAGCTTCTAAGTTGATGTAATAGCCAGTAAGAAGTAGTACAATTCAAGTTTTAGGTATTGAATATTGACCTTTTTGCTGGCTTTGGTGCCTTGGACATGTGCTAGGACCTTAAGATTCTGCATGAAAGGAGGACAAGCAGCCGAGTTGCACGGGAGAATGTGAAAAGTGTTCATATGTAGTAAAAACCTGAGAAATCCGTCCGTTTTCGTCACTTGTTACCGAATCGACTTAAAGCCAGATCGCCACATTGGCCGCTCTTGTCTCTGAAACGGTTGTACTTATCGTCTGCAAAGCTATGTCGCGTACTGCGGTATTCGGAGACACTAAAAGCACCATAGTAGAACACAGATGAAGCTTCTAAGATGATGTAATAGCCAGTAATAAGAAGTACAATTCAAGTTTTAGGTATCGGTTATTGACTTTTTAGCTGGCTTTGGTGCCTTGGACATGAGCTAGGACCTTAAGATTCTGCATGAAAGGAGGACTAGCAGCCGAGTTGCACGGGAGAATGTGAAAAGTGTTCGTATGTAGTAAAAACCTGAGAAATCCGTCAGTTTTCGTCATTTGTTATCGAATCGACTTAAAGCCAGATCGTCACATTGGCCGCTCTTCTCTCTGAAACGGTTCTGCTTATCGTCTGCAAAGCTATGTCGCGTGTTGCCGTAGGCGGAAACAGGAAAAGCACCATAATAGAACACAGATGAAGCTTCTAAGTTGATGTAATAGCCAGAAAGGAGTGGTCCAATTCAAGTTTTAGGTATAGATTATTGACTTTTTAGCTGGCTTTGATGCCTTGGACATGAGCTAGGACCTTAAGATTCTGCATGAAAGGAGGACTAGCAGCCGAGTTGCACGGGAGAATGTGAAAAGTGTTCATATAAAGTAAAAACCTGAGAAATCGGTCCGTTTTCGTCATTTGTTATCGAATCGACTTAAAGCCAGATCGTCAAAATGGCCGCTCTTCTCCCTGAAACGGTTGTACTTATCGTCTGCAAAGCTATGTCGCGTGCTGCGATATGCTGAGACACTAAAAGGACCATAGTAGAATACAGATCAAGCTTCTAAGTTGATGTAATAGCCAGTAAGAAGTAGTACAATTCAAGTTTTAGGTATTGAATATTGACCTTTTAGTTGGCTTTGGTGCCTTGGACATGAGCTAGGACCTTAAGATTCTGCATGAAAGGAGGACTAGCAGCCGAGTTGCACGGGAGAATGTGAAAATTGTTCATATGTAGTAAAAAAATGAGACATCCGTCCGTTTTCGTCATTTGTTATCGAATCGACTTAAGGCCACATCGTCACATTGGCCGTTCTTCTCTCTGAAACGGTTGTACTTATCGTCTGCAAAACTATGTCGCGTGCTGCGGTATGCGTAGAAACTAAAAGCACCGTAGTAGAACACAGATGAAGCATCTAAGTTGATGTAATAGCCAGTAAGAAGTAGTACAATTCAAGTTTTAGGTATTGATTATTGACTTTTTAGCTGGTTTTGGTGCCTTGGACATGAGCTAGGACCTTAATATTCTGCATGAAAGGAGGACTAGCAGCCGCGTTGCACGGGAGAATGTAAAAAGTGTTCATATGTAGTAAAAACTTTAGAAATCCGTCCGTTTTCGTCATTTGTTATCGAATCGACTTAAAGCCAGATCGTCACATTGGTCGCTCTTCTCTCTGAAACGGTTGTACTTGTCGTCTGCAAAGCTATGTCACGTGCTGCGGTATGCGGAGACACTAAAATCACCACAGTAGAACACAGATGAAGCTTCTAAGTTGATGTAATAGCCAGTAAGAAGTAGTACAATTCAAGTTTTAGGTATAGAATATTGAACTTTTTGCTGGCTTTGGTGCCTTGGACATGTGCTAGGACCTTAAGATTCTGCATGAAAGGAGAACTAGCAGCCGAGTTGCACGGGAGAATGAGAAAAGTGTTCATATGTAGTACAAACCTGAGAAATCCGTCCGTTTTCGTCATTTGTTATCGAATCGACTTAAAGCCAGATCGTCACATTGGCCGCACTTCTCTCTGAAACGGTTGTACTTATCGTCTGCAAAGCTATGTCGCGTGCTGCGGTATGCTGACACACTAAAATCACCATAGTAGAACACAGATGAAGCTTCGAAGTTGATGTAATAGCCAGTAAGAAGTAGTCCAATTCAAGATTTAGGTATCGATTATTGACTTCTTAGCTGGCTTTCGTGCCTTGGACATGAGCTAGGACTATAAGATTCTGCATAAAAGGATGACTAGCAGCCCAGTTGCACGGGAGAATGTGAAAAGTGTTCATATGTAGTAAAAACCTGAGAAATCCGTCCGTTTTCGTCATTTGTTATCGAATCGACTTAAAGCCAGATCGTCACATTGGCCGCTCTTCTCTCTGAAACGGTTGTACTTATCGTCTGCAAAACTATGTCCCGTGCTGCGGTATGCGGAGAAACTAAAAGCACCGTAGTAGAACACAGATGAAGCGTCTAAGTTGATGTAATAGCCAGTAAGAAGTAGTACAATTCAAGTTTTACGTATCGATTATTGACTTTTTAGCTGGCTTTGGTGCCTTGGACATGAGCTAGGACCTTAAGATTCTGCATGAAAGGAGGACTAGCAGCCGAGTTGCACGTCAGAATGTGAAAAGTGTTCATATGTAGTAAAAACCTGAGAAATCCGTCCGTTTTCGTCATTTGTTATCGAATCGACTTAAAGCCAGATGGTCACATTGGCCGCTCTTCTCTCTGAAACGTTTGTACATATCGTCTGCAAAGCTATGTAGCGTGCAGCGGTATGTTCAGACACTAAAATCACCATAGTAGAACACAGATGAAGCATCTAAGTTGATGTAATAGCCAGTAAGACGTAGTACAAATCAAGTTTTAGGAATCGATTATTGACTTTTTAGCTGGCTTTGGTGCCTTGGACATGAGCTAGGACTTTAAGATTCTACATAAAAGGAGGACCAGCAGCCCAGTTGCACGGGAGAATGTGAAAAGTGTTCATATGTGGTAAAAACCTGAGAAATCCGTCCGTTTTCGTCATTTGTTATCGAATCGACTTAAAGCCAGATCGTCACATTGTCCGCTCTTCTCTCTGAAACGGTTGTACTTATCGTCTTCAAAGCTATGTCTCGTGCTGCGGTATCCGGAGACACTAAAATCACCATAGTAGAACACAGATGAAGCTTCTAAGTTGATGCAATAGCCAGTAAGAAGTAGAACAATTCAAGTTTTAGGTAACGATTATTGTCTTTTTAGCTGGCTTCGGTATCTTGGACATGAGCTAGGACCTTAATATTCTGCATGAAAGGAGGACTAGCAGCCGCGTTGCACGGGAGAATGTGAAAAGTGTTCATATGTAGTAAAAACCTTAGAAATCCGTCCGTTTTCGTCATTTGTTATCGAATCGACTTAAAGCCAGATCGTCACATTGGTCGCTCTTCTCTCTGAAACGGTTGTACTTGTCGTCTGCAAAGCTATGTCACGTGCTGCGGTATGCGGAGACACTAAAATCACCACAGTAGAACACAGATGAAGCTTCTAAGTTGATGTAATAGCCAGTAAGAAGTAGTACAATTCAAGTTTTAGGTATTGAATATTGACCTTTTTGCTGGTTTTGGTGCCTTGGACATGTGCTAGGACCTTAAGATTCTGCATGAAAGGAGAACTAGCAGCCGAGTTGCACTGAGAATGAGAAAAGTGTTCATATGTAGTACAAACCTGAGAAATCCGTCCGTTTTCGTCATTTGTTATCGAATCGACTTAAAGCCAGATCGTCACATTGGCCGCTCTTCTCTCTGAAACAGTTGTACTTATCGTCTGCAAAGCCATGTCGCGTACTGCGGTATTCGGAGACACTAAAAGCACGATAGTAGAACACAGATGAAGCTTCTAAGATGATGTAATAGCCAGTAAGAAGAAGTACAATTCAAGTTTTAGGTATCGATTATTGACTTTTTAGCTGGCTTAGTTGCCTTGGACATGAGCTAGGACTTTAAGATTCTGCATAAAAGGAGGACTAGCAGCCCAGTTGCACGGGAGAATGTGAAAAGTGTTCATATGAAGTAAAAACCTGAGACATCCGTCCGTTTTCGTCATTTGTTATCGAATTGACTTAAAGCCAGATCGTCACATTGGCCGCTCTTCTCTCTGAAACGGTTGTACTTATCGTCTGCAAAGCTATGTCGCGTGCTGCGGTATGCTGAGACACTAAAAGCACCTTAATAGAACACAGATGAAGCTTCTAAGTTGATGTAATACCCAATAAGAAGTAGTAAAATTCAAGTTTTAGGTATCGAATATTGGCTTTTTAGCTAGCTTTGGTGCCTTGGACATGAGCTAGGACCTTAAGATTCTGCATGAAAGGAGGACTAGCAGCCGAGTTGCACGGGAGAATGTGAAAAGTGTTCATATGTAGTAATAACCTGAGAAATCCGTCCTTTTTCGTCATTTGTTATCGAATCGACCTAAAGCCAGATCGTCACATTGGCCGCTCTTCTCTCTGAAACGGTTGTACTTATCGTCTGCAAAGCTATGTCACGTGCTGCGGTATGTGGTGACACTAAAATCACCGCAGTAGAACACAGATGAAGCTTCTAAGATGATGTAATATCCAGTAAGAAGTAGTACAATTCAAGTTTTAGGTATCGATTATTGATTTTTCAGCTGGCTTTGGTGCATTGGACATGAGCTAGGACCTTAAGATTCTGCATGAAAGGAGGACTAGCAGCCGAGTTCCACGGGAGAATGTGAAAAGTGTTCATATGTAGTACAAACCTGAGAAATCCGTCCGTTTTCGTCATTTGCTGTCGAATCGACTTAAAGCCAGATCGTCACATTGGCCGCTCTTCTCTCTGAAACGGTGGTACTTATCGTCTGCAAAGCTATGTCGCGTGTTGCCGTAGGCGGAAACAGGAAAAGCATCATAATAGAACACAGATGAAGCTTCTAAGTTGATGTAATAGCCAGTAAGAAGTAGTCCAATTCAAGTTTTAGGTATCGATTATTGACTTTTTAGCTGGCTTAGGTGCCTTGGACATGAGCTGGGACTTTAAGATTCTGCATAAAAGGAGGACTAGCTGCCCAGTTGCACGGGAGAGTGTGAAAAGTGTTCATATGTAGTAAAAACCTGAGACATCCGTCCGTTTTCGTCATTTGTTATCGAATTGACTTAAAGCCAGATCGTCACATTTTCCGCTCTTCTCTCTGAAACGGTTGTACTTATCATCTGCAAAGCTATGTCGCGTGCTGCGGTATGCGGAAACACTAAAAGCACCATAGTAGAACACAGATGATGCTTCTAAGTTGATGTAATAGCCAGTAAGAAGTAGTACAATTCAAGTTTTAGGTATCGGTTATTGACTGTTTACCCTTCTTTGGTGCCTTGGACACGAGCTAGGAACTTAAGATTTTGCATGAAGAGGACTAACAGCCGAGTTGCACGGGAGAATGTGAAAAGTGTTCATATGTAGTAAAACCTGAGAAATACGTCCGTTTTCGTCATTTGTTATCGAATCGACTTAAAGCCAGATCGTCACATTGTCCGCTCTTGTCCCTGAAACGGTTGTACTTATCGTCTGCAAAGCTATGTCGCGTGCTGCGGTATGCTGACACACTAAAATCACCATAGTAGAACACAGATGAAGCTTCGAAGTTGATGTAATAGCCTGTAAGAAGTAGTCCAATTCAAGATTTAGGTATCGATTATTGACTTCTTAGCTGGCTTTCGTGCCTTGGACATGAGCTAGGACTATAAGATTCTGCATAAAAGGATGACTAGCAGCCCAGTTGCACGGGAGAATGTGAAAAGTGTTCATATGTAGTAAAAACCTGAGAAATCCGTCCGTTTTCGTCATTTGTTATCGAATCGACTTAAAGCCAGATCGTCACATTGGCCGCTCTTCTCTCTGAAACGGTTGTACTTACCGTCTGCAAAGCTATGTCGCGTGCTGCGGTATGCGGAGACACTAAAATCACCATAGTAGAACACAGATGAAGCTTCTAAGTTGATGCAATAGCCAGTAAGAAGTAGAACAATTCAAGTTTTAGGTATCGATTATTGACTCTTTAGCTGGCTTCGGTACCTTGGACAAGAGCTAGGACCTTAAGATTCTGCATGAAAGAGGACTAGCAGCCGAGTTGCACGTCAGAATGTGAAAAGTGTTCATATGTAGTAAAAACCTGAGAAATCCGTCCGTTTTCGTCATTTGTTATCGAATCGACTTAAAGCCAGATGGTCACATGGGCCGCTCTTCTCTCTGAAACGTTTGTACATATCGTCTGCAAAGCTATGTCGCGTGCAGCGGTATGTGGAGACACTAAAATCACCATAGTAGAACACAGATGAAGCATCTAAGTTGATGTAATAGCCAGTAAGAAGTAGTACAATTCAAGTTTTAGGAATCGATTATTGACTTTTTAGCTAGCTTTTTGTGCCTTGGACATGAGCTAGGACTTTAAGATTCTGCATGTAAGGAGGACTAGCAGCCGAGGTGCACGGGAGAATGTGAAAAGTGTTCATATGTAGTAAAAACCTGAGAAATCCGTACGTTTTCGTCATTTGTTATCGAATCGACTTAAAGCCAGATCGTCACATTGGCCGCTCTTCTCTCTGAAACGGTTGTACTTATCGTCTGCAAAGCTATGTCGCGTGCTGCGGGATGCTGAGACACTAAAAGCACCATAGTAGACCACAGATCAAGCTTCTAAGTTGATGTAATATCCAGTAAGAAGTAGTACAATTCAAGTTTTAGGTATTGAATATGGACCTTTTAGCTCGCTTTGGTGCCTTGGACATGAGCTAGGACCTTAAGATTCTGCATGAAAGTAGGACTAGCAGCCGAGTTGCACGGGAGAATGTGAAAAGTGTTCATATGTAGTAATAACCTGAGAAATCCGTCCTTTTTCGTCATTTGTTATCGAATCGACTTAAAGCCAGATCGTCACATTGGCCGCTCTTCTCTCTGAAACGGTTGTACTTATCGTCTGCAAAACTATGTCCCGTGCTGCGGTATGCGGAGAAACTAAAAGCACCGTAGTAGAACACAGATGAAGCGTCTAAGTTGATGTAATAGCCAGTAAGAAGTAGTACAATTCAAGTTTTACGTATCGATTATTGACTTTTTAGCTGGCTTTGGTGCCTTGGACATGAGCTAGGACCTTAAGATTCTGCATGAAAGGAGGACTAGCAGCCGAGTTGCACGTCAGAATGTGAAAAGTGTTCATATGTAGTAAAAACCTGAGAAATCCGTCCGTTTTCGTCATTTGTTATCGAATCGACTTAAAGCCAGATGGTCACATTGGCCGCTCTTCTCTCTGAAACGTTTGTACATATCGTCTGCAAAGCTATGTAACGTGCAGCGGTATGTTCAGACACTAAAATCACCATAGTAGAACACAGATGAAGCATCTAAGTTGATGTAATAGCCAGTAAGACGTAGTACAAATCAAGTTTTAGGAATCGATTATTGACTTTTTAGCTGGCTTTGGTGCCTTGGACATGAGCTAGGACTTTAAGATTCTGCATAAAAGGAGGACCAGCAGCCCAGTTGCACGGGAGAATGTGAAAAGTGTTCATATGTAGTAAAAACCTGAGAAATCCGTCCGTTTTCGTCATTTGTTATCGAATCGACTTAAAGCCAGATCGTCACATTGGCCGCTCTTCTCTCTGAAACGGTTGTACTTATCGTCTGCAAAGCTATCTCGCGTGTTGCGGTATGCGGAAACAGGAAAAGCACCATAATAGAACACAGATGAAGCTTCTAAGTTGATGTAATAGCCAGTAAGAAGTAGTCCAATTCAAGTTTTAGGTACCGATTATTGACTTTTTAGCTGGCTTAGGTGCCTTGGACATGAGCTGGGACTTTAAGATTCTGCATAAAAGGAGGACTAGCTGCCCAGTTGCACGGGAGAGTGTGAAAAGTGTTCATATGTAGTAAAAACCTGAGACATCCGTCCGTTTTCGTCATTTGTTATCGAATTGACTTAAAGCCAGATCGTCACATTTTCCGCTCTTCTCTCTGAAACGGTTGTACTTATCGTCTGCAAAGCTATGTCGCGTGCTGCGGTATGCGGAAACACTAAAAGCACCATAGTAGAACACAGATGATGCTTCTAAGTTGATGTAATATCCAGTAAGAAGTAGTACAATTCAAGTTTTAGGTATCGGTTATTGACTGTTTACCCTTCTTTGGTGCCTTGGACACGAGCTAGGAACTTAAGATTTTGCATGAAGGAGGACTAACAGCCGAGTTGCACGGGAGAATGTGAAAAGTGTTCATATGTAGTAAAACCTGAGAAATACGTCCGTTTTCGTCATTTGTTATCGAATCGACTTAAAGCCAGATCGTCACATTGTCCGCTCTTGTCCCTGAAACGGTTGTACTTATCGTCTGCAAAGCTATGTCGCGTGCTGCGGTATGCTGACACACTAAAATCACCATAGTAGAACACAGATGAAGCTTCTAAGTTGATGCAATAGCCAGTAAGAAGTAGAACAATTCAAGTTTTAGGTAACGATTATTGCCTTTTTAGCTGGCTTCGGTATCTTGGACATGAGCTAGGACCTTAAGATTCTGCATGAAAGGAGGACTAGCAGCCGAGTTGCACGTCAGAATGTGAAAAGTGTTCATATGTAGTAAAAACCTGAGAAATCCGTCCGTTTTCGTCATTTGTTATCGAATCGACTTAAAGCCAGATGGTCACATTGGCCGCTCTTCTCTCTGAAACGTTTGTACATATCGTCTGCAAAGCTATGTAGCGTGCAGCGGTATGTTCAGACACTAAAATCACCATAGTAGAACACAGATGAAGCATCTAAGTTGATGTAATAGCCAGTAAGACGTAGTACAAATCAAGTTTTAGGAATCGATTATTGACTTTTTAGCTGGCTTTGGTGCCTTGGACATGAGCTAGGACTTTAAGATTCTACATAAAAGGAGGACCAGCAGCCCAGTTGCACGGGAGAATGTGAAAAGTGTTCATATGTGGTAAAAACCTGAGAAATCCGTCCGTTTTCGTCATTTGTTATCGAATCGACTTAAAGCCAGATCGTCACATTGTCCGCTCTTCTCTCTGAAACGGTTGTACTTATCGTCTTCAAAGCTATGTCTCGTGCTGCGGTATCCGGAGACACTAAAATCACCATAGTAGAACACAGATGAAGCTTCTAAGTTGATGCAATAGCCAGTAAGAAGTAGAACAATTCAAGTTTTAGGTAACGATTATTGTCTTTTTAGCTGGCTTCGGTATCTTGGACATGAGCTAGGACCTTAATATTCTGCATGAAAGGAGGACTAGCAGCCGCGTTGCACGGGAGAATGTGAAAAGTGTTCATATGTAGTAAAAACCTTAGAAATCCGTCCGTTTTCGTCATTTGTTATCGAATCGACTTAAAGCCAGATCGTCACATTGGTCGCTCTTCTCTCTGAAACGGTTGTACTTGTCGTCTGCAAAGCTATGTCACGTGCTGCGGTATGCGGAGACACTAAAATCACCACAGTAGAACACAGATGAAGCTTCTAAGTTGATGTAATAGCCAGTAAGAAGTAGTACAATTCAAGTTTTAGGTATTGAATATTGACCTTTTTGCTGGTTTTGGTGCCTTGGACATGTGCTAGGACCTTAAGATTCTGCATGAAAGGAGAACTAGCAGCCGAGTTGCACGGGAGAATGAGAAAAGTGTTCATATGTAGTACAAACCTGAGAAATCCGTCCGTTTTCGTCATTTGTTATCGAATCGACTTAAAGCCAGATCGTCACATTGGCCGCTCTTCTCTCTGAAACAGTTGTACTTATCGTCTGCAAAGCCATGTCGCGTACTGCGGTATTCGGAGACACTAAAAGCACGATAGTAGAACACAGATGAAGCTTCTAAGATGATGTAATAGCCAGTAAGAAGAAGTACAATTCAAGTTTTAGGTATCGATTATTGACTTTTTAGCTGGCTTAGGTGCCTTGGACATGAGCTAGGACTTTAAGATTCTGCATAAAAGGAGGACTAGCAGCCCAGTTGCACGGGAGAATGTGAAAAGTGTTCATATGAAGTAAAAACCTGAGACATCCGTCCGTTTTCGTCATTTGTTATCGAATTGACTTAAAGCCAGATCGTCACATTGGCCGCTCTTCTCTCTGAAACGGTTGTACTTATCGTCTGCAAAGCTATGTCGCGTGCTGCGGTATGCTGAGACACTAAAAGCACCTTAATAGAACACAGATGAAGCTTCTAAGTTGATGTAATACCCAATAAGAAGTAGTACAATTCAAGTTTTAGGTATCGAATATTGACTTTTTAGCTAGCTTTGGTGCCTTGGACATGAGCTAGGACCTTAAGATTCTGCATGAAAGGAGGACTAGCAGCCGAGTTGCACGGGAGAATGTGAAAAGTGTTCATATGTAGTAATAACCTGAGAAATCCGTCCTTTTTCGTCATTTGTTATCGAATCGACTTAAAGCCAGATCGTCACATTGGCCGCTCTTCTCTCTGAAACGGTTGTACTTATCGTCTGCAAAGCTATGTCACGTGCTGCGGTATGTGGTGACACTAAAATCACCGCAGTAGAACACAGATGAAGCTTCTAAGATGATGTAATATCCAGTAAGAAGTAGTACAATTCAAGTTTTAGGTATCGATTATTGATTTTTCAGCTGGCTTTGGTGCATTGGACATGAGCTAGGACCTTAAGATTCTGCATGAAAGGAGGACTAGCAGCCGAGTTCCACGGGAGAATGTGAAAAGTGTTCATATGTAGTACAAACCTGAGAAATCCGTCCGTTTTCGTCATTTGCTGTCGAATCGACTTAAAGCCAGATCGTCACATTGGCCGCTCTTCTCTCTGAAACGGTGGTACTTATCGTCTGCAAAGCTATGTCGCGTGTTGCCGTAGGCGGAAACAGGAAAAGCACCATAATAGAACACAGATGAAGCTTCTAAGTTGATGTAATAGCCAGTAAGAAGTAGTCCAATTCAAGTTTTAGGTATCGATTATTGACTTTTTAGCTGGCTTAGGTGCCTTGGACATGAGCTGGGACTTTAAGATTCTGCATAAAAGGAGGACTAGCTGCCCAGTTGCACGGGAGAGTGTGAAAAGTGTTCATATGTAGTAAAAACCTGAGACATCCGTCCGTTTTCGTCATTTGTTATCGAATTGACTTAAAGCCAGATCGTCACATTTTCCGCTCTTCTCTCTGAAACGGTTGTACTTATCATCTGCAAAGCTATGTCGCGTGCTGCGGTATGCGGAAACACTAAAAGCACCATAGTAGAACACAGATGATGCTTCTAAGTTGATGTAATAGCCAGTAAGAAGTAGTACAATTCAAGTTTTAGGTATCGGTTATTGACTGTTTACCCTTCTTTGGTGCCTTGGACACGAGCTAGGAACTTAAGATTTTGCATGAAGAGGACTAACAGCCGAGTTGCACGGGAGAATGTGAAAAGTGTTCATATGTAGTAATAACCTGAGAAATCCGTCCTTTTTCGTCATTTGTTATCGAATCGACTTAAAGCCAGATCGTCACATTGGCCGCTCTTCTCTCTGAAACGGTTGTACTTATCGTCTGCAAAGCTATGTCACGTGCTGCGGTATGTGGTGACACTAAAATCACCGCAGTAGAACACAGATGAAGCTTCTAAGATGATGTAATATCCAGTAAGAAGTAGTACAATTCAAGTTTTAGGTATCGGTTATTGACTTTTTACCCTTCTTTGGTGCCTTGGACATGAGCTAGGAAATTAAGATTTTGCATGAAGGAGGATTAGCAGCCGAGTTGCACGGGAGCATGTGAAAAGTGTTCATATGTAGTAAAAACCTGAGACATCCGTCCGTTTTCGTCATTTGTTTTCGAATCGACTTAAAGCCAGATCGTCACATTGGCCGCTCTTCTCTCTGATACGGTGGTACTTATCGTCTGCAAAGCTATGTCGCGTGTTGCCGTAGGCGGAAACAGGAAAAGCACCATAATAGAACACAGATGAAGCTTCTAAGTTGATGTAATAGCCAGTTAGAAGTAGTCCAATTCAAGTTTTAGGTATCGATTATTGACTTTTTAGCTGGCTTAGGTGCCTTGGACATGAGCTGGGACTTTAAGATTCTGCATAAAAGGAGGACTAGCTGCCCAGTTGCACGGGAGAGTGTGAAAAGTGTTCATATGTAGTAAAAACCTGAGACATCCGTCCGTTTTCGTCATTTGTTATCGAATCGACTTAAAGCCAGATCGTCACATTGTCCGCTCTTGTCCCTGAAACGGTTGTACTTATCGTCTGCAAAGCTATGTCGCGTGCTGCGGTATGCTGACACACTAAAATCACCATAGTAGAACACAGATGAAGCTTCGAAGTTGATGTAATAGCCAGTAAGAAGTAGTCCAATTCAAGATTTAGGTATCGATTATTGACTTCTTAGCTGGCTTTCGTGCCTTGGACATGAGCTAGGACTATAAGATTCTGCATAAAAGGATGACTAGCAGCCCAGTTGCACGGGAGAATGTGAAAAGTGTTCATATGTAGTAAAAACCTGAGAAATCCGTCCGTTTTCGTCATTTGTTATCGAATCGACTTAAAGCCAGATCGTCACATTGGCCGCTCTTCTCTCTGAAACGGTTGTACTTATCGTCTGCAAAGCTATGTCACGTGCTGCGGTATGCGGAGACACTAAAATCACCACAGCAGAACACAGATGAAGCTTCTAAGTTGATGTAATATCCAGGAAGAAGTAGTACAATTCAAGTTTTAGGTATCGATTATCGACTTTTTAGCTGGCTTTGGTGCATTGGACATGAGCTAGGACCTTAAGATTCTGCATGAAAGGTGGACTAGCAGCCGAGTTCCACGGGAGAATGTGAAAAGTGTTCATATGTAGTAAAAACCTGAGAAATCCGTCCGTTTTCGTCATTTGTTATCGAATCGACTTAAAGCCAGATCGTCACATTGGCCGCTCTTCTCTCTGAAACGGTTGTACTTATCGTCTGCAAAACTATGTCCCGTGCTGCGGTATGCGGAGAAACTAAAAGCACCGTAGTAGAACACAGATGAAGCGTCTAAGTTGATGTAATAGCCAGTAAGAAGTAGTACAATTCAAGTTTTACGTATCGATTATTGACTTTTTAGCTGGCTTTGGTGCCTTGGACATGAGCTAGGACCTTAAGATTCTGCATGAAAGGAGGACTAGCAGCCGAGTTGCACGTCAGAATGTGAAAAGTGTTCATATGTAGTAAAAACCTGAGAAATCCGTCCGTTTTCGTCATTTGTTATCGAATCGACTTAAAGCCAGATGGTCACATTGGCCGCTCTTCTCTCTGAAACGTTTGTACATATCGTCTGCAAAGCTATGTAACGTGCAGCGGTATGTTCAGACACTAAAATCACCATAGTAGAACACAGATGAAGCATCTAAGTTGATGTAATAGCCAGTAAGACGTAGTACAAATCAAGTTTTAGGAATCGATTATTGACTTTTTAGCTGGTTTTGGTGCCTTGGACATGAGCTAGGACTTTAAGATTCTGCATAAAAGGAGGACCAGCAGCCCAGTTGCACGGGAGAATGTGAAAAGTGTTCATATGTAGTAAAAACCTGAGAAATCCGTCCGTTTTCGTCATTTGTTATCGAATCGACTTAAAGCCAGATCGTCACATTGGCCGCTCTTCTCTCTGAAACGGTTGTACTTATCGTCTGCAAAGCTATCTCGCGTGTTGCGGTATGCGGAAACAGGAAAAGCACCATAATAGAACACAGATGAAGCTTCTAAGTTGATGTAATAGCCAGTAAGAAGTAGTCCAATTCAAGTTTTAGGTACCGATTATTGACTTTTTAGCTGGCTTAGGTGCCTTGGACATGAGCTGGGACTTTAAGATTCTGCATAAAAGGAGGACTAGCTGCCCAGTTGCACGGGAGAGTGTGAAAAGTGTTCATATGTAGTAAAAACCTGAGACATCCGTCCGTTTTCGTCATTTGTTATCGAATTGACTTAAAGCCAGATCGTCACATTTTCCGCTCTTCTCTCTGAAACGGTTGTACTTATCGTCTGCAAAGCTATGTCGCGTGCTGCGGTATGCGGAAACACTAAAAGCACCATAGTAGAACACAGATGATGCTTCTAAGTTGATGTAATAGCCAGTAAGAAGTAGTACAATTCAAGTTTTAGGTATCGGTTATTGACTGTTTACCCTTCTTTGGTGCCTTGGACACGAGCTAGGAACTTAAGATTTTGCATGAAGGAGGACTAACAGCCGAGTTGCACGGGAGAATGTGAAAAGTGTTCATATGTAGTAAAACCTGAGAAATACGTCCGTTTTCGTCATTTGTTATCGAATCGACTTAAAGCCAGATCGTCACATTGTCCGCTCTTGTCCCTGAAACGGTTGTACTTATCGTCTGCAAAGCTATGTCGCGTGCTGCGGTATGCTGACACACTAAAATCACCATAGTAGAACACAGATGAAGCTTCTAAGTTGATGCAATAGCCAGTAAGAAGTAGAACAATTCAAGTTTTAGGTAACGATTATTGTCTTTTTAGCTGGCTTCGGTATCTTGGACATGAGCTAGGACCTTAAGATTCTGCATGAAAGGAGGACTAGCAGCCGAGTTGCACGTCAGAATGTGAAAAGTGTTCATATGTAGTAAAAACCTGAGAAATCCGTCCGTTTTCGTCATTTGTTATCGAATCGACTTAAAGCCAGATGGTCACATTGGCCGCTCTTCTCTCTGAAACGTTTGTACATATCGTCTGCAAAGCTATGTAGCGTGCAGCGGTATGTTCAGACACTAAAATCACCATAGTAGAACACAGATGAAGCATCTAAGTTGATGTAATAGCCAGTAAGACGTAGTACAAATCAAGTTTTAGGAATCGATTATTGACTTTTTAGCTGGCTTTGGTGCCTTGGACATGAGCTAGGACTTTAAGATTCTACATAAAAGGAGGACCAGCAGCCCAGTTGCACGGGAGAATGTGAAAAGTGTTCATATGTGGTAAAAACCTGAGAAATCCGTCCGTTTTCGTCATTTGTTATCGAATCGACTTAAAGCCAGATCGTCACATTGTCCGCTCTTCTCTCTGAAACGGTTGTACTTATCGTCTTCAAAGCTATGTCTCGTGCTGCGGTATCCGGAGACACTAAAATCACCATAGTAGAACACAGATGAAGCTTCTAAGTTGATGCAATAGCCAGTAAGAAGTAGAACAATTCAAGTTTTAGGTAACGATTATTGTCTTTTTAGCTGGCTTCGGTATCTTGGACATGAGCTAGGACCTTAATATTCTGCATGAAAGGAGGACTAGCAGCCGCGTTGCACGGGAGAATGTGAAAAGTGTTCATATGTAGTAAAAACCTTAGAAATCCGTCCGTTTTCGTCATTTGTTATCGAATCGACTTAAAGCCAGATCGTCACATTGGTCGCTCTTCTCTCTGAAACGGTTGTACTTGTCGTCTGCAAAGCTATGTCACGTGCTGCGGTATGCGGAGACACTAAAATCACCACAGTAGAACACAGATGAAGCTTCTAAGTTGATGTAATAGCCAGTAAGAAGTAGTACAATTCAAGTTTTAGGTATTGAATATTGACCTTTTTGCTGGTTTTGGTGCCTTGGACATGTGCTAGGACCTTAAGATTCTGCATGAAAGGAGAACTAGCAGCCGAGTTGCACGGGAGAATGAGAAAAGTGTTCATATGTAGTACAAACCTGAGAAATCCGTCCGTTTTCGTCATTTGTTATCGAATCGACTTAAAGCCAGATCGTCACATTGGCCGCTCTTCTCTCTGAAACGGTTGTACTTATCGTCTGCAAAGCTATGTCGCGTGCTGCGGTATGCTGACACACTAAAATCACCATAGTAGAACACAGATGAAGCTTCGAAGTTGATGTAATAGCCAGTAAGAAGTAGTCCAATTCAAGATTTAGGTATCGATTATTGACTTCTTAGCTGGCTTTCGTGCCTTGGACATGAGCTAGGACTATAAGATTCTGCATAAAAGGATGACTAGCAGCCCAGTTGCACGGGAGAATGTGAAAAGTGTTCATATGTAGTAAAAACCTGAGAAATCCGTCCGTTTTCTTCATTTGTTATCGAATCGACTTAAAGCCAGATCGTCACATTGGCCGCTCTTCTCTCTGAAACGGTTGTACTTATCGTCTGCAAAGCTATGTCGCGTGCTGCGGTATGCTGAGACACTAAAAGCACCTTAATAGAACACAGATGAAGCTTCTAAGTTGATGTAAAACCCAATAAGAAGTAGTACAATTCAAGTTTTAGGTATCGAATATTGACTTTTTAGCTAGCTTTGGTGCCTTGGACATGAGCTAGGACCTTAAGATTCTGCATGAAAGGAGGACTAGCAGCCGAGTTGCACGGGAGAATGTGAAAAGTGTTCATATGTAGTAATAACGTGAGAAATCCGTCCTTTTTCGTCATTTGTTATCGAATCGACTTAAAGCCAGATCGTCACATTGGCCGCTCTTCTCTCTGAAACGGTTGTACTTATCGTCTGCAAAGCTATGTCACGTGCTGCGGTATGTGGTGACACTAAAATCACCGCAGTAGAACACAGATGAAGCTTCTAAGATGATATAATATCCAGTAAGAAGTAGTACAATTCAAGTTTTAGGTATCGATTATTGATTTTTCAGCTGGCTTTGGTGCATTGGACATGAGCTAGGACCTTAAGATTCTGCATGAAAGGAGGACTAGCAGCCGAGTTCCACGGGAGAATGTGAAAAGTGTTCATATGTAGTACAAACCTGAGAAATCCGTCCGTTTTCGTCATTTGCTGTCGAATCGACTTAAAGCCAGATCGTCACATTGGCCGCTCTTCTCTCTGAAACGGTGGTACTTATCGTCTGCAAAGCTATGTCGCGTGTTGCCGTAGGCGGAAACAGGAAAAGCACCATAATAGAACACAGATGAAGCTTCTAAGTTGATGTAATAGCCAGTAAGAAGTAGTCCAATTCAAGTTTTAGGTATCGATTATTGACTTTTTAGCTGGCTTAGGTGCCTTGGACATGAGCTGGGACTTTAAGATTCTGCATAAAAGGAGGACTAGCTGCCCAGTTGCACGGGAGAGTGTGAAAAGTGTTCATATGTAGTAAAAACCTGAGACATCCGTCCGTTTTCGTCATTTGTTATAGAATTGACTTAAAGCCAGATCGTCACATTTTCCGCTCTTCTCTCTGAAACGGTTGTACTTATCATCTGCAAAGCTATGTCGCGTGCTGCGGTATGCGGAAACACTAAAAGCACCATAGTAGAACACAGATGATGCTTCTAAGTTGATGTAATAGCCAGTAAGAAGTAGTACAATTCAAGTTTTAGGTATCGGTTATTGACTGTTTACCCTTCTTTGGTGCCTTGGACACGAGCTAGGAACTTAAGATTTTGCATGAAGAGGACTAACAGCCGAGTTGCACGGGAGAATGTGAAAAGTGTTCATATGTAGTAATAACCTGAGAAATCCGTCCTTTTTCGTCATTTGTTATCGAATCGTCTTAAAGCCAGATCGTCACATTGGCCGCTCTTCTCTCTGAAACGGTTGTACTTATCGTCTGCAAAGCTATGTCACGTGCTGCGGTATGTGGTGACACTAAAATCACCGCAGTAGAACACAAATGAAGCTTCTAAGATGATGTAATATCCAGTAAGAAGTAGTACAATTCAAGTTTTAGGTATCGGTTATTGACTTGTTACCCTTCTTTGGTGCCTTGGACATGAGCTAGGAAATTAAGATTTTGCATGAAGGAGGATTAGCAGCCGAGTTGCACGGGAGAATGTGAAAAGTGTTCATATGTAGTAAAAACCTGAGACATCCGTCCGTTTTCGTCATTTGTTTTCGAATCGACTTAAAGCCAGATCGTCACATTGGCCGCTCTTCTCTCTGATACGGTGGTACTTATCGTCTGCAAAGCTATGTCGCGTGTTGCCGTAGGCGGAAACAGGAAAAGCACCATAATAGAACACAGATGAAGCTTCTAAGTTGATGTAATAGCCAGTTAGAAGTAGTCCAATTCAAGTTTTAGGTATCGATTATTGACTTTTTAGCTGGCTTAGGTGCCTTGGACATGAGCTGGGACTTTAAGATTCTGCATAAAAGGAGGACTAACTGCCCAGTTGCACGGGAGAGTGTGAAAAGTGTTCATATGTAGTAAAAACCTGAGACATCCGTCCGTTTTCGTCATTTGTTATCGAATCGACTTAAAGCCAGATCGTCATATTGTCCGCTCTTGTCCCTGAAACGGTTGTACTTATCGTCTGCAAAGCTATGTCGCGTGCTGCGGTATGCTGACACACTAAAATCACCATAGTAGAACACAGATGAAGCTTCGAAGTTGATGTAATAGCCAGTAAGAAGTAGTCCAATTCAAGATTTAGGTATCGATTATTGACTTCTTAGCTGGCTTTCGTGCCTTGGACATGAGCTAGGACTATACGATTCTGCATAAAAGGATGACTAGCAGCCCAGTTGCACGGGAGAATGTGAAAAGTGTTCATATGTAGTAAAAACCTGAGAAATCCGTCCGTTTTCGTCATTTGTTATCGAATCGACTTAAAGCCAGATCGTCACATTGGCCGCTCTTCTCTCTGAAACGGTTGTACTTATCGTCTGCAAAACTATGTCCCGTGCTGCGGTATGCGGAGAAACTAAAAGCACCGTAGTAGAACACAGATGAAGCGTCTATGTTGATGTAATAGCCAGTAAGAAGTAGTACAATTCAAGTTTTACGTATCGATTATTGACTTTTTAGCTGGCTTTGGTGCCTTGGACATGAGCTAGGACCTTAAGATTCTGCATGAAAGGAGGACTAGCAGCCGAGTTGCACGTCAGATTGTGAAAAGTGTTCATATGTAGTAAAAACCTGAGAAATCCGTCCGTTTTCGTCATTTGTTATCGAATCGACTTAAAGCCAGATGGTCACATTGGCCGCTCTTCTCTCTGAAACGTTTGTACATATCGTCTGCAAAGCTATGTAACGTGCAGCGGTATGTTCAGACACTAAAATCACCATAGTAGAACACAGATGAAGCATCTAAGTTGATGTTATAGATAGTAAGACGTAGTACAAATCATGTTTTAGGAATCGATTATTGACTTTTTAGCTGGCTTTGGTGCCTTGGACATGAGCTAGGACTTTAAGATTCTGCATAAAAGGAGGACCAGCAGCCCAGTTGCACGGGAGAATGTGAAAAGTGTTCATATGTAGTAAAAACCTGAGAAATCCGTCCGTTTTCGTCATTTGTTATCGAATCGACTTAAAGCCAGATCGTCACATTGGCCGCTCTTCTCTCTGAAACGGTTGTACTTATCGTCTGCAAAGCTATCTCGCGTGTTGCGGTATGCGGAAACAGGAAAAGCACCATAATAGAACACAGATGAAGCTTCTAAGTTGATGTAATAGCCAGTAAGAAGTAGTCCAATTCAAGTTTTAGGTACCGATTATTGACTTTTTAGCTGGCTTAGGTGCCTTGGACATGAGCTGGGACTTTAAGATTCTGCATAAAAGGAGGACTAGCTGCCCAGTTGCACGGGAGAGTGTGAAAAGTGTTCATATGTAGTAAAAACCTGAGACATCCGTCCGTTTTCGTCATTTGTTATCGAATTGACTTAAAGCCAGATCGTCACATTTTCCGCTCTTCTCTCTGAAACGGTTGTACTTATCGTCTGCAAAGCTATGTCGCGTGCTGCGGTATGCGGAAACACTAAAAGCACCATAGTAGAACACAGATGATGCTTCTAAGTTGATGTAATAGCCAGTAAGAAGTAGTACAATTCAAGTTTTAGGTATCGGTTATTGACTGTTTACCCTTCTTTGGTGCCTTGGACACGAGCTAGGAACTTAAGATTTTGCATGAAGGAGGACTAACAGCCGAGTTGCACGGGAGAATGTGAAAAGTGTTCATATGTAGTAAAACCTGAGAAATACGTCCGTTTTCGTCATTTGTTATCGAATCGACTTAAAGCCAGATCGTCACATTGTCCGCTCTTGTCCCTGAAACGGTTGTACTTATCGTCTGCAAAGCTATGTCGCGTGCTGCGGTATGCTGACACACTAAAATCACCATAGTAGAACACAGATGAAGCTTCTAAGTTGATGCAATAGCCAGTAAGAAGTAGAACAATTCAAGTTTTAGGTAACGATTATTGTCTTTTTAGCTGGCTTCGGTATCTTGGACATGAGCTAGGACCTTAAGATTCTGCATGAAAGGAGGACTAGCAGCCGAGTTGCACGTCAGAATGTGAAAAGTGTTCATATGTAGTAAAAACCTGAGAAATCCGTCCGTTTTCGTCATTTGTTATCGAATCGACTTAAAGCCAGATGGTCACATTGGCCGCTCTTCTCTCTGAAACGTTTGTACATATCGTCTGCAAAGCTATGTAGCGTGCAGCGGTATGTTCAGACACTAAAATCACCATAGTAGAACACAGATGAAGCATCTAAGTTGATGTAATAGCCAGTAAGACGTAGTACAAATCAAGTTTTAGGAATCGATTATTGACTTTTTAGCTGGCTTTGGTGCCTTGGACATGAGCTAGGACTTTAAGATTCTACATAAAAGGAGGACCAGCAGCCCAGTTGCACGGGAGAATGTGAAAAGTGTTCATATGTGGTAAAAACCTGAGAAATCCGTCCGTTTTCGTCATTTGTTATCGAATCGACTTAAAGCCAGATCGTCACATTGGCCGCTCTTCTCTCTGAAACAGTTGTACTTATCGTCTGCAAAGCCATGTCGCGTACTGCGGTATTCGGAGACACTAAAAGCACGATAGTAGAACACAGATGAAGCTTCTAAGATGATGTAATAGCCAGTAAGAAGAAGTACAATTCAAGTTTTAGGTATCGATTATTGACTTTTTAGCTGGCTTAGGTGCCTTGGACATGAGCTAGGACTTTAAGATTCTGCATAAAAGGAGGACTAGCAGCCCAGTTGCACGGGAGAATGTGAAAAGTGTTCATATGAAGTAAAAACCTGAGACATCCGTCCGTTTTCGTCATTTGTTATCGAATTGACTTAAAGCCAGATCGTCACATTGGCCGCTCTTCTCTCTGAAACGGTTGTACTTATCGTCTGCAAAGCTATGTCGCGTGCTGCGGTATGCTGAGACACTAAAAGCACCTTAATAGAACACAGATGAAGCTTCTAAGTTGATGTAATACCCAATAAGAAGTAGTACAATTCAAGTTTTAGGTATCGAATATTGACTTTTTAGCTAGCTTTGGTGCCTTGGACATGAGCTAGGACCTTAAGATTCTGCATGAAAGGAGGACTAGCAGCCGAGTGGTAAGGGAGAATGTGAAAAGTGTTCATATGTAGTAAAAACCTGAGAAATCCGTCCGTTTTCGTCATTTGTTATCGAATCGACTTAAAGCCAGATCGTCACATTGGCCGCTCTTCTCTCTGAAACGGTTGTACTTATCGTCTGCAAAGCTATATCGCATGCTGCGATATGCGGAGTCACTAAAAGCACCATAGTAGAACACAGAAGAAGCTTCTAAGTTGATTTAATAGCCAGTAAGGAGTAGTACAATTCAAGTTTTAGGTATCGAATATTGACTTTTTAGCTGGCTTTGGTGCCTTGGACATGAGCTAGGACCTTAAGATTCTGCATGAAAGGAGGACTAGCAGCCGAGTTGCACGGGAGGATACGAAAAGTGTTCATATGTAGTAAAAACCTGAGAAATCCGTCCGTTTTCGTAATTTATTATCGAATCGACTTAAAGCAGTGCGTCACATTGGCCGCTCTTCTCTCTGAAACGGTTGTACTTATCGTCTGCAAAGCTAAGTCGCGTGCTGCAGTATTCAGAGACACTGAAAGCACCATAGTAGAACACAGATGAAGCTTCAGAGTTGATGTAATAGCCAGTAAGAAGTAGTACAATTCAAGTTTTAGATATCGATTATTGACTTTTTAGCTGGCTTTGGTGCCTTGGACATGAGCTATGTCCTTAAGATTCTGCATGAAAGGAGGACTAGCAGCCGAGTTGCATGGGAGAATGTGAAAAGTGTTCATATGTAGTAAAAACCTGAGAAATCCGTCCGTTTTCGTCATTTGTTATCGAATCAACTTGAAGCCAGATCGTCACATTGCCCGCTCTTCTCTCTGAAACGGTTGTACTTATCGTCTGCAAAGCTATGTCGCGTGCTGCGGTATGCGGAGACACTTAAAGCACCATAGTAGAACACAGATTAAGCTTCTAAGTTGATGTAATAGCCAGTAAGAAGTAGTACAATTCAAGTTTTAGGTATCGGTTATTGACTTTTTAGCTGGCTTTGGTGCCTTGGACATGAGCTAGGACCTTAAGATTCTGCATGAAAGGGGGACTAGCAGCCGAGTTGCACGGGAGAATGTGAAAAGTGTTCATATGTAGTACAAACCTGAGAAATCCGTCCGTTTTCGTCATTTGTTATCGAATCGACTTAAAGCCAGATCGTCACATTGGCCGCTCTTCTCTCTGAAACGGTTGTACTTATCGTCTTCAAAGCTATGTCTCGTGCTGCGGTATCCGGAGACACTAAAATCACCATAGTAGAACACAGATGAAGCTTCTAAGTTGATGCAATAGCCAGTAAGAAGTAGAAAAATTCAAGTTTTAGGTAACGATTATTGTCTTTTTAGCTGGCTTCGGTATCTTGGACATGAGCTAGGACCTTAAGATTCTGCATGAAAGGAGGACTAGCAGCCGAGTTGCACGTCAGAATGTGAAAAGTGTTCATATGTAGTAAAAACCTGAGAAATCCGTCCGTTTTCGTCATTTGTTATCGAATCGTCTTAAAGCCAGATGGTCACATTGGCCGCTCTTCTCTCTGAAACGTTTGTACATATCGTCTGCAAAGCTATGTAACGTGCAGCGGTATGTTCAGACACTAAAATCACCATAGTAGAACACAGATGAAGCATATAAGTTGATGTAATAGCCAGTAAGACGTAGTACAAATAAAGTTTTAGGAATCGATTATTGACTTTTTAGCTGGCTTTGGTGCCTTGGACATGAGCTAGGACTTTAAGATTCTGCATAAAAGGAGGACCAGCAGCCTAGTTGCACGGGAGAATGTGAAAAGTGTTCATATGTAGTAAAAACCTGAGAAATCCGTCCGTTTTCGTCATTTGTTATCGAATCGACTTAAAGCCAGATCGTCACATTGGCCGCTCTTCTCTCTGAAACGGTTGTACTTATCGTCTTCAAAGCTATGTCTCGTGCTGCGGTATCCGGAGACACTAAAATCACCATAGTAGAACACAGATGAAGCTTCTAAGTTGATGCAATAGCCAGTAAGAAGTAGAACAATTCAAGTTTTAGGTTACGATTATTGTCTTTTTAGCTGGCTTCGGTATCTTGGACATGAGCTAGGACCTTAAGATTCTGCATGAAAGGAGGACTAGCAGCCGAGTTGCACGTCAGAATGTGAAAAGTGTTCATATGTAGTAAAAACCCGAGAAATCCGTCCGTTTTCGTCATTTGTTATCGAATCGACTTAAAGCCAGATGGTCACATTGGCCGCTCTTCTCTCTGAAACGTTTGTACATATCGTCTGCAAAGCTATGTAGCGTGCAGCGGTATGTTCAGACACTAAAATCACCTTAGTAGAACACAGATGAAGCATCTAAGTTGATGTAATAGCCAGTAAGACGTAGTACAAATCAAGTTTTAGGAATCGATTATTGACTTTTTAGCTGGCTTTGGTGCCTTGGACATGAGCTAGGACTTTAAGATTCTGCATAAAAGGAGGACCAGCAGCCCAGTTGCACGGGAGAATGTGAAAAGTGTTCATATGTAGTAAAAACCTGAGAAATCCGTCCGTTTTCGTCATTTGTTATCGAATCGACTTAAAGCCAGATCGTCACATTGGCCGCTCTTCTCTCTGAAATGGTTGTACTTATCGTCTTCAAAGCTATGTCTCGTGCTGCGGTATCCGGAGACACTAAAATCACCATAGTAGAACACAGATGAAGCTTCTAAGTTGATGCAATAGCCAGTAAGAAGTAGAACAATTCAAGTTTTAGGTATCGATTATTGACTTTTTAGCTGGCTTCGGTACCTTGGACATGAGCTAGGACCTTAAGATTCTGCATGAAAGGAGGACTAGCAGCCGAGTTGCACGTCAGAATGTGAAAAGCGTTCATATGTAGTAAAAACCTGAGAAATCCATCCGTTTTCGTCATTTGTTATCGAATCGACTTAAAGCCAGATGGTCACATTGGCCGCTCTTCTCTCTGAAACGTTTGTACATATCGTCTGCAAAGCTACGTCGCGTGCAGCGGTATGTGGAGACACTAAAATCACCATAGTAGAACACAGATGAAGCATCTAAGTTGATGTAATAGCCAGTTAGAAGTTGTACAATTCAAGTTTTAGGAATCGATTATTGACTTTTTAGCTGGCTTTGGTGCCTTGGACATGAGCTAGGACCTTAAGATTCTGCATGAAAGCAGGACTAGCAGCCGAGTTGCACGTCAGAATGTGAAAAGCGTTCATATGTAGTAAAAACCTGAGAAATCCATCCGTTTTCGTCATTTGTTATCGAATCGACTTAAAGCCAGATGGTCACATTGGCCGCTCTTCTCTCTGAAACGTTTGTACATATCGTCTGCAAAGCTACGTCGCGTGCAGCGGTATGTGGAGACACTAAAATCACCATAGTAGAACACAGATGAAGCATCTAAGTTGATGTAATAGCCAGTAAGAAGTTGTACAATTCAAATTTTAGGAATCGATTATTGACTTTTTAGCTGGCTTTGGTGCCTTGGACATGAGCTAGGACCTTAAGATTCTGCATGAAAGGAGGACTAGCAGCCGAGTTGCACGTCAGAATGTGAAAAGCGTTCATATGTAGTAAAAACCTGAGAAATCCGTCCTTTTTCGTCATTTGTTAGCGAATCGACTTAAAGCCAGATCGTCACATTGGCCGCTCTTCTCTCTGAAACGGTTGTACTTATCGTCTGCAAAGCTATGTCGCGTGCTGCGGTATGCGGAGACACTAAAAGCACCATAGTAGAACACAGATGAAGCTTCTAAGTTGATGTAATACCCAGTAAGAAATAGTATATTTCAAGTTTTAGGTATCGATTATTGACTTTTCAGCTGGCTTTGGTGCATTGGACATGAGCTAGGACCTTAAGATTCTGCATGAAAGGTGGACTAGCTGCCCAGTTGCACGGGAGAGTGTGAAAAGTGTTCATATGTAGTAAAAACCTGAGACATCCGTCCGTTTTCGTCATTTGTTATCGAATTGACTTAAAGCCAGATCGTCACATTTTCCGCTCTTCTCTCTGAAACGGTTGTACTTATCGTCTGCAAAGCTATGTCGCGTGCTGCGGTATGCGGAAACACTAAAAGCACCATAGTAGAACACAGGTGATGCTTCTAAGTTGATGTAATAGCCAGTAAGAAGTAGTACAATTCAAGTTTTAGGTATCGGTTATTGACTGTTTACCCTTCTTTGGTGCCTTGGACACGAGCTAGGAACTTAAGATTTTGCATGAAGGAGGACTAACAGCCGAGTTGCACGGGAGAATGTGAAAAGTGTTCATATGTAGTAAAACCTGAGAAATACGTCCGTTTTCGTCATTTGTTATCGAATCGACTTAAAGCCAGATCGTCACATTGTCCGCTCTTGTCCCTGAAACGGTTGTACTTATCGTCTGCAAAGCTATGTCGCGTGCTGCGGTATGCTGACACACTAAAATCACCATAGTAGAACACAGATGAAGCTTCTAAGTTGATGCAATAGCCAGTAAGAAGTAGAACAATTCAAGTTTTAGGTAACGATTATTGTCTTTTTAGCTGGCTTCGGTATCTTGGACATGAGCTAGGACCTTAAGATTCTGCATGAAAGGAGGACTAGCAGCCGAGTTGCACGTCAGAATGTGAAAAGTGTTCATATGTAGTAAAAACCTGAGAAATCCGTCCATTTCGTCATTTGTTATCGAATCGACTTAAAGCCAGATGGTCACATTGGCCGCTCTTCTCTCTGAAACGTTTGTACATATCGTCTGCAAAGCTATGTAGCGTGCAGCGGTATGTTCAGACACTAAAATCACCATAGTAGAACACAGATGAAGCATCTAAGTTGATGTAATAGCCAGTAAGACGTAGTACAAATCAAGTTTTAGGAATCGATTATTGACTTTTTAGCTGGCTTTGGTGCCTTGGACATGAGCTAGGACTTTAAGATTCTACATAAAAGGAGGACCAGCAGCCCAGTTGCACGGGAGAATGTGAAAAGTGTTCATATGTGGTAAAAACCTGAGAAATCCGTCCGTTTTCGTCATTTGTTATCGAATCGACTTAAAGCCAGATCGTCACATTGTCCGCTCTTCTCTCTGAAACGGTTGTACTTATCGTCTTCAAAGCTATGTCTCGTGCTGCGGTATCCGGAGACACTAAAATCACCATAGTAGAACACAGATGAAGCTTCTAAGTTGATGCAATAGCCAGTAAGAAGTAGAACAATTCAAGTTTTAGGTAACGATTATTGTCTTTTTAGCTGGCTTCGGTATCTTGGACATGAGCTAGGACCTTAATATTCTGCATGAAAGGAGGACTAGCAGCCGCGTTGCACGGGAGAATGTGAAAAGTGTTCATATGTAGTAAAAACCTTAGAAATCCGTCCGTTTTCGTCATTTGTTATCGAATCGACTTAAAGCCAGATCGTCACATTGGTCGCTCTTCTCTCTGAAACGGTTGTACTTGTCGTCTGCAAAGCTATGTCACGTGCTGCGGTATGCGGAGACACTAAAATCACCACAGTAGAACACAGATGAAGCTTCTAAGTTGATGTAATAGCCAGTAAGAAGTAGTACAATTCAAGTTTTAGGTATTGAATATTGACCTTTTTGCTGGTTTTGGTGCCTTGGACATGTGCTAGGACCTTAAGATTCTGCATGAAAGGAGAACTAGCAGCCGAGTTGCACGGGAGAATGAGAAAAGTGTTCATATGTAGTACAAACCTGAGAAATCCGTCCGTTTTCGTCATTTGTTATCGAATCGACTTAAAGCCAGATCGTCACATTGGCCGCTCTTCTCTCTGAAACAGTTGTACTTATCGTCTGCAAAGCCATGTCGCGTACTGCGGTATTCGGAGACACTAAAAGCACGATAGTAGAACACAGATGAAGCTTCTAAGTTGATGTAATACCCAATAAGAAGTAGTACAATTCAAGTTTTAGGTATCGAATATTGACTTTTTAGCTAGCTTTGGTGCCTTGGACATGAGCTAGGACCTTAAGATTCTGCATGAAAGGAGGACTAGCAGCCGAGTGGTAAGGGAGAATGTGAAAAGTGTTCATATGTAGTAAAAACCTGAGAAATCCGTCCGTTTTCGTCATTTGTTATCGAATCGACTTAAAGCCAGATCGTCACATTGGCCGCTCTTCTCTCTGAAACGGTTGTACTTATCGTCTGCAAAGCTATATCGCGTGCTGCGATATGCGGAGACACTAAAAGCACCATAGTAGAACACAGAAGAAGCTTCTAAGTTGATTTAATAGCCAGTAAGGAGTAGTACAATTCAAGTTTTAGGTATCGAATATTGACTTTTTAGCTGGCTTTGGTGCCTTGGACATGAGCTAGGACCTTAAGATTCTGCATGAAAGGAGGACTAGCAGCCGAGTTGCACGGGAGGATACGAAAAGTGTTCATATGTAGTAAAAACCTGAGAAATCCGTCCGTTTTCGTAATTTATTATCGAATCGACTTAAAGCAGTGCGTCACATTGGCCGCTCTTCTCTCTGAAACGGTTGTACTTATCGTCTGCAAAGCTAAGTCGCGTGCTGCAGTATTCAGAGACACTGAAAGCACCATAGTAGAACACAGATGAAGCTTCAGAGTTGATGTAATAGCCAGTAAGAAGTAGTACAATTCAAGTTTTAGATATCGATTATTGACTTTTTAGCTGGCTTTGGTGCCTTGGACATGAGCTATGTCCTTAAGATTCTGCATGAAAGGAGGACTAGCAGCCGAGTTGCATGGGAGAATTTGAAAAGTGTTCATATGTAGTAAAAACCTGAGAAATCCGTCCGTTTTCGTCATTTGTTATCGAATCAACTTGAAGCCAGATCGTCACATTGCCCGCTCCTCTCTCTGAAACGGTTGTACTTATCGTCTGCAAAGCCATGTCGCGTACTGCGGTATTCGGAGACACTAAAAGCACGATAGTAGAACACAGATGAAGCTTCTAAGATGATGTAATAGCCAGTAAGAAGAAGTACAATTCAAGTTTTAGGTATCGATTATTGACTTTTTAGCTGGCTTAGGTGCCTTGGACATGAGCTAGGACTTTAAGATTCTGCATAAAAGGAGGACTAGCAGCCCAGTTGCACGGGAGAATGTGAAAAGTGTTCATATGAAGTAAAAACCTGAGACATCCGTCCGTTTTCGTCATTTGTTATCGAACTGACTTAAAGCCAGATCGTCACATTGGCCGCTCTTCTCTCTGAAACGGTTGTACTTATCGTCTGCAAAGCTATGTCGCGTGCTGCGGTATGCTGAGACACTAAAAGCACCTTAATAGAACACAGATGAAGCTTCTAAGTTGATGTAATACCCAATAAGAAGTAGTACAATTCAAGTTTTAGGTATCGAATATTGACTTTTTAGCTAGCTTTGGTGCCTTGGACATGAGCTAGGACCTTAAGATTCTGCATGAAAGGAGGACTAGCAGCCGAGTGGTAAGGGAGAATGTGAAAAGTGTTCATATGTAGTAAAAACCTGAGAAATCCGTCCGTTTTCGTCATTTGTTATCGAATCGACTTAAAGCCAGATCGTCACATTGGCCGCTCTTCTCTCTGAAACGGTTGTACTTATCGTCTGCAAAGCTATATCGCGTGCTGCGATATGCGGAGACACTAAAAGCACCATAGTAGAACACAGAAGAAGCTTCTAAGTTGATTTAATAGCCAGTAAGGAGTAGTACAATTCAAGTTTTAGGTATCGAATATTGACTTTTTAGCTGGCTTTGGTGCCTTGGACATGAGCTAGGACCTTAAGATTCTGCATGAAAGGAGGACTAGCAGCCGAGTTGCACGGGAGGATACGAAAAGTGTTCATATGTAGTACAAACCTGAGAAATCCGTCCGTTTTCGTCATTTGTTATCGAATCGACTTAAAGCAGTGCGTCACATTGGCCGCTCTTCTCTCTGAAACGGTTGTACTTATCGTCTTCAAAGCTATGTCTCGTGCTGCGGTATCCGGAGACACTAAAATCACCATAGTAGAACACAGATGAAGCTTCTAAGTTGATGCAATAGCCAGTAAGAAGTAGAAAAATTCAAGTTTTAGGTAACGATTATTGTCTTTTTAGCTGGCTTCGGTATCTTGGACATGAGCTAGGACCTTAAGATTCTGCATGAAAGGAGGACTAGCAGCCGAGTTGCACGTCAGAATGTGAAAAGTGTTCATATGTAGTAAAAACCTCAGAAATCCGTCCGTTTTCGTCATTTGTTATCGAATCGTCTTAAAGCCAGATGGTCACATTGGCCGCTCTTCTCTCTGAAACGTTTGTACATATCGTCTGCAAAGCTATGTAACGTGCAGCGGTATGTTCAGACACTAAAATCACCATAGTAGAACACAGATGAAGCATATAAGTTGATGTAATAGCCAGTAAGACGTAGTACAAATAAAGTTTTAGGAATCGATTATTGACTTTTTAGCTGGCTTTGGTGCCTTGGACATGAGCTAGGACTTTAAGATTCTGCATAAAAGGAGGACCAGCAGCCCAGTTGCACGGGAGAATGTGAAAAGTGTTCATATGTAGTAAAAACCTGAGAAATCCGTCCGTTTTCGTCATTTGTTATCGAATCGACTTAAAGCCAGATCGTCACATTGGCCGCTCTTCTCTCTGAAACGGTTGTACTTATCGTCTTCAAAGCTATGTCTCGTGCTGCGGTATCCGGAGACACTAAAATCACCATAGTAGAACACAGATGAAGCTTCTAAGTTGATGCAATAGCCAGTAAGAAGTAGAACAATTCAAGTTTTAGGTTACGATTATTGTCTTTTTAGCTGGCTTCGGTATCTTGGACATGAGCTAGGACCTTAAGATTCTGCATGAAAGGAGGACTAGCAGCCGAGTTGCACGTCAGAATGTGAAAAGTGTTCATATGTAGTAAAAACCCGAGAAATCCGTCCGTTTTCGTCATTTGTTATCGAATCGACTTAAAGCCAGATGGTCACATTGGCCGCTCTTCTCTCTGAAACGTTTGTACATATCGTCTGCAAAGCTATGTAGCGTGCAGCGGTATGTTCAGACACTAAAATCACCTTAGTAGAACACAGATGAAGCATCTAAGTTGATGTAATAGCCAGTAAGACGTAGTACAAATCAAGTTTTAGGAATCGATTATTGACTTTTTAGCTGGCTTTGGTGCCTTGGACATGAGCTAGGACTTTAAGATTCTGCATAAAAGGAGGACCAGCAGCCCAGTTGCACGGGAGAATGTGAAAAGTGTTCATATGTAGTAAAAACCTGAGAAATCCGTCCGTTTTCGTCATTTGTTATCGAATCGACTTAAAGCCAGATCGTCACATTGGCCGCTCATCTCTCTGAAACGGTTGTACTTATCGTCTTCAAAGCTATGTCTCGTGCTGCGGTATCCGGAGACACTAAAATCACCATAGTAGAACACAGATGAAGCTTCTAAGTTGATGCAATAGCCAGTAAGAAGTAGAACAATTCAAGTTTTAGGTATCGATTATTGACTTTTTAGCTGGCTTCGGTACCTTGGACATGAGCTAGGACCTTAAGATTCTGCATGAAAGGAGGACTAGCAGCCGAGTTGCACGTCAGAATGTGAAAAGCGTTCATATGTAGTAAAAACCTGAGAAATCCATCCGTTTTCGTCATTTGTTATCGAATCGACTTAAAGCCAGATGGTCACATTGGCCGCTCTTCTCTCTGAAACGTTTGTACATATCGTCTGCAAAGCTACGTCGCGTGCAGCGGTATGTGGAGACACTAAAATCACCATAGTAGAACACAGATGAAGCATCTAAGTTGATGTAATAGCCAGTTAGAAGTTGTACAATTCAAGTTTTAGGAATCGATTATTGACTTTTTAGCTGGCTTTGGTCCCTTGGACATGAGCTAGGACCTTAAGATTCTGCATGAAAGGAGGACTAGCAGCCGAGTTGCACGTCAGAATGTGAAAAGCGTTCATATGTAGTAAAAACCTGAGAAATCCATCCGTTTTCGTCATTTGTTATCGAATCGACTTAAAGCCAGATGGTCACATTGGCCGCTCTTCTCTCTGAAACGTTTGTACATATCGTCTGCAAAGCTACGTCGCGTGCAGCGGTATGTGGAGACACTAAAATCACCATAGTAGAACACAGATGAAGCATCTAAGTTGATGTAATAGCCAGTAAGAAGTTGTACAATTCAAATTTTAGGAATCGATTATTGACTTTTTAGCTGGCTTTGGTGCCTTGGACATGAGCTAGGACCTTAAGATTCTGCATGAAAGGAGGACTAGCAGCCGAGTTGCACGTCAGAATGTGAAAAGCGTTCATATGTAGTAAAAACCTGAGAAATCCGTCCTTTTTCGTCATTTGTTAGCGAATCGACTTAAAGCCAGATCGTCACATTGGCCGCTCTTCTCTCTGAAACGGTTGTACTTATCGTCTGCAAAACTATGTCGCGTGCTGCGGTATGCGGAGAAACTAAAAGCAACGTAGTAGAACACAGATGAAGCTTCTAAGTTGATGTAATAGCCAGTAAGAAGTAGTACAATTCAAGTTTTAGGTATTGATTATTGACTTTTTAGCTGGCTTTGGTGCCTTGGACATGAGCTAGGACCTTAAGATTCTGCATGAAAGGAGGACTAGCAGCCGAGTTGCACGGGACAATGTGAAAAGTGTTCATATGTAGTAAAAACCTGAGAAATCCGTCCGTTTTCGTCATTTGTTATCGAATCGACTTAAAGCCAGATCGTCACATTGGCCGCTCTTCTCTCTGAAACGGTTGTACTTACCGTCTGCAAAGCTATGTCGCGTGCTGCGGTATGCGGAGACACTAAAATCACCATAGTAGAACACAGATGAAGCTTCTAAGTTGATGCAATACCCAGTAAGAAGTAGAACAATTCAAGTTATAGGTATCGATTATTGACTTTTTAGCTGGCTTCGGTACCTTGGACATGAGCTAGGACCTTAAGATTCTGCATGAAAGGAGGACTAGCAGCCGAGTTGCACGGGAGAATGTGAAAAGTGTTCATATGTAGTAAAAACCTGAGAAATCCGTCCGTTTTCGTCATTTGTTATCGAATCGACTTAAAGCCAGATCGTCACATTGGCCGCTCTTCTCTCTGAACCGGTTGTACTTATCGTCTGCAAAGCTATGTCGCGTGTTGCCGTAGGCGGAAACAGGAAAAGCACCATAATAGAACACAGATGAAGCTTCTAAGTTGATGTAATACCCAGTAAGAAGTAGTCCAATTCAAGTTTTAGGTATCGATTATTGACTTTTTAGCTGGCTTTGCTGCCTTGGACATGAGCTAGGACTTTAAGATTCTGCATAATAGGAGGACCAGAAGCCGAGATGCACGGGAGAATGTGAAAAGTGTTCATATGTAGCAAAAACCTGAGAAATCCGTCCGTTTTCGTCATTTGTTATCCAATCGACTTAAAGCCAGATCGTCACATTGGCCGCTCTTCTCTCTGAAACGGTTGTACTTATCGTCTGCAAAGCTATGTCGCGTACTGCGGTATGCTGAGACACTAAAAGCACCATAGTAGAACACAGACGAAGCTTCTAAGTTGATGTAATAGCCAGTAAGAAGTAGTACAATTCAAGTTTTAGGTATAGATTATTGACTTTTTAACAGGCTTTGGTGCCTTGGCCATGAGCTAGGACCTTGACATTCTGCATGAAAGGAGGACTAGCAGCCGAGTTGCACGGGAGAATGTGAAAAGAGTTCATATGTAGTAAAAACCTCAGAAATCCGTCCGTTTTCGTCATTTGTTATCGAATCGACTTAAAGCCAGATCGTCACATTGGCCGCTCTTCTCTCTGAAACGGTTGTACTTATCGTCTGCAAAGCTATGTCGCGTGCTGCGGTATGCGGAGACACTAAAAGCACCATAGTAGAACACAGATGAAGCTTCTAAGTTGATGCAATAGCCAGTAAGAAGTAGAACAATTCAAGTTTTAGGTATCGATTATTGCCTTTTTAGCTGGCTTCGGTACCTTGGACATGAGCTAGGACCTTAAGATTCTGCATGAAAGGAGGACTAGCAGCCGAGTTGAACGGGAGAATTTGAAAAGTGTACATATGTAGTAAAAACCTGAGAAATCCGTCCGTTTTCGTCATTTGTTATCGAATCGACTTAAATCCAGATCGTCACATTGGCCGCTCTTCTCTCTGAAACGGTTGTACTTATCATCTGCAAAGCTATGTCGCGTGTTGCCGTAGGCGGAAACAGGAAAAGCACCATAATAGAACACAGATGAAGCTTCTAAGTTGATGTAATAGCCAGTAAGAAGTAGTACAATTCAAGTTTTAGGTATCGATTATTGACTTTTTAGCTGGCTTTGGTGCCTTGGACATGAGCTAGAACTTTAAGATTCTGCATAAAAAGAGGACTAGCAGCCGAGTTGCACGGGAGAATGTGAAAAGTGTTCATATGTAGTAATAACCTGAGAAATCCGTCCTTTTTCGTCATTTGTTATCGAATCGACTTAAAGCCAGATCGTCACATTGGCCGCTCTTCTCTCTGAAACGGTTGTACTTATCGTCCGCAAAAGTATGTCGCGTGCTGCGGTATGCGGAGAAACTAAAAGCACCGTGGTAGAACACAGATGAAGCTTCTAAGTTGATGTAATAGCCAGTAAGAAGTAGTACAATTCAAGTTTTAGGTATTGATTATTGACTTTTTAGCTGGCTTTGGTTCCTTGGACATGAGCTAGGACCTTAAGATTCTGCATGAAAGGAGGACTAGCAGCCGAGTTGCACGGGAGAATGTGAAAAGTTTTCATATGTAGTAAAAACCTGAGAAATCAGTCCGTTTTCGTCATTTGTTATCGAATCGACTTAAAGCCAGATCGCCACATTGGCCGCTCTTCTCTCTGAAACGGTTGTACTTATCGTCTGCAAAGCTATGTCACGTGTTGCCGTAGGCGGAAGCAGGAAAAGCACCATAGTAGAACACAGACGAAGCCTCCAAGTTGATGTAATAGCCAGTAAGAAGTAGTACAATTGAAGTATTAGGTATCGATTATTGACTTTTTAACTGGCTTTGGTGCCTTGGCCATGAGCTAGGACCTTGACATTCTGCATGAAAGGAGGACTAGCAGCCGAGTTGCACGGGAGAATGTGAAAAGTGTTCATATGTAGTAAAAACCTGAGAAATCCGTCCATTTTCGTCATTTGTTATCGAATCGACTTAAAGCCAGATCGTCTCATTGGCCGCTCTTGTCTCTGAAACGGTTGTACTTATCGTCTGCAAAGCTATGTCGCGTGCTGCGGTATGCGGAGACACTAAAATCACCATAGTAGAACACAGATGAAGCTTCTAAGTTGATGTAATAGCCAGTAAGAAGTAGTACAATTCAAGTTTTAGGTATCGATTATTGACTTTTTAGCTGGCTTTGGTGCCTTGGACATGAGCTAGGACCTTAAGATTCTGCATGAAAGGAGGACTAGCAGCCGAGTTGCACGGGAGAATGTGAAAAGTGTTCATATGTAGTAAAAACCTGAGAAATCCGTCCGTTTTCGTCATTTGTTATCGAATCGACTTAAAGCCAGATCGTCACATTGGCCGCTCTTCTCTCTGAAACGGTTGTACTTATCGTCTGCAAAGCTATGTCGCGTGCTGCGGTATGTGGAGACACTAAAATCACCATAGTAGAACACAGATGAAGCTTCTAAGTTGATGCAATAGCCAGTAAGAAGTAGAACAATTCAAGTTTTAGGTATCGATTATTGTCTTTTTAGCTGGCTTCGGTACCTTGGACATGAGCTAGGACCTTAAGATTCTGCATGAAAGGAGGACTAGCAGCCGAGTTGCACGTCAGAATGTGAAAAGTGTTCATATGTATTAAAAACCTGAGAAATCCGTCCGTTTTCGTCATTTGTTATCTTATCTACTTAAAGCCAGATGGTCACATTGGCCGCTCGTCTCTCTGAAACGTTTGTAAATATCGTCTGCAAAGCTATGTCACGTGCTGCGGTATGTGGAGACACTAAAATCACCATAGTAGAACACAGATGAAGCATCTAAGTTGATGTAATAGCCAGTAAGAAGTAGTACAATTCAAGTTTTAGGAATCGATTATTGACTTTTTAGCTGGCTTTGGTGCCTTGGACATGAGCTAGGACTTTAACATTCTGCATGAAAGGAGGACTAGCAGCCGAGTTGCGCGGGAGAATGTGAAATGTGTTCATATGTAGTAAAAACCTGAGTAATCCGTCCGTTTTCGTCATTTGTTATCGATTCGACTTAAAGACAGATCGTCACATTGGCCGCTCTTCTCTCTGAAACGGTTGTACTAATCGTCTGGAAAGCTATGTCGCGTGCTGCGGCATGCTGAGACACTAAAAGCACCATAGTAGAACACAGATCAAGCTTCTAAGTTGATGTAATAGCCAGTAAGAAGTAGTACAATTCAAGTTTTAGGTGTTGAATATGGACCTTTTAGATGGCTTTGGTGCCTTGGACATGAGCTAGGACCTTAAGATTCTGCATGAAAGGAGGACTAGCAGCCGAGTTGCACGGGAGAATGTGAAAAGTGTTCATATGTAGTAATAAACTTAGAAATCCGTCCTTTTTCGTCATTTGTTATCGAATCGACTTAAAGCCAGATCGTCACATTGGCCGCTCTTCTCTCTGAAACGGTTGTACTTATCGTCTGCAAAACTATGTCGCGTGCTGCGGTATGCGGAGACACTAAAAGCACCATAGTAGAACACAGATGAAGCTTCTAAGTTGATGTAATACCCAGTAAGAAGTAGTACAATTCAAGTTTAAGGTATCGATTATTGACTTTTTAGCTGGCTTTGGACCCTTGGACATGAGCTAGGACCTTAACATTCTTCATGAAAGGAAGACTAGCAGCCGAGTTGCACGGGAGAATGTGAAAAGTGTTCATATGTAGTAAAAACCTCAGAAATCCGTCCGTTTTCGTCATTTGTTATCGAATCGACTTAAAGCCAGATCGTCACATTATCCGCTCTTCTCTCTGAAACGGTTGTACTTATCGTCTGCAAAGCTATGTCACGTGCTGCGGTATGCGGAGACACTAAAATCACCACAGTAGAACACAGATGAAGCTTCTAAGTTGATGTAATAGCCAGTAAGAAGTAGTACAATTGAAGTATTAGGTATCGATTATTGACTTTTTAACTGGCTTTGGTGCCTTGGCCATGAGCTAGGACCTTGACATTCTGCATGAAAGGAGGACTAGCAGCCGAGTTGCACGGGAGAATGTGAAAAGTGTTCATATGTAGTAAAAACATGAGAAATCCGTCCGTTTTCGTCATTTGTTATCGAATCGACTTAAAGCCAGATCGTCTCATTGGCCGCTCTTCTCTCTGAAACGGTTGTACTTATCGTCTGCAAAGCTATGTCGCGTGCTGCGGTATGCGGAGACACTAAAATCACCATAGTAGAACACAGATGAAGCTTCTAAGTTGATGCAATAGCCAGTAAGAAGTAGAACAATTCAAGTTTTTGGTATCGATTATCGACTTTTTAGCTGGCTTCGGTACCTTGGACATGAGCTAGGACCTTAAGATTCTGCATGAAAGGAGGACTAGCAGCCGAGTTGCACGTCAGAATGTGAAAAGTGTTCATATGTAGTAAAAACCTGAGAAATCCGTCCGTTTTCGTCATTTGTTATCGAACCGACTTAAAGCCATATCGTCACATTGGCCGCTCTTCTCTCTGAAACGGTTGTACTTATCGTCTGCAAAGCTATGTCGCGTGCTGCGGCATGCTGAGACACTAAAAGCACCATAGTAGAACACAGATCAAGCTTCTAAGTTGATGTAATAGCCAGTAAGAAGTAGTACAATTCAAGTTTTAGGTATTGAATATGGACCTTTTAGCTGGCTTTGGTGCCTAGGACATGAGCTAGGACCTTAAGATTCTGCATGAAATAAGGACTAGCAGCCGAGTTGCACGGGAGAATGTGAAAAGTGTTCATATGTAGTAATAACCTGAGAAATCCGTCCTTTTTCGTCATTTGTTATCGAATCGACTTAAAGCCAGATCGTCACATTGGCCGCTCTTCTCTCTGAAACAGTTGTGCTTATCGTCTGCAAAGCTATGTCGCGTGTTGCCGTAGGCGGAAACAGGAAAAGCACCATAGTAGAACACAGATGAAGCTTCTAAGTTGATGTAATAGCCAGTAAGAAGTAGTCCAATTCAAGATTTAGGAATCGATTATTGACTTTTTAGCTGGGTTTCGTGCCTTGGACATGAGCTAGGACTTTAAGGTTCTGCATAATAAGAGGAGTAGCAGCCCAGTTGCACGGGAGAATGTGAAAAGTGTTCATATGTAGTAAAAACCTGAGAAATCCGTCCGTTTTCGTCATTTGTTATCGAATTGACTTAAAGCCAGATCGTCACATTGGCCGCTCTTCTCTCTGAAACGGTTGTACTTATCGTCTGCAAAGCTAGGTCGCGTGCTGCGGTATGCTGAGACACTAAAAGCACCATAGTAGAACACAGATCAAGCTTCTAAGTTGATGTAATAGCCAGTAAGAAGTAGTACAATTCAAGTTTTAGGTATTGAATATGGACCTTTTAGCTGGCTTAGGTGCCTTGGACATGAGCTAGGACCTTAAGATTCTGCATGAAAGGAGGACTAGCAGCCGAGTTGCACGGGAGAATGTGAAAAGTGTTCATATGTAGTAATAACCTGAGAAATCCGTCCTTTTTCGTCATTTGTTATCGAATCGACTTAAAGCCAGATCGTCACATTGGCCGCTCTTCTCTATGAAACGGTTGTGCTTATCGTCTGCAAAGCTATGTCGCGTGTTGCCGTAGGAGCAAACAGGAAAAGCACCATAGTAGAACACAGACGAAGCTTCTAAGTTGATGTAATAGCCAGTAAGAAGTAGTCCAATTCAAGATTTAGGTATCGATTATTGACTTTTTAGCTGGCTTTGGTGCCTTGGACATGAGCTAGGACTTAAAGATTCTGCATAAAAGGAGGACTAGCAGCCCAGTTGAACGGGAGAATGTGAAAAGTGTTCATATGTAGTAAAAACCTGAGAAATCCGTCCGTTTTCGTCATTTGTTATCGAATCGACTTAAAGCCAGATCGTCACATTGGCCGCTCTTCTCTCTGAAACGGTTGTACTTATCGTCTGCAATACTGTGTCGCGTGCTGCGGTATGCGGAGAAACTAAAAGCACCGTAGTAGAACACAGATGAAGCTTGTAAGTTGATGTAATAGCCAGTAAGAAGTAGTACAATTCAAGTTTTAGGTATTGATTATTGACTTTTTGGCTGGCTTTGGTGCCTTGGACATGAGCTAGGACATTAAGATTCTGCATGAACGGAGGACTAGCAGCCGAGTTGCACGAGAGAATGTGAAAAGTGTTCATATGTAGTAAAAACCTGAGTAATCCGTCCGTTTTCGTCATTTGTTATCGATTCGACTTAAAGACAGATCGTCACATTGGCCGCTCTTCTCTCTGAAACGGTTGTACTAATCGTCTGAAAAGCTATGTCGCGTGCTGCGGCATGCTGAGACACTAAAAGCACCATAGTAGAACACAGATCAAGCTTCTAAGTTGATGTAATAGCCAGTAAGAAGTAGTACAATTCAAGTTTTAGGTGTTGAATATGGACCTTTTAGATGGCTTTGGTGCCTTGGACATGAGCTAGGACCTTAAGATTCTGCATGAAAGGAGGACTAGCAGCCGAGTTGCACGGGAGAATGTGAAAAGTGTTCATATGTAGTAATAAACTTAGAAATCCGTCCTTTTTCGTCATTTGTTAGCGAATCGACTTAAAGCCAGATCGTCACATTGGCCGCTCTTCTCTCTGAAACGGTTGTACTTATCGTCTGCAAAACTATGTCGCGTGCTGCGGTATGCGGAGACACTAAAAGCACCATAGTAGAACACAGATGAAGCTTCTAAGTTGATGTAATACCCAGTAAGAAGTAGTACAATTCAAGTTTAAGGTATCGATTATTGACTTTTTAGCTGGCTTTGGACCCTTGGACATGAGCTAAGACCTTAACATTCTTCATGAAAGGAGGACTAGCAGCCGAGTTGCACGGGAGAATGTGAAAAGTGTTCATATGTAGTAAAAACCTCAGAAATCCGTCCGTTTTCGTCATTTGTTATCGAATCGACTTAAAGCCAGATCGTCACATTGGCCGCTCTTCTCTCTGAAACGGTTGTACTTATCGTCTGCAAAGCTATGTCACGTGCTGCGGTATGCGGAGACACTAAAATCACCACAGTAGAAGACAGATGAAGCTTCTAAGTTGATGTAATATCCAGTAAGAAGTAGTACAATTCAAGTTTTAGGTATCGGTTATTGACTTTTTAGCTGGCTTTGGTGCTTTGGACATGAGCTAGGACCTTAAGATTCTGCATGAAAGGAGGACTAGCAGCCGAGTTGCACGGGAGAATGTGAAAAGTGTTCATATGTAGTAAAAACCTGAGAAATCCGTCCGTTTTCGTCATTTGTTATCGAATCGACTTAAAGCCAGATCGTCACATTGGCCGCTCTTCTCTCTGAACCGGTTGTACTTATCGTCTGCAAAGCTATGTCGCGTGTTGCTGTAGGCGGAAACAGGAAAAGCACCATAATAGAACACAGATGAAGCTTCTAAGTTGATGTAATACCCAGTAAGAAGTAGTCCAATTCAAGTTTTAGGTATCGATTATTGACTTTTTAGCTGGCTTTGGTGCCTTGGACATGAGCTAGGACTTTAAGATTCTGCATAATAGGAGGACCAGCAGCCGAGTTGCACGGGAGAATGTGAAAAGTGTTCATATGTAGCAAAAACCTGAGAAATCCGTCCGTTTTCGTCATTTATTATCCAATCGACTTAAAGCCAGATCGTCACATTGGCCGCTCTTCTCTCTGAAACGGTTGTACTTATCGTCTGCAAAGCTATGTCGCGTACTGCGGTATGCTGAGACACTAAAAGCACCATAGTAGAACACAGACGAAGCTTCTAAGTTGATGTAATAGCCAGTAAGAAGTAGTACAATTCAAGTTTTAGGTATAGATTATTGACTTTTTAACAGGCTTTGGTGCCTTGGCCATGAGCTAGGACCTTGACATTCTGCATGAAAGGAGGACTAGCAGCCGAGTTGCACGGGAGAATGTGAAAAGAGTTCATATGTAGTAAAAACCTCAGAAATCCGTCCGTTTTCGTCATTTGTTATCGAATCGACTTAAAGCCAGATCGTCACATTGGCCGCTCTTCTCTCTGAAACGGTTGTACTTATCGTCTGCAAAGCTATGTCGCGTGCTGCGGTATGCGGAGACACTAAAAGCACCATAGTAGAACACAGATGAAGCTTCTAAGTTGATGCAATAGCCAGTAAGAAGTAGAACAATTCAAGTTTTAGGTATCGATTATTGACTTTTTAGCTGGCTTTGGTGCCTTGGACATGAGCTAGGACCTTAAGATTCTGCATGAAAGGAGGACTAGCAGCCGAGTTGAACGGGAGAATTTGAAAAGTGTTCATATGTAGTAAAAACCTGAGAAATCCGTCCGTTTTCGTCATTTGTTATCGAATCGACTTAAATCCAGATCGTCACATTGGCCGCTCTTCTCTCTGAAACGGTTGTACTTATCATCTGCAAAGCTATGTCGCGTGTTGCCGTAGGCGGAAACAGGAAAAGCACCATAATAGAACACAGATGAAGCTTCTAAGTTGATGTAATAGCCAGTAAGAAGTAGTACAATTCAAGTTTTAGGTATCGGTTATTGACTTTTTAGCTGGCTTTGGTGCCTTGGACATGAGCTAGGACTTTAAGATTCTGCATAAAAGGAGGACTAGCAGCCGAGTTGCACGGGAGAATGTGAAAAGTGTTCATATGTAGTAATAACCTGAGAAATCCGTCCTTTTTCGTCATTTGTTATCGAATCGACTTAAAGCCAGATCGTCACATTGGCCGCTCTTCTCTCTGAAACGGTTGTACTTATCGTCCGCAAAACTATGTCGCGTGCTGCGGTATGCGGAGAAACTAAAAGCACCGTGGTAGAACACAGATGAAGCTTCTAAGTTGATGTAATAGCCAGTAAGAAGTAGTACAATTCAAGTTTTAGGTATTGATTATTGACTTTTTAGCTGGCTTTGGTTCCTTGGACATGAGCTAGGACCTTAAGATTCTGCATGAAAGGAGGACTAGCAGCCGAGTTGCACGGGAGAATGTGAAAAGTTTTCATATGTAGTAAAAACCTGAGAAATCAGTCCGTTTCCGTCATTTGTTATCGAATCGACTTAAAACCAGATCGTCACATTGGCCGCTCTTCTCTCTGAAACGGTTGTACTTATCGTCTGCAAAGCTATGTCACGTGTTGCCGTAGGCGGAAACAGGAAAAGCACCATAGTAGAACACAGACGAAGCTTCTAAGTTGATGTAATAGCCAGTAAGAAGTAGTACAATTCAAGTATTAGGTATCGATTATTGACTTTTTAACTGGCTTTGGTGCCTTGGCCATGAGCTAGGACCTTGACATTCTGCATGAAAGGAGGACTAGCAGCCGAGTTGCACGGGAGAATGTAAAAAGTGTTCATATGTAGTAAAAACATGAGAAATCCGTCCGTTTTCGTCATTTGTTATCGAATCGACTTAAAGCCAGATCGTCTCATTGGCCGCTCTTCTCTCTGAAATGGTTGTACTTATCGTCTGCAAAGCTATGTCGCGTGCTGCGGTATGCGGAGACACTAAAATCACCATAGTAGAACACAGATGAAGCTTCTAAGTTGATGCAATAGCCAGTAAGAAGTAGAACAATTCAAGTTTTTGGTATCGATTATTGACTTTTTAGCTGGCTTCGGTACCTTGGACATGAGCTAGGACCTTAAGATTCTGCATGAAAGGAGGACTAGCAGCCGAGTTGCACGTCAGAATGTGAAAAGTGTTCATATGTAGTAAAAGCCTGAGAAATTCGTCCGTTTTCGTCATTTGTTATCGATCCGACTTAAAGCCAGATCGTCACATTGGCCGCTCTTCTCTCTGAAACGGTTGTACTTATCGTCTGCAAAGCTATGTCGCGTGCTGCGGCATGCTGAGACACTAAAAGCACCATAGTAGAACACAGATCAAGCTTCTAAGTTGATGTAATAGCCAGTAAGAAGTAGTACAATTCAAGTTTTAGGTATTGAATATGGACCTTTTAGCTGGCTTTGGTGCCTAGGACATGAGCTCGGACCTTAAGATTCTGCATGAAATAAGGACTAGCAGCCGAGTTGCACGGGAGAATGTGAAAAGTGTTCATATGTAGTAATAACCTGAGAAATCCGTCCTTTTTCGTCATTTGTTATCGAATCGACTTAAAGCCAGATCGTCACATTGGCCGCTCTTCTCTCTGAAACAGTTGCGCTTATCGTCTGCAAAGCTATGTCGCGTGTTGCCGTAGGCGGAAACAGGAAAAGCACCATAGTAGAACACAGATGAAGCTTCTAAGTTGATGTAATAGCCAGTAAGAAGTAGTCCAATTCAAGATTTAAGAATCGATTATTGACTTTTTAGCTGGCTTTCGTGCCTTGGACATGAGCTAGGACTTTAAGATTCTGCATAATAGGAGGACTAGCAGCCCAGTTGCACGGGAGAATGTGAAAAGTGTTCATATGTAGTAAAAACCTGAGAAATCCGTCCGTTTTCGTCATTTGATATCGAATTGACTTAAAGCCAGATCGTCACATTGGCCGCTCTTCTCTCTGAAACGGTTGTACTTATCGTCTGCAAAGCTAGGTCGCGTGCTGCGGTATGCTGAGACACTAAAAGCACCATAGTAGAACACAGATCAAGCTTCTAAGTTGATGTAATAGCCAGTAAGAAGTAGTACAATTCAAGTTTTAGGTATTGAATATGGACCTTTTAGCTGGCTTAGGTGCCTTGGACATGAGCTAGGACCTTAAGATTCTGCATGAAAGGAGGACTAGCAGCCAAATTGCACGGGAGAATGTGAAAAGTGTTCATATGTAGTAATAACCTGAGAAATCCGTCCTTTTTCGTCATTTGTTATCGAATCGACTTAAAGCCAGATCGTCACATTGGCCGCTCTTCTCTCTGAAACGGTTGTGCTTATCGTCTGCAAAGCTATGTCGCGTGTTGCCGTAGGAGGAAACAGGAAAAGCACCATAGTAGAACACAGACGAAGCTTCTAAGTTGATGTAATAGCCAGTAAGAAGTAGTCCAATTCAAGATTTAGGTATCGATTATTGACTTTTTAGCTGGCTTTGGTGCCTTGGACATGAGCTAGGACTTTAAGATTCTGCATAAAAGGAGGACTAGCAGCCCAGTTGAACGGGAGAATGTGAAAATTGTTCATATGTAGTAAAAACCTGAGAAATCCGTCCGTTTTCGTCATTTGTTATCGAATCGACTTAAAGCCAGATCGTCACATTGGCCGCTCTTCTCTCTGAAACGGTTGTACTTATCGTCTGCAATACTGTGTCGCGTGCTGCGGTATGCGGAGAAACTAAAAGCACCGTAGTAGAACACAGATGAAGCTTGTAAGTTGATGTAATAGCCAGTAAGAAGTAGTACAATTCAAGTTTTAGGTATTGATTATTGACTTTTTAGCTGGCTTTGGTGCCTTGGACATGAGCTAGGACATTAAGATTCTGCATGAATGGAGGACTAGCAGCCGAGTTGCACGAGAGAATGTGAAAAGTGTTCATATGTAGTAAAAACCTGAGATATCCGTCCGTTCTCGTCATTTGTTATCGAATCGACTTAAAGCCAGATCGTCACATCGGCCGCTCTTCTCTCTGAAACGGTAGTGCTTATCGTCTGCAAAGCTATGTCGCGTGTTGCCGTATGCGGAAACAGGAAAAGCACCATAGTAGAACACAGATGAAGCTTCTAAGTTGATGTAATAGCCAGTAAGAAGTAGTCCAATTCAAGATTTAGGTATCGATTATTGACTTTTTAGCTGGCTTTGGTGCCTTGGACATGAGCTAGGACTTTAAGATTCTGCATAAAAGGAGGACTAGCAGCAGAGTTGCACGGGAGAATGTGAAAAGTGTTCATATGTAGTAAAAACCTGAGAAATCCGTCCGTTTTCGTCATTTGTTATCGAATCGACTTAAAGCCCGATCGTTACATTGGCCGCTCTTCTCTCTGAAACGGTTGTGCTTATCGTCTGCAAAGCTATGTCGCGTGTTGCCGTAGGCGGAAACAGGAAAATCACCATAGTAGAACACAGATGAAGCTTCTAAGTTGATGCAATAGCCAGTAAGAAGTAGAACAATTCAAGTTTTAGGTATCGATTATTGACTTTTTAGCTGGCTTCGGTACCTTGGACATGAGCTAGGACCTTAAGATTCTGCATGAAAGGAGGACTAGAAGCCGAGTTGCACGTGAGAATGTGAAAAGTGTTCATATGTAGTAAAAACCTGAGAAATCCGTCCGTTTTCGTCATTTGTTATCGAATCGACTTAAAGCCAGATCGTCACATTGGCCGCTCTTCTCTCTGAAACGGTTGTACATATCGTCTGCAAAGATTGTCGCGTGCAGCGGTATGTGGAGACACTAAAATCACCATAGTAGAACACAGATGAAGCATCTAAGTTGATGTAATAGACAGTAAGAAGTAGTACAATTCAAGTTTTAGGAATCGATTATTGACTTTTAAGCTGGCTTTGGTGCCTTGGACATGAGCTAGGACCTTAAGATTCTGCATGAAAGGAGGACTAGCAGCCGAGTTGCACGGGAGAATGTGAAAAGTGTTCATATGTAGTAAAAACCTGAGAAATCCGTCCGTTTTCGTCATTTGTTATCGAATCGACATAAAGCCAGATCGTCACATTGGCCGCTCTTCTCTCTGAAACGGTTGTACTTATCGTCTGCAAAGCTATGTCGCGTGCTGCGGCATGCTGAGACACTAAAAGCACCATAGTAGAACACAGATCAAGCTTCTAAGTTGATGTAATAGCCAGTAAGAAGTAGTACAATTCAAGTTATAGGTATTGAATATGGAACTTTTAGCTGGCTTTGGTGCCTTGGACATGAGCTAGGACCTTAAGATTCTGCATGAAAGGAGGACTAGAAGCCGAGTTGCACGGGAGAATGTGAAAAGTGTTCATATGTAGTAATAACCTGAGAAATCCGTCCTTTTTCGTCATTCGTTATCGAATCGACTTAAAGCCAGGTCGTCAAATTGGCCGCTCTTCTCTCTGAAACGGTTGTGCTTATCGTCTGCAAAGCTATGTCGCGTGTTGCCGTAGGCGTAAACAGGAAAAGCACCATAGTAGAACACAGATGAAGCTTCTAAGTTGACGTAATAGCCGGTAAGATGTAGTCCAATTCAAGATTTATGTATCGATTATTGACTTTTTAACTGGTTTTGGTGCCTTGGACATGAGATAAGACCTTGACATTCTGCATGAAAGGAGGACTAGCAGCCGAGTTGCACGGGAGAATGTGAAAATTGTTCATATGTAGTAAAAACCTGAGAAATCCGTCCGTTTTCGTCATTTGTTATCGAATCGACTTAAAGCCAGATGGTCACATAAGCCGCTCTTCTCTCTGAAACGGTTGTACATATCGTCTGCAAAGCTATGTCGCGTGCAGCGGCATGTGGAGACACTAAAATCACCATAGTAGAACACAGATGAAGCATCTAAGTTGATGTAATAGCCAGTAAGAAGTAGTACAATTCAAGTTTTAGGAATCTATTATTGACTTTTTAGCTGGCTTTGGTGCCTTGGACATGAGCTAGGACCTTGAGATTCTGACTGAAAGGAGGACTAGCAGCCGAGTTGCACGGGAGAATGTGAAAAGTGTTCATATGTAGTAAAAACCTGAGAAATCCGTCCTTTTTCGTCATTTGTTATCGAATCGACTTAAAGCCAGATCGTCACATTGACCGCTCTTCTCTCTGAAACGGTTGTGCTTATCGTCTGCAAAACTGTGTCGCGTGCTGCGGTATGCGGAGAAACTAAAAGCACCGTAGTAGAACACAGATGAAGCTTCTAAGTTGATGTAATAGCCAGTAAGAAGTAGTCCAATTCAAGTTTTAGGTATCGATTATTGACTTTTTAGCTGGCTTTGGTGCCTTGGAAATGAGCTAGGACTTTAAGATTCTGCATAAAAGGAGGACTAGCAGCCCAGTTGCACAGGAGAATGTCAAAAGTGTTCACATGTAGTAAGAACCTGAGACATCCGTCCGTTTTCGTCATTTGTTATCAATCGACTTAAAGCCAGATCGTCACATTGGCCGCTCTTCTCTCTGAAACTGTTGTACTTATCGTCTGCAAAGCTATGTCGCGTGCTGCGCTATGCGGAGACACTAAAATCACCATAATAGAACTCAGATGAAGCTTCTAAGTTGATGCAATAGCCAGTAAGAAGTAGAACAATTCAAGTTTTAGGTATCGATTATTGACTTTTTAGCTGGCTTCGGTACCTTGGACATGAGCTAGGACGTTAAAATTCTGCATGAAAGGTAGACTAGCAGCCGAGTTGCACGGGAGAATGTGAAAAGTGTTCATATGTAGTAAAAACCTGAGAAATCCGTCCGTTTTCGTCATTTGTTATCGAATCGACTTAAAGCCACATCGTCACATTGGCCGCTCTTCTCTCTGAAACGGTTGTGCTTATCGTCTGCAAAACTATGTCGCGTGCTGCGGTATGCGGAGAAACTAAAAGCACCGTAGTAGAACACAGATGAAGCTTCTAAGTTGATGTAATAGCCAGTAAGAAGTAGTCCAATTCAAGTTTTAGGTATCGATTATTGATTTTTGAGCTGGCTTTGGTGCCTTGGACATGAGCTAGGACTTTAAGATTCTGCATAAAAGGAGGACTAGCAGCCCAGTTGCACAGGAGAATGTGAAAAGTGTTCACATGTAGTAAAAACCTGAGACATCCGTCAGTTTTCGTCATTTGTTATTCAATCGACTTATAGCCAGATCGTCACATTGGCAGCTCTTCTATCTGAAACGGTTGTACTTATCGTCTGCAAAGCTATGTCGCGTGCTGCGGTATGCGGAGACACTAAAAGCACCATAGTAGATCACAGATGATGCTTCTAAGTTGATGTAATAGCCAGTAAGAAGTAGTACAATTCAAGTTTTAGGTATCGGTTATTGACTATTTACCCTTCTTTGGTGCCTTGGACACGAGCTAGGAACTTAAGATTTTGCATGAAGGAGGACTAGCAGCCGAGTTGCACGGGAGAATGTGAAAAGTGTTCATATGTAGTAAAAACCTGAGAAATCCGTCCGTTTTCGTCATTTGTTATCGAATCGACTTAAAGCCACATCGTCACATTGGCCGCTCTTCTCTCTGAAACGGTTGTGCTTATCGTCTGCAAAACTATGTCGCGTGCTGCGGTATGCGGAGAAACTAAAAGCACCGTAGTAGAACACAGATGAAGCTTCTAAGTTGATGTAATAGCCAGTAAGAAGTAGTCCAATTCAAGTTTTAGGTATCGATTATTGACTTTTGAGCTGTCTTTGGTGCCTTGGACATGAGCTAGGACCTTAAGATTCTGCATAAAAGGAGGACTAGCAGCCGAGTTGCACGGGAGAATGTGAAAAGTGTTCATATGTAGTAAAAACCTGAGAAATCCGTCCGTTTTCGTCATTTGTTATCGAATCGACTTAAAGCCACATCGTCACATTGGACGCTCTTCTCTCTGAAACGGTTGTACTTATCGTCTGCAAAGCTATGTCGCGTACTGCGGTATTCGGAGTCACTAAAAGCACCATAGTAGAACACAGATGAAGCTCCTAAGATGATGTAATAGCCAGTAAGAAGTAGTACAATTCAAGTTTTAGGTATCGGTTATTGACTTTTTAGCTGGCTTTTGTGCCTTGGACATGAGCTAGGACCTTAAGATTCTGCATGAAAGGAGGACTAGCAGCCGAGTTGCACGGGAGAATGTGAAAAGTGTTCATATGTAGTAAAAACCTGAGAAATCCGTCCGTTTTGGTCATTTGTTATCGAATCGACTTAAAGCCAGATCGTCACATTGGCCGCTCTTCTCTCTGAAACGGTTGTACTTTTCGTCTGCAAAGCTATGTCGCGTGTTGCCGTAGGCGGAAACAGTAAAAGCACCATAGTAGAACACAGATGAACCTTCTACGTTAATTTAATAGCCAGTAAGAAGTAATCCAATTCAAGATTTAGTTATCGATTATTGACTTTTTAGCTGGCTTTGGTGCCTTGGACATGAGCTAGGACTTTAAGATTCTGCATAAAAGGAAGACTAGCAGCCCAGTTACACGGGAGAATGTGAAAAGTGTTCATATGTAGTAAAAACCTGAGAAATCCGTCCGTTTTCGTCATTTGTTATCGAATCGACTTAAAGCCAGTTCGTCACATTGGCCGCTCTTCTCTCTGAAACGGTTGTACTTATCGTCTGCAAAGCTATGTCGCGTGCTGCGGTATGCCGTGACACTAAAATCACCATAGTAGAACACAGATGAAGCTTCTAAGTTGATGCAATAGCCAGTAAGAAGTAGAACAATTCAAGTTTTAGGTATCGATTATTGACTTTTTAGCTGGCTTTGGTCCCTTGGACATGAGCTAGGAACTCAAGATTCTGCATGAAAGGAGGACTAGCAGCCGATTTGCACGGGAGAATGTGAAAAGTGTTCATATGTAGTAAAAACCTTAGAAATCCGTCCGTTTTCGTCAATTGTTATCGAATCGACATAAAGCCAGATCGTCACATTGGCCGCTCTTCTCTCTGAAACGGTTGTACTTATCGTCTGCAAAGCTATGTCGCGTGCTGCGGTATGCTGAGACACTAAAAGCACCATAGCAGAACACAGATCAAGGTTCTAAGTTGATGTAATAGCCAGTAAGAAGTAGTACAATTCAAGTTTTAGGTATTGAATATGGATCTTTTAGCTGGCTTTGGTGCCTTGGACATGAGCTAGGACCTTAAGATTCTGCACGAAAGGAAGACTAGCAGCCGAGTTGCACGGGAGAATGTGAAAAGTGTTCATATGTAGTAATAACCTGAGAAATCCGTCCTTTTTCGTCATTTGCTATCGAATCGACATAAAGCCAGATCGTCACATTGGCCGCTCTTCTCTCTGAAACGGTTGTGCTTACCGTCTGCAAAGCTATGTCGCGTGTTGCCGTAGGCGGAAACAGGAAAAGCACCATAGTAGAACACAGATGAAGCTTCTAAGTTGATGTAATAGCCAGTAATAAGTAGTCCAATTCAAGATTTAGGTATCGATTATAGACTTTTTAGCTGGCTTTCGTGCATTGGACATGAGCCAGGACTTTAAGATTCTGCATAAAAGGAGGACTAGCAGCCCAGTTGCACGGGAGAATGTGAAAAGTGTTCATATGTAGTAAAAACCTGAGAAATCCGTTTTCGTCATTTGTTATCGAATCGACTTAAAGCCAGATCGTCACATTGGCCGCTCTGCTCTCTGAAACGGTTGTACTTATCGTCTGCAAAGCTATGTCGTGTGCTGCGGTATGCGGAGACACTAAAATCACCATAGTAGAACACAGATGAAGCTTCTAAGTTGATGTAATATCCAGTAAGATGTAGTACAATTCAAGTTTTAGGTATCGATTATTGACTTTTTAGCTGGCTTTGGTGCATTGGACATGAGCTAGGACGTTAAGATTCTGCATGAAAGGTGGACTAGCAGCCGAGTTGCACGGGAGAATGTGAAAAGTGTTCATATGTAGTAAAAACCTGAGAATACCGTCCGTTTTTGTCATTTGTTATCGAATCGACTTAAAGCCAGATCGTCACATTGGCCGCTCTGCTCTCTGAAACGGTTGTACTTATCGTCTGCAAAGCTATGTCGCGTACTGCGGTATTCGGAGACACTAAAAGCACCATAGTAGAACACAGATGATGCTCCTAAGATGATGTAATAGCCAGTAAGAAGTAGTACAATTCAAGTTTTAGGTATCGGTTATTGACTTTTTAGCTGGCTTTGGTGCCTTGGACATGAGCTAGGACCTTAAGATTCTGCATGAAAGGAGGACTAGCAGCCGAGTTGCACGGGAGAATATGAAAAGTGTTCATATGTAGTAAAAACCTGAGAAATCCGTCCGTTTTCGTCATTTGTTATCGAATCGACTTAAAGCCAGATCGTCACATTGGCCGCTCTTCTCTCTGAAACGGTTGTACTTTTCGTCTGCAAAGCTATGTCGCGTGTTGCCGTAGGCGGAAACAGTAAAAGCACCATAGTAGAACACAGATGAACCTTCTACGTTGATGTAATAGCCAGTAAGAAGTAATCCAATTCAAGATTTAGGTATCGATTATTGACTTTTTAGCTGGCTTTGGTGCCTTGGACATGTGCTAGGACTTTAAGATTCTGCATAAAAGGAGGACTAGCAGCCCAGTTGCACGGGAGAATGTAAAAAGTGTTCATATGTAGTAAAAACCTGAGAAATCCGTCCGTTTTCGTCATTTGTTATCGAATCGACTTAAAGCCAGATCGTCACATTGGCCGCTCTTCTCTCTGAAACGGTTGTACTTATCGTCTGCAAAGCTATGTCGCTTGCTGCGGTATGCTGAGACACTAAAAGCACCATAGTAGAACACAGATGAAGCATCTAAGTTGATGTAATAGCCAGTAAGAAGTAGTACAATTCAAGTTTTAGGTATCGATTATTGACTTTTTAGCTGCCTTTGGTGCCTTGGACATGAGCTAGGACCTTGACATTCTGCATGAAAGAAGGACTAGCAGCCGAGTTGCACGGGAGACTGTGAAAAGTTTTCATATGTAGTAAAATCCTTAGAAATCCGTCCGTTTTCGTCATTTGTTATAGAATCGACTTAAAGCCAGATCGTCACATTGGCCGCTCTTCTCTCTGAAACGGTTGCACTTTTCGTCTGCAAAGCTATGTCGCGTGTTGCCGTAGGCGGAAACAGTAAAAGCACCATAGTAGAACACAGATGAACCTTCTACGTTGATGTAATAGCCAGTAAGAAGTAATCCAATTCAAGATTTAGGTATCGATTATTGACTTTTTAGCTGGCTTTGGTGCCTTGGACATGAGCTAGGACTTTAAGATTCTGCATAAAAGGAGGACTAGCAGCCCAGTTGCACGGGAGAATGTGAAAAGTGTTCATATGTAGTAAAAACCTGAGAAATCCGTTTTCGTCATTAGTTATCGAATCGACTTAAAGCCAGATCGTCACAATGGCCCCTCTTCTCTCTGAAACGGTTGTAGTTATCGTCTGCAAAGCTATGTCGCGTGCTGCGGTATGCGGAGACACTAAAATCACCATAGTAGAACACAGATGAAGCTTCTAAGATGATGCAATAGCCAGTAAGAAGTAGAACAATTCAAGTTTTAGGTATCGATTATTGACTTTTTAGCTGGCTTCGGTACCCTGGACATGAGCTAGGACCTTAAGATTCTGCATGAAAGGAGGACTAGCAGCCGGGTTGCACGAGAGAATGTAAAAAGTGTTCATATGTAGTAAAAACCTGAGAAATCCGTCCGTTTTCGTCATTTGTTATCAAATCGACTTAAAGCCAGATCGTCACATTGGCCGCTCTTCTCTCTGAAACGGTTGTACTTATCGTCTGCAAAGCTATGTCGCTTGCTGCGGTATGCTGAGACACTAAAAGCACCATAGTGGAACACAGATGAAGCGTCTAAGTTGATGTAATAGCCAGTAAGAAGTAGTACAATTCAAGTTTTAGGTATCGATTATTGACTTTTTATCTGCCTTTGGTGCCGTGGACATGAGCTAGGACCTTGACATTCTGCATGAAAGAAGGACTAGCAGCCGCGTTGCACGGGAGACTGTGAAAAGTTTTCATATGTAGTAAAATCCTTAGAAATCCGTCCGTTTTCGTCATTTGTTATCGAATCGACTTAAAGCCAGATCGTCACATTGGCCGCTCTTCTCTCTGAAACGGTTGTGCTTACCGTCTGCAAAGCTATGTCGCGTGTTGCCGTAGGCGGAAACAGGAAAAGCACCATAGTAGAACACAGATGAAGCTTCTAAGTTGATGTAATAGCCAGTAAGAAGTAGTACAATTCAAGTTTTAGGAATCGATTATTGACTTTTTAGCTGGCTTTTGCCTTGGACATGAGCTAGGACTTTAAGATTCTGCATAAAAGGAGGACTAGCAGCCCAGTTGCATGGGAGAATGTGAAAAGTGTTCATATGTAGTAAAAACCTGAGAAATCCGTCCGTTTTCGTCATTTGTTATCGAATCGACTTAAAGCCAGATCGTCACATTGGCCGCTCTGCTCTCTGAAACGGTTGTACTTATCGTCTGCAAAGCTATGTCGCGTGTTGCGGTATGCCGTGACACTAAAATCACCATAGTAGAACACAGATGAAGCTTCTAAGTTGATGCAATAGCCAGTAAGAAGTAGAACAATTAATGTTTTAGGTATCGATTTTTGACTTTTTAGCTGGCTTTGGTGCCTTGGACATGAGCTAGGACCTCAAGATTCTGCATGAAAGGAGGACTAGCAGCCGATTTGCACGGGAGAATGTGAAAAGTGTTCATATGTAGTAAAAACCTGAGAAATCCGTCCGTTTTCGTCATTTGTTATCGAATCGACTTAAAGCCAGATCGTCACATTGGCCGCTCTGCTCTCTGAAACGGTTGTACTTATCGTCTGCAAAGCTATGTCGCGTACTGCGGTATTCGCAGACACTAAAAGCACCATAGTAGAACACAGATGAAGCTCCTAAGATGATGTAATAGCCAGTAAGAAGTAGTACAATTCAAGTTTTAGGTATCGGTTATTGACTTTTTAGCTGGCTTTGGTGCCTTGGACATGAGCTAGGACCTTAAGATTCTGCATGAAAGGAGGACTAGCAGCCGAGTTGCACGGGAGACTGTGAAAAGTTTTCATATGTAGTAAAATCCTTAGAAATCCGTCCGTTTTCGTCATTTGTTATCGAATCGACTTAAAGCCAGATCGTCACATTGGCCGCTCTTCTCTCTGAAACGGTTGCACTTATCGTCTGCAAAGCTATGTCGCGTGCTGCGGTATGCTGAGACACTAAAAGCACCATAGTAGAACACAGATCAAGGTTCTAAGTTGATGTAATAGCCAGTAAAAAGTAGTACAATTCAAGTTTTAGGTATTGAATATGGACCTTTTAGCTGGCTTTGGTGTCTTGGACATGAGCTAGGACCTTAAGATTCTGCATGAAAGGAAGACTAGCAGCCGAGTTGCACGGGAGAATGTGAAAAGTGTTCATATGTAGTAATAACCTGAGAAATCCGTCCTTTTTCGTCATTTGCTATCGAATCGACATAAAGCCAGATCGTCACATTGGCCGCTCTTCTCTCTGAAACGGTTGTGCTTACCGTCTGCAAAGCTATGTCGCGCGTTGCCGTAGGCGGAAACAGGAAAAGCACCATAGTAGAACACAGATGAAGCTTCTAAGTTGATGTAATAGCCAGTAATAAGTAGTCCAATTCAAGATTTAGGTATCGATTATTGACTTTTTAGCTGGCTTTCGTGCCTTGGACATGAGCCAGGACTTTAAGATTCTGCATAAAAGGAGGACTAGCAGCCCAGTTGCACGGGAGAATGTGAAAAGTGTTCATATGTAGTAAAAACCTGAGAAATCAGTTTTCGTCATTTGTTATCGAATCGACTTAAAGCCAGATCGTCACATTGGCCGCTCTTCTCTCTGAAACGGTTGTACTTATCGTCTGCAAAGCTATGTCGCGTGCTGCGGTATGCTGAGACACTAAAAGCACCATAGTAGAACACAGATGAAGCTTCTAAGTTGATGTAATAGCCAGTAAGAAGTAGTACAATTCAAGTTTTAGGTATCGATTATTGACTTTTTAGCTGGCTTTGGTGCCTTGGACATGAGCTAGGACCTTGACATTCTGCATGAAAGAAGGACTAGCAGCCGAGTTGCACGGGAGACTGTGAAAAGTTTTCATATGTAGTAAAAACCTGAGAAATCCGTCCGTTTTCGTCATTTGTTATCGAATCGACTTAAAGCCAAATCGTCACATTGGCTACTCTTCTCTCTGAAACGGTTGTACTTATCGTCTGCAAAGCTATGTCGCGTGCTGCGGTATGTGGAGACACTAAAAGCACCGTAGTAGAACACAGATGAAGCTTCTAAGTTGATGTAATAGCCAGTAAGAAGTAGTCCAATTCAAGTTTTAGATATCGATTATTGACTTTTTAGCTGGCTTTGGTGCCTTGGACATGAGCTATGACTTAAAGATTCTGCATAAAATGAGGACTAGCAGCCTAGTCTCACGGGAGAATGTGAAAAGTGTTCACATGTTGTAAAAACCTGAGACATCCGTCCGTTTTCGTCATTTGTTATTGAATCGGCTTAAAGCCAGATCGTCACATTGGCCGCTCTTCTCTCTGAAACGGTTGTACTTATCGTCTGCAAAGCTATGTCGCGTACTGCGGTATGCTGAGACACTAAAAGCACCATAGTAGAACACAGATCAAGCTTCTAAGTTGATGTAATAGCCAGTAAGAAGTAGTACAATTCAAGTTTTAGGTATTGAATATTGACCTTTTAGCTGGCTTTGGTGCCTTGGACATGAGCTAGGACCTTAAGATTCTGCATGAATGGAAGACTAGCAGCCGCGTTGCACGGGAGAATGTGAAAAGTGTTCATATGTAGTAAAAACCTGAGAAATCCGTCTGTCTTCGTCATTTGTTATCGAATCGACTTAAAGCCAGTTCGTCACATTGGCCGCTCTGCTCTCAGAAACGGTTGTACTTATCGTCTGCAAAGCTATGTCGCGTGCTGCGCTATGCGGAGACACTAAAAGCACCACAGTAGAACACAGATGAAGCTCCTAAGATGACGTAATAGCCAGTAAGAAGTAGTACATTTCAAGTTTTAGGTATCGGTTATTGACTTTTTAGCTGGCTTTGGTGCCTTGGACATGAGCTAGGACCTTAAGATTCTGCATGAAAGGAGGACTAGCAGCCGAGTTGCACGGAAGAATGTGAAAAGTGTTCATATGTAGTAAAAACCTGAGAAATCCGTCCTTTTTCGTCATTTGTTATCGAATCGACATAAAGCCAGATCGTCACATTAGCCGCTCTTCTCTCTGAAACGTTTGTGCTTATCGTCTGCAAAGCTATGTCGCGTGTTGCCGTAGGCGGAAACAGGAAAAGCACCATAGTAGAACACAGATGAAGCTTCTAAGTTGATGTAATAGACAGTAATAAGTAGTCCTATTCAAGATTTAGGTATCGATTATTGACTTTTTAGCTGGATTTCGTGCCTTGGACATGAGCCATGACCTTAAGATTCTGCATAAAAGGAGGACTAGCAGCCCAGTTGCACGGGAGAATGTGAAAAGTGTTCATATGTAGTAAAAACCTGAGAAATCCGTCCGTTTTCGTCATTTGTTATCGAATCGACTTAAAGCAAGATCGTCACATTGGCCGCTCTTCTCTCTGAAAAGGTTGTACTTATCGTCTGCAAAGATTTGTCGCGTGCTGCGGTATGCGGAGACACTAAAAGCACCATAGTAGAACACAGAAGAAGCTTCTAAGTTAATGTAATAGCCAGTAAGAAGTAGTACAATTCAAGTTTTAGATATCGATTATTGACTTCTTAACTGGCTTTGGTGCCTTGGACATGAGCTAGGACCTTGAAATTCTGCATGAAAGGAGGACTAACAGCCGAGTTGCACGGGAGAATGTGAAAAGTGTTCATATGTAGTAAAAACCTGAGAAATCCGTCCGTTTTCGTCATTTGTTATCGAATCGACTTAAAGCCAGATCGTCACATTGGCCGCTCTTCTATCTGAAACGGTTGTATTTATCGTCTGCAAAGCTATGTCGCGTGCTGCGGTATGCGGAGACACTAAAAGCACCATAGTAGAACACAGATGAAGCTTCTAAGATGATATAATAGCCAGTAAGAAATAGTAGAATTCAAGTTTTAGGTATTGAATATTGACCTTTTAGCTGGCTTTGGTGCCTTGGACATGAGCTACGACCTTAAGATTCTGCATGAAAGGAGGACTAGCAGCCGAGTTGCACGGCAGAATGTGAAAAGTGTTCATATGTAGTAATAACCTGAGAAATCCGTCCGTTTTCGTCATTTGTTATCGAATTGACTTAAAGCCAGATCGTCACATTGGCCGCTCCTCTCTCTGAAACGGTTGTACTTATCGTCAGCAAAGCTGTGTCGCGTGCTGCGGTATGCGGAGAAACAAAAAGCACCGTAGTAGAACACAGATGAAGCTTCTAAGTTGATGTAATAGCCAGTAAGAAGTTAGGTATCGATTATTGACTTTTTAGCTGGCTTTGGTGCCTTGGAAATGAGCTAGGGCCTTAACATTCTGCATGAAAGGAGGACTAGCAGCCGCGTTGCTCGGGAGAATGTGAAAAGTGTTCATATGTAGTAAATACCTGAGAAATCCGTCCGGTTTCGTCATTTGTTATCGAATCGAGTTAAAGCCAGATCGTCACATTTGCCGCTCTTCTCTCTGAAACGGTTGTACTTATCGTCTGCAAAGCTATGTCGCGTGCTGCGGTATGCTGAGACACTAAAAGCACCATAGTAGAACACAGATGAAGCTTCTAAGTTGATGTAATAGCCAGAAAGAAGTAGGCCAATTCAAGTTTTAGGTATCGATTATTGACTTTTTAGCTGGCTTTTGTGCCTTGGACATGAGCTGGGACCTTAAGATTCTGCATAAAAGGAGGACTAGCAGCCCAGTTGCACGGGAGAATGTGAAAAGTGCTCATATGTAGTAAAAACCTGAGAAATCCGTCCGTTTTCGTCATTTGTTATCGAATCGACTTAAAGCCAGATCGTCACATTGGCCGCTCTTCTCTCTGAAACGGTTGTACTTATCGTCTGCAAAGCTATGTCTCGTGCTGCGGTATGCGGAGACACTAAAAGCACCATAGTAGAACACATATGAAGCTTCAAAGTTGATGTAATAGCCAGTAACAAGTAGTACAGTTCAAGTTTTAGGTATGGATTATTGACTTTTTAGCTGGCTTTGGTGCATTGGACATGAGCTAGGACCTTAACATTCTGCATGAAAGGAGGACTAGCAGCCGAGTTGCACGGGAGAATCTGAAAAGTGTTCATGTGTGGTAAAAACCTGAGAAATTCGTCCATTTTCGTCATTTGTTATCGAATCGACTTAAAGCCAGATCGTCACATTGGCCGCTCTTCTCTCTGAAACGCTTGTACTTATCGTCTGAAAAGCTATGTCGCGTGCTGCGGTATGCGGAGACACTAAAATCACCATAGTAGAACACAGATGAAGCTACTAAGTTGATGCAATAACCAGTAAGAAGTAGTCCAATTCAAGATTTAGGTATTGAATATTGACCTTTTAGCTGGCTTTGGTGCCTTGGACATGACCAAGGACCTTAAGATTCTGCATGAAAGGAGGACTAGCAGCCGAGTTGCACGGGAGAATGTGAAAAGTGTTCATATGTAATAAAAAAATGAGAAATCCGTCCGTTTTCGTCATTTGTTATCGAATCGACTTAAAGCCAGATCGTCACATTGGCCGCTCTTCTCTCTGAAACGGTTGTATTTATCGTCTGCAAAGCTATGTCGCGTGCTGCGCTATGCGGAGACACTAAAAGCACCATAGTAGAACACAGATGAAGCTTCTAAGTTGATGTAATAGCCAGTAAGAAGTAGTACAATTCAAGTTTTAGGTATCGATTATTGACTTCTTAGCTGGCTTTGGTGCCTTGTACATGAGCTAGGACCTTAAGATTCTGCATGAAAGGAGGAGTAGCAGCCGAGTTGCACGGGAGAATGTGAAAAGTGTTTATATGTAGTAAAAACAGGAGAAATTCGTCCGTTTTCGTCATTTGTTATCGAATCGACTGAAAGCCAGATCGTCACATTGGCCGCTCTTCTCTCTGAAACGGTTGTGCTTATCGTCTGCAAAGCTATGTCGCGTGTTGCCGTAGGCGGAAACAGGAAAAGCACCATAGTAGAACACAGATGAAGCTTCTAAGTTGATGTAATAGACAGTAATAAGTAGCCCAATTCAAGATTTAGGTATCGATTATTGACTTTTTAGCTGGCTTTCGTGCCTTGGACATGAGCCATGACCTTAAGATTCTGCATAAAAGGAGGACTAGCAGCCCAGTTGCACGGGAGAATGTGAAAAGTGTTCATATGTAGAAAAAACCTGAGAAATCCGTCCGTTTTCGTCATTTGTTATCGAATCGACTTAAAGCCAGATCGTCACATTGGCCGCTCTTCTCTCTGAAACGGTTGTATTTATCGTCTGCAAAGCTATGTCGCGTGCTGCGGTATGCGGAGACACTAAAAACACCATAGTAGAACACAGATCATGCTTCTAAGTTGATGTAATAGCCAGTAAGAAGTAGTACAGTTCAAGTTTTAGGTATTGAATATTGACCTTTTAGCTGGCTTTGGTGCCTTGGACATGAGCTACGACCTTAAGATTCTGCATGAAAGGAGGACTAGCAGCCGAGTTGCACGGCAGAATGTGAAAAGTGTTCATATGTAGTAATAACCTGAGAAATCCGTCCGTTTTCGTCATTTGTTATCGAATTGACTTAAAGCCAGATCGCACATTGGCCGCTCTTCTCTCTGAAACGGTTGTACTTATCGTCTGCAAAGCTGTGTCGCGTGCTGCGGTATGCGGAGAAACAAAAAGCACCGTAGTAGAACACAGATGAAGCTTCTAAGTTGATGTAATAGCCAGTAAGAAGTTAGGTATCGATTATTGACTTTTTAGCTGGCTTTGGTGCCTTGGAAATGAGCTAGGACCTTAACATTCTGCATGAAAGGAGGACTAGCAGCCGCGTTGCTCGGGAGAATGTGAAAAGTGTTCATATGTAGTAAATACCTGAGAAATCCGTCCGGTTTCGTCATTTGTTATCGAATCGAGCTAAAGCCAGATCGTCACATTAGCCGCTCTTCTCTCTGAAACGGTTGTACTTATCGTCTGCAAAGCTATGTCGCGTGCTGCGGTATGCTGAGACACTAAAAGCACCATAGTAGAACACAGATGAAGCTTCTAAGTTGATGTAATAGCCAGAAAGAAGTAGGCCAATTCAAGTTTTAGGTATCGATTATTGACTTTTTAGCTGGCTTTGGCGCCTTGGACATGAGCTGGGACCTTAAGATTCTGCATAAAAGGAGGACTAGCAGCCCAGTTGCACGGGAGAATAAGAAAAGTGCTCATACGTAGTAAAAACCTGAGAAATCCGTCCGTTTTCGTCATTTGTTATCGAATCGACTTAAAGCCAGATCGTCACATTGGCCGCTCTTCTCTCTGAAACGGTTGTACTTATCGTCTGCAAAGCTATGTCTCGTGCTGCGGTATGCGGAGACACTAAAAGCACCATAGTAGAACACATATGAAGCTTCAAAGTTGATGTAATAGCCAGTAACAAGTAGTACAGTTCAAGTTTTAGGTATGGATTATTGACTTTTTAGCTGGCTTTGGTGCATTGGACATGAGCTAGGACCTTAACATTCTGCATGAAAGGAGGACTAGCAGCCGAGTTGCACGGGAGAATCTGAAAAGTGTTCATATGTGGTAAAAACCTGAGAAATTCGTCCGTTTTCGTCATTTGTTATCGAATCGACTTAAAGCCAGATCGTCACATTGGCCGCTCTTCTCTCTGAAACGCTTGTACTTATCGTCTGAAAAGCTATGTCGCGTGCTGCGGTATGCGGAGACACTAAAATCACCATAGTAGAACACAGATGAAGCTACTAAGTTGATGCAATAACCAGTAAGAAGTAGTCCAATTCGAGATTTAGGTATTGAATATTGACCTTTTAGCTGGCTTTGGTGCCTTGGACATGACCAAGGACCTTAATATTCTGCATGAAAGGAGGACTAGCAGCCGAGTTGCACGGGAGAATGTGAAAAGTGTTCATATGTAATAAAAAAATGAGAAATCCGTCCGTTTTCGTCATTTGTTATCGAATCGACTTAAAGCCAGATCGTCACATTGGCCGCTCTTCTCTCTGAAACGGTTGTATTTATCGTCTGCAAAGCTATGTCGCGTGCTGCGCTATACGGAGACACTAAAAGCACCATAGTAGAACACAGATGAAGCTTCTAAGTTGATGTAATAGCCAGTAAGAAGTAGTACAATTCAAGTTTTAGGTATCGATTATTGACTTCTTAGCTGGCTTTGGTGCCTTGTACATGAGCTAGGACCTTAAGATTCTGCATGAAAGGAGGAGTAGCAGCCGAGTTGCACGGGAGAATGTGAAAAGTGTTTATATGTAGTAAAAACCGGAGAAATTCGTCCGTTTTCGTCATTTGTTATCGAATCGACTGAAAGCCAGATCGTCACATTGGCCGCTCTTCTCTCTGAAACGGTTGTGCTTATCGTCTGCAAAGCTATGTCGCGTGTTGCCGTAGGCGGAAACAGGAAAAGCACCATAGTAGAACACAGATGAAGCTTCTAAGTTGATGTAATAGACAGTAATAAGTAGTCCTATTCAAGATTTAGGTATCGATTATTGACTTTTTAGCTGGCTTTCGTGCCTTGGACATGAGCCATGACCTTAAGATTCTGCATAAAAGGAGGACTAGCAGCCCAGTTGCACGGGAGAATGTGAAAAGTGTTCATATGTAGTAAAAACCTGAGAAATCCGTCCGTTTTCGTCATTTGTTATCGAATCGGCTTAAAGCAATATCGTCACATTGGCCGCTCTTCTCTCTGAAAAGGTTGTACTTATCGTCTGCAAAGCTATGTCGCGTACTACGGTATTCGGAGACACTAAATGCACCATAGTAGAACACAGATGAAGCTCCTAAGATGATGTAATAGCCAGTAAGAAGTAGTAGAATTCAAGTTTTAGGTAATGAATATTGACCTTTTAGCTGGCTTTGGTGCCTTGGACATGAGCTAGGACCTTAAGATTCTGCATGAAAGGAGGACTAGCAGCCGAGTTGCACGGGAGAATGTGAAAAGTGTTCATATGTAGTAAAAACCTGAGAAATCCGTCCGGTTTCGTCATTTGTTATCGAATCGAGTTAAAGCCAGATCGTCACATTGGCCGCTCTTCTCTCTGAAACGGTTGTACTTATCGTCTGCAAAGCTATGTCGCGTGCTGCGGTATGCTGAGACACTAAAAGCACCATAGTAGAACACAGATGAAGCTTCTAAGTTGATGTAATAGCCTGTAAGAAGTAGTCCAATTCAAGTTTTAGGTATCGACTATTGACTTTTTAGCTGGCTTTGGTGCCTTGGACATGAGCTAGGACTTTAAGGTTCTGCATAAAAGGAGGACTAGCAGCCCAGTTGCACGGGAGAATGTGAAAAGTGCTCATATGTAGTAAAAACCTGAGAAATCCGTCCGTTTTCGTCATTTGTTATCGAATCGACTTAAAGCCAGATCGTCACATTGGCCGCTCTTCTCTCTGAAACGGTTGTACTTATCGTCTGCAAAGCTATGTCGCGTGCTGCGGTATGCGGAGACACTAAAAGCACCATAGTAGAACACATATGAAGCTTTAAAGTTGATGTAATAGCCAGTAACAAGTAGTACAGTTCAAGTTTTAGGTATCGATTATTGACTTTTTAGCTGGCTTTGGTGCATTGGACATGAGCTAGGACCTTAACGTTCTGGATGAAAGGAGGACTAGCAGCCGAGTTTCATGGGAGAATGTGAAAAGTGTTCATATGTAGTAAAAACCTTAGAAATCCGTCCGTTTTCGTCATTTGTATCGAATCGACTTAAAGCCAGATCGTCACATTGGCCACTCTCTCCGTGAAACGGTTGTACTTATCGTCTGCAAAGCTATGTCGCGTGCTGCGGTATGCGGAGACACGAAAATCATCATAGTAGAACACAGATGAAGCTTCTAAGTTGATGCAATAGTCAGTAAGAAGTAGTACAGTTCAAGTTTTAGGTATCAATTTTTGACTTTTTAGCTGTCTTTGGTGCCTTGGACATGAGCTAGGACCTTAAGATTCTGCATAAAAAAGGGGGGACTATCAGCCGAGTTGCACGGGAGAATGTGAAAAGTGTTCATATGTAGTAAAAAACTTAGAAATCCGTCCGTTTTCGTCATTTGTTATCGAATCGACTTAAAGCCAGATCTTAACATTGGCCGCTCTTCTCTCTGAAACGGTTGTACTTATCTTCTGCAAAGCTATGTCGCGTGCTGCGGTATGTGGAGACACTAAAAGCACCATAGTAGAACAGAGATGAAGCTTCGAAGTTGATGTAATAGCCAGTAAGAAGAAGTAGAATTCAAGTTTTAGGTATCGATTATTGACTTTTTAGCTGGCTTTGGTGCCTTGGACATGACCAAGGACCTTACGATTCTGCATGAAAGGAGGACTAGCAGCCGAGTTGCACGGTAGAATGTGAAAAGTGTTCATATGTAGTAAAAACCTGAGAAATCCGTCCGTTTTCTTCATTTGTTATCGAATCGACTTAAAGCCAGATCGTCACATTGGCCGCTCTTCTCTCTGAAACGGTTGTACTTATCTTCTGCAAAGCTATGTCGCGTGCTGCGGTATGTGAAGACAATAAAAGCACCATAGTAGAACAGAGATGAAGCTTCTAAGTTGATGTAATAGCCAGTAAGAAGTAGTACAATTCAAGTTTTAGGAACTGATTATTGAATATTTAGATGGCATTGGTGCCTTGGACATGAGCTAGGACCTTAATATTCTGCATGAAAGGAGGACTAGCAGCCGAGTTGCACGGCAGAATGTGAAAAGTGTTCATATGTAATAAAAACCTGAGAAATCCGTCCGTTTTCGTCATTTGTTATCGAATCGACTTAAAGCCAGATCGTCACATTGGCCGCTCGTCTCTCTGAAACGGTTGTACTTATCGTCTACAAAGCTATATCGCGTGCTGCGGTATGCGGAGACACTAAAATCACCATAGTAGAACACAGATGAAGCTACTAAGTTGATGCAATAGCCAGTAAGAAGTAGTCCAATTCAAGATTTAGGTATTGAATATTGACCTTTTAGCTGGCTTTGGTGCCTTGGACATGAGCAAGGACCTTAAGATCCTGCATGAAAGGTGTACTAGCAGCCGAGTTGCACGGGAGAATGTGAAAAGTGTTCATATGTAGTAAAAACCTGAGAAATCCGTCCGTTTTCGTCATTTGTTATCGAATCGACTGAAAGCCAGATAGTCACATTGGCCGCTCTTCTCTCTGAAACGCTTGTACGTATCGTCTGCAAAGCTATGTCACGTGCTGCGGTATGCGGAGACACTAAAATCACCATAGTAGAACACAGGTGAAGCTACTAAGTTGATGCAATAGCCAGTAAGAGGTAGTCCAATTCAAGATTTAGGTATCGATTATTGACTTTTTAGCTGGCTTCGGTGCCTTGGACATAAGCTAGGACCTTAAGATTCTGCATAAAAGGAGGACTAGCAGCCCAGTTGCACGGGAGAATGTGAAAAGTGTTCATATGCAGTAAAAACCTGAGAAATCCGTCCGTTTTCGTCATTTGTTATCGAATCGACTTAAGGCCAGATCGTCACATTGGCCGCTCTTCTCTCTGAAACGGTTGTGCTTAACGTCTGCAAAGCTATGTCGCGTGCTGCGCTACGCGGAGGCACTAAAAGCACCTTAGTAGAACAGAGATGAAGCTTCTAAGTTGATGTAATAGCCAGTAAGAAGTAGTACAATTTAAGTTTTAGGTATCGATTATTGACTACTTAGCTGGCTTTGGTGCCTTGGACATGAGCTATTACCTTAAGATTCTGCATGAAAGTAGGACTAGCAGCCGAGTTACACGGGAGAATTTGAAAAGTGTTCATATGTAGTAAAAACCTGAGAAATTCGTCCGTTTTCGTCATTTGTTATCGAATCGACTTAAAGCCAGATCGTCACATTGGCCGCTCTTCTCTCTGAAACGCTTGTACTTATCGTCTGAATAGCTATGTCGCGTGCTGCGGTATGCGGAGACACTAAAATCACCATAGTAGAACACAGATGAAGCTACTAAGTTGATGCAATAACCAGTAAGAAGTAGTCCAATTCAAGATTTAGGTATTGAATATTGACCTTTTAGCTGGCTTTGGTGCCTTGGACATGAGCAAGGACCTTAAGATTCTGCATGAAAGGAGGACTAGCAGCCGAGTTGCACGGAAGAATGTGAAAAGTGTTCATATGTAATAAAAACCTGAGAAATCCGTCCGTTTTCGTCATTTGTTATCGAATCGACTTAAAGCCAGATCGTCACATTGGCCGCTCTTCTCTCTGAAACGGTTGTATTTATCGTCTGCAAAGCGATGTCGCGTGCTGCGCTATGCGGAGACACTAAAAGCACCATAGTAGAACACAGATGAAGCTTCTAAGTTGATGTAATAGCCAGTAAGAAGTAGTACAATTCAAGTTTTAGGTATCGATTATTGACTTCTTAGCTGGCTTTGGTGCCTTGTACATGAGCTAGGACCTTAAGATTCTGCATGAAAGGAGGAGTAGCAGCCGAGTTGCACGGGAGAATGTGAAAAGTGTTTATATGTAGTAAAAACCGGAGAAATTCGTCCGTTTTCGTCATTTGTTATCGAATCGACTGAAAGCCAGATCGTCACATTGGCCGCTCTTCTCTCTGAAACGGTTGTACTTATCGTCTGCAAAGCTATGTCACGTGCTGCGGTATGCGTAGACACTAAAATCACCATAGTAGAACACAGATGAAGCTACTAAGTTGATGCAATAGCCAGTAAGAAGTAGTCCAATTCAAGATTTAGGTATCGATTATTGACCTTTTAGCTGGCTTCGGTACCTTGGACATAAGCTAGGACCTTAAGTTTCTGCATAAAAGGAGGACTAGCAGCCCAGTTGCACGGGAGAATGTGAAAAGTGTTCATATGCAGTAAAAACCTGAGAAATCCGTCGGTTTTCGTCATTTGTTATCGAATCGACTTAAAGCCAGATCGTCACATTGGCCGCCCTTCTCTCTGAAACGCTTGTACTTATCGTCTGCAAAGCTATGTCGCGTACTACGGTATTCGGAGACACTAAATGCACCATAGTAGAACACAGATGAAGCTCCTAAGATGATGTAATAGCCAGTAAGAAGTAGTAGAATTCAAGTTTTAGGTAATGAATATTGACCTTTTAGCTGGCTTTGGTGCCTTGGACATGAGCTAGGACCTTAAGATTCTGCATGAAAGGAGGACTAGCAGCCGAGTTGCACGGGAGTATGTGAAAAGTGTTCATATGTAGTAAAAACCTGAGAAATCCGTCCGGTTTCGTCATTTGTTATCGAATCGAGTTAAAGCCAGATCGTCACATTGGCCGCTCTTCTCTCTGAAACGGTTGTACTTATCGTCTGCAAAGCTATGTCGCGTGCTGCGGTATGCTGAGACACTAAAAGCACCATAGTAGAACACAGATGAAGCTTCTAAGTTGATGTAATAGCCTGTAAGAAGTAGTCCAATTCAAGTTTTAGGTATCGACTATTGACTTTTTAGCTGGCTTTGGTGCCTTGGACATGAGCTAGGACTTTAAGATTCTGCATAAAAAGAGGACTAGCAGCCCAGTTGCACGGGAGAATGTGAAAAGTGCTCATATGTAGTAAAAACCTGAGAAATCCGTCCGTTTTCGTCATTTGTTATCGAATCGACTTAAAGCCAGATCGTCACATTGGCCGCTCTTCTCTCTGAAACGGTTGTACTTATCGTCTGCAAAGCTATGTCGCGTGCTGCGGTATGCGGAGACACTAAAAGCACCATAGTAGAACACATATGAAGCTTTAAAGTTGATGTAATAGCCAGTAACAAGTAGTACAGTTCAAGTTTTTTGTATCGATTATTGACTTTTTAGCTGGCTTTGGTGCATTGGACATGAGCTAGGACCTTAACGTTCTGGATGAAAGGAGGACTAGCAGCCGAGTTGCATGGGAGAATGTGAAAAGTGTTCATATGTAGTAAAAACCTTAGAAATCCGTCCGTTTTCGTCATTTGTATCGAATCGACTTAAAGCCAGATCGACACATTGGCCACTCTCTCCGTGAAACGGTTGTACTTATCGTCTGCAAAGCTATGTCGCGTGCTGCGGTATGCGGAGACACGAAAATCATCATAGTAGAACACAGATGAAGCTTCTAAGTTGATGCAATAGTCAGTAAGAAGTAGTACAGTTCAAGTTTTAGGTATCAATTATTGACTTTTTAGCTGTCTTTGGTGCCTTGGACATGAGCTAGTACCTTAAGATTCTGCATGAAAGGAGGGCTATCAGCCGAGTTGCACGGGAGAATGTGAAAAGTGTTCATATGTAGTAAAAACCTTAGAAATCCGTCCGTTTTCGTCATTTGTTATCGAATCGACTTAAAGCCAGATCTTCACATTGGCCGCTCTTCTCTCTGAAACGGTTGTACTTATCTTCTGCAAAGCTATGTCGCGTGCTGCGGTATGTGGAGACACTAAATGCACCATAGTAGAACAGAGATGAAGCTTCGAAGTTGATGTAATAGCCAGTAAGAAGAAGTAGAATTCAAGTTTTAGGTATCGATTATTGACTTTTTAGCTGGCTTTGGTGCCTTGGACATGAGCTACGACCTTGAGATTCTGCGTGAATGGAGGACTAGCAGCAGAGTTGCACGGGAGAATGTGAAAAGTGTTCGCATGTGGTAAAAACCTGAGAAATCCGTCCGTTTTCTTCATTTGTTATCGAATCGACTTAAAGCCAGATCGTCACATTGGCCGCTCTTCTCTCTGAAACGGTTGTACTTATCGACTGCAAAGCTATGTCGCGTGCTGCGGTATGTTAAGACAATAAAAGCACCATAGTAGAACAGAGATGAAGCTTCTAAGTTGATGTAATAGCCAGTAAGAAGTAGTACAATTCAAGTTTTAGGAACTGAATATTGAATATTTAGATGGCTTTGGTGCCTTGGACATGAGCTAGGACCTTAATATTCTGCATGAAAGGAGGACTAGCAGCCGAGTTGCACGGGAGAATGTGAAAAGTGTTCATATGTAATAAAAACCTGAGAAATCCGTCCGTTTTCGTCATTTGTTATCGAATCGACTTAAAGCCAGATCGTCACATTGGCCGCTCGTCTCTCTGAAACGGTTGTACTTATCGTCTACAAAGCTATATCGCGTGCTGCGGTATGCGGAGACACTAAAATCACCATAGTAGAACACAGATGAAGCTACTAAGTTGATGCAATAGCCAGTAAGAAGTAGTCCAATTCAAGATTTAGGTATTGAATATTGACCTTTTAGCTGGCTTTGGTGCCTTGGACATGAGCAAGGACCTTAAGATTCTGCATGAAAGGTGGACTAGCAGCCGAGTTGCACGGGAGAATGTGAAAAGTGTTCATATGTAGTAAAAACCTGAGAAATCCGTCCGTTTTCGTCATTTGTTATCGAATCGACTTAAAGCCAGATCATCACATTGGCCGCTCTGCTTTCTGAAACGGTTGTACTTATCGTCTGCAAAGCTATGTCGCGTACTGCGGTATTCGGAGACACTAAAAGCACCATAGTAGAACACAGATGAAGCTCCTAAGATGATGTAATAGCCAGAAAGAAGTAGTACAATTCAAGTTTTAGGTAATGAATATTGACCTTTTAGCTGGCTTTGGTGCTTTGGACATGAGCTAGGACCTTAAGATTCTGCATGAAAGGAGGACTAGCAGCCGAGTTGCACGGGAGAATGTGAAGTGTTCATATGTAGTAAAAACCTGAGAAATCCGTCCGTTTTCGTCATTTGTTATCGAATCGACTTAAAGCCAGATCGTCACATTGGCCGCTCTTCTCTCTGAAACGGTTGTACTTATCGTCTGCAAAGCTATGTCGCGTGCTGCGCTATGCGGAGACACTAAAAGCACCATAGTAGAACACAAATGAAACTTCTAAGTTGATGTAATAGCCAGTAAGAAGTAGTACAATTCAAGTTTTAGGTTTCGATTATTGACTTCTTAGCCGGCTTTGGTGCCTTGGACATGAGCTAGGACCTTAAGATTCTGCATGAAACGAGGAGTATCAGCCGAGTTGCACGGTAGAATGTGAAAAGTGTTTATATGTAGTAAAAACCGGAGAAATTCGTCCGTTTTCGTCATTTGTTATCGAATCGACTGAAAGCCAGATAGTCACATTGGCCGCTCTTCTCTCTGAAACGCTTGTACTTATCGTCTGCAAAGCTATGTCACGTGCTGCGGTATGCGGAGACACTAAAATCACCATAGTAGAACACAGGTGAAGCTACTAAGTTGATGCAATAGCCAGTAAGAAGTAGTCCAATTCAAGATTTAGGTATCGATTATTGACTTTTTAGCTGGCTTCGGTACCTTGGACATAAGCTAGGACCTTAAGATTCTGCATAAAAGGAGGACTAGCAGCCCAGTTGCACGGGAGAATGTGAAAAGTGTTCATATGCAGTAAAAACCTGAGAAATCCGTCGGTTTTCGTCATTTGTTATCGAATCGACTTAAAGCCAGATCGTCACATTGGCCGCCCTTCTCTCTGAAACGCTTGTACTTATCGTCTGCAAAGCTATGTCGCGTACTACGGTATTCGGAGACACTAAATGCACCATAGTAGAACACAGATGAAGCTCCTAAGATGATGTAATAGCCAGTAAGAAGTAGTAGAATTCAAGTTTTAGGTAATGAATATTGACCTTTTAGCTGGCTTTGGTGCCTTGGACATGAGCAAGGACCTTAAGATTCTGCATGAAAGGTGGACTAGCAGCCGAGTTGCACGGGAGAATGTGAAAAGTGTTCATATGTAGTAAAAACCTGAGAAATCCGTCCGTTTTCGTCATTTGTTATCGAATCGACTTAAAGCCAGATCATCACATTGGCCGCTCTGCTTTCTGAAACGGTTGTACTTATCGTCTGCAAAGCTATGTCGCGTACTGCGGTATTCGGAGACACTAAAAGCACCATAGTAGAACACAGATGAAGCTCCTAAGATGATGTAATAGCCAGAAAGAAGTAGTACAATTCAAGTTTTAGGTAATGAATATTGACCTTTTAGCTGGCTTTGGTGCTTTGGACATGAGCTAGGACCTTAAGATTCTGCATGAAAGGAGGACTAGCAGCCGAGTTGCACGGGAGAATGTGAAGTGTTCATATGTAGTAAAAACCTGAGAAATCCGTCCGTTTTCGTCATTTGTTATCGAATCGACTTAAAGCCAGATCGTCACATTGGCCGCTCTTCTCTCTGAAACGGTTGTATTTATCGTCTGCAAAGCTATGTCGCGTGCTGCGCTTTGCGGAGACACTAAAAGCACCATAGTAGAACACAAATGAAACTTCTAAGTTGATGTAATAGCCAGTAAGAAGTAGTACAATTCAAGTTTTAGGTTTCGATTATTGACTTCTTAGCCGGCTTTGGTGCCTTGGACATGAGCCAGGACCTTAAGATTCTGCATGAAAGGAGGAGTATCAGCCGAGTTGCACGGGAGAATGTGAAAAGTTTTTATATGTAGTAAAAACCGGAGAAATTCGTCCGTTTTCGTCATTTGTTATCGAATCGACTGAAAGCCAGATAGTCACATTGGCCGCTCTTCTCTCTGAAACGCTTGTACGTATCGTCTGCAAAGCTATGTCACGTGCTGCGGTATGCGGAGACACTAAAATCACCATAGTAGAACACAGGTGAAGCTACTAAGTTGATGCAATAGCCAGTAAGAAGTAGTCCAATTCAAGATTTAGGTATCGATTATTGACTTTTTAGCTGGCTTCGGTACCTTGGACATAAGCTAGGACCTTAAGATTCTGCATAAAAGGAGGACTAGCAGCCCAGTTGCACGGGAGAATGTGAAAAGTGTTCATATGCAGTAAAAACCTAAGAAATCCGTCCGTTTTCGTCATTTGTTATCGAATCGACTTAAAGCCAGATCGTCACATTGGCCGCTCTTCTCTCTGAAACGGTTGTGCTTATCGTCTGCAAAGCTATGTCGCGTGCTGCGCTACGCGGAGGCACTAAAAGCACCATAGTAGAACAGAGATGAAGCTTCTAAGTTGATGTAATAGCCACTAAGAAGTAGTACAATTTAAGTTTTAGGTATCGATTATTGACTACTTAGCTGGCTTTGGTGCCTTGGACATGGGCTACGACCTTAAGATTCTGCATGAAAGTAGGACTAGCAGCCGAGTTGCACGGGAGAATTTGAAAAGTGTTCATATGTAGTAAAAACCTGAGAAATCCGTCCGTTTTCGTCATTAGTTATCGAATCGACTTAAAGCCAGATCGTTACATTGGCCGCTCTTCTCTCTGAAACGGTTGTACTTATCGTCTGCAAAGCTGTGCCGCGTGCTGCGGTATGCGGAGAAACTAAAAGCACCGTAGTAGAACACAGATGAAGCTTCTAAGTTGATGTAATAGCCAGTAAGAAGTTAGGTATCGATTATTGACTTTTTAGCTGGCTTTGGTGCCTTGGACATGAGCTAGGACTTTAACATTCTGCATGAAAGGAGGACTAGCAGCCGAGTTGCACGGGAGAATGTGAAAAGTGTTCAGATGTAGTGAAAACCTGAGAAATCCGTCCGTTTTCGTCATTTGCTATCGAATCGACTTAAAGCCAGATCGTCACATTGGCCGCTCTTCTCTCTGAAACGGTTGTACGTATCGTCTGCAAAGCTATGTCGCGTACTGCGGTATTCGGAGACACTAAAAGCACCATAGTAGAACACAGATGAAGCTCCTAAGATGTTTGTAATAGCCAGTAAGAAGTAGTACAATTCAAGTTTTAGGTAATGAATATTGACCTTTTAGCTGGCTTTGGTGCCTTGGACATGAGCTAGGACCTTAAGGTTCTGCATAAAAGGAGGAGTAGCAGCCGAGCTGCACGAGAGAATGTGAAAAGTGTTCATATGTAGTAAAAACCTGAGAAATCCGTCCGTTTTCGTCATTTGTTATCGAATCGACTTAAAGCCAGATCGTCACATTGGCCGCTCTTCTCTCTGAAACGGTTGTACTTATCGTCTGCAAAGCTGTGTCACGTGCTGCGGTATGCGGAGAAACTAAATGCACCGTAGTAGAACACAGATGAAGCTTCTAAGTTGATGTAATAGCCAGTAAGAAGTTAGGTATCGATTATTGACTTTTTAGCTGGCTTTGGTGCCTTGGACATGAGCTAGGACCTTAACATTCTGCATGAAAGGAGGACTAGCAGCCGAGTTGCACGGGAGAATGTGAAAAGTGTTCAGATGTAGTAAAAACCTGAGAAAAACGTCCGTTTTCGTCATTTGCTATCGAATCGACTTAAAGCCAGATCGTCACATTGGCCGCTCTTCTCTCTGAAACGGTTGTACGTATCGTCTGCAAAGCTATGTCGCGTACTGCGGTATTCGGAGACACTAAAAGCACCATAGTAGAACACAGATGAAGCTCCTAAGATGATGTAATAGCCAGTAAGAAGTAGTACAATTCAAGTTATAGGTATCGGTTATTGACTTTTTAGCTGGCTTTGGTGCCTTGGACATGAGCTAGGACCTTAAGATTCTGCATGAAAGGAGGACTAGCAGCCGACTTGCACGGGAGAATGTGAAAAGTGTTCATATGTAGTAAAAACCTGAGAAATCCGTCCGTTTTTGTCATTTGTTATCGAATCGAGTTAGAGCCAGATCGTCACATTGGCCGCTCTTCTCTCTGAAACGGTTGTACTTATCGTCTGCAAAGCTATGTCGCGTGCTGCGCTACGCGGAGGCACTAAAAGCACCATAGTAGAACACAGATGAAGCTTCTAAGTTGATGTAATAGCCAGTAAGAAGTAGTACAATTCAAGTTTTAGGTATTTATTATTGACTTCTTAGCTGGCTTTGGTGCCTTGGACATGAGCTATTACCTTAAGATTCTGCATGAAAGTAAGACTAGCAGCCGAGTTTCACGGGAGAATGTGAAAAGTGTTCATATGTAGTAAAAACCTGAGAAATCCGTCCATTTTCGTCATTTGTTATCGAATCGACTTAAAGCCAGATCGTCACATTGGCCGCTCTTCTCTCTGAAACGGTTGTACTTATCTTCTGCAAAGCTATGTCGCGTGCTGCGGTATGTGGACACACTAATAGCACCATAGTAGAACAGAGATGAAGCTTCTAAGTTGATGTAATAGCCAGTAAGAAGAAGTAGAATTCAAGTTTTAGGTATCGATTATTGACTTTTTAGCTGGCTTTGGTGCCTTGGACATGAGCAAGGACCTTAAGATTCTGCATGAAAGGAGGACTAGCAGCCGAGTTGCACGGGAGAATGTGAAAAGTGTTCATATGTAGTAAAAACCTGAGAAATCCGTCCGTTTTCGTCATTTGTTATCGAATCGACTTAAAGCCAGATCGTCACATTGGCCGCTCTTCTCTCTGAAACGGTTGTACTTATCGTCTGCACAGCTATGTCGCGTGCTGCTGTATGCTGAGACACTAAAAGCACCATAGTAGAACACAGATGAAGCATCTAAGTTGATGTAATAGCCAGTAAGAAGTCGTCCAATTCAATTTTTACGTATCGACTATTGACTTTCTAGCTGGCTTTGGTGACTTGGACATGAGCTAGGACCTTAACATTCTGCATGAAAGGAGGACTAGCAACCGCGTTGCACGGGAGAATGTGAAAAGTGTTCATATGTAGTAAAAACCTGAGAAATCCCTCCGTTTTCGTCATTTGTTATCGAATCGACTTAAAGCCAGATCGTCACATTGGCCGCTCTTCTCTCTGAAACGGTTGTACTTATCGTCTGCAAAGCTGTGTCGCGTGCTGCGGTATGCGGAGAAACTAAAAGCACCGTAGTAGAACACAGATGAAGCTTCTAAGTTGATGTAATAGCCAGTAAGAAGTTAGGTATCGATTATTGACTTTTTAGCTGGCTTTGGTGCCTTGGACATGAGCTAGGACCTTAACATTCTGCATGAAAGGAGGACTAGCAGCCGCGTTGCTCGGGAGAATGTGAAAAGTGTTCATATGTAGTAAAGAGCTGAGAAATCCGTCCGGTTTCGTCATTTGTTACCGAATCGACTTAAAGCCAGATCGTCACATTCGCCGCTCTTCTCTCTGAAACGGTTGTACTTATCGTCTGCAAAGCTATGTCGCGTGCTGCGGTATGCGGAGACACTAAAAGCACCATAGTAGAACACAGATGAAGCTTCTAAGTTGATGTAATAGCCAGTAAGAAGTAGTCCAATTTTAAATTTTAGGTATCGATTATTGACTTTTTTGCTGGCTTTGGTGCCTTGGACATGAGCTAGGACCTTAAGATTCTGCATAAAAGGAGGACTAGCAGCCCAGTTGCACGGGAGAATGTGAAAAGTGCTCATATGTAGTAAAAACCTGAGAAATCCGTCCGTTTTCGTCATTTGTTATCGAATCGACTTAAAGCCAGATCGTCACATTGGTCGCTCTTCTCTCTGAAACGGTTGTACTTATCGTCTGCAAAGCTATGTCGCGTGCTGCGGTATGCGGAGACACTAAAAGCACCGTAGTAGAACACATATGAAGCTTCAAAGTTGATGTAATAGCCAGTAACAAGTAGTACAGTTCAAGTTTTAGGTATCGATTATTGACTTTTTAGCTGGCTTTGGTGCATTGGACATGAGCTAGGACCTTAACGTTCTACATGAAAGGAGGACTAGCAGCCGAGTTGCATGGGAGAATGTGAAAAGTGTTCATATGTAGTAAAATCCTTGTAAATCCGTCCGTTTTCGTCATTTGTTATCGAATCGACTTATAGCCAGATCGTCACATTGGCCACTCTTCTCCGTGAAACGTTTGTACTTATCGTCTGCAAAGCTATGTCGCGTGCTGCGGTATGCGGATACACGAAAATCATCATAGTAGAACACAGATGAAGCTTCTAAGTTGGTGTAATAGCCAGTAAGAAGTAGTACAGTTCAAGTTTTAGGTATCGATTATTGACTTTTTAGCTGGCTTTGGTGCTTTGGACATGAACTAGGACCTTGAGATTCTGCGTGAAAAGAGGACTAGCAGCAGAGTTGCACGGGAGAATGTGAAAAGTGTTCGCATGTAGTAAAAACCTGAGAAATCCGTCCGTTTTCGTCATTTGTTATCGAATCCACTTAAAGCCAGATCGTCACATTGGCCGCTCTTCTCTCTGAAACGGTTGTGCTTATCGTCTGCAAAACTATGTCGCGTGCTGCGGTATGCGGAGAAACTAAAAGCACCGTAGTAGAACACAGATGAAGCTTCTAAGTTGATGTAATAGCCAGTAAGAAGTAGTACAGTTCAAGTTTTAGGTATCGATTATTGACTTTTTAGCTGGCTTTGGTGACTTGGACATGAGCTAGGACCTTAAGATTCTGCATGATAGGAGGACTAGAAACCGAGTTGCACGGGAGAATGTGAAAAGTGTTCATATGTCATAAAAACCTGAGAAATCCGTCCGTTTTCGTCATTTGTTATCGAATCGACTGAAAGCCAGATCGTCACATTGGCCGCTCTTCTCTCTGAAACGGTTGTACTTATCGTCTACAAAGCTATGTCGCGTGCTGCGGTATGCGGAGACACTAAAAGCACCATAGTAGAACACAGATGAAGCTTCTAAGTTGATGTAATAGCCAGTAAGAAGTAGTACAATTCAAGTTTTAGGTATCGATTATTGACTTTTTAGTTGGCTTTGGTGCCTTGGACATGAGCTACGACCTCGAGATTCTGCGTGAATGGAGGACTAGCAGCAGAGTTGCACGGGAGAATGTGAAAAGTGTTCGCATGTAGTAAAAACCTGAGAAATCCGTTCGATTTCGTCATTTATACTTATCGTCTACAAAGCTATGTCGCGTGCTGCGGTATGCGGAGACACTAAAAGCACCATAGTAGAACACAGATGAAGCTTCTAAGTTGATGTAATAGCCAGTAAGAAGTAGTACAATTGAAGTTTTAGGTATCGGTTATTGACGTTTTAGCTGGCTTTGGTGCCTTGGACATGAGCTAGGACCTTAAGATTCTGCATGAAAGGGCTAGCTGCCGAGTTGCACGGGAGAATGTGAAAAGTGTTCATATGTAGTAAAAACCTAAGAAATCCGTCCGTTTTCGTCATTTGTTATCGAATCGTCTTAAAGCCAGATCGTCACATTGACCACTCTTCTCTCTGAAACGGTTGTACTTATCGTCTGCAAAGCTATGTCGCGTGCTGCGGTATGCGGAGACACTAAAAGCACCATGGTAGAACACAGATGAAGCTTCTAAGTTGATGTAATAGCCAGTAAGAAGTAGTACAATTGAAGTTTTAGTTATCGATTACTGACTTTGTAGCTATCTTTGATGCCTTGGACATGAGCTAGGACCTTAAGATTCTGCATGAAAGGAGGACTAGCAGCCGAGTTGCACGGGAGAATGTGAAAACTGTTGATATGTAGTAAAAACCTGAGAAATCCGTCCGTTTTCGTCACTTGGTATCGAATCGACTTAAAGCCAGATCGTAACATTGGCCGCTCTTCTCTCTGAAACGGATGTACTTATCGTCTGCAAAGCTATGTCGCGTGCTGCGGTATGCGGATACACTAAAATCACCATAGTAGAACACAGATGAAGCTTCTAAGTTGATGTAATAGCCAGTAAGAAGTAGTACAATTCAAGTTTTAAGTATTGATTACTGACCTTTTAGCTGCCTTGGTGCCTTGGACATGAGGTAGGACCTTGAGATTCTGCATGAAAGGAGGACTAGCAGCCGAGTTGCACGGGAGAATGTGAAAAGTGTTCACATGTAGTAAAAACCTGAGATATCCGTCCGTTTTCGTCATTTGTTATCGAATCGACTTATAGCCAGATCGTCACAATGGCCGCTCTTCTCTCTGAAAGCTATGTCGCGTGCTGCGGTATGTGGAGACACTAAAAGCACCATAGTAGAACAGAGATGAAGCTTCTAAGTTGATGTAATAGCCAGTAAGAAGTAGTAGAATTCAAGTTTTAGGTATTGATTATTGACTTTTTAACTGGCTTTGGTGCCTTGGACATGAGCTAGGACCTTAAGATTCTGCATGAAAGGAGGACTAGCAGCCGAGTTGCACGGGAGAATGTGAAAAGTGTTCATATGTAATAAAATCCTGAGAAATCCGTCCGTTTTCGTCATTTGTTATCGAATCGACTTAAAGCCAGATCGTCACATTGGCCGCTCTTCTCTCTGAAACGGTTGTACTTATCGTCAGCAAAGCTATTTCGCGTGCTGCGGTATGCGGAGACACTAAAATCACCATAGTAGAACACGGATGAAGCAACTAAGTTGTTGTAATAGCCAGTAAGAAGTAGTCCAATTCAAATTTAGGTATCGATTATTGACTTTTTAGCTGGCTTTGGTGACTTGGACATGAGCTAGGACCTTTAGATTCTGCATGAAAGGAGGACTAGCAACCGAGTTGCACGGGAGAATGTGAAAAGTGTTCATATGTAATAAAAACCTTAGAAATAAGTCCGTTTTCGTCATTTGTTATCGAATCGACTTAAAGCCAGATCGTCACATTGGCCGCTCTTCTCTCTGAAACGGTTGAACTTATCGTCTACAAAGCTATGTCGCGTGCTGCGGTATGCGGAGACACTAAAAGCACCATAGTAGAACACAGATGAAGCTTCTAAGTTGATGTAATAGCCAGTAAGAAGTAGTACAATTCAAGTTTTAGGTATCGGTTATTGACTTTTTAGCTGGCTTTGGTGCCTTGGACATGAGCTAGGACCTTAGGATTCTGCATGAAAGGAGGACTAGATGCCGAGTTGCACGGGAGAATGTGAAAAGTGTTCATATGTAGTAAAAACCCAAGAAAACCGTCCGTTTTCGTCATTTGTTATCGAATCGTCTTAAAGCCAGATCGTCACATTGACCGCTCTTCTCTCTGAAACGGTTGTACTTATCGTCTGCAAACCTATGTCGCGTGCTGCGGTATGCGGAGACATTAAAAGCACCATAGTAGAACACAGATGAAGCTTCTAAGTTGATGTAATAGCCAGTAAGAAGTAGTACAATTCAAGTTTTAAGTATTGATTATTGACCTTTTAGCTGCCTTGGTGCCTTGGACATGAGCTAGGACCTTAAGATTCTGCATGAAAGGAGGACTAGCTGCCGAGTTGCACGGGAGAATGTGAAAAGTGTTCATATGTAGTAAAAACCCAAGAAATCCGTCCGTTTTCGTCATTTGTTATCGAATCGTCTTAAAGCCAGAACGTCACATTGACCGCTCTTCTCTCTGAAACGGTTGTACTTATCGTCTGCAAAGCTATGTCGCCTGCTGCGGTATGCGGAGACACTAAAAGCACCATAGTAGAACACAGATGAAGCTTCTAAGTTGATGTAATAGCCAGTAAGAAGTAGTACAATTCAAGTTTTAAGTATTGATTATTGACCTTTTAGCTGCCCTGGTGCCTTGGACATGAGCTAGGACCTTGAGATTCTGCATGAAAGGAGGACTAGCAGCCGAGTTGCTAGGGAGAATGTGAAAAGTGTTCGCATGTAGTAAAAACCTAAGAAATCCGTCCGTTTTCGTCATTTGTTATCCAATCGACTTATAGCCAGATCGTCACATTGGCCGCTCTTCTCTCTGAAACGGTTGTACTTATCGTCTGCAAAGCTATGCCGCGTGCTGCGGTATGCGGAGACACTAAAATCACCATAGTAGAACACAGATGAAGCATCTAAGTTGATGTAATAGCCAGTAAGAAGTAGTCCAATTGAAGTTTTTGGTATCGATTATTGACATTTTAGCTGGCTTTGGTGACTTGGACATGAGCTAGGACCTTAAGATTCTGCATGAAAGGAGGACTAGCAGCCGAGTTGCACGGGAGAATGTGAAAAGTGTTCATATGTAGTAAAAACCTGAGAAATCCGACCGTTTTCGTCATTTGTTATCGAATCGACTTAAAGCCAGATCGTCACATTGGCCGCTCTTCTCGCTGAACGGTTGTACATATCGTCTGCAATCTATGTCGCGTGCTGCGGTATGCGGAGACAAGAAAATCTTCATAGTAGAACACAGATGAAGCTTCTAAGTTGATGTAATAGCCAGTAAGAAGTAGTACAATTCAAGTTTTAGTTATCGATTATTGACTTTTTAGCTGGCTTTGATGCCTTGGACATGAGCTAGGACCTTAAGATACTGCATGAAAGGAGGACTAGCAGAGGAGTTGCACGGGTGAATGTGAGAAGTGTTCATACGTAGTAAAAACCTGAGAAATCCGTCCGTTTTCGTCATTTGTTATCGAATCGACTTAAAGCCAGATCGTCACATTGGTCACTCTTCTCTCTGAAACGGTTGTACTTGTTGTCTGCATAGCAATGTCGCGTGCTGCGGTATGCGGAGACACGAAAGTCATCATAGTAGAACACAGATAAAGCTTCTAAGTTGATGTAATAGCCAGTAAGAACTAGTACAATTCAAGTTTTAGGTATCGATTATTGACCTTTTAGCTGGCTTTGGTGACTTGGATATGAGCTAGGACCTTACGATTCTGCATGAAAGGAGGACTAGCAGCCGAGTTGCACGGGAGAATGTGAAAAGTGTTTATATGTAGTAAAAACCTGAGAAATCCGTCCGTTTTCGTCATTTGTTATCGAATCGACTTAAAGCCAAATCGTCACATTGGCCGCTCTGCTCTCTGAAACGGTTGTACTTATCGTCTGCAAAGCTATGTCGCGTACTGCGGTATTCGGAGACACTAAACGCACCATAGTAGTACACAGATGAAGCTTCTAAGATGATGTAATAGCCAGTAAGAAATAGTACAATTCAAGTTTTAGATATCGTTATTGACTTTTTAGCTGGCTTTGGTGCCTTGGACATGGGCTATGACCTTAAGATTCTGCATGAAAGGAGGACTAGCAGCCGAGTTGCACGGGAGAATGTGAAAAGTGTTCATATCTAGTAAAAACCTGAGAAATCCGTCCGTTTGCGTCATTTGTTATCGAATCGACTTAAAGCCAGATCGTCACATTGGCCGCTCTTCTCTCTGAAACCGTTGTACTTATCGTCTGCAAAGCTATGTCGCGTGCTGCGATATGCGGAGACACTAAAAGCACCATAGTAGAACACAGACGAAGCTTGTAAGTTGATGTAATAGCCAGTAAGAAGTAGTACAATTCAAGTTTTAGATATTGATTAGTGACTTTTTAGCTGGCTTTGGTGCCTTGGACATGATCTAGGACCTTAAGATTCTGCATGAAAGAAGGACTAGCAGCCGAGTTGCCCGGGAGAATGTGAAAAGTGTTCATATGTAGTAAAAATCTGAGAAATCCGTCCGTTTCGTCATTTTTTTATCCAATCGAGTTAAAGCCAGATCGTCACATTGGCCGCTCTTCTCTCTGAAACGGTTGTACTTATCGTCTGCAAAACTATGTCGCGTGCTGCGGTATGCGGAGAAACTAAAAGCACCGTAGTAGAACATAGATGAAGGTTCTAAGTTGATGTAATAGCCAGTAAGAGGTAGTCCAATTCAAGTTTTAGGTATCGATTATTGACTTTTTAGCTGCCTTTGGTGCCTTGGACATGAGCTAGGACCTTAAGATTCTGCATAAAAGGAGGACTAGCAGCCGAGTTGCACGGGAGAATGTGAAAAGTGTTCATATGTAGTAAAAACCTGAGACATCCGTCCGTTTTCGTCATTTGTTATCGCATCGACTTAAAGCCAGATGGTCACATTGGTCGCTCTTCTCTCTGAAACGGTTGTACTTATCGTCTGCAAAGCTATGTCACGTACTGCGGTATTCGGAGACACTAAAAACACCATAGTAGAACACAGATAAAGCTTCTAAGTTGATAATAGCCAGTAAGAACTAGTACAATTCAAGTTTTAGGTATCGATTATTGACTTTTTAGCTGGCTTTGGTGCCTTGGACATGAGCTAGGACCTTACGATTCTGCATGAAAGGAGGACTAGCAGCCGAGTTGCACGGGAGATAGTGAAAAGTGTTCAGATGTAGTGAAAACCTGAGATATCCGTCCGTTTTCGTCATTTGTTATCGAATCGACTTAAAGCCAAATCGTCACATTGGCCGCTCTGCTCTCTGAAACGGTTGTACTTATCGTCTGCAAAGCTATGTCGCGTACTGCGGTATTCCGAGACACTAAACGCACCATAGTAGAACACAGATGAAGCTTCTAAGTTGATGTAATAGCCAGTAAGAAGTAGTACAATTAAAGTTTTAGATATTGATTATTGACCTTTTAGCTGGCTTTGGTGCCTTGGACATGAGCTAGGACCTTAAGATTCTGCATAAAAGGAGGACTAGCTGCCGAGTTGCACGGGAGAATGTGAAAAGTGTTCATATGTAGTAAAAACCTGAGACATCCGTCCGTTTTCGTCATTTGTTATCGAATCGACTTAAAGCCAGATCGTAACATTGGCCGCTCTTCTCTCTAAAACGGTTGTACTTATCGTCTGCAAAGCTGTGTCGTGTGCTGCGGTATGCGGAGAAACTAAAAGCACCGTAGTAGGACATTGATGAAGGTTCTAAGTTGATGTAATAGCCAGTAAGAAGTAGTCCAATTCAAGTTTTAGGTATCGATTATTGACTTTTTAGCTGGCTTTGGTGACTTGGACATGAGCCAGGACCTTACGATTCTGCATGAAAGGAGGACTAGCAGCCGAGTTGCACGGGAGAATGTGAAAAGTGTTCATATGTAGTAAAAACCTGAGAAATCCGTCCGTTTTCGTCATTTGTTATCGAATCGACTTAAAGCCAGATCGTCACATTGGCCGCTCTTCTCTCTGAACGGTTGTACTTATCGTCTGCAAAGCTAAGTCGCGTACTGCGGTATTCGGAGACACTAAACGCACCATAGTAGAACACAGATGAAGCTTCTAAGATGATGTAATAGCCAGTAAGAAATAGTACAATTCAAGTTTTAGGTATCGATTATTGACTTTTTAGCTGGCTTTGGTGCCTTGGACATGAGCTATGACCTTAAGATTATGCATGAAAGGAGGACTAGCACCCGAGTTGCACGGGAGACTGTGAAAAGTGTTCATATCTAGTAAAAACCTGAGAAATCCGTCCGTTTTCGTCATTTGTTATCGAATAGACTTAAAGCCAGATCGTCACATTGGCCACTCTTCTCTCTGAAACGGTTGTACTTATTGTCTGCAAAGTTATGTCGCGTGCTGCGGTATGCGGAGACACGAAAATCCTCATAGTAGAATACAGATAAAGCTTCTAAGTTGATGTAATAGCCAGTAAGAAGTAGTACAATTCAAGTTTTAGGTATCGATTATTGACTTTTTAGCTGGCTTTGGTGCCTTGGACATGAGCTAGGACCTTAAGATTCAGCATGAAAGTAGGACTAGCAGCCGAGTTCCACGGGAGAATGTGAAAAGTGTTCAAATGTAGTAAAAACCTGAGAAATCCGTCCGTTTGCGTCATTTGTTATCGAATCGACTTAAAGCCAAATCGGCACATTGGCCGCTCTGCTCTCTGAAACGTTTGTACTTATCGTCTGCAAAGCTATGTCGCGTACTACGGTATTCGGAGACACTAAACGCACCATAGTAGAACACAGATGAGGCTTCTAAGATGATATAATAGCCAGTAAGAAATAGTACAATTCAAGTTTTAGGTATAGTTATTGACTTTTTAGCTGGCTTTGGTGCCTTGGACATGAGCTATGACCTTAAGATTCTGCATGAAAGGAGGACTAGCACTCGAGTTGCACGGGAGAATGTGAAAAGTGTTCATATGTAGTAAAAACCTGAGAAATCCGTCCGTTTTCGTCATTTGTTATCGAATCGACTTAAAGCCAGATCGTCACATTGGCCGCTCTTCTCCCTGAAACGGTTCTACTTATCGTCTGCAAAGCTATGTCGCGTGCTGCGGTATGCGGAGACACTAAAAGCACCATAGTAGAACACAGATGAAGCTTCTAAGTTGATGTAATAGCCAGTTAGAATTAGTACAATTCAAGTTTTAGATATTGATTATTGACTTATTAGCTGGCTTTGGTGCCTTGGACATGATCTAGGACCTTAAGATTCTGCATGAAAGAAGGACTAGCAGCCGAGTTGCACGGGAGAATGTGAAAAGTGTTCATATGTAGTAAAAACCAACCTGAGAAATCGGTCCGTTTTCGTCATTTGTTATCGAATCGACTTAAAGCCAAATCATCACATTGGCAGCTCTGCTCTCTGAAACGGTTGTTCTTTTCGTCTGCAAAGCTCTGTCGCGTGCTGCGGTATGCGGAGACACTAAAATCACCATAGTAGAACACAGATGAAGCTTCTAAGTTGATGTAATAGCCAGTAAGAAGTAGTACAATTCAAGTTTTTGATATTGATTATTGACTTTTTAGCTGGCTTTGGTGCCTTGGACATGAGCTAGGACCTTAAGATTCTGCATAAAAGGATAACTAGCAGCCGAGTTGCACGGGAGAATGTGAAAAGTGTTCATATGTAGTAAAAACCTGAGACATCCGTCCGTTTTCGTCATTTGTTATCGAATCGACTTAAAGCCAGATCGTAACATTGGCCGCTCTTCTCTCTAAAACGGTTGTACTTATCGTCTGCAAAGCTGTGTCGCGTGCTGCGGTATGCGGAGAAACTAAAAGCACCGTAGTAGAACATTGATGAAGGTTCTAAGTTGATGTAATAGCCAGTAAGAAGTAGCCCAATTCAAGTTTTAGGTATCGATTATTGACTTTTTAGCTGGCTTTGGTGCCTTGGACATGAGCTAGGACCTTAAGAATCTGCATAAAAGGAGGACTAGCAGCCGAGTTGCACGGGAGAATGTGAAAAGTGTTCATATGTAGTAAAAACCTGAGAAATCCGTCCGTTTTCGTCATTTGTTATCGAATCGACTTAAAGCCAGATCGTCACATTGGCCGATCTTCTCTCTAAAACGGTTGTACTTATCGTCTGAAAAGCTATGTCGCGTGCTGCGGTATGCGGAGACACTAAAATCACCATAGTAGAACACAGATGAAGCATCTAAGTTGATGTAATAGCCAGTAAGAAGTAGTCCAATTCAAGTTTTAGGTATCGATTATTGACTTTTTATCTGGCTTTGGTGACTTGGACATGAGCCAGGACCTTAAGATTCTGCAGGAAAGGAGGACTAGCAGCCGAGTTGCACGGGAGAATGTGAAAAGTGTTCATATGTAGTAAAAACCTGAGAAATCCGTCCGTTTTCGTCATTTGTTATCGAATCGACTTAAAGCCAGATCGTCACATTGGCCGCTCTTCTCTCTGAACGGTTGTACTTATCGTCTGCAAAGCTATGTCGCGTACTGCGGTATTCGGAGACACTAAACGCACCATAGTAGAACATAGATGAAGCTTCTAAGATGATTTAATAGCCAGTAAGAAATAGTACAATTCAAGTTTTAGATATCGTTATTGACTTTTTAGCTGGCTTTGGTGCCTTGGACATGAGCTATGACCTTAAGATTATGCATGAAAGGAGGACTAGCACCCGAGTTGCACGGGAGAATGTGAAAAGTGTTCATATCTAGTAAAAACCTGAGAAATCCGTCCGTTTGCGTCATTTGTTATCGAATCGACTTAAAGCCAGATCGTCACATTGGCCGCTCTTCTCTCTGAAACCGTTGTACTTATCGTCTGCAAAGCTATGTCGCGTGCTGCGATATGCGGAGACACTAAAAGCACCATAGTAGAACACAGATGAAGCTTCTAAGTTGATGTAATAGCCAGTAAGAAGTAGTACAATTCAAGTTTTAGATATTGATTATTGACTCTTTAGCTGGCTTTGGGGCCTTGGACATGATCTAGGACCTTAAGATTCTGCATGAAAGAAGGACTAGCAGCCGAGTTGCACGGGAGAATGTGAAAAGTGTTCATATGTAGTAAAAACCTGAGAAATCCGTCCGTTTTCGTCATATGTTATCCAATCGCCTTAAAGCCAGATCGTCACATTGGCCGCTCTTCTCTCTGAAACGGATATACTTATCGTCTGCAAAGCTATGACGCGTACTGCGATATTCGGAGACACTATAAACACCATAGTAGAACACAGATGAAGCTTTTAAGATGATGTAATAGCCAGTAAGAAGTAGTACAATTCAATTTTTAGGTATCGGTTATTGACATTTTAGCTGGCTTTGGTGCCTTGGACATGACAAGGACCTTAAGATTCTGCATGAAAGGAGGACTAGCAGCCGAGTTGCACGGGAGAATGTGAAAAGTGCTCATATGTAGTAAGAACCTGAGAAATCCGTCCGTTTTCGTCATTTGTTATCGAATCGACTTAAAGCCAGATCGTCACATTGGCCACTCTTCTCTCTGAAACGGTTGTACTTATTGTCTGCAAAGTTATGTCGCGTGCTGCGGTATGCGGAGACACGAAAATCCTCATAGTAGAACAAAGATAAAGCTTCTAAGTTGATGTAATAGCCAGTAAGAAGTAGTAAAATTCAAGTTTTAGGTATCGATTATTGACTTTTTAGCTGGCTTTGCTGCCTTGGACATGAGCTAGGACCTTAAGATTCAGCATGAAAATAGGACTAGCATCCGAGTTGCACGGGAGAATGTGAAAAGTGTTCAAATGTAGTAAAAACCTGAGAAATCCGTCCGTTTTCGTCATTTGTTATCGAATCGACTTAAAGCCAAATCGGCACATTGGCCGCTCTGCTCCCTGAAACGTTTGTACTTATCGTCTGCAAAGCTATGTCGCGTACTGCGGTATTCGGAGACACTAAACGCACCATAGTAGAACACAGATGAAGCTTCTAAGATGATATAATAGCCAGTAAGAAATAGTACAATTCAAGTTTTAGGTATAGTTATTGACTTTGTAGCTTGCTTTGGTGCCTTGGACATGAGCTATGACCTTAAGATTCAGCATGAAAGGAGGACTAGCACTCGAGTTGCACGGGAGAATGTGAAAAGTGTTCATATGTAGTAAAAACCTCAGAAATCCGTCCGTTTTCGTCATTTGTTATCGAATCGACTTAAAGCCAGATCGTCACATTTGCCGTTCTTCTCTCTGAATCCGTTGTACTTATCGTCTGCAAAGCTATGTCGCGTGCTGCGGTATGCGGAGACACTAAAAGCACCATAGTAGAACACAGATGAAACTTCTAAGTTGATGTAATAGCCAGTAAGAAGTAGTACAATTCAAGTTTTAGATATAGATTATTGACTTTTTAGCTGGCTTTGGTGCCTTGGACATGATCTAGGACCTTAAGATTCTGCATGAAAGAAGGACTAGCAGCCGAGTTGCACGGGAGAATGTGAAAAGTGTTCATATGTAGTAAAAACCAACCTGAGAAATCGGTCCGTTTTCGTCATTTGTTATCGAATCGACTTAAAGCCAAATCATCACATTGGCAGCTCTGCTCTCTGAAATGGTTGTTCTTATCGTCTGCAAAGCTATGTCGCGTACTGCGGTATTCGGAGACACTAAAAGCACCATAGTAGAACACAGATGAAGCTTCTAAGTTGATGTAATAGCCAGTATGAAGTAGTAGAATTCAAGTTTTAGGTATCGATTATTGATTTTTTAGGTGGCTTTGGAGCCTTGGACATGAGCTAGGACCTTAAGACTCTGCATGAAAGGAGGACTAGCAGCCGAGTTGCACGGGAGAATGTGAAAAGTGTTCATATGTAGTCAAAACCTGAGATATCCGTCCGTTTTCGTCATTTGTTATCGAATCGACTTAAAGCCAGATCGTCACATTGGCCGCTCTTCTCTCTGAAACGGTTGTACTTATCGTCTGCAAAGCTATGTCGCGTGCTGTGGTATGTGGAGACACTAAAATCACCATAGTAGAACACAGATGAAGCTTCTAAGTTGATGTAATAGCCAGTAAGAGGTAGTACAATTCAAGTTCTAGGTATCGATTATTGACTTTTTAGCTGGCTTCGTTGCCTAGGACATGAGCTAGGACCTTAAGATTCTGCATGAAATTAGGACTAGCAGCCGAGTTGCACGGGAGAATGTGAAAGGTGTTCATATGTAGTAAAAACCTGAGAAATCGGTCCGTTTTCGTCATTTGTTATCGAATCGACTTATAGCCAGATCGTCACATTGGCCGCTCTTCTCTCTGAAACGGTTGTACTTATCGTCTGCAAAGCTATGTCGCGTACTGTTGTATTCGGAGACACTAAACGCACCATAGTAGAACACAGATGAAGCTTCTAAGATGATATAATAGACAGTAAGAAATAATAGAATTCAAGTTTTAGGTATACTTATTGACTTTTTAGCTGGCTTTGGTGCCTTGGACATGAGCTATGACCTTAAGATTCTGCATGAAAGGAGGACTAGCACCCGAGTAGCACGGGAGAATGTGAAAAGTGTTCATATGTAGTAAAAACCTGAGAAATCCGTCCGTATTCGTCAATTGTTATCGAATCGACTTAAAGCCAGATCGTCACATTTGCCGTTCGTCTCTCTGAAACCGTTGTACTTATCGTCTGCAAAGCTATGTCGCGTGCTGCGGTATGCGGAGACACTAAAAGCACCATAGTAGAACACAGACGAAGCTTCTAAGTTGATGTAATAGCCAGTAAGAAGTAGTCCAATTCAAGTTTTAGGTATCGATTATTGACTTTTTAGCTGGCTTTGGTGCCTTGGACATGAGCTATGACCTTAAGATTCTGCAAAAAAGGCGGACTAGCAGCCGAGTTGCACTGGAGAATGTGAAAAGTGTTCATATATAATAAAAACCTGAGACATCCGTCAGTTTTCGTCATTTGTTATCGAATTGACTTAAAGCCAGATGGTCACATTGACCGCTCTTCTCTCTGAAACGGTTGTACTTATCGTCTGCAAAGCTATGTCGCATGCTGCGGTATGTGGAGACACTTAAATCACCATAGTAGAACACAGATGAAGCTTCTAAGTTGATGTAATAGCCAGTAAGAAGTAGTACAATTCAAGTTTTAGGTATCGATTATTGACTTTTTAGCTGGCTTTGGTGCCTTTGACATGGGCTAGGACCTTGAGATTCTACATGAAAGGAGGACTAGCAGCCGAGTTGCACGGGACAATGTGAAAAGTGTTCATATGTAGTAAAAACCTGAGAAATCCGTCCGTTTTCGTCATTTGTTATCGAATCGACTTAAAGCCAGATCGTCACATTGGCCGCTCTTCTCTCTGAAACGGTTGTACTTATCGTCTGCAAAGCTATGTCGCGTGCAGCGGTGTGCGGAGGCACTAAAAGCACCATAGTAGAACACAGATGAAGCTTCTAAGATGATGTAATAGAAAGTAATAAGTTGTACAATTCAAGTTTTAGGTATTGATTATTGACTTTTTAGCTGGCTTTGGTGCCTTGGACATGAGCTAGGACCTTAAGATTCTTCATGAAAGGAGGAGTAGCAGCCGAGTTGCACGGGAGAATGTGAAAAGTGTTCATATGTAGTAAAAACCTGAGAAATCCGTCCGTTTTCTTGATTTGTTATCGAATCGACTTAAAGCCAGATCGTCACATTGGTTGCTCTTCTCTCTGAAACGGTTGTACTTATCGTCTGCAAAGCTATGTCGCGTGCTGCGGTATGCGGAGACACTAAAAGCACCATAGTAGAACACAGATGAAGCTTCTAAGTTGATGTAATAGCCAGTAAGAAGTAGTCCAATTCAAGTTTTAGGTATCGATTATTGACTTTTTAGCTGTCTTTGGTGCCTTGGACATGAGCTAGGACCTTAAGATTCTGCATAAAAGGAGGACTAGCAGCCCAGTTGCACGGGAGAATATGAAAGGTGTTCATATGTAGTAAAAACCTGAGACATCCGTCCTTTTTCGTCATTTGTTATCGAATCGACTTAAAGCCAGATCGTCAGATTGGCCGCTCTTCTCTCTGAAACCGTTGTACTTATCGTCTGCAAAGCTATGTCGCGTGCTGCGGTATGCGGAGACACTAAAAGCACCATAGTAGAACACAGATGAAGCTTCTAAGTTGATGTAATAGCCAGTAAGAAATAGTACAATTCAAGTTTTAGGTATCGTTATTGACTTTTTAGCTGGCTTTGGTGCCTTGGACATGAGCTAGGACCTTAAGATTCTGCATGAAAGGAGGACTAGCAGCCGAGTTGCACGGGAGAATGTAAAAGTGTTCAAATGTAGTAAAAACCTGAGAAACCCGTCCGTTTTCGTCATTTGTTATCGAATCGACTTAAAGCCAGATCGTCACATTGGCCGCTCTTCTCTCTGAAACGGTTGTACTTATCGTCTGCAAAACTATGTCGCGTGCTGCGGTATGCGGAGACACGAAAATCATCATAGTAGAACACAGATGAAGCTTCTAAGTTGATGTAATAGCCAGTAAGAACTAGTACAATTCAAGTTTTAGGTATCGATTATTGACTTTTTAGCTGGCTTTGGTGCCTTGGACATGAGCTAGGACCTTAAGATTCTGCATGAAAAGAGGACTAGCTGCCTAATTGCACGGGAGAATGTGAAAAGTGTTAATATAGAGTAAAAACCTGGGAAATCCGTTCGTTTTCGTCATTTGTTATCGAATCGACTTAAAGCCAGATGGTCACATTGGCGGCTCTTCTCTCTGAAACGGTTGTACTTACCGTCTGCAGAGCTATGTAGCGTGCTGCGGTATGCAGAGACACTAAAAGCACCATAGTAGAACACAGATGATACTTCCAAGTTGATGTAATAGCCAGTAAGAAGTAGTAAAATTCAAGTTTTAGGTACTGATTATTGACTCTTTAGCTGGCTTTGGTGCCTTGGACATGAGCTAGGACCTTAAGATTCTGCATGAAAGGAGGACTAGCAGCCGAGTTACACGGGAGAATGTGAAAAGTGTTCATATGTAGTAAAAACCTGAGAAATCCGTTCGTTTTCGTCATTTGTTATCGAATCGACTTAAAGCCAGATGGTCACATTGGCCGCTCTTCTCTCTGAAACGGTTGTACTTACCGTCTGCAGAGCTATGTCGCGTGCTGCGGTATGCAGAGACACTAAAAGCACCATAGTAGAACACAGATGATACTTCCAAGTTAATGTAATAGCCAGTAAGAAATAGTAAAATTCAACTTTTAGGTACAGATTATTGACTTTTTAGCTGGCTTTGGTGCCTTGGACATGAGCTAGGACCTTAAGATTCTGCATGAAAGGAGGACTAGCAGCCTAATTGCACGGGAGAATGTGAAAAGTGTTCATATAGAGTAAAAACCTGAGAAATCCGTTCGTTTTCGTCATTTGTTATCGAATCGACTTAAAGCCAAATCGTCACATTGGCCGCTCTTCTCTCTGAAACGGTTGTACTAATCGTCTGCAAAGCTATGCCGCGTACTGCGTTATTCGGAGACACTAAAAGCACCATAGTAGAACACAGATGAAGCTTCTAAGATGATGTAATAGACATTAAGAAATAGTACAATTCAAGTTTTAGGAATCGGTTATTGACTTTTTACCCTTGTTTGGTGATTGGACATGAGCTAGCACCTTAAGATTCTGCATGAAAGGAGGACTAGCAGCCGAGTTGCACGGGAGAATGTGTAAAGTGTTCATATGTAGTAAAAACCTGAGAAATCCCTTCGTTTTCGTCATTTGTTATCGAATCTACTTAAAGCCAGATGGTCACATTGGCCGCTCTTCTCTCTGAAACTTTTGTACTTACCGTCTGCAGAGCTATGTCGCGTGCTGCGGTATGCAGAGACACTAAAAGCACCATAGTAGAACACAGATGAAGCTTCTAAGATGATGTAATAGGCTGTAAGAAATAGTACAATTAAGTTTTAGGAATCGGTTATTGTCTTTTTACCCTTGTTTGGCGCCTTGGACATGAGCTATGACCTTAAGATTCAGCATGAAAGGAGGATTAGCACTCGAGTTGCACGGGAGAATTTGAAAAGTGTTCATATGTAGTAAAAACCTCAGAAATCCGTCCGTTTTCGTCATTTGTTATCGAATCGACTTAAAGCCAGATCGTCACATTTGCCGTTCTTCTCTCTGAATCCGTTGTACTTATCGTCTGCAAAGCTATGTCGCGTGCTGCGGTATGCGGAGACACTAAAAGCACCATAGTAGAACACAGATGAAACTTCTAAGTTGATGTAATAGCCAGTAAGAAGTAGTACAATTCAAGTTTTAGATATTGATTATTGACTTTTTAGCTGGCTTTGGTGCCTTGGACATGATCTAGGACCTTAAGATTCTGCATGAAAGAAAAACTAGCAGCCGAGTTGCACGGGAGAATGTGAAAGGTGTTCATATGTAGTAAAAACCTGAGAAATCGGTCCGTTTTCGTCATTTGCTATCGAATCGACTTATAGCCAGATCGTCACATCGCCGCTCTTCTCTCTGAAACGGTTGTACTTATCGTCTGCAAAGCTATGTCGCGTGCTGCGGTGTGCGGAGGCACTAAAAGCACCATAGTAGAACACAGATGAAGCTTCTAAGATGATGTAATAGAATGTAATAAGTTGTACAATTCAAGTTTTAGGTATTGATTATTGACTTTTTAGCTGGCTTTGGTGCCTTGGACATGAGCTAGGACCTTAAGATTCTTCATGAAAGGAGGAGTAGCAGCCGAGTTGCACGGGAGAATGTGAAAAGTGTTCATATGTAGTAAAAACCTGAGAAATCCGTCCGTTTTCGTGATTTGTTATCGAATCGACTTAAAGCCAGATCGTCACATTGGTTGCTCTTCTCTCTGAAACGGTTGTACTTATCGTCTGCAAAGCTATGTCGCGTGCTGCGGTATGCGGAGACACTAAAAGCACCATAGTAGAACACAGATGAAGCTTCTAAGTTGATGCAATAGCCAGTAAGAAATAGTCCAATTCAAGTTTTAGGTATCGATTATTGACTTTTTAGCTGTCTTTGGTGCCTTGGACATGAGCTAGGACCTTAAGATTCTGCATAAAAGGAGGACTAGCAGCCCAGTTGCACGGGAGAATATGAAAGGTGTTCATATGTAGTAAAAACCTGAGACATCCGTCCTTTTTCGTCATTTGTTATCGAATCGACTTAAAGCCAGATCGTCACATTGGCCGCTCTTCTCTCTGAAACCGTTGTACTTATCGTCTGCAAAGCTATGTCGCGTGCTGCGGTATGCGGAGACACTAAAAGCACCATAGTAGAACACAGATGAAGCTTCTAAGTTGATGTAATAGCCAGTAAGAAATAGTACAATTCAAGTTTTAGGTATCGTTATTGACTTTTTAGCTGGCTTTGGTGCCTTGGACATGAGCTAGGACCTTAAGATTCTGCATGAAAGGAGGACTAGCAGCCGAGTTGCACGGGAGAATCTGAAAACTGTTGATATGTAGTAAAAACCTGAGAAAACCGTCCGTTTTCGTCATTTGTTATCGAATCGACTTAAAGCCAGATCGTCACATTGGCCGCTCTTCTCTCTGAGACGGTTGTACTTATCGTCTGCAAAGCTATGTCGCGTGCTGCGGTATGCGGAGACACTAAAAGCACCGTAGTAGAACACAGACGAAGCTTCTAAGTTGATGTAATAGCCAGTAAGAAGTAGTCCAATTCAAGTTTTAGGTATCGATTATTGACTTTTTAGCTGGCTTTGGTGCCTTGGACATGAGCTAGGACCTTAAGATTCTGCAAAAAAGGCGGACTAGCAGCCGAGTTGCACGGGACAATGTGAAAAGTGTTCATATGTAGTAAAAACCTGAGAAATCCGTCCGTTTTCGTCATTTGTTATCGAATCGACTTAAAGCCAGATCGTCACATTGGCCGCTCTTCTCTCTGAAACGGTTGTACTTATCGTCTGCAAAGCTATGTCGCGTGCTGCGGTGTGCGGAGGCACTAAAAGCACCATAGTAGAACACAGATGAAGCTTCTAAGATGATGTAATAGAAAGTAATAAGTTGTACAATTCAAGTTTTAGGTATTGATTATTGACTTTTTAGCTGGCTTTGGTGCCTTGGACATGAGCTAGGACCTTAAGATTCTTCATGAAAGGAGGAGTAGCAGCCGAGTTGCACGGGAGAATGTGAAAAGTGTTCATATGTAGTAAAAACCTGAGAAATCCGTCCGTTTTCGTGATTTGTTATCGAATCGACTTAAAGCCAGATCGTCACATTGGTTGCTCTTCTCTCTGAAACGGTTGTACTTATCGTCTGCAAAGCTATGTCGCGTGCTGCGGTATGCGGAGACACTAAAAGCACCATAGTAGAACACAGATGAAGCTTCTAAGTTGATGTAATAGCCAGTAAGAAGTAGTCCAATTCAAGTTTTAGGTATCGATTATTGACTTTTTAGCTGTCTTTGGTGCCTTGGACATGAGCTAGGACCTTAAGATTCTGCATAAAAGGAGGACTAGCAGCCGAGTTGCACGGGAGAATATGAAAGGTGTTCATATGTAGTAAAAACCTGAGACATCCGTCCTTTTTCGTCATTTGTTATCGAATCGACTTAAAGCCAGATCGTCACATTGGCCGCTCTTCTCTCTGAAACCGTTGTACTTATCGTCTGCAAAGCTATGTCGCGTGCTGCGGTATGCGGAGACACTAAAAGCACCATAGTAGAACACAGATGAAGCTTCTAAGTTGATGTAATAGCCAGTAAGAAATAGTACAATTCAAGTTTTAGGTATCGTTATTGACTTTTTAGCTGGCTTTGGTGCCTTGGACATGAGCTAGGACCTTAAGATTCTGCATGAAAGGAGGACTAGCAGCCGAGTTGCACGGGAGAATGTGAAAACTGTTGATATGTAGTAAAAACCTGAGAAAACCGTCCGTTTTCGTCATTTGTTATCGAATCGACTTAAAGCCAGATCGTCACATTGGCCGCTCTTCTCTCTGAGACGGTTGTACTTATCGTCTGCAAAGCTATGTCGCGTGCTGCGCTATGCGGAGACACTAAAAGCACCATAGTAGAACACAGATGAAGCTTCTAAGTTGAAGTAATAGCCAGTATTAAGTAGTACAATTCAAGTTTTAGGTACCGGTTATTGACTTTTTAGCTGGCTTTGGTGCCTTGGACATGAGCTAGGACCTTAAAATTCTGCATGAAAGGAGGACTAGCAGCCGAGTTGCACGGGAGAATGTAAAAGTGTTCAAATGTAGTAAAAACCTGAGAAACCCGTCCGTTTTCGTCATTTGTTATCGAATCGACTTAAAGCCAGATCGTCACATTGGCCGCTCTTCTCTCTGAAACGGTTGTACTTACCGTCTGCAGAGCTATGTCGCGTGCTGCGGTATGCAGAGACACTAAAAGCACCATAGTAGAACACAGATGATACTTCCAAGTTGATGTAATAGCCAGTAAGAAGTAGTAAAACTCAAGTTTTAGGTACTGATTATTGACTCTTTAGCTGGCTTTGGTGCTTTGGACATGAGCTAGGACCTTAAGATTCTGCATGAAAGGAGGACTAGCAGCCGAGTTACACGGGAGAATGTGAAAAGTGTCCATATGTAGTAAAAACCTGAGAAATCCGTTCGTTTTCGTCATTTGTTATCGAATCGACTTAAAGCCAGATGGCCACATTGGCCGCTCTTCTCTCTGAAACGGTTGTACTTACCGTCTGCAGAGCTATGTCGCGTGCTGCGGTATGCAGAGACACTAAAAGCACCATAGTAGAACACAGATGATACTTCCAAGTTAATGTAATAGCCAGTAAGAAATAGTAAAATTCAACTTTTAGGTACAGATTATTGACTTTTTAGCTGGCTTTCATGCCTTGGACATGAGCTAGGACCTTAAGATTCTGCATGAAAGGAGGACTAGCAGCCTAATTGCACGGGAGAATGTGAAAAGTGTTCATATAGAGTAAAAACCTGAGAAATCCGTTCGTTTTCGTCATTTGTTATCGAATCGACTTAAAGCCAAATCATAACATTGGCCGCTCTTCTCTCTGAAACGGTTGTACTTATTGTGTGCAAAGCTATGTCGCGTACTGCGGTATTCGGAGACACTAAATGCACCATAGTAGAACACAGATGAAGCTTCTAAGATGATGCAATAGGCAGTAAGAAATAGTACAATTCAAGTTTTAGGAATCGGTTATTGACTTTTTACCCTTGTTTGGTGACTTGGACATGAGCTAGCACCTTAAGATTCTGCATGAAAGGAGGACTAGCAGCCGAGTTGCACGGGAGAATGTGTAAAGTGTTCATATGTAGTAAAAACCTGAGAAATCCGTTCGTTTTCGTCATTTGTTATCGAATCGACTTATAGCCAGATGGTCACATTGGCCGCTCTTCTCTCTGAAACGGTTGTACTTATCGTCTGCAAAACTATGTCGCGTGCTGCGGTATGCGGAGACACGAAAATCATCATAGTAGAACACAGATGAAGCTTCTAAGTTGATGTAATAGCCAGTAAGAACTAGTACAATTCAAGTTTTAGGTATCGATTATTGACTTTTTAGCTGGCTTTGGTGCCTTGGACATGAGCTAGGACCTTAAGATTCTGCATGAAAGGAGGACTAGCTGCCTAATTGCACGGGAGAATGTGAAAAGTGTTAATATAGAGTAAAAACCTGAGAAATCCGTTCGTTTTCGTCATTTGTTATCGAATCGACTTAAAGCCAGATGGTCACATTGGCCGCTCTTCTCTCTGAAACGGTTGTACTTACCGTCTGCAGAGCTATGTCGCGTGCTGCGGTATGCAGAGACACTAAAAGCACCATAGTAGAACACAGATGATACTTCCAAGTTGATGTAATAGCCAGTAAGAAGTAGTAAAACTCAAGTTTTAGGTACTGATTATTGACTCTTTAGCTGGCTTTGGTGCCTTGGACATGAGCTAGGACCTTAAGATTCTGCATGAAAGGAGGACTAGCAGCCGAGTTACACGGGAGAATGTGAAAAGTGTTCATATGTAGTAAAAACCTGAGAAATCCGTTCGTTTTCGTCATTTGTTATCGAATCGACTTAAAGCCAGGTGGTCACATTGGCCGCTCTTCTCTCTGAAACGGTTGTACTTATCGTCTGCAAAGCTATGTCGCGTACTGCGGTATTCGGAGACACTAAAAGCACCATAGTAGAACACAGATGAAGCTTCTAAGATGATGTAATAGGCAGTAAGAAATAGTACAATTCAAGTTTTAGGAATCGGTTATTGACTTTTTACCCTTGTTTGGTGACTTGGACATGAGCTAGCACCTTAAGATTCTGCATGAAAGGAGGACTAGCAGCCGAGTTGCACGGGAGAATGTGTAAAGTGTTCATATGTAGTAAAAACCTGAGAAATCCCTTCGTTTTCGTCATTTGTTATCGAATCGACTTAAAGCCAGATGGTCACATTGGCCGCTCTTCTCTCTGAAACTTTTGTACTTACCGTCTGCAGAGCTATGTCGCGTGCTGCGGTATGCAGAGACACTAAAAGCACCATTGTAGAACACAGATGATACTTCCAAGTTGATGTAATAGCCAGTAAGAAGTAGTAAAATTCAACTTTTATGTACTGATTATTGACTTTTTAGCTGGCTTTGGTGCCTTGGACATGAGCTAGGACCTTAAGATTCTGCATGAAAGGAGGACTAGCAGCCGAGTTGCACGGGAGAATGTGAAAAGTGTTCATATGTAGTAAAAACCTGAGAAATCCGTCCGTTTTCGTCATTTGTTATCGAATCGACTTAAAGCCAGATCGTCACATTGGCTGCTCTTCTCTCTGAAACGGTTGTACTGATCGTCTGCAAAACTATGTCGCGTGCTGCGGTATGCGGAGACACGAAAATCATCATAGTAGAACACAGATGAAGCTTCTAAGTTGATGTAATAGCCAGTAAGAAGTAGTACAATTCAAGTTTTAGGTATTGATTATTGACTTTTTAGCTGGCTTTGGTGCCTTGGACATGAGCTAGGACCTTAAGATTCTGCATGAAAGGAGGACTAGCTGCCTAATTGCACGGGAGAATGTGAAAAGTGTTAATATAGAGTAAAAACCTGAGAAATCCGTTCGTTTTCGTCATTTGTTATCCAATCGACTTAAAGCCAGATGGTCACGTTGGCCGCTCATCTCTCTGAAACGGTTGTACTTACCGTCTGCAGAGCTATGTCGCGTGCTGCGGTATGCAGAGACACTAAAAGCACCATAGTAGAACACAGATGATACTTCCAAGTTGATGTAATAGCCAGTAAGAAGTAGTAAAATTCAAGTTTTAGGTACTGATTATTGACTTTTTAGCTGGCTTTGTTGCCTTGGACATGAGCTAGGACCTTAAGATTCTGCATAAAAGGAGGACTAGCAGCCGAGTTGCACGGGAGAATGTGAAAAGTGTTCATATGTAGTAAAAACCTGAGAAATCCGTTCGTTTTCGTCATTTTTTATCGAATCGACTTAAAGCCAGATGGCCACATTGGCCGCTCTTCTCTCTGAAACGGTTGTACTTACCGTCTGCAGAGCTATGTCGCGTGCTGCGGTATGCAGAGACACTAAAAGCACCATAGTAGAACACAGATCATACTTCCAAGTTAATGTAATAGCCAGTAAGAAATAGTAAAATTCAACTTTTAGGTACTGATTATTGACTTTTTAGCTGGCTTTGGTGCCTTGGACATGAGCTAGGACCTTAAGATTCTGCATGAAAGGAGGACTAGCAGCCTAATTGCACGGGAGAATGTGAAAAGTGTTCATATAGAGTAAAAACCTGAGAAATCCGTTCGTTTTCGTCATTTGTTATCGAATCGACTTAAAGCCAAATCGTCACATTGGCCGCTCTTCTCTCTGAAACGGTTGTACTTATCGTCTGCAAAGCTATGTCGCGTACTGCGGTATTCGGAGACACTAAAAGCACCATAGTAGAACACAGATGAAGCTTCTAAGATGATGTAATAGGCAGTAAGAAGTAGTACAATTCAAGTTTTAGGAATCGGTTATTGTCTTTTTACCCTTGTTTGGTGACTTGGACATGAGCTAGCACCTTAAGATTCTGCATGAAAGGAGGACTAGCAGCCGAGTTGCACGGGAGAATGTGTAAAGTGTTCATATGTAGTAAAAACCTGAGAAATCTGTTCGTTTTCGTCATTTGTTATCGAATCGACTTAAAGCCAGATGGTCACATTGGCCGCTTTTCTCTCTGAAACGGTTGTACTTACCGTCTGCAGAGCTATGTCGCGTGCTGCGGTATGCAGAGACACTAAAAGCACCATTGTAGAACACAGATGATACTTCCAAGTTGATGTAATAGCCAGTAAGAAGTAGTAAAATTCAATTTTTATGTACTGATTATTGACTTCTTAGTTGGCTTTGGTGCCTTGGACATGAGCTATTACCTTAAGATTCTGCATGAAAGGAGGACTAGCAGCCGAGTTGCACGGGATAATGTGAAAAGTGTTCATATGTAGTAAAAACCTGAGAAATCCGTCCGTTTTCGTCATTTGTTATCGAATCGACTTAAAGCCCGATCGTCACATTGGCCGCTCTTCTCTCTGAAACGGTTGTACTTATCGTCTGCAATGCTATGTCGCGTGCTGCGGTATGCGGAGACACTAAAATCTCCATAGTAGAACACAGATGAAGCTTCTAAGTTGATGTAATAGCCAGTAAGAAGTAGTACAATTCAAGTTTTAGGTATCGATTATTGACTTCTTAGTTGGCTTTGGTGCCTTGGACATGAGCTATTACCTTAAGATTCTGCATGAAAGTAGGACTAGCAGCCGAGTTGCACGGGAGAATGTGAAAACTGTTCATATGTAGTAAAAACCTGAGAAATCCGTCCGTTTTCGTCATTTGTTATCGAATCGACTTAAAGCCCGATCGTCACATTGGCCGCTCTTCTCTCTGAAACGGTTGTACTTATCGTCTGCAATTCTATGTCGCGTGCTGCGGTATGCGGAGACACTAAAATCTCCATAGTAGAACACAGATGAAGCTTCTAAGTTGATGTAATAGCCAGTAAGAAGTAGTACAATTCAAGTTTTAGGTATTGATTATTGAATTTTTAGCTGGCTTTGGTGCCTTGGACATGAGCTAGGACCTTAAGATTCTGCATGAAAGGAGGACTAGCAGCCGAGTTGCACGGGAGAATGTGAAAAGTGTTCAAATAGAGTAAAAACCTGAGAAATCCGTCCGTTTTCGTCATTTTTATCGAATCGACTTAAAGCCAAATCGTCACATTGGCCGCTGTTCTCTCTGAAACGGTTGTACTTATCGTCTTCAGAGCTACGTCGCGTGCTGCGGTATGCAGAGACACTAAAAGCACCATAGTAGAACACAGATGACACTTCCAAGTTGATGTAATAGCCAGTAAGAAGTAGTACAATTCAAGTTTTAGGAACCGGTTATTGACTTTTTACCCTTGTTTGGTGCCTTGGACATGAGCGAGGAACTTAAGATTTTACATGCAGGAGGACTAGCAGCCGAGTTGCACGGGAGAATGTGTAAAGTGTTCATTTGTAGTAAAAACCTGAGAAATCCGTTCGTTTTCGTCATTTGTTATCGAATCGACTTAGAGCCAGATCGTCACATTTTCCGCTCTTCTCTCTGAAACGGTTGCACTTATCGTCTGCAGAGCTATGTCGCGTGCTGCGGTATGCAGAGACACTAAAAGCACCATAGTAGAACACAGATGACACTTCCAAGTTGATGTAATAGCCAGTAAGAAGTAGTACAATTCAAGTTTTAGTTACTGATTATAGACTTTTTAGCTGGCTTTGGTAGATGCGGACCTCGGGGAGGATCAGTTTGGATTCCGTCGAAATGTTGGAACACGTGATACAATACTGACCTTACGACTTATCTTAGAAGAAAGATTAAGAAAAGGCAAACCTACGTTTCTAGCATTTGTAGACTTAGAGAAAGCTTTTGACAATGTTGACTGGAATACTCTTTTTCAAATTCTAAAGGTGGCAGGGGTAAAATACAGGGAGCGAAAGGCTATTTATAATTTGTACAGAAACCAGATGGCAGTAATAAGAGTCGAGGGGCATGAAAGGGAAACAGTGGTTGGGAAAGGAGTGAGACAGGGTTGTAGCCTCTCCCCGATGTTATTCAATCTGTATATTGAGCAAGCAGTAAAGGAAACAAAAGAAAAATTTGGAGTAGGTATTAAAATTCATGGAGACGAAATAAAAACTTTGAGGTTCGCCGATGACATTGTAATTCTGTCAGAGACGGCAAAGGACTTGGAAGAGCAGTTGAACGGAATGGACAGTGTCTTGAAAGGAGGATATAAGATGAACATCAACAAAAGCAAAACGAGGATAATCGAATGTAGTCAAATTAAATCGGGTGATGCTGAGGGAATTAGATTAGGAAATGAGACACTTAAAGTAGTAAAGGAGTTTTGCTATTTAGGAAGTAAAATAACTGATGATGGTCGAAGTAGAGAGGATATAAAATGTAGACTGGCAATGGCACGGAAAGCGTTTCTGAAGAAGAGAAATTTGTTAACATCGAATATAGATTTAAGTGTCAGGAAGTCATTTCTGAAAATATTTGTTTGGAGTGTAGCCATGTATGGAAGTGAAACATGGACGATAACTAGTTTGGACAAGAAGAGAATAGAAGCTTTCGAAATGTGGTGCTACAGAAGAATACTGAAGATAAGGTGGATAGATCACGTAACTAATGAGGAGGTATTGAATAGGATTGGGGAGAAGAGAAGTTTGTGGCACAACTTGACTAGAAGAAGGGATCGGTTGGTAGGACATGTTTTGAGGCATCAAGGGATCACAAATTTAGCATTGGAGGGCAGTGTGGAGGGTAAAAATCGTAGAGGGAGACCGAGAGATGAGTACACTAAGCAGATTCAGAAGGATGTAGGTTGCAGTAGGAACTGGGAGATGAAGAAGCTTGCACAGGATAGAGTAGCATGGAGAGCTGCATCAAACCAGTCTCAGGACTGAAGACCACAACAACAACAACAACAGCTGGCTTTGGTGCCTTGGACATGAGCTAGGACCTTAAGATTCTGCATGAAAGGAGGACTAGCAGCCGAGTTGCCCAGGAGAATGTGAAAAGTGTTCATATGTAGTAAAAACCTGAAAAATCCGTCCGTTTTCGTCATTTGTTATCGAATCGACTTAAAGCCTGATCGTCACATTGGCCGCTCTTCTCTCCGAAACGGTTGTACTTATCGTCTGCAAAGCTATGTCGCATGCTGCGGTATGCGGAGACACTAAAAGCACCATAGTAGAACACCGATGAAGCTTCTAAGTTGATGTAATAGCCAGTAAGAAGTAGTAGAATTCAAGTTTTTGGTATCGATTATTGACTTTTATGTTGGCTTTGGTACCTTGGACATGAGCTAGGACCTTAAGATTCTGCATGAAAGGAGGACTAGCAGCCGAGTTGCACGGGAGAATGTGAAAAGTGTTCATATGTAGTAAAAACGTGAGAAATCCGTCCGTTTTTGTCATTTGTTATCGAATCGACTTAAAGGCAGATCGTCACACTGGCCACTCTTCTCTCTGAAACGGTTGTACTTATCGTCTGCAAAGCTATGTCGCATGCTGCGGTATGCGGAGACACTAAAAGCACCATAGTAAAACACCGATGAAGCTTCTAAGTTGATGTAATAGCCAGTAGGATGTAGTACAATTCAAGTTTTAGCTACTGATTATTGACTTTTTAGCTGGCTTTGGAGCCTTGGACATGAGCTAGGACCTTAAGATTCTGCATGAAAGGAGGACTAGCTGCCGAGTTGCACAGGAGAATGTGAAATGTGTTCATATGTAGTAAAAACCTGAGAAATCCGTCCGTTTTCGTCATTTGTTATCGAATCGACTTAAAGCCAAATCGTCACATTGGCCGCTCTTCTCTCTGAAACGGTTGTACTTATCGTCTGCAAAGCTATGTCGCGTGCTGCGGTATGCGGGGACACTAAAATCACCATAGTAGAACACAGATGAAGCTTCTAAGTTGATGTAATAGCCAGTAAGAAGTAGTACAATTCAAGTTTTAGGTATCGATTATTGACTTCTTAGTTGGCTTTGGTGCCTTGGACATGAGCTATTACCTTAAGATTCTGCATGAAAGGAGGACTAGCAGCCGAGTTGCATGGGAGAATGTGAAAAGTGTTCATATGTAGTAAAAACCTGAGAAATCCGTCCGTTTTCGTCATTTGTTATCGAATCGACTTAAAGCCCGATCGTCACATTGGCCGCTCTTCTCTCTGAAACGGTTGTACTTATCGTCTGCAATGCTATGTTGCGTGCTGCGGTATGCGGAGACACTAAAATCTCCATAGTAGAACACAGATGAAGCTTCTAAGTTGATGTAATAGCCAGTAAGAAGTAGTACAATTCAAGTTTTAGGTACCGATTAATGAATTTTTATGTGGCTTTGGTGCCTTGGATAATGAGCTAGGACCTTAAGATTCTGCATGAAAGGAGGACTAGCAGCCGAGTTGCACGGGAGAATGTGAAAAGTGTTCAAATAGAGTAAAAACCTGAGAAATCCGTCCCTTTTCATCATTTTTATCGAATCGACTTAAAGCCAAATCGTCACATTGGCCGCTCTTCTCTCTGAAACGGTTGTACTTATCGTCTGCAGAGCTACGTCGCGTGCTGCGGTATGCAGAGACACTAAAAGCACCATAGTAGAACACAGATGACACTTCCAAGTTGAAGTAATAGCCAGTAAGAAGTAGTACAATTCAAGTTTTAGTTACTAATTATTGACTTTTTAGCTGGCTTTGGTGCCTTGGACATGAGGTAGGACCTTAAGATTCTGCATGAAAGGAGGAGTAGCAGCCGAGTTGCCCAGGAGAATGTGAAAAGTGGTCATATGTAGTACAAACCTGAGAAATCCGTCCGTTTTCGTCATTTGTTATCGAATCGACTTAAAGCCTGATTGTCACATTGGCCGCTCTTCTCTCTGAAACGGTTGTACTTGTCGTCTGCAAAGCTGTGTCGCGTGCTGCGGTATGCGGAGAAACTAAAAGCACCATAGTAGAACACAGATGAAGCTTCTAAGTTGATGTAATAGCCAGTAAGAAGTAGTACAATTCAAGTTTTAGGTATTGATTATTGACTTTTTAGCTGGCTTTGGTGCCTTGGACATGAGCTAGGACCTTAAGATTCTGCATGAAAGGAGGACTAGCAGCCGCGTTGCACGGGAGAATGTGAAAAGTGTTCATATGTAGTAAAAACCAACCTGAGAAATCCGTCCGTTTTCGTCATTTGTTATCGAATCGACTTAAAGCCAGATTGTCACCTTGGCCGCTCTTCTCTCTGAAACGGTTGTACTTATCGTCTGCAAAGCTATGTCGCAAGCTGCGGTATGCGGAGACACTAAAAGCACCATAATAGAACACATATGAAACTTCTAAGATGATGTAATAGCCAGTAAGAAGTAGTACAATTCAAGTTTTAGGTACCGATTATTTACTTTTTAGCTGGCTTTGGTGCCTTGGAGATGAGCTAGGACCTTAAGATTCTGCATTAAAGGAGGACTAGCAGCCGAGTTGCACGGGAGAATGTGAAAAGTGTTCATATGTAGTAAAAACCTGAGAAATCCGTCCGTTTTCGTCATTTGTTATCGAATCGACTTAAAGCCAGATCGTCTAATTGGCCGCTCTTCTCTCGGAAACGGTTGTACTTATCGTCTGCAGAGCTGTGTCGCGTGCTGCGGTATGCAGAGACACTAAAAGCTCCATAGTAGAACACAGATGACACTTCCAAGTTGATGTAATAGCCAGTAAGAAGTAGTACAATTCAAGTTGTAGTTACTGATTATTGACTTATTAGCTGGCTTTGGTGCCTTGGACATGAGCTAGGACCTTAAGATTCTGCATGAAAGGAGGACTAGCAGCCGAGTTGCCATGGAGAATGTGAAAAGTGTTAATATGTAGTAAAAACCTGAGAAATCCGTCCGTTTTCGTCATTTGTTATCGAATCGACTTAAAGCCAGATCGTCACATTGGCCGCTCTTGTCTCCGAAACGGTTGTACTTATCGTCTGCAAAGCTATGTCGCATGCTGCGGTATGCGGAGACACTAAAAGCACCATAGTAGAACACAGATGAAGCTTCTAAGTTGATGTAATAGCCAGTAAGAAGTAGTACAATTCAAGTTTTAGGTATCGATTATTGACTTTTTAGCAGGCTTTGATGCCTTGGACATGAGCTAGGACCTTAAGATTCTCCATGAAAGGAGGACTAGCAGCCGAGTTGCACGGGAGAATTTGAAAAGTGTTCATATGTAGTAAAAACCTGAGAAATCCGTCCGTTTTCGTCATTTGTTATTGAATCGACTTAAAGCCAGATTGTCACCTTGGCCGCTCTTCTCTCTGAAACGGTTGTACTTATCGTCTGCAATGCTATGTCGCGTGCTGCGCTATGCGGAGACACTAAAAGCACCATAGTAGAACACAGATGAAGCTTCTAAGTTGATGTAATAGCCAGTAAGAAGTAGTACAATTCAAGTTTTAGGTATCGATTATTGACTTTTTAGCTGGCTTTGTTGCCTTGGCCATGAGCTAGGACCTTAAGATTCTGCATGAAAGGAGGAATAGCAGCCGAGTTGCACGGGAGAATGTGAAAAGTGTTCAAATAGAGTAAAAACCTGAGAAATCCGTCCGTTTTCGTCATTTTTATCGAATCGGCTTGAAGCCAAATCGTCACATTGGCCGCTCTGCTCTCTGAAACGGTTGTACTTATCGTCTGCAAAGCTATGTCGCGTACTGCGGTATTCGGAGACACTAAAAGCACCATAGTAGAACACAGATGTAGCTTCTAAGATGATGTAATAGCCAGTAAGAAATAGTACCATTCAAGTTTTAGGAATCGGTTATTGACTTTTTACTCTTGTTTGGTGCCTTGGACATGAGCTAGGAACTTAAGAATTTACATGCAGGAGGACTAGCAGACGAGTTGCACGGGTGAATGTGTAAAGTGTTCATATGTAGTAAAAACCTGAGAAATCCGTTCGTTTTCGTCATTTGTTATCGAATCGACTTAAAGCCAGATCGTCACATTGGCCGCTCTTCTCTCTGAAACGGTTGTACTTATCGTCTGCAAAGCTATGTCGCGTGCTGCGGCATGCGGGGACACTAAAATCACCATAGTGGAACACACATGAAGCTTCTAAGTTGATGTAATAGCCAGTAAGAAGTAGTACAATTCAAGTTTTAGTTATCGATTATTGACTTTTTAGCTGGCTTTGATACCTTGGACATGAGCTAGGACCTTAATATTCTGCATGAAAGGAGGACTAGCAGCCAAGTTGCTCGGGAGAATTTGAAAAGTGTTCATATGTAGTAAAAACCTGAGAAATCCGTCCGTTTTCGTCAATTGCTATCGAATCGACTTAAAGCCAGATCGTCACATTGGCCGCTCTCCTCTCTGAAACGGTTGTACTTATCGTCTGCAAAGCTATGTCGCGTGCTGCGGTATGCGGAGACACTAAAAGCACCATAGTGGAACACAGATGAAGCTTCTAAGTTGATGTAATAGCCAGTAAGAAGTAGTACAATTCAAGTTTTAGGTATCGATTATTGACTTTTTAGCTGGCTTTGACGCCTTGGACATCAGCTAGGACCTTAAGATTCTGCATGAAAGGAGGACAGGCATCCGAGTTGCACGGGAGAATTTGAAAAGTGTTCATATGTAGTAAAAACCTGAGAAATCCGTTCGTTTTCGTCATTTGTTATCGAATCGACTTAAAGCCAGATCGTCACATTGGCCGCTCTTCTCTCTGAAACGGTTGTACTTATCGTCTGCAAAGCTATGTCGCGTGCTGCGGCATGCGGGGACACTAAAATCACCATAGTGGAACACAGATGAAGCTTCTAAGTTGATGTAATAGCCAGTAAGAAGTAGTACAATTCAAGTTTTAGTTATCGATGATTGACTTTTTAGCTGGCTTTGATGCTTTGGACATGAGCTAGGACCTTAATATTCTGCATGAAAGGAGGACTAGCAGCCAAGTTGCACGGGAGAATTTGAAAAGTGTTCATATGTAGTAAAAACCTGAGAAATCCGTCTGTTTTCGTCATTTGTTATCGAATCGACTTAAAGCTAGATTGTCACATTGGCCGCTCTTCACTCAGAAACGGTTGTACTTATCGTCTGCAATGCTGTGTCGCGTGCTGCGCTATGCGGAGACACTAAAAGCACCATAGTAGAACACAGATGAAGCTTCTAAGTTGATGTAATAGCCAGTAAGAAGTAGTACAATTCAAGTTTTAGGTATCGATTATTGACTTTTTAGCTGGCTTTGGTGCCTTGGACATGATCTATAATTTATGATTCTGCATGAAAGGAGTACTAGCAGCCGAGTTGCACGGGAGAATTTGAAAAGTGTTCATATGTAGTAAAAACCTGAGAAATCCGTTCGTTTTCGTCATTTGTTATCGAATCGACTTAAAGCCAGATCGTCACATTGGCCGCTCTTCTCTCTGAAACGGTTGTACTTATCGTCTGCAAAGCTATGTCGCATGCTGCGGTATGCGGAGACACTAAAAGCACCATAGTAGAACACCGATGAAGTATCTAAGTTGATGTAATAGCCAGTAAGATGTAGTACAATTCAAGTTTTAGCTTCTGATTATTGACTTTTTAGCTGGCTTTGGTGCCATGGACATGAGCTATTACCTTAAGATTCTGCATGAAAGGAGGACTAGCAGCCGAGTTGCACGGGAGAATGTGAAAAGTGTTCATATGTAGTAAAAACCTGAGAAATCCGTCCGTTTTCGTCATTTGTTATCGAATCGACTTAAAGCCAGATCGTCACATTGGCCGCTCTCCTCTCTGAAACGGTTGTACTTATCGTCTGCAAAGCTATGTCGTGTGCTGCGGTATACGGAGACACTAAAAGCACCATATTGGAACACAGATGAAGTTTCTAAGTTGATGTAATAGCCAGTAAGAATTAGTACAATTCAAGTTTTAGGTATCGATTATTGACTTTTTAGCTGGCTTTGATGCCTTGGACATGAGCTAGGACCTTAAGATTCTGCATGAAAGGAGGACTAGCAGCCGAGTTGCACGGGAGAATTTGAAAAGTGTTCATATGTAGTAAAAACCTGAGAAATCCGTCCGTTTTCGTCATTTGTTATCGAATCGACTTAAAGCCTGATTGTCACATTGGCCGCTCTTCTCTCTGAAAAGGTTGTACTTATCGTCTGCAAAGCTGTGTCGCGTGCTGCGGTATGCGGAGAAACTAAAAGCACCATAGTAGAACACAGATGAAGCTTCTAAGTTGATGTAATAGCCAGTAAGAAGTAGTACACTTCAAGTTTAAGGTATCGATTATTGAATTCTTAGATGGATTTGGTGCCTTGGACATGAGCTAGGACCTTAGGATTCTGCATGAAAGGAGGACTAGAAGTCGCGTTGCACGGGAGAATGTGAAATGTGTTCATATGTAGTAAAAACCTGAGAAATCCGTCCGTTTTCGTCATTTTTTATCGAATCGACTTAAAGCCCGATCGTCACATTGGCCGCTTTTCTCTCTGAAACGGTTGTACTTATCGCCTGCAAAGCTATGTCGCGTGATGCGGTATGCGGAGACAATAAAAGCACCATAGTAGAACACAGATGAAGCCTCTATGATGATGTAATAGCCAGTAAGAAGTAGTACAAATCAAGTTTTAGGTATCGATTATTGACTTTATAGCTGGCTTTGGTGCCTTGGACATGAGCTGTTACCTTAAGATTCTGCATGAAAGGAGGACTAGCAGCCGAGTTGCACGGGAGAATGTGAAAAGTGTTCATATGTAGTAAAAACCTGAGAAATCCGTCCGTTTTCGTCATTTGTTATCGAATCGACTTAAAGCCAGATCGTCACATTGTCTGCTCTTCTCTCTGAAACGGTTGTACTTATCGTCTGCAAAGCTATGTCGCGTGATGCGGTATGCGGAGACACTAAAAGCACCATAGTAGAACACAGATGAAGCTTCTAAGTTGGTGTAATAGCCAGTAAGAAGTAGTACACTTCAAGTTTTAGGTATCGATTATTGACTTTTTAGCTGGCTTTGGTGCCTTGGACATGAGCTAGGACCTTAAGATTCGGCATGAAAGGAGGACTAGCAGCCGAGTTGCACGGGAGAATGTGAAAAGTGTTCATATGTATTAAAAACCTGAGAAATCCGTCCGTTTTCGTCATTTGTTATCGAATGGACTTAAAGCCAGATCGTCACATGGGCCACTCTTCTCTCTGAAACGGTTGTACTTATCGTGTGCAGAGCTATGTCGCGTGCTGCGCTATGCAGAGACACTAAAAGCAACATAGTAGAACACAGATGACACTTCCAAGTTGATGTAATAGCCAGTAAGAAGTAGTACAATTCAAGTTTTAGTTACTGATTATTGACTTTTTAGCTGGCTTTGGTGCCTTGGACATGAGCTACGACCTTAAGATTCTGCATGAAAAGAGGACTAGCAGCCGAGTTACACAGGAGAATGTGAAAAGTGTTTATATGTAGTAAAAACCTGAGAAATCCGTCCGTTTTCGTCATTTGTTATCGAATCGACTTAAAGCCAGATCGTTACATTGGCTGCTCTTCCCTCCGAAACGGTTGTACTTATCGTCTGCAAAGCTATGTCGCGTACTGCGGTATGCGGAGACACTAAAAGCACCATAGTAGAACACAGATGAAGCTTCTAAGTTGATGTAATAGCCAGTAACATGTAGTACAATTCAAGTTTTAGCTACTGATTATTGACTTTTTAGCTGGCCTTGGAGCCTTGGACATGAGCTAGGACCTTAAGATTCTGCATGAAAGGAGGACTATCAGCCGAGTTACACAGGAGAATGTGAAAAGTGTTTATATGTAGTAAAAACCTGAGAAATCCGTCCGTTTTCGTCATTTGTTATCGAATCGACTTAAAGCCAGATCGTCACATTGGCCGCTCTTCTCTCTGAAACGGTTGTACTTATCGTCTGCAAAGCTATGTCGCGTGCTGCGGCATGCGGGGACACTAAAATCACCCTAGTGGAACACAGATGAAGCTTCTAAGTTGATGTAATAGCCAGTAAGAAGTAGTACAATTCAAGTTTTAGGTATCGATTATTGACTTTTTAGCTGACTTTGATGCCTTGGACATGAGCTAGGACCTTAAGATTCTGCATGAAAGGAGGACTAGCAGCCGAGTTGCATGGGAGAATTTGAAAAGTGTTCATATGTAGTAAAAACCTGAGAAATCCGTCCGTTTTCGTCATTTGTTATCGAATCGACTTAAAGCCAGATCGTCACATTGGCCGCTCTTCTCTCTGAAACGGTTGTACTTATCGTCTGCAAAGCTATGTCGCGTGCTGCGGTATGCGGAGACAATAAAAGCACCATAGTAGAACACAGATGAAGCCTCTATGATGATGTAATAGCCAGTAAGAAGTAGTACAAATCAAGTTTTAGGTATCGATTATTGACTTTATAGCTGGCTTTGGTGCCTTGGACATGAGCTGTTACCTTAAGATTCTGCATGAAAGGAGGACTAGCAGCCGAGTTGCACGGGAGAATGTGAAAAGTGTTCATATGTAGTAAAAACCTGAGAAATCCGTCCGTTTTCGTCATTTGTTATCGAATCGACTTAAAGCCAGATCGTCACATTGTCTGCTCTTCTCTCTGAAACGGTTGTACTTATCGTCTGCAAAGCTATGTCGCGTGATGCGGTATGCGGAGACACTAAAAGCACCATAGTAGAACACAGATGAAGCTTCTAAGTTGGTGTAATAGCCAGTAAGAAGTAGTACACTTCAAGTTTTAGGTATCGATTATTGACTTTTTAGCTGGCTTTGGTGCCTTGGACATGAGCTAGGACCTTAAGATTCGGCATGAAAGGAGGACTAGCAGCCGAGTTGCACGGGAGAATGTGAAAAGTGTTCATATGTATTAAAAACCTGAGAAATCCGTCCGTTTTCGTCATTTGTTATCGAATGGACTTAAAGCCAGATCGTCACATGGGCCACTCTTCTCTCTGAAACGGTTGTACTTATCGTGTGCAGAGCTATGTCGCGTGCTGCGCTATGCAGAGACACTAAAAGCAACATAGTAGAACACAGATGACACTTCCAAGTTGATGTAATAGCCAGTAAGAAGTAGTACAATTCAAGTTTTAGTTACTGATTATTGACTTTTTAGCTGGCTTTGGTGCCTTGGACATGAGCTACGACCTTAAGATTCTGCATGAAAAGAGGACTAGCAGCCGAGTTACACAGGAGAATGTGAAAAGTGTTTATATGTAGTAAAAACCTGAGAAATCCGTCCGTTTTCGTCATTTGTTATCGAATCGACTTAAAGCCAGATCGTTACATTGGCTGCTCTTCCCTCCGAAACGGTTGTACTTATCGTCTGCAAAGCTATGTCGCGTACTGCGGTATGCGGAGACACTAAAAGCACCATAGTAGAACACAGATGAAGCTTCTAAGTTGATGTAATAGCCAGTAACATGTAGTACAATTCAAGTTTTAGCTACTGATTATTGACTTTTTAGCTGGCCTTGGAGCCTTGGACATGAGCTAGGACCTTAAGATTCTGCATGAAAGGAGGACTATCAGCCGAGTTACACAGGAGAATGTGAAAAGTGTTTATATGTAGTAAAAACCTGAGAAATCCGTCCGTTTTCGTCATTTGTTATCGAATCGACTTAAAGCCAGATCGTCACATTGGCCGCTCTTCTCTCTGAAACGGTTGTACTTATCGTCTGCAAAGCTATGTCGCGTGCTGCGGCATGCGGGGACACTAAAATCACCCTAGTGGAACACAGATGAAGCTTCTAAGTTGATGTAATAGCCAGTAAGAAGTAGTACAATTCAAGTTTTAGGTATCGATTATTGACTTTTTAGCTGACTTTGATGCCTTGGACATGAGCTAGGACCTTAAGATTCTGCATGAAAGGAGGACTAGCAGCCGAGTTGCATGGGAGAATTTGAAAAGTGTTCATATGTAGTAAAAACCTGAGAAATCCGTCCGTTTTCGTCATTTGTTATCGAATCGACTTAAAGCCAGATTGTCACATTGGCCGCTCTTCTCTCTGAAACGGTTGTACTTATCGTCTGCAATGCTATGTCGCGTGCTGCGCTATGCGGTGACACTAAAAGCACCATAGTAGAACACAGATGAAGCTTCTAAGTTGATGTAATAGCCAGTAAGAAGTAGTACAATTCAAGTTTTAGGTATCGATTATTGACTTTTTAGCTGGCTTTGGTGCCTTGGACATGAGCTAGGACCTTAAGATTCTGCATGAAAGGAGGACAGAGCAGCCGAGTTGCACGGGAGAATGTGAAAAGTGTTCAAATAGAGTAAAAACCTGAGAAATCCGTCCGTTTTCGTCATTTGTTATCGAATCGACTTAAAGCCAGATCGTCACATTGGCCGCTCTTCCCTCCGAAACGGTTGTACTTATCGTCTGCAAAGCTATGTCGCGTGATGCGGTATGCGGAGACACTAAAAGCACCATAGTAGAACACAGATGAAGCTTCTAAGTTGGTGTAATAGCCAGTAAGAAGTAGTACACTTCAAGTTTTAGGTATCGATTATTGACTTTTTAGCTGGCTTTGGTGCCTTGGACATGAGCTAGGACCATAAGATTCGGCATGAAAGGATGACTAGCAGCCGAGTTGCACGGGAGAATGTGAAAAGTGTTCATATGTATTAAAAACCTGAGAAATCCGTCCGTTTTCGTCATTTGTTATCGAATCGACTTAAAGCCAGATCGTCACATGGGCCACTCTTCTCTCTGAAACGGTTGTACTTATCGTGTGCAGAGCTATGTCGCGTGCTGCGCTATGCAGAGACACTAAAAGCAACATAGTAGAACACAGATGACACTTCCAAGTTGATGTAATAGCCAGTAAGAAGTAGTACAATTCAAGTTTTAGTTACTGATTATTGACTTTTTAGCTGGCTTTGGTGCCTTGGACATGAGCTACGACCTTAAGATTCTGCATGAAAGGAGGACTAGCAGCCGAGTTACACAGGAGAATGTGAAAAGTGTTTATATGTAGTAAAAACCTGAGAAATCCGTCCGTTTTCGTCATTTGTTATCGAATCGACTTAAAGCCAGATCGTTACATTGGCTGCTCTTCCCTCCGAAACGGTTGTACTTATCGTCTGCAAAGCTATGTCGCATGCTGCGGTATGCGGAGACACTAAAAGCACCATAGTAGAACACAGATGAAGCTTCTAAGTTGATGTAATAGCCAGTAAGATGTAGTACAATTCAAGTTTTAGCTACTGATTATTGACTTTTTAGCTGGCCTTGGAGCCTTGGACATGAGCTAGGACCTTAAGATTCTGCATGAAAGGAGGACTATCAGCCGAGTTACACAGGAGAATGTGAAAAGTGTTTATATGTAGTAAAAACCTGAGAAATCCGTCCGTTTTCGTCATTTGTTATCGAATCGACTTAAAGCCAGATCGTCACATTGGCCGCTCTTCTCTCTGAAACGGTTGTACTTATCGTCTGCAAAGCTATGTCGCGTGCTGCGGCATGCGGGGACACTAAAATCACCCTAGTGGAACACAGATGAAGCTTCTAAGTTGATGTAATAGCCAGTAAGAAGTAGTACAATTCAAGTTTTAGGTATCGATTATTGACTTTTTAGCTGACTTTGATGCCTTGGACATGAGCTAGGACCTTAAGATTCTGCATGAAAGGAGGACTAGCAGCCGAGTTGCATGGGAGAATTTGAAAAGTGTTCATATGTAGTAAAAACCTGAGAAATCCGTCCGTTTTCGTCATTTGTTATCGAATCGACTTAAAGCCAGATTGTCACATTGGCCGCTCTTCTCTCTGAAACGGTTGTACTTATCGTCTGCAATGCTATGTCGCGTGCTGCGCTATGCGGTGACACTAAAAGCACCATAGTAGAACACAGATGAAGCTTTTAAATTGATGTAATAGCCAGTAAGAAGTAGTACAATTCAAGTTTTAGGTATCGATTATTGACTTTTTAGCTGGCTTTGGTGCCTTGGACATGAGCTAGGACCTTAAGATTCTGCATGAAAGGAGGACAGAGCAGCCGAGTTGCACGGGAGAATGTGAAAAGTGTTCAAATAGAGTAAAAACCTGAGAAATCCGTCCGTTTTCGTCATTTGTTATCGAATCGACTTAAAGCCAGATCGTCACATTGGCCGCTCTTCCCTCCGAAACGGTTGTACTTATCGTCTGCAAAGCTATGTCGCATGCTGCGGTATGCGGAGACACTAAAAGCACCATAGTAGAACACAGATGAAGCTTCTAAGTTGATGTAATAGCCAGTAAGATGTAGTAAAATTCAAGTTTTAGCTACTGATTATTGACTTTTTAGCTGGCTTTGGAGACTTGGACATGAGCTAGGACCTTAAGATTCTACATGAAAGAGCACTAGCAGCCGAGTTACACAGGAGAATGTGAAAAGTGTTTATATGTAGTAAAAACCTGAGAAATCCGTCCGTTTTCGCCATTTGTTATCGAATCGACTTAAAGCCAGATCGTCACATTGGCCGCTCTTCTCTCTGAAACGGTTGTACTTATCGTCTGCAAAGCTATGTCGCGTGCTGTGGTATGCGGAGACACTAAAAGCACCATAGTAGAACACATATGCAGCTTCTAAGAAGATGTAATAGCCAGTAAGAAGTAGTACAATTCAAGTTTTAGGTATCGATTATTGACTTTTTAGCTAGCTTTGGTGCCTTGGAGATGAGCTTGGAACATAAGATTCTGCATGAAAGGAGGAGTAGCAGCCGAGTTGCACGGGAGAATGTGGAAAGTGTTCATATGTAGTAAAAACCTGAGAAATACGTCCGTTTTCGTCATTTGTTATCGACTCGCCAGATCGTCACATTGGAAGCTCTTCTCTCTGAAACGGTTGTACTTATCGTCTGCAAAGCTATGTCGCGTGCTGCGGTATGCGGAGACACTAAAAGCACCATAGTAGAACACAGATGAAGCCTCTATGATGATGTAATAGCCAGTAAGAAGTAGTACAATTCAAGTTTTAGGTATCGATTATTGACTTTATAGCTGGCTTTGGTGCCTTGGACATGGGCTGTTACCTTAAGATTCTGCATGAAAGGAGGACTAGCAGCCGAGTTGCACGGGAGAATGTGAAAAGTGTTCATATGTAGTAAAAACCTGAGAAATCCGTCCGTTTTCGTCATTTGTTATCGAATCGACTTAAAGCCAGATCGTCACATTGGCTGCTCTTCTCTCTGAAACGGTTGTACTTATCGTCTGCAAAGCTATGTCGCGTGATGCGGTATGCGGAGACACTAAAAGCACCATAGTAGAACACAGATGAAGCTTCTAAGTTGGTGTAATAGCCAGTAAGAAGTAGTACACTTCAAGTTTTAGGTATCGATTATTGACTTTTTAGCTGGCTTTGGTGCCTTGGACATGAGCTAGGACCTTAAGATTCGGCATGAAAGGAGGACTAGCAGCCGAGTTGCACGGGAGAATGTGAAAAGTGTTCATATGTATTAAAAACCTGAGAAATCCGTCCGTTTTCGTCATTAGTTATCGAATCGACTTAAAGCCAGATCGTCACATGGGCCACTCTTCTCTCTGAAACGGTTGTACTTATCGTGTGCAGAGCTATGTCGCGTGCTGCGCTATGCAGAGACACTAAAAGCAACATAGTAGAACACAGATGACACTTCCAAGTTGATGTAATAGCCAGTAAGAAGTAGTACAATTCAAGTTTTAGGTATCGATTATTGACTTTTTAGCTGGCTTTGGTGCCTTGGAGATGAGCTTGGACCTTAAGATTCTGCATGAAAGGAGGACAGAGCAGCCGAGTTGCACGGGAGAATGTGAAAAGTGTTCAAATAGAGTAAAAACCTGAGAAATCCGTCCGTTTTCGTCATTTTTATCGAATCGACTTAAAGCCAAATCGTCACATTGGCCGCTCTGCTCTCTGAAACGGTTGTATTTATCGTCTGCAAAACTATGTCGCGTACTGCGGTATTCGGAGACACTAAAAGCACCATAGTAGAACACAGATGTAGCTTCTAAGATGATGTAATAGCCAGTAAGAAATAGTACAATTTAAGTTTTAGGAATCGGTTATTGACTTTTTACCCTTGTTTGGTGCCTTGGACATGAGCTAGGAACTTAAGATTTTACATGCAGGAGGACTAGCAGCCGCGTTGCACGGGAGAATGTGAAAAGTGTCCATATGTAGTAAAAACCAACCTGAGAAATCCGTCCGTTTTCGTCATTTGTTATCGAATCGACTTAAAGCCAGATCGTCACATTGGCCGCTCTTCTCTCTGAAACGGTTGTACTTATCGTCTGCAAAGCTATGTCGCGTGCTGCGGTATGCGGAGACACTAAAAGCACCATAGTAGAACACATATGAAGCTTCTAAGATGATGTAATAGCCAGTAAGAAGTAGGACAGTTCAAGTTTTAGGTATCGATTATTGACTTTGTAGCTGGCTTTGGTGCCTTGGAGATGAGCTTGGACCTTAAGATTCTGGATGAAAGGAGGACTAGCAGCCGAGTTTCACGGGAGAATGTGAGAAGTGTTCATATGTAGTAAAAACCTGAGAAATCCGTCCGTTTTCGTCATTTGTTATCGAATCGACTTAAAGCCAGATCGTCACATTGGCCGCTCTTCTCTCTGAAACGGTTGTACTTATCGTGTGCAGAGCTATGTCGCGTGCTGCGCTATGCAGAGACACTAAAAGCAACATAGTAGAACACAGATGACACTTCCAAGTTGATGTAATTGCCAGTAAGAAGTAGTACAATTCAAGTTTTAGTTACTGATTATTGACTTTTTAGCTGGCTTTGGTGCCTTGGACATGAGCTAGGACCTTAAGATTCTGCATGAAAAGAGGACTAGCAGCCGAGTTACACAGGAGAATGTGAAAAGTGTTTATATGTAGTAAAAACCTGAGAAATCCGTCCGTTTTCGTCATTTGTTATCGAATCAACTTAAAGCCAGATCGTCACATTGGCTGCTCTTCCCTCAGAAACGGTTGTACTTATCGTCTGCAAAGCTATGTCGCATGCTGCGGTATGCGGAGACACTAAAAGCACCATAGTAGAACACAGATGAAGCTTCTAAGTTGATGTAATAGCCAGTAAGATGTAGTACAATTCAAGTTTTAGCTACTGATTATTGACTTTTTAGCTGGGCTTGGAGCCTTGGACATGAGCTAGGACCTTAAGATTCTGCATGAAAGGAGGACTAGCAGCCGAGTTACACAGGAGAATGTGAAAAGTGTTTATATGTAGTAAAAACCTGAGAAATCCGTCCGTTTTCGTCATTTGTTATCGAATCGACTTAAAGCCAGATCGTCACATTGGCCGCTCTTCTCTCTGAAACGGTTGTACTTATCGTCTGCAAAGCTATGTCGCGTGCTGCGGCATGCGGGGACTCTAAAGACACCCTAGTGGAACACAGATGAAGCTTCTAAGTTGATGTAATAGCCAGTAAGAAGTAGTACAATTCAAGTTTTAGGTATCGATTATTGACTTTTTAGCAGGCTTTGATGCCTTGGACATGAGCTAGGACCTTAAGATTCTGGATGAAAGGAGGAGTAGCAGCCGAGTTGCACGGGAGAATGTGAAAAGTGTTCATATGTAGTAAAAACCTGAGAAATCCGTCCGTTTTCGTCATTTGTTATCGAATCGACTTAAAGCCAGATCGTCACATTGGCCGCTCTTCTCTCTGAAACGGTTGTACTTATCGTCTGCAAAGCAATGTCGCGTGCTGCTGTATGCGGAGACACTAAAAGCACCATAGTAGAACACAGATGAAACTTCTAAGTTGATGTATTAGCCAGTAAGAAGAAGTACAATTCAAGTTAAAGGTACCGATTATTGACTTTTAAGCTGGCTTTGATGCCTTGGACATGAGCTAGGCCCTTAAGATTCTACATGAAAGGAGGACTAGCAGCCGAGTTTCACGGGAGAATGTGAGAAGTGTTCATATGTAGTAAAAACCTGAGAAATCCGTCCGTTTTCGTCATTTGTTATCGAATCGACTTAAAGCCAGATCGTCACATTGGCCGCTCTTCTCTCTGAAACGGTTGTACTTACCGTCTGCAAAGCTATGTCGCGTGCTGCGGTATGCGGAGACACTAAAAGCACCATAGTAGAACACATATGAAGCTTCCATGATGATGTAATAGCCAGTAAGAAGTAGTACAATTCAAGTTTAAGGTATCGTATCGACTTCTTAGATGGATTTGGTGACTTGGACATGAGCTAGGACTTTAAGATTCTGCATGAAAAGAGGACTAGCTGCCGAGTTGCACGGGACAATATGAAAAGTGTTCATATGTAGTAACAACCTGAGAAATCCGTCCGTTTTCGTCATTTGTTATCGAATCGACTTAAAGCCAGATTGTCACATTGGCCGCTCTTCTCTCTGAAACGGTTGTACTTATCGTCTGCAATGCTATGTCGCGTGCTGCGCTATGCGGTGACACTAAAAGCACCATAGTAGAACACAGATGAAGCTTCTAATATGATGTAATAGCCAGTAAGAAGTAGTACAATTCAAGTTTTAGGTATCGATTATTGACTTTTTAGCTGGCTTTGGTGCCTTGGACATGAGCTAGGACCTTAAGATTCTGCATGAAAGGAGGACAGAGCAGCCGAGTTGCACGGGAGAATGTGAAAAGTGTTCAAATAGAGTAAAAACCTGAGAAATCCGTCCGTTTTCGTCATTTTTATCGAATCGACTTAAAGCCAAATCGTCACATTGGCCGCTCTGCTCTCTGGAACGGTTGTATTTATCGTCTGCAAAACTATGTCGCGTACTGCGGTATTCGGAGACACTAAAAGCACCATAGTAGAACGCAGATGTAGCTTCTAAGATGATGTAATAGCCAGTAAGAAATAGAACAATTCAAGTTTTAGGAATCGGTTATTGACTTTTTACCCTTGTTTGGTGCCTTGGACATGAGCTAGGAACTTAAAATTTTACATGCAGGAGGACTAGCAGCCGAGTTGCACGGGACAATGTGTAAAGTGTTCATGTGTAGTAAAAACCTGAGAAATCCCTTCGTTTTCGTCATTTGTTAGCGAATCGACTTAAAGCCAGATCGTCACATTGGCCGCTCTTCTCTCTGAAACGGTTGTACTTATCGTCTGCAAAGCTATGTCGATTGCTGCGGTATGCGGAAACACTAAAAGCACCATAGTAGAACACATATGAAGCTTCTAAGATGATGTAATAGCCAGTAAGAAGTAGGACAGTTCAAGTTTTAGGTATCGATTATTGACTTTTTAGCTGGCTTTGGTGCCTTGGAGATGAGGTAGGACCTTAAGATTCTGGATGAAAGGAGGAGTAGCAGCCGAGTTGCACGGGAGAATGTGAAAAGTGTTCATATGTAGTAAAAACCTGAGAAATCCGTCCGTTTTCGTCATTTGTTATCGAATCGACTTAAAGCCTGATTGTCACATTGGCCGCTCTTCTCTCTGAAACGGTTGTAATTATCGTCTGCAAAGCTGTGTCGCGTGCTGCGGTATGCGGAGAAACTAAAAGCACCATAGTATAACACAGATGAAGCTTCTAAGTTGATGTAATAGCCAGTAAGAAGTAGTACAATTCAAGTTTTAGGTATCGTTTATTGACTTTTTAGCTGGCTTTGGTGCCTTGGACATGTGCTAGGACCTTAAGATTCTGCATGAAAGGAGGACTAGCAGCCGCGTTGCACGGGAGAATGTGAAAAGTGTCCATATGTAGTAAAAACCAACCTGAGAAATCGGTCCGTTTTCGTCATTTGTTATCGAATCGACTTAAAGCCAGATCGTCACATTGGCCGCTCTTCTCTCTGAAACGGTTGTACTTATCGTCTGCAAAGCAATGTCGCGTGCTGCTGTATGCGGAGACACTAAAAGCACCATAGTAGAACACAGATGAAACTTCTAAGTTGATGTATTAGCCAGTAAGAAGAAGTACAATTCAAGTTAAAGGTACCGATTATTGACTTTTAAGCTGGCTTTGATGCCTTGGACATGAGCTAGGCCCTTAAGATTCTACATGAAAGGAGGACTAGCAGCCGAGTTTCACGGGAGAATGTGAGAAGTGTTCATATGTAGTAAAAACCTGAGAAATCCGTCCGTTTTCGTCATTTGTTATCGAATCGACTTAAAGCCAGATCGTCACATTGGCCGCTCTTCTCTCTGAAACGGTTGTACTTACCGTCTGCAAAGCTATGTCGCGTGCTGCGGTATGCGGAGACACTAAAAGCACCATAGTAGAACACATATGAAGCTTCTATGATGATGTAATAGCCAGTAAGAAGTAGTACAATTCAAGTTTAAGGTATCGTATCGACTTCTTAGATGGATTTGGTGACTTGGACATGAGCTAGGACTTTAAGATTCTGCATGAAAAGAGGACTAGCTGCCGAGTTGCACGGGACAATATGAAAAGTGTTCATATGTAGTAACAACCTGAGAAATCCGTCCGTTTTCGTCATTTGTTATCGAATCGACTTAAAGCCAGATTGTCACATTGGCCGCTCTTCTCTCTGAAACGGTTGTACTTATCGTCTGCAATGCTATGTCGCGTGCTGCGCTATGCGGTGACACTAAAAGCACCATAGTAGAACACAGATGAAGCTTCTAATATGATGTAATAGCCAGTAAGAAGTAGTACAATTCAAGTTTTAGGTATCGATTATTGACTTTTTAGCTGGCTTTGGTGCCTTGGACATGAGCTAGGACCTTAAGATTCTGCATGAAAGGAGGACAGAGCAGCCGAGTTGCACGGGAGAATGTGAAAAGTGTTCAAATAGAGTAAAAACCTGAGAAATCCGTCCGTTTTCGTCATTTTTATCGAATCGACTTAAAGCCAAATCGTCACATTGGCCGCTCTGCTCTCTGAAACGGTTGTATTTATCGTCTGCAAAACTATGTCGCGTACTGCGGTATTCGGAGACACTAAAAGCACCATAGTAGAACACAGATGTAGCTTCTAAGATGATGTAATAGCCAGTAAGAAATAGTACAATTTAAGTTTTAGGAATCGGTTATTGACTTTTTACCCTTGTTTGGTGCCTTGGACATGAGCTAGGAACTTAACATTTTACATGCAGGAGGACTAGGAGCCGCGTTGCACGGGAGAATGTGAAAAGTGTCCATATGTAGTAAAAACCAACCTGAGAAATCCGTCCGTTTTCGTCATTTGTTATCGAATCGACTTAAAGCCAGATCGTCACATTGGCCGCTCTTCTCTCTGAAACGGTTGTACTTATCGTCTGCAAAGCTATGTCGCGTGCTGCGGTATGCGGAGACACTAAAAGCACCATAGTAGAACACATATGAAGCTTCTAAGATGATGTAATAGCCAGTAAGAAGTAGGACAGTTCAAGTTTTAGGTATCGATTATTGACTTTGTAGCTGGCTTTGGTGCCTTGGAGATGAGCTTGGACCTTAAGATTCTGGATGAAAGGAGGACTAGCAGCCGAGTTTCACGGGAGAATGTGAGAAGTGTTCATATGTAGTAAAAACCTGAGAAATCCGTCCGTTTTCGTCATTTGTTATCGAATCGACTTAAAGCCAGATCGTCACATTGGCCGCTCTTCTCTCTGAAACGGTTGTACTTACCGTCTGCAAAGCTATGTCGCGTGCTGCGGTATGCGGAGACACTAAAATCACCATAGTAGAACACACATGAAGCTTCTATGATGATGTAATAGCCAGTAAGAAGTAGTACAATTCAAGTTTAAGGTATCGTATCGACTTCTTAGATGGCTTTGGTGCCTTGGACATGAGCTCGGACTTTAAGATTCTGCATGAAAAGAGGACTAGCTGCCGAGTTGCACGGGACAATATGAAAAGTGTTCATATGTAGTAACAACCTGAGAAATCCGTCCGTTTTCGTCATTTGTTATCAAATCGACTTAAAGACAGATCGTCACATTGGCCACTCTTCTCTCTGAAACGGTTGTACTTATCGTGTGCAGAGCTATGTCGCGTGCTGCGCTATGCAGAGACACTAAAAGCAACATAGTAGAACACAGATGACACTTCCAAGTTGATGTAATTGCCAGTAAGAAGTAGTACAATTCAAGTTTTAGTTACTGATTATTGACTTTTTAGCTGGCTTTGGTGCCTTGGACATGAGCTAGGACCTTAAGATTCTGCATGAAAAGAGGACTAGCAGCCGAGTTACACAGGAGAATGTGAAAAGTGTTTATATGTAGTAAAAACCTGAGAAATCCGTCCGTTTTCGTCATTTGTTATCGAATCAACTTAAAGCCAGATCGTCACATTGGCTGCTCTTCCCTCCGAAACGGTTGTACTTATCGTCTGCAAAGCTATGTCGCATGCTGCGGTATGCGGAGACACTAAAAGCACCATAGTAGAACACAGATCAAACTTCTAAGTTGATGTAATAGCCAGTAAGATGTAGTACAATTCAAGTTTTAGCTACTGATTATTAACTTTTTAGCTGGCCTTGGAGCCTTGGACATGAGCTAGGTCCTTAAGATTCTGCATGAAAGGAGGACTAGCAGCCGAGTTGCATGGGAGAATTTGAAAAGTGTTCATATGTAGTAAAAACCTGAGAAATCCGTCCGTTTTCGTCATTTGTTATCGAATCGACTTAAAGCCAGATTGTCACATTGGCCGCTCTTCTCTCTGAAACGGTTGTACTTATCGTCTGCAATGCTATGTCGCGTGCTGCGCTATGCGGTGACACTAAAAACACCATAGTAGAACACAGATGAAGCTTCTAAGTTGATGTAATAGCCAGTAAGAAGTAGTACAATTCAAGTTTTAGGTATCGATTATTGACTTTTTAGCTGGCTTTGGTGCCTTGGACATGAGCTAGGACCTTAAGATTCTGCATGAAAGGAGGACAAGCAGCCGAGTTGCACGGGAGAATGTGAAAAGTGTTGAAATAGAGTAAAAACCTGAGAAATAAGTCCGTTTTCGTCATTTTTATCGAATCGACTTAAAGCCAAATCGTCACATTGGCCGCTCTGCTCTCTGAAACGGTTGTATTTATCGTCTGCAAAACTATGTTGCGTACTGCGGTATTCAAAGACACTAAAAGCACCATAGTAGAACGCAGATGTAGCTTCTAAGATGATGTAATAGCCAGTAAGAAATAGAACAATTCAAGTTTTAGGAATCGGTTATTGACTTTTTACCCTTGTTTGGTGCCTTGGACATGAGCTAGGAACTTAAGATTTTACATGCAGGAGGACTAGCAGCCGAGTTGCACGGGACAATGTGTAAAGTGTTCATATGTAGTAAAAACCTGAGAAAACCCTTCGTTTTCGTCATTTGTTAGCGAATCGACTTAAAGCCAGATCGTCACATTGGCCGCTCTTCTCTATGAAACGGTTGTACTTATCGTCTGCAAAGCTATGTCGCGTGCTGCGGTATGCGGAAACACTAAAAGCACCATAGTAGAACACATATGAAGCTTCTAAGATGATGTAATAGCCAGTAAGAAGTAGGACAGTTCAAGTTTTAGGTATCGATTATTGACTTTTTAGCTGGCTTTGGTGCCTTGGAGATGAGGTAGGACCTTAAGATTCTGCATGAAAGGAGGAGTAGCAGCCGAGTTGCACGGGAGAATGTGAAAAGTGTCCATATGTAGTAAAAACCAACCTGAGAAATCGGTCCGTTTTCGTCATTTGTTATCGAATCGACTTAAAGCCAGATCGTCACATTGGCCGCTCTTCTCTCTGAAACGGTTGTACTTATCGTCTGCAAAGCTATGTCGCGTGCTGCGGTATGCGGAGACACTAAAAGCACCATAGTAGAACACATATGAAGCTTCTAAGATGATGTAATAGCCAGTAAGAAGTAGGACAGTTCAAGTTTTAGGTATCGATTATTGACTTTGTAGCTGGCTTTGGTGCCTTGGAGATGAGATTGGACCTTAAGATTCTGGATGAAAGGAGGAGTAGCAGCCGAGTTGCACGGGAGAATGTGAAAAGTGTTCATATGTAGTAAAAACCTGAGAAATCCGTCCGTTTTCGTCATTTGTTATCGAATCGACTTAAAGCCAGATCGTCACATTGGCCGCTCTTCTCTCTGAAACGGTTGTACTTATCGTCTGCAAAGCAATGTCGCGTGCTGCGGTATGCGGAGACACTAAAAGCACCATAGTAGAACACAGATGAAACTTCTAAGTTGATGTATTAGCCAGTAAGAAGTAGTACAATTCAAGTTAAAGGTACCGATTATTGACTTTTAAGCTGGCTTTGATGCCTTGGACATGAGCTAGGCCCTTAAGATTCTACATGAAAGGAGGACTAGCAGCCGAGTTTCACGGGAGAATGTGAGAAGTGTTCATATGTAGTAAAAACCTGAGAAATCCGTCCGTTTTCGTCATTTGTTATCGAATCGACTTAAAGCCAGATCGTCACATTGGCCGCTCTTCTCTCTGAAAAGGTTGTACTTACCGTCTGCAAAGCTATGTCGCGTGCTGCGGTATGCGGAGACACTAAAAGCACCATAGTAGAACACATATGAAGCTTCTATGATGATGTAATAACCAGTAAGAAGTAGTACAATTCAAGTTTAAGGTATCGTATCGACTTCTTAGATGGATTTGGTGACTTGGACATGAGCTAGGACTTTTAGATTCTGCATGAAAAGAGGAATAGCTGCCGAGTTGCACGGGACAATATGAAAAGTGTTCATATGTAGTAACAACCTGAGAAATCCGTCCGTTTTCGTCATTTGTTATCGAATCGTATTAAAGCCAGATCGTCACTTGGCCGCTCTTCTCTCTGAAACGGTTGTACATATCGTCTGCAAAGCTATGTCGCGTGCTGCGGTATACGGAGACACTAAAAGCACCATATTGGAACACAGATGAAGCTTCTAAGTCGATGTAATAGCCAGTAAGAAGTAGTACAATTCAAGTTTTAGGTACTGATTATTGAGTTTTTAGCTGGCTTTGGTGCCTTGGACATGAGCTAGGACCTTAAGATTCGGCATGAAGGGAGGACTAGCAGCCGAGTTGCACGGGAGAATGTGAAAAGTGATCATATGTAGTAAAAACCTGAGAAATCCGTCCGTTTTCGTCATTTGTTATCGAATCGACTGAAAGCCGGATCGTCACATTGGCCGCTCTTCTCTCTGAAACGGTTGTACTTATCGTCAGCAAAGCTATGTCGCGTGCTGCGGTATACGGAGACACTAAATGCACCATATTGGAACACAGATGAAGCTTCTAAGTTGATGTAATAGCCAGTAAGAACTAGTACAATTCTAGTTTTACGTATCGATTATTGACTTTTTAGCTGGCTTTGATGCCTTGGACATGAGCTAGGACCTTAAGATTCTGCATGAAAGGAGGACTAGCAGCCGAGTTGCACGGGAGAATTTGAAAAGTGTTCATATGTAGTAAAAACCTGAGAAATCCGTCCGTTTTCGTCATTTGTTATCGAATCGACTTAAAGCCTGATTGTCACATTGGCCGCTCTTCTCTCTGAAACGGTTGTACTTATCGTCTGCAAAGCTGTGTCGCGTGCTGCGGTATGCGGAGAAACTAAAAGCACCATAGTAGAACACAGATGAAGCTTCTAAGTTGATGTAATAGCCAGTAAGAAGTAGTACACTTCAAGTTTAAGGTATCGATTATTGACTTCTTAGATGGATTTGGTGCCTTGGACATGAGCTAGGACCTTAAGATTCTGCATGAAAGGAGGACTAGCAGCCGAGTTGCACGGGAGAATGTGAAAAGTGTTCATATGTAGTAAAAACCTGAGAAATCCGTCCATTTTCGTCATTTGTTATCGAATCGACTTAAAGCTAGATCGTCACATAGGCCGCTCTTCTCTCTGAAACGGTTGTACTTATCGTCTGCAAAGCTATGTCGCGTGCTGCGGTATGCGGAGACACTAAAAGCACCATATTGGAACACAGATGAAGCTTCTAAGTTGATGTAATAGCCAGTAAGAAGTAGTACACTTCAAGTTTAAGGTATCGATTATTGACTTCTTAGATGGATTTGGTGCTATGGACATGAGCTAGGACCTTAAGATTCTGCATGAAAGGAGGACTAGCAGCCGAGTTGCCCAGGAGAATGTGAAAAGTGTTCATATGTAGTAAAAACCTGAGAGATCCGTCCGTTTTCGTCATTTGTTATCGAATCGACTTAAAGCCAGATCGTCACATTGGCCGCTCTTCCTTCCGAAACGGTTGTACTTATCGTCTGCAAAGCTATGTCGCATGCTGCGGTATGCGGAGACACTAAAAGCACCATAGTAGAACACAGATGAAGCTACTAAGTTGATGTAATAGCCAGTAAGATGTAGTACAATTCAAGTTTTAGCTACTGATTATTGACTTTTTACCTGGCTTTGGAGCCTTGGACATGAGCTAGGACCTTAAGATTCTACATGAAAGAGCACTAGCAGCCGAGTTACACAGGAGAATGTGAAAAGTGTTTATATGTAGTAAAAACCTGAGAAATCCGTCCGTTTTCGTCAATTGTTATCGAATCGACTTAAAGCCAGATCGTCACATTGGCCGCTCTTCTCTCTGAAACGGTTGTACTTATCGTCTGCAAAGCTATGTCGCGTGCTGCGGTATGCGGAGACACTAAAAGCACCATAGTAGAACACATATGAAGCTTCTAAGAAGATGTAATAGCCAGTAAGAAGTAGTACAATTCAAGTTTTAGGTATCGATTATTGACTTTTTAGCTAGCTTTGCTGCCTTGGAGATGAGCTTGGACCATAAGATTCTGCATGAAAGGAGGAGTAGCAGCCGAGTTGCACGGGAGAATGTGAAAAGTGTTCATATGTAATAAAAACCTGAGAAATCCGTCCGTTTTCGTCATTTGTTATCGACTCGCCAGATCGTCACATTGGCCGCTCTTCTCTCTGAAACGGTTGTACTTATCGTCTGCAAATCTATGTCGCGTGCTGCGGTATGCGGAGACACTAAAAGCACCATAGTAGAACACAGATGAAGCCTCTATGATGATGTAATAGCCAGTAAGAAGTAGTACAATTCAAGTTTTAGGTATCGATTATTGACTTTATAGCTGGCTTTGGTGCCTTGGACATGAGCTGTTACCTTAAGATTCTGCATGAAAGGAGGACTAGCAGCCGAGTTGCACGGGAGAATGTGAAAAGTGTTCATATGTAGTAAAAACCTGAGAAATCCGTCCGTTTTCGTCATTTGTTATCGAATCGACTTAAAGCCAGATCGTCACATTGGCTGCGTTTCTCTCTGAAACGGTTGTACTTATCGTCTGCAAAGCTATGTCGCGTGATGCGGTATGCGGAGACACTAAAAGCACCATAGTAGAACACAGATGAAGCTTCTAAGTTGGTGTAATAGCCAGTAAGAAGTAGTACACTTCAAGTTTTAGGTATCGATTATTGACTTTTTAGCTGGCTTTGGTGCCTTGGACATGAGCTAGGACCTTAAGATTCGGCAAGAAAGGAGGACTAGCAGCCGAGTTGCACGGGAGAATGTGAAAAGTGTTCATATGTAGTAAAAACCTGAGAAATCCGTCCGTTTTCGTCATTTGTTATCGAATCGACTTAAAGCCAGATCGTCACATTGGCCACTCTTCTCTCTGAAACGGTTGTACTTATCGTGTGCAGAGCTATGTCGCGTGCTGCGCTATGCAGAGACACTAAAAGCAACATAGTAGAACACAGATGACACTTCCAAGTTGATGTAATAGCCAGTAAGAAGTAGTACAATTCAAGTTTTAGTTACTGATTATTGACTTTTTAGCTGGCTTTGGCGCCTTGGACATGAGCTAGGACCTTAAGATTCTGCATGAAAAGAGGACTAGCAGCCGAGCTACAGAGGAGAATGTGAAAAGTGTTTATATGTAGTAAAAACCTGAGAAATCCGTCCGTTTTCGTCATTTGTTATCGAATCGACTTAAAGCCAGATCGTCACATTGGCTGCTCTTCCCTCCGAAGCGCTTGTACTTATCGTCTGCAAAGCTATGTCGCATGCTGCGGTATGCGGAGACACTAAAAGCACCATAGTAGAATACAGATGAAGCTTCTAAGTTGATGTAATAGCCAGTAAGATGTAGTACAATTCAAGTTTTAGCTACTGATTATTGACTTTTTAGCTGGCCTTGGAACCTTGGACATGACCTAGGACCTTAAGATTCTGCATGAAAGGAGGACTAGCAGCCGAGTTACACAGGAGAATGTGAAAAGTGTTTATATGTAGTAAAAACCTGAGAAATCCGTCCGTTTTCGTCATTTGTTATCGAATCGACTTAAAGCCAGATCGTCACATTGGCCGCTCTTCTCTCTGAAACGGTTGTACTTATCGTCTGCAAAGCTATGTCGCGTGCTGCGGCATGCGGGGACACTAAAATCACCCTAGTGGAACACAGATGAAGCTTCTAAGTTGATGTAATAGCCAGTAAGAAGTAGTACAATTCAAGTTTTGGTATCGATTATTGACTTTTTAGCTGGCTTTGATGCCTTGGACATGAGCTAGGACCTTAAGATTCTGCATGAAAGGAGGACTAGCAGCCGAGTTGCACGGGAGAATTTGAAAAGTGTTAATATGTAGTAAAAACCTGAGAAATCCGTCCGTTTTCGTCATTTGTTATGGAATCGACTTAAAGCCAGATTGTCACATTGGCCGCTCTTCTCTCTGAAACGGTTGTACTTATCGCTGCAATGCTATGTCGCGTGCTGCGCTATGCGGAGACACTAAAAGCACCATAGTAGAACACAGATGAAGCTTCTAAGTTGATGTAATAGCCAGTAAGAAGTAGTACAATTCAAGTTTTAGGTATCGATTATTGACTTTTTAGCTGGCTTTGGTGCCTTGGACATGAGCTAGGACCTTAAGATTCTGCATGAAAGGAGGACAAGCAGCCGAGTTGCACGGGAGAATGTGAAAAGTGTTCAAATAGAGTAAAAACCTGAGAAATCCGTCCGTTTTCGTCATTTGTTATCGAATCGACTTAAAGCCAGATCGTCACATTGGCCGCTCTTCTCTCTGAAACGGTTGTACGTATCGTCTGCAAAGCAATGTCGCGTGCTGCGGTATGCGGAGACACTAAAAGCACCATAGTAGAACACAGATGAAACTTCTAAGTTGATGTATTAGCCAGTAAGAAGTAGTACAATTCAAGTTAAAGGTACCGATTATTGACTTTTAAGCTGGCTTTGATGCCTTGGACATGAGCTAGGACCTTAAGATTCTACATGAAAGGAGGACTAGCAGCCGAGTTTCACGTTAGAATGTGAGAAGTGTTCATTTGTAGTAAAAACCTGAGAAATCCGTCCGTTTTCGTCATTTGTTATCGAATCGACTTAAAGCCAGATCGTCAGATTGGCCGCTCTTCTCTCTGAAACGGTTGTACTTACCGTCTGCAAAGCTATGTCGCGTGCTGCGGTATGCGGAGACACTAAAAGCACCATAGTAGAACACATATGAAGCTTCTATGATGATGTAATAGCCAGTAAGAAGTAGTACAATTCAAGTTTAAGGTATCGTATCGACTTCTTAGATGGATTTGGTGACTTGGACATGAGCTAGGACTTTAAGATTCTGCATGAAAAGAGGACTAGCTGCCGAGTTGCACGGGACAATATGAAAAGTGTTCATATGTAGTAACAACCTGAGAAATCCGTCCGTTTTCGTCATTTGTTATCGAATCGCCTTAAAGCCAGATCGTCACTTGGCCGCTCTTCTCTCTGAAACGGTTGTACTTATCGTCTGCAAAGCTATGTCGCGTGCTGCGGTATGCGGACACACTAAAAGCACCATAGTAGAACACAGATGAAGCTTCTATGATGATGTAATAGGCAGTAAGAAGTAGTACAATTCAAGTTTTAGGTATCGATTATTGACTTTTTAGCTGGCTTTGGTGCCTTGGACATGAGCTATTACCTTAAGATTCTCCATGAAAGGAGGAATAGCAGCCGAGTTGCACGGAAGAATGTGAAAAGTGTTCATAAGTAGTAAAAACCTGAAAAATCCGTCCGTTTTCGTCATTTGTTATCGAATCGACTTAAAGCCGGATCGTCACATTGGCCGCTCTTCTCTCTGAAACGGTTGTACTTATCGTCTGCAAAGCTATGTCGCGTGATGCGGTATGCGGAGACACTAAAAGCACCATAGTAGAACACAGATGAAGCTTCTATGATGATGTAATAGCCAGTAAGAAGTAGTACAATTCAAGTTTTAGGTATCGATTATTGACATTTTAGCTGGCTTTGGTGCCTTGGACATGAGCTATTACCTTAAGATTCTGCATGAAAGGAGGAATAGCAGCCGAGTTGTACGGAAGAATGTGAAAAGTGTTCATATGTAGTAAAAACCTGAGAAATCCGTCCGTTTTCGTCATTTGTTATCGAATCGACTTAAAGCCGGATCGTCACATTGTTCGCTCTTCTCTCTGAAACGGTTGTACTTATCGTCTGCAAAGCTATGTCGCGTGATGCGGTATGCGGAGACACTAAAAGCACCATAGTAGAACATAGATGAAGCTTCTAAGTTGATGTAATAGCCAGTAAGAAGTAGTACAATTCAAGTTTTAGGTATCGATTATTGACTTTTTAGCTGGCTTTGGTGCCTTGGACATGAGCTAGGACCTTAAGATTCTGCATGAAAGGAGGACTAGCAGCCGAGTTGCACGGGAGAATGTGAAAAGTGTTCATATGTAGTAAAAACCTGAGAAATCCGTCCGTTTTCGTCATTTGTTATCGAATCGACTTAAAGCCAGATCGTCACATTGGCCGCTCTTCTCTCTGAAACGGTTGTACTTATCGTCTTCAAAGCTATGTCGCGTGCTGCGGTATGCGGAGACACTAAAAGCACCATAGTAGAACACAGATGAAGCTTCTAAGTTGATGTAATAGCCAGTAAGAAGTAGTACAATTCAAGTTTTAAGTATCGATTATTGACTTTTTAGCTGGCTTTGGTGCCTTGGATATGAGCTAGGACCTTAAGATTCTGCATGAAAGGAGGACTAGCAGCCGCGTTGTACGGGAGAATGTGAAATGTGTTCATATGTAGTAAAAACCTGAGAAATCCGTCCGTTTTCGTCATTTGTTATCAAATCGACTTAAAGCCAGATCGTCACATTGGCTGCTCTTCTCTCTGAAACGGATGTACTTATCGTCTGGAAAGCTTTGTTGCGTGCTGCGGTATGCGGAGACACTAAAAGCACCATAGTAGAACACAGATGAAGCTTCTAAGATGATGTAATAGCCAGTAAGAAGTAGTACAATTCAAGTTTTAGGTATCGACTATTAACTTTTTAGCTGACTTTGGTGCCTTGGACATGAGCTAGGACCTTAAGATTATGCATGAAAGGAGGACTAGCAGCCGAGTTGCAGGGGAGAATGTGAAAAGTGTTCATATGTAGTAAAAACCAGAGAAATCCGTCCGTTTTCGTCATTTGTTATCGAATCGACTTAAAGCCAGATCTTCACATTGGCCACACTTCTCTCTGAAACGGTTGTACTTATCGTCTGTAAAGCTATGTCGTATGCTGCGGTAGGCGGAGACACTAAAACCACCACAGTAGAACACAGATGTAGCTTCTAATTTGATGTAATAGCCAGTAAGAAGTAGTACAATTGAAGTTTTAGGTATTGATTATTGACTTTTTAGCTGGCTTTGATGCCTTGAACATGAGCTAGGACCTTAAGATTCTGCATAGAAGGAGGACTAGCAGCCGAGTTGCACGGGAGAATGTGAAAAGTGTTCATATGTAGTAAAAACCTGAGAAATCCGTCCGTTTTCGTCATTTGTTATCGAATCGACTTAAAGCCAGATCGTCACATTGGCCGCTCTTCTCTCTTAAACGGTTGTACTTATCGTCTGCAAAGCTATGTCGCGAACGGCGGTATTCGGAGACACTAAAAGCACCTTTGTAGAACACAGATGTAGCTTCTAAGATGATGTAATAGCCAGTAAGAAATAGTACAATTCAAGTTTTAGGAATCGGTTATTGACTTTTTACCCTTGTTTGGTGCCTTGGACGTGAGCTAGGAACTTAAGATTTTACATGCAGGAGGACTAGCAGCCGAGTTGCACGGGAGAATGTGTAAAGTGTTCATATGTAGTAAAAACCTGAGAAATCCGTCCGTTTTCGTCATTTGTTATCGAATCGACTTAAAGCCAGATCGTCACATTGGCCGCTCTTCTCTCTGAAACGGTTGTACTTATCGTCTGCAAAGCAATGTCGCGTGCTGCGGTATGCGGAGACACTAAAAGCACCATAGTAGAACACAGATGAAACTTCTAAGTTGATGTATTAGCCAGTAAGAAGTAGTACAATTCAAGTTAAAGGTACCGATTATTGACTTTTAAGCTGGCTTTGATGCCTTGGACATGAGCTAGGACAATAAGATTCTACATGAAAGGAGGACTAGCAGCCGAGTTTCACGGGAGAATGTGAGAAGTGTTCATATGTAGTAAAAACCTGAGAAATCCGTCCGTTTTCGTCATTTGTTATCGAATCGACTTAAAGCCAGATCGTCACATTGGCCGCTCTTCTCTCTGAAACGGTTGTACTTACCGTCTGCAAAGCTATGTCGCGTGCTGCGGTATGCGGAGACACTAAAAGCACCATAGTAGAACTCATATGAAGCTTCTATGATGATGTAATAGCCAGTAAGAAGTAGTACAATTCAAGTTTAAGGTATCGTATCGACTTCTTAGATGGATTTGGTGACTTGGACATGAGCTAGGACTTTAAGATTCTGCATGAAAAGAGGACTAGCTGCCGAGTTGCACGGGACAATATGAAAAGTGTTCATATGTAGTAACAACCTGAGAAATCCGTCCGTTTTCGTCATTTGTTATCGAATCGCCTTAAAGCCAGATCGTCACTTGGCCGCTCTTCTCTCTGAAACGGTTGTACTTATCGTCTGCAAAGCTATGTCGCGTGCTGCGGTATGCGGAGACACTAAAAGCACCATAGTAGAACACAGATGAAGCTTCTATGATGATGTAATAGCCAGTAAGAAGTAGTACAATTCAAGTTTTAGGTATCGATTATTGACTTTTTAGCTGGCTTTGGTGCCTTGAACATGAGCTATTACCTTAAGATTCTGCATTAAAGGAGGAATAGCAGCCGAGTTGTACGGAAGAATGTGAAAAGTGTTCATATGTAGTAAAAACCTGAGAAATCCGTCCGTTTTCGTCATTTGTTATCGAATCGACTTAAAGCCGGATCGTCACATTGGCCGCTCTTCTCTCTGAAACGGTTGTACTTATCGTCTGCAAAGCTATGTCGCGTGATGCGGTATGCGGAGACACTAAAAGCACCATAGTAGAACATAGATGAAGCTTCTAAGTTGATGTAATAGCCAGTAAGAAGTAGTACAATTCAAGTTTTAGGTATCGATTATTGACTTTTTAGCTGGCTTTGGTGCCTTGGACATGAGCTAGGACCTTAAGATTCTGCATGATAGGAGGACTAGCAGCCGAGTTGCACGGGAGAATGTGAAAAGTGTTCATATGTAGTAAAAACCTGAGAAATCGGTCCGTTTTCGTCATTTGTTATCGAATCGACTTAAAGCCAGATCGTCACATTGGCCGCTCTTCTCTCTGAAACGGTTGTACTTATCGTCTGCAAAGCTATGTCGCGTGATGCGGTATGCGGAGACACTAAAAGCACCATAGTAGAACACAGATGAAGCTTCTAAGATGATGTAATAGCCAGTAAGAAGTAGTACAATTCAAGTTTTAGGTATCGACTATTGACTTTTTAGCTGACTTTGGTGCCTTGGACATGAGCTAGGACCTTAAGATTATGCATGAAAGGAGGACTAGCAGCCGAGTTGCAGGGGAGAATGTGAAAAGTGTTCATATGTAGTAAAAACCTGAGAAATCCGTCCGTTTTCGTCATTTGTTATCGAATCGACTTAAAGCCAGATCTTCACATTGGCCACACTTCTCTCTGAAACGGTTGTACTTATCGTCTGTAAAGCTATGTCGTATGCTGCGGTAGGCGGAGACACTAAAACCACCACAGTAGAACACAGATGTAGCTTCTAATTTGATGTAATAGCCAGTAAGAAGTAGTACAATTGAAGTTTTAGGTATTGATTATTGACTTTTTAGCTGGCTTTGATGCCTTGAACATGAGCTAGGACCTTAAGATTCTGCATAGAAGGAGGACTAGCAGCCGAGTTGCACGGGAGAATGTGAAAAGTGTTCATATGTAGTAAAAACCTGAGAAATCCGTCCGTTTTCGTCATTTGTTATCGAATCGACTTAAAGCCAGATCGTCACATTGGCCGCTCTTCTCTCTTAAACGGTTGTACTTATCGTCTGCAAAGCTATGTCGCGAACGGCGGTATTCGGAGACACTAAAAGCACCATTGTAGAACACAGATGTAGCTTCTAAGATGATGTAATAGCCAGTAAGAAATAGTACAATTCAAGTTTTAGGAATCGGTTATTGACTTTTTACCCTTGTTTGGTGCCTTGGACGTGAGCTAGGAACTTAAGATTTTACATGCAGGAGGACTAGCAGCCGAGTTGCACGGGAGAATGTGTAAAGTGTTCATATGTAGTAAAAACCTGAGAAATCCGTCCGTTTTCGTCATTTGTTATCGAATCGACTTAAAGCCAGATCGTCACATTGGCCGCTCTTCTCTCTGAAACGGTTGTACTTATCGTCTGCAAAGCAATGTCGCGTGCTGCGGTATGCGGAGACACTAAAAGCACCATAGTAGAACACAGATGAAACTTCTAAGTTGATGTATTAGCCAGTAAGAAGTAGTACAATTCAAGTTAAAGGTACCGATTATTGACTTTTAAGCTGGCTTTGATGCCTTGGACATGAGCTAGGACCTTAAGATTCTACATGAAAGGAGGACTAGCAGCCGAGTTTCACGGGAGAATGTGAGAAGTGTTCATATGTAGTAAAAACCTGAGAAATCCGTCCGTTTTCGTCATTTGTTATCGAATCGACTTAAAGCCAGATCGTCACATTGGCCGCTCTTCTCTCTGAAACGGTTGTACTTACCGTCTGCAAAGCTATGTCGCGTGCTGCGGTATGCGGAGACACTAAAAGCACCATAGTAGAACTCATATGAAGCTTCTATGATGATGTAATAGCCAGTAAGAAGTAGTACAATTCAAGTTTAAGGTATCGTATCGACTTCTTAGATGGATTTGGTGACTTGGACATGAGCTAGGACTTTAAGATTCTGCATGAAAAGAGGACTAGCTGCCGAGTTGCACGGGACAATATGAAAAGTGTTCATATGTAGTAACAACCTGAGAAATCCGTCCGTTTTCGTCATTTGTTATCGAATCGCCTTAAAGCCAGATCGTCACTTGGCCGCTCTTCTCTCTGAAACGGTTGTACTTATCGTCTGCAAAGCTATGTCGCGTGCTGCGGTATGCGGAGACACTAAAAGCACCATAGTAGAACACAGATGAAGCTTCTATGATGATGTAATAGCCAGTAAGAAGTAGTACAATTCAAGTTTTAGGTATCGATTATTGACATTTTAGCTGGCTTTGGTGCCTTGGACATGAGCTATTACCTTAAGATTCTGCATGAAAGGAGGAATAGCAGCCGAGTTGCACGGAAGAATGTGAAAAGTGTTCATAAGTAGTAAAAACCTGAGAAATCCGTCCGTTTTCGTCATTTGTTATCGAATCGACTTAAAGCCGGATCGTCACATTGGCCGCTCTTCTCTCTGAAACGGTTGTACTTATCGTCTGCAAAGCTATGTCGCGTGATGCGGTATGCGGAGACACTAAAAGCACCATAGTAGAACACAGATGAAGCTTCTAAGATGATGTAATAGCCAGTAAGAAGTAGTACAATTCAAGTTTTAGGTATCGACTATTGACTTTTTAGCTGACTTTGGTGCCTTGGACATGAGCTAGGACCTTAAGATTATGCATGAAAGGAGGACTAGCAGCCGAGTTGCAGGGGAGAATGTGAAAAGTGTTCATATGTAGTAAAAACCTGAGAAATCCGTCCGTTTTCGTCATTTGTTATCGAATCGACTTAAAGCCAGATCTTCACATTGGCCACACTTCTCTCTGAAACGGTTGTACTTATCGTCTGTAAAGCTATGTCGTATGCTGCGGTAGGCGGAGACACTAAAACCACCACAGTAGAACACAGATGTAGCTTCTAATTTGATGTAATAGCCAGTAAGAAGTAGTACAATTGAAGTTTTAGGTATTGATTATTGACTTTTTAGCTGGCTTTGATGCCTTGAACATGAGCTAGGACCTTAAGATTCTGCATAGAAGGAGGACTAGCAGCCGAGTTGCACGGGAGAATGTGAAAAGTGTTCATATGTAGTAAAAACCTGAGAAATCCGTCCGTTTTCGTCATTTGTTATCGAATCGACTTAAAGCCAGATCGTCACATTGGCCGCTCTTCTCTCTTAAACGGTTGTACTTATCGTCTGCAAAGCTATGTCGCGAACGGCGGTATTCGGAGACACTAAAAGCACCATTGTAGAACACAGATGTAGCTTCTAAGATGATGTAATAGCCAGTAAGAAATAGTACAATTCAAGTTTTAGGAATCGGTTATTGACTTTTTACCCTTGTTTGGTGCCTTGGACGTGAGCTAGGAACTTAAGATTTTACATGCAGGAGGACTAGCAGCCGAGTTGCACGGGAGAATGTGTAAAGTGTTCATATGTAGTAAAAACCTGAGAAATCCGTCCGTTTTCGTCATTTGTTATCGAATCGACTTAAAGCCAGATCGTCACATTGGCCGCTCTTCTCTCTGAAACGGTTGTACTTATCGTCTGCAAAGCAATGTCGCGTGCTGCGGTATGCGGAGACACTAAAAGCACCATAGTAGAACACAGATGAAACTTCTAAGTTGATGTATTAGCCAGTAAGAAGTAGTACAATTCAAGTTAAAGGTACCGATTATTGACTTTTAAGCTGGCTTTGATGCCTTGGACATGAGCTAGGACAATAAGATTCTACATGAAAGGAGGACTAGCAGCCGAGTTTCACGGGAGAATGTGAGAAGTGTTCATATGTAGTAAAAACCTGAGAAATCCGTCCGTTTTCGTCATTTGTTATCGAATCGACTTAAAGCCAGATCGTCACATTGGCCGCTCTTCTCTCTGAAACGGTTGTACTTACCGTCTGCAAAGCTATGTCGCGTGCTGCGGTATGCGGAGACACTAAAAGCACCATAGTAGAACTCATATGAAGCTTCTATGATGATGTAATAGCCAGTAAGAAGTAGTACAATTCAAGTTTAAGGTATCGTATCGACTTCTTAGATGGATTTGGTGACTTGGACATGAGCTAGGACTTTAAGATTCTGCATGAAAAGAGGACTAGCTGCCGAGTTGCACGGGACAATATGAAAAGTGTTCATATGTAGTAACAACCTGAGAAATCCGTCCGTTTTCGTCATTTGTTATCGAATCGCCTTAAAGCCAGATCGTCACTTGGCCGCTCTTCTCTCTGAAACGGTTGTACTTATCGTCTGCAAAGCTATGTCGCGTGCTGCGGTATGCGGAGACACTAAAAGCACCATAGTAGAACACAGATGAAGCTTCTATGATGATGTAATAGCCAGTAAGAAGTAGTACAATTCAAGTTTTAGGTATCGATTATTGACTTTTTAGCTGGCTTTGGTGCCTTGAACATGAGCTATTACCTTAAGATTCTGCGTTAAAGGAGGAATAGCAGCCGAGTTGTACGGAAGAATGTGAAAAGTGTTCATATGTAGTAAAAACCTGAGAAATCCGTCCGTTTTCGTCATTTGTTATCGAATCGACTTAAAGCCGGATCGTCACATTGGCCGCTCTTCTCTCTGAAACGGTTGTACTTATCGTCTGCAAAGCTATGTCGCGTGATGCGGTATGCGGAGACACTAAAAGCACCATAGTAGAACATAGATGAAGCTTCTAAGTTGATGTAATAGCCAGTAAGAAGTAGTACAATTCAAGTTTTAGGTATCGATTATTGACTTTTTAGCTGGCTTTGGTGCCTTGGACATGAGCTAGGACCTTAAGATTCTGCATGATAGGAGGACTAGCAGCCGAGTTGCACGGGAGAATGTGAAAAGTGTTCATATGTAGTAAAAACCTGAGAAATCCGTCCGTTTTCGTCATTTGTTATCGAATCGACTTAAAGCCAGATCGTCACATTGGCCGCTCTTCTCTCTGAAACGGTTGTACTTATCGTCTTCAAAGCTATGTCGCGTGCTGCGGTATGCGGAGACACTAAAAGCACCATAGTAGAACACAGATGAAGCTTCTAAGTTGATGTAATAGCCAGTAAGAAGTAGTACAATTCAAGTTTTAAGTATCGATTATTGACTTTTTAGCTGGCTGTGGTGCCTTGGATATGAGCTAGGACCTTAAGATTCTGCATGAAAGGAGGACTGGCAGCCGCGTTGTACGGGAGAATGTGAAATGTGTTCATATGTAGTAAAAACCTTAGAAATCCGTCCGTTTTCGTCACTTGTTATCAAATCGACTTAAAGCCAGATCGTCACATTGGCTGCTCTTCTCTCTGAAACGGATGTACTTATCGTCTGGAAAGCTTTGTTGCGTGCTGCGGTATGCGGAGACACTAAAAGCACCATAGTAGAACACAGATGAAGCTTCTAAGATGATGTAATAGCCAGTAAGAAGTAGTACAATTCAAGTTTTAGGTATCGACTATTGACTTTTTAGGTGACTTTGGTGCCTTGGACATGAGCTAGGACCTTAAGATTCTGCATGAAAGGAGGACTAGCAGCCGAGTTGCAGGGGAGAATATGAAAAGTGTTCATATGTAGTAAAAACCTGAGAAATCCGTCCGTTTTCGTCATTTGTTATCGAATCGACTTAAAGCCAGATCGTCACATTGGCCGCTCTTCTCTCTGAAACGGTTGTACTTATCGTCTTCAAAGCTATGTCGCGTGCTGCGGTATGCGGAGACACTAAAAGCACCATAGTAGAACACAGATGAAGCTTCTAAGTTGATGTAATAGCCAGTAAGAAGTAGTACAATTCAAGTTTTAAGTATCGATTATTGACTTTTTAGCTGGCTTTGGTGCCTTGGACATGAGCTAGGACCTTAAGATTCTGCATGAAGGGAGGACTAGCAGCCGAGTTGCACGGGAGAATGTGAAAAGTGTTCATATGTAGTAAAAACCTGAGAAATCCGTCCGTTTTCGTCATTTGTTATCGAATCGACTTAAAGCCAGATCGTCACATTGGCCGCTCTTCTCTCTTAAACGGTTGTACTTATCGTCTGCAAAGCTATGTCGCGAACGGCGGTATTCGGAGACACTAAAAGCACCATTGTAGAACACAGATGTAGCTTCTAAGATGATGTAATAGCCAGTAAGAAATAGTACAATTCAAGTTTTAGGAATCGGTTATTGACTTTTTACCTTTGTTTGGTGCCTTGGACGTGAGCTAGGAACTTAAGATTTTACATGCAGGAGGACTAGCAGCCGAGTTGCACGGGAGAATGTGTAAAGTGTTCATATGTAGTAAAAACCTGAGAAATCCGTCCGTTTTCGTCATTTGTTATCGAATCGACTTAAAGCCAGATCGTCACATTGGCCGCTCTTCTCTCTGAAACGGTTGTACTTATCGTCTGCAAAGCAATGTCGCGTGCTGCGGTATGCGGAGACACTAAAAGCACCATAGTAGAACACAGATGAAACCTCTAAGTTGATGTATTAGCCAGTAAGAAGTAGTACAATTCAAGTTAAAGGTACCGATTATTGACTTTTAAGCTGGCTTTGATGCCTTGGACATGAGCTAGGACCTTAAGATTCTACATGAAAGGAGGACTAGCAGTCGAGTTTCACGGGAGAATGTGAGAAGTGTTCATATGTAGTAAAAACCTGAGAAATCCGTCCGTTTTCGTCATTTGTTATCGAATCGACTTAAAGCCAGATCGTCACATTGGCCGCTCTTCTCTCTGAAACGGTTGTACTTACCGTCTGCAAAGCTATGTCGCGTGCTGCGGTATGCGGAGACACTAAAAGCACCATAGTAGAACACATATGAAGCTTCTATGATGATGTAATAGCCAGTAAGAAGTAGTACAATTCAAGTTTAAGGTATCGTATCGACTTCTTAGATGGATTTGGTGACTTGGACATGAGCTAGGACTTTAAGATTCTGCATGAAAAGAGGACTAGCTGCCGAGTTGCACGGGACAATATGAAAAGTGTTCATATGTAGTAACAACCTGAGAAATCCGTCCGTTTTCGTCATTTGTTATCGAATCGCCTTAAAGCCAGATCGTCACTTGGCCGCTTTTCTCTCTGAAACGGTTGTACTTATCGTCTGCAAAGCTATGTCGCGTGCTGCGGTATGCGGAGACACTAAAAGCACCATAGTAGAACACAGATGAAGCTTCTATGATGATGTAATAGCCAGTAAGAAGTAGTACAATTCAAGTTTTAGGTATCGATTATTGACTTTTTAGCTGGCTTTGGTGCCTTGGACATGAGCTATTACCTTAAGATTCTGCATGAAAGGAGGAATAGCAGCCGAGTTGTACGGAAGAATGTGAAAAGTGTTCATATGTAGTAAAAACCTGAGAAATCCGTCCGTTTTCGTCATTTGTTATCGAATCGACTTAAAGCCGGATCGTCACATTGGCCGCTCTTCTCTCTGAAACGGTTGTACTTATCGTCTGCAAAGCTATGTCGCGTGATGCGGTATGCGGAGACACTAAAAGCACCATAGTAGAACATAGATGAAGCTTCTAAGTTGATGTAATAGCCAGTAAGAAGTAGTACAATTCAAGTTTTAGGTATCGATTATTGACTTTTTAGCTGGCTTTGGTGCCTTGGACATGAGCTAGGACCTTAAGATTCTGCATGAAAGGAGGACTAGCAGCCGAGTTGCACGGGAGAATGTGAAAAGTGTTCATATGTAGTAAAAACCTGAGAAATCCGTCCGTTTTCGTCATTTGTTATCGAATCGACTTAAAGCCAGATCGTCACATTGGCCGCTCTTCTCTCTGAAACGGTTGTACTTATTGTCTTCAAAGCTATGTCGCGTGCTGCGGTATGCGGAGACACTAAAAGCACCATAGTAGAACACAGATGAAGCTTCTAAGTTGATGTAATAGCCAGTAAGAAGTAGTACAATTCAAGTTTTAAGTATCGATTATTGACTTTTTAGCTGGCTTTGGTGCCTTGGATATGAGCTAGGACCTTAAGATTCTGCATGAAAGGAGGACTAGCAGCCGCGTTGTACGGGAGAATGTGAAATGTGTTCATATGTAGTAAAAACCTGAGAAATCCGTCCGTTTTCGTCACTTGTTATCAAATCGACTTAAAGCCAGATCGTCACATTGGCTGCTCTTCTCTCTGAAACGGATGTACTTATCGTCTGGAAAGCTTTGTTGCGTGCTGCGGTATGCGGAGACACTAAAAGCACCATAGTAGAACACAGATGAAGCTTCTAAGATGATGTAATAGCCAGTAAGAAGTAGTACAATTCAAGTTTTAGGTGTCGACTATTGACTTTTTAGCTGACTTTGGTGCCTTGGACATGAGCTAGGACCTTAAGATTCTGCATGAAAGGAGGACTAGCAGCCGAGTTGCAGGGGAGAATATGAAAAGTGTTCATATGTAGTAAAAACCTGAGAAATCCGTCCGTTTTCGTCATTTGTTATCGAATCGACTTAAAGCCAGATCGTCACATTGGCCGCTCTTCTCTCTGAAACGGTTGTACTTATCGTCTTCAAAGCTATGTCGCGTGCTGCGGTATGCGGAGACACTAAAAGCACCATAGTAGAACACAGATGAAGCTTCTAAGTTGATGTAATAGCCAGTAAGAAGTAGTACAATTCAAGTTTTAAGTATCGATTATTGACTTTATAGCTGGCTTTGGTGCCTTGGACATGAGCTAGGACCTTAAGATTCTGCATGAAGGGAGGACTAGCAGCCGAGTTGCACGGGAGAATGTGAAAAGTGTTCATATGTAGTAAAAACCTGAGAAATCCGTCCGTTTTCGTCATTTGTTATCGAATCGACTTAAAGCCAGATCGTCACATTGGCCGCTCTTCTCTCTTAAACGGTTGTACTTATCGTCTGCAAAGCTATGTCGCGAACGGCGGTATTCGGAGACACTAAAAGCACCATTGTAGAACACAGATGTAGCTTCTAAGATGATGTAATAGCCAGTAAGAAATAGTACAATTCAAGTTTTAGGAATCGGTTATTGACTTTTTACCTTTGTTTGGTGCCTTGGACGTGAGCTAGGAACTTAAGATTTTACATGCAGGAGGACTAGCAGCCGAGTTGCACGGGAGAATGTGTAAAGTGTTCATATGTAGTAAAAACCTGAGAAATCCGTCCGTTTTCGTCATTTGTTATCGAATCGACTTAAAGCCAGATCGTCACATTGGCCGCTCTTCTCTCTGAAACGGTTGTACTTATCGTCTGCAAAGCAATGTCGCGTGCTGCGGTATGCGGAGACACTAAAAGCACCATAGTAGAACACAGATGAAACCTCTAAGTTGATGTATTAGCCAGTAAGAAGTAGTACAATTCAAGTTAAAGGTACCGATTATTGACTTTTAAGCTGGCTTTGATGCCTTGGACATGAGCTAGGACCTTAAGATTCTACATGAAAGGAGGACTAGCAGTCGAGTTTCACGGGAGAATGTGAGAAGTGTTCATATGTAGTAAAAACCTGAGAAATCCGTCCGTTTTCGTCATTTGTTATCGAATCGACTTAAAGCCAGATCGTCACATTGGCCGCGCTTCTCTCTGAAACGGTTGTACTTACCGTCTGCAAAGCTATGTCGCGTGCTGCGGTATGCGGAGACACTAAAAGCACCATAGTAGAACACATATGAAGCTTCTATGATGATGTAATAGCCAGTAAGAAGTAGTACAATTCAAGTTTAAGGTATCGTATCGACTTCTTAGATGGATTTGGTGACTTGGACATGAGCTAGGACTTTAAGATTCTGCATGAAAAGAGGACTAGCTGCCGAGTTGCACGGGACAATATGAAAAGTGTTCATATGTAGTAACAACCTGAGAAATCCGTCCGTTTTCGTCATTTGTTATCGAATCGCCTTAAAGCCAGATCGTCACTTGGCCGCTTTTCTCTCTGAAACGGTTGTACTTATCGTCTGCAAAGCTATGTCGCGTGCTGCGGTATGCGGAGACACTAAAAGCACCATAGTAGAACACAGATGAAGCTTCTATGATGATGTAATAGCCAGTAAGAAGTAGTACAATTCAAGTTTTAGGTATCGATTATTGACTTTTTAGCTGGCTTTGGTGCCTTGGACATGAGCTATTACCTTAAGATTCTGCATGAAAGGAGGAATAGCAGCCGAGTTGTACGGAAGAATGTGAAAAGTGTTCATATGTAGTAAAAACCTGAGAAATCCGTCCGTTTTCGTCATTTGTTATCGAATCGACTTAAAGCCGGATCGTCACATTGGCCGCTCTTCTCTCTGAAACGGTTGTACTTATCGTCTGCAAAGCTATGTCGCGTGATGCGGTATGCGGAGACACTAAAAGCACCATAGTAGAACATAGATGAAGCTTCTAAGTTGATGTAATAGCCAGTAAGAAGTAGTACAATTCAAGTTTTAGGTATCGATTATTGACTTTTTAGCTGGCTTTGGTGCCTTGGACATGAGCTAGGACCTTAAGATTCTGCATGAAAGGAGGACTAGCAGCCGAGTTGCACGGGAGAATGTGAAAAGTGTTCATATGTAGTAAAAACCTGAGAAATCCGTCCGTTTTCGTCATTTGTTATCGAATCGACTTAAAGCCAGATCGTCACATTGGCCGCTCTTCTCTCTGAAACGGTTGTACTTATTGTCTTCAAAGCTATGTCGCGTGCTGCGGTATGCGGAGACACTAAAAGCACCATAGTAGAACACAGATGAAGCTTCTAAGTTGATGTAATAGCCAGTAAGAAGTAGTACAATTCAAGTTTTAAGTATCGATTATTGACTTTTTAGCTGGCTTTGGTGCCTTGGATATGAGCTAGGACCTTAAGATTCTGCATGAAAGGAGGACTAGCAGCCGCGTTGTACGGGAGAATGTGAAATGTGTTCATATGTAGTAAAAACCTGAGAAATCCGTCCGTTTTCGTCACTTGTTATCAAATCGACTTAAAGCCAGATCGTCACATTGGCTGCTCTTCTCTCTGAAACGGATGTACTTATCGTCTGGAAAGCTTTGTTGCGTGCTGCGGTATGCGGAGACACTAAAAGCACCATAGTAGAACACAGATGAAGCTTCTAAGATGATGTAATAGCCAGTAAGAAGTAGTACAATTCAAGTTTTAGGTGTCGACTATTGACTTTTTAGCTGACTTTGGTGCCTTGGACATGAGCTAGGACCTTAAGATTCTGCATGAAAGGAGGACTAGCAGCCGAGTTCCAGGTGAGAATGTGAAAAGTGTTCATATGTAGTAAAAACCTGAGAAATCCGTCCGTTTTCGTCAATTGTTATCGAATCGACTTAAAGCCAGATCGTCACATGGGCCACACTTCTCTCTGAAACGGTTGTACTTATCGTCTGCAGAGCTATGTCGTATGCTGCGGTAGGCGGAGACACTAAAACCACCACAGTAGAACACAGATGTAGCTTCTAATTTGATGTAATAGCCAGTAAGAAGTAGTACAATTGAAGTTTTAGGTATTGATTATTGACTTTTTAGCTGGCTTTGATGCCTTGGACATGAGCTAGGACCTTAAGATTCTGCATAGAAGGAGGACTAGCAGCCGAGTTGCACGGGAGAATGTGAAAAGTGTTCAAATAGATTAAAAACCTGAGAAATCCGTCCATTTTCGTCATTTTTATCGAATCGACTTAAAGCCAAATCGTCACATTGGCCGCTCTGCTCTCTGAAACGGTTGTACTTATCGTCTAAAAGCTATGTCGCGAACGGCGGTATTCGGAGACACTAAAAGCACCATAGTAGAACACAGATGTAGCTTCTAAGATGATGTAATAGCCAGTAAGAAATAGTACAATTCAAGTTTTAGGAATCGGTTATTGACTTTTTACCCTTGTTTGGTGCCTTGGACATGAGCTAGGAACTTAAGATTTTACATGCAGGAGGACTATCAGCCGAGTTGCACGGGAGAATGTGTAAAGTGTTCATATGTAGTAAAAACCTGAGAAATCCGTCCGTTTTCGTCATTTGTTATCGAAACGACTTAAAGCCAGATCGTCACATTGGCCGCTCTTCTCTCTGAAACGGTTGTATTTATCGTCTGCAAAGCTATGTCGGGTACTGCGGTATTCGGAGACACTAAAAGCACCATAGTAGAACACAGATGTAGCTTCTAAGATGATGTAATAGCCAGTAAGAAATAGTACAATTCAAGTTTTAGGAATCGGTTATTGACTTTTTACCCTTGTTTGGTGCCTTGGACATGAGCTAGGAACTTAAGATTTTACATGCAGGAGGACTAGCAGCCGAGTTGCACGGGACAATGTGTAAAGTGTTCATATGTAGTAAAAACCTGAGAAATCCGTCCGTTTTCGTCATTTGTTATCAAATCGACTTAAAGCCAGATCGTCACATTGGCCGCTCTTCTCTCTGAAACGGTTGTACTTATCGTCTGCAAAGCTATGTCGCGTGCTGCGGTATGCGGAGACACTAAAAGCACCATAGTAGAACACATATGAAGCTTCTAAGTTGATGTAATAGCCAGTAAGAAGTAGTACAGTTCAAGTTAAAGTTATCGATTATTGACTTCTTAGATGGATTTGTTGCCTTGGACATGAGCTAGGACCTTAAGATTCTGCATGAAAGGAGGACTAGCAGCCGAGTTGCATCGGACAATGTGAAAAGTGTTCATACGTAGTAAAAACCTGAGAAATCCGTCCCTTTTCGTCATTTGTTATCGAATCGACTTAAAGCCAGATCGTCACATTGGCCGCTCTTCTCTCTGAAACGATTGTACTTATCGTCTTCAAAGCTATGTCGCGTGCTGCGGTATGCGGAGACACTAAGAGCACCATAGTACAACACAGATGAAGCTTCTAAGTTGATGTGAAAGCCAGTAAGAAGTAGTACAATTCAAGTTTTAGGTATTGATTATTGACTTTTTAGCTGGCTTTGGTGCCTTGGACATGAGCTAGGACCTTAAGATTCTGCATGAAAGGAGGAGTAGCAGCGGCGTTGTACGGGAGAATGTGAAATATGTTCATATGTAGTAAAAACCTGAGAAATCCGTCCGTTTTCGTCATTTGTTATCAAATCGACTTAAAGCCAGATCGTCACATTGGCCGCTCTTCTCTCTGAAACGGTTGTACTTATCGTCTGCAAAGCTATGTCGCGTGCTGCGGTATGCGGAGACACTAAAACCACCATAGTAGAACACAGATGTAGCTTCTAAGATGATGTAATAGCCAGTAAGAAATAGTACAATTCAAGTTTTAGGAATCGGTTATTGACTTTTTACCCTTGCTTGGTGCCTTGGACATGAGCTAGGAACTTAAGATTTTACATGCAGGAGGACTATCAGCCGAGTTGCACGGGAGAATGTGTAAAGTGTTCATATGTAGTAAAAACCTGAGAAATCCGTCCGTTTTCGTCATTTGTTATCGAAACGACTTAAAGCCAGATCGTCACATTGGCCGCTCTTCTCTCTGAAACGGTTGTATTTATCGTCTGCAAAGCTATGTCGGGTACTGCGGTATTCGGAGACACTAAAAGCACCATAGTAGAACACAGATGTAGCTTCTAAGATGATGTAATAGCCAGTAAGAAATAGTACAATTCAAGTTTTAGGAATCGGTTATTGACTTTTTACCCTTGTTTGGTGCCTTGGACATGAGCTAGGAACTTAAGATTTTACATGCAGGAGGACTAGCAGCCGAGTTGCACGGGACAATGTGTAAAGTGTTCATATGTAGTAAAAACCTGAGAAATCCGTCCGTTTTCGTCATTTGTTATCGAATCGACTTAAAGCCAGATCGTCACATTGGCCGCTCTTCTCTCTGAAACGGTTGTACTTATCGTCTGCAAAGCTATGTCGCGTGCTGCGGTATGCGGAGACACTAAAAGCACCATAGTAGAACACATATGAAGCTTCTAAGTTGATGTAATAGCCAGTAAGAAGTAGTACAATTCAAGTTAAAGTTATCGATTATTGACTTCTTAGATGGATTTGTTGCCTTGGACATGAGCTAGGACCTTAAGATTCTGCATGAAAGGAGGACTAGCAGCCGAGTTGCATCGGACAATGTGAAAAGTGTTCATACGTAGAAAATCCTGAGAAATCCGTCCCTTTTCGTCATTTGTTATCGAATCGACTTAAAGCCAGATCGTCACATTGGCCGCTCTTCTCTCTGAAACGATTGTACTTATCGTCTTCAAAGCTATGTCGCGTGCTGCGGTATGCGGAGACACTAAGAGCACCATAGTACAACACAGATGAAGCTTCTAAGTTGATGTGAAAGCCAGTAAGAAGTAGTACAATTCAAGTTTTAGGTATTGATTATTGACTTTTTAGCTGGCTTTGGTGCCTTGGACATGAGCTAGGACCTTAAGATTCTGCATGAAAGGAGGAGTAGCAGCCGCGTTGTACGGGAGAATGTGAAATGTGTTCATATGTAGTAAAAACCTGAGAAATCCGTCCGTTTTCGTCATTTGTTATCAAATCGACTTAAAGCCAGATCGTCACATTGGCCGCTCTTCTCTCTGAAACGGTTGTACTTATCGTCTGCAAAGCTATGTCGCGTGCTGCGGTATGCGGAGACACTAAAACCACCATAGTAGAACACATATGAAGCTTCTAAGATGATGTAATAGCCAGTAAGAAGTAGGACAGTTCAAGTTTTAGGTATCGATTATTGACTTTTTTGCTGGCTTTGGTAACTTGGAGATGAGCTTGGACCTTAAGATTCTGGATGAAAGGAGGAGTGGTAGCCGAGTTGCACGGGAGAATGTGAAATGTGTTCATATGTAGTAACAACCTGAGAAATCCGTCCGTTTTCGTCATTTGTTATCGAATCGACTTAAAGCCCTATCGTCACATTGGCCGCTCTTCTCTCTGAAACGGTTGTACTTATCGTCTGCAAAGCTATGTCGTATGCTGCGGTAGGCGGAGACACTAAAACCACCACAGTAGAACACAGATGAAGCTTCTAATTTGATGTAATAGCCAGTAAAAAGTAGTACAATTCAAGTTAAAGGTATCGATTATTGACTTCTTAGATGGATTTGTTGCCTTGGACATGAGCTAGGACCTTAAGATTCTGCATGAAAGGAGGACTAGCAGCCGAGTTGCACGGGAGAATTTGAGAAGTGTTCATATGTAGTAAAAACCTGAGAAATCCGTCCGTTTTCGTCATTTGTTATCGAATCGACTTAAAGCCAGATTGTCACATTGGCCGCTCTTCTCTCTGAAACGGTTGTACTTATCGTCTGCAAAGCTATGTCGCGTGCTGCGGTATGCGGAGACACTAAAAGCACCATAGTAGAACACATATGAAGCTTCTAATTTGATGTAATAGCCAGTAAGAAGTAGTACAATTCAAGTTTAAGGTATCGATTATCGACTTCTTAGATGGATTTGGTGCCTTGGACATGAGCTAGGACTTAAAGATTCTGCATGAAAAGAGGACTAGCTGCCGAGTTGCATGGGACAATATGAAAAGTGTTCATATGTAGTAAAAACCTGAGAAATCCGTCCGTTATCGTCATTTGTTATCGAATCGCCTTAAAGCCAGATCGTCACTTGGCCGCTCTTCTCTCTGAAACGGTTGTACTTATCGTCTGCAAAGCTATGTCGCGTGCTGCGGTATGCGGAGACACTAAGAGCACCATAGTACAACACAGATGAAGCATCTAAGTTGATGTAATAGCCAGTAAGAAGTAGTACAATTCAAGTTTTAGGTATCGATTATTGACTTTTTAGCTGGCTTTGGTGCCTTGGACATGAGCTAGGACCTTAAGATTCTGCATGAAAGAGGACTAGCAGCCGAGTTGCACGGGAGAATGTGAAAAGTGTTCATATGTAGTAAAAACCTGAGAAATCCGTCCGTTTTCGTCATTTGTTATCGAATCGACTTAAAGCCAGATCGTCATATTGGCCGCTCTTCTCTCTGAAACGGTTGTACTTATCGTCTGCAAAGCTATGTCGTATGCTGCGGTATGCGGAGACACTAAAACCACCATAGTAGAACACATATGAAGCTTCTAAGATGATGTAATAGCCAGTAAGAAGTAGGACAGTTCAAGTTTTAGGTATCGATTATTGACTTTTTTGCTGGCTTTGGTGCCTTGGAGATGAGCTTGGACCTTAAGATTCTGGATGAAAGGAGGAGTAGCAGCCGAGTTGCACGGGAGAATGTGAAAAGTGTTCATATGTAGTAAAAACCTGAGAAATCCGTCCGTTTTCGTCATTTGTTATTGAATCGACTTAAAGCCAGATCGTCACATTGGCCGCTCTTCTCTCTGAAACGGTTGTACTTATCGTCTGCAAAGCTATGTCGTATGCTGCGGTAGGCGGAGACACTAAAACCACCACAGTAGAACACAGATGAAGCTTCTAATTTGATGTAATAGCCAGTAAAAAGTAGTACAATTCAAGTTAAAGGTATCGATTATTGACTTCTTAGATGGATTTGTTGCCTTGGACATGAGCTAGGACCTTAAGATTCTGCATGAAAGGAGGACTAGCAGCCGAGTTGCACGGGAGAATGTGAGAAGTGTTCATATGTAGTAAAAACCTGAGAAATCCGTCCGTTTTCGTCATTTGTTATCGAATCGACTTAAAGCCAGATTGTCACATTGGCCGCTCTTCTCTCTGAAACGGTTGTACTTATCGTCTGCAAAGCTATGTCGCGTGCTGCGGTATGCGGAGACACTAAAAGCACCATAGTAGAACACATATGAAGCTTCTATGATGATGTAATAGCCAGTAAGAAGTAGTACAATTCAAGTTTAAGGTATCGATTATCGACTTCTTAGATGGATTTGGTGCCTTGGACATGAGCTAGGACTTAAAGATTCTGCATGAAAAGAGGACTAGCTGCCGAGTTGCATGGGACAATATGAAAAGTGTTCATATGTAGTAAAAACCTGAGAAATCCGTCCGTTTTCCTCATTTGTTATCGAATCGCCTTAAAGCCAGATCCACACTTGGCCGCTCTTCTCTCTGAAACGGTTGTACTTATCGTCTGCAAAGCTATGTCGCGTACTGCGGTATGCGGAGACACTGAAAGCACCATAGTAGAACACAGATTAAGCATCTAAGTTGATGTAATAGCCAGTAAGAAGTAGTACAATTCAAGTTTTAGGTATCGATTATTGACTTTTTAGCTGGCTTTGGTGCCTTGGACATGAGCTAGGACCTTAAGATTCTGCATGAAAGGAGGACTAGCAGCCGAGTTGCACGGGAGAATGTGAAAAGTGTTCATATGTTGTAAAAACCTGAGAAATCCGTCCGTTTTCGTCATTTGTTATCGAATCGACTTAAAGCCAGATCGTCATATTGGCCGCTCTTCTCTGTGAAACGGTTGTACTGATCGTCTGCAAAGCTATGTCGCGTGCTGCGGTATGCGGAGACACTAAAAGCACCATAGTACAACACGGATGAAGCTTCCATGTTGATGTGATAGCCAGTAAGAAGTAGTACAATTCAAGTTTTAGGTATTGATTATTGACTTTTTAGCTGGCTTTGGTGCCTTGGACATGAGCTAGGACCTTAAGATTCTGCATGAAAGGAGGACTAGCAGCCGCGTTGTACGGGAGAATGTGAAATGTGTTCATATGTAGTAAAAACCTGAGAAATCCGTCCGTTTTCGTCATTTGTTATCAAATCGACTTAAAGCCAGATCGTCACATTGGCTGCTCTTCTCTCTGAAACGGTTGTACTTATCGTCTGGAAAGCTTTGTCGCGTGCTGCGGTATGCGGAGACACTAAAAGCACCATAGTAGAACACATATGAAGCTTCTAAGATGATGTAATAGCCAGTAAGAAGTAGGACAGTTCAAGTTTTAGGTATCGATTATTGACTTTTTGCTGGCTTTGGTGCCTTGGAGATGAGCTTGGACCTTAAGATTCTGGATGAAAGGAGGAGTAGCAGCCGATTTGCACGGGAGAATGTGAAAAGTGTTCATATGTAGTAAAAACCTGAGAAATCCGTCCGTTTTCGTCATTTGTTATCGAATCGACTTAAAGCCAGATCGTCACATTGGCCGCTCTTCTCTCTGAAACGGTAGTACTTATCGTCTGCAAAGCTATGTCGCGTGCTGCGGTATGCGGAGACACTAAAAGCACCATAGTAGAACGCACATGAAGCTTCTAAGTTGATGTAATAGCCAGTAAGAAGTAGTACAATTCAAGTTAAAGGTATCGATTATTGACTACTTAGATGGATTTGTTGCCTTGGACATCAGCTAGGACCTTAAGATTCTGCATGAAAGGAGGACTAGCAGCCGAGTTGCACGGGAGAAGGTGAGAAGTGTTCATATGTAGTAAAAACCTGAGAAATCCGTCCGTTTTCGTCATTTGTTATCGAATCGACTTAAAGCCAGTTTGTCACATTGGCCGCTCTTCTCTCTGAAACGGTTGTACTTATCGTCTGCAAAGCTATGTCGCGTGCTGCGGTATGCGGAGACACTAAAAGCACCATAGTAGAACACATATGAAGCTTCTATGATGATGTAATAGCCAGTAAGAAGTAGTACAATTCAAGTTTAAGGTATCGATTATCGACTTCTTAGATGGATTTGGTGCCTTGGACATGAGCTAGGACTTAAAGGTTCTGCATGAAAAGAGGACTAGCTGCCGAGTTGCATGGGACAATATGAAAAGTGTTCATATGTAGTAAAAACCTGAGAAATCCGTCCGTTTTCGTCATTTGTTATCGAATCGCCTTAATGCCAGATCGTCACTTGGCCGCTCTTCTCTCTGAAACGGTTGTACTTATCGTCTGCAAAGCTATGTCGCGTGCTGCGGTATGCGGAGACACTGAAAGCACCATAGTAGAACACAGATTAAGCATCTAAGTTGATATAATAGCCAGTAAGAAGTAGTACAATTCAAGTTTTAGATATCGATTATTGACTTTTTAGCTGGCTTTGGTGCCTTGGACATAAGCTAGGACCTTAATATTCTGCATGAAAGGAGGACTAGCAGTCGAGTTGCACGGGAGAATGTGAAAAGTGTTCATATGTAGTAAAAACCTGAGAAATCCGTCCGTTTTCGTCATTTGTTATCGAATCGACTTAAAGCCAGATCGTCATATTGGCCGCTCTTCTCTCTGAAACGGTTGTACTTATCGTCTTCAAAGCTATGTCGCGTGCTGCGGTATGCGGAGACACTAAAAGCACCATAGTAGAACACAGATGAAGCTTCTAAGTTGATGTAATAGCCAGTAAGAAATAGTACAATTCAAGTTTTAGGTATCGAGTATTGATTTTTTAGCTGGCTTTGGTGCCTTGGACATGAGCTAGGATCTTAAGATTCTGCATGAAAAGGAGGACTAGCAGCCGAGTTGCACGGGACAATGTGAAAAGTGTTCATACGTAGTAAAAACCTGAGAAATCCGTCCCTTTTCGTCATTTGTTATCGAATCGACTTAAAGCCAGATCGTCACATTGGCCGCTCTTCTCTCTGAAACGGTTGTACTTATCGTCTTCAAAGCTATGTCGCGTGCTGCGGTAGGCGGAGACACTAAAAGCACCATAGTACAACACAGATGAAGCTTCTAAGTTGATGTGATAGCCAGTAAGAAGTAGTACAATTCAAGTTTTAGGTATTGATTATTGATTTTTAGCTGGCTTTGGTGCCTTGGAAATGAGCTAGGACCTTAAGATTCTGCATGAAAGGAGGACTAGCAGCCGCGTTGTACGGGAGAATGTGAAATGTGTTTATATGTAGTAAAAACCTGAGAAATCCGTCCGTTTTCGTCATTTGTTATCAAATCGACTTAAAGCCAGATCGTCACATTGGCTGCTCTTCTCTCTGAAACGGTTGTACTTATCGTCTGGAAAGCTTTGTCGCGTGCTGCGGTATGCGGAGACACTAAAAGCACCATAGTAGAACACAGATGAAGCTTCTAAGATGATGTAGTAGCCAGTAAGAAGTAGTACAATTCAAGTTTTAGGTATTGATTATTGACTTTTTAGCTGGCTTTGGTGCCTTGGACATGAGCTAGGACCTTAAGATTCTGCATGAAAGGAGGACTAGCAGCCGAGTTGCAGGGGAGAATGTGAAAAGTGTTCATATGTAGTAAGAACCTGAGAAATCCGTCCGTTTTCGTCATTTGTTATCGAATCGACTTAAAGCCAGATCTTCACATTGGCCGCTCGTCTCTCTGAAACGGTTGTACTTATCGTCTTCAAAGCTATGTCGCGTGCTGCGGTATGCGGAGACACTGAAAGCACCATAGTAGAACACAGATGAAGCTTCTAAGTTGATGTAATAGCCAGTAAGAAGTAGTACAATTCAAGTTTTAGGTATCGATTATTGACTTCTTAGCTGGCTTTGGTGCCTTGGACATGAGCTAGGACCTTAAGATTCTGCATGAAAGGAGGACTAGCAGCCGCGTTGGATGGGAGAATGTGAAATGTGTTCATATGTAGTAGAAACCTGAGAAATCCGTCCGTTTTCGTCATTTGTTATCGAATCGACTTAAAGCCCGATCGTCACATTGGCCGCTCTTCTCTCTCAAACGGTTGTACTTATCGTCTGAAAAGCTATGTCGCGTGCTGCGGTATGCGGAGACACTAAAAGCACCATAGTAGAACACAGATGAAGCTTCTATGATGATGTAATAGCCAGTAAGAAGTAGTACAATTCAAGTTTGAGGTATCGTTTATTGACTTTTTAGCTGGCTTTGGTCCCTTGGACATGAGCTAGGACCTTAAGATTCTGCATGGAAGGAGGACTAGCAGCCGAGTTGCACGGGAGAATGTGAAAAGTGTTCATATGTAGTAAAAACCTGAGAAATCCGTCCGTTTTCGTCATTTGTTATCGAATCGACTTAAAGCCAGATCGTCACATTGGCCGCTCTTCTCTCTGAAACGGTTGTACTTATCGTCTGCAAAGCTATGTCGCGTGCTGCGGTATGCGGAGACACTAAAAGCACCATAGTAGAACACAGATGAAGCTTCTAATTTGATGTAATAGCCAGTAAGAAGTAGTACAATTCAAGTTTTAGGTATCGATTATTGACTTTTTAGCTGGCTTTGGTGCCTTGGACATGAGCTAGGACCTTAAGATTCTGCATGAAAGGAGGATCAGCAGCCGAGTTGCACGGGAGAATGTGAAAAGTGTTCATATGTAGTAAAAACCTGAGAAATCCATCCGTTTTTGTCATTTGTTATCGAATCGACTTAAAGCCAGATCGACACATTGGCCGCTCTTCTCTCTGAAACGGTTGTACTTATCGTCTGCAAAGCTATGTCGTATGCTGCGGTAGGCGGAGACACTAAAACCACCACAGTAGAACACAGATGAAGCTTCTAATTTGAAGTAATAACCAGTAAGAAGTAGTACAATTCAAGTTTAGGTATTGATTATTGACTTTTAAGCTGGCTTTGATGCCTTGGACATGAGCTAGGACCTTAAGAATCTGCATGAAAGGAGGATTAGCAGCCGAGTTGCACGGGAGAATGTGAAAAGTGTTCATATGTAGTAAAAACCTGAGAAATCCGTCCGTTTTCGTCATTTGTTATCGAATCGACTTAAAGCCACATCGTCACATTGGCCGCTCTTCTCTCTGAAACAGTTGTACTTATCGTCTTCAAAGCTATGTCGCGTGCTGCGGTATGCGGAGACACTAAAAGCACCATAGTAGAACACAGATGAAGCTTCTAAGTTGATGTAATAGCCAGTAAGAAGTAGTACAATTCAAGTTTTAGGTATCGATTATTGATTTTTTAGCTGGCTTTGGTGCCTTGGACATGAGCTAGGACCTTAAGATTCTGCATCAAAAGGAGGACTAGCAGCCGAGTTGCACGGGACAATGTGAAAAGTGTTCATATGTAGTAAAAACCTGAGAAATCCGTCCGTTTTCGTCATTTGTTATCGAATCGACTTAAAGCCCGATCGTCACATTTTCCGCTCTTCTCTCTCAAACGGTTGTACTTATCGTCTGCAAAGCTATGTCGCGTGCTGCGGTATGCGGAGACAATAAAATCACCATACTAGAACACAGATGAAGCTTCTAAGTTGATTTGATAGCCCGTAATAAGTAGTACAATTCAAGTTTTAGGTATCGATTATTGACTTCTTAGATGAATTTTGGTGCCTTGGACATGAGCTAGGACCTTAAGATTCTGCATGAAAGGAGGACTAGCAGCCGAGTAGCACGGGACATTATGAAAAGTGTTCATATGTAGTAAAAACCTGAGAAATCCGTCCGTTTTCGTCATTTGTTATCGAATCGCCTTAAAGCCAGATCGTCACATTTGCCGCTCTTCTCTCTGAAACGGTTGTACTTATCGTCTGCAAAGCTATGTTGCGTGCTGCGGTATGCGGAGACACTAAAAGCACCATAGTAGAACACAGATGAAGCTTCTATGATGATGTAATAGCCAGTAAGAAGTAGTACAATTCAAGTTTGAGGTATCGTTTATTGACTTTTTAGCTGGCTTTGGTCCCTTGGACATGAGCTAGGACCTTAAGATTCTGCATGGAAGGAGGACTAGCAGCCGAGTTGCACGGGAGAATGTGAAAAGTGTTCATATGTAGTAAAAACCTGAGAAATCCGTCCGTTTTCGTCATTTGTTATCGAATCGACTTAAAGCCAGATCGTCACATTGGCCGCTCTTCTCTCTGAAACGGTTGTACTTATCGTCTGCAAAGCTATGTCGCGTGCTGCGGTATGCGGAGACACTAAAAGCACCATAGTAGAACACAGATGAAGCTTCTAATTTGATGTAATAGCCAGTAAGAAGTAGTACAATTCAAGTTTTAGGTACTGATTATTGACTTTTTAGCTGGCTTTGGTGCCTTGGACATGAGCTAGGACCTTAAGATTCTGCATGAAAGGAGGACTAGCAGCCGAGTTGCACGGGAGAATGTGAAAAGTGTTCATATGTAGTAAAAACCTGAGAAATCCGTCCGTTTTCGTCATTTGTTATCGAATCGACTTAAAGCCAGATCGTCACATTGGCCGCTCTTCTCTCTGAAACGGTTGTACTTATCGTCTTCAAAGCTATGTCGCGTGCTGCGGTATGCGGAGACACTAAAAGCACCATAGTAGAACACAGATGAAGCTTCTAAGTTGATGTAATAGCCAGTAAGAAGTAGTACAATTCTAGTTTTAGGTATTGATTATTGACTTTTAACCTGGCTTTGATGCCTTGGACATGAGCTAGGACCTTAAGAATCTGCATGAAAGGAGGATTAGCAGCCGAGTTGCACGGGAGAATGTGAAAAGTGTTCATATGTAGTAAAAACCTGAGAAATCCGTCCGTTTTCGTCATTTGTTATCGAATCGACTTAAAGCCACATCGTCACATTGGCCGCTCTTCTCTCTGAAACAGTTGTACTTATCGTCTTCAAAGCTATGTCGCGTGCTGCGGTATGCGGAGACACTAAAAGCACCATAGTAGAACACAGATGAAGCTTCTAAGTTGATGTAATAGCCAGTAAGAAGTAGTACAATTCAAGTTTTAGGTATCGATTATTGATTTTTTAGCTGGCTTTGGTGCCTTGGACATGAGCTAGGACCTTAAGATTCTGCTTCAAAAGGAGGACTAGCAGCCGAGTTGCACGGGACAATGTGAAAAGTGTTCATATGTAGTAAAAACCTGAGAAATCCGTCCGTTTTCGTCATTTGTTATCGAATCGACTTAAAGCCAGATCGTCACATTGGCCGCTCTTCTCTCTGAAACGGTTGTACTTATCGTCTGCAAAGCTATGTCGTATGCTGCGGTAGGCGGAGACACTAAAACCACCACAATTGAACACAGATGAAGCTTCTAATTTGATGTAATAGCCAGTAAGAAGTAGTACAATTCAAGTTTTCGGTATCGATTATTGACTTTTTATCTGGCTTTGGTGCCTTGGACATGAGCTAGGACCTTAAGATTCTGCATGAAAGGAGGACTAGCAGCCGCGTTGCACGGGAGAATGTGAAATGTGTTCATATGTAGTAGAAACCTGAGAAATCCGTCCGTTTTCGTCATTTGTTATCGAATCGACTTAAAGCCCGATCGTCACATTGGCCGCTCTTCTCTCTGAAACGGTTGTACTTATCGTCTGCAAAGCTATGTCGCGTGCTGCGGTATGCTGAGACAATATAATCACCATAGTAGAACACAGATGAAGCTTCTAAGTCGATGTAATAGCCAGTAAGAAGTAGTACAATTCAAGTTTTAGGTACTGATTATTGACTTTTTAGCTGGCTTTGGTGCCTTGGACATGAGCTAGGACCTTAAGATTCTGCATGAAAGGAGGACTAGCAGCCGAGTTGCACGGGAGAATGTGAAAAGTGTTCATATGTAGTAAAAACCTGAGAAATCCGTCCGTTTTCGTCATTTGTTATCGAATCGACTTAAAGCCAGATCGTCACATTAGCCCCTCTTTTCTCTGAAACGGTTGTACTTATCGTCTGCAAAGCTATGTCGCGTGCTGCGGTGTGCGGACACACTAAAAGCACCATGGTAGAACACAGATGAAGCTTCTAAGTTGATGTAATAGCCAGTAAGAAGTAGTACAATTCAAGTTTTAGGTATCGATTATTGACTTTTTAGCTGGCTTTGGTGCCTTGGACATGAGCTAGGACCTTAAGATTCTGCATGAAAGGAGGACTAGCAGCCGCGTTGGATAGGAGAATGTGAAAGGTGTTCATATGTAGTAAAAACCTGAGAAATCCGTCCGTTTTCGTCATTTGTTATCGAATCGACTTAAAGCCAGATCGTCACATTGGCCGCTCTTCTCTCTGAAACGGTTGTACTTATCGCCTGCAAAGCTATGTCGCGTGCTGCGGTATGCGGAGACTCTAAAAGCACCATAGTAGAACACAGATGAAGCTTCTAAGTTGATGTAATAGCCAGTAAGAAGTAGTACAATTCAAGTATTAGGTATCGATTATTGACTATTTAGCTGGCTTTGGTGCCTTGGACATGAGCTAGGACGTTAAGATTCTGCATGAATGGAGGACTAGCAGCCGAGTTGCAAGGGAGAATGTGAAAAGTATTCATATGTAGTAAAAAAATGAGAAATCCGTCCGTTTTAGTCATTTGTTATCGAATCAACTTAAAGCCACATCGTCACATTGGCCGCTCTTCTCTCTGAAACGGTTGTACTTATCGTCTTCAAAGCTATGTCGCGTGCTGCGGTATGCGGAGACACTAAAAGCACGATAGTAGAACACAGATGAAGCTTCTAGGTTGATGTAGTAGCCAGTAAGAAGTAGTACAATTCAAGTTTTAGGTATCGATTATTGATTTTTTAGCTGGTTTGGTGCCTTGGACATGAGCTAGGACCTTAAGATTCTGCATCAAAATGAGGACTAGCAGCCGAGTTGCACGGGACAATGTGAAAAGTGTTCATATGTAGTAAAAACCTGAGAAATCCGTCCGTTTTCGTCATTTGTTATCGAATCGACTTAAAGCCAGATCGTCACATTGGCTGCTCTTCTCTCTGAAACGGTTGTACTTATCGTCTGCAAAACTATGTCGCGTGCTGCGGTATGCGGAGAAACTAAAAGCACCGTAGTAGAACACAGATGAAGCTTCTAAGTTGATGTAATATCCAGTAAGAAGTAGTACAGTTCAAGTTTTAGGTACTTATTATTGACTTTTTAGCTGGCTTTGGTGCCGTGGACATGAGCTAGGACCTTAAGATTCTGCATGAAAGGAGGACTAGCAGCCGCGTTGCACGGGAGAATGTGAAATGTGTTCATATGTAGTAGAAACCTGAGAAATCCGTCCGTTTTCGTCATTTGTTATCGAATCGACTTAAAGCCCGATCGTCACATTGGCCGCTCTTCTCTCTGAAACGGTTGTACTTATCGTCTTCAAAGCTATGTCGCGTGCTGCGGTATGCGGAGACAATAAAATCACCATAGTAGAACACAGATGAAGCTTCTAAGTCGATGTAATAGCCAGTAGGAAGTAGTACAATTCAAGTTTTAGGTACTGATTATTGACTTTTTAGCTGGCTTTGGTGCCTTGGACATGAGCTAGGACCTTAAGATTCTGCATGAAAGGAGGACGAGCAGCCGAGTTGCACGGGAGAATGTGAAAAGTGTTCATATGTAGTAAAAACCTGAGAAATCCGTCCGTTTTCGTCATTTGTTATCGAATCGACTTAAAGCCAGATCGTCACATTGGCCGCTCTTCTCTCTGGAACGGTTGTACTTATCGTCTGCAAAGCTATGTCGCGTGCTGCGGTATGCGGAGACACTAAAAGCACCATAGAAGAACACAGATGAAACTTCTATGATGATGTAATAGCCAGTAAGAAGTAGTACAATTCAAGTTTTAGGTATCGATTATTGACTTTTTAGCTGGCTTTGGTGCCTTGGACATGAGCTAGGACCTTAAGATTCTGCATGAAAGGAGGACTAGCAGCCGCGTTGGATAGGAGAATGTGAAAAGTGTTCATATGTAGTAAAAACCTGAGAAATCCGTCCGTTTTCGTCATTTGTTATCGAATCGACTTAAAGCCAGATCGTCACATTGGCCGCTCTTCTCTCTGAAACGGTTGTACTTATCGTCTGCAAAGCTATGTCGCGTGCTGCGGTATGCGGAGACACTAAAAGCACCATAGCAGAACACAGATGAAGCTTCTAAGTTGATGTGATAGCCAGTAAGAAGTAGTACAATTCCAGTTTTAGGTATCGATTATTGACTTTTTAGCTGGCTTTGGTGCCTTGGACATGAGCTAGGACCTTAAGATTCTGCATGAAAGGAGGACTAGCAGCCGAGTTGCACGGGAGAATGTGAAAAGTGTTCATATGTAGTAAAAACCTGAGAAATCCGTCCGTTTTCGTCATTTGTTATCGAATCGACTTAAAGCCAGATCGTCACATTGGCCCCTCTTTTCTCTGAAACGATTGTACTTATCGTCTGCAAAGCTATGTCGCGTGCTGCGGTGTGCGGAGACACTAAAAGCACCATGGTAGAACACAGATGAAGCTTCTAAGTTGATGTAATAGCCAGTAAGAAGTAGTACAATTCAAGTTTTAGGTATCGATTATTGACTTTTTAGCTGGCTTTGGAGCCTTGGACATGAGCTAGGACCTTAAGATTCTGCATGAAAGGAGGACTAGCAGCCGCGTTGCACGGGAGAATGTGAAATGTGTTCACATGTAGTAGAAACCTGAGAAATCCGTCCGTTTTCGTCATTTGTTATCGAATCGACTTAAAGCCCGATCGTCACATTGGCCGCTCTTCTCTCTGAAACGGTTGTACTTATCGTCTTCAAAGCTATGTCGCGTGCTGCGGTATGCGGAGACAACAAAATCACCATAGCAGACCACAGATGAAGCTTCTAAGTCGATGTAATAGCCAGTAAGAAGTAGTATAATTCAAGTTTTAGGTACTTATTATTGACTTTTTAGCTGGCTTTGGTGCCTTGGACATGAGCTAGGACCTTAAGATTCTGCATCAAAAGGAGGACTAGCAGCCGAGTTGCACGGGACAATGTGAAAAGTGTTCATATGTAGTAAAAACCTGAGAAATCCGTCCGTTTTCGTCATTTGTTATCGAATCGATTTAAAGCCAGATCGTCACATTGGCTGCTCTTCTCTCTGAAACGGTTGTACTTATCGTCTGGAAAGCTTTGTCGCGTGCTGCGGTATGCGGAGACACTAAAAGCACCATAGTAGAACACAGATGAAGCTTCTAAGATGATGTAATAGCCATTAAGAAGTAGTACAATTCAAGTTTTAGGTATGGATTATTGACTTTTTAGCTGGCTTTGGTGCCGTGGGCATGAGCTAGGACCTTTAGATTCTGCATGAAAGGAGGACTAGCGGCCGAGTTGCACGGGAGAATGTGAAAGGTGTTCATATGTAGTAAAAACCTGAGAAATCCGTCCGTTTTCGTCATTTGTTATCGAATCGACTTAAAGCCAGATCGTCACATTGGCCGCTCTTCTCTCTGAAACGGTTGTACTTATCGTCTGCAAAGCTATGTCGCGTGCTGCGGTATGCGGAGACAATAAAATCACCATAGCAGAACACAGATGAAGCTTCTAAGTCGATGTAATAGCCAGTAAGAAGTAGTATAATTCAAGTTTTAGGTACTTATTATTGACTTTTTAGCTGGCTTTGGTGCCTTGGACATGAGCTAGGACCTTAAGATTCTGCATGAAAGGAGGACTAGCAGCCGCGTTGGATAGGAGAATGTGAAAAGTGTTCATATGTAGTAAAAACCTGAGAAATCCTTCCGTTTTCGTCATTTGTTATCGAATCGACTTAAAGCCAGATCGTCACATTAGCCGCTCTTCTCTCTGAAACGGTTATACTTATCGTCTTCAAAGCTATGTCGCGTGCTGCGGTCTGCGGAGACAGTAAAAGCACCATAGTAGTACACAGATGAAGCTTCTAAGTTGATGTAATAGCCAGTAAGAAGTAGTACAATTCAAGTTTTAGGTATCGATTATTGATTTTTTAGCTGGCTTTGGTGCCTTGGACATGAGCTAGGACCTTAAGATTCTAAAATCAAAACGAGGATTAGCAGCCGAGTTGCACGGGACAATGTGAAAAGTGTTCATATGTAGTAAAAACCTGAGAAATCCGTCCGTTTTCGTCATTTGTTATCGAATCGACTTAAAGCCAGATCGTCACATTGGCTGCTCTTCTCTCTGAAACGGTTGTACTTATCGTCTGGAAAGCTTTGTCGCGTGCTGCGGTATGCGGAGACACTAAAGGCACCATAGTAGAACACAGATGAAGCTTCTAAGATGATGTAATAGCCAGTAAGAAGTAGTACAATTCAAGTTTTTGGTATCGATTATTGACTTTTTAGCTGGCTTTGGTGTCTTGGACATGAGCTAGGACCTTAAGATTCTGCATTAAAGGAGAACTAGCAGCCGAGTTGCACGGGAGAATGTGAAAAGTATTCATATGTAGTAAAAACCTGAGATATCCGTCCGTTTTCGTCATTTGTTATCGAATCGACTTAAAGCCAGATCGTCAAATTGGCCGCTCTACTCTCTGAAACGGTTGTACTTATCGTCTTCAAAGCTATGTCGCGTGCTGCGGTATGCGGAGACACTAAAAGCACCATAGTAGAACACAGATGAAGCTTCTAAGTTGATGTAATAGCCAGTAAGAAGTAGTACAATTCAAGTTTTAGGTATCGATTATTGATTTTTTAGCTGGCTTTGGTGCCTTGGACATGAGCTAAGACCTTAAGATTCTGCATCAAAAGGAGGACTAGCAGCCGAGTTGGACGGGACAATGTGAAAAGTGTTCATATGTAGTAAAAACCTGAGAAATCCGTCCGTTTTCGTCATTTGTTATCGAATCGACTTAAAGCCAGATCGTCACATTGGCCCCTCTTTTCTCTGAAACGGTTGTACTTATCGTCTGCAAAGCTATGTCGCGTGCTGCGGTATGCGGAGACACTAAAAGCACCATAGCAGAACACAGATGAAGCTTCTAAGTTGATGTGATAGCCAGTAAGAAGTAGTACAATTCCAGTTTTAGGTATCGATTATTGACTTTTTAGCTGGCTTTGGTGCCTTGGAAATGAGCTAGGACCTTAAGATTCTGCATGAAAGGAGGACTAGCAGCCGAGTTGCACGGGAGAATGTGAAAAGTGTTCATACGTAGTAAAAACCTGAGAAATCCGTCCGTTTTCGTCATTTGTTATCGAATCGACTTAAAGCCAGATCGTCACATTGGCCCCTCTTTTCTCTGAAAATGTTGTACTTATCGTCTGCAAAGCTATGTCGCGTGCTGCGGCGTGCGGAGACACTAAAAGCACCATGGTAGAACACAGATGAAGCTTCTAAGTTGATGTAATAGCCAGTAAGAAGTAGTACAATTCAAGTTTTAGGTATCGATTATTGACTTTTTAGCTGGCTTTGGAGCCTTGGACATGAGCTAGGACCTTAAGATTCTGCATGAAAGGAGGACTAGCAGCCGCGTTGCACGGGAGAATGTGAAATGTGTTCATATGTAGTAGAAACCTGAGAAATCCGTCCGTTTTCGTCATTTGTTATCGAATCGACTTAAAGCCCGATCGTCACATTGGCCGCTCTTCTCTCTGAAACGGTTGTACTTATCGTCTTCAAAGCTATGTCGCGTGCTGCGGTATGCGGAGACAATAAAATCACCATAGCAGACCACAGATGAAGCTTCTAAGTCGATGTAATAGCCAGTAAGAAGTAGTATAATTCAAGTTTTAGGTACTTATTATTGACTTTTTAGCTGGCTTTGGTGCCTTGGACATGAGCTAGGACCTTAAGATTCTGCATCAAAAGGAGGACTAGCAGCCGAGTTGCACGGGACAATGTGAAAAGTGTTCATATGTAGTAGAAACCTGAGAAATCCGTCCGTTTTCGTCATTTGTTATCGAATCGACTTAAAGCCCGATCGTCACATTGGCCGCTCTTCTCTCTGAAACGGTTGTACTTATCGTCTTCAAAGCTATGTCGCGTGCTGCGGTATGCGGAGACAATACAATCACCATAGCAGACCACAGATGAAGCTTCTAAGTCGATGTAATAGCCAGTAAGAAGTAGTATAATTCAAGTTTTAGGTACTTATTATTGACTTTTTAGCTGGCTTTGGTGCCTTGGACATGAGCTAGGACCTTAAGATTCTGCATCAAAAGGAGGACTAGCAGCCGAGTTGCACGGGACAATGTGAAAAGTGTTCATATGTAGTAAAAACCTGAGAAATCCGTCCGTTTTCGTCATTTGTTATCGAATCGATTTAAAGCCAGATCGTCACATTGGCTGCTCTTCTCTCTGAAACGGTTGTACTTATCGTCTGCAAAGCTATGTCGCGTGCTGCGGTATGCGGAGACAATAAAATCACCATAGCAGAACACAGATGAAGCTTCTAAGTCGATGTAATAGCCAGTAAGAAGTAGTATAATTCAAGTTTTAGGTACTTATTATTGACTTTTTAGCTGGCTTTGGTGCCTTGGACATGAGCTAGGACCTTAAGATTCTGCATGAAAGGAGGACTAGCAGCCGCGTTGGATAGGAGAATGTGAAAAGTGTTCATATGTAGTAAAAACCTGAGAAATCCTTCCGTTTTCGTCATTTGTTATCGAATCGACTTAAAGCCAGATCGTCACATTAGCCGCTCTTCTCTCTGAAACGGTTATACTTATCGTCTTCAAAGCTATGTCGCGTGCTGCGGTATGCGGAGACAGTAAAAGCACCATAGTAGTACACAGATGAAGCTTCTAAGTTGATGTAATAGCCAGTAAGAAGTAGTACAATTCAAGTTTTAGGTATCGATTATTGATTTTTTAGCTGGCTTTGGTGCCTTGGACATGAGCTAGGACCTTAAGATTCTAAAATCAAAACGAGGACTAGCAGCCGAGTTGCACGGGACAATGTGAAAAGTGTTCATATGTAGTAAAAACCTGAGAAATCCGTCCGTTTTCGTCATTTGTTATCGAATCGACTTAAAGCCAGATCGTAACATTGGCTGCTCTTCTCTCTGAAACGGTTGTACTTATCGTCTGGAAAGCTTTGTCGCGTGCTGCGGTATGCGGAGACACTAAAGGCACCATAGTAGAACACAGATGAAGCTTCTAAGATGATGTAATAGCCAGTAAGAAGTAGTACAATTCAAGTTTTTGGTATCGATTATTGACTTTTTAGCTGGCTTTGGTGCCTTGGACATGAGCTAGGACCTTAAGATTCTGCATGAAAGGAGGATTAGAAGCCGAGTTGCACGGGAGAATGTGAAAAGTGTTCATATGTAGTAAAAACCTGAGAAATCCGTCCGTTTTCGTCATTTGTTATCGAATCGACTTAAAGCCAGATCGTCACATTGGCCGCTCTTCTCTCTGAAACGGTTGTACTTATCGTCTGGAAAGCTATGTCGCGTGATGCGGTATGCGGAGACACTAAAAGCACCATAGTAGAACACAGATGAAGCTTCTAAGTTAATGTAATAGCCAGAAAGAAGTAGTACAATTCAAGTTTTAGGTATCGATTATATACTTCTTAGCTGGCTTTGTTGCCTTGGACATGAGCTAGGACCTTAACATTCTGCATGAAAGGAGGACTAGAAGCCGAGTTGCACGGGAGAATGTGGTATGTATTCATATGTAGTAAAAACCTTAGAAAAACGTCCATTTTCGTCATTTGTTATCGAATCGACTTAAAGCCAGATCGTCACATTGGCCGCTCTTCTCTCTGAAACGGTTGTACTTATCGTCTGCAAAGCTATGTCGCGTGCTGCGGTATGCGGAGACTCTAAAAGCACCATAGTAGAACACAGATGAAGCTTCTAAGTTGATGTAATAGCCAGTAAGAAGTGGTACAATTCAAGTTTTAGGTATCGATTATTGACTTTTTAGCTGGCTTTGGTGCCTTGGACATGAGCTAGGACCTTAAGATTCTGCATTAGAGGAGGACTAGCAGCCGAGTTGCACGGGAGAATGTGAAAAGTATTCATATGTAGTAAAAACCTGAGAAATCCGTCCGTTTTCGTCATTTGTTATCGAATCGACTTAAAGCCAGATCGTCACATTGGCCGCTCTTCTCTCTGAAACGGTTGTACTTATCGTCTTCAAAGCTATGTCGCGTGCTGCGGTATGCGGAGACACTAAAAGCACCATAGTAGAACACAGATGAAGCTTCTAAGATGATGTAATAGACAGTAAGAAGTAGTACAATTTAAGTTTTAGGTATCGATTATTGACTTTTTAGCTGGCTTTGGTGCCTTGGACATGAGCTAGGACCTTAAGATTCTGCATGAAAGGAGGACTAGCAGCCGAGTTGCAGGGGAGAATGTGAAAAGTGTTCATATGTAGTAAAAACCTGAGAAATCCGTCCGTTTTCGTCATTTATTATCGAATCGACTTAAAGCCAGATCGTCACATTGGCCGCTCTTCTCTCTGAAACGGTTGTACTTATCGTCTGCAAAGCTATGTCGCGTGCTGCGGTATGCGGACCCACTAAAATCAACATAGTAGAACACAGATGAATCTTCCAAGTTGATGTAATAGACAATAAGAAGTAGTACAATTCAAGTTTTAGGTATGGATTATTGACATTTTAGCTGGCTTTGGTGTCTTGGGCATGAGCTAGGACCTTAAGATTCTGCATGAAAGGAGGACTAGCAGCAGAGTTGCACGGGAGAATGTGAAATGTGTTCATATGTAGTAAAAACCTGAGAAATCCGTCCGTTTTCGTCATTTGTTATCGAATCGACTTAAAGCCAGATAGTCACATTGGCCGCTCTTCTCTCTGAAACGGTTGTACTTATCGTCTGCAAAGCTATGTCGTGTGCTGCGGTATGCGGAGACACTAAAAGCACCATAGTAGAACACAGATGAAGCTTCTATGATGATGTAATAGCCAGTAAGAAGTAGTACAATTCAAGTTTTAGGTATCGATTATTGACTTTTTAGCTGGCTTTGGTGCCATGGACATGAGCTGGGACCTTAAGATTCTGCATGAAAGGAGGACTAGCAGCCGCGTTGGATGGGAGAATGTGAAAAGTGTTCATATGTAGTAAAAACCTGAGAAATCCGTCCGTTTTCGTCATTTGTTATCGAATCGACTTAAAGCCAGATCGTCACATTGGCCGCTCTTATCTCTGAAACGGTTGTACTTATCGTCTGCAAAGCTATGTCGCGTGATGCGGTATGCGGAGACACTAAAAGCACCATAGTAGAACACAGATGAAGCTTCTAAGTTGATGTAATAGCCAGTAAGAAGTAGTACAATTCAAGTTTTAGGTATCGATTATATACTTTTTAGCTGGCTTTGGTGCCTTGGACATGAGCTAGGACCTTAAGATTCTGCATCAAAAGGAGGACTAGCAGCCGAGTTGCACGGGACAATGTGAAAAGTGTTCATATGTAGTAAAAACCTGAGAAATCCGTCCGTTTTCGTCATTTGTTATCGAATCGACTTAAAGCCAGATCGTCACATTGGCCGCTCTTCTCTCTGAAACGGTTGTACTTATCGTCTGCAAAGCTATGTCGCGTGCTGCGGTATGCGGAGACACTAAAAGCACCATAGTAGAACACAGATAAAGCTTCTAAGTTGATGTAATAGCCAGTAAGAAGTAGTACAATTCAAGTTTTAGGTATCGATTATATACTTTTTAGCTGTCTTTGGTGCCTTGGACATGAGCTAGGACCTTAAGATTCTGCATGAAAGGAGGACTAGCAGCCGCGTTGTACGGGAGAATGTGAAATGTGTTCATATGTAGTAAAAACCTGAGATATACGTCCGTTTTCGTCATTTGTTATCGAATCGACTTAAAGCCAGATCGTCACATTGGCTGCTCTTCTCTCTGAAACGGTTGCACTTATCGTCTGGAAAGCTTTGTCGCGTGCTGCGGTATGCGGAGGCACTAAAAGCACCATAGTAGAACACAGATGAAGGTTCTAAGATGATGTAATAGCCAGTAAGAAGTAGTACAATTCAAGTTTTAGGTACTGATTATTGACTTTTTAGCTGGCTTTGGTGCCTTGGACATGAGCTAGGACCTTAAGATTCTGCATGAAAGGACGACTAGCAGCCGAGTTGCACGGGAGAATGTGAAAAGTGTTCATATGTAGTAAAAACCTGAGAAATCCGTCCGTTTTCGTCATTTGTTATCGAATCGACTTAAAGCCAGATCGTCACATTGGCCGCTCTTCTCTCTGAAACGGTTGTACTTATCGTCTGCAAAGCTATGTCGCGTACTGCGGTGTGCGGAGACACTAAAAGCACCATGGTAGAACACAGATGAAGCTTCTAAGTTGATGTAATAGCCAGTAAGATGTAGTACAATTCAAGTTTTAGGTATCGATTATTGACTTTTTAGCTGCCTTTGGTGCCCTGGACATGAGCTAGGACCTTAAGATTCTGCATTAAAGGAGGACTAGCAGCCGAGTTTCACGGGAGAATGTGAAAAGTATTCATATGTAGTAAAAACCTGAGAAATCCGTCCGTTTTCGTGATTTGTTATCGAATCGACTTAAAGCCAGATCGTCACATTGGCCGTTCTTCTCTCTGAAACGGTTGTACTTATCGTCTTCAAAGCTATGTCGCGTGCTGCGGTATGCGGAGACACTAAAAGCACCATAGTAGAACACAGATGAAGCTTCTAAGTTGATGTAATAGCCAGTAAGAAGTAGTACAATTCAAGTTTTAGGTATCGATTATTGATTTTTTAGCTGGCTTTGGTGACTTGGACATGAGCTAGGACCTTAAGATTCTGCATCAAAAGGAGGACTAGCAGCCGAGTTGCACGGGACAATGTGAAAAGTGTTCATATGTAGTAAAAACCTGAGAAATCCGTCCGTTTTCGTCATTTGTTATCGAATCGACTTAAAGCCAGATCGTCACATTGGCCGCTCTTCTCTCTGAAACGGTTGTACTTATCGTCTGCAAAGCTATGTCGCGTGCTGCGGTATGCGGAGACACTAAAAGCACCATAGTAGAACACAGATGAAGCTTCTATGATGATGTAATAGCCAGTAAAAAGTAGTACAATTCAAGTTTTAGGTATCGATTATATACTTTTTAGCTGGCTTTGGTGCCTTGGACATGAGCTAGGACCTTAAGATTCTGCATGAAAGGAGGACTAGCAGCCGAGTTGCATGGGAGAATGTGGAAAGTGTTCATATGTAGTAAAAAACTGAGAAATCCGTCCGTTTTCGTCATTTGTTATCGAATCGACTTAAAGCCAGATCGTCACATTGGCCGCTCTTCTCTCTGAAACGGTTGTACTTATCGTCTTCAAAGCTATGTCGCGTGCTGCGGTATGCGGAGACTATAAAAGCACCATAGTAGAACACAGATGAAGCTTCTAAGTTGATGTAATAGGCAGTAAGAAGTAGTACAATTCAAGTTTTAGGTATCGATTATTGACTTTTTAGCTGGCTTTGGTGCCTTGGACATGAGCTAGGACCCTAAGATTCTGCATGAAAGGAGGACTAGCTGCCGCGTTGGATGGGAGAATGTGAAAAGTGTTCATATGTAGTAAAAACCTGAGAAATCCGTCCGTTTTCGTCATTTGTTATCGAATCGACTTAAAGCCAGATCGTCACATTGGCCGCTCTTCTCTCTGAAACGGTTGTACTTATCGTCTGCAAAGCTATGTCGCGTGCTGCGGTATGCGGAGACACTAAAATCAACATAGTAGAACACAGATGAAGCTTCTATGATGATGTAATAGCCAGTAAGAAGTAGTACAATTCAAGTTTTAGGTATCGATTATTGACTTTTTAGCTGGCTTTGGTGCCATGGACATGAGCTGGGACCTTAAGATTCTGCATGAAAGGAGGACTAGCAGCCGCGTTGGATGGGAGAATGTGAAAAGTGTTCATATGTAGTAAAAACCTGAGAAATCCGTCCGTTTTCGTCATTTGTTATCGAATCGACTTAAAGCCAGATCGTCACATTGGCCGCTCTTATCTCTGAAACGGTTGTACTTATCGTCTGCAAAGCTATGTCGCGTGATGCGGTATGCGGAGACACTAAAAGCACCATAGTAGAACACAGATGAAGCTTCTAAGTTGATGTAATAGCCAGTAAGAAGTAGTACAATTCAAGTTTTAGGTATCGATTATATACTTTTTAGCTGGCTTTGGTGCCTTGGACATGAGCTAGGACCTTAAGATTCTGCATCAAAAGGAGGACTAGCAGCCGAGTTGCACGGGACAATGTGAAAAGTGTTCATATGTAGTAAAAACCTGAGAAATCCGTCCGTTTTCGTAATTTGTTATCGAATAGACTTAAAGCCAGATCGTCACATTTGCTGCTCTTCTCTCTGAAACGGTTGTACTTATCGTCTGGAAAGCTTTGTCGCGTGCTGCGGTATGCGGAGACACTAAAAGCACCATAGTAGAACACAGATGAAGCTTCTAAGATGATGTAATAGCCAGTAAGAAGTAGTACAATTCAAGTTTTAGGTATCGATTATTGATTTTTTAGCTGGCTTTGGTGCCTTGGACATGAGCTAGGACCTTAAGATTCTAAAATCAAAACGAGGACTAGCAGCCGAGTTGCACGGGACAATGTGAAAAGTGTTCATATGTAGTAAAAACCTGAGAAATCCGTCCGTTTTCGTCATTTGTTATCGAATCGACTTAAAGCCAGATCGTAACATTGGCTGCTCTTCTCTCTGAAACGGTTGTACTTATCGTCTGGAAAGCTTTGTCGCGTGCTGCGGTATGCGGAGACACTAAAGGCACCATAGTAGAACACAGATGAAGCTTCTAAGATGATGTAATAGCCAGTAAGAAGTAGTACAATTCAAGTTTTTGGTATCGATTATTGACTTTTTAGCTGGCTTTGGTGCCTTGGACATGAGCTAGGACCTTAAGATTCTGCATGAAAGGAGGATTAGAAGCCGAGTTGCACGGGAGAATGTGAAAAGTGTTCATATGTAGTAAAAACCTGAGAAATCCGTCCGTTTTCGTCATTTGTTATCGAATCGACTTAAAGCCAGATCGTCACATTGGCCGCTCTTCTCTCTGAAACGGTTGTACTTATCGTCTGGAAAGCTATGTCGCGTGATGCGGTATGCGGAGACACTAAAAGCACCATAGTAGAACACAGATGAAGCTTCTAAGTTAATGTAATAGCCAGAAAGAAGTAGTACAATTCAAGTTTTAGGTATCGATTATATACTTCTTAGCTGGCTTTGTTGCCTTGGACATGAGCTAGGACCTTAACATTCTGCATGAAAGGAGGACTAGAAGCCGAGTTGCACGGGAGAATGTGGTATGTATTCATATGTAGTAAAAACCTTAGAAAAACGTCCATTTTCGTCATTTGTTATCGAATCGACTTAAAGCCAGATCGTCACATTGGCCGCTCTTCTCTCTGAAACGGTTGTACTTATCGTCTGCAAAGCTATGTCGCGTGCTGCGGTATGCGGAGACTCTAAAAGCACCATAGTAGAACACAGATGAAGCTTCTAAGTTGATGTAATAGCCAGTAAGAAGTGGTACAATTCAAGTTTTAGGTATCGATTATTGACTTTTTAGCTGGCTTTGGTGCCTTGGACATGAGCTAGGACCTTAAGATTCTGCATTAGAGGAGGACTAGCAGCCGAGTTGCACGGGAGAATGTGAAAAGTATTCATATGTAGTAAAAACCTGAGAAATCCGTCCGTTTTCGTCATTTGTTATCGAATCGACTTAAAGCCAGATCGTCACATTGGCCGCTCTTCTCTCTGAAACGGTTGTACTTATCGTCTTCAAAGCTATGTCGCGTGCTGCGGTATGCGGAGACACTAAAAGCACCATAGTAGAACACAGATGAAGCTTCTAAGATGATGTAATAGACAGTAAGAAGTAGTACAATTTAAGTTTTAGGTATCGATTATTGACTTTTTAGCTGGCTTTGGTGCCTTGGACATGAGCTAGGACCTTAAGATTCTGCATGAAAGGAGGACTAGCAGCCGAGTTGCAGGGGAGAATGTGAAAAGTGTTCATATGTAGTAAAAACCTGAGAAATCCGTCCGTTTTCGTCATTTATTATCGAATCGACTTAAAGCCAGATCGTCACATTGGCCGCTCTTCTCTCTGAAACGGTTGTACTTATCGTCTGCAAAGCTATGTCGCGTGCTGCGGTATGCGGACCCACTAAAATCAACATAGTAGAACACAGATGAATCTTCCAAGTTGATGTAATAGACAATAAGAAGTAGTACAATTCAAGTTTTAGGTATGGATTATTGACATTTTAGCTGGCTTTGGTGTCTTGGGCATGAGCTAGGACCTTAAGATTCTGCATGAAAGGAGGACTAGCAGCAGAGTTGCACGGGAGAATGTGAAATGTGTTCATATGTAGTAAAAACCTGAGAAATCCGTCCGTTTTCGTCATTTGTTATCGAATCGACTTAAAGCCAGATAGTCACATTGGCCGCTCTTCTCTCTGAAACGGTTGTACTTATCGTCTGCAAAGCTATGTCGTGTGCTGCGGTATGCGGAGACACTAAAAGCACCATAGTAGAACACAGATGAAGCTTCTATGATGATGTAATAGCCAGTAAGAAGTAGTACAATTCAAGTTTTAGGTATCGATTATTGACTTTTTAGCTGGCTTTGGTGCCATGGACATGAGCTGGGACCTTAAGATTCTGCATGAAAGGAGGACTAGCAGCCGCGTTGGATGGGAGAATGTGAAAAGTGTTCATATGTAGTAAAAACCTGAGAAATCCGTCCGTTTTCGTCATTTGTTATCGAATCGACTTAAAGCCAGATCGTCACATTGGCCGCTCTTATCTCTGAAACGGTTGTACTTATCGTCTGCAAAGCTATGTCGCGTGATGCGGTATGCGGAGACACTAAAAGCACCATAGTAGAACACAGATGAAGCTTCTAAGTTGATGTAATAGCCAGTAAGAAGTAGTACAATTCAAGTTTTAGGTATCGATTATATACTTTTTAGCTGGCTTTGGTGCCTTGGACATGAGCTAGGACCTTAAGATTCTGCATCAAAAGGAGGACTAGCAGCCGAGTTGCACGGGACAATGTGAAAAGTGTTCATATGTAGTAAAAACCTGAGAAATCCGTCCGTTTTCGTCATTTGTTATCGAATCGACTTAAAGCCAGATCGTCACATTGGCCGCTCTTCTCTCTGAAACGGTTGTACTTATCGTCTGCAAAGCTATGTCGCGTGCTGCGGTATGCGGAGACACTAAAAGCACCATAGTAGAACACAGATAAAGCTTCTAAGTTGATGTAATAGCCAGTAAGAAGTAGTACAATTCAAGTTTTAGGTATCGATTATATACTTTTTAGCTGTCTTTGGTGCCTTGGACATGAGCTAGGACCTTAAGATTCTGCATGAAAGGAGGACTAGCAGCCGCGTTGTACGGGAGAATGTGAAATGTGTTCATATGTAGTAAAAACCTGAGATATACGTCCGTTTTCGTCATTTGTTATCGAATCGACTTAAAGCCAGATCGTCACATTGGCTGCTCTTCTCTCTGAAACGGTTGCACTTATCGTCTGGAAAGCTTTGTCGCGTGCTGCGGTATGCGGAGGCACTAAAAGCACCATAGTAGAACACAGATGAAGGTTCTAAGATGATGTAATAGCCAGTAAGAAGTAGTACAATTCAAGTTTTAGGTACTGATTATTGACTTTTTAGCTGGCTTTGGTGCCTTGGACATGAGCTAGGACCTTAAGATTCTGCATGAAAGGACGACTAGCAGCCGAGTTGCACGGGAGAATGTGAAAAGTGTTCATATGTAGTAAAAACCTGAGAAATCCGTCCGTTTTCGTCATTTGTTATCGAATCGACTTAAAGCCAGATCGTCACATTGGCCGCTCTTCTCTCTGAAACGGTTGTACTTATCGTCTGCAAAGCTATGTCGCGTACTGCGGTGTGCGGAGACACTAAAAGCACCATGGTAGAACACAGATGAAGCTTCTAAGTTGATGTAATAGCCAGTAAGATGTAGTACAATTCAAGTTTTAGGTATCGATTATTGACTTTTTAGCTGCCTTTGGTGCCCTGGACATGAGCTAGGACCTTAAGATTCTGCATTAAAGGAGGACTAGCAGCCGAGTTTCACGGGAGAATGTGAAAAGTATTCATATGTAGTAAAAACCTGAGAAATCCGTCCGTTTTCGTGATTTGTTATCGAATCGACTTAAAGCCAGATCGTCACATTGGCCGTTCTTCTCTCTGAAACGGTTGTACTTATCGTCTTCAAAGCTATGTCGCGTGCTGCGGTATGCGGAGACACTAAAAGCACCATAGTAGAACACAGATGAAGCTTCTAAGTTGATGTAATAGCCAGTAAGAAGTAGTACAATTCAAGTTTTAGGTATCGATTATTGATTTTTTAGCTGGCTTTGGTGACTTGGACATGAGCTAGGACCTTAAGATTCTGCATCAAAAGGAGGACTAGCAGCCGAGTTGCACGGGACAATGTGAAAAGTGTTCATATGTAGTAAAAACCTGAGAAATCCGTCCGTTTTCGTCATTTGTTATCGAATCGACTTAAAGCCAGATCGTCACATTGGCCGCTCTTCTCTCTGAAACGGTTGTACTTATCGTCTGCAAAGCTATGTCGCGTGCTGCGGTATGCGGAGACACTAAAAGCACCATAGTAGAACACAGATGAAGCTTCTATGATGATGTAATAGCCAGTAAAAAGTAGTACAATTCAAGTTTTAGGTATCGATTATATACTTTTTAGCTGGCTTTGGTGCCTTGGACATGAGCTAGGACCTTAAGATTCTGCATGAAAGGAGGACTAGCAGCCGAGTTGCATGGGAGAATGTGGAAAGTGTTCATATGTAGTAAAAAACTGAGAAATCCGTCCGTTTTCGTCATTTGTTATCGAATCGACTTAAAGCCAGATCGTCACATTGGCCGCTCTTCTCTCTGAAACGGTTGTACTTATCGTCTTCAAAGCTATGTCGCGTGCTGCGGTATGCGGAGACTATAAAAGCACCATAGTAGAACACAGATGAAGCTTCTAAGTTGATGTAATAGGCAGTAAGAAGTAGTACAATTCAAGTTTTAGGTATCGATTATTGACTTTTTAGCTGGCTTTGGTGCCTTGGACATGAGCTAGGACCTTAAGATTCTGCATGAAAGGAGGACTAGCTGCCGCGTTGGATGGGAGAATGTGAAAAGTGTTCATATGTAGTAAAAACCTGAGAAATCCGTCCGTTTTCGTCATTTGTTATCGAATCGACTTAAAGCCAGATCGTCACATTGGCCGCTCTTCTCTCTGAAACGGTTGTACTTATCGTCTGCAAAGCTATGTCGCGTGCTGCGGTATGCGGAGACACTAAAATCAACATAGTAGAACACAGATGAAGCTTCTATGATGATGTAATAGCCAGTAAGAAGTAGTACAATTCAAGTTTTAGGTATCGATTATTGACTTTTTAGCTGGCTTTGGTGCCATGGACATGAGCTGGGACCTTAAGATTCTGCATGAAAGGAGGACTAGCAGCCGCGTTGGATGGGAGAATGTGAAAAGTGTTCATATGTAGTAAAAACCTGAGAAATCCGTCCGTTTTCGTCATTTGTTATCGAATCGACTTAAAGCCAGATCGTCACATTGGCCGCTCTTATCTCTGAAACGGTTGTACTTATCGTCTGCAAAGCTATGTCGCGTGATGCGGTATGCGGAGACACTAAAAGCACCATAGTAGAACACAGATGAAGCTTCTAAGTTGATGTAATAGCCAGTAAGAAGTAGTACAATTCAAGTTTTAGGTATCGATTATATACTTTTTAGCTGGCTTTGGTGCCTTGGACATGAGCTAGGACCTTAAGATTCTGCATCAAAAGGAGGACTAGCAGCCGAGTTGCACGGGACAATGTGAAAAGTGTTCATATGTAGTAAAAACCTGAGAAATCCGTCCGTTTTCGTAATTTGTTATCGAATAGACTTAAAGCCAGATCGTCACATTTGCTGCTCTTCTCTCTGAAACGGTTGTACTTATCGTCTGGAAAGCTTTGTCGCGTGCTGCGGTATGCGGAGACACTAAAAGCACCATAGTAGAACACAGATGAAGCTTCTAAGATGATGTAATAGCCAGTAAGAAGTAGTACAATTCAAGTTTTAGGTATCGATTATTGACTTTTTAGCTGGCTTTGGTGCCTTGGACATGAGCTAGGACCTTTAGATTCTGCATGAAAGGAGGACTAGCAGCCGAGTTGCAGGGGAGAATGTGAAATGTGTTCATATGTAGTAAAAACCTGAGAAATCCGTCCGTTTTCGTCATTTGTTATCGAATCGACTTAAAGCCAGATCGTCACATTGGCCGCTCTTCTCTCTGAAACGGTTGTACGTATCGTCTGCAAAGCTATGTCGCGTGCTGCGGTATGCGGAGACACTAAAAGCACCATAGTAGAACACAGATAAAGCTTCTAAGTTGATGTAATAGCCAGTAAGAAGTAGTACAATTCAAGTTTTAGGTATCGATTATATACTTTTTAGCTGGCTTTGGTGCCTTGGACATGAGCTAGGACCTTAAGATTCTGCATTAGAGGAGGACTAGCAGCCGAGTTGCACGGGAGAATGTGAAAAGTATTCATATGTAGTAAAAACCTGAGAAATCCGTCCGTTTTCGTCATTTGTTATCGAATCGACTTAAAGCCAGATCGTCACATTGGCCGCTCTTCTCTCTGAAACGGTTGTACTTATCGTCTTCAAAGCTATGTCGCGTGCTGCGGTATGCGGACCCACTAAAATCAACATAGTAGAACACAGATGAATCTTCCAAGTTGATGTAATAGACAATAAGAAGTAGTACAATTCAAGTTTTAGGTATGGATTATTGACATTTTAGCTGGCTTTGGTGTCTTGGGCATGAGCTAGGACCTTAAGATTCTGCATGAAAGGAGGACTAGCAGCAGAGTTGCACGGGAGAATGTGAAAGGTGTTCATATGTAGTAAAAACCTGAGAAATCCGTCCGTTTTCGTCATTTGTTATCGAATCGACTTAAAGCCAGATAGTCACATTGGCCGCTCTTCTCTCTGAAACGGTTGTACTTATCGTCTGCAAAGCTATGTCGTGTGCTGCGGTATGCGGAGACACTAAAAGCACCATAGTAGAACACAGATGAAGCTTCTATGATGATGTAATAGCCAGTAAGAAGTAGTACAATTCAAGTTTTAGGTATCGATTATTGACTTTTTAGCTGGCTTTGGTGCCATGGACATGAGCTGGGACCTTAAGATTCTGCATGAAAGGAGGACTAGCAGCCGCGTTGGATGGGAGAATGTGAAAAGTGTTCATATGTAGTAAAAACCTGAGAAATCCGTCCGTTTTCGTCATTTGTTATCGAATCGACTTAAAGCCAGATCGTCACATTGGCCGCTCTTATCTCTGAAACGGTTGTACTTATCGTCTGCAAAGCTATGTCGCGTGATGCGGTATGCGGAGACACTAAAAGCACCATAGTAGAACACAGATGAAGCTTCTAAGTTGATGTAATAGCCAGTAAGAAGTAGTACAATTCAAGTTTTAGGTATCGATTATATACTTTTTAGCTGGCTTTGGTGCCTTGGACATGAGCTAGGACCTTAAGATTCTGCATCAAAAGGAGGACTAGCAGCCGAGTTGCACGGGACAATGTGAAAAGTGTTCATATGTAGTAAAAACCTGAGAAATCCGTCCGTTTTCGTAATTTGTTATCGAATCGACTTAAAGCCAGATCGTCACATTTGCTGCTCTTCTCTCTGAAACGGTTGTACTTATCGTCTGGAAAGCTTTGTCGCGTGCTGCGGTATGCGGAGACACTAAAAGCACCATAGTAGAACACAGATGAAGCTTCTAAGATGATGTAATACCCAGTAAGAAGTAGTACAATTCAAGTTTTAGGTATCGATTATTGACTTTTTAGCTGGCTTTGGTGCCTTGGACATGAGCTAGGACCTTTAGATTCTGCATGAAAGGAGGACTAGCAGCCGAGTTGCAGGGGAGAATGTGAAAAGTGTTCATATGTAGTAAAAACCTGAGAAATCCGTCCGTTTTCGTCATTTGTTATCGAATCGACTTAAAGCCAGATCGTCACATTGGCCGCTCTTCTCTATGAAACGGTTGTACTTATCGTCTGCAAAGCTATGTCGCGTGCTGCGGTATGCGGAGACACTAAAAGCACCATAGTAGAACACAGATAAAGCTTCTAAGTTGATGTAATAGCCAGTAAGAAGTAGTACAATTCAAGTTTTAGGTATCGATTATATACTTTTTAGCTGGCTTTGGTGCCTTGGACATGAGCTAGGACCTTAAGATTCTGCATGAAAGGAGGACTATCAGCCGAGTTGCACGGGAGAATGTGAAAAGTGTTCATATGTAGTAAAAACCTGAGAAATCCGTCCGTTTTCGTCATTTGTTATCGAATCGACTTAAAGCCAGATCGTCACATTGGCCGCTCTTCTCTCTGAAACGGTTGTACTTATCGCCTGCAAAGCTATGTCGCGTGATGCGGTATGCGGAGACACTAAAAGCACCATAGTAGAACACAGATGAAGCTTCTAAGTTGATGTAATAGCCAGTAAGAAGTAGTACAATTCAAGTTTTAGGTATCGATTATATACTTTTTAGCTGGCTTTGGTGCCTTGGACATGAGCTAGGACCTTAAGATTCTGCATGAAAGGAGGACTAGCAGCCGCGTTGTACGGGAGAATGTGAAATGTGTTCATATGTAGTAAAAACCTGAGATATACGTCCGTTTTCGTCATTTGTTATCGAATCGACTTAAAGCCAGATCGTCACATTGGCTGCTCTTCTCTTTGAAACGGTTGCACTTATCGTCTGGAAAGCTTTGTCGCGTGCTGCGGTATGCGGAGGCACTAAAAGCACCATAGTAGAACACAGATGAAGCTTCTAAGATGATGTAATAGCCAGTAAGAAGTAGTACAATTCAAGTTTTAGGTACTGATTATTGACTTTTTAGCTGGCTTTGGTGCCTTGGACATGAGCTAGGACCTTAAGGTTCTGCATGAAAGGAGGACTAGCAGCCGAGTTGCACGGGACAATGTGAAAAGTGTTCATATGTAGTAAAAACCTGAGAAATCCGTCCGTTTTCGTCATTTGTTATCGAATCGACTTAAAGCCAGATCGTCACATTGGCCCCTCTTTTCTCTGAAACGGTTGTACTTATCGTCTGCAAAGCTATGTCGCGTACTGCGGTGTGCGGAGACACTAAAAGCACCATGGTAGAACACAGATGAAGCTTCTAAGTTGATGTAATAGCCAGTAAGATGTAGTACAATTCAAGTTTTAGGTATCGATTATTGACTTTTTAGCTGCCTTTGGTGCCCTGGACATGAGCTAGGACCTTAAGATTCTGCATTAAAGGAGGACTAGCAGCCGAGTTGCACGGGAGAATGTGAAAAGTATTCATATGTAGTAAAAACCTGAGAAATCCGTCCGTTTTCGTCATTTGTTATCGAATCGACTTAAGGCCAGATCGTCACATTGGCCCCTCTTTTCTCTGAAACGGTTGTACTTATCGTCTGCAAAGCTATGTCGTGTGCTGCGGTATGCGGAGACACTAAAAGCACCATAGTAGAACACAGATGAAGCTTCTATGATGATGTAATAGCCAGTAAGAAGTAGTACAATTCAAGTTTTAGGTATCGATTATTGACTTTTTAGCTGGCTTTGGTGCCATGGACATGAGCTGGGACCTTAAGATTCTGCATGAAAGGAGGACTAGCAGCCGCGTTGGATGGGAGAATGTGAAAAGTGTTCATATGTAGTAAAAACCTGAGAAATCCGTCCGTTTTCGTCATTTGTTATCGAATCGACTTAAAGCCAGATCGTCACATTGGCCGCTCTTATCTCTGAAACGGTTGTACTTATCGTCTGCAAAGCTATGTCGCGTGATGCGGTATGCGGAGACACTAAAAGCACCATAGTAGAACACAGAAGAAGCTTCTAAGTTGATGTAATAGCCAGTAAGAAGTAGTACAATTCAAGTTTTAGGTATCGATTATATACTTTTTAGCTGGCTTTGGTGCCTTGGACATGAGCTAGGACCTTAAGATTCTGCATCAAAAGGAGGACTAGCAGCCGAGTTGCACGGGACAATGTGAAAAGTGTTCATATGTAGTAAAAACCTGAGAAATCCGTCCGTTTTCGTAATTTGTTATCGAATAGACTTAAAGCCAGATCGTCACATTTGCTGCTCTTCTCTCTGAAACGGTTGTACTTATCGTCTGGAAAGCTTTGTCGCGTGCTGCGGTATGCGGAGACACTAAAAGCACCATAGTAGAACACAGATGAAGCTTCTAAGATGATGTAATAGCCAGTAAGAAGTAGTACAATTCAAGTTTTAGGTATCGATTATTGACTTTTTAGCTGGCTTTGGTGCCTTGGACATGAGCTAGGACCTTTAGATTCTGCATGAAAGGACTACTAGCAGCCGAGTTGCAGGGGAGAATGTGAAAAGTGTTCATATGTAGTAAAAACCTGAGAAATCCGTCCGTTTTCGTCATTTGTTATCGAATCGACTTAAAGCCAGATCGTCACATTGGCCGCTCTTCTCTCTGAAACGGTTGTACTTATCGTCTGCAAAGCTATGTCGCGTGCTGCGGTATGCGGAGACACTAAAAGCACCATAGTAGAACACAGATAAAGCTTCTAAGTTGATGTAATAGCCAGTAAGAAGTAGTACAATTCAAGTTTTAGGTATCGATTATATACTTTTTAGCTGGCTTTGGTGCCTTGGACATGAGCTAGGACCTTAAGATTCTGCATTAGAGGAGGACTAGCAGCCGAGTTGCACGGGAGAATGTGAAAAGTATTCATATGTAGTAAAAACCTGAGAAATCCGTCCGTTTTCGTCATTTGTTATCGAATCGACTTAAAGCCAGATCGTCACATTGGCCGCTCTTCTCTCTGAAACGGTTGTACTTATCGTCTTCAAAGCTATGTCGCGTGCTGCGGTATGCGGACCCACTAAAATCAACATAGTAGAACACAGATGAATCTTCCAAGTTGATGTAATAGACAATAAGAAGTAGTACAATTCAAGTTTTAGGTATGGATTATTGACATTTTAGGTGGATTTGGTGTCTTGGGCATGAGCTAGGACCTTAAGATTCTGCATGAAAGGAGGACTAGCAGCAGAGTTGCACGGGAGAATGTGAAAGGTGTTCATATGTAGTAAAAACCTCAGAAATCCGTCCGTTTTCGTCATTTGTTATCGAATCGACTTAAAGCCAGATAGTCACATTGGCCGCTCTTCTCTCTGAAACGGTTGTACTTATCGTCTGCAAAGCTATGTCGTGTGCTGCGGTATGCGGAGACACTAAAAGCACCATAGTAGAACACAGATGAAGCTTCTATGATGATGTAATAGCCAGTAAGAAGTAGTACAATTCAAGTTTTAGGTATCGATTATTGACTTTTTAGCTGGCTTTGGTGCCATGGACATGAGCTGGGACCTTAAGATTCTGCATGAAAGGAGGACTAGCAGCCGCGTTGGATGGGAGAATGTGAAAAGTGTTCATATGTAGTAAAAACCTGAGAAATCCGTCCGTTTTCGTCATTTGTTATCGAATCGACTTAAAGCCAGATCGTCACATTGGCCGCTCTTATCTCTGAAACGGTTGTACTTATCGTCTGCAAAGCTATGTCGCGTGATGCGGTATGCGGAGACACTAAAAGCACCATAGTAGAACACAGATGAAGCTTCTAAGTTGAAGTAATAGCCAGTAAGAAGTAGTACAATTCAAGTTTTAGGTATCGATTATATACTTTTTAGCTGGCTTTGGTGCCTTGGACATGAGCTAGGACCTTAAGATTCTGCATCAAAAGGAGGACTAGCAGCCGAGTTGCACGGGACAATGTGAAAAGTGTTCATATGTAGTAAAAACCTGAGAAATCCGTCCGTTTTCGTAATTTGTTATCGAATCGACTTAAAGCCAGATCGTCACATTTGCTGCTCTTCTCTCTGAAACGGTTGTACTTATCGTCTGGAAAGCTTTGTCGCGTGCTGCGGTATGCGGAGACACTAAAAGCACCATAGTAGAACACAGATGAAGCTTCTAAGATGATGTAATACCCAGTAAGAAGTAGTACAATTCAAGTTTTAGGTATCGATTATTGACTTTTTAGCTGGCTTTGGTGCCTTGGACATGAGCTAGGACCTTTAGATTCTGCATGAAAGGAGGACTAGCAGCCGAGTTGCAGGGGAGAATGTGAAAAGTGTTCATATGTAGTAAAAACCTGAGAAATCCGTCCGTTTTCGTCATTTGTTATCGAATCGACTTAAAGCCAGATCGTCACATTGGCCGCTCTTCTCTCTGAAACGGTTGTACTTATCGTCTGCAAAGCTATGTCGCGTGCTGCGGTATGCGGAGACACTAAAAGCACCATAGTAGAACACAGATAAAGCTTCTAAGTTGATGTAATAGCCAGTAAGAAGTAGTACAATTCAAGTTTTAGGTATCGATTATATACTTTTTAGCTGGCTTTGGTGCCTTGGACATGAGCTAGGACCTTAAGATTCTGCATGAAAGGAGGACTATCAGCCGAGTTGCACGGGAGAATGTGAAAAGTGTTCATATGTAGTAAAAACCTGAGAAATCCGTCCGTTTTCGTCATTTGTTATCGAATCGACTTAAAGCCAGATCGTCACATTGGCCGCTCTTCTCTCTGAAACGGTTGTACTTATCGCCTGCAAAGCTATGTCGCGTGATGCGGTATGCGGAGACACTAAAAGCACCATAGTAGAACACAGATGAAGCTTCTAAGTTGATGTAATAGCCAGTAAGAAGTAGTACAATTCAAGTTTTAGGTATCGATTATATACTTTTTAGCTGGCTTTGGTGCCTTGGACATGAGCTAGGACCTTAAGATTCTGCATGAAAGGAGGACTAGCAGCCGCGTTGTACGGGATAATGTGAAATGTGTTCATATGTAGTAAAAACCTGAGATATACGTCCGTTTTCGTCATTTGTTATCGAATCGACTTAAAGCCAGATCGTCACATTGGCTGCTCTTCTCTTTGAAACGGTTGCACTTATCGTCTGGAAAGCTTTGTCGCGTGCTGCGGTATGCGGAGGCACTAAAAGCACCATAGTAGAACACAGATGAAGCTTCTAAGATGATGTAATAGCCAGTAAGAAGTAGTACAATTCAAGTTTTAGGTACTGATTATTGACTTTTTAGCTGGCTTTGGTGCCTTGGACATGAGCTAGGACCTTAAGGTTCTGCATGAAAGGAGGACTAGCAGCCGAGTTGCACGGGACAATGTGAAAAGTGTTCATATGTAGTAAAAACCTGAGAAATCCGTCCGTTTTCGTCATTTGTTATCGAATCGACTTAAAGCCAGATCGTCACATTGGCCCCTCTTTTCTCTGAAACGGTTGTACTTATCGTCTGCAAAGCTATGTCGCGTACTGCGGTGTGCGGAGACACTAAAAGCACCATGGTAGAACACAGATGAAGCTTCTAAGTTGATGTAATAGCCAGTAAGATGTAGTACAATTCAAGTTTTAGGTATCGATTATTGACTTTTTAGCTGCCTTTGGTGCCCTGGACATGAGCTAGGACCTTAAGATTCTGCATTAAAGGAGGACTAGCAGCCGAGTTGCACGGGAGAATGTGAAAAGTATTCATATGTAGTAAAAACCTGAGAAATCCGTCCGTTTTCGTGATTTGTTATCGAATCGACTTAAAGCCAGATCGTCACATTGGCCGTTCTTCTCTCTGAAACGGTTGTACTTATCGTCTTCAAAGCTATGTCGCGTGCTGCGGTATGCGGAGACACTAAAAGCACCATAGTAGAACACAGATGAAGCTTCTAAGTTGATGTAATAGCCAGTAAGAAGTAGTACAATTCAAGTTTTAGGTATCGATTATTGATTTTTTAGCTGGCTTTGGTGACTTGGACATGAGCTAGGACCTTAAGATTCTGCATCAAAAGGAGGACTAGCAGCCGAGTTGCACGGGACAATGTGAAAAGTGTTCATATGTAGTAAAAACCTGAGAAATCCGTCCGTTTTCGTCATTTGTTATCGAATCGACTTAGAGCCAGATCGTCACATTGGCCGCTCTTCTCTCTGAAACGGTTGTACTTATCGTCTGCAAAGCTATGTCGCGTGCTGCGGTATGCGGAGACACTAAAAGCACCATAGTAGAACACAGATGAAGCTTCTATGATGATGTAATAGCCAGTAAAAAGTAGTACAATTCAAGTTTTAGGTATCGATTATATACTTTTTAGCTGGCTTTGGTGCCTTGGACATGAGCTAGGACCTTAAGATTCTGCATGAAAGGAGGACTAGCAGCCGAGTTGCATGGGAGAATGTGGAAAGTGTTCATATGTAGTAAAAAACTGAGAAATCCGTCCGTTTTCGTCATTTGTTATCGAATCGACTTAAAGCCAGATCGTCACATTGGCCGCTCTTCTCTCTGAAACGGTTGTACTTATCGTCTGCAAAGCTATGTCGCGTGCTGCGGTATGCGGAGACTATAAAAGCACCATAGTAGAACACAGATGAAGCCTCTAAGTTGATGTAATAGGCAGTAAGAAGTAGTACAATTCAAGTTTTATGTATCGATTATTGACTTTTTAGCTGGCTTTGGTGCCTTGGACATGAGCTAGGACCTTAAGATTCTGCATGAAAGGAGGACTAGCTGCCGCTATGGATGGGAGAATGTGAAAAGTGTTCATATGTAGTAAAAACCTGAGAAATCCGTCCGTTTTCGTCATTTGTTATCGAATCGACTTAAAGCCAGATCGTCACATTGGCCGCTCTTCTCTCTGAAACGGTTGTACTTATCGTCTGCAAAGCTATGTCGCGTGCTGCGGTATGCGGAGACACTAAAATCAACATAGTAGAACACAGATGAAGCTTCTAAGATGATGTAATAGCCAGTAAGAAGTAGTACAATTCAAGTTTTAGGTACTGATTATTGACTTTTTAGCTGGCTTTGGTGCCTTGGACATGAGCTAGGACCTTAAGATTCTGCATGAAAGGAGGACTAGCAGCCGAGTTGCACGGGAGAATGTGAAAAGTGTTCATATGTAGTAAAAACCTGAGAAATCCGTCCGTTTTCGTCATTTGTTATCGAATCGACTTAAGGCCAGATCGTCACATTGGCCCCTCTTTTCTCTGAAACGGTTGTACTTATCGTCTGCAAAGCTATGTCGCGTACTGCGGTGTGCGGAGACACTAAAAGCACCATGGTAGAACACAGATGAAGCTTCTAAGTTGATGTAATAGCCAGTAAGATGTAGTACAATTCAAGTTTTAGGTATCGATTATTGACTTTTTAGCTGGCTTTGGTGCCTTGGACATGAGCTAGGACCTTAAGATTCTGCATGAAAGGAGGACTAGCAGCCGCGTTGGATGGGAGAATGTGAAAAGTGTTCATATGTAGTAAAAACCTGAGAAATCCGTCCGTTTTCGTCATTTGTTATCGAATCGACTTAAAGCCAGATAGTCACATTGGCTGCTCTTCTCTCTGAAACGGTTGTACTTATCGTCTGGAAGGCTTTGTCGCGTGCTGCGGTATGCGGAGACACTAAAAGCACCATAGTAGAACACAGATGAAGCTTCTAAGATGATGTAATAGCCAGTAAGAAGTAGTACAATTCAAGTTTTAGGTATGGGTTATTGACTTTTTAGCTGGCTTTGGTGCCTTGGACATGAGCTAGGACCTTAAGATTCTGCATGAAAGGAGGACTAGCAGCCGCGTAGGATGGGAGAATGTGAAAAGTGTTCATATGTGGTAAAAACCTGAGAAAACCGTCCGTTTTCGTCATTTGTTATCGAATCGACTGAAAGCCATATCGTCACATTGGCCGCTCTTCTCTCTGAAACGGTTGTACTTATCGTCTGCAAAGCTATGTCGCGTGCTGCGGTATGCGGAGACACTAAAATCAACATAGTAGAACACAGATGAAGCTTCTAAGTTGATGTAATAGACAATAAGAAGTAGTACAATTCAAGTCTTAGGTATGGATTATTGACTTTTTAGCTGGCTTTGGTGCCTTGGGCATGAGCTAGGACCTTAAGATTCTGCATGAAAGGAGGACTAGCAGCCGAGTTGCACGGGAGAATGTGAAAGGTGTTCATATGTAGTAAAAACCTGAGAAATCCGTCCGTTTTCGTCATTTGTTATCGAATCGACTTAAAGCCAGATCGCCACATTGGCCGCTCCTCTCTCTGAAACGGTTGTACTTATCGTCTGCAAAGCTATGTCGCGTGCTGCGGTATGCGGAGACACTAAAAGCACCATAGTAGAACACAGATGAATCTTCTATGATGATGTAATAGCCAGTAAGAAGTAGTACAATTCAAGTTTTAGGTATCGATTATTGACTTTTTAGCTGGCTTTGGTGCCTTGGACATGAGCTAGGACCTTAAGATTCTGCATGAAAGGAGGACTAGCAGCCGCGTTGGATGGGAGAATGTGAAAAGTGTTCATATGTAGTAAAAACCTGAGAAATCCGTCCGTTTTCGTCATTTGTTATCGAATCGACTTAAAGCCAGATCGTCACATTATCCGCTCTTCTCTCTGAAACGGTTGTACTTATCGCCTGCAATGCTATGTCGCGTGATGCGGTGTGCGGAGACACTAAAAGCACCATAGTAGAACACAGATGAAGCTTCTAAGTTGATGTAATAGCCAGTAAGAAGTAGTACAATTCAAGTTTTAGGTATCGATTATATACTTTTTAGCTGGCTTTGGTGCCTTGGACATGAGCTAGGACCTTAAGATTCTGCATGAAAGGAGGACTAGCAGCCGCGTTGTACGGGAGAATGTGAAATGTGTTCATATGTAGTAAAAACCTGAGAAATCCGACCGTTTTCGTCATTTGTTATCGAATCGACTTAAAGCCAGATCGCCACATTGGCCGCTCCTCTCTCTGAAACGGTTGTACTTATCGTCTGCAAAGCTATGTCGCGTGCTGCGGTATGCGGAGACACTAAAAGCACCATAGTAGAACACAGATGAATCTTCAATGATGATGTAATAGCCAGTAAGAAGTAGTACAATTCAAGTTTTAGGTATCGATTATTGACTTTTTAGCTGGCTTTGGTGCCTTGGACATGAGCTAGGACCTTAAGATTCTGCATGAAAGGAGGACTAGCAGCCGCATTGGATGGGAGAATGTGAAAAGTGTTCATATGTAGTAAAAACCTGAGAAATCCGTCCGTTTTCGTCATTTGTTATCGAATCGACTTAAAGCCAGATCGTCACATTGGCCGCTCTTCTCTCTGAAACGGTTGTACTTATCGTCTGCAAAGCTATGTCGCGTACTGCGGTGTGCGGAGACACTAAAAGCACCATGGTAGAACACAGATGAAGCTTCTAAGTTGATGTAATAGCCAGTAAGATGTAGTACAATTCAAGTTTTAGGTATCGATTATTGACTTTTTAGCTGGCTTTGGTGCCTTGGACATGAGCTAGGACCTTAAGATTCTGCATTAAAGGAGGACTAGCAGCCGAGTTGCACGGGAGAATGTGAAAAGTATTCATATGTAGTAAAAACCAGAGAAATCCGTCCGTTTTCGTCATTTGTTATCGAATCGACTTAAAGCCAGATCGTCACATTGGCTGCTCCTCTCTCTGAAACGGTTGCACTTATCGTCTGGAAAGCTTCGTCGCGTGCTGCGGTATGCGGAGACACTAAAAGCACCATAGTAGAACACAGATAAAGCTTCTAAGATGATGTAATAGCCAGTAAGAAGTAGTACAATTCAAGTTTTAGGTACTGAATATTGACATTTTAGCTGGCTTTGGTGCCTTGGACATGAGCTAGGACCTTAAGATTCTGCATGAAAGGAGGACTAGCAGCCGAGTTGCACGGGAGAATGTGAAAAGTGTTCATATGTAGTAAAAACCTGAGAAATCCGTCCGTTTTCGTCATTTGTTATCGAATCGACTTAAAGCCAGATCGTCACATTGGCCCCTCTTTTCTCTGAAACGGTTGTACTTATCGTCTGCAAAGCTATGTCGCGTACTGCGGTGTGCGGAGACACTAAACGCACCATGGTAGAACAGAGATGAAGCTTCTAAGTTGATGTAATAGCCAGTAAGATGTAGTACAATTCAAGTTTTAGGTATCGATTATTGACCTTTTAGCTGGCTTTGGTGCCTTGGACATGAGCTAGGACCTTAAGATTCTGTATTAAAGGAGGACTAGCAGCCGAGTTGCACGGGAGAATGTGAAAAGTATTCATATGTAGTAAAAACCTGAGAAATCCATCCGTTTTCGTCATTTGTTATCGAATCGACTTAAAGCCAGATCGTCACATTGGCCGCTCTTCTCTCTGAAACGGTTGTACTTATCGTCTTCAAAGCTATGTCGCGTGCTGCGGTATGCGGAGACACTAAAAGCACCATAGTAGAACACAGATGAAGCTTCTAAGTTGATGTAATAGCCAGTAAGAAGTAGTACAATTCAAGTTTTAGGTATCGATTATTGATTTTTTAGCTGGCTTTGGTGCCTTGGACATGAGCTAGGACCTTAAGATTCTGCATCAAAAGGAGGACTAGCAGCCGAGTTGCACGGGACAATGTGAAAAGTGTTCATATGTAGTAAAAACCTGAGAAATCCGTCCGTTTTCGTCATTTGTTATCGAATCGACTTAAAGCCAGATCGTCACATTGGCCGCTCTTCTCTCTGAAACGGTTGTACTTATCGTCTGCAAAGCTATGTCGCGTGCTGCGGTATGCGGAGACACTAAAAGCACCATAGTAGAACACAGATGAAGCTTCTATGATGATGTAATAGCCAGTAAAAAGTAGTACAATTCAAGTTTTAGGTATCGATTATATACTTTTTAGCTGACTTTGGTGCCTTGGACATGAGCTAGGACCTTAAGATTCTGCATGAAAGGAGGACTAGCAGCCGAGTTGCATGGGAGAATGTGGAAAGTGTTCATATGTAGTAAAAAACTGAGAAATCCGTCCGTTTTCGTCATTTGTTATCGAATCGACTTAAAGCCAGATCGTCACATTGGCCGCTCTTCTCTCTGAAACGGTTGTACTTATCGTCTGCAAAGCTATGTCGCGTGCTGCGGTATGCGGAGACTATAAAAGCACCATAGTAGAACACAGATGAAGCCTCTAAGTTGATGTAATAGGCAGTAAGAAGTAGTACAATTCAAGTTTTAGGTATCGATTATTGACTTTTTAGCTGGCTTTGGTGCCTTGGACATGAGCTAGGACCTTAAGATTCTGCATGAAAGGAGGACTAGCTGCCGCGTTGGATGGGAGAATGTGAAAAGTGTTCATATGTAGTAAAAACCTGAGAAATCCGTCCGTTTTCGTCATTTGTTATCGAATCGACTTAAAGCCAGATCGTCACATTGGCCGCTCTTCTCTCTGAAACGGTTGTACTTATCGTCTGCAAAGCTATGTCGCGTGCTGCGGTATGCGGAGACACTAAAATCAACATAGTAGAACACAGATGAAGCTTCTAAGATGATGTAATAGCCAGTAAGAAGTAGTACAATTCAAGTTTTAGGTACTGATTATTGACTTTTTAGCTGGCTTTGGTGCCTTGGACATGAGCTAGGACCTTAAGATTCTGCATGAAAGGAGGACTAACAGCCGAGTTGCACGGGAGAATGTGAAAAGTGTTCATATGTAGTAAAAACCTGAGAAATCCGTCCGTTTTCGTCATTTGTTATCGAATCGACTTAAGGCCAGATCGTCACATTGGCCCCTCTTTTCTCTGAAACGGTTGTACTTATCGTCTGCAAAGCTATGTCGCGTACTGCGGTGTGCGGAGACACTAAAAGCACCATGGTAGAACACAGATGAAGCTTCTAAGTTGATGTAATAGCCAGTAAGATGTAGTACAATTCAAGTTTTAGGTATCGATTATTGACTTTTTAGCTGGCTTTGGTGCCTTGGACATGAGCTAGGACCTTAAGATTCTGCATTAAAGGAGGACTAGCAGCCGAGTTGCACGGGACAATGTGAAAAGTGTTCATATGTAGTAAAAACCTGAGAAATCCGTCCGTTTTCGTCATTTGTTATCGAATCGACTTAAAGCCAGATAGTCACATTGGCTGCTCTTCTCTCTGAAACGGTTGTACTTATCGTCTGGAAGGCTTTGTCGCGTGCTGCGGTATGCGGAGACACTAAATGCACCATAGTAGAACACAGATGAAGCTTCTAAGATGAGGTAATAGCCAGTAAGAAGTAGTACAATTCAAGTTTTAGGTATGGGTTATTGACTTTTTAGCTGGCTTTGGTGCCTTGGACATGAGCTAGGACCTTAAGATTCTGCATGAAAGGAGGACTAGCAGCCGCGTTGGATGGGAGAATGTGAAAAGTGTTCATATGTGGTAAAAACCTGAGAAATCCGTCCGTTTTCGTCATTTGTTATCGAATCGACTGAAAGCCAGATCGTCACATTGGCCGTTCTTCTCTCTGAAACGGTTGTACTTATCGTCTGCAAAGCTATGTCGCGTGCTGCGGTATGCGGAGACACTAAAATCAACATAGTAGAACACAGATGAAGCTTCTAAGTTGATGTAATAGACAATAAGAAGTAGTACAATTCAAGTTTTAGGTATGGATTATTGACTTTTTAGCTGGCTTTGGTGCCTTGGGCATGAGCTAGGACCTTAAGATTCTGCATGAAAGGAGGACTAGCAGCCGAGTTGCACGGGAGAATGTGAAAGGTGTTCATATGTAGTAAAAACCTGAGAAATCCGTCCGTTTTCGTCATTTGTTATCGAATCGACTTAAAGCCAGATCGCCACATTGGCCGCTCCTCTCTCTGAAACGGTTGTACTTATCGTCTGCAAAGCTATGTCGCGTGCTGCGGTATGCGGAGACACTAAAAGCACCATAGTAGAACACAGATGAATCTCTATGATGATGTAATAGCCAGTAAGAAGTAGTACAATTCAAGTTTTAGGTATCGATTATTGACTTTTTAGCTGGCTTTGGTGCCTTGGACATGAGCTAGGACCTTAAGATTCTGCATGAAAGGAGGACTAGCAGCCGCGTTGGATGGGAGAATGTGAAAAGTGTTCATATGTAGTAAAAACCTGAGAAATCCGTCCGTTTTAGTCATTTGTTATCGAATCGACTTAAAGCCAGATCGTCACATTGGCCGCTCTTCTCTCTGAAACGGTTGTACTTATCGCCTGCAATGCTATGTCGCGTGATACGGTATGCGGAGACACTAAAAGCACCATAGTAGAACACAGATGAAGCTTCTAAGTTGATGTAATAGCCAGTAAGAAGTAGTACAATTCAAGTTTTAGGTATCGATTATATACTTTTTAGCTGGCTTTGGTGCCTTGGACATGAGCTAGGACCTTAAGATTCTGCATGAAAGGAGGACTAGCAGCCGCGTTGTACGGGAGAATGTGAAATGTGTTCATATGTAGTAAAAACCTGAGAAATCCGTCCGTTTTCGTCATTTGTTATCGAATCGACTTAAAGCCAGATCGTCACATTGGCCGCTCTTCTCTCTGAAACGGTTGTACTTATCGTCTGCAAAGCTATGTCGCGTGCTGCGGTATGCGGAGACTATAAAAGCACCATAGTAGAACACAGATGAAGCCTCTAAGTTGATGTAATAGGCAGTAAGAAGTAGTACAATTCAAGTTTTAGGTATCGATTATTGACTTTTTAGCTGGCTTTGGTGCCTTGGACATGAGCTAGGACCTTAAGATTCTGCATGAAAGGAGGACTAGCTGCCGCGTTGGATGGGAGAATGTGAAAAGTGTTCATATGTAGTAAAAACCTGAGAAATCCGTCCGTTTTCGTCATTTGTTATCGAATCGACTTAAAGCCAGATCGTCACATTGGCCGCTCTTCTCTCTGAAACGGTTGTACTTATCGTCTGCAAAGCTATGTCGCGTGCTGCGGTATGCGGAGACACTAAAATCAACATAGTAGAACACAGATGAAGCTTCTAAGATGATGTAATAGCCAGTAAGAAGTAGTACAATTCAAGTTTTAGGTACTGATTATTGACTTTTTAGCTGGCTTTGGTGCCTTGGACATGAGCTAGGACCTTAAGATTCTGCATGAAAGGAGGACTAGCAGCCGAGTTGCACGGGAGAATGTGAAAAGTGTTCATATGTAGTAAAAACCTGAGAAATCCGTCCGTTTTCGTCATTTGTTATCGAATCGACTTAAGGCCAGATCGTCACATTGGCCCCTCTTTTCTCTGAAACGGTTGTACTTATCGTCTGCAAAGCTATGTCGCGTACTGCGGTGTGCGGAGACACTAAAAGCACCATGGTAGAACACAGATGAAGCTTCTAAGTTGATGTAATAGCCAGTAAGATGTAGTACAATTCAAGTTTTAGGTATCGATTATTGACTTTTTAGCTGGCTTTGGTGCCTTGGACATGAGCTAGGACCTTAAGATTCTGCATTAAAGGAGGACTAGCAGCCGAGTTGCACGGGACAATGTGAAAAGTGTTCATATGTAGTAAAAACCTGAGAAATCCGTCCGTTTTCGTCATTTGTTATCGAATCGACTTAAAGCCAGATAGTCACATTGGCTGCTCTTCTCTCTGAAACGGTTGTACTTATCGTCTGGAAGGCTTTGTCGCGTGCTGCGGTATGCGGAGACACTAAAAGCACCATAGTAGAACACAGATGAAGCTTCTAAGATGATGTAATAGCCAGTAAGAAGTAGTACAATTCAAGTTTTAGGTATGGGTTATTGACTTTTTAGCTGGCTTTGGTGCCTTGGACATGAGCTAGGACCTTAAGATTCTGCATGAAAGGAGGACTAGCAGCCGCGTTGGATGGGAGAATGTGAAAAGTGTTCATATGTGGTAAAAACCTGAGAAATCCGTCCGTTTTCGTCATTTGTTATCGAATCGACTGAAAGCCAGATCGTCACATTGGCCGTTCTTCTCTCTGAAACGGTTGTACTTATCGTCTGCAAAGCTATGTCGCGTGCTGCGGTATGCGGAGACACTAAAATCAACATAGTAGAACACAGATGAAGCTTCTAAGTTGATGTAATAGACAATAAGAAGTAGTACAATTCAAGTTTTAGGTATGGATTATTGACTTTTTAGCTGGCTTTGGTGACTTGGGCATGAGCTAGGACCTTAAGATTCTGCATGAAAGGAGGACTAGCAGCCGAGTTGCACGGGAGAATGTGAAAGGTGTTCATATGTAGTAAAAACCTGAGAAATCCGTCCGTTTTCGTCATTTGTTATCGAATCGACTTAAAGCCAGATCGTCACATTGGCCGCTCTTCTCTCTGAAACGGTTGTACTTATCGCCTGCAATGCTATGTCGCGTGATGCGGTATGCGGAGACACTAAAAGCACCATAGTAGAACACAGATGAAGCTTCTAAGTTGATGTAATAGCCAGTAAGAAGTAGTACAATTCAAGTTTTAGGTATCGATTATATACTTTTTAGCTGGCTTAGGTGCCTTGGACATGAGCTAGGACCTTAAGATTCTGCATGAAAGGAGGACTAGCAGCCGCGTTGTACGGGAGAATGTGAAATGTGTTCATATGTAGTAAAAACCTGAGAAATCCGTCCGTTTTCGTCATTTGTTATCGAATCGACTTAAAGCCAGATCGCCACATTGGCCGCTCCTCTCTCTGAAACGGTTGTACTTATCGTCTGCAAAGCTATGTCGCGTGCTGCGGTATGCGGAGACACTAAAAGCACCATAGTAGAACACAGATGAATCTTCTATGATGATGTAATAGCCAGTAAGAAGTAGTACAATTCAAGTTTTAGGTATCGATTATTGACTTTTTAGCTGGCTTTGGTGCCTTGGACATGAGCTAGGACCTTAAGATTCTGCATGAAAGGAGGACTAGCAGCCGCATTGGATGGGAGAATGTGAAAAGTGTTCATATGTAGTAAAAACCTGAGAAATCCGTCCGTTTTCGTCATTTGTTATCGAATCGACTTAAAGCCAGATCGTCACATTGGCCGCTCTTCTCTCTGAAACGGTTGTACTTATCGTCTGCAAAGCTATGTCGCGTACTGCGGTGTGCGGAGACACTAAAAGCACCATGGTAGAAAACAGATGAAGCTTCTAAGTTGATGTAATAGCCAGTAAGATGTAGTACAATTCAAGTTTTAGGTATCGATTATTGACTTTTTAGCTGGCTTTGGTGCCTTGGACATGAGCTAGGACCTTACGATTCTGCATTAAAGGAGGACTAGCAGCCGAGTTGCACGGGAGAATGTGAAAAGTATTCATATGTAGTAAAAACCAGAGAAATCCGTCCGTTTTCGTCATTTGTTATCGAATCGACTTAAAGCCAGATCGTCACATTGGCTGCTCCTCTCTCTGAAACGGTTGCACTTATCGTCTGGAAAGCTTCGTCGCGTGCTGCGGTATGCGGAGACACTAAAAGCACCATAGTAGAACACAGATAAAGCTTCTAAGATGATGTAATAGCCAGTAAGAAGTAGTACAATTCAAGTTTTAGGTACTGAATATTGACATTTTAGCTGGCTTTGGTGCCTTGGACATGAGCTAGGACCTTAAGATTCTGCATGAAAGGAGGACTAGCAGCCGAGTTGCACGGGAGAATGTGAAAAGTGTTCATATGTAGTAAAAACCTGAGAAATCCGTCCGTTTTCGTCATTTGTTATCGAATGGACTTAAAGCCAGATCGTCACATTGGCCCCTCTTTTCTCTGAAACGGTTGTACTTATCGTCTGCAAAGCTATGTCGCGTACTGCGGTGTGCGGAGACACTAAACGCACCATGGTAGAACAGAGATGAAGCTTCTAAGTTGATGTAATAGCCAGTAAGATGTAGTACAATTCAAGTTTTAGGTATCGATTATTGACCTTTTAGCTGGCTTTGGTGCCTTGGACATGAGCTAGGACCTTAAGATTCTGTATTAAAGGAGGACTAGCAGCCGAGTTGCACGGGAGAATGTGAAAAGTATTCATATGTAGTAAAAACCTGAGAAATCCATCCGTTTTCGTCATTTGTTATCGAATCGACTTAAAGCCAGATCGTCACATTGGCCGCTCTTCTCTCTGAAACGGTTGTACTTATCGTCTTCAAAGCTATGTCGCGTGCTGCGGTATGCGGAGACACTAAAAGCACCATAGTAGAACACAGATGAAGCTTCTAAGTTGATGTAATAGCCAGTAAGAAGTAGTACAATTCAAGTTTTAGGTATCGATTATTGATTTTTTAGCTGGCTTTGGTGCCTTGGACATGAGCTAGGACCTTAAGATTCTGCATCAAAAGGAGGACTAGCAGCCGAGTTGCACGGGACAAAGTGAAAAGTGTTCATATGTAGTAAAAACCTGAGAAATCCGTCCGTTTTCGTCATTTGTTATCGAATCGACTTAAAGCCAGATCGTCACATTGGCTGCTCTTCTCTCTGAAACGGTTGTACTTATCGTCTGGAAAGCTTTGGCGCGTGCTGCGGTATGCGGAGACACTAAAAGGACCATAGTAGAACACAGATGAAGCTTCTAAGATGATGTAATAGCCAGTAAGAAGTAGTACAATTCAAGTTATAGGTATCGATTATTGACTTTTTAGCTGGCTTTGGTGCCTTGGACATGAGCTAGGACCTTAAGATTCTGCATTAAAGGAGGGGTAGCAGCCGTTTTGCACGGGAGAATGTGAAATGTGTTCATATGTAGTAGAAACCTGAGAAATCCGTCCGTTTTCGTCATTTGTTATCGAATCGACTTAAAGCCAGATCGTCACATTGGCCGCTCTTCTCTCTGAAACGGTTGTACTTATCGTCTGCAAAGCTATGTCGCGTGCTGCGGTATGCGGAGAACTAAAATCACCATAGTAGAACACAGATGAAGCTTCTAAGTTGATGTAATAGACAATAAGAAGTAGTACAATTCAAGTTTTAGGTATGGATTATTGACTTTTTAGCTGGCTTTGGTGCCTTGGGCATGAGCTAGGACCTTAAGATTCTGCATGAAAGGAGGACTAGCAGCCGAGTTGCACGGGAGAATGTGAAAGGTGTTCATATGTAGTAAAAACCTGAGAAATCCGTCCGTTTTCGTCATTTGTTATCGAATCGACTTACAGCCAGATCGTCACATTGGCCGCTCTTCTCTCTGAAACGGTTGTACTTATCGTCTGCAAAGCTATGTCGCGTGCTGCGGTATGCGGAGACACTAAAAGCACCATAGTAGAACACAGATGAAGCTTCTATGATGATGTAATAGCCAGTTAGAAGTAGTACAATTCAAGTTTTAGGTATCGATTATTGACTTTTTAGCTGGCTTTGGTGCCTTGGACATGAGATAGGACCTTAAGATTCTGCATGAAAGGAGGACTAGCAGCCGCGTTGTACGGGAGAATATGAAATGTGTTCATATGTACTAAAAACCTGAGAAATACGTCCGTTTTCGTCATTTGTTATCGAATCGACTTAAAGCCAGATCGTCACATTGGCTGCTCTTCTCTCTGAAACGGTTGTACTTATCGTCTGGAAAGCTATGTCGCGTGATGCGGTATGCGGAGACACTAAAAGCACCATAGCAGAACACAGATGAAGCTTCTAAGTTGATGTAATAGCCAGTAAGAAGTAGTACAATTCAAGTTTTAGGTATCGATTATATACTTTTTAGCTGGCTTTGGTGCCTTGGACATGAGCTAGGACCTTAAGATTCTGCATGAAAGGAGGACTAGCAGCCGCGTTGTACGGGAGAATGTGAAATGTGTTCATATGTAGTAAAAACCTGAGAAATCCGTCCGTTTTCGTCATTTGTTATCGAATCGACTTAAAGCCAGATCGCCACATTGGCCGCTCCTCTCTCTGAAACGGTTGTACTTATCTTCTGCAAAGCTATGTCGCGTGCTGCGGTATGCGGAGACACTAAAAGCACCATAGTAGAACACAGATGAATCTTCTATGATGATGTAATAGCCAGTAAGAAGTAGTACAATTCAAGTTTTAGGTATCGATTATTGACTTTTTAGCTGGCTTTGGTGCCTTGGACATGAGCTAGGACCTTAAGATTCTGCATGAAAGGAGGACTAGCAGCCGCATTGGATGGGAGAATGTGAAAAGTGTTCATATGTAGTAAAAACCTGAGAAATCCGTCCGTTTTCGTCATTTGTTATCGAATCGACTTAAAGCCAGATCGTCACATTGGCCGCTCTTCTCTCTGAAACGGTTGTACTTATCGTCTGCAAAGCTATGTCGCGTACTGCGGTGTGCGGAGACACTAAAAGCACCATGGTAGAAAACAGATGAAGCTTCTAAGTTGATGTAATAGCCAGTAAGATGTAGTACAATTCAAGTTTTAGGTATCGATTATTGACTTTTTAGCTGGCTTTGGTGCCTTGGACATGAGCTAGGACCTTACGATTCTGCATTAAAGGAGGACTAGCAGCCGAGTTGCACGGGAGAATGTGAAAAGTATTCATATGTAGTAAAAACCAGAGAAATCCGTCCGTTTTCGTCATTTGTTATCGAATCGACTTAAAGCCAGATCGTCACATTGGCTGCTCCTCTCTCTGAAACGGTTGCACTTATCGTCTGGAAAGCTTCGTCGCGTGCTGCGGTATGCGGAGACACTAAAAGCACCATAGTAGAACACAGATAAAGCTTCTAAGATGATGTAATAGCCAGTAAGAAGTAGTACAATTCAAGTTTTAGGTACTGAATATTGACATTTTAGCTGGCTTTGGTGCCTTGGACATGAGCTAGGACCTTAAGATTCTGCATGAAAGGAGGACTAGCAGCCGAGTTGCACGGGAGAATGTGAAAAGTGTTCATATGTAGTAAAAACCTGAGAAATCCGTCCGTTTTCGTCATTTGTTATCGAATCGACTTAAAGCCAGATCGTCACATTGGCCCCTCTTTTCTCTGAAACGGTTGTACTTATCGTCTGCAAAGCTATGTCGCGTACTGCGGTGTGCGGAGACACTAAACGCACCATGGTAGAACAGAGATGAAGCTTCTAAGTTGATGTAATAGCCAGTAAGATGTAGTACAATTCAAGTTTTAGGTATCGATTATTGACCTTTTAGCTGGCTTTGGTGCCTTGGACATGAGCTAGGACCTTAAGATTCTGTATTAAAGGAGGACTAGCAGCCGAGTTGCACGGGAGAATGTGAAAAGTATTCATATGTAGTAAAAACCTGAGAAATCCATCCGTTTTCGTCATTTGTTATCGAATCGACTTAAAGCCAGATCGTCACATTGGCCGCTCTTCTCTCTGAAACGGTTGTACTTATCGTCTTCAAAGCTATGTCGCGTGCTGCGGTATGCGGAGACACTAAAAGCACCATAGTAGAACACAGATGAAGCTTCTAAGTTGATGTAATAGCCAGTAAGAAGTAGTACAATTCAAGTTTTAGGTATCGATTATTGATTTTTTAGCTGGCTTTGGTGCCTTGGACATGAGCTAGGACCTTAAGATTCTGCATCAAAAGGAGGACTAGCAGCCGAGTTGCACGGGACAAAGTGAAAAGTGTTCATATGTAGTAAAAACCTGAGAAATCCGTCCGTTTTCGTCATTTGTTATCGAATCGACTTAAAGCCAGATCGTCACATTGGCTGCTCTTCTCTCTGAAACGGTTGTACTTATCGTCTGGAAAGCTTTGGCGCGTGCTGCGGTATGCGGAGACACTAAAAGGACCATAGTAGAACACAGATGAAGCTTCTAAGATGATGTAATAGCCAGTAAGAAGTAGTACAATTCAAGTTATAGGTATCGATTATTGACTTTTTAGCTGGCTTTGGTGCCTTGGACATGAGCTAGGACCTTAAGATTCTGCATTAAAGGAGGGGTAGCAGCCGTTTTGCACGGGAGAATGTGAAATGTGTTCATATGTAGTAGAAACCTGAGAAATCCGTCCGTTTTCGTCATTTGTTATCGAATCGACTTAAAGCCAGATCGTCACATTGGCCGCTCTTCTCTCTGAAACGGTTGTACTTATCGTCTGCAAAGCTATGTCGCGTGCTGCGGTATGCGGAGAACTAAAATCACCATAGTAGAACACAGATGAAGCTTCTAAGTTGATGTAATAGACAATAAGAAGTAGTACAATTCAAGTTTTAGGTATGGATTATTGACTTTTTAGCTGGCTTTGGTGCCTTGGGCATGAGCTAGGACCTTAAGATTCTGCATGAAAGGAGGACTAGCAGCCGAGTTGCACGGGAGAATGTGAAAGGTGTTCATATGTAGTAAAAACCTGAGAAATCCGTCCGTTTTCGTCATTTGTTATCGAATCGACTTACAGCCAGATCGTCACATTGGCCGCTCTTCTCTCTGAAACGGTTGTACTTATCGTCTGCAAAGCTATGTCGCGTGCTGCGGTATGCGGAGACACTAAAAGCACCATAGTAGAACACAGATGAAGCTTCTATGATGATGTAATAGCCAGTTAGAAGTAGTACAATTCAAGTTTTAGGTATCGATTATTGACTTTTTAGCTGGCTTTGGTGCCTTGGACATGAGATAGGACCTTAAGATTCTGCATGAAAGGAGGACTAGCAGCCGCGTTGTACGGGAGAATATGAAATGTGTTCATATGTACTAAAAACCTGAGAAATACGTCCGTTTTCGTCATTTGTTATCGAATCGACTTAAAGCCAGATCGTCACATTGGCTGCTCTTCTCTCTGAAACGGTTGTACTTATCGTCTGGAAAGCTTTGTCGCGTGCTGCGGTATGCGGAGACACTAAAAGCACCATAGTAGAACACAGATGAAGCTTCTAAGATGATGTAATAGCCAGGAAGAAGTAGTACAATTCAAGTTTTAGGTATGGATTATTGACTTTTTAGCTGGCTTTGGTGCCTTGGACATGAGCTAGGACCTTAAGATTCTGCATGAAAGGAGGACTAGCTGCCGCGTTGGATGGGAGAATGTGAAAAGTGTTCATATGTAGTAAAAACCTGAGAAATCCGTCCGTTTTCGTCATTTGTTATCGAATCGACTTAAAGCCAGATCGTCACATTGGCCGCTCTTCTCTCTGAAACGGTTGTACTTATCGTCTGCAAAGCTATGTCGCGTGCTGCGGTATGCGGAGACACTAAAATCAACATAGTAGAACACAGATGAAGCTTCTAAGTCGATGTAATAGCCAGTAAGAAGTAGTACAATTCAAGTTTTAGGTACTGATTATTGACGTTTTAGCTGGCTTTGGTGCCTTGGACATGAGCTAGGACCTTAAGATTCTGCATGAAAGGAGGACTAGCAGCCGAGTTGCACGGGAGAATGTGAAAAGTGTTCATATGTAGTAAAAACCTGAGAAATCCGTCCGTTTTCGTCATTTGTTATCGAATCGACTTAAGGCCAGATCGTCACATTGGCCCCTCTTTTCTCTGAAACGGTTGTACTTATCGTCTGCAAAGCTATGTCGCGTACTGCGGTGTGCGGAGACACTAAAAGCACCATGGTAGAACACAGATGAAGCTTCTAAGTTGATGTAATAGCCAGTAAGATGTAGTACAATTCAAGTTTTAGGTATCGATTATTGACTTTTTAGCTGGCTTTGGTGCCTTGGACATGAGCTAGGACCTTAAGATTCTGCATTAAAGGAGGACTAGCAGCCGAGTTGCACGGGACAATGTGAAAAGTGTTCATATGTAGTAAAAACCTGAGAAATCCGTCCGTTTTCGTCATTTGTTATCGAATCGACTTAAAGCCAGATAGTCACATTGGCTGCTCTTCTCTCTGAAACGGTTGTACTTACCGTCTGGAAGTCTTTGTCGCGTGCTGCGGTATGCGGAGACACTAAAAGCACCATAGTAGAACACAGATGAAGCTTCTAAGATGATGTAATAGCCAGTAAGAAGTAGTACAATTCAAGTTTTAGGTATGGGTTATTGACTTTTTAGCTGGCTTTGGTGCCTTGGACATGAGCTAGGACCTTAAGATTCTGCATGAAAGGAGGACTAGCAGCCGCGTTGGATGGGAGAATGTGAAAAGTGTTCATATGTGGTAAAAACCTGAGAAATCCGTCCGTTTTCGTCATTTGTTATCGAATCGACTGAAAGCCAGATCGTCACATTGGCCGTTCTTCTCTCTGAAACGGTTGTACTTATCGTCTGCAAAGCTATGTCGCGTGCTGCGGTATGCGGAGACACTAAAATCAACATAGTAGAACACAGATGAAGCTTCTAAGTTGATGTAATAGACAATAAGAAGTAGTACAATTCAAGTTTTAGGTATGGATTATTGACTTTTTAGCTGGCTTTGGTGCCTTGGGCATGAGCTAGGACCTTAAGATTCTGCATGAAAGGAGGACTAGCAGCCGAGTTGCACGGGAGAATGTGAAAGGTGTTCATATGTAGTAAAAACCTAGCAATCCGAACGTTTTCGTCATTTGTTATCGAATCGACTTAAAGCCAGATCGCCACATTGGCCGCTCCTCTCTCTGAAACGGTTGTACTTATCGTCTGCAAAGCTATGTCGCGTGCTGCGGTATGCGGAGACACTAAAAGCACCATAGTAGAACACAGATGAATCTTCTATGATGATGTAATAGCCAGTAAGAAGTAGTACAATTCAAGTTTTAGGTATCGATTATTGACTTTTTAGCTGGCTTTGGTGCCTTGGACATGAGCTAGGACCTTAAGATTCTGCATGAAAGGAGGACTAGCAGCCGCGTTGGATGGGAGAATGTGAAAAGTGTTCATATGTAGTAAAAACCTGAGAAATCCGTCCGTTTTCGTCATTTGTTATCGAATCGACTTAAAGCCAGATCGTCACATTGGCCGCTCTTCTCTCTGAAACGGTTGTACTTATCGCCTGCAATGCTATGTCGCGTGATGCGGTATGCGGAGACACTAAAAGCACCATAGTAGAACACAGATGAAGCTTCTAAGTTGATGTAATAGCCAGTAAGAAGTAGTACAATTCAAGTTTTAGGTATCGATTATATACTTTTTAGCTGGCTTTGGTGCCTTGGACATGAGCTAGGACCTTAAGATTCTGCATGAAAGGAGGACTAGCAGCCGCGTTGTACGGGAGAATGTGAAATGTGTTCATATGTAGTAAAAACCTGAGAAATCCGTCCGTTTTCGTCATTTGTTATCGAATCGACTTAAAGCCAGATCGCCACATTGGCCGCTCCTCTCTCTGAAACGGTTGTACTTATCGTCTGCAAAGCTATGTCGCGTGCTGCGGTATGCGGAGACACTAAAAGCACCATAGTAGAACACAGATGAATCTTCTATGATGATGTAATAGCCAGTAAGAAGTAGTACAATTCAAGTTTTAGGTACTGATTATTGACTTTTTAGCTGGCTTTGGTGCCTTGGACATGAGATAGGACCTTAAGATTCTGCATGAAAGGAGGACTAGCAGCCGCGTTGTACGGGAGAATATGAAATGTGTTCATATGTACTAAAAACCTGAGAAATACGTCCGTTTTCGTCATTTGTTATCGAATCGACTTAAAGCCAGATCGTCACATTGGCTGCTCTTCTCTCTGAAACGGTTGTACTTATCGTCTGGAAAGCTTTGTCGCGTGCTGCGGTATGCGGAGACACTAAAAGCACCATAGTAGAACACAGATGAAGCTTCTAAGATGATGTAATAGCCAGGAAGAAGTAGTACAATTCAAGTTTTAGGTATGGATTATTGACTTTTTAGCTGGCTTTGGTGCCTTGGACATGAGCTAGGACCTTAAGATTCTGCATGAAAGGAGGACTAGCTGCCGCGTTGGATGGGAGAATGTGAAAAGTGTTCATATGTAGTAAAAACCTGAGAAATCCGTCCGTTTTCGTCATTTGTTATCGAATCGACTTAAAGCCAGATCGTCACATTTGCCGCTCTTCTCTCTGAAACGGTTGTACTTATCGTCTGCAAAGCTATGTCGCGTGCTGCGGTATGCGGAGACACTAAAATCAACATAGTAGAACACAGATGAAGCTTCTAAGATGATGTAATAGCCAGTAAGAAGTAGTACAATTCAAGTTTTAGGTACTGATTATTGACTTTTTAGCTGGCTTTGGTGCCTTGGACATGAGCTAGGACCTTAAGATTCTGCATGAAAGGAGGACTAGCAGCCGAGTTGCACGGGAGAATGTGAAAAGTGTTCATATGTAGTAAAAACCTGAGAAATCCGTCCGTTTTCGTCATTTGTTATCGAATCGACTTAAGGCCAGATCGTCACATTGGCCCCTCTTTTCTCTGAAACGGTTGTACTTATCGTCTGCAAAGCTATGTCGCGTACTGCGGTGTGCGGAGACACTAAAAGCACCATGGTAGAACACAGATGAAGCTTCTAAGTTGATGTAATAGCCAGTAAGATGTAGTACAATTCAAGTTTTAGGTATCGATTATTGACTTTTTAGCTGGCTTTGGTGCCTTGGACATGAGCTAGGACCTTAAGATTCTGCATTAAAGGAGGACTAGCAGCCGAGTTGCACGGGACAATGTGAAAAGTGTTCATATGTAGTAAAAACCTGAGAAATCCGTCCGTTTTCGTCATTTGTTATCGAATCGACTTAAAGCCAGATAGTCACATTGGCTGCTCTTCTCTCTGAAACGGTTGTACTTATCGTCTGGAAGGCTTTGTCGCGTGCTGCGGTATGCGGAGACACTAAAAGCACCATAGTAGAACACAGATGAAGCTTCTAAGATGATGTAATAGCCAGGAAGAAGTAGTACAATTCAAGTTTTAGGTATGGATTATTGACTTTTTAGCTGGCTTTGGTGCCTTGGACATGAGCTAAGACCTTAAGATTCTGCATGAAAGGAGGACTAGCTGCCGCGTTGGATGGGAGAATGTGAAAAGTGTTCATATGTAGTAAAAACCTGAGAAATCCGTCCGTTTTCGTCATTTTTTATCGAATCGACTTAAAGCCAGATCGTCACATTGGCCGCTCTTCTCTCTGAAACGGTTGTACTTATCGTCTGCAAAGCTATGTCGCGTACTGCGGTGTGCGGAGACACTAAAAGCACCATGGTAGAACACAGATGAAGCTTCTAAGTTGATGTAATAGCCAGTAAGATGTAGTACAATTCAAGTTTTAGGTATCGATTATTGACTTTTTAGCTGGCTTTGGTGCCTTGGACATGAGCTAGGACCTTAAGATTCTGCATTAAAGGAGGACTAGCAGCCGAGTTGCACGGGACAATGTGAAAAGTGTTCATATGTAGTAAAAACCTGAGAAATCCGTCCGTTTTCGTCATTTGTTATCGAATCGACTTAAAGCCAGATAGTCACATTGGCTGCTCTTCTCTCTGAAACGGTTGTACTTACCGTCTGGAAGTCTTTGTCGCGTGCTGCGGTATGCGGAGACACTAAAAGCACCATAGTAGAACACAGATGAAGCTTCTAAGATGATGTAATAGCCAGTAAGAAGTAGTACAATTCAAGTTTTAGGTATGGGTTATTGACTTTTTAGCTGGCTTTGGTGCCTTGGACATGAGCTAGGACCTTAAGATTCTGCATGAAAGGAGGACTAGCAGCCGCGTTGGATGGGAGAATGTGAAAAGTGTTCATATGTGGTAAAAACCTGAGAAATCCGTCCGTTTTCGTCATTTGTTATCGAATCGACTGAAAGCCAGATCGTCACATTGGCCGTTCTTCTCTCTGAAACGGTTGTACTTATCGTCTGCAAAGCTATGTCGCGTGCTGCGGTATGCGGAGACACTAAAATCAACATAGTAGAACACAGATGAAGCTTCTAAGTTGATGTAATAGACAATAAGAAGTAGTACAATTCAAGTTTTAGGTATGGATTATTGACTTTTTAGCTGGCTTTGGTGCCTTGGGCATGAGCTAGGACCTTAAGATTCTGCATGAAAGGAGGACTAGCAGCCGAGTTGCACGGGAGAATGTGAAAGGTGTTCATATGTAGTAAAAACCTGAGAAATCCGTCCGTTTTCGTCATTTGTTATCGAATCGACTTAAAGCCAGATCGCCACATTGGCCGCTCCTCTCTCTGAAACGGTTGTACTTATCGTCTGCAAAGCTATGTCGCGTGCTGCGGTATGCGGAGACACTAAAAGCACCATAGTAGAACACAGATGAATCTTCTATGATGATGTAATAGCCAGTAAGAAGTAGTACAATTCAAGTTTTAGGTATCGATTATTGACTATTTAGCTGGCTTTGGTGCCTTGGACATGAGCTAGGACCTTAAGATTCTGCATGAAAGGAGGACTAGCAGCCGCGGTGGATGGGAGAATGTGAAAAGTGTTCATATGTAGTAAAAACCTGAGAAATCCGTCCGTTTTCGTCATTTGTTATCGAATCGACTTAAAGCCAGATCGTCACATTGGCCGCTCTTCTCTCTGAAACGGTTGTACTTATCGCCTGCAATGCTATGTCGCGTGATGCGGTATGCGGAGACACTAAAAGCACCATAGTAGAACACAGATGAAGCTTCTAAGTTGATGTAATAGCCAGTAAGAAGTAGTACAATTCAAGTTTTAGGTATCGATTATATACTTTTTAGCTGGCTTTGGTGCCTTGGACATGAGCTAGGACCTTAAGATTCTGCATGAAAGGAGGACTAGCTGCCGCGTTGGATGGGAGAATGTGAAAAGTGTTCATATGTAGTAAAAACCTGAGAAATCCGTCCGTTTTCGTCATTTGTTATCGAATCGACTTAAAGCCAGATCGTCACATTGGCCGCTCTTCTCTCTGAAACGGTTGTACTTATCGTCTGCAAAGCTATGTCGCGTGCTGCGGTATGCGGAGACACTAAAATCAACATAGTAGAACACAGATGAAGCTTCTAAGATGATGTAATAGCCAGTAAGAAGTAGTACAATTCAAGTTTTAGGTACTGATTATTGACTTTTTAGCTGGCTTTGGTGCCTTGGACATGAGCTAGGACCTTAAGATTCTGCATGAAAGGAGGACTAGCAGCCGAGTTGCACGGGAGAATGTGAAAAGTGTTCATATGTAGTAAAAACCTGAGAAATCCGTCCGTTTTCGTCATTTGTTATCGAATCGACTTAAAGCCAGATAGTCACATTGGCTGCTCTTCTCTCTGAAACGGTTGTACTTATCGTCTGGAAGGCTTTGTCGCGTGCTGCGGTATGCGGAGACACTAAAAGCACCATAGTAGAACACAGATGAAGCTTCTAAGATGATGTAATAGCCAGTAAGAAGTAGTACAATTCAAGTTTTAGGTATGGGTTATTGACTTTTTAGCTGGCTTTGGTGCCTTGGACATGAGCTAGGACCTTAAGATTCTGCATGAAAGGAGGACTAGCAGCCGCGTTGGATGGGAGAATGTGAAAAGTGTTCATATGTGGTAAAAACCTGAGAAATCCGTCCGTTTTCGTCATTTGTTATCGAATCGACTGAAAGCCAGATCGTCACATTGGCCGTTCTTCTCTCTGAAACGGTTGTACTTATCGTCTGCAAAGCTATGTCGCGTGCTGCGGTATGCGGAGACACTAATATCAACATAGTAGAACACAGATGAAGCTTCTAAGTTGATGTAATAGACAATAAGAAGTAGTACAATTCAAGTTTTAGGTATGGATTATTGACTTTTTAGCTGGCTTTGGTGCCTTGGGCATGAGCTAGGACCTTAAGATTCTGCATGAAAGGAGGACTAGCAGTCGAGTTGCACGGGAGAATGTGAAAGGTGTTCATATGTAGTAAAAACCTGAGAAATCCGTCCGTTTTCGTCATTTGTTATCGAATCGACTTAAAGCCAGATCGCCACATTGGCCGCTCCTCGCTCTGAAACGGTTGTACTTATCGTCTGCAAAGCTATGTCGCGTGCTGCGGTATGCGGAGACACTAAAAGCACCATAGTAGAACACAGATGAATCTTCTATGATGATGTAATAGCCAGTAAGAAGTAGTACAATTCAAGTTTTAGGTATCGATTATTGACTTTTTAGCTGGCTTTGGTGCCTTGGACATGAGCTAGGACCTTAAGATTCTGCATGAAAGGAGGACTAGCAGCCGCGTTGGATGGGAGAATGTGAAAAGTGTTCATATGTAGTAAAAACCTGAGAAATCCGTCCGTTTTCGTCATTTGTTATCGAATCGACTTAAAGCCAGATCGTCACATTGGCCGCTCTTCTCTCTGAAACGGTTGTACTTATCGCCTGCAATGCTATGTCGCGTGATGCGGTATGCGGAGACACTAAAAGCACCATAGTAGAACACAGATGAAGCTTCTAAGTTGATGTAATAGCCAGTAAGAAGTAGTACAATTCAAGTTTTAGGTATCGATTATATACTTTTTAGCTGGCTTTGGTGCCTTGGACATGAGCTAGGACCTTAAGATTCTGCATGAAAGGAGGACTAGCAGCCGCGTTGTACGGGAGAATGTGAAATGTGTTCATATGTAGTAAAAACCTGAGAAATCCGTCCGTTTTCGTCATTTGTTATCGAATCGACTTAAAGCCAGATCGCCACATTGGCCGCTCCTCTCTCTGAAACGGTTGTACTTATCGTCTGCAAAGCTATGTCGCGTGCTGCGGTATGCGGAGACACTAAAAGCACCATAGTAGAACACAGATGAAGCTTCTATGATGATGTAATAGCCAGTAAGAAGTAGTACAATTCAAGTTTTAGGTATCGATTATTGACTTTTTAGCTGGCTTTGGTGCCTTGGACATGAGCTAGGACCTTAAGATTCTGCATGAAAGGAGGACTAGCAGCCGCATTGGATGGGAGAATGTGAAAAGTGTTCATATGTAGTAAAAACCTGAGAAATCCGTCCGTTTTCGTCATTTGTTATCGAATCGACTTAAAGCCAGATCGTCACATTGGCCGCTCTTCTCTCTGAAACGGTTGTACTTATCGTCTGCAAAGCTATGTCGCGTACTGCGGTGTGCGGAGACACTAAAAGCACCATGGTAGAAAACAGATGAAGCTTCTAAGTTGATGTAATAGCCAGTAAGATGTAGTACAATTCAAGTTTTAGGTATCGATTATTGACTTTTTAGCTGGCTTTGGTGCCTTGGACATGAGCTAGGACCTTACGATTCTGCATTAAAGGAGGACTAGCAGCCGAGTTGCACGGGAGAATGTGAAAAGTATTCATATGTAGTAAAAACCAGAGAAATCCGTCCGTTTTCGTCATTTGTTATCGAATCGACTTAAAGCCAGATCGTCACATTGGCTGCTCCTCTCTCTGAAACGGTTGCACTTATCGTCTGGAAAGCTTCGTCGCGTGCTGCGGTATGCGGAGACACTAAAAGCACCATAGTAGAACACAGATAAAGCTTCTAAGATGATGTAATAGCCAGTAAGAAGTAGTACAATTCAAGTTTTAGGTACTGAATATTGACATTTTAGCTGGCTTTGGTGCCTTGGACATGAGCTAGGACCTTAAGATTCTGCATGAAAGGAGGACTAGCAGCCGAGTTGCACGGGAGAATGTGAAAAGTGTTCATATGTAGTAAAAACCTGAGAAATCCGTCCGTTTTCGTCATTTGTTATCGAATCGACTTAAAGCCAGATCGTCACATTGGCCCCTCTTTTCTCTGAAACGGTTGTACTTATCGTCTGCAAAGCTATGTCGCGTACTGCGGTGTGCGGAGACACTAAACGCACCATGGTAGAACAGAGATGAAGCTTCTAAGTTGATGTAATAGCCAGTAAGATGTAGTATAATTCAAGTTTTAGGTATCGATTATTGACCTTTTAGCTGGCTTTGGTGCCTTGGACATGAGCTAGGACCTTAAGATTCTGTATTAAAGGAGGACTAGCAGCCGAGTTGCACGGGAGAATGTGAAAAGTATTCATATGTAGTAAAAACCTGAGAAATCCATCCGTTTTCGTCATTTGTTATCGAATCGACTTAAAGCCAGATCGTCACATTGGCCGCTCTTCTCTCTGAAACGGTTGTACTTATCGTCTTCAAAGCTATGTCGCGTGCTGCGGTATGCGGAGACACTAAAAGCACCATAGTAGAACACAGATGAAGCTTCTAAGTTGATGTAATAGCCAGTAAGAAGTAGTACAATTCAAGTTTTAGGTACCGATTATTGATTTTTTAGCTGGCTTTGGTGCCTTGGACATGAGCTAGGACCTTAAGATTCTGCATCAAAAGGAGGACTAGCAGCCGGGTTGCACGGGACAAAGTGAAAAGTGTTCATATGTAGTAAAAACCTGAGAAATCCGTCCGTTTTCGTCATTTGTTATCGAATCGACTTAAAGCCAGATCGTCACATTGGCTGCTCTTCTCTCTGAAACGGTTGTACTTATCGTCTGGAAAGCTTTGGCGCGTGCTGCGGTATGCGGAGACACTAAAAGGACCATAGTAGAACACAGATGAAGCTTCTAAGATGATGTAATAGCCAGTAAGAAGTAGTACAATTCAAGTTATAGGTATCGATTATTGACTTTTTAGCTGGCTTTGGTGCCTTGGACATGAGCTAGGACCTTAAGATTCTGCATTAAAGGAGGGGTAGCAGCCGTTTTGCACGGGAGAATGTGAAATGTGTTCATATGTACTAAAAACCTGAGAAATACGTCCGTTTTCGTCATTTGTTATCGAATCGACTTAAAGCCAGATCGTCACATTGGCTGCTCTTCTCTCTGAAACGGTTGTACTTATCGTCTGGAAAGCTTTGTCGCGTGCTGCGGTATGCGGAGACACTAAAAGCACCATAGTAGAACACAGATGAAGCTTCTAAGATGATGTAATAGCCAGGAAGAAGTAGTACAATTCAAGTTTTAGGTATGGATTATTGACTTTTTAGCTGGCTTTGGTGCCTTGGACATGAGCTAGGACCTTAAGATTCTGCATGAAAGGCGGACTAGCAGCCGGGTTGCACGGGAGAATGTGAAAGGTGTTCATATGTAGTAAAAACCTGAGAAATCCGTCCGTTTTCGTCATTTGTTATCGAATCGACTTACAGCCAGATCGTCACATTGGCCGCTCTTCTCTCTGAAACGGTTGTACTTATCGTCTGCAAAGCTATGTCGCGTGCTGCGGTATGCGGAGACACTAAAAGCACCATAGTAGAACACAGATGAAGCTTCTAAGATGATGTAATAGCCAGGAAGAAGTAGTACAATTCAAGTTTTAGGTACTGATTATTGACTTTTTAGCTGGCTTTGGTGCCTTGGACATGAGCTAGGACCTTAAGATTCTGCATGAAAGGAGGACTAGCAGCCGAGTTGCACGGGACAATGTGAAAAGTGTTCATATGTAGTAAAAACCTGAGAAATCCGTCCGTTTTCGTCATTTGTTATCGAATCGACTTAAAGCCAGATCGTCACATTGGCCCCTCTTTTCTCTGAAACGGTTGTACTTATCGTCTGCAAAGCTATGTCGCGTACTGCGGTGTGCGGAGACACTAAAAGCACCATGGTAGAACACAGATGAAGCTTCTAAGTTGATGTAATAGCCAGTAAGATGTAGTACAATTCAAGTTTTAGGTATCGATTATTGACTTTTTAGCTGGCTTTGGTGCCTTGGACAGGAGCTAGGACCTTAAGATTCTGCATGAAAGGAGGACTAGCAGCCGTTTTGCACGGGAGAATGTGAAATGTGTTCATATGTAGTAGAAACCTGGGAAATCCGTCCGTTTTCGTCATTTGTTATCGAATCGACTTAAAGCCCGATCGTCACATTGGCCGCTCTTCTCTCTGAAACGGTTGTACTTATCGTCTGCAAAGCTATGTCGCGTGCTGCGGTATGCGGAGACAATAAAATCACCATAGTAGAACACAGATGAAGCTTCTAAGTCGATGTAATAGCCAGTAAGAAGTAGTACAATTCAAGTTTTAGGTACTGATTATTGACTTTTTAGCTGGCTTTGGTGCCTTGGGCATGAGCTAGGACCTTAAGATTCTGCATGAAAGGAGGACTAGCAGCCGAGTTGCACGGGAGAATGTGAAAGGTGTTCATATGTAGTAAAAACCTGAGAAATCCGTCCGTTTTCGTCTTTTGTTATCGAATCGACTTAAAGGCAGATCGTCACATTGGCCGCTCTTCTCTCTGAAACGGTTGTACTTATCGTCTGCAAAGCTATGTCGCGTGCTGCGGTGTGCGGAGACACTAAAAGCACCATAGTAGAACACAGATGAAGCTTCTATGATGATGTAATAGCCAGTAAGAAGTAGTACAATTCAAGTTTTAGGTATCGATTATTGACTTTTTAGCTGGCTTTGGTGCCTTGGACATGAGCTAGGACCTTAAGATTCTGCATTAAAGGAGGAGTAGCAGCCGTTTTGCACGGGAGAATGTGAAATGTGTTCATATGTAGTAGAAACCTGAGAAATCCGTCCGTTTTCGTCATTTGTTATCGAATCGACTTAAAGCCAGATCGTCACATTGGCCGCTCTTCTCTCTGAAACGGTTGTACTTATCGTCTGCAAAGCTATGTCGCGTGCTGCGGTATGCGGAGACACTAAATTCACCATAGTAGAACACAGATGAAGCTTCTAAGTTGATGTAATAGACAATAAGAAGTAGTACAATTCAAGTTTTAGGTATGGATTATTGACTTTTTAGCTGGCTTTGGTGCCTTGGGCATGAGCTAGGACCTTAAGATTCTGCATGAAAGGAGGACTAGCAGCCGGGTTGCACGGGAGAATGTGAAAGGTGTTCATATGTAGTAAAAACCTGAGAAATCCGTCCGTTTTCGTCATTTGTTATCGAATCGACTTACAGCCAGATCGTCACATTGGCCGCTCTTCTCTCTGAAACGGTTGTACTTATGGTCTGCAAAGCTATGTCGCGTGCTGCGGTATGCGGAGACACTAAAAGCACCATAGTAGAACACAGATGAAGCTTCTAAGATGATGTAATAGCCAGGAAGAAGTGGTACATTTCAAGTTTTAGGTACTGATTATTGACTTTTTAGCTGGCTTTGGTGCCTTGGACATGAGCTAGGACCTTAAGATTCTGCATGAAAGGAGGACTAGCAGCCGAGTTGCACGGGAGAATGTGAAAAGTGTTCATATGTAGTAAAAACCTGAGAAATCCGTCTGTTTTCGTCATTTGTTATCGAATCGACTTAAAGCCAGATCGTCACATTGGCCCCTCTTTTCTCTGAAACGGTTGTACTTATCGTCTGCAAAGCTATGTCGCGTACTGCGGTGTGCGGAGACACTAAAACACCATGGTAGAACACAGATGAAGCTTCAAAGTTGATGTAATAGCCAGTAAGATGTAGTACAATTCAAGTTTTAATTATCGATTATTGACTTTTTAGCTGGCTTTGGTGCCTTGGACAGGAGCTAGGACCTTAAGATTCTGCATGAAAGGAGGACTAGCAGCCGTTTTGCACGGGAGAATGTGAAATGTGTTCATATGTAGTAGAAACCTGGGAAATCCGTCCGTTTTCGTCATTTGTTATCGAATCGACTTAAAGCCCGATCGTCACATTGGCCGCTCTTCTCTCTGAAACGGTTGTACTTATCGTCTGCAAAGCTATGTCGCGTGCTGCGGTATGCGGAGACAATAAAATCACCATAGTAGAACACAGATGAAGCTTCTAAGTCGATGTAATAGCCAGTAAGAAGTAGTACAATTCAAGTTTTAGGTACTGATTATTGACTTTTTAGCTGGCTTTGGTGCCTTGGGCATGAGCTAGGACCTTAAGATTCTGCATGAAAGGAGGACTAGCAGCCGAGTTGCACGGGAGAATGTGAAAGGTGTTCATATGTAGTAAAAACCTGAGAAATCCGTCCGTTTTCGTCATTTGTTATCGAATCGACTTAAAGGCAGATCGTCACATTGGCCGCTCTTCTCTCTGAAACGGTTGTACTTATCGTCTGCAAAGCTATGTCGCGTGCTGCGGTGTGCGGAGACACTAAAAGCACCATAGTAGAACACAGATGAAGCTTCTATGATGATGTAATAGCCAGTAAGAAGTAGTACAATTCAAGTTTTAGGTATCGATTATTGACTTTTTAGCTGGCTTTGGTGCCTTGGACATGAGCTAGGACCTTAAGATTCTGCATGAAAGGAGGACTAGCAGCCGCGTTGGATGGGAGAATGTGAAAAGTGTTCATATGTAGTAAAAACCTGAGAAATCCGTCCGTTTTCGTCATTTATTATCGAATCGACTTAAAGCCAGATCGTCACATTGGCCGCTCTTCTCTCTGAAACGGTTGTACTTATCGCCTGCAAAGCTATGTCGCGTGATGCGGTATGCGGAGACACTAAAAGCACCATAGTAGAACACAGATGAAGCTTCTAAGATGATGTAATAGCCAGTAAGAAGTAGTACAATTCAAGTTTTAGGTACTGATTATAGACTTTTTAGCTGGCTTTGAAGCCTTGGACATGAGCTAGGACCTTAAGATTCTGCATGAAAGGAGGACTAGCAGCCGAGTTGCACGGGAGAATGTGAAAAGTGTTCATATGTAGTAAAAACCTGAGAAATCCGTCCGTTTTCGTCATTTGTTATCGAATCGACTTAAAGCCAGATCGTCACATTGGCCCCTCTTTTCTCTGAAACGGTTGTACTTATCGTCTGCAAAGCTATGTCGCGTACTGCGGTGTGCGGAGACACTAAACGCACCATGGTAGAACAGAGATGAAGCTTCTAAGTTGATGTAATAGCCAGTAAGATGTAGTACAATTCAAGTTTTAGGTATCGATTATTGACTTTTTAGCTAGCTTTGGTGCCTTGGACATGAGCTAGGACCTTAAGATTCTGCATTAAAGGAGGACTAGCAGCCGAGTTTCACGGGAGAATGTGAAAAGTATTCATATGTAGTAAAAACCTGAGAAATCCGTCCGTTTTCGTCATTTGTTATCGAATCGACTTAAAGCCAGATCGTCACATTGGCCGCTCTTCTCTTTTAAACGGTTGTACTTATCGTCTTCAAAGCTATGTGGCGTGCTGCGGTATGCGGAGACACTAAAAGCACCATCTAGAACACAGATGAAGCTTCTAAGTTGATGTAATAGCCAGTAAGAAGTAGTACAATTCAAGTTTTAGGTATCGATTATTGATTTTTTAGCTGGCTTTGGTGCTTTGGACATGAGCTAGGACCTTAAGATTCTGCATCAAAAGGAGGACTAGCAGCCGAGTTGCACGGGACAAAGTGAAAAGTGTTCATATGTAGTAAAAACCTGAGAAATCCGTCCGTTTTCGTCATTTGTTATCGTATCGACTTAAAGCCAGATCGTCACATTGGCTGCTCTTCTCTCTGAAACGGTTGTACTTATCGTCTGGAAAGCTTTGTCGCGTGCTGCGGTATGCGGAGACACTAAAAGCACCATAGTAGAACACAGATGAAGCTTCTAAGATGATGTAATAGCCAGTAAGAAGTAGTACAATTCAAGTTTTAGGTATCGATTATTGACTTTTTAGCTGGCTTTGGTGCCTTGGACATGAGCTAGGACCTTAAGATTCTGCATTAAAGGAGGAGTAGCAGCCGTTTTGCACGGGAGAATGTGAAATGTGTTCATATGTAGTAGAAACCTGAGAAATCCGTCCGTTTTCGTCATTTGTTATCGAATCGACTTAAAGCCAGATCGTCACATTGGCCGCTCTTCTCTCTGAAACGGTTGTACTTATCGTCTGGAAAGCTATGTCGCGTGCTGCGGTATGCGGAGACACTAAATTCACCATAGTAGAACACAGATGAAGCTTCTAAGTTGATGTAATAGACAATAAGAAGTAGTACAATTCAAGTTTTAGGTATGGATTATTGACTTTATAGCTGGCTTTGGTGCCTTGGGCATGAGCTAGGACCTTAAGATTCTGCATGAAAGGAGGACTAGCAGCCGGGTTGCACGGGAGAATGTGAAAGGTGTTCATATGTAGTAAAAACCTGAGAAATCCGTCCGTTTTCGTCATTTGTTATCGAATCGACTTACAGCCAGATCGTCACATTGGCCGCTCTTCTCTCTGAAACGGTTGTACTTATCGTCTGCAAAGCTATGTCGCGTGCTGCGGTATGCGGAGACACTAAAAGCACCATAGTAGAACACAGATGAAGCTTCTAAGATGATGTAATAGCCAGGAAGAAGTAGTACAATTCAAGTTTTAGGTACTGATTATTGACTTTTTAGCTGGCTTTGGTGCCTTGGACATGAGCTAGGACCTTAAGATTCTGCATGAAAGGAGGACTAGCAGCCGAGTTGCACGGGAGAATGTGAAAAGTGTTCATATGTAGTAAAAACCTGAGAAATCCGTCCGTTTTCGTCATTTGTTATCGAATCGACTTAAAGCCAGATCGTCACATTGGCCCCTCTTTTCTCTGAAACGGTTGTACTTATCGTCTGCAAAGCTATGTCGCGTACTGCGGTGTGCGGAGACACTAAAAGCACCATGGTAGAACATAGATGAAGCTTCTAAGTTGATGTAATAGCCACTAAGATGTAGTACAATTCAAGTTTTAGGTATCGATTATTGACTTTTTAGCTGGCTTTGGTGCCTTGGACAGGAGCTAGGACCTTAAGATTCTGCATGAAAGGAGGACTAGCAGCCGTTTTGCACGGGAGAATGTGAAATGTGTTCATATGTAGTAGAAACCTGGGAAATCCGTCCGTTTTCGTCATTTGTTATCGAATCGACTTAAAGCCCGATCGTCACATTGGCCGCTCTTCTCTCTGAAACGGTTGTACTTATCGTCTGCAAAGCTATGTCGCGTGCTGCGGTATGCGGAGACAATAAAATCACCATAGTAGAACACAGATGAAGCTTCTAAGTCGATGAAATAGCCAGTAAGAAGTAGTACAATTCAAGTTTTAGGTACTGATTATTGACTTTTTAGCTGGCTTTGGTGCCTTGGACATGAGCTAGGACCTTAAGATTCTGCATGAAAGGAGAACTAGCAGCCGAGTTGCACGGGACAATGTGAAAAGTGTTCATATGTAGTAAAAACCTGAGAAATCCGTCCGTTTTCGTCATTTGTTATCGAATCGACTTAAAGCCAGATCGTCACATTGGCCGCTCTTCTCTCTGAAACGGTTGTACTTATCGTCTGCAAAGCTATGTCGCGTGCTGCGGTATGCGGAGACACTAAAAGCACCATAGTAGAACACAGATGAAGCTTCTATGATGATGTAATAGCCAGTAGGAAGTAGTACAATTCAAGTTTTAGGTATCGATTATTGACATTTTAGCTGGCTTTGGTGCCTTGGACATGAGCTAGGACCTTAAGATTCTGCATGAAAGGAGGACTAGCAGCCGCGTTGTACGGGAGAATATGAAATGTGTTCATATGTACTAAAAACCTGAGAAATACGTCCGTTTTCGTCATTTGTTATCGAATCGACTTAAAGCCAGATCGTCACATTGGCTGCTCTTCTCTCTGAAACGGTTGTACTTATCGTCTGCAAAGCTATGTCGCGTGCTGCGGTATGCGGAGACAATAAAATCACCATAGTAGAACACAGATGAAGCTTCTAAGTCGATGTAATAGCCAGTAAGAAGTAGTACAATTCAAGTTTTAGGTACTGATTATTGACTTTTTAGCTGGCTTTGGTGCCTTGGACATGAGCTAGGACCTTAAGATTCTGCATGAAAGGAGGACTAGCAGCCGAGTTGCACGGGAGAATGTGAAAAGTGTTCATATGTAGTAAAAACCTGAGAAATCCGTCCGTTTTCGTCATTTGTTATCGAATCGACTTAAAGCCAGATCGTCACATTGGCCCCTCTTTTCTCTGAAACGGTTGTACTTATCGTCTGCAAAGCTATGTCGCGTACTGCGGTGTGCGGAGACACTAAAAGCACCATGGTAGAACACAGATGAAGCTTCTAAGTTGATGTAATAGCCAGTAAGATGTAGTACAATTCAAGTTTTAGGTATCGATTATTGACTTTTTAGCTGGCTTTGGTGCCTTGGACATGAGCTAGGACCTTAAGATTCTGCATGAAAGGAGGACTAGCAGCCGTTTTGCACGGGAGAATGTGAAATGTGTTCATATGTAGTAGAAACCTGAGAAATCCAGCCGTTTTCGTCATTTGTTATCGAATCGACTTAAAGCCCGATCGTCACATTGGCCGCTCTTCTCTCTGAAACGGTTGTACTTATCGTCTGCAAAGCTATGTCGCGTGCTGCGGTATGCGGAGACAATAAAATCACCATAGTAGAACACAGATGAAGCTTCTAAGTCGATGTAATAGCCAGTAAGAAGTAGTACAATTCAAATTTTAGGTACTGATTATTGACTTTTTAGCTGGCTTTGGTGCCTTGGACATGAGCTAGGACCTTAAGATTCTGCATGAAAGGAGGACTAGCAGCCGAGTTGCACGGGAGAATGTGAAAAGTGTTCATATGTAGTAAAAACCTGAGAAATCCGTTCGTTTTCGTCATTTGTTATCGAATCGACTTAAAGCCAGATCGTCACATTGGCCGCTCTTCTCTCTGAAACGGTTGTACTTATCGTCTGCAAAGCTATGTCGCGTGCTGCGGTGTGCGGAGACACTAAAAGCACCATGGTAGAACACAGATGAAGCTTCTATGATGATGTATAGCCAGTAAGAAGTAGTACAATTCAAGTTTTAGGTATCGATTATTGACTTTTTAGCTGGCTTTGGTGCCTTGGGCATGAGCTAGGACCTTAAGATTCTGCATGAAACGAGGACTAGCAGCCGAGTTGCACGGGAGAATGTTAAAGGTGTTCATATGTAGTAAAAACCTGAGAAATCCGTCCGTTTTCATCATTTGTTATCGAATCGACTTAAAGCCAGATCGTCACATTGGCCGCTCTTCTCTCTGAAACGGTTGTACTTATCGTCTGCAAAGCTATGTCGCGTGCTACGGTATGCGGAGACACTAAAAGCACCATAGTAGAACACAGATGAAGCTTCTATGATGATGTAATAGCCAGTAGGAAGTAGTACAATTCAAGTTTTAGGTATCGATTATTGACGTTTTAGCTGGCTTTGGTGCCTTGGACATGAGCTAGGACCTTAAGATTCTGCATAAAAGGAGGACTAGCAGCCGCGTTGGATGGGAGAATGTGAAAAGTGTTCATATGTAGTAGAAACCTGAGAAATCCGTCCGTTTTCATCATTTGTTATCGAATCGACTTAAAGCCAGATCGTCACATTGGCCGCTCTTCTCTCTGAAACGGTTGTACTTATCGCCTGCAAAGCTATGTCGCTTGATGCGGTATGCGGAGACAGTAAAAGCACCATAGTAGAACACAGATGAAGCTTCTAAGTTGATGTAATAGCCAGTAAGAAGTAGTACAATTCAAGTTTTAGGTATCGATTATATACTTTTTAGCTGGCTTTGGTGCCTTGGACATGAGCTAGGACCTTAAGTTTCTGCATGAAAGGAGGACTAGCAGCCGCGTTGTACGGGAGAATGTGAAATGTGTTCATATGTAGTAAAAACCAGAGATATCCGTCCGTTTTCGTCATTTGTTATCGAATCGACTTAAAGCCAGATCGTCACATTGGCTTCTCTTCTCTCTGAAACGGTTGCACTTATCGTCTGGAAAGCTTTGTCGCGTGCTGCGGTATGCGGAGACACTAAAAGCACCATAGTAGAACACAGATGAAGCTTCTATGATGATGTAATAGCCAGTAAGAAGTAGTACAATTCAAGTTTTAGGTACTGATTATTGACTTTTTAGCTGGCTTTGGTGCCTTGGACATGAGCTAGGACCTTAAGATTCTGCATGAAAGGAGGACTAGCAGCCGAGTTGCACGGGAGAATGTGAAAAGTGTCATATGTAGTAAACACCTGAGAAATCCGTCCGTTTTCGTCATTTGTTATCGAATCGACTTAAAGCCAAATCGTCACATTGGCCCCTCTTTTCTCTGAAACGGTTGTACTTATCGTCTGCAAAGCTATGTCGCGTACTGCGGTGTGCGGAGACACTAAAAGCACCATGGTAGAACACAGATGAAGCTTCTAAGTTGATGTAATAGCCAGTAAGATGTAGTACAATTCAAGTTTTAGGTATCGATTATTGACTTTTTAGCTGGCATTGGTGCCTTGGACATGAGCTAGGACCTTAAGATTCTGCATTAAAGGAGGACTAGCAGCCGAGTTGCACGGGAGAATGTGAAAAGTATTCATATGTAGTAAAAACCTGAGAAATCCGTCCGTTTTCGTCATTTGTTATCGAATCGACTTAAATCCAGATCGTCACATTGGCTGCTCTTCTCTCTGAAACGGTTGTACTTATCGTCTGGAAAGCTTTGTCGCGTGCTGCGGTATGCGTAGACACTAAAAGCACCATAGTAGAACACAGATGAAGCTTCTAAGATGATGTAATAGCCAGTAAGAAGTAGTACAATTCAAGTTTTAGGTACTGATTATTGACTTTTTAGCTGGCTTTGGTGCCTTTGACATGAGCTAGGACCTTAAGATTCTGCATTAAAGGAGGAGTAGCAGCCGTTTTGCACGGGAGAATGTGAAATGTGTTCATATGTAGTAGAAACCTGAGAAACCCGTCCGTTTTCGTCATTTGTTATCGAATCGACTTAAAGCCAGATCGTCACATTGGCCGCTCTTCTCTCTGAAACGGTTGTACTTATCGTCTGCAAAGCTATGTCGCGTGCTGCGGTATGCGGAGACACTAAAATCACCATAGTAGAACACAGATGAAGCTTCTAAGTTGGTGTAATAGACAAGAAGAAGTAGTACAATTCAAGTTTTAGGTATGGATTATTGACTTTTTAGCTGGCTTTGGTGCCTTGGGCATGAGCTATGACCTTAAGATTCTGCATGAAAGGAGGACTAGCAGCCGAGTTGCACGGGAGAATGTGAAAGGTGTCCATATGTAGTAAAAACCTGAGAAATCCGTCCGTTTTCATCATTTGTTATCAAATCGACTTACAGCCAGATCGTCACATTGGCCGCTCTTCTCTCTGAAACGGTTATACTTATAGTCTGCAAAGCTATGTCGCGTGCTGCGGTATGCGGAGACACTAAAAGCACCATAGTAGAACACAGATGAAGCTTCTATGATGATGTAATAGCCAGTTGGAAGTAGTACAATTCAAGTTTTAGGTATCGATTATTGACTTTTTAGCTGGCTTTGGTGCCTTGGACATGAGCTAGGACCTTAAGATTCTGCATGAAAGGAGGACTAGCAGCCGCGTTGTACGGGAGAATATGAAATGTGTTCATATGTAGTAAAGACCTGAGAAATACGTCCGTTTTCGTCATTTGTTATCGAATCGACTTAAAGCCAGATCGTCACATTGGCTGCTCTTCTCTCTGAAACGGTTGTACTTATCGTCTGGAAAGATTTGTCGCGTGCTGCGTTATGCGGAGACACTAAAAGCTCCATAGTAGAACACAGATGAAGCTTCTAAGATGATGTAATAGCCAGTAAGATGTAGTACAATTCAAGTTTTAGGTATCGATTATTGACTTTTTAGCTGGCTTTGGTGCCTTGGACATGAGCTAGGACCTTAAGATTCTGCATGAAAGTAGGACTAGCAGCCGAGTTGCACGGGAGAATGTGAAAAGTGTTTATATGTAGTAAAAACCTGAGAAATCCGTCCGTTTTCGTCATTTGTTATCGAATCGACTTAAAGCCAGATCGTCACATTGGCCGCTCTTCTCTCTGAAACGGTTCTACTTATCGCCTGCAAAGCTATGTCGCGTGCTGCGGTATGCGGAGACACTAAAAGCACCATAGTAGAACACAGATGAAGCTCCTAAGTTGATGTAATAGCCAGTAAGAAGTAGTACAATTCAAGTTTTAGGTACTGATTATCTACTTTTTAGCTGGCTTTGGTGCCTTGGACATGAGCTAGGACCCTAAGATTCTGCATGAAAGGAGGACTAGCAGCCGAGTTGCACGGGAGAATGTGAAAAGTGTTCATATGTAGTAAAAACCTGAGAAATCCGTCCGTTTTCGTCATTTGTTATCGAATCGACTTAAAGCCAGATCGTCACATTGGCCGCTCTTCTCTCTGAAACGGTTGTACTTATCGCCTCCAAAGCTATGTCGCGTGATGCGGTATGCGGAGACAATAAAATCACCATAGTAGAACACAGATGAAGCTTCTAAGTCGATGTAATAGCCAGTAAGTAGTAGTACAATTCAAGATTTAGGTATCGATTATTGACTTCTTAGATGGATTTGGTGCCTTGGAAATGAGCTAGGATGTTAAGATTCTGCATGAAAGGAGGACTAGCAGCCGAGTTGCACGGGACAATATGAAAAGTGTTCATATGTAGTAAAAAAATGAGAAATCCGTCCGTTTTCGTCATTTGTTATCGAATCGCCTTAAAGCCAGATCGTCACTTGGCCGCTCTTCTCTCTGAAACGGCTGTACTTATCGTCTGCAAAGCTATGTCGCGTGCTGCGGTATGCGGAGACACTAAAAGCACCATAGTAGAACACAGTTGAAGCTTCTAAGTTGATGTAATAGCCAGTAAGAAGTAGTATAATTCAAGTTTTAGGTATCGATTATTGACTTTTTAGCTGGCTTTGGTGCCTTGGACATGAGCTAGGACCTTAAGATTCTGCATGAAAGGAGGACTAGCAGCCGAGTTGCACGGGAGAATGTGAAAAGTGTTCACATGTAGTAAAAACCTGAGAAATCCGTCCGTTTTCGTCATTTGTTATCGAATCGACTTAAAGCCAGATCGTCACATTGTCCGCTCTTCTCTCTGAAACGGTTGTACTTATCGTCTGCAAAGCTATGTCTCGTGATGCGGTATGCGGAGACACTGAAACCACCACAGTAGAACACAGATGCAGCTTCTAATTTGATGTAATAGCCAGTAACAAGTAGTACAATTCAAGTTTTATGTATCGATTATTAAATTTTTAGCTGGCTTTGATGCCTTGGACATGAGCTAGGACCTTAAGAATCTGCATGAAAGAAGGACTAGCAGCCGAGTTGCAGGTAAGAATGTGAAAAGTGTTCATATGTAGTAAAAACCTGAGAAATCCGTCCGTTTTCGTCATTTGTTATCGAATCGACTTAAAGCCCGATCGTCACATTGGCCGCTCTTCTCTCTGAAACGGTTGTACTTATCGTCTGCAAAGCTATCTCGCGTGCTGCGGTATGCGGAGACAATAAAATCACCATAGTAGAACACAGATGAAGCTTCTACGTCGATGTAATAGCCAGTAAGAAGTAGTACAATTCAAGTTTTAGGTACTGATTATTGACTTTTTAGCTGGCTTTGGTGCCTTGGACATGAGCTAGGACCTTAAGATTCTGCATTAAAGGAGGACTAGCAGCCGAGTTGCACGGGAGAATGTGAAAAGTATTCATATGTAGTAAAAACCTGAGAAATCCGTCCGTTTTCGTCATTTGTTATCGAATCGACTTAAAGCCAGATCGTCACATTGGCCGCTCTTCTCTCTGAAACGGTTGTACTTATCGCCTGCAAAGCTATGTCGCGTGATGCGGTATGCGGAGACACTAAAAGCACCATAGTAGAACACAGATGAAGCTTCTAAGTTGATGTAATAGCCAGTAAGAAGTAGTACAAGTCAAGTTTTAGGTATCGATTATATACTTTTTAGCTGGCTTTGGTGCCTTGGACATGAGCTAGGACCTTAAGATTCTGCATGAAAGGAGGACTAGCAGCCGCGTTGTACGGGAGAATGTGAAATGTGTTCATATGTAGTAAAAACCTGAGATATACGTCTGTTTTCGTCATTTGTTATCGAATCGACTTAAAGCCAGATCGTCACATTGGCTGCTCTTCTCTCTGAAACGGTTGCACTTATCGTCTGGAAAGCTTTGTCGCGTGCTGCGGTATGCGGAGACACTAAAAGCACCATAGTAGAACACAGATGAAGCTTCTAAGATGATGTAATAGCCAGGAAGAAGTAGTACAATTCAAGTTTTAGGTACTGATTATTGACTTTTTAGCTGGCTTTGGTGCCTTGGACATGAGCTAGGACCTTAAGATTCTGCATGAAAGGAGGACTAGCAGCCGAGTTGCACGGGAGAATGTGAAAAGTGTTCATATGTAGTAAAAACCTGAGAAATCCGTCCGTTTTCTTCATTTGTTATCGAATCGACTTAAAGCCAGATCGTCACATTGGCCGCTCTTCTCTCTGAAACGGTTGTACTTATCGTCTTCAAAGCTATGTCGCGTGCTGCGGTATGCGGAGACACTAAAAGCACCATAGTAGACACAGATGAAGCTTCTATGTTGATGTAATAGCCAGTAAGAAGTAGTACAATTCAAGTTTTAGGTATCGATTATTGATTTTTTAGCTGTCTCTGGTGCCTTGGACATGAGCTAGGACCTTAAGATTCTGCATCAAAAGGAGGACTAGCAGCCGAGTTGCACGGGACAATGTGAAAAGTGTTCATATGTAATAAAAACCTGAGAAATCCGTCCGTTTTCGTCATTTGTTATCGAATCGACTTAAAGCCAGATCGTCACATTGGCTGCTCATCTCACTGAAACGGTTGTACTTATCGTCTGGAAAGCTTTGTCGCGTGCTGCGGTATGCGGAGACACTAAAAGCACCATAGTAGAACACAGATGAAGCTTCTAAGATGATGTAATAGCAAGTAAGAAGTAGTACAATTCAAGTTTTAGGTATCGATTATTGACTTTTTAGCTGGCTTTGGTGCCTTGGTCATGAGCTAGGACCTTAAGATTCTGCATTAAAGGAGGAGTAGCAGCCGTTTTGCACGGGAGAATGTGAAATGTGTTCATATGTAGTAGAAACCTGAGAAATCCGTCCGTTTTCGTCATTTGTTATCGAATCGACTTAAAGCCAGATCGTAACATTGGCCGCTCTTCTCTCTGAAACGGTTGTACTTATCGTCTGCAAAGCTATGTCGCGTGCTGCGGTATGCGGAGACACTAAAAGCACCATAGTAGAACATAGATGAAGCTTCTATGATGATGTAATAGCCAGTAAGAAGTAGTACAATTCAAGTTTTAGGTATCGATTATTGACTTTTTAGCTGGCTTTGGTGCCTTGGACATTAGCTAGGACCTTAAGATTCTGCATGAAAGGAGGACTAGCAGCCGAGTTGCACGGGAGAAAGTGAAAAGTGTTCATATGTAGTAAAAACCTGAGAAATCCGTCCGTTTTCGTCATTTGTTATCGAATCGACTTAAAGCCTGATCGTCACATTGGCCGCTCTTCTCTCTGAAACGGTTGTACTTATCGTCTGCAAAGCTATGTCGCGTGCTGCGGTATGCGGAGACACTAAAAGCACCATAGTAGAACACAGATGAAGCTTCTAAGTTGATGTAATAGCCAGTAAGATGTAGTACAATTCAAGTTTTAGGTATCGATTATTGATTTTTTGGCTGGCTTTGGTGCCTTGGACATGAGCTAGGACCTTAAGATTCTGCATCAAAAGGCGGACTAGCAGCCGAGTTGCACGGGACAATGTGAAAAGTGTTCATATGTAGTAAAAACCTGAGAAATCCATCCGTTTTCGTCATTTGTTATCGAATCGACTTAAAGCCAGATCGTCACATCGGCTGCTCTTGTCTCTGAAACGGTTGTACTTATCGTCTGGAAAGCTTTGTCGCGTGCTGCGGTATGCGGAGACACTAAAAGCACCATAGTAGAACACAGAAGAAGCTTCTAAGATGATGTAATAGCCAGTAAGAATTAGTACAATTCTAGTTTTAGGTATCGATTATTGACTTTTTAGCTGGCTTTGGTGCCTTGGACATGAGCTAGGACCTTAAGATTCTGCATGAAAGGAGGACTAGCAGCCGAGTTACACGGGAGAAAGTGAAAAGTGTTCATATGTAGTAAAAACCTGAGAAATCCGTCCGTTTTCGTCATTTGTTATCGAATCGACTTAAAGCCTGATCGTCACATTGGCCGCTCTTCTCTCTGAAACGGTTGTACTTATCGTCTGCAAAGCTATGTCGCGTGCTGCGGTATGCGGAGACACTAAAAGCACCATAGTAGAACACAGATGAAGCTTCTAAGTTGATGTAATAGCCAGTAAGAAGTAGTACAATTCAAAATTTAGGTACTGATTATCTACTTTTTAGCTGGCTTTGGTGCCTTCGACATGAGCTAGGACCTTACGATTCTGCATGAAAGGAGGACAAGCAGCCGAGTTGCACGGGAGAATGTGAAAAGTGTTCATATGTAGTAAAAACCTGAGAAATCCGTCCGTTTTCGTCATTTGTTATCGAATCGACTTAAAGCCAGATCGTCACATTGGCCGCTCTTCTCTCAGAAACGGTTCTACTTATCGCCTGCAAAGCTATGTCGCGTGATTCGGTATGCGGAGACAATAAAATCACCATAGTAGAACACAGATGAAGCTTCTAAGTCGATGTAATAGCCAGTAAGTAGCAGTACAATTCAAGATTTAGGTATCGATTATTGACTTCTTAGATGGATTTGGTGCCTTGGACATGAGCTAGGAAGTTAAGATTCTGCATGAAAGGAGGACTAGCAGCCGAGTTGCACGGGACAATATGAAAAGTGTTCATATGTAGTAAAAAAATGAGAAATCCGTCCGTTTTCGTCATTTGTTATCGAACCGCCTTAAAGCCAGATCGTCACTTTTCCGCTCTTCTCTCTAAAACGGCTGTACTTATCGTCTGCAAAGCTATGTCGCGTGCTGCGGTATGCGGAGACACTAAAAGCACCATAGTAGAACACAGTTGAAGCTTCTAAGTTGATGTAATAGCCAGTAAGAAGTAGTACAATTCAAGTTTTAGGTATCGATTATTGACTTTTTAGCTGGCTTTGGTGCCTTGGACATGAGCTAGGACCTTAAGATTCTGCATGAAAGGAGGACTAGCAGCCGAGTTGCACGGGAGAATGTGAAAAGTGTTCACATGTAGTAAAAACCTGAGAAATCCGTCCGTTTTCGTCATTTGTTATCGAATCGACTTAAAGCCAGATCGTCACATTGGCCGCTCTTCTCTCTGAAACGGTTGTACTTATCGTCTGCAAAGCTATGTCGCGTACTGCGGTAGGCGGAGACACTGAAACCACCACAGTAGAACACAGATGCAGCTTCTAATTTGATGTAGTAGCCAGTAAGAAGTAGTACAATTCAAGTTTTAGGTATCGATTATTGACTTTTTAGCTGGCTTTGATGCCTTGGACATGAGCTAGGACCTTAAGAATCTGCATGAAAGGAGGACTAGCAGCCGAGTTGCAGGGAAGAATGTGAGAAGTGTTCATATGTAGTAAAAACCTGAGAAATCCGTCCGTTTTCGTCATTTGTTATCGAATCGACTTAAAGCCCGATCGTCACATTGGCCGCTCTTCTCTCTGAAACGGTTGTACTTATCGTCTGCAAAGCTATGTCGCGTGGTGCGGTATGCGGAGACAATAAAATCACCATAGTAGAACACAGATGAAGCTTCTAAGTCGATGTAATAGCCAGTAAGAAGTAGTACAATTCAAGTTTTAGGTACTGATTATTGACTTTTTAGCTGGCTTTGGTGCCTTGGACATGAGCTAGGACCTTAAGATTCTGCATTAAAGGAGGACTAGCAGCCGAGTTGCACGGGAGAATGTGAAAAGTATTCATATGTAGTAAAAACCTGAGAAATCCGTCCGTTTTCGTCATTTGTTATCGAATCGACTTAAAGCCAGATCGTCACATTGGCCGCTCTTCTCTCTGAAACGGTTGTACTTATCGCCTGCAAAGCTCTGTCGCGTGATGCGGTATGCGGAGACACTAAAAGCACCATAGTAGAACACAGATGAAGCTTCTAAGTTGATGTAATAGCCAGTAAGAAGTAGTAAAATTCAAGTTTTAGGTATCGATTATATACTTTTTAGCTGGCTTTGGTGCCTTGGACATGAGCTAGGACCTTAAGATTCTGCATGAAAGGAGGACTAGCAGCCGCGTTGTATGGGAGAATGTGAAATGTGTTCATTTGTAGTAAAAACCTGAGATATACGTCCGTTTTCTTCATTTGTTATCGAATCGACTTAAAGCCAGATCGTCACATTGGCTGCTCTTCTCTCTGAAACGGTTGCACTTATCGTCTGGAAAGCTTTGTCGCGTGCTGCGGTATGCGGAGACACTAAAAGCACCATAGTAGAACACAGATGAAGCTTCTAAGATGATGTAATAGCCAGTAAGAAGTAGTACAATTCAAGTTTTAGGTACTGATTATTGACTTTTTAGCTGGCTTTGGTGCCTTGGACATGAGCTAAGACCTTAAGATTCTGCATGAAAGGAGGACTAGCAGCCGAGTTGCACGGGAGAATGTGAAAAGTGTTCATATGTAGTAAAAACCTGAGAAATCCGTCCGTTTTCGTCATTTGTTATCGAATCGACTTAAAGCCAGATCGTCACATTGGCCCCTCTTTTCTCTGAAACGGTTGTACTTATCGTCTGCAAAGCTATGTCGCGTACTGCGGTGTGCCGAGACACTAAAAGCACCATGGTAGAACACAGATGAAGCTTCTAAGTTGATGTAATAGCCAGTAAGATGTAGTACAATTCAAGTTTTAGGTATCGATTATTGACTTTTTAGCTGGCTTTGGTGCCTTGGACATGAGTTAGGACCTTAAGATTCTACATTAAAGGAGGACTAGCAGCCGAGTTGCACGGGAGAAAGTGAAAAGTATTCATATGTACTAAAAACCTGAGAAATCCGTCCGTTTTCGTCATTTGTTATCGAATCGACTTAAAGCCAGATCGTCACATTGGCCGCTCTTCTCTCTGAAACGGTTGTACTTATCGTCTTCAAAGCTATGTCGCGTGCTGCGGTATGCGGAGACACTAAAAGCACCACAGTAGAACACTGATGAAGCTTCTAAGTTGATGTAATAGCCAGTAAGAAGTAGTACAATTCAAGTTTTAGGTATCGATTATTGATTTTTTTAGCTGGCTCTGGTGCCTTGGACATGAGCTAGGACCTTAAGATTCTGCATCAAAAGGAGGACTAGCAGCCGAGTTGCACGGGACAATGTGAAAAGTGTTCATATGTAGTAAAAACCTGAGAAATCCGTCCGTTTTCGTCATTTGTTATCGAATCGACTTAAAGGCAGATCGTCACATTGGCTGCTCTTCTCTCTGAAACGGTTGTACTTATCGTCTGGAAAGCTTTGTCGCGTGCTGCGGTATGCGGAGACACTAAAAGCACCATAGTAGAACACAGATGAAGCTTCTAAGATGATGTAATAGCCAGTAAGAAGTAGTACAAATCAAGTTTTAGGTATCGATTATTGACTTTTTAGCTGGCTTTGGTGCCTTGGACATGAGCTAGGACCTTAAGATTCTGCATTAAAGGAGGAGTAGCAGCCGTTTTGCACGGGAGATTGTGAAATGTGTTCATATGTAGTAGAAACCTGAGAAATCCGTCCGTTTTCGTCATTTGTTATCGAATCGACTTAAAGCCAGATCGTCACATTGGCCGCTCTTCTCTCTGAAACGGTTGTACTTATCGTCTGCAAAGCTATGTCGCGTGCTGCGGTATGCGGAGACACTAAAATCACCATAGTAGAACACAGATGAAGCTTCTAAGTTGATGTAATAGACAATAAGAAGTAGTAAAATTCAAGTTTTAGGTACTGATTATTGACTTTTTAGCTGGCTTTGGTGCCTTGGACATGAGCTAAGACCTTAAGATTCTGCATGAAAGGAGGACTAGCAGCCGAGTTGCACGGGAGAATGTGAAAAGTGTTCATATGTAGTAAAAACCTGAGAAATCCGTCCGTTTTCGTCATTTGTTATCGAATCGACTTAAGCCAGATCGTCACATTGGCCCCTCTTTTCTCTGAAACGGTTGTACTTATCGTCTGCAAAGCTATGTCGCGTACTGCGGTGTGCGGAGACACTAAAAGCACCATGGTAGAACACAGATGAAGCTTCTAAGTTGATGTAATAGCCAGTAAGATGTAGTACAATTCAAGTTTTAGGTATCGATTATTGACTTTTTAGCTGGCTTTGGTGCCTTGGACATGAGTTAGGACCTTAAGATTCTACATTAAAGGAGGACTAGCAGCCGAGTTGCACGGGAGAAAGTGAAAAGTATTCATATGTACTAAAAACCTGAGAAATCCGTCCGTTTTCGTCATTTGTTATCGAATCGACTTAAAGCCAGATCGTCACATTGGCCGCTCTTCTCTCTGAAACGGTTGTACTTATCGTCTGCAAAGCTATGTCGCGTGCTGCGGTATGCGGAGACACTAAAATCACCATAGTAGAACACAGATGAAGCTTCTAAGTTGATGTAATAGACAATAAGAAGTAGTACAATTCAAGTTTTAGGTATGGATTATTGACTTTTTAGCTGGCTTTGGTGCCTTGGGCATGAGCTAGGACCTTAAGATTCTGCATTAAAGGAGGACTAGCAGCCGAGTTGCACGGGAGAAAGTGAAAAGTATTCATATGTAGTAAAAACCTGAGAAATCCGTCCGTTTTCGTCATTTGTTATCGAATCGACTTAAAGCCAGATCGTAACATTGGCCGCTCTTCTCTCTGAAACGGTTGTACTTATCGTCTGCAAAGCTATGTCGCGTACTGCGGTGTGCGGAGACACTAAAAGCACCATGGTAGAACACAGATGAAGCTTCTAAGTTGATGTAATAGCCAGTAAGATGTAGTACAATTCAAGTTTTAGGTATCGATTATTGACTTTTTAGCTGGCTTTGGTGCCTTGGACATGAGCTAGGACCTTAAGATTCTGCATTAAAGGAGGACTAGCAGCCGAGTTGCACGGGAGAAAGTGAAAAGTATTCATATGTAGTAAAAACCTGAGAAATCCGTCCGTTTTCGTCATTTGTTATCGAATCGACTTAAAGCCAGATCGTCACATTGGCCGCTCTTCTCTCTGAAACGGTTGTACTTATCGTCTTCAAAGCTATGTCGCGTGCTGCGGTATGCGGAGACACTAAAAGCACCATAGTAGACACAGATGAAGCTTCTAAGTTGATGTAATAGCCAGTAAGATGTAGTACAATTCAAGTTTTAGGTATCGATTATTGATTTTTTAGCTGTCTCTGGTGCCTTGGACATGAGCTAGGACCTTAAGATTCTGCATCAAAAGGAGGACTAGCAGCCGAGTTGCACGGGACAATGTGAAAAGTGTTCATATGTAATAAAAACCTGAGAAATCCGTCCGTTTTCGTCATTTGTTATCGAATCGACTTAAAGCCAGATCGTCACATTGGCTGCTCTTCTCACTGAAACGGTTGTACTTATCGTCTGGAAAGCTTTGTCGCGTGCTGCGGTATGCGGAGACACTAAAAGCACCGTAGTAGAACACAGATGAAGCTTCTAAGATGATGTAATAGCAAGTAAGAAGTAGTACAATTCAAGTTTTAGGTATCGATTATTGACTTTTTAGCTGGCTTTGGTGCCTTGGTCATGAGCTAGGACCTTAAGATTCTGCATTAAAGGAGGAGTAGCAGCCGTTTTGCACGGGAGAATGTGAAATGTGTTCATATGTAGTAGAAACCTGAGAAATCCGTCCGTTTTCGTCATTTGTTATCGAATCGACTTAAAGCCAGATCGTAACATTGGCCGCTCTTCTCTCTGAAACGGTTGTACTTATCGTCTGCAAAGCTATGTCGCGTGCTGCGGTATGCGGAGACACTAAAAGCACCATAGTAGAACATAGATGAAGCTTCTATGATGATGTAATAGCCAGTAAGAAGTAGTACAATTCAAGTTTTAGGTATCGATTATTGACTTTTTAGCTGGCTTTGGTGCCTTGGACATGAGCTAGGACCTTAAGATTCTGCATGAAAGGAGGACTAGCAGCCGCGTTGGATGGGAGAATGTGAAAAGTGTTCATATGTAGTAAAAACCTGAGAAATCCGTCCGTTTTCGTCATTTGTTATCGAATCGACTTAAAGCCAGATCGTCACATTGGCCGCTCTTCTCTCTGAAACGGTTGTACTTATCGCCTGCAAAGCTATGTCGCGTGATGCGGTATGCGGAGACACTAAAAGCACCATAGTAGAACACAGATGAAGCTTCTAAGTTGATGTATTAGCCAGTAAGAAGTAGTACAATTCAAGTTTTAGGTATTGATTATTGACTTTTTAGCTGGCTTTGGTGCCTTGGACATGAGCTAGGACCTTAAGATTCTGCATGAAAGGAGGACTAGCAGCCGAGTTGCACGGGAGAATGTGAAAAGTATTCATATGTAGTAAAAACCTGAGAAATCCGTCCGTTTTCGTCATTTGTTATCGAATCGACTTAAAGCCAGATCGTCACATTAAACGCTCTTCTCTCTGAAACGGTTGTACTTATCGTCTTCAAAGCTATGTCGCGTGCTGCGGTATGCGGAGACACTAAAAGCACCATAGTAGAACACAGATGAAGCTTCTAAGTTGATGTAATAGCCAGTAAGATGTAGTACAATTCAAGTTTTAGGTATCGATTATTGATTTTTTGGCTGGCTTTGGTGCCTTGGACATGAGCTAGGACCTTAAGATTCTGCATCAAAAGGCGGACTAGCAGCCGAGTTGCACGGGACAATGTGAAAAGTGTTCATATGTAGTAAAAACCTGAGAAATCCATCCGTTTTCGTCATTTGTTATCGAATCGACTTAAAGCCAGATCGTCACATCGGCTGCTCTTGTCTCTGAAACGGTTGTACTTATCGTCTGGAAAGCTTTGTCGCGTGCTGCGGTATGCGGAGACACTAAAAGCACCATAGTAGAACACAGAAGAAGCTTCTAAGATGATGTAATAGCCAGTAAGAATTAGTACAATTCTAGTTTTAGGTATCGATTATTGACTTCTTAGCTGGCTTTGGTGCCTTGGACATGAGCTAGGACCTTAAGATTCTGCATGAAAGGAGGACTAGCAGCCGAGTTGCACGGGAGAATGTGAAAAGTGTTCATATGTAGTAAAAACCTGAGAAATCCGTCCGTTTTCGTCATTTGTTATCGAATCGACTTAAAGCCAGATCGTCACATTGGCCGCTCTTCTCTCTGAAACGGTTGTACTTATCGCCTGCAAAGCTATGTCGCGTGATTCGGTATGCGGAGACAATAAAATCACCATAGTAGAACACAGATGAAGCTTCTAAGTCGATGTAATAGCCAGTAAGTAGCAGTACAATTCAAGATTTAGGTATCGATTATTGACTTCTTAGATGGATTTGGTGCCTTGGACATGAGCTAGGAAGTTAAGATTCTGCATGAAAGGAGGACTAGCAGCCGAGTTGCACGGGACAATATGAAAAGTGTTCATATGTAGTAAAAAAATTAGAAATCCGTCCGTTTTCGTCATTTGTTATCGAACCGCCTTAAAGCCAGATCGTCACTTGGCCGCTCTTCTCTCTAAAACGGCTGTACTTATCGTCTGCAAAGCTATGTCGCGTGCTGCGGTATGCGGAGACACTAAAAGCACCATAGTAGAACACAGTTGAAGCTTCTAAGTTGATGTAATAGCCAGTAAGAAGTAGTACAATTCAAGTTTTAGGTATCGAATATTGACTTTTTAGCTGGCTTTGGTGCCTTGGACATGAGCTAGGACCTTAAGATTCTGCATGAAAGGAGGACTAGCAGCCGAGTTGCACGGGAGAATGTGAAAAGTGTTCACATGTAGTAAAAACCTGAGAAATCCGTCCGTTTTCGTCATTTGTTATCGAATCGACTTAAAGCCAGATCGTCACATTGGCCGCTCTTCTCTCTGAAACGGTTGTACTTATCGTCTGCAAAGCTATGTCGCGTACTGCGGTAGGCGGAGACACTGAAACCACCACAGTAGAACACAGATGCAGCTTCTAATTTGATGTAGTAGCCAGTAAGAAGTAGTACAATTCAAGTTTTAGGTATCGATTATTGACTTTTTAGCTGGCTTTGATGCCTTGGACATGAGCTAGGACCTTAAGAATCTGCATGAAATGAGGACTAGCAGCCGAGTTGCAGGGAAGAATGTGAAAAGTGTTCATATGTAGTAAAAACCTGAGAAATCCGTCCGTTTTCGTCATTTGTTATCGAATCGACTTAAAGCCCGATCGTCACATTGGCCGCTCTTCTCTCTGAAACGGTTGTACTTATCGTCTGCAAAGCTATGTCGCGTGGTGCGGTATGCGGAGACAATAAAGTCACCATAGTAGAACACAGATGAAGCTTCTAAGTCGATGTAATAGCCAGTAAGAAGTATTACAATTCAAGTTTTAGGTACTGATTATTGACTTTTTAGCTGGCTTTGGTGCCTTGGACATGAGCTAGGACCTTAAGATTCTGCATTAAAGGAGGACTAGCAGCCGAGTTGCACGGGAGAATGTGAAAAGTATTCATATGTAGTAAAAACCTGAGAAATCCGTCCGTTTTCGTCATTTGTTATCGAATCGACTTAAAGTCCGATCGTCACATTGGCCGCTCTTCTCTCTGAAACGGTTGTACTTATCGCCTGCAAAGCTCTGTCGCGAGATGCGGTATGCGGAGACACTAAAAGCACCATAGTAGAACACAGATGAAGCTTCTAAGTTGATGTAATAGCCAGTAAGAAGTAGTACAATTCAAGTTTTAGGTATCGATTATATACTTTTTAGCTGGCTTTGGTGCCTTGGACATGAGCTAGGACCTTAAGATTCTGCATGAAAGGAGGACTAGCAGCCGCGTTGTACGGGAGAATGTGAAATGTGTTCATTTGTAGTAAAAACCTGAGATATACGTCCGTTTTCGTCATTTGTTATCGAATCGACTTAAAGCCAGATCGTCACATTGGCTGCTCTTCTCTCTGAAACGGTTGCACTTATCGTCTGGAAAGCTTTGTCGCGTGCTGCGGTATGCGGAGACACTAAAAGCACCATAGTAGAACACAGATGAAGCTTCTAAGATGATGTAATAGCCAGTAAGAAGTAGTACAATTCAAGTTTTAGGTACTGATTATTGACTTTTTAGCTGGCTTTGGTGCCTTGGACATGAGCTAAGACCTTAAGATTCTGCATGAAAGGAGGACTAGTAGCCGAGTTGCACGGGAGAATGTGAAAAGTGTTCATATGTAGTAAAAACCTGAGAAATCCGTCCGTTTTCGTCATTTGTTATCGAATCGACTTAAAGCCAGATCGTCACATTGGCCCCTCTTTTCTCTGAAACGGTTGTACTTATCGTCTGCAAAGCTATGTCGCGTACTGCGGTGTGCGGAGACACTAAAAGCACCATGGTAGAACACAGATGAAGCTTCTAAGTTGATGTAATAGCCAGTAAGATGTAGTACAATTCAAGTTTTAGGTATCGATTATTGACTTTTTAGCTGGCTTTGGTGCCTTGGACATGAGTTAGGACCTTAAGATTCTACATTAAAGGAGGACTAGCAGCCGAGTTGCACGGGAGAAAGTGAAAAGTATTCATATGTAGTAAAAACCTGAGAAATCCGTCCGTTTTCGTCATTTGTTATCGAATCGACTTAAAGCCAGATCGTCACATTGGCCGCTCTTCTCTCTGAAACGGTTGTACTTATCGTCTTCAAAGCTATGTAGCGTGCTGCGGTATGCGGAGACACTAAAAGCACCACAGTGGAACACTGATGAAGCTTCTAAGTTGATGTAATAGCCAGTAAGAAGTAGTACAATTCAAGTTTTAGGTATCGATTATTGATTTTTTTAGCTGGCTCTGGTGCCTTGGACATGAGCTAGGACCTTAAGATTCTGCATCAAAAGGAGGACTAGCAGCCGAGTTGCACGGGACAATGTGAAAAGTGTTCATATGTAGTAAAAACCTGAGAAATCCGTCCGTTTTCGTCATTTGTTATCGAATCGACTTAAAGGCAGATCGTCACATTGGCTGCTCTTCTCTCTGAAACGGTTGTACTTATCGTCTGGAAAGCTTTGTCGCGTGCTGCGGTATGCGGAGACACTAAAAGCACCATAGTAGAACACAGATGAAGCTTCTAAGATGATGTAATAGCCAGTAAGAAGTAGTACAATTCAAGTTTTAGGTATCGATTATTGACTTTTTAGCTGGCTTTGGTGCCTTGGACATGAGCTAGGACCTTAAGATTCTGCATTAAAGGAGGAGTAGCAGCCGTTTTGCACGGGAGATTGTGAAATGTGTTCATATGTAGTAGAAACCTGAGAAATCCGTCCGTTTTCGTCATTTGTTATCGAATCGACTTAAAGCCAGATCGTCACATTGGCCGCTCTTCTCTCTGAAACGGTTGTACTTATCGTCTGCAAAGCTATGTCGCGTGCTGCGGTATGCGGAGACACTAAAATCACCATAGTAGAACACAGATGAAGCTTCTAAGTTGATGTAATAGACAATAAGAAGTAGTACAATTCAAGTTTTAGGTATGGATTATTGACTTTTTAGCTGGCTTTGGTGCCTTGGGCATGAGCTAGGACCTTAAGATTCTGCATGAAAGGAGGACTAGCAGCCGAGTTGCACGGGAGAATGTGAAAGGTGTTCATATGTAGTAAAAACCTGAGAAATCCGTCCGTTTTCGTCATTTGATATCGAATCGACTTACAGGTAGATCGTCATATTGGCCGCTCTTCTCTCTGAAACGGTTGTACTTATCGTCTGCAAAGCTATGTCGCGTGCTGCGGTATGCGGAGACACTAAAAGCACCATAGTAGAACACAGATGAAGCTTCTAAGTTGATGTAATAGCCAGTAAGATGTAGTACAATTCAAGTTTTAGGTATCGATTATTGACTTTTTAGCTGGCTTTGGTGCCTTGGACATGAGCTAGGACCTTAAGATTCTGCATGAAAGGAGGATTAGCAGCCGCGTTGGATAGGAGAATGTGAAATGTGTTCATATGTAGTAAAAACCTGAGAAATCCGTCCGTTTTCGTCATTTGTTATCGAATCGACTTAAAGCCAGATCGTCGCATTGGCTGCTCTTCTCTCTGAAACCGTTGTACTTATCGTCTGGAAAGCTTTGTCGCGTGCTGCGGTATGCGGAGACACTAAAAGCACCATAGTAGAACACAGATGAAGCTTCTAAGTTGATGTAATAGCCAGTAAGAAGTAGTACAATTCAAGTTTTAGGTATCGATTATTGACTTCTTAGCTGGCTTTGGTGCCCTAGACATGAGCTAGGACCTTAAGATTCTGCATGAAAGGAGGACTAGCAGCCGAGTTGCACGGGAGAATGTGAAAAGTGTCCATATGTAGTAAAAACCTGAGAAATCCGTCCGTTTTCGTCATTTGTTATCGAATCGACTTAAAGCCAGATCGTCACATTGGCCGCTCTTCTCTCTGAAACGGTTGTACTTATCGTCTGGAAAGCTATGTCGCGTGCTGCGGTATGCGGAGACACTAAAAGCACCATAGTAGAACATAGATGAAGCTTCTATGATGATGTAATAGCCAGTAAGAAGTAGTACAATTCAAGTTTTAGGTATCGATTATTGACTTTTTAGCTGGCTTTAGTGCCTTGGACATGAGCTAGGACCTTAAGATTCTGCATGAAAGGAGGACTAGCAGCCGCGTTGGATGGGAGAATGTGAAAAGTGTTCATATGTAGTAAAAACCTGAGAAATCCGTCCGTTTTCGTCATTTGTTATCGAATCGACTTAAAGCCAGATCGTCACATTGGCCGCTCTCGTCTCTGAAACGGTTGTACTTATCGTCTGGAAGGCTTTGTCGCGTGCTGCGGTATGCGGAGACACTAAAAGCACCATAGTAGAACACAGAAGAAGCTTCTAAGATGATGTAATAGCCAGTAAGAATTAGTACAATTCAAGTTTTAGGTATCGATTATTGACTTTTTAGATGGCTTTGGTGCCTTGGACATGAGCTAGGACCTTAAGATTCTGCATGAAAGGAGGACTAGCAGCCGAGTTGCAGGGGAGAATGTGAAAAGTGTTCATATGTAGTAAAAACCTGAGAAATCCGTCCGTTTTCGTCATTTGTTATCGAATCGACTTAAAGCCAGATCGTCACATTGGCCGCTCTTCTCTCTGAAACGGTTCTACTTATCGTCTTCAAAGCTATGTCGCGTGCTGCGGTATGCGGAGACACTAAAAGCACCATAGTAGAACACAGATGAAGCTTCTAAGTTGATGTAATAGCCAGTAAGAAGTAGTACAATTCAAGTTTTAGGTATCGATTATTGACTTCTTAGCTGGCTTTGGTGCCTTGGACATGAGCTAGGACCTTAAGATTCTGCATGAAAGGAGGACTAGCAGCCGAGTTGCACGGGAGAATGTGAAAAGTGTTCATATGTAGTAAAAACTTGAGAAATCCGTCCGTTTTCGTCATTTGTTATCGAATCGACTTACAGCCAGATCGTCACATTGGCCGCTCTTCTCTCTGAAACGGTTCTACTTATCGTCTGCAAAGCTATGTCGCGTGCTGCGGTATGCGGAGACACTAAAAGCACCATAGTAAAACAAAGATGAAGCTTCTAAGTTGATGTAATAGCCAGTAAGAAGTAGTACAATTCAAGTTTTAGGTACTGATTATCTACTTTTTAGCTGGCTTTGGTGCCTTGGACATGAGCTAGGACCTTAAGATTCTGCAAGAAAGGAGGACTAGCAGCCGAGTTGCACGGGAGAATGTGAAAAGTGATCATATGTAGTAAAAACCTGAGAAATCCGTCCGTTTTCGTCATTTGTTATCGAATCGACTTAAAGCCAGATCGTCACATTGGCCGCTCTTCTCTCTGAAACGGTTGTACTAATCGCCTGCAAAGCTATGTCGCGTGATGCGGTATGCGGAGACAATAAAATCACCATAGTAGAACACAGATGAAGCTTCTAAGTCGATGTAATAGCCAGTAAGTAGTAGTACAATTCAAGATTTAGGTATCGATTATTGACTTCTTAGATGGATTTGGTGCCTTGGACATGAGCTAGGAAGTTAAGATTCTGCATGAAAGGAGGACTAGCAGCCGAGTTGCACGGGACAATATGAAAAGTGTTCATATGTAGTAAAAAAATGAGAAACGTCCGTTTTCGTCATTTGTTATCGAATCGCCTTAAAGCCAGATCGTCACTTGGCCGCTCTTCTCTCTGAATCGGCTGTACTTATCGTCTGCAAAGCTATGTCGCGTGCTGCGGTATGCGGAGACACTAAAAGCACCATAGTAGAACACAGTTGAAGCTTCTAAGTTGATGTAATAGCCAGTAAGAAGTAGTACAATTCAAGTTTTAGGTATCGATGATTGACTTTTTAGCTGGCTTTGGTGCCTTGGACATGGGCTAGGACCTTAAGATTCTGCATGAAAGGAGGACTAGCAGCCGCGTTGGATGGGAGAATGTGAATAGTGTTCATATGTAGTAAAAACCTGAGAAATCCGTCCGTTTTCGTCATTTGTTATCGAATCGACATAAAGCCAGATCGTCACATTGGCCGCTCTTCTCTCTGAAACGGTTGTACTTATCGCCTGCAAAGCTATGTCGCGTGATGCGGTATGCGGAGACACTAAAAGCACCATAGTAGAACACAGATGAAGCTTCTAAGTTGATGTAATAGCCAGTAAGAAGTAGTATAATTCAAGTTTTAGGTATCGATTATTGAATTTTTAGCTTTCTTTGGTGCCTTGGACATGAGCTAGGACCTTAAGATTCTGCATGAAAGGAGGACTAGCAGCCGAGTTGCACGGGAGAATGTGAAAAGTGTTCACATGTAGTAAAAACCTGAGAAATCCGTCCGTTTTCGTCATTTGTTATCGAATCGACTTAAAGCCAAATCGTCACATTGGCCGCTCTTCTCTCTGAAACGGTTGTACTTATCGTCTGCAAAGCTATGTCGCGTGCTGCGGTATGCGGAGACTCTAAAAGCACCATAGTAGAACACAGATGAAGCTTCTAAGTTGATGTAATAGCCAGTAAGAAGTAGTACAATTCAAGTTTTAGGTACTGATTATTTACTTTTTAGCTGGCTTTGGAGCCTTGGACATGAGCTAGGACCTTAAGATTCTGCATGAAAGGAGGACTAGCAGCCGCGTTGCACGGGAGAATGTGAAATGTGTTCATATGTAGTAAAAACCTGAGAAATCCGTCCGTTTTCGTCATTTGTTATCGAATCGACTTAAAGCCCGATCGTCACATTGGCCGCTCTTCTCTCTGAAACGGTTGTACTTATCGCCTGCAAAGCTATGTCTCGTGATGCGGTATGCGGAGACACTAAAAGCACCATAGTAGAACACAGATGAAGCTTCTAAGTTGATGTAATAGCCAGTAAGAAGTAGTACAATTCAAGTTTTAGGTATCGATTATTGACTTCTTTGCTGGCTTTGGTGCCTTGGACATGAGCTAGGACCTTAAGATTCTTCATGAAAGGAGGACTAGCAGCCGCGTTGTACGGGAGAATGTGAAAAGTGTTCATATGTAGTAAAATCCTGAGATATACGTCCGTTTTCGTCATTTGTTATCGAATCGACTTAAAGCCAGATCGTCACATTGGATGCTCTTCTCTCTGAAACGGTTGTACTTATCGTCTGCAAAGCTTTGTCGCGTGCTGCGGTATGCGGAGACACTGAAAGCACCATAGTAGAACACAGATGAAGCTTCTAAGATGATGTAATAGCCAGTAAGAAGTAGTACAATTCAAGTTTTAGGTATCGATTATTGACTTTTTAGCTGGCTTTGGTGCCTTGGACATGAGCTAGGACCTTAAGATTCTGCATGAAAGGAGGACTAGCAGCCGAGTTGCACGGGAGAATGTGAAAAGTGTTCATATGTAGTAAAAACCTGAGAAATCCGTCCGTTTTCGTCATTTGTTATCGAATCGACTTAAAGCCAGATCGTCACATTGGCCGCTCTTCTCTCTGAAACGGTTGTACTTATCGTCTGGAAAGCTATGTCGCGTGCTGCGGTATGCGGAGACACTAAAATCACCATAGTAGAACATAGATGAAGCTTCTATGATGATGTAATAGCGGGTAAGAAGTAGTACAATTCAAGTTTTAGGTATCGATTATTGACTTTTTAGCTGGCTTTGGTGCCTTGGACACGAGCTAGGACCTTAAGATTCTGCATGAAAGGAGGACAAGCAGCCGAGTTGCACGGGAGAATGTGAAAAGTGTTCAAATAGAGTAAAAACCTGAGAAATCCGTCCGTTTTCGTCATTTTTATCGAATCGACTTAAAGCCAAATCGTCACATTGGCCGCTCTGCTCTCTGAAACGGTTGTATTTATCGTCTGCAAAACTATGTCGCGTACTGCGGTATTCGGAGACACTAAAAGCACCATAGTAGAACGCAGATGTAGCTTCTAAGATGATGTAATAGCCAGTAAGAATTAGTACAATTCAAGTTTTAGGTATCGATTATTGACTTTTTAGCTGGCTTTGGTGCCTTGGACATGAGCTAGGACCTTAAGATTCTGCATGAAAGGAGGACTAGCAGCCGAGTTGCACGGGAGAATGTGAAAAGTGTTCATATGTAGTAAAAACCTGAGAAATCCGTCCGTTTTCGTCATTTGTTATCGAATCGACTTAAACCAGATCGTCACATTGGCCGCTGTTCTCTCTGAAACGGTTGTACTTATCGTCTTCAAAGCAATGTCGCGTGCTGCGGTATGCGGAGACACTAAAAGCACCATAGTAGAACACAGATGAAGCTTCTAAGTTGATGTAATAGCCAGTAAGAAGTAGTACAATTCAAGTTTTAGGTATCGATTATTGACTTCTTAGCTGGCTTTGGTGCCTTGGACATGAGCTAGGACCTTAAGATTCTGCATGAAAGGAGGACTAGCAGCCGAGTTGCACGGGAGAATGTGAAAAGTGTTCATATGTAGTAAAAACTTGAGAAATCCGTCCGTTTTCGTCATTTGTTATCGAATCGACTTAAAGCCAGATCGTCACATTGGCCGCTCTTCTCTCTGAAACGGTTCTACTTATCGTCTGCAAAGCTATGTCGCGTGCTGCGGTATGCGGAGACACTAAAAGCACCATAGTAGAACACAGATGAAGCTTCTAAGTTGATGTAATAGCCAGTAAGAAGTAGTACAATTCAAGTTTTAGGTACTGAGTATCTACTTTTTAGCTGGCTTTGGTGCCTTGGACATGAGCTAGGACCTTAAGATTCTGCATGAAAGGAGGACTAGCAGCCGAGTTGCACGGGAGAATGTGAAAAGTGTTCATATGTAGTAAAAACCTGAGAAATCCGTCCGTTTTCGTCATTTGTTATCGAATCGACTTAAAGCCAGATCGTCACATTGGCCGCTCTTCTCTCTGAAACGGTTGTACTAATCGCCTGCAAAGCTATGTCGCGTGATGCGGTATGCGGAGACAATAAAATCACCATAGTAGAACACAGATGAAGCTTCTAAGTCGATGTAATAGCCAGTAAGTAGTAGTACAGTTCAAGATTTAGGTATCGATTATTGACTTCTTAGATGGATTTGGTGCCTTGGACATGAGCTAGGAAGTTAAGATTCTGCATGAAAGGAGGACTAGCAGCCGAGTTGCACGGGACAATATGAAAAGTGTTAATATGTAGTAAAAACCTTAGAAATCCGTCCGTTTTCGTCATTTGTTATCGAATCGACTTAAAGCCAGATCGTCACTTGGCCGCTCTTCTCTCTGAATCGGCTGTACTTATCGTCTGCAAAGCTATGTCGCGTGCTGCGGTATGCGGAGACGCTAAAAGCACCATAGTAGAACACAGTTGAAGCTTCTAAGTTGATGTAATAGCCAGTAAGAAGTAGTACAATTCAAGTTTTAGGTATCGATGATTGACTTTTTAGCTGGCTTTGGTGCCTTGGACATGGGCTAGGACCTTAAGATTCTACATGAAAGGAGGACTAGCAGCCGCGTTGGATGGGAGAATGTGAATAGTGTTCATATGTAGTAAAAACCTGAGAAATCCGTCCGTTTTCGTCATTTGTTATCGAATCGACATAAAGCCAGCTCGTCACATTTTCCGCTCTTCTCTCTGAAACGGTTGTACTTATCGCCTGTAAAGCAATGTCGCGTGATGCGGTATGCGGAGACACTAAAAGCACCATAGTAGAACACAGATGAAGCTTCTAAGTTGATGTAATAGCCAGTAAGAAGTAGTATAATTCAAGTTTTAGGTATCGATTATTGAATTTTTAGCTGGCTTTGGTGCCTTGGACATGAGCTAGGACCTTTAGATTCTGCATGAAAGGAGGACTAGCAGCCGAGTTGCACGGGAGAATGTGAAAAGTGTTCACATGTAGTAAAAACCTGAGAAATCCGTCCGTTTTCGTCATTTGTTATCGAATCGACTTAAAGCCAGATCGTCACATTGGCCGCTCTTCTCTCTGAAACGGTTGTACTTATCGTCTGCAAAGCTATGTCGTATGCTGCATTAGGCGGAGACACTGAAACCACCACAGTAGAACACAGATGCAGCTTCTAATTTGATGTAATAGCCAGTAAGAAGTAGTACAATTCACGTTTTAGGTATCGATTATTGACTTTTTAGCTGGCTTTGATGGCTTGGACATGAGCTAGGACCTTAAGAATCTGCATGAAAGGAGGACTAGCAGCCGAGTTGCAGGGAAGAATGTGAAAACTGTTCATAAGTAGTAAAAACCTCAGAAATCCGTCCGTTTTCGTCATTTGTTATCGAATCGACTTAAAGCCAGATCGTCACATTGGCCGCTCTTCTCTCTGAAACGGTTGTACTTATCGTCTGCAAAGCTATGTCGCGTGCTGCGGTATGCGGAGACTCTAAAAGCACCATAGTAGAACACAGATGAAGCTTCTAAGTTGATGTAATAGCCAGTAAGAAGTAGTACAATTCAAGTTTTGGTATCGATTATTGACTTTTTTGCTGGCTTTGGTGCCTTGGACATGAGCTAGGACCTTAAGATTCTTCATGAAAGGAGGACTAGCAGCCGCGTTGTACGGGAGAATGTGAAATGTGTTCATATGTAGTAAAATCCTGAGAAATACGTCCGTTTTCGTCATTTGTTATCGAATCGACTTAAAGCCAGATCGTCACACTGGATGCTCTTCTCTCTGAAACGGTTGTACTTATCGTCTGGAAAGCTTTGTCGCGTGTTGCGGTATGCGGAGACACTGAAAGCACCATAGTAGAACACAGATGAAGCTTCTAAGTTGATGTAATAGCCAGTAAGAAGTAGTATAATTCAAGTTTTAGGTATCGATTATTGAATTTTTAGCTGGCTTTGGTGCCTTGGACATGAGCTAGGACCTTTAGATTCTGCATGAAAGGAGGACTAGCAGCCGAGTTGCACGGGAGAATGTGAAAAGTGTTCACATGTAGTAAAAACCTGAGAAATCCGTCCGTTTTCGTCATTTGTTATCGAATCGACTTAAAGCCAGATCGTCACATTGGCCGCTCTTCTCTCTGAAACGGTTGTACTTATCGTCTGCAAAGCTATGTCGTATGCTGCATTAGGCGGAGACACTGAAACCACCACAGTAGAACACAGATGCAGCTTCTAATTTGATGTAATAGCCAGTAAGAAGTAGTACAATTCACGTTTTAGGTATCGATTATTGACTTTTTAGCTGGCTTTGATGGCTTGGACATGAGCTAGGACCTTAAGAATCTGCATGAAAGGAGGACTAGCAGCCGAGTTGCAGGGAAGAATGTGAAAAGTGTTCATAAGTAGTAAAAACCTCAGAAATCCGTCCGTTTTCGTCATTTGTTATCGAATCGACTTAAAGCCAGATCGTCACATTGGCCGCTCTTCTCTCTGAAACGGTTGTACTTATCGTCTGCAAAGCTATGTCGCGTGCTGCGGTATGCGGAGACTCTAAAAGCACCATAGTAGAACACAGATGAAGCTTCTAAGTTGATGTAATAGCCAGTAAGAAGTAGTACAATTCAAGTTTTGGTATCGATTATTGACTTTTTTGCTGGCTTTGGTGCCTTGGACATGAGCTAGGACCTTAAGATTCTTCATGAAAGGAGGACTAGCAGCCGCGTTGTACGGGAGAATGTGAAATGTGTTCATATGTAGTAAAATCCTGAGAAATACGTCCGTTTTCGTCATTTGTTATCGAATCGACTTAAAGCCAGATCGTCACATTGGCCGCTCTTCTCTCTGAAACGGTTGTACTTACCGTCTGCAAAGCTATGTCGCGTGCTGCGGTATGCGGAGGCAATAAAATCACCATAGTAGAACACAGATGAAGCTTCTAAGTCGATGTAATAGCCAGTAAGAAGTAGTACAATTCAAGTTTTAGGTATCGATTATTGACATCTTAGATGGATTTGGTGCCTTGGACATGAGCTAGGATGTTAAGATTCTGCATGAAAGGAGGACTAGCAGCCGAGTTGCACGGGACAATATGAAAAGTGTTCATATGTAGTAAAAACCTGAGAAATCCGTCCGTTTTAGTCATTTGTTATCGAATCGCCTTAAAGCCAGATCGTCACTTGGCCGCTCTTCTCTCTGAAACGGCTGTACTTATCGTCTGCAAAGCTATGTCGCGTGCTGCGGTATGCGGATACACTAAAAGCACCATAGTAGAACACAGATGAAGCTTCTAAGTTGATGTAATAGCCAGTAAGAAGTAGTACAATTCAAGTTTTAGGTACTGGTTTTGACTTTTTAGCTGGCTTTGTTGCCTTGGACATGAGCTAAGACCTTAAGATTCTGCATGAAAGGAGGACTAGCAGCCGAGTTGCACGGGAGAATGTGAAAAGTGTTCATATGTAGTAAAAACCTGAGAAATCCGTCCGTTTTCCTCATTTGTTATCGAATCGACTTAAAGAAAGATCGTCACATTGGCCGCTCTTCTCTCTGAAACGGTTGTACTTATCGTCTGCAAAGCTATGTCGCGTGCTGCGGTATGCGGAGACACTAAAAGCACCATAGTAGAACACAGATGAAGCTTCTATGATGATGTAATAGCCTGTAAGAAGTAGTGCAATTCAAGTTTTAGGTATCGATTATTGACTTTTTAGCTCGCTTTGATGCCTTGGACATGAGCTAGGACCTTAAGAATCTGCATGAAAGGAGGACTAGCAGCCGAGTTGCAGGGAAGAATGTGAAAAGTGTTCATATGTAGTAAAAACCTGAGAAATCCGTCCGTTTTCGTCATTTGTTATCGAATCGACTTAAAGCCAGATCGTCACATTGGCCGCTCTTCTTTCTGAAACATTTGTACTTATCGTCTGCAAAGCTATGTCGCGTGCTGCGGTATGCGGAAACACTAAAAGCACCATAGTAGAACACAGATGAAGCTTCTAAGTTGATGTAATAGCCGGTAAGAAGTAGTACAATTCAAGTTTTAGGTATCGATTATTGACTTCTTAGCTGGCTTTGGTGCCTTGGACATGAGCTAGGACCTTAAGATTCTCCATGAAAGGAGGACTAGCAGCCGAGTTGCACGGGAGAATGTGAAAAGTGTTCATATGTAGTAAAAACCTGAGATATCCGTCCGTTTTCCTCATTTGTTATCAAATCGACTTAAAGCCAGATCGTCACATTGGCCGCTCTTCTCTCTGAAACGGTTCTACTTATCGTCTGCAAAGCTATGTCGCGTGCTGCGGTATGCGGAGACACTAAAAGCACCATAGTAGAACACAGATGAAGCTTATAAGTTGAAGTAATAGCCAGTAAGAAGTAGTACAATTCAAGTTTTAGGTACTGATTATTTACTTTTTAGCTGGCGTTGGTGCCTTGGACATGAGCTAGGACCTTAAGATTCTGCATGAAAGGAGGACTAGCATCCGAGTTGCACGGGAGAATGTTAAATGTGTTCATATGTAGTAGAAACCTGAGAAATCCGTCCGTTTCCGTCATTTGTTATCGAATCGACTTAAAGCCAGATCGTCACATTGGCCGCTCTTCTCTCTGAAACGGTTGTACTTATCGTCTGCAAAGCTATGTCGCGTGCTGCGGTATGCGGAGACAATAAAATCACCGTAGTAGAACACAGATGAAGCTTCTAAGTCGATGTAATAGCCAGTAAGAAGTAGTACAATTCAAGTTTTAGGTATCGATTATTGACTTCTTAGATGGATTTGGTGCCTTGGACATGAGCTAGGATGTTAAGATTCTGCATGAAAGGAGGACTAGCAGCCGAGTTGCACGGGACAATATGAAAAGTGTTCATATGTAGTAAAAACCTGAGAAATCCGTCCGTTTTAGTCATTTGTTATCGAATCGCCTTAAAGCCAGATCGTCACTTGGCCGCTCTTCTCTCTGAAACGGCTGTACTTATCGTCTGCAAAGCTATGTCGCGTGCTGCGGTATGCGGATACACTAAAAGCACCATAGTAGAACACAGATGAAGCTTCTAAGTTGATGTAATAGCCAGTAAGAAGTAGTACAATTCAAGTTTTAAGTACTGATTATTGACTTTTTAGCTGGCTTTGTTGCCTTGGACATGAGCTAGGACCTTAAGATTCTGCATGAAAGGAGGACTAGCAGCAGAGTTGCACGGGAGAATGTGAAAAGTGTTCATATGTAGTAAAAACCTGAGAAATCCGTCCGTTTTCCTCATTTGTTATCGAATCGACTTAAAGCCAGATCGTCACATTGGACGCTCTTCTCTCTGAAACGGTTGTACTTATCGTCTGCAAAGCTATGTCCCGTGCTGCGGTATGCGGAGACACTAAAAGCACCATAGTAGAACACAGATGAAGCTTCTATGATGATGTAATAGCCTGTAAGAAGTAGTGCAATTCAAGTTTTAGGTATCGATTATTGACTTTTTAGCTGGCTTTGGTGCCTTGGACATGAGCTAGGACCTTAAGATTCTGCATGAAAGGAGGACTAGCAGCCGCGTTGGATGGGAGAATGTGAATAGTGTTCATATGTAGTAAAAACCTGAGAAATCCGTCCGTTTTCGTCATTTGTTATCGAATCGACTTAAAGCCAGATCGTCACATTGGCCGCTCTTCTCTCTGAAACGGTTGTACTTATCGTCTGCAAAGCTATGTCGCGTGCTGCGGTATTCTGAGACACTAAAAGCACCATAGTAGAACACAGATAAAGCTTCTAAGTTGATGTAATAGCCAGTAAGAAGTAGTACAATTCAAGTTTTAGGTATCGATTATTGACTTTTTAGCTGGCTTTGGTGCCTTGGACATGAGCTAGGACCTTATGATTCTGCATGAAAGGAGGACTAGCAGCCGATTTGCACGGGAGAATGTGAAACGTGTTCATATGTAGTAAAAACCTGAGATATCCGTCCGTTTTCGTCATTTGTTATCGAATCGACGTAAAGCCAGATCGTCACATTGGCCGCTCTTCTCTCTGAAACGCTTGTACTTATCGTCTGCAAAGCTATGTCGTATGCTGCGGTAGGCGGAGACACTGAAACCACCACAATAGAACACAGATGAAGCTTCTAATTTGATGTTATAGCCAGTAAGAAGTAGTACAATTCAAGTTTTAGGTATCGATTATTGACTTTTTAGCTGGCTTTGATGCCTTGGACATGAGCTAGGACCTTAAGAATCTGCATGAAAGGAGGACTAGCAGCCGAGTTGCAGGGAAGAATGTGAAAAGTGTTCATATGTAGTAAAAACCTGAGAAATCCGTCCGTTTTCGTCATTTGTTATCGAATCGACTTAAAGCCAGATCGTCACATTGGCCGCTCTTCTCTCTGAAACGGTTGTACTTATCGTCTGCAAAGCTATGTCGCGTGCTGCGGTATACGGAGACTCTAAAAGCACCATTGTAGAACACAGATGAAGCTTCTAAGTTGATGTAATAGCCAGTAAGAAGTAGTACAATTCAAGTTTTAGGTACTGATTATTTACTTTTTAGCTGGCTTTGGTGCCTTGGACATGAGCTGGGACCTTAAGATTCTGCATGAAAGGAGGACTAGCAGCCGCGTTGCACGGGAGAATGTGAAATGTGTTCATATGTAGTAAAAATCTGAGAAATCCGTCCGTTTGCGTCATTTGTTATCGAATCGACTTAAAGCCCGATCGTCACATTGGCCGCTCTTCTCTCTGAAACGGTTGTACTTATCGCCTGCAAAGCTATGTCGCGTGATGCGGTATGCGGAGACACTAAAAGCACCATAGTAGAACACAGATGAAGCTTCTAAGTTGATGTAATAGCCAGTAAGAAGTAGTACAATTCAAGTTTTAGGTATCGATTATTGACTTTTTAGCTGGCTTTCATGCCATGGACATGAGCTAGGACCTTAAGAATCTGCATGAAAGGAGGACTAGCAGTCGAGTTGCAGGGAAGAATGTGAAAAGTGTTCATATGTAGTAAAAACCTGAGAAATCCGTCCGTTTTCGTCATTTGTTATCGAATCGACTTAAAGCCAGATCGTCACATTGGCCGCTCTTCTCTCGGAAACGGTTGTACTTATCGTCTGCAAAGCTATGTCGCGTGCTGCGGTATGCGGAGACTCTAAAAGCACCATAGTAGAACACAGATGAAGCTACTAAGTTGATGTAATAGCCAGTAAGAAGTAGTACAATTCAAGTTTTAGGTACTGATTATTTACCTTTTAGCTGGCTTTGGTGCCTTGGACATGAGCTAGGACCTTAAGATTCTGCATGAAAGGAGGACTAGCAGCCGAGTTGCATGGGCGAATGTGAAAAGTGTTCATATGTAGTAAAAACCTGAGAAATCCGTCCGTTTTCGTCATTTGTTATCGAATCGACTTAAAGCCAGATCGTCACATTGGCCGCTCTCCTCTCTGAAACGGTTGTACTTATCGTCTGCAAAGCTATGTCGCGTGCTGCGGTATGCGGAGACACTAAAAGCACCATAGTAGAACACATATGAAGCTTCTATGATGATGTAATAGCCAGTAAGAAGTAGTACAATTCAAGTTTAAGGTATCGATTATCGACTTTTTAGCTGGCTTTGGTGCCTTGGACATGAGCTAGGACCTTAAGATTCTGCATGAAAGGAGGACTAGCAGCCGAGTTGCACGGGAGAATGTGAAAAGTGTTCATATGTAGTAAAAACCTGAGAAATCCGTCCGTTTTCGTCATTTGTTATCGAATCGACTTGAAGCCAGATCGTCACATTGGCCCCTCTTTTCTCTGAAACGGTTGTACTTATCGTCTGCAAAGCTATGTCGCGTACTGCGGTGTGCGGAGACACTAAAAGCACCATGGTAGAACACAGATGAAGCTTCTAAGTTGATGTAATAGCCACTAAGAAGTAGTACAATTCAAGTTTTAGGTACCGATTATTGACTTTTTAGCTGGCTTTGGCGCATTGGACATGAGCTAGGACCTTAAGATTCTGCATTAAATGAGGACTAGCAGCCGCGTTGCACGGGAGAATGTGAAATGTGTTCATATGTAGTAGAAACCTGAGAAATCCGTCCGTTTTCGTCATTTGTTATCGAATCGACTTAAAGCCCGATCGTCACATTGGCCGCTCTTCTCTCTGAAACGGTTGTACTTATCGTCTGCAAAGCTATGTCGCGTGCTGCGGTATGCGGAGACAATAAAATCTCCATAGTAGAACACAGATGAAGCTTCTAAGTCGATGTAATAGCCAGTAAGATGTAGTACAATTCAAGTTTTAGGTACATATTATTGACTTTTTAGCTGGCTTTGGTGCCTTGGACATGAGCTAGGACCTTAAGATTCTGCATGAAAGAAGGACTAGCAGCCGAGTTGCACGGGAGAATGTGAAAAGTGTTCATATGTAGTAAAAACCTGAGAAATCCGTCCGTTTTCGTCATTTGTTATCGAATCGACTGAAAGCCAGATCGTCACATTGGCCGCTCTTCTCTCTGAAACGGTTGTACTTATCGTCTGCAAAGCTATGTCGCGTGCTGCGGTAGGCGGAGACACTAAAAGCACCATAGTAGAACACAGATGAAGCTTCTATGATGATGTAATAGCCAGTAAGAAGTAGTACAATTCAAGTTTTAGGTATCGATTATTGACTTTTTAGCTGGCTTTGGTGCCTTGGACATGAGCTAGGACCTTAAGATTCTGCATGAAATGAGGACTAGCAGCCGAGTTGCACGGGAGAATGTGAAAAGTGTTCATATGTAGTAAAAACCTGAGAAATCCGTCCGTATTCGTCATTTGTTATCGAATCGACTTAAAGCCAGATCGTCACATTGGCTGCTCTTCTCTCCGAAACGGTTGTACTTATCTTCTGGAAAGTTTTGTCGCGAACTGCGGTATACGGAGACACTAAAAGCACCATAGTAGAACACAGATGAAGCTTCTAAGATGATGTAATAGCCAGTAAGAAGTAGTACAATTCAAGTTTTAGGTATCGATTATTGACTTTTTAGCTGGCTTTGGTGCCTTGAACATGAACTAGGACCTTAAGATTCTGCATGAAAGGAGGACTAGCAGCCGAGTTGCAGGGAAGAATGTGAAAAGTGTTCATATGTAGTTAAAACCTGAGAAATCCGTCCGTTTTCGTCATTTGTTATCGAATCGACTTAAAGCCAGATCGTCACATTGGCCGCTCTTCTCTCTGAAACAGTTGTACTTATCGTCTTCAAAGCTATGTCGCGTGCTGCGGTATGCGGAGACACTAAAAGCACCATAGTAGAACACAGATGAAGCTTCTAAGTTGATGTAATAGCCAGTAAGAAGTAGTACAATTCAAGTTTTAGGTATCGATTATTGACTTCTTAGCTGGCTTTGGTGCCTTGGACATGAGCTAGGACCTTAAGATTCTGCATGAAAGGAGGACTAGCACTTGAGTTGCACGGGAGAATGTGAAAAGTGTTCATATGTAGTAAGAACCTGAGAAATCCGTCCGTTTTCGTCATTTGTTATCGAATCGACTTAAAGCCAGATCGTCACTTGGCCGCTCTTCTCTCTGAAACGGTTCTACTTATCGTCTGCAAAGATATGTCGCGTGATGCGGTATGCGGAGACACTAAAAGCACCATAGTAGAACACAGATGAAGCTTCTAAGTTGATGTAATAGCCAGTAAGAAGTACTACAATTCAAGTTTTAGGTACTGATTATTTACTTTTTAGCTGGCTTTGGTGCCTTGGACATGAGCTAGGACCTTAAGATTCTGCATGAAATGAGGACTAGCAGCCGCGTTGCACGGGAGAATGTGAAATGTGTTCATATGTAGTAAAAACTTGAGAAATCCGTCTGTATCCGTCATTTGTTATGGAATCGACTTAAAGCCCGATCGTCACATTGGCCGCTCTTCTCTCTGAAACGTTTGTACTTATCGTCTGCAAAGCTATGTCGCGTGCTGCGGTATGCGGAGACACTAAAAGCACCATAGTAGAACACAGATGAAGCTTCTATGATGATGTAATAGCCTGTAAGAAGTAGTGCAATTCAAGTTTTAGGTATCGATTATTGACTTTTTAGCTCGCTTTGATGCCTTGGACATGAGCTAGGACCTTAAGAATCTGCATGAAAGGAGGACTAGCAGCCGAGTTGCAGGGAAGAATGTGAAAAGTGTTCATATGTAGTAAAAACCTGAGAAATCCGTCCGTTTTCCTCATTTGTTATCGAATCGACTTAAAGCCAGATCGTCACATTGGCCGCTCTTCTCTCTGAAACGGTTGTACTTATCGTCTGCAAAGCTATGTCGCGTGCTGCGGTATGCGGAGACACTAAAAGCACCATAGTAGAACACAGATGAAGCTTCTATGATGATGTAATAGCCTGTAAGAAGTAGTGCAATTCAAGTTTTAGGTATCGATTGTTGACTTCTTAGCTGGCTTTGGTGCCTTGGACATGAGCTAGGACCTTAAGATTCTGCATGAAAGGAGGACTAGCACTTGAGTTGCACGGGAGAATGTGAAAAGTGTTCATATGTAGTAAGAACCTGAGAAATCCGTCCGTTTTCGTCATATGTTATCGAATCGACTTAAAGCCAGATCGTCACTTGGCCGCTCTTCTCTCTGAAACGGTTCTACTTATCGTCTGCAAAGATATGTCGCGTGATGCGGTATGCGGAGACACTAAAAGCACCATAGTAGAACACAGATGAAGCTTCTAAGTTGATGTAATAGCCAGTAAGAAGTACTACAATTCAAGTTTTAGGTACTGATTATTTACTTTTTAGCTGGCTTTGGTGCCTTGGACATGAGCTAGGACCTTAAGATTCTGCATGAAATGAGGACTAGCAGCCGCGTTGCACGGGAGAATGTGAAATGTGTTCATATGTAGTAAAAACTTGAGAAATCCGTCTGTATCCGTCATTTGTTATGGAATCGACTTAAAGCCCGATCGTCACATTGGCCGCTCTTCTCTCTGAAACGTTTGTACTTATCGTCTGCAAAGCTATGTCGCGTGCTGCGGTATGCGGAGACACTAAAAGCACCATAGTAGAACACAGATGAAGCTTCTATGATGATGTAATAGCCAGTAAGAAGTAGTACAATTCAAGTTTTAGGTATCGATTATTGACTTTTTAGCTGGCTTTGGTGCCTTGGACATGAGCTAGGACCTTAAGATTCTGCATGAAAGGAGGACTAGCAGCCGCGTTGGATGGGAGAATGTGAAATGTGTTCATATGTAGTAAAAACCTGAGAAATCCGTCCGTTTTCGTCATTTGTTATCGAATCGACTTAAAGCCAGATCGTCACATTGGCCGCTCTTCTCTCTGAAACGTTTGTACTTATCGCCTGCAAAGCTATGTCGCGTGATGCGGTATGCGGAGACACTAAAAGCACCATAGTAGAACACAGATGAAGCTTCTAAGTTGATGTAATAGCCAGTAAGAAGTATTACAATTCAAGTTTTAGGTATCGATTATTGACTTTTTAGCTGGCTTTGGTGCCTTGGACATGAGCTAGGACCTTAAGATTCTGCATGAAAGAAGGACTAGCAGCCGAGTTGCACGGGAGAATATGAAAAGTATTCAAATGTAGTAAAAACGTGAGAAATCCGTCCGTTTTCGTCATTTGTTATCGAATCGACTTAAAGCCAGATCGTCACATTGGCCGCTCTTCTCTCTGAAACGGTTGTACTTATCGTCTTCAAAGCTATGTCGCGTGCTGCGGTATGCGGAGACACTAAAAGCACCATAGTAGAACACAGATGAAGCTTCTAAGTTGATGTAATAGCCAGTAAGAAGTAGTACAATTCAAGTTTTAGGTATCGATTATTGATTTTTTAGCTGGCTTTGTTGCCTTGGACATGAGCTAGGACCTTAAGATTCTGCAAGAAAGGAGGACTAGCAGCCAAGTTGCAGGGGAGAATGTGAAAAGTGATCATATGTAGTAAAAACCTGAGAAATCCGTCCGTTTTCGTCATTTGTTATCGAATCGACTTAAAGCCAGATCGTCACATGGGCCGCTCTTCTCTCTGAAACGGTTGTACTTATCGTCTTCAAAGCTATGTCGCGTGCTGCGGTATGCGGAGACACTAAAAGCACCATAGTAGAACACAGATGAAGCTTCTAAGTTGATGTAATAGCCAGTAAGAAGTAGTACAATTCAAGTTTTAGGTATCGATTATTGACTTTTTAGCTGGCTTTGGTGCCTTGGACATGAGCTAGGACCTTAAGATTCCGCATGAAAGGAGGACTAGCAGCCGAGTTGCACGGGAGAATGTGAAAAGTGTTCATATGTAGTAAAAACCTGAGAAATCCGTCCGTTTTCGTCATTTGATATCGAATCGACTTCAAGCCAGATCGTCACATTGGCCGCTCTTCTCTCTGAAACGGTTGTACTTATCGTCTGCAAAGCTATGTCGCGTGCTGCGGTATGCGGAGACACTAAAAGCACCATAGTAGAACACAGATGAAGCTTCTATGATGATGTAATAGCCAGTAAGAAGTAGTAGAATTCAAGTTTTAGGTATCGATTATTGACTTTTTAGCTGGCTTTGGTGCCTTGGACATGGGCTAGGACCTTAAGATTCTGCATGAAAGGAGGACTAGCAGCCGCGTTGGATGGGGGAATGTGAAAAGTGTTCATATGTAGTAAAAACCTGAGAAATCCGTCCGTTTTCGTCATTTGTTATCGAATCGACTTAAAGCCAGATCGTCACATTGGCCGCTCTTCTCTCTGAAACGTTTGTACTTATCGCCTGCAAAGCTATGTCGCGTGATGCGGTATGCGGAGACACTAAAAGCACCATAGTAGAACACAGATGAAGCTTCTAAGTTGATGTAATAGCCAGTAAGAAGTATTACAATTCAAGTTTTAGGTATCGATTATTCACTTTTTAGCTGGCTTTGGTGCCTTGGACATGAGCTAGGACCTCAAGATTCTGCATGAAAGGAGGACTAGCAGCCGAGTTGCACGGGAGAATATGAAAAGTATTCAAATGTAGTAAAAACCTGAGAAATCCGTCCGTTTTCGTCATTTGTTATCGAATCGACTTAAAGCCAGATCGTTACATTGGCCGCTCTTCTCTCTGAAACGGTTGTACTTATCGTCTTCAAAGCTATGTCGCGTGCTGCGGTATGTGGAGACACTAAAAGCACCATAGTAGAACACAGATGAAGCTTCTAAGTTGATGTAATAGCCAGTAAGAAGTAGTACAATTCAAGTTTTAGGTATCGATTATTGATTTATTAGCTGGCTTTGTTGCCTTGGACATGAGCTAGGACCTTAAGATTCTGCAAGAAAGGAGGACTAGCAGCCGAGTTGCACGGGAGAATGTGAAAAGTGTTCATATGTAGTAAAAACCTGAGAAATCCGTCCGTTTTCGTCATTTGTTATCGAATCGACTTAAAGCCAGATCGTCACATTGGCCGCTCTTCTCTCTGAAACGGTTGTACTTATCGTCTGCAAAGCTATGTCGCGTGCTGCGGTATGCGCAGACACTAAAAGCACCATAGTAGAACACAGATGAAGCTTCTAAGATGATGTAATAGCCAGTAAGAAGTAGTACAATTCAAGTTTTAGGTATCGATTATTGACTTTTTAGCTGGCTTTGGTGCCTTGAACATGAGCTAGGACCTTAAGATTCTGCATGAAAGGAGGACTAGCAGCCGAGTTGCACGGGAGAATGTGAAAAGTGTTCATATGTAGTAAAAACCTGAGAAATCCGTCCGTTTTCCTCATTTGTTATCGAATCGACTTAAGCCAGATCGTCACATTGGCCGCTCTTCTCTCTGAAACAGTTGTACTTATCGTCTTCAAAGCTATGTCGCGTGCTGCGGTATGCGGAGACACTAAAAGCACCATAGTAGATCACAGATGAAGCTTCTAGGTTGATGTAATAGCCAGTAAGAAGTAGTACAATTCAAGTTTTATGTATCGATTATTGACTTCTTAGCTGGCTTTGGTGCCTTGGACATGAGCTAGGACCTTAAGATTCTGCATGGAAGGAGGACTAGCACTTGAGTTGCACGGGAGAATGTGAAAAGTGTTCATATGTAGTAAGAACATGAGAAATCCGTCCGTTTTCGTCATTTGTTATCGAATCGACTTAAAGCCAGATCGTCACATTGGCCGCTCTTCTCTCTGAAACGGATGTACTTATCGCCTGCAAAGCTATGTCGCGTGATGCGGTATGCGGAGACACTAAAAGCACCATAGTAGAACACAGATGAAGCTTCTAAGTTGATGTAATAGCCAGTAAGAAGTATTACAATTCAAGTTTTAGGTATCGATTATTGACTTTTTAGCTCGCTTTGGTGCCTTGGACATGAGCTAGGACCTTAAGATTCTGCATGAAAGGAGGACTAGCAGCCGAGTTGCACGGGAGATTTTTGAAAAGTATTCAAATGTAGTAAAAACCTGAGAAATCCGTCCGTTTTCGTCATTTGTTATCGAATCGACTTAAAGCCAGATCGTCACATTGGCCGCTCTTCTCTCTGAAACGGTTGTACTTATCGTCTTCAAAGCTATGTCACGTGCTGCGGTATGCGGAGACACTAAAAGCACCATAGTAGAACACAGATGAAGCTTCTAAGTTGATGTAATAGCCAGTAAGAAGTAGAACAATTCAAGTTGTAGGTATCAATTATTGATTTTTTAGCTGGCTTTGTTACCTTGGACATGAGCTAGGACCTTAAGATTCTGCAAGAAAGGAAGACTAGCAGCCAAGTTGCACGGGAGAATCTGAAAAGTGTTCATATGTAGTAAAAACCTGAGAAATCCGTCCGTTTTCGTCATTTGTTATCGAATCGACTTAAAGCCAGATCGTCACATTGGCCGCTCTTCTCTCTGAAACGGTTGTACTTATCGTCTTCAAAGCTATGTCGCGTGCTGCGGTATGCGGAGACACTAAAAGCACCATAGTAGAACACAGATGAAGCTTCTAAGTTGATGTAATAGCCAGTAAGAAGTAGTACAATTCAAGATTTAGGTACTGATTATTGACTTTTTAGCTGGCTTTGGTGCCTTGGACATGAGCTAGGACCTTAACATTCTGCATGAAAGGAGGACTAGCAGCCGAGTTGCACGGGAGAATGTGAAAAGTGTTCATATGTAGTAAAAACCTGAGAAATCCGTCTGTTTTCGTCATTTGTTATCGAGTCGACTTAAAGCCAGATCGTCACATTGGCCGCTCTTCTCTCTGAAACGGTTGTACTTATCGTCTGCAAAGCTATGTCGTAAGCTGCGGTAGGTTGAGACACTGAAACCACCACAGTAGAACACAGATGAAGCTTCTAATTTGATGTAATAGCCAGTAAGAAATTGTACAATTCAAGTTTTAGGTATCGATTATCGACTTTTTAGCTGGCTTTGATGCCTTGGACATGAGCTAGGACCTTAAGAATCTGCATGAAAGGAGGACTAGCAGCCGTGTTGCAGGGAAGAGTGTGAAAAGTGTTCATATGTAGTAAAAACCTGAGAAATCCGTCCGTTTTCGTCATTTGTTATCGAATCGACTTAAAGCCAGATTGTCACATTGGCCGCTCTTCTCTCTGAAATCGTTGCACTTATCGTCTGCAAAGCTATGTCGCGTGCTGCGGTATGCGGAGACACTAAAATCACCATATTAGAACACAGATGAAGCTTCTAAGATGATGTAATAGACAATAAGAAGTAGTACAATTCAAGTTTTAGGTATGGATTACTGACATTTTAGCTGGCTTTGGTGCCTTGGGCATGAGCTAGAACCTTAAGATTCTGCATGAAAGGAGGACTAGCAGCCGAGTTGCACGGGAGAATCTGAAAAGTGTTCATATGTAGTAAAAACCTGAGAAATCCGTCCGTTTTCGTCATTTGTTATCGAATCGACTTAAAGCCAGATCGTCACATTGGCCGCTCTTCTCTCTGAAACGGTTGTACTTATCGTCTGCAAAGCTATGTCGCGTGCTGCGGTATGCGCAGACACTAAAAGCACCATAGTATAAAACAGATGAAGCTTCTAAGTTGATGTAATAGCCAGTAAGAAGTAGTACAACTGAAGTTTTAGGTATCGATTATTGACTTTTTAGCTGGCTTTGGTGCCTTGGACATGAGCTAGGACCTTAAGATTCTGCATGATAGGAGGACTAGCAGCCGCGTTGCACGGGAGAATGTGAAATGTGTTCATATGTAGTAGAAACCTGAGAAATCCGTCCGTTTTCGTCATTTGTTATCGAATCGACTTAAAGCCCGATCGTCACATTGGCCGCTCTTCTCTCTGAAACGATTGTACTTATCGTCTGCAAAGCTATGTCGCGTGCTGCGGTATGTGGAGACACTAAAAGCACCATAGTAGAACACAGATGAAGCTTCTAAGTGGATGTAATAGCCAGTAAGAAGTAGTACAATTCAAGTTTTAGGTATCGATTATTGACTTTTTAGCTGGCTTTGGTGCCTTGGACACGAGCTAGGACCTTAAGATTCTGCATGAGAGGAGGACTAGCAGCCGAGTTGCCTGGGAAAATGTGAAAAGTGTTCATATGTAGTAAAAACCTGAGAAATCCGTTCGTTTTCGTCAATTGTTATCGAATCGACTTAAAGCCCGATCGTCACATTGGCCGCTCTTCTCTCTGAAACGGTTCTACTTATCGTCTGCAAAGCTATGTCGCGTGCTGCGGTATGCGGAGACACTAAAAGCACCATAGTAGAACACAGATGAAGCTTCTAAGTTGATGTAATAGCCAGTAAGAAGTAGTACAATTCAAGTATTAGGTACTGATTATTTACTTTTTAGCTGGCTTTGGTGCCTTGGGCATGAGCTAGGACCTTAAGATTCTGCATGAAAGGAGGACTAGCAGCCGAGTTGCACGGGAGAATGTGAAAAGTGTTCATATGTAGTAAAAACCTGAGAAATCCGTCCGTTTTCGTCATTTGTTATTGAATCGACTTAAAGAGAGATCGTCACATTGGCCGCTCTTCTCTCTGAAACGGTTGTACTTATCGTCTGCAAAGCTATGTCGCGTGCTGCGGTATGCGCAGACACTTAAAGCACCATAGTATAAAACAGATGAAGCTTCTAAGTTGATGTAATAGCCAGTAAGAAGTAGTACAACTCAAGTTTTAGGTATCGATTATTGACTTCTTAGATGGATTTGGTGCCTTGGACATGAGCTAGGACAATAAGATTCTGCATGAAAGGAGGACTAGCAGCCGAGTTGCACGGGACAATATGAAAAGTGTTCATATGTAGTAAAAACCTGGGAAATCCGTCCGTTTTCGTCATTTGTTATCGAATCGACTTAAAGCCAGATCGTCACATTGGCCGCTCTTCTCTCTGAAACGGTCGACTTATCGTCTGCAAAGCTATGTCGCGTGCTGCGGTATGCGGAGACACTAAAAGCACCATAGTAGAACACAGATGAAGCTTCTATGATGATGTAATAGCCAGTAAGAAGTAGTACAATTAAAGTTTTAGGTATCGATTATTGACTTTTTAGCTGGCTTTGGTGCCTTGGACATGACCTAGGACCTTAAGATTCTGCATGAAAGGAGGACTAGCAGCCGAGTTGCAGGGGAGAATGTGAAAAGTGTTCATATGTAGTAAAAACCTGAGAAATCCGTCCGTTTTCGTCATTTGTTATCGAATCGACTTAAAGCCAGATCGTCACATTGGCCGCTCTTCTCTCTGAAACGTTTGTACTTATCGCCTGCAAAGCTATGTCGCGTGATGCGGTATGCGGGGACACTAAAAGTACCATAGTAGAACACAGATGAAGCTTCTAAGTTGATGTAATAGCCAGTAAGAAGTATTACAATTCAAGTTTTAGGTATCGATTTTTGACTTTTTAGCTGGCTTTGGTGCCTTGGACATGAGCTAGGACCTTAAGATTCTGCATGAAAGAAGGACTAGCAGCCGAGTTGCACGGGAGAATATGAAAAGTATTCAAATGTAGTAAAAACGTGAGAAATCCGTCCGTTTTCGTCATTTGTTATCGAATCGACTTAAAGCCAGATCGTCACATTGGCCGCTCTTCTCTCTGAAACGGTTGTACTTATCGTCTTCAAAGCTATGTCGCGTGCTGCGGTATGCGGAGACACTAAAAGCACCATAGTAGAACACAGATGAAGCTTCTAAGTTGATGTAATAGCCAGTAAGAAGTAGTACAATTCAAGTTTTAGGTATCGATTATTGATTTTTTAGCTGGCTTTGTTGCCTTGGACATGAGCTAGGACCTTAAGATTCTGCAAGAAAGGACGACTAGCTGCCAAGTTGCAGGGGAGAATGTGAAAAGTGATCATATGTAGTAAAAACCTGAGAAATCCGTCCGTTTTCGTCATTTGTTATCGAATCGACTTAAAGCCAGGTCGTCACATTGGCCGCTCTTCTCTCTGAAACGGTTGTACTTATCGTCTACAAAGCTATGTCGCGTGCTGCGGTATGCGGAGACACTAAAAGCACCATAGTAGAACACAGATGAAGCTTCTAAGTTGATGTAATAGCCAGTAAGAAGTAGTACAATTCAAGTTTTAGGTATCGATTATTGACTTTTTAGCTGGCTTTGGTGCCTTGGACATGAGCTAGGACCTTAAGATTCCGCATGAAAGGAGGACTAGCAGCCGAGTTGCACGGGAGAATGTGAAAAGTGTTCATATGTAGTAAAAACCTGAGAAATCCGTCCGTTTTCGTCATTTGATATCGAATCGACTTAAAGCCAGATCGTCACATTGGCCGCTCTTCTCTCTGAAACGGTTGTACTTATCGTCTGCAAAGCTATGTCGCGTGCTGCGGTATGCGGAGACACTAAAAGCACCATAGTAGAACACAGATGAAGCTTCTATGATGATGTAATAGCCAGTAAGAAGTAGTACAATTCAAGTTTTAGGTATCGATTATTGACTTTTTAGCTGGCTTTGGTGCCTTGGACATGACCTAGGAGCTTAAGATTCTGCATGAAAGGAGGACTAGCAGCCGAGTTGCAGGGGAGAATGTGAAAAGTGTTCATATGTAGTAAAAACCTGAGAAATCCGTCCGTTTTCGTCATTTGTTATCGAATCGCCTTAAAGCCATTTCGTCACATTGGCCGCTCTTCTCTCTGAAACGGTTGTACTTATCGCCTGCAAAGCTATGTCGCGTGTTGCGGTATGCGGAGACACTAAAAGCACCATAGTAGAACACAGATGAAGCTTCTAAGTTGATGTAATAGCCAGTAAGAAGTAGTACAATTCAAGTTTTAGGTATCGATTATTGACTTTTTAGCTGGCTTTGATGCCTTGGACATGAGCTAGGACCTTAAGATTCTGCATGAAAGGAGGACTAGCAGCCGAGTTGCACGGGAGAATGTGAAAAGTGTTCATATGTAGTAAAAACCTGAGAAATCCGTCCGTTTTCGTCATTTGTTATCGAATCGGCTTAAAGCCAGATCGTCACATTGGCCGCTCTTCTCTCTGAAACGGTTGTACTTATCGTCTGCAAAGCTATGTCGTATGCTGCGGTAGGCGGAGACACTGAAACCACCACAGTAGAACACAGATGAAGCTTCTAATTTGATGTAATAGCCAGTAAGAAATAGTACAATTCAAGTTTTAGGTATCGATTATTGACTTTTTAGCTGGCTTTGATGCCTTGGACATGAGCTAGGACTTTAAGAATCTGCATGAAAGGAGGACTAGCAGCCGAGTTGCAGGGAAGAGTGTGAAAAGTGTTCATATGTAGTAAAAACCAGAGAAATCCGTCCGTTTTCGTCATTTGTTATCGAATCGACTTAAAGCCAGATCGTCACATTGGCCGCTCTTCTCTCTCAAGCGGTTGTACTTATCGTCTGCAAAGCTATGTCGCGTGCTGCGGTATGCGGAGACTCTAAAAGCACCATAGTAGAACACAGATGAAGCTTCTAAGTTGATGTAATAGCCTGTAAGAAGTAGTACAATTCAAGTTTTAGGTATGGATTATTGACTTTTTAGCTGGCTTTGGTGCCTTGGACATGAGCTAGGACATTAAGATTCTGCATGAAAGGAGGACTAGCAGCCGCGTTGGACGGGAGAATGTGAAATGTGTTCATATGTAGTAAAAACCTGAGAAATCCGTCCGTTTTCGTCATTTGTTTTCGAATCGACTTAAAGCCAGATCGTCACATTGGCCGCTCTTCTCTCTGAAACGGTTGTACTTATCGTCTGCAAAGCTATGTCGCGTGCTGCGGTATGCGGAGACACTAAAATCACCATAGTAGAACACAGATGAAGCTTCTAAGATGATGTAATAGACAATAAGAAGTAGTACAATTCAAGTTTTAGGTATGGATTATTGTCCTTTTAGCTGGCTTTGGTGCGTTGGGCATGAGCTAGGACCTTAAGATTCTGCATGAAAGGAGGACTAGCAGCCGAGTTGCACGGGAGAATCTGAAAAGTGTTCATATGTAGTAAAAACCTGACAAATCCGTCCGTTTTCGTCAATTGTTATCGAATCGACTTAAAGCCAGATCGTCACATTGGCCGCTCTTCTCTCTGAAACGGTTGTACTTATCGTCTGCAAAGCTATGTCGCGTGCTGCGGTATGCGCAGACACTAAAAGCACCATAGTAGAACACAGATGAAGCTTCTAAGATGATGTAATAGCCAGTAAGAAGTAGTACAATTCAAGTTTTAGGTATCGATTATTGACTTTTTAGCTGGCTTTGGTGCCTTGAACATGAGCTAGGACCTTAAGATTCTGCATGAAAGGAGGACTAGCAGCCGAGTTGCACGGGAGAATGTGAAAAGTGTTCATATGTAGTAAAAACCTGAGAAATCCGTCCGTTTTCGTCATTTGTTATCGAATCGACTTAAAGCCAGATCGTCACATTGGCCGCTCTTCTCTCTGAAACAGTTGTACTTATCGTCTTCAAAGCTATGTCGCGTGCTGCGGTATGCGGAGACACTAAAAGCACCATAGTAGATCACAGATGAAGCTTCTAAGTTGATGTAATAGCCAGTAAGAAGTAGTACAATTCAAGTTTTATGTATCGATTATTGACTTCTTAGCTGGCTTTGGTGCCTTGGACATGAGCTAGGACCTTAAGATTCTGCATGAAAGGAGGACTAGCACTTGAGTTGCACGGGAGAATGTGAAAAGTGTTCATATGTAGTAAGAACCTGAGAAATCCGTCCGTTTTCGTCATTTGTTATCGAATCGACTTAAAGCCAGATCGTCACATTGGCCGCTCTTCTCTCTGAAACGGTTGTACTTATCGCCTGCAAAGCTATGTCGCGTGATGCGGTATGCGGAGACACTAAAAGCACCATAGTAGAACACAGATGAAGCTTCTAAGTTGATGTAATAGCCAGTAAGAAGTATTACAATTCAAGTTTTAGGTATCGATTATTGACTTTTTAGCTCGCTTTGGTGCCTTGGACATGAGCTAGGACCTTAAGATTCTGCATGAAAGGAGGACTAGCAGCCGAGTTGCACGGGAGAATATGAAAAGTATTCAAATGTAGTAAAAACCTGAGAAATCCGTCCGTTTTCGTCATTTGTTATCGAATCGACTTAAAGCCAGATCGTCAAATTGGCCGCTCTTCTCTTTGAAACGGTTGTACTTATCGTCTTCAAAGCTATGTCACGTGCTGCGGTATGCGGAGACACTAAAAGCACCATAGTAGAACACAGATGAAGCTTCTAAGTTGATGTAATAGCCAGTAAGAAGTAGTACAATTCAAGTTGTAGGTATCAATTATTGATTTTCTAGCTGGCTTTGTTGCCTTGGACATGAGCTAGGACCTTAAGATTCTGCAAGAAAGGAAGACTAGCAGCCAAGTTGCAGGGGAGAATGTGAAAAGTGTTCATATGTAGTAAAAACCTGAGAAATCCGTCCGTTTTCGTCATTTGTTATCGAATCGACTTAAAGCCAGATCGTCACATTGGCCGCTCTTCTCTCTGAAAAGGTTGTACTTATCGTCTTCAAAGCTATGTCGCGTGCTGCGGTATGCGGAGACACTAAAAGCACCATAGTAGAACACAGATGAAGCTTCTAAGTTGATGTAATAGCCAGTAAGAAGTAGTACAATTCAAGTTTTAGGTATCGACTATTGACTTTTTAGCTGGCTTTGATGCCTTGGACATGAGCTAGGACCTTAAGAATCTGCATGAAAGGAGGACTAGCAGCCGTGTTGCAGGGAAGAGTGTGAAAAGTGTTCATATGTAGTAAAAACCTGAGAAATCTTCCGTTTTCGTCATTTGTTATCGAATCGACTTAAAGCCAGATTGTCACATTGGCCGCTCTTCTCTCTGAAACGGTTGTACTTATCGTCTGCAAAGCTATGTCGCGTGCTGCGGTATGCGGAGACACCAAAATCACCATAGTAGAACACAGATGAAGCTTCTAAGATGATGTAATATACAATAAGAAGTAGTACAATTCAAGTTTTAGGTATGGATTACTGACTTTTTAGCTGGCTTTGATGCCTTGGGCATGAGCTAGGACCTTAAGATTCTGCATGAAAGGAGGACTAGCAGCCGAGTTGCACGGGAGAATCTGAAAAGTGTTCATATGTAGTAAAAACCTGAGAAATCCGTCCGTTTTCGTCATTTGTCATCGAATCGACTTAAAGCCAGATCGTCACATTGGCCGCTCTTCTCTCTGAAACGGTTGTACTTATCGTCTGAAAAGCTATGTCGCTTGCTGCGGTATGCGCAGACACTAAAAGCACCATAGTATAAAACAGATGAAGCTTCTAAGTTGATGTAATAGCCAGTAAGAAGTAGTACAACTGAAGTTTTAGGTATCGATTATTGACTTTTTAGCTGGCTTTGGTGCCTTGGACATGAGCTAGGACCTTAAGATTCTGCATGATAGGAGGACTAGCAGCCGCGTTGCACGGGAGAATGTGAAATGTGTTCATATGTAGTAGAAACCTGAGAAATCCGTCCGTTTTCGTCATTTGTTATCGAATCGACTTAAAGCCAGATCGTCAAATTGGCCGCTCTTCTCTTTGAAACGGTTGTACTTATCGTCTTCAAAGCTATGTCACGTGCTGCGGTATGCGGAGACACTAAAAGCACCATAGTAGAACACAGATGAAGCTTCTAAGTTGATGTAATAGCCAGTAAGAAGTAGTACAATTCAAGTTGTAGGTATCAATTATTGATTTTCTAGCTGGCTTTGTTGCCTTGGACATGAGCTAGGACCTTAAGATTCTGCAAGAAAGGAAGACTAGCAGCCAAGTTGCAGGGGAGAATGTGAAAAGTGTTCATATGTAGTAAAAACCTGAGAAATCCGTCCGTTTTCGTCATTTGTTATCGAATCGACTTAAAGCCAGATCGTCACATTGGCCGCTCTTCTCTCTGAAAAGGTTGTACTTATCGTCTTCAAAGCTATGTCGCGTGCTGCGGTATGTGGAGACACTAAAAGCACCATAGTAGAACACAGATGAAGCTTCTAAGTGGATGTAATAGCCAGTAAGAAGTAGTACAATTCAAGTTTTAGGTATCGATTATTGACTTTTTAGCTGGCTTTGGTGCCTTGGACATGAGCTAGGACCTTAAGATTCTGCATGAAAGGAGGACTAGCAGCCGAGTTGCACGGGAGAATGTGAAAAGTGTTCATAAGTAGTAAAAACCTGAGAAATCCGTTCGTTTTCGTCATTTGTTATCGAATCGACTTAAAGGCAGATCGTCACATTGGCCGCTCTTCTCTCTGAAACGGTTGTACTTATCGTCTGCAAAGCTATGTCGCGTGATGCGGTATGCGGAGACACTAAAAGCACCATAGTAGAACACAGATGAAGCTTCTAAGTTGATGTAATAGCCAGTAAGAAGTAGTACAATTCAAGTTTTAGGTATCGATTATTGACTTTTTAGCTGGCTTTGGTACCTTGGACATGAGCTAGGACCTTAAGATTCTGCATGAAAGGAGGACTAGCAGCCGAGTTGCACGGGAGAATGTGAAAAGTGTTCATATGTAGTAAAAACCTGGGAAATCCGTCCGTTTTCGTCATTTGTTATCGAATCAACTTAAAGCCAGATCGTCACATTGGCCGCTCTTCTCTCTGTAACGGTCGACTTATCGTCTGCAAAGCTATGTCGCGTGCTGCGGTATGCGGAGACACTAAAAGCACCATAGTAGAACACAGATGAAGCTTCTATGATGATGTAATAGCCAGTAAGAAGTAGTACAATTAAAGTTTTAGGTATCGATTATTGACTTTTTAGCTGGCTTTGGTGCCTTGGACATGACCTAGGACCTTAAGATTCTGCATGAAAGGAGGACTAGCAGCCGAGTTGCAGGGGAGAATGTGAAAAGTGTTCATATGTAGTAAAAACCTGAGAAATCCGTCCGTTTTCGTCATTTGTTATCGAATCGACTTAAAGCCCGATCGTCACATTGGCCGCTCTTCTCTCGGAAACGGTTGTACTTATCGTCTGCAAAGCTATGTCGCGTGATGCGGTATGCGGAGACACTAAAAGCACCATAGTAGAACACAGATGAAGCTTCTAAGTTGATGTAATAGCCAGTAAGAAGTAGTACAATTCAAGTTTTAGGTATCGATTATTGACTTTTTAGCTGGCTTTGGTACCTTAGACATGAGCTAGGACCTTAAGATTCTGCATGAAAGGAGGACTAGCAGCCGAGTTGCACGGGAGAATGTGAAAAGTGTTCATATGTAGTAAAAACCTGAGAAATCCGTCCGTTTTCGTCATTTGTTATCGAATCGGCTTAAAGCCAGATCGTCACATTGGCCGCTCTTCTCTCTGAAACGGTTGTACTTATCGTCTGCAAAGCTATGTCGCGTGCTGCGGTAGGCGGAGACACTGAAACCACCACAGTAGAACACAGATGAAGCTTCTAAATTGATGTAATAGCCAGTAAGAAATAGTACAATTCAAGTTTTAGGTATCGATTATTGACTTTTTAGCTGGCTTTGGTGCCTTGGACATGAGCTAGGACCTTAAGATTCTGCATGATAGGAGGAATAGCAGCCGCGTTGCACGGGAGAATGTGAAATGTGTTCATATGTAGTAGAAACCTGAGAAATCCGTCCGTTTTCGTCATTTGTTATCGAATCGACTTAAAGCCCGATCGTCACATTGGCCGCTCTTCTCTCTGAAACGGTTGTACTTATCGTCTGCAAAGCTATGTCGCGTGCTGCGGTATGCGGAGACACTAAATGCACCATAGTAGAACACAGATGAAGGTTCTAAGTTGATGTAATAGCCAGTAAGAAGTAGTACAATTCAAGTTTTAGGTATCGATTATTGACTTTTTAGCTGGCTTTGGTGCCTTGGACATGAGCTAGGACCTTAAGATTCTGCATGAAAGGAGGACTAGCAGCCGCGTTGCACGGGAGAGAGTGAAATGTGTTCATATGTAGTAGAAACCTGAGAAATCCGTCCGTTTTCGTCATTTGTTATCGAATCGACTTAAAGCCAGATCGTCACATTGGCCGCTCTTCTCTCTGAAACGGTTGTACTTATCGTCTGCAAAGCTAAGTCGCGTGCTGCGGTATGCGGAGACAATAAAATCACCATAGTAGAACACAGATGAAGCTTCTAAGTCGATGTAATAGCCAGTAAGAAGTAGTACAATTCAAGTTTTAGGTATCGATTATTGACTTCTTAGATGGATTTGGTGCCTTGGACATGAGCTAGGACCTTAAGATTCTGCATGAAAGGAGGACTAGCAGCCGAGTTGCACGGGACAATATGAAAAGTGTTCATATGTAGTCTAAACCTGAGAAATCCGTCCGTTTTCGTCATGTGTTATCGAATCGCCTTAAAGCCAGATCGTCACATTGGCCGCTCTTCTCTCTGAAACGGTTGTACTTATCGTCTGCAAAGCTATGTCGTATGCTGCGGTAGGCGGAGACACTGAAACCACCACAGTAGAACACAGATGAAGCTTCTAATTTGATGTAATAGCCAGTAAGAAATAGTACAATTCAAGTTTTAGGTATCGATTATTGACTTTTTAGCTGGCTTTGATGCCTTGGACAGGAGCTAGGACCTTAAGAATCTGCATGAAAGGAGGACTAGCAGCCGAGTTGCAGGGAAGAATGTGAAAAGTGTTCATATGTAGTAAAAACCTGAGAAATCCGTCCGTTTTCGTCATTTGTTATCGAATCGACTTAAAGCCAGATCGTCACATTGGCCGCTCTTCTCTCTGAAACGGTTGTACTAATCGTCTGCAAAGCTATGTCGCGTGCTGCGGTATGCGGAGACTCTAAAAGCACCATAGTAGAACACAGATGAAGCTTCTAAGTTGATGTAATAGCCAGTAAGAAGTAGTACAATTCAAGATTTAGGTACTGATTATTTACTTTTTAGCTGGCTTTGGTGCCTTGGACATGAGCTAGGACATTAAGATTCTGCATGAAAGGAGGACTAGCAGCCGCGTTGCACGGGAGAAAGTGAAATGTGTTCATATGTAGTAAAAACCTGAGAAATCCGTCCGTTTTCGTCATTTGTTATCGAATCGACTTAAAGCCCGATCGTCACATTGGCCGCTCTTCTCTCTGAAACGGTTGTACTTATCCTCTGCAAAGCTATGTCGCGTGCTGCGTTATGCGGAGACTCTAAAAGCACCATAGTAGAACACAGATGAAGCTTCTAAGTTGATGTAATAGCCAGTAAGAAGTAGTACAATTCAAGTTTTAGGTACTGATTATTTACTTTTTAGCTGGCTTTGGTGCCTTGGACATGAGCTAGGACATTAAGATTCTGCATGAAAGGAAGACTAGCAGCCGCGTTGCACGGGAGAATGTGAAATGTGTTCATATGTAGTAAAAACCTGAGAAATCCGTCCGTTTTCATCATTTGTTTTCGAATCGACTTAAAGCCCGATCGTCACATTGGCCGCTCTTCTCTCTGAAACGGTTGTACTTATCGTCTGCAAAGCTATGTCGCGTGCTGCGGTATGCGGAGACACTAAAATCACCATAGTAGAACACAGATGAAGCTTCTAAGATGATGTAATAGACAATAAGAAGTAGTACAATTCAAGTTTTATGTATGGATTACTGACTTTTTAGCTGGCTTTGGTGCCTTGGGCATGAGCTAGGACCTTAAGATTCTGCATGAAAGGAGGACTAGCAGCCGAGTTGCACGGGAGAATCTGAAAAGTGTTCATATGTAGTAAAAACCTGAGAAATCCGTCCGTTTTCGTCAATTGTTATCGAATCGACTTAAAGGCAGATCGTCACATTGGCCGCTCTTCTCTCTGAAACGGTTCTACTTATCGTCTGCAAAGCTATGTCGCGTGCTGCGGTATGCGGAGACACTAAAAGCACCATAGTAGAACACAGATGAAGCTTCTAAGTTGATGTAATAGCCAGTAAGAAGTAGTACAATTCAAGTATTAGGTACTGATTATTTACTTTTTAGCTGGCTTTGGTGCCTTGGGCATGAGCTAGGACCTTAAGATTCTGCATGAAAGGAGGACTAGCAACCGAGTTGCACGGGAGAATGTGAAAAGTGTTGATATGTAGTAAAAACCTGAGAAATCCGTCCGTTTTCGTCATTTGTTATCGAATCGACTTAAAGCCAGATCGTCACATTGGCCGCTCTTCTCTCTGAAACGGTTGTACTTATCGTCTGCAAAGCTATGTCGCGTGCTGCGGTATGCGCAGACACTAAAAGCACCATAGTATAAAACAGATGAAGCTTCTAAGTTGATGTAATAGCCAGTAAGAAGTAGTACAACTCAAGTTTTAGGTATCGATTATTGACTTCTTAGATGGATTTGGTGCCTTGGACATGAGCTAGGACCTTAAGATTCTGCATGAAAGGAGGACTAGCAGCCGAGTTGCACGGGACAATATGAAAAGTGTTCATATGTAGTAAAAACCTGAGAAATCCGTCCGTTTTCGTCATTTGTTATCGAATCGACTTAAAGCCAGATCGTCACATTGGCCGCTCTTCTCTCTGAAACGGTTGTACTTATCGTCTTCAAAGCTATGTCGCGTGCTGCGGTATGCGGAGACACTAAAAGCACCATAGTAGAACACAGATTAAGCTTCTAAGTTGATGTAATAGCCAGTAAGAAGTAGTACAATTCAAGTTTTAGGTATCGATTATTGACTTTTTAGCTGGCTTTGATGCCTTGGACATGAGCTAGGACCTTAAGAATCTGCATGAAATGAGGACTAGCAGCCGTGTTGCAGGGAAGAGTGTGAAAAGTGTTCATATGTAGTAAAAACCTGAGAAATCCGTCCGTTTTCGTCATTTGTTATCGAATCGACTTAAAGCCAGATCGTCACATTGGCCGCTCTTCTCTCTGAAACGGTTGTACTTTCGTCTGCAAAGCTATGTCGCGTGCTGCGGTATGCGGAGACTCTAAAAGCACCATAGTAGAACACAGATGAAGCTTCTAAGTTGATGTAATAGCCAGTAAGAAGTAGTACAATTCAAGTTTTAGGTACTGATTATTTACTTTTTACCTGGCTTTGGTGCCTTGGACATGAGCTAGGACCTTAAGATTCTGCATGAAAGGAGGACTAGCAGCCGCGTTGCACGGGAGAATGTGAAATGTGTTCATATGTAGTAAAAACCTGAGAAATCCGTCCGTTTTCGTCATTTGTTTTCGAATCGACTTAAAGCCCGATCGTCACATTGGCCGCTCTTCTCTCTGAAACGGTTGTACTTATCGTCTGCAAAGCTATGTCGCGTGCTGCGGTATGCGGAGACACTAAAATCACCATAGTAGAACACAGATGAAGCTTCTAAGATGATGTAATAGACAATAAGAAGTAGTACAATTCAAGTTTTAGGTATGGATTACTGACTTTTTAGCTGGCTTTGGTGCCTTGGGCATGAGCTAGGACCTTAAGATTCTGCATGAAAGGAGGACTAGCAGCCGAGTTGCACGGGAGAATCTGAAAAGTGTTCATATGTAGTAAAAACCCGAGAAATCCGTCCGTTTACGTGATTTGTTATCGAATCGACTTAAAGCCAGATCGTCACATTGGCCGCTCTTCTCTCTGAAACGGTTGTGCTTATCGTCTGCAAAGCTATGTCGTATGCTGTGGTAGGCGGAGACACTGAAACCACCACAGTAGAACACAGATGAAGCTTCTAATTTGATGTAATAGCCAGTAAGAAATAGTACAATTCATGTTTTAGGTATCTATTATTGACATTTTAGCTGGCTTTGATGCCTTGGACATGAGCTAGGACCTTAAGAATCTGCATGAAATGAGGACTAGCAGCCGTGTTGCAGGGAAGAGTGTGAAAAGTGTTCATATGTAGTAAAAACCTGAGAAATCCGTCCGTTTTCGTCATTTGTTTTCGAATCGACTTAAAGCCCGATCGTCACATTGGCCGCTCTTCTCTCTGAAACGGTTGTACTTATCGTCTTCAAAGCTATGTCGCGTGCTGCGGTATGCGGAGACACTAAAAGCACCATAGTAGAACACAGATGAAGCTTCTAAGTTGATGTAATAGCCAGTAAGAAGTAGTACAATTCAAGTTTTAGGTATCGATTATTGACTTTTTAGCTGGCTTTGGTGCCTTGGACATGAGCTACGACCTTTAGATTCTGCACGAAAGGAGGACTAGCAGCCGAGTTGCACGGGAGAATGTGAAAAGTGTTCATATGTAGTAAAAACCTGAGAAATCCGTCCGTTTTCGTCATTTGTTATCGAATCGACTTAAAGCCAGATCGTCACATTGGCCGCTCTTCTCTCTGAAACGGTTGTACTTATCGTCTGCAAAGCTATGTCGTATGCTGCGGTAGGCGGAGACACTGAAACCACCACAGTAGAACACAGATGAAGCTTCTAATTTGATGTAATAGCCAGTAAGAAATAGTACAATTCAAGTTTTAGGTATCGATTATTGACTTTTTAGCTGGCTTTGGTGCCTTGGGCATGAGCTAGGACCTTAAGATTCTGCATGAAAGGAGGACTAGCAGCCGAGTTGCACGGGAGAATCTGAAAAGTGTTCATATGTAGTAAAAACCTGAGAAATCCGTCCGTTTTCGTCATTTGTTATCGAATCGACTTAAAGCCAGATCGTCACATTGGCCGCTCTTCTCTCTGAAACGGTTGTACTTATCGTCTTCAAAGCTATGTCGCGTGCTGCGGTATGCGGAGACACTAAAAGCACCATAGTAGAACACAGATGAAGCTTCTAAGTTGATGTAATAGCCAGTAAGAAGTAGTACAATTCAAGTTTTAGGTACCGATTATTGACTTTTTAGCTGGCTTTGGTGCCTTGGACATGAGCTAGGACCTTAAGATTCTGCATGAAAGGAGGACTAGCAGCCGAGTTGCACGGGAGAATGTGAAAAGTGTTCATATGTAGTAAAAACCTGAGAAATCCGTCCGTTTTCGTCATTTGTTATCGAATCGACTTAAAGCCAGATCGTCACATTGGCCGCTCTTCTCTCTGAAACGGTTGTACTTATCGTCTGCAAAGCTATGTCGTATGCTGCGGTAGGCGGAGACACTGAAACCACCACAGTAGAACACAGATGAAGCTTCTAATTTGATGTAATAGCCAGTAAGAAATAGTACAATTCAAGTTTTAGGTATCTATTATTGACTTTTTAGCTGGCTTTGATGCCTTGGACATGAGCTAGGACCTTAAGAATCTGCATGAAATGAGGACTAGCAGCCGTGTTGCAGGGAAGAGTGTGAAAAGTGTTCATATGTAGTAAAAACCTGAGAAATCCGTCCGTTTTCGTCATTTGTTATCGAATCGACTTAAAGCCAGATCGTCACATTGGCCGCTCTTCTCTCTGAAACGGTTGTACTTATCGTCTGCAAAGCTATGTCGCGTGCTGCGGTATGCGCAGACACTAAAAGCACCATAGTATAAAACAGATGAAGCTTCTAAGTTGATGTAATAGCCAGTAAGAAGTAGTACTACTGAAGTTTTAGGTATCGATTATTGACTTTTTAGCTGGCTTTGGTGCCTTGGACATGACCTAGGACCTTAAGATTCTGCATGATAGGAGGACTAGCAGCCGCGTTGCACGGGAGAACGTGAAATATGTTCATATGTAGTAGAAACCTGAGAAATCCGTCCGTTTTCGTCATTTGTTGTCGAATCGACTTAAAGCCCGATCGCCACATTGGCCGCTCTTCTCTCTGAAACGGTTGTACTTATCGTCTGCAAAGCTATGTCGCGTGCTGCGGTATGTGGAGACACTAAAAGCACCATAGTAGAACACAGATGAAGCTTCTAAGTGGATGTAATAGCCACTAAGAAGTAGTACAATTCAAGTTTTAGGTATCGATTATTGACTTCTTAGCTGGCTTTGGTGCCTTGGACATGAGCTAGGACCTTAAGATTCTGCATGAAAGGAGGACTAGCAGCCGAGTTGCACGGGAGAATGAGAAAAGTGTTCATATGTAGTAAAAACCTGAGAAATCCGTCCGTTTTCGTCAATTGTTATCGAATCGACTTAAAGGCAGATCGTCACATTGGCCGCTCTTCTCTCTGAAACGGTTCTACTTATCGTCTGCAAAGCTATGTCGCGTGCTGCGGTATGCGCAGACACTAAAAGCACCATAGTATAAAACAGATGAAGCTTCTAAGTTGATGTAATAGCCAGTAAGAAGTAGTACAACTCAAGTTTTAGGTATCGATTATTGACTTCTTAGATGGATTTGGTGCTTTGGACATGAGCTAGGACCTTAAGATTCTGCATGAAAGGAGGACTAGCAGCCGAGTTGCACGGAACAATATGAAAAGTGTTCATATGTAGTAAAAACCTGAGAAATCCGTCCGTTTTCGTCATTTGTTATCGAATCGACTTAAAGCCAGATCGTCACATTGGCCGCTCTTCTCTCTGAAACGGTTGTACTTATCGTCTGCAAAGCTATGTCGCGTGCTGCGGTATGCGGAGACACTAAAAACACCATAGTAGAACACAGATGAAGCTTCTATGATGATGTAATAGCCAGTAAGAAGTAGTACAATTAAAGTTTTAGGTATCGATTATTGACTTTTTAGCTGGCTTTGGTGCCTTGGACATGACCTAGGACCTTAAGATTCTGCATGAAAGGAGGACTAGCAGCCGAGTTGCACGGGAGAATGTGAAAAGTGTTCATATGTAGTAAAAACCTGAGAAATCCGTCGGTTTTCGTCATTTGTTATCGAATCGGCTTAAAGCCAGATCGTCACATTGGCCGCTCTTCTCCCTGAAACGGTTGTACTTATCGTCTGCAAAGCTATGTCGCGTGCTGCGGTAGGCGGAGACACTGAAACCACCACAGTAGAACACAGATGAAGCTTCTAATTTGATGTAATAGCCAGTAAGAAGTAGTACAATTCAAGTTTTAGGTATCGATTATTGACTTTTTAGCTGGCTTTGGTGCCTTGGACATGAGCTAGGACCTTAAGATTCTGCGTGATAGGAGGAATAGCAGCCGCGTTGCACGGGAGAATGTGAAATGTGTTCATATGTAGTAGAAACCTGAGAAATCCGTCCGTTTTGGTCATTTGTTATCGAATCGACTTAAAGCCCGATCGTCACATTGGCCGCTCTTCTCTCTGAAACGGTTGTACTTATCGTCTGCAAAGCTATGTCGCGTGCTGCGGTATGCGGAGACACTAAAAGCACCATAGTAGAACACAGATGAAGCTTCTAAGTTGATGTAATAGCCAGTAAGAAGTAGTACAATTCAAGTTTTAGGTATCGATTATTGACTTTTTAGCTGGCTTTGGTGCCTTGGACATGAGCTAGGACCTTAAGATTCTGCATGAAAGGAGGACTAGCAGCCGCGTTGCAGGGGAGAGAGTGAAATGTGTTCATATGTAGTAGAAACCTGAGAAATCCGTCCGTTTTCGTCATTTGTTATCGAATCGACTTAAAGCCAGATCGTCACATTGGCCGCTCTTCTCTCTGAAACGGTTGTACTTATCGTCTGCAAAGCTAAGTCGCGTGCTGCGGTATGCGGAGACAATAAAATCACCATAGTAGAACACAGATGAAGCTTCTAAGTCGATGTAATAGCCAGTAAGAAGTAGTACAATTCAAGTTTTAGGTATCGATTATTGACTTTTTAGCTGGCTTTGATGCCTTGGACATGAGCTAGGACCTTAAGAATCTGCATGAAAGGAGGACTAGCAGCCGAGTTGCAGGGGAGAATGTGAAAAGTGTTCATATGTAGTAAAAACCTGAGAAATCCGTCCGTTTTCGTCATTTGTTGTCGAATCGACTTAAAGCCAGATCGTCACATTGGCCGCTCTTCTCTCTGAAACGGTTGTACTTATCGTCTGCAAAGCTATGTCGCGTGCAGCGGTATGCGGAGACTCTAAAAGCACCATAGTAGAACACAGATGAAGCTTCTAAGTTGATGTAATAGCCAGTAAGAAGTAGTACAATTCAAGTTTTAGGTACTGATTATTTACTTTTTAGCTGGCTTTGGTGCCTTGGACATGAGCTAGGACATTAAGATTCTGCATGAAAGGAGGACTAGCAGCCGCGTTGCACGGGAGAATGTGAAATGTGTTCATATGTAGTAAAAACCTGAGAAATCCGTCCGTTTTCGTCATTTGTTTTCGAATCGACTTAAAGCCCGATCGTCACATTGGCCGCTCTTCTCTCTGAAACGGTTGTACTTATCGTCTGCAAAGCTATGTCGCGTGCTGCGGTATGCGGAGACACTAAAATCACCATAGTAGAACACAGATGAAGCTTCTAAGATGATGTAATAGACAATAAGAAGTAGTACAATTCAAGTTTTAGGTATGGATTACTGACTTTTTAGCTGGCTTTGGTGCCTTGGGCATGAGCTAGGACCTTAAGATTCTGCATGAAAGGAGGACTAGCAGCCGAGTTGCACGGGAGAATCTGAAAAGTGTTCATATGTAGTAAAAACCTGAGAAATCCGTCCGTTTTCGTCATTTGTTATCGAATCGACTTAAAGCCAGATCGTCACATTGGCCGCTCTTCTCTCTGAAACGGTTGTACTTATCGTCTGCAAAGCTATGTCGCGTGCTGCGGTATGTGCAGACACTAAAAGCACCATAGTATAAAACAGATGAAGCTTCTAAGTTGATGTAATAGCCAATAAGAAGTAGTACAACTGAAGTTTTAGGTATCGATTATTGACTTTTTAGCTGGCTTTGGTGCCTTGGACATGAGCTAGGACCTTAAGATTCTGCATGATAGGAGGACTAGCAGCCGCGTTGCACGGGAGAATGTGAAATGTGTTCATATGTAGTAGAAACCTGAGAAATCCGTCCGTTTTCGTCATTTGTTATCGAATCGACTTAAAGCCCGATCGTCACATTGGCCGCTCTTCTCTCTGAAACGGTTGTACTTATCGTCTCCAAAGCTATGTCGCGTGCTGCGGTATGTGGAGACACTAAAAGCACCATAGTAGAACACAGATGAAGCTTCTAAGTGGATGTAATAGCCAGTAAGAAGTAGTACAATTCAAGTTTTAGGTATCGATTATTGACTTTATAGCTGGCTTTGGTGCCTTGGACATGAGCTAGGACCTTAAGATTCTGCATGAAAGGAGGACTAGCAGCCGAGTTGCACGGGAGAATGTGAAAAGTGTTCATATGTAGTAAAAACCTGAGAAATCCGTCCGTTTTCGTCAATTGTTATCGAATCGACTTAAAGGCAGATCGTCACATTGGCCGCTCTTCTCTCTGAAACGGTTCTACTTATCGTCTGCAAAGCTGTGTCGCGTGCTGCGGTATGCGGAGACACTAAAAGCACCATAGTAGAACACAGATGAAGCTTCTAAGTTGTTGTAATAGCCAGTAAGAAGTAGTACAATTCAAGTATTAGGTACTGATTATTTACTTTTTAGCTGGCTTTGGTGCCTTGGGCATGAGCTAGGACCTTAAGATTCTGCATGAAAGGAGGACTAGCAGTCGAGTTGCACGGGAGAATGTGAAAAGTGTTCATATGTAGTAAAAACCTGAGAAATCCGTCCGTTTTCGTCATTTGATATCGAATTGACTTAAAGCCAGATCGTCACATTGGCCGCTCTTCTCTCTGAAACGGTTGTACTTATCGTCTGCAAAGCTATGTCGCGTGCTGCGGTATGCGCAGACACTAAAAGCACCATAGTATAAAACAGATGAAGCTTCTAAGTTGATGTAATAGCCAGTAAGAAGTAGTACAACTCAAGTTTTAGTTATCGATTATTGACTTTTTAGACGGCTTTGGTGCCTTGGACATGACCTAGGTCCTTAAGATTCTGCATGAAAGGAGGACTAGCAGCCGAGTTACACGGGAGAATGTGAAAAGTGTTCATATGTAGTAAAAACCTGAGAAATCCGTCCGTTTTCGTCATTTGTTATCGAATCGGCTTAAAGCCAGATCGTCACATTGGCCGCTCTTCTCTCTGAAACGGTTGTACTTATCGTCTGCAAAGCTATGTCGCGTGCTGCGGTATGCGCAGACACTAAAAGCACCATAGTATAAAACAGATGAAGCTTCTAAGTTGATGTAATAGCCAGTAAGAAGTAGTACAATCCAAGTTTTAGGTATGGATTACTGACTTTTTAGCTGGCTTTGGTGCCTTGGGCATGAGCTAGGACCTTAAGATTCTGCATGAAAGGAGGACTAGCAGCCGAGTTGCACGGGAGAATCTGAAAAGTGTTCATATGTAGTAAAAACCTGAGAAATCCGTCCGTTTTCGTCATTTGTTATCGAATCGACTTAAAGCCAGATCGTCACATTGGCCGCTCTTCTCTCTGAAACGGTTGTACTTATCGTCTGCAAAGCTATGTCGCGTGCTGCGGTATGTGCAGACACTAAAAGCACCATAGTATAAAACAGATGAAGCTTCTAAGTTGATGTAATAGCCAATAAGAAGTAGTACAACTGAAGTTTTAGGTATCGATTATTGACTTTTTAGCTGGCTTTGGTGCCTTGGACATGAGCTAGGACCTTAAGATTCTGCATGATAGGAGGACTAGCAGCCGCGTTGCACGGGAGAATGTGAAATGTGTTCATATGTAGTAGAAACCTGAGAAATCCGTCCGTTTTCGTCATTTGTTATCGAATCGACTTAAAGCCCGATCGTCACATTGGCCGCTCTTCTCTCTGAAACGGTTGTACTTATCGTCTGCAAAGCTATGTCGCGTGCTGCGGTATGTGGAGACACTAAAAGCACCATAGTAGAACACAGATGAAGCTTCTAAGTGGATGTAATAGCCAGTAAGAAGTAGTACAATTCAAGTTTTAGGTATCGATTATTGACTTTTTAGCTGGCTTTGGTGCCTTGGACATGAGCTAGGACCTTAAGATTCTGCATGAAAGGAGGACTAGCAGCCGAGTTGCACGGGAGAATGTGAAAAGTGTTCATATGTAGTAAAAACCTGAGAAATCCGTCCGTTTTCGTCAATTGTTATCGAATCGACTTAAAGGCAGATCGTCACATTGGCCGCTCTTCTCTCTGAAACGGTTCTACTTATCGTCTGCAAAGCTGTGTCGCGTGCTGCGGTATGCGGAGACACTAAAAGCACCATAGTAGAACACAGATGAAGCTTCTAAGTTGATGTAATAGCCAGTAAGAAGTAGTACAATTCAAGTTTTAGGTATGGATTACTGACTTTTTAGCTGGCTTTGGTGCCTTGGGCATGAGCTAGGACCTTAAGATTCTGCATGAAAGGAGGACTAGCAGCCGAGTTGCACGGGAGAATGTGAAAAGTGTTCATATGTAGTAAAAACCTGAGAAATCCGTCCGTTTTCGTCATTTGTTATCGAATCGACTTAAAGCCAGATCGTCACATTGGCCGCTCTTCTCTCTGAAACGGTTGTACTTATCGTCTGCAAAGCTATGTCGCGTGCTGCGGTATGCGCAGACACTAAAAGCACCATAGTATAAAACAGATGAAGCTTCTAAGTTGATGTAATAGCCAGTAAGAAGTAGTACAATCCAAGTTTTAGGTATGGATTACTGACTTTTTAGCTGGCTTTGGTGCCTTGGGCATGAGCTAGGACCTTAAGATTCTGCATGAAAGGAGGACTAGCAGCCGAGTTGCACGGGAGAATCTGAAAAGTGTTCATATGTAGTAAAAACCTGAGAAATCCGTCCGTTTTCGTCATTTGTTATCGAATCGACTTAAAGCCAGATCGTCACATTGGCCGCTCTTCTCTCTGAAACGGTTGTACTTATCGTCTGCAAAGCTATGTCGCGTGCTGCGGTATGTGCAGACACTAAAAGCACCATAGTATAAAACAGATGAAGCTTCTAAGTTGATGTAATAGCCAATAAGAAGTAGTACAACTGAAGTTTTAGGTATCGATTATTGACTTTTTAGCTGGCTTTGGTGCCTTGGACATGAGCTAGGACCTTAAGATTCTGCATGATAGGAGGACTAGCAGCCGCGTTGCACGGGAGAATGTGAAATGTGTTCATATGTAGTAGAAACCTGAGAAATCCGTCCGTTTTCGTCATTTGTTATCGAATCGACTTAAAGCCCGATCGTCACATTGGCCGCTCTTCTCTCTGAAACGGTTGTACTTATCGTCTGCAAAGCTATGTCGCGTGCTGCGGTATGTGGAGACACTAAAAGCACCATAGTAGAACACAGATGAAGCTTCTAAGTGGATGTAATAGCCAGTAAGAAGTAGTACAATTCAAGTTTTAGGTATCGATTATTGACTTTTTAGCTGGCTTTGGTGCCTTGGACATGAGCTAGGACCTTAAGATTCTGCATGAAAGGAGGACTAGCAGCCGAGTTGCACGGGAGAATGTGAAAAGTGTTCATATGTAGTAAAAACCTGAGAAATCCGTCCGTTTTCGTCAATTGTTATCGAATCGACTTAAAGGCAGATCGTCACATTGGCCGCTCTTCTCTCTGAAACGGTTCTACTTATCGTCTGCAAAGCTGTGTCGCGTGCTGCGGTATGCGGAGACACTAAAAGCACCATAGTAGAACACAGATGAAGCTTCTAAGTTGTTGTAATAGCCAGTAAGAAGTAGTACAATTCAAGTATTAGGTACTGATTATTTACTTTTTAGCTGGCTTTGGTGCCTTGGGCATGAGCTAGGACCTTAAGATTCTGCATGAAAGGAGGACTAGCAGTCGAGTTGCACGGGAGAATGTGAAAAGTGTTCATATGTAGTAAAAACCTGAGAAATCCGTCCGTTTTCGTCATTTGATATCGAATCGACTTAAAGCCAGATCGTCACATTGGCCGCTCTTCTCTCTGAAACGGTTGTACTTATCGTCTGCAAAGCTATGTCGCGTGCTGCGGTATGCGCAGACACTAAAAGCACCATAGTATAAAACAGATGAAGCTTCTAAGTTGATGTAATAGCCAGTAAGAAGTAGTACAACTCAAGTTTTAGTTTTCGATTATTGACTTTTTAGATGGCTTTGGTGCCTTGGACATGACCTAGGTCCTTAAGATTCTGCATGAAAGGAGGACTAGCAGCCGAGTTGCACGGGAGAATGTGAAAAGTGTTCATATGTAGTAAAAACCTGAGAAATCCGTCCGTTTTCGTCATTTGTATTCGAATCGGCTTAAAGCCAGATCGTCACATTGGCCGCTCTTCTCTCTGAAACGGTTGTACTTATCGTCTGCAAAGCTATGTCGCGTGCTGCGGTAGGCGGAGACACTGAAACCACAACAGTAGAACACAGATGAAGCTTCTAATTTGATGTAATAGCCAGTAAGAAATAGTACAATTCAAGTTTTAGGTATCGATTATTGACTTTTTAGCTGGCTTTGGTGCCTTGGACATGAGCTAGGACCTTAAGATTCTGCATGAAAGGAGGAATAGCAGCCGCGTTGCACGGGAGAATGTGAAATGTGTTCATATGTAGTAGAAACCTGAGAAATCCGTCCGTTTTCGTCATTTGTTATCGAATCGACTTAAAGCCCGATCGTCACATTGGCCGCTCTTCTCTCTGAAACGGTTGTACTTATCGTCTGCAAAGCTATGTCGCGTGCTGCGGTATGCGGAGACACTAAAAGCACCATAGTAGAACACAGATGAAGCTTCTAAGTTGATGTAATAGCCAGCAAGAAGTAGTACAATTCAAGTTTTAGGTATCGATTATTGACTTTTTAGCTGGCTTTGGTGCCTTGGACATGAGCTAGGACCTTAAGATTCTGCATGATAGGAGGAATAGCAGCCGCGTTGCACAGGAGAATGTGAAATGTGTTCATATGTAGTAGAAACCTGAGAAATCCGTCCGTTTTCGTCATTTGTTATCGAATCGACTTAAAGCCCGATCGTCACATTGGCCGCTCTTCTCTCTGAAACGGTTGTACTCATCGCCTGCAAAGCTAAGTCGCGTGCTGCGGTATGCGGAGACAATAAAATCACCATAGTAGAACACAGATGAAGCTTCTAAGTCGATGTAATAGCCAGTAAGAAGTAGTACAATTCAAGTTTTAGGTATGGATTACTGACTTTTTAGCTGGCTTTGGTGCCTTGGGCATGAGCTAGGACCTTAAGATTCTGCATGAAAGGAGGACTAGCAGCCGAGTTGCACGGGAGAATGTGAAAAGTGTTCATATGTAGTAAAAACCTGAGAAATCCGTCCGTTTTCGTCAATTGTTATCGAATCGACATAAAGGCAGATCGTCACATTGGCCGCTCTTCTCTCTGAAACGGTTCTACTTATCGTCTGCAAAGCTGTGTCGCGTGCTGCGGTATGCGGAGACACTAAAAGCACCATAGTAGAACACAGATGAAGCTTCTAAGTTGATGTAATAGCCAGTAAGAAGTAGTACAATTCAAGTTTTAGGTATGGATTTCTGACTTTTTAGCTGGCTTTGGTGCCTTGGGCATGAGCTAGGACCTTAAGATTCTGCATGAAAGGAGGACTAGCAGCCGAGTTGCACGGGAGAATGTGAAAAGTGTTCATATGTAGTAAAAACCTGAGAAATCCGTCCGTTTTCGTCATTTGTTGTCGAATCGACTTAAAGCCAGATCGTCACATTGGCCGCTCTTCTCTCTGAAACGGTTGTACTTATCGTCTGCAAAGCTATGTCGCGTGCTGCGGTATGCGCAGACACTAAAAGCACCATAGTATAAAACAGATGAAGCTTCTAAGTTGATGTAATAGCCAGTAAGAAGTAGTACAATCCAAGTTTTAGGTATGGATTACTGACTTTTTAGCTGGCTTTGGTGCCTTGGGCATGAGCTAGGACCTTAAGATTCTGCATGAAAGGAGGACTAGCAGCCGAGTTGCACGGGAGAATCTGAAAAGTGTTCATATGTAGTAAAAACCTGAGAAATCCGTCCGTTTTCGTCATTTGTTATCGAATCGACTTAAAGCCAGATCGTCACATTGGCCGCTCTTCTCTCTGAAACGGTTGTACTTATCGTCTGCAAAGCTATGTCGCGTGCTGCGGTATGTGCAGACACTAAAAGCACCATAGTATAAAACAGATGAATCTTCTAAGTTGATGTAATAGCCAATAAGAAGTAGTACAACTGAAGTTTTAGGTATCGATTATTGACTTTTTAGCTGGCTTTGGTGCCTTGGACATGAGCTAGGACCTTAAGATTCTGCATGATAGGAGGACTAGCAGCCGCGTTGCACGGGAGAATGTGAAATGTGTTCATATGTAGTAGAAACCTGAGACATCCGTCCGTTTTCGTCATTTGTTATCGAATCGACTTAAAGCCCGATCGTCACATTGGCCGCTCTTCTCTCTGAAACGGTTGTACTTATCGTCTGCAAAGCTATGTCGCGTGCTGCGGTATGTGGAGACACTAAAAGCACCATAGTAGAACACAGATGAAGCTTCTAAGTGGATGTAATAGCCAGTAAGAAGTAGTACAATTCAAGTTTTAGGTATCGATTATTGACTTTTTAGCTGGCTTTGGTGCCTTGGACATGAGCTAGGACCTTAAGATTCTGCATGAAAGGAGGACTAGCAGCCGAGTTGCACGGGAGAATGTGAAAAGTGTTCATATGTAGTAAAAACCTAGCAATCCGAACGTTTTCGTCAATTGTTATCGAATCGACTTAAAGGCAGATCGTCACATTGGCCGCTCTTCTCTCTGAAACGGTTCTACTTATCGTCTGCAAAGCTGTGTCGCGTGCTGCGGTATGCGGAGACACTAAAAGCACCATAGTAGAACACAGATGAAGCTTCAAAGTTGATGTAATAGCCAGTAAGAAGTAGTACAATTCAAGTATTAGGTACTGATTATTTACTTTTTAGCTGGCTTTGGTGCCTTGGGCATGAGCTAGGACCTTAAGATTCTGCATGAAAGGAGGACTAGCAGTCGAGTTGCACGGGAGAATGTGAAAAGTGTTCATATGTAGTAAAAACCTGAGAAATCCGTCCGTTTTCGTCATTTGTTATCGAATCGACTTAAAGCCAGATCGTCACATTGGCCGCTCTTCTCTCTGAAACGGTTGTACTTATCGTCTGCAAAGCTATGTCGCGTGCTGCGGTATGCGCAGACACTAAAAGCACCATAGTATAAAACAGATGAAGCTTCTAAGTTGATGTAATAGCCAGTAAGAAGTAGTACAACTCAAGTTTTAGGTATCGATTATTGACTTTTTAGCTGGCTTTGGTGCCTTGGACATGACCTAGGACCTTAAGATTCTGCATGAAAGGAGGACTAGCAGCCGAGTTGCACGGGACAATATGAAAAGTGTTCATATGTAGTAAAAACCTGAGAAATCCGTCCGTTTTCGTCATTTGTTATCGAATCGACTTAAAGCCAGATCGTTACATTGGCCGCTCTTCTCTCTGAAACGGTTGTACTTATCGCCTGCAAAGCTATGTCGCGTCATGCGGTATGCGGAGACACTAAAAGCACCATAGTAGAACACAGATGAAGCTTCTAAGTTGATGTAATAGCCAGTAAGAAGTAGTACAATTCAAGTTTTAGGTATCGATTATTGACTTTTTAGCTGGCTTTGGTACCTTGGACATGAGCTAGGACCTTAAGATTCTGCATGAAAGGAGGACTAGCAGCCGAGTTGCACGGGAGAATGTGAAAAGTGTTCATATGTAGTAGAAACCTGAGAAATCCGTCCGTTTTCGTCATTTGTTATCGAATTGACTTAAAGCCCGATCGTCACATTGGCCGCTCTTCTCTCTGAAACGGTTGTACTTATCGTCTGCAAAGCTATGTCGCGTGCTGCGGTATGCGGAGACACTAAAAGCACCATAGTAGAACACAGATGAAGCTTCTAAGTTGATGTAATAGCCAGTAAGAAGTAGTACAATTCAAGTTTTAGGTATCGATTATTGACTTTTTAGCTGGCTTTGGTGCCTTGGACATGAGCTAGGACCTTAAGATTCTGCATGAAAGGAGGACTAGCAGCCGCGTTGCACGGGAGAGAGTGAAATGTGTTCATATGTAGTAGAAACCTGAGAAATCCGTCCGTTTTCGTCATTTGTTATCGAATCGACTTAAAGCCCGATCGTCACATTGGCCGCTCTTCTCTCTGAAACGGTTGTACTTATCGTCTGCAAAGCTATGTCGCGTGCTGCGGTATGTGGAGACACTAAAAGCACCATAGTAGAACACAGATGAAGCTTCTAAGTGGATGTAATAGCCAGTAAGAAGTAGTACAATTCAAGTTTTAGGTATCGATTATTGACTTTTTAGCTGGCTTTGGTGCCTTGGACATGAGCTAGGACCTTAAGATTCTGCATGAAAGGAGGACTAGCAGCCGAGTTGCACGGGAGAATGTGAAAAGTGTTCATATGTAGTAAAAACCTAGCAATCCGAACGTTTTCGTCAATTGTTATCGAATCGACTTAAAGGCAGATCGTCACATTGGCCGCTCTTCTCTCTGAAACGGTTCTACTTATCGTCTGCAAAGCTGTGTCGCGTGCTGCGGTATGCGGAGACACTAAAAGCACCATAGTAGAACACAGATGAAGCTTCAAAGTTGATGTAATAGCCAGTAAGAAGTAGTACAATTCAAGTATTAGGTACTGATTATTTACTTTTTAGCTGGCTTTGGTGCCTTGGGCATGAGCTAGGACCTTAAGATTCTGCATGAAAGGAGGACTAGCAGTCGAGTTGCACGGGAGAATGTGAAAAGTGTTCATATGTAGTAAAAACCTGAGAAATCCGTCCGTTTTCGTCATTTGTTATCGAATCGACTTAAAGCCAGATCGTCACATTGGCCGCTCTTCTCTCTGAAACGGTTGTACTTATCGTCTGCAAAGCTATGTCGCGTGCTGCGGTATGCGCAGACACTAAAAGCACCATAGTATAAAACAGATGAAGCTTCTAAGTTGATGTAATAGCCAGTAAGAAGTAGTACAACCCAAGTTTTAGGTATCGATTATTGACTTTTTAGCTGGCTTTGGTGCCTTGGACATGACCTAGGACCTTAAGATTCTGCATGAAAGGAGGACTAGCAGCCGAGTTGCACGGGACAATATGAAAAGTGTTCATATGTAGTAAAAACCTGAGAAATCCGTCCGTTTTCGTCATTTGTTATCGAATCGACTTAAAGCCAGATCGTTACATTGGCCGCTCTTCTCTCTGAAACGGTTGTACTTATCGCCTGCAAAGCTATGTCGCGTCATGCGGTATGCGGAGACACTAAAAGCACCATAGTAGAACACAGATGAAGCTTCTAAGTTGATGTAATAGCCAGTAAGAAGTAGTACAATTCAAGTTTTAGGTATCGATTATTGACTTTTTAGCTGGCTTTGGTACCTTGGACATGAGCTAGGACCTTAAGATTCTGCATGAAAGGAGGACTAGCAGCCGAGTTGCACGGGAGAATGTGAAAAGTGTTCATATGTAGTAAAAACCTGAGAAATCCGTCCGTTTTCGTCATTTGTTATCGAATCGGCTTAAAGCCAGATCGTCACATTGGCCGCTCTTCTCTCTGAAACGGTTGTACTTATCGTCTGCAAAGCTATGTCGCGTGCTGCGGTAGGCGGAGACACTGAAACCACAACAGTAGAACACAGATGAAGCTTCTAATTTGATGTAATAGCCAGTAAGAAATAGTACAATTCAAGTTTTAGGTATCGATTATTGACTTTTTAGCTGGCTTTGGTGCCTTGGACATGAGCTAGGACCTTAAGATTCTGCATGATAGGAGGAATAGCAGCCGCGTTGCACGGGAGAATGTGAAATGTGTTCATATGTAGTAGAAACCTGAGAAATCCGTCCGTTTTCGTCATTTGTTATCGAATTGACTTAAAGCCCGATCGTCACATTGGCCGCTCTTCTCTCTGAAACGGTTGTACTTATCGTCTGCAAAGCTATGTCGCGTGCTGCGGTATGCGGAGACACTAAAAGCACCATAGTAGAACACAGATGAAGCTTCTAAGTTGATGTAATAGCCAGTAAGAAGTAGTACAATTCAAGTTTTAGGTATCGATTATTGACTTTTTAGCTGGCTTTGGTGCCTTGGACATGAGCTAGGACCTTAAGATTCTGCATGAAAGGAGGACTAGCAGCCGCGTTGCACGGGAGAGAGTGAAATGTGTTCATATGTAGTAGAAACCTGAGAAATCCGTCCGTTTTCGTCATTTGTTATCGAATCGACTTAAAGCCCGATCGTCACATTGGCCGCTCTTCTCTCTGAAACGGTTGTACTTATCGTCTGCAAAGCTAAGTCGCGTGCTGCGGTATGCGGAGACAATAAAATCACCATAGTAGAACACAGATGAAGCTTCTAAGTCGACGTAATAGCCAGTAAGAAGTAGTACAATTCAAGTTTTAGGTATGGATTACTGACTTTTTAGCTGGTTTTGGTGCCTTGGGCATGAGCTATGACCTTAAGATTCTGCATGAAAGGAGGACTAGCAGCCGAGTTGCACGGGAGAATGTGAAAAGTGTTCATATGTAGTAAAAACCTGAGAAATCCGTCCGTTTTCGTCAATTGTTATCGAATCGACTTAAAGGCAGATCGTCACATTGGCCGCTCTTCTCTCTGAAACGGTTCTACTTATCGTCTGCAAAGCTGTGTCGCGTGCTGCTGTATGCGGAGACACTAAAAGCACCATAGTAGAACACAGATGAAGCTTCTAAGTTGATGTAATAGCCAGTAAGAAGTAGTACAATTCAAGTATTAGGTATTGATTATTTACTTTTTAGCTGGCTTTGGTGCCTTGGGCATGAGCTAGGACCTTAAGATTCTGCATGAAAGGAGGACTAGCAGTCGAGTTGCACGGGAGAATGTGAAAAGTGTTCATATGTAGTAAAAACCTGAGAAATCCGTCCATTTTCGTCATTTGTTATCGAATCGACTTAAAGCCCGATCGTCACATTGGCCGCTCTTCTCTCTGAAACGGTTGTACTTATCGTCTGCAAAGCTATGTCGCGTGCTGCGGTATGCGCAGACACTAAAAGCACCATAGTATAAAACAGATGAAGCTTCTAAGTTGATGTAATAGCCAGTAAGAAGTAGTACAACTCAAGTTTTAGGTATCGATTATTGACTTTTTAGCTGGCTTTGGTGCCTTGGACATGACCTAGGACATTAAGATTCTGCATGAAAGGAGGACTAGCAGCCGAGTTGCACGGGACAATATGAAAAGTGTTCATATGTAGTAAAAACCTGAGAAATCCGTCCGTTTTCGTCATTTGTTTTCGAATCGACTTAAAGCCCGATCGTCACATTGGCCGCTCTTCTCTCTGAAACGGTTGTACTTATCGTCTGCAAAGCTATGTCGCGTGCTGCGGTATGCGGAGACACTAAAATCACCATAGTAGAACACAGATGAAGCTTCTAAGATGATGTAATAGACAATAAGAAGTAGTACAATTCAAGTTTTAGGTATGGATTACTGACTTTTTAGCTGGCTTTGGTGCCTTGGGCATGATCTAGGACCTTAAGATTCTGCATGAAAGGAGGACTAGCAGCCGAGTTGCACGGGAGAATCTGAAAAGTGTTCATATGTAGTAAAAACCTGAGAAATCCGTCCGTTTTCGTCATTTGTTATCGAATCGACTTAAAGCCAGATCGTCACATTGGCCGCTCTTCTCTCTGAAACGGTAGTACTTATCGTCTGCAAAGCTATGTCGCGTGCTGCGGTATGCGGAGACACTAAAAGCACCATAGTAGAACACAGATGAAGCTTCTAAGTTGATGTAATAGCCAGTAAGAAGTAGTACAATTCAAGTTTTAGGTATCGATTATTGACTTTTTAGCTGGCTTTGGTGCCTTGGACATGAGCTAGGACCTTAAGATTCTGCATGAAAGGAGGACTAGCAGCCGCGTTGCACGGGAGAGAGTGAAATGTGTTCATATGTAGTAGAAACCTGAGAAATCCGTCCGTTTTCGTCATTTGTTATCGAATCGACTTAAAGCCCGATCGTCACATTGGCCGCTCTTCTCTCTGAAACGGTTGTACTTATCGTCTGCAAAGCTAAGTCGCGTGCTGCGGTATGCGGAGACAATAAAATCACCATAGTAGAACACAGATGAAGCTTCTAAGTCGATGTAATAGCCAGTAAGAAGTAGTACAATTCAAGTTTTAGGTATCGATTATTGACTTCTTAGATGGATTTGGTGCCTTGGACATGAGCTAGGACCTTAAGATTCTGCATGAAAGGAGGACTAGCAGCCGAGTTGCACGGGACAATATGAAAAGTGTTCATATGTAGTCTAAACCTGAGAAATCCGTCCGTTTTCGTCATTTGTTATCGAATCGCCTTAAAGCCAGATCGTCACATTGGCCGCTCTTCTCTCTGAAGCGGTTGTACTTATCGTCTGCAAAGATATGTCGCGTGCTGCGGTATGCGGAGACACTAAAATCACCATAGTAGAACACAGATGAAGCTTCTAAGATGATGTAATAGACAATAAGAAGTAGTACAATTCAAGTTTTAGGTATGGATTATTGACTTTTTAGCTGGCTTTGGTGCCTTGGGCATGAGCTAGGACCTTAAGATTCTGCATGAAAGGAGGACTAGCAGCCGAGTTGCACGGGAGAATCTGAAAAGTGTTCATATGTAGTAAAAACCTGAGAAATCCGTCCGTTTTCGTCATTTGTTATCGAATCGACTTAAAGCCAGATCGTCACATTGACCGCTCTTCTCTCTGAAACGGTTGTACTTATCGTCTGCAAAGCTATGTCGATTGCAGCGGTATGCGCAGACACTAAAAGCACCATAGTATAAAACAGATGAATTCTAAGTTGATGTAATAGCCAGTAAGAAGTAGTACAACTGAAGTTTTAGGTATCGATTATTGAATTTTAGCTGGCTTTGGTGCCTTGGGCATGAGCTAGGACCTTAAGATTCTGCATGATAGGAGGACTAGCAGCCGCGTTGCACGGGAGAATGTGAAATGTGTTCATATGTAGTAGAAACCTGAGAAATCCGTCCGTTTTCGTCATTTGTTATCGAATTGACTTAAAGCCCGATCGTCACATTGGCCGCTCTTCTCTCTGAAACGGTTGTACTTATCGTCTGCAAAGCTATGTCGCGTGCTGCGGTATGCGGAGACACTAAAAGCACCATAGTAGAACACAGATGAAGCTTCTAAGTTGATGTAATAGCCAGTAAGAAGTAGTACAATTCAAGTTTTAGGTATCGATTATTGACTTTTTAGCTGGCTTTGGTACCTTGGACATGAGCTAGGACCTTAAGATTCTGCATGAAAGGAGGACTAGCAGCCGAGTTGCACGGGAGAATGTGAAAAGTGTTCATATGTAGTAAAAACCTGAGAAATCCGTCCGTTTTCGTCATTTGTTATCGAATCGGCTTAAAGCCAGATCGTCACATTGGCCGCTCTTCTCTCTGAAACGGTTGTACTTATCGTCTGCAAAGCTATGTCGCGTGCTGCGGTAGGCGGAGACACTGAAACCACAACAGTAGAACACAGATGAAGCTTCTAATTTGATGTAATAGCCAGTAAGAAATAGTACAATTCAAGTTTTAGGTATCGATTATTGACTTTTTAGCTGGTTTTGGTGCCTTGGGCATGAGCTATGACCTTAAGATTCTGCATGATAGGAGGAATAGCAGCCGCGTTGCACGGGAGAATGTGAAATGTGTTCATATGTAGTAGAAACCTGAGAAATCCGTCCGTTTTGGTCATTTGTTATCGAATCGACTTAAAGCCCGATCGTCACATTGGCCGCTCTTCTCTCTGAAACGGTTGTACTTATCGTCTGCAAAGCTATGTCGCGTGCTGCGGTATGCGGAGACACTAAAAGCACCATAGTAGAACACAGATGAAGCTTCTAAGTTGATGTAATAGCCAGTAAGAAGTAGTACAATTCAAGTTTTAGGTATCGATTATTGACTTTTTAGCTGGCTTTGGTGCCTTGGACATGAGCTAGGACCTTAAGATTCTGCATGAAAGGAGGACTAGCAGCCGCGTTGCAGGGGAGAGAGTGAAATGTGTTCATATGTAGTAGAAACCTGAGAAATCCGTCCGTTTTCGTCATTTGTTATCGAATCGACTTAAAGCCCGATCGTCACATTGGCCGCTTTTCTCTCTGAAACGGTTGTACTTATCGTCTGCAAAGCTAAGTCGCGTGCTGCGGTATGCGGAGACAATAAAATCACCATAGTAGAACACAGATGAAGCTTCTAAGTCGATGTAATAGCCAGTAAGAAGTAGTACAATTCAAGTTTTAGGTATCGATTATTGACTTTTTAGCTGGCTTTGGTGCCTTGGGCATGAGCTAGGACCTTAAGATTCTGCATGAAAGGAGGACTAGCAGCCGAGTTGCACGGGAGAATCTGAAAAGTGTTCATATGTAGTAAAAACCTGAGAAATCCGTCCGTTTTCGTCATTTGTTATCGAATCGACTTAAAGCCAGATCGTCACATTGGCCGCTCTTCTCTCTGAAACGGTTGTACTTATCGTCTGCAAAGCTATGTCGCGTGCTGCGGTATGTGCAGACACTAAAAGCACCATAGTATAAAACAGATGAAGCTTCTAAGTTGATGTAATAGCCAATAAGAAGTAGTACAACTGAAGTTTTAGGTATCGATTATTGACTTTTTAGCTGGCTTTGGTGCCTTGGACATGAGCTAGGACCTTAAGATTCTGCATGATAGGAGGACTAGCAGCCGCGTTGCACGGGAGAATGTGAAATGTGTTCATATGTAGTAGAAACCTGAGAAATCCGTCCGTTTTCGTCATTTGTTATCGAATCGACTTAAAGCCCGATCGTCACATTGGCCGCTCTTCTCTCTGAAACGGTTGTACTTATCGTCTCCAAAGCTATGTCGCGTGCTGCGGTATGTGGAGACACTAAAAGCACCATAGTAGAACACAGATGAAGCTTCTAAGTGGATGTAATAGCCAGTAAGAAGTAGTACAATTCAAGTTTTAGGTATCGATTATTGACTTTATAGCTGGCTTTGGTGCCTTGGACATGAGCTAGGACCTTAAGATTCTGCATGAAAGGAGGACTAGCAGCCGAGTTGCACGGGAGAATGTGAAAAGTGTTCATATGTAGTAAAAACCTGAGAAATCCGTCCGTTTTCGTCAATTGTTATCGAATCGACTTAAAGGCAGATCGTCACATTGGCCGCTCTTCTCTCTGAAACGGTTCTACTTATCGTCTGCAAAGCTGTGTCGCGTGCTGCGGTATGCGGAGACACTAAAAGCACCATAGTAGAACACAGATGAAGCTTCTAAGTTGTTGTAATAGCCAGTAAGAAGTAGTACAATTCAAGTATTAGGTACTGATTATTTACTTTTTAGCTGGCTTTGGTGCCTTGGGCATGAGCTAGGACCTTAAGATTCTGCATGAAAGGAGGACTAGCAGTCGAGTTGCACGGGAGAATGTGAAAAGTGTTCATATGTAGTAAAACCCTGAGAAATCCGTCCGTTTTCGTCATTTGATATCGAATTGACTTAAAGCCAGATCGTCACATTGGCCGCTCTTCTCTCTGAAACGGTTGTACTTATCGTCTGCAAAGCTATGTCGCGTGCTGCGGTATGCGCAGACACTAAAAGCACCATAGTATAAAACAGATGAAGCTTCTAAGTTGATGTAATAGCCAGTAAGAAGTAGTACAACTCAAGTTTTAGTTATCGATTATTGACTTTTTAGACGGCTTTGGTGCCTTGGACATGACCTAGGTCCTTAAGATTCTGCATGAAAGGAGGACTAGCAGCCGAGTTACACGGGAGAATGTGAAAAGTGTTCATATGTAGTAAAAACCTGAGAAATCCGTCCGTTTTCGTCATTTGTTATCGAATCGGCTTAAAGCCAGATCGTCACATTGGCCGCTCTTCTCTCTGAAACGGTTGTACTTATCGTCTGCAAAGCTATGTCGCGTGCTGCGGTAGGCGGAGACACTGAAACCACAACAGTAGAACACAGATGAAGCTTCTAATTTGATGTAATAGCCAGTAAGAAATAGTACAATTCAAGTTTTAGGTATCGATTATTGACTTTTTAGCTGGCTTTGGTGCCTTGGACATGAGCTAGGACCTTAAGATTCTGCATGATAGGAGGAATAGCAGCCGCGTTGCACGGGAGAATGTGAAATGTGTTCATATGTAGTAGAAACCTGAGAAATCCGTCCGTTTTCGTCATTTGTTATCGAATCGACTTAAAGCCCGATCGTCACATTGGCCGCTCTTCTCTCTGAAACGGTTGTACTTATCGTCTGCAAAGCTATGTCGCGTGCTGCGGTATGCGGAGACACTAAAAGCACCATAGTAGAACACAGATTAAGCTTCTAAGTTGATGTAATAGCCAGCAAGAAGTAGTACAATTCAAGTTTTAGGTATCGATTATTGACTTTTTAGCTGGCTTTGGTGCCTTGGACATGAGCTAGGACCTTAAGATTCTGCATGATAGGAGGAATAGCAGCCGCGTTGCACGGGAGAATGTGAAATGTGTTCATATGTAGTAGAAACCTGAGAAATCCGTCCGTTTTCGTCATTTGTTATCGAATCGACTTAAAGCCCGATCGTCACATTGGCCGCTCTTCTCTCTGAAACGGTTGTACTTATCGCCTGCAAAGCTAAGTCGCGTGCTGCGGTATGCGGAGACAATAAAATCACCATAGTAGAACACAGATGAAGCTTCTAAGTCGATGTAATAGCCAGTAAGAAGTAGTACAATTCAAGTTCTAGGTATGGATTACTGACTTTTTAGCTGGCTTTGGTGCCTTGGGCATGAGCTAGGACCTTAAGATTCTGCATGAAAGGAGGACTAGCAGCCGAGTTGCACGGGAGAATGTGAAAAGTGTTCATATGTAGTAAAAACCTGAGAAATCCGTCCGTTTTCGTCAATTGTTATCGAATCGACTTAAAGGCAGATCGTCACATTGGCCGCTCTTCTCTCTGAAACGGTTCTACTTATCGTCTGCAAAGCTGTGTCGCGTGCTGCGGTATGCGGAGACACTAAAAGCACCATAGTAGAACACAGATGAAGCTTCTAAGTTGATGTAATAGCCAGTAAGAAGTAGTACAATTCAAGTTTTAGGTATGGATTACTGACTTTTTAGCTGGCTTTGGTGCCTTGGGCATGAGCTAGGACCTTAAGATTCTGCATGAAAGGAGGACTAGCAGCCGAGTTGCACGGGAGAATGTGAAAAGTGTTCATATGTAGTAAAAACCTGAGAAATCCGTCCGTTTTCGTCATTTGTTATCGAATCGACTTAAAGCCAGATCGTCACATTGGCCGCTCTTCTCTCTGAAACGGTTGTACTTATCGTCTGCAAAGCTATGTCGCGTGCTGCGGTATGCGCAGACACTAAAAGCACCATAGTATAAAACAGATGAAGCTTCTAAGTTGATGTAATAGCCAGTAAGAAGTAGTACAATCCAAGTTTTAGGTATGGATTACTGACTTTTTAGCTGGCTTTGGTGCCTTGGGCATGAGCTAGGACCTTAAGATTCTGCATGAAAGGAGGACTAGCAGCCGAGTTGCACGGGAGAATCTGAAAAGTGTTCATATGTAGTAAAAACCTGAGAAATCCGTCCGTTTTCGTCATTTGTTATCGAATCGACTTAAAGCCAGATCGTCACATTGGCCGCTCTTCTCTCTGAAACGGTTGTACTTATCGTCTGCAAAGCTATGTCGCGTGCTGCGGTATGTGCAGACACTAAAAGCACCATAGTATAAAACAGATGAAGCTTCTAAGTTGATGTAATAGCCAATAAGAAGTAGTACAACTGAAGTTTTAGGTATCGATTATTGACTTTTTAGCTGGCTTTGGTGCCTTGGACATGAGCTAGGACCTTAAGATTCTGCATGATAGGAGGACTAGCAGCCGCGTTGCACGGGAGAATGTGAAATGTGTTCATATGTAGTAGAAACCTGAGAAATCCGTCCGTTTTCGTCATTTGTTATCGAATCGACTTAAAGCCCGATCGTCACATTGGCCGCTCTTCTCTCTGAAACGGTTGTACTTATCGTCTGCAAAGCTATGTCGCGTGCTGCGGTATGTGGAGACACTAAAAGCACCATAGTAGAACACAGATGAAGCTTCTAAGTGGATGTAATAGCCAGTAAGAAGTAGTACAATTCAAGTTTTAGGTATCGATTATTGACTTTTTAGCTGGCTTTGGTGCCTTGGACATGAGCTAGGACCTTAAGATTCTGCATGAAAGGAGGACTAGCAGCCGAGTTGCACGGGAGAATGTGAAAAGTGTTCATATGTAGTAAAAACCTGAGAAATCCGTCCGTTTTCGTCAATTGTTATCGAATCGACTTAAAGGCAGATCGTCACATTGGCCGCTCTTCTCTCTGAAACGGTTCTACTTATCGTCTGCAAAGCTGTGTCGCGTGCTGCGGTATGCGGAGACACTAAAAGCACCATAGTAGAACACAGATGAAGCTTCTAAGTTGTTGTAATAGCCAGTAAGAAGTAGTACAATTCAAGTATTAGGTACTGATTATTTACTTTTTAGCTGGCTTTGGTGCCTTGGGCATGAGCTAGGACCTTAAGATTCTGCATGAAAGGAGGACTAGCAGTCGAGTTGCACGGGAGAATGTGAAAAGTGTTCATATGTAGTAAAAACCTGAGAAATCCGTCCGTTTTCGTCATTTGATATCGAATCGACTTAAAGCCAGATCGTCACATTGGCCGCTCTTCTCTCTGAAACGGTTGTACTTATCGTCTGCAAAGCTATGTCGCGTGCTGCGGTAGGCGGAGACACTGAAACCACAACAGTAGAACACAGATGAAGCTTCTAATTTGATGTAATAGCCAGTAAGAAATAGTACAATTCAAGTTTTAGGTATCGATTATTGACTTTTTAGCTGGCTTTGGTGCCTTGGACATGAGCTAGGACCTTAAGATTCTGCATGATAGGAGGAATAGCAGCCGCGTTGCACGGGAGAATGTGAAATGTGTTCATATGTAGTAGAAACCTGAGAAATCCGTCCGTTTTCGTCATTTGTTATCGAATCGACTTAAAGCCCGATCGTCACATTGGCCGCTCTTCTCTCTGAAACGGTTGTACTTATCGTCTGCAAAGCTATGTCGCGTGCTGCGGTATGCGGAGACACTAAAAGCACCATAGTAGAACACAGATTAAGCTTCTAAGTTGATGTAATAGCCAGCAAGAAGTAGTACAATTCAAGTTTTAGGTATCGATTATTGACTTTTTAGCTGGCTTTGGTGCCTTGGACATGAGCTAGGACCTTAAGATTCTGCATGATAGGAGGAATAGCAGCCGCGTTGCACGGGAGAATGTGAAATGTGTTCATATGTAGTAGAAACCTGAGAAATCCGTCCGTTTTCGTCATTTGTTATCGAATCGACTTAAAGCCCGATCGTCACATTGGCCGCTCTTCTCTCTGAAACGGTTGTACTTATCGCCTGCAAAGCTAAGTCGCGTGCTGCGGTATGCGGAGACAATAAAATCACCATAGTAGAACACAGATGAAGCTTCTAAGTCGATGTAATAGCCAGTAAGAAGTAGTACAATTCAAGTTCTAGGTATGGATTACTGACTTTTTAGCTGGCTTTGGTGCCTTGGGCATGAGCTAGGACCTTAAGATTCTGCATGAAAGGAGGACTAGCAGCCGAGTTGCACGGGAGAATGTGAAAAGTGTTCATATGTAGTAAAAACCTGAGAAATCCGTCCGTTTTCGTCAATTGTTATCGAATCGACTTAAAGGCAGATCGTCACATTGGCCGCTCTTCTCTCTGAAACGGTTCTACTTATCGTCTGCAAAGCTGTGTCGCGTGCTGCGGTATGCGGAGACACTAAAAGCACCATAGTAGAACACAGATGAAGCTTCTAAGTTGATGTAATAGCCAGTAAGAAGTAGTACAATTCAAGTTTTAGGTATGGATTACTGACTTTTTAGCTGGCTTTGGTGCCTTGGGCATGAGCTAGGACCTTAAGATTCTGCATGAAAGGAGGACTAGCAGCCGAGTTGCACGGGAGAATGTGAAAAGTGTTCATATGTAGTAAAAACCTGAGAAATCCGTCCGTTTTCGTCATTTGTTATCGAATCGACTTAAAGCCAGATCGTCACATTGGCCGCTCTTCTCTCTGAAACGGTTGTACTTATCGTCTGCAAAGCTATGTCGCGTGCTGCGGTATGCGCAGACACTAAAAGCACCATAGTATAAAACAGATGAAGCTTCTAAGTTGATGTAATAGCCAGTAAGAAGTAGTACAATCCAAGTTTTAGGTATGGATTACTGACTTTTTAGCTGGCTTTGGTGCCTTGGGCATGAGCTAGGACCTTAAGATTCTGCATGAAAGGAGGACTAGCAGCCGAGTTGCACGGGAGAATCTGAAAAGTGTTCATATGTAGTAAAAACCTGAGAAATCCGTCCGTTTTCGTCATTTGTTATCGAATCGACTTAAAGCCAGATCGTCACATTGGCCGCTCTTCTCTCTGAAACGGTTGTACTTATCGTCTGCAAAGCTATGTCGCGTGCTGCGGTATGTGCAGACACTAAAAGCACCATAGTATAAAACAGATGAAGCTTCTAAGTTGATGTAATAGCCAATAAGAAGTAGTACAACTGAAGTTTTAGGTATCGATTATTGACTTTTTAGCTGGCTTTGGTGCCTTGGACATGAGCTAGGACCTTAAGATTCTGCATGATAGGAGGACTAGCAGCCGCGTTGCACGGGAGAATGTGAAATGTGTTCATATGTAGTAGAAACCTGAGAAATCCGTCCGTTTTCGTCATTTGTTATCGAATCGACTTAAAGCCCGATCGTCACATTGGCCGCTCTTCTCTCTGAAACGGTTGTACTTATCGTCTGCAAAGCTATGTCGCGTGCTGCGGTATGTGCAGACACTAAAAGCACCATAGTAGAACACAGATGAAGCTTCTAAGTTGATGTAATAGCCAATAAGAAGTAGTACAACTCAAGTTTTAGTTTTCGATTATTGACTTTTTAGATGGCTTTGGTGCCTTGGACATGACCTAGGTCCTTAAGATTCTGCATGAAAGGAGGACTAGCAGCCGAGTTGCACGGGAGAATGTGAAAAGTGTTCATATGTAGTAAAAACCTGAGAAATCCGTCCGTTTTCGTCATTTGTATTTGAATCGGCTTAAAGCCAGATCGTCACATTGGCCGCTCTTCTCTCTGAAACGGTTGTACTTATCGTCTGCAAAGCTATGTCGCGTGCTGCGGTAGGCGGAGACACTGAAACCACAACAGTAGAACACAGATGAAGCTTCTAATTTGATGTAATAGCCAGTAAGAAATAGTACAATTCAAGTTTTAGGTATCGATTATTGACTTTTTAGCTGGCTTTGGTGCCTTGGACATGAGCTAGGACCTTAAGATTCTGCATGAAAGGAGGAATAGCAGCCGCGTTGCACGGGAGAATGTCAAATGTGTTCATATGTAGTAGAAACCTGAGAAATCCGTCCGTTTTCGTCATTTGTTATCGAATCGACTTAAAGCCCGATCGTCACATTGGCCGCTCTTCTCTCTGAAACGGTTGTACTTATCGTCTGCAAAGCTATGTCGCGTGCTGCGGTATGCGGAGACACTAAAAGCACCATAGTAGAACACAGATGAAGCTTCTAAGTTGATGTAATAGCCAGCAAGAAGTAGTACAATTCAAGTTTTAGGTATCGATTATTGACTTTTTAGCTGGCTTTGGTGCCTTGGACATGAGCTAGGACCTTAAGATTCTGCATGATAGGAGGAATAGCAGCCGCGTTGCACAGGAGAATGTGAAATGTGTTCATATGTAGTAGAAACCTGAGAAATCCGTCCGTTTTCGTCATTTGTTATCGAATCGACTTAAAGCCCGATCGTCACATTGGCCGCTCTTCTCTCTGAAACGGTTCTACTCATCGCCTGCAAAGCTAAGTCGCGTGCTGCGGTATGCGGAGACAATAAAATCACCATAGTAGAACACAGATGAAGCTTCTAAGTCGATGTAATAGCCAGTAAGAAGTAGTACAATTCAAGTTTTAGGTATGGATTACTGACTTTTTAGCTGGCTTTGGTGCCTTGGGCATGAGCTAGGACCTTAAGATTCTGCATGAAAGGAGGACTAGCAGCCGAGTTGCACGGGAGAATGTGAAAAGTGTTCATATGTAGTAAAAACCTGAGAAATCCGTCCGTTTTCGTCAATTGTTATCGAATCGACTTAAAGGCAGATCGTCACATTGGCCGCTCTTCTCTCTGAAACGGTTCTACTTATCGTCTGCAAAGCTGTGTCGCGTGCTGCGGTATGCGGAGACACTAAAAGCACCATAGTAGAACACAGATGAAGCTTCTAAGTTGATGTAATAGCCAGTAAGAAGTAGTACAATTCAAGTTTTAGGTATGGATTTCTGACTTTTTAGCTGGCTTTGGTGCCTTGGGCATGAGCTAGGACCTTAAGATTCTGCATGAAAGGAGGACTAGCAGCCGAGTTGCACGGGAGAATGTGAAAAGTGTTCATATGTAGTAAAAACCTGAGAAATCCGTCCGTTTTCGTCATTTGTTGTCGAATCGACTTAAAGCCAGATCGTCACATTGGCCGCTCTTCTCTCTGAAACGGTTGTACTTATCGTCTGCAAAGCTATGTCGCGTGCTGCGGTATGCGCAGACACTAAAAGCACCATAGTATAAAACAGATGAAGCTTCTAAGTTGATGTAATAGCCAGTAAGAAGTAGTACAATCCAAGTTTTAGGTATGGATTACTGACTTTTTAGCTGGCTTTGGTGCCTTGGGCATGAGCTAGGACCTTAAGATTCTGCATGAAAGGAGGACTAGCAGCCGAGTTGCACGGGAGAATCTGAAAAGTGTTCATATGTAGTAAAAACCTGAGAAATCCGTCCGTTTTCGTCATTTGTTATCGAATCGACTTAAAGCCAGATCGTCACATTGGCCGCTCTTCTCTCTGAAACGGTTGTACTTATCGTCTGCAAAGCTATGTCGCGTGCTGCGGTATGTGCAGACACTAAAAGCACCATAGTATAAAACAGATGAAGCTTCTAAGTTGATGTAATAGCCAATAAGAAGTAGTACAACTGAAGTTTTAGGTATCGATTATTGACTTTTTAGCTGGCTTTGGTGCCTTGGACATGAGCTAGGACCTTAAGATTCTGCATGATAGGAGGACTAGCAGCCGCGTTGCACGGGAGAATGTGAAATGTGTTCATATGTAGTAGAAACCTGAGAAATCCGTCCGTTTTCGTCATTTGTTATCGAATCGACTTAAAGCCCGATCGTCACATTGGCCGCTCTTCTCTCTGAAACGGTTGTACTTATCGTCTGCAAAGCTATGTCGCGTGCTGCGGTATGTGGAGACACTAAAAGCACCATAGTAGAACACAGATGAAGCTTCTAAGTGGATGTAATAGCCAGTAAGAAGTAGTACAATTCAAGTTTTAGGTATCGATTATTGACTTTTTAGCTGGCTTTGGTGCCTTGGACATGAGCTAGGACCTTAAGATTCTGCATGAAAGGAGGACTAGCAGCCGAGTTGCACGGGAGAATGTGAAAAGTGTTCATATGTAGTAAAAACCTAGCAATCCGAACGTTTTCGTCAATTGTTATCGAATCGACTTAAAGGCAGATCGTCACATTGGCCGCTCTTCTCTCTGAAACGGTTCTACTTATCGTCTGCAAAGCTGTGTCGCGTGCTGCGGTATGCGGAGACACTAAAAGCACCATAGTAGAACACAGATGAAGCTTCAAAGTTGATGTAATAGCCAGTAAGAAGTAGTACAATTCAAGTATTAGGTACTGATTATTTACTTTTTAGCTGGCTTTGGTGCCTTGGGCATGAGCTAGGACCTTAAGATTCTGCATGAAAGGAGGACTAGCAGTCGAGTTGCACGGGAGAATGTGAAAAGTGTTCATATGTAGTAAAAACCTGAGAAATCCGTCCGTTTTCGTCATTTGTTATCGAATCGACTTAAAGCCAGATCGTCACATTGGCCGCTCTTCTCTCTGAAACGGTTGTACTTATCGTCTGCAAAGCTATGTCGCGTGCTGCGGTATGCGCAGACACTAAAAGCACCATAGTATAAAACAGATGAAGCTTCTAAGTTGATGTAATAGCCAGTAAGAAGTAGTACAACTCAAGTTTTAGGTATCGATTATTGACTTTTTAGCTGGCTTTGGTGCCTTGGACATGACCTAGGACCTTAAGATTCTGCATGAAAGGAGGACTAGCAGCCGAGTTGCACGGGACAATATGAAAAGTGTTCATATGTAGTAAAAACCTGAGAAATCCGTCCGTTTTCGTCATTTGTTATCGAATCGACTTAAAGCCAGATCGTTACATTGGCCGCTCTTCTCTCTGAAACGGTTGTACTTATCGCCTGCAAAGCTATGTCGCGTCATGCGGTATGCGGAGACACTAAAAGCACCATAGTAGAACACAGATGAAGCTTCTAAGTTGATGTAATAGCCAGTAAGAAGTAGTACAATTCAAGTTTTAGGTATCGATTATTGACTTTTTAGCTGGCTTTGGTACCTTGGACATGAGCTAGGACCTTAAGATTCTGCATGAAAGGAGGACTAGCAGCCGAGTTGCACGGGAGAATGTGAAAAGTGTTCATATGTAGTAAAAACCTGAGAAATCCGTCCGTTTTCGTCAATTGTTATCGAATCGACTTAAAGGCAGATCGTCACATTGGCCGCTCTTCTCTCTGAAACGGTTCTACTTATCGTCTGCAAAGCTGTGTCGCGTGCTGCGGTATGCGGAGACACTAAAAGCACCATAGTAGAACACAGATGAAGCTTCTAAGTTGATGTAATAGCCAGTAAGAAGTAGTACAATTCAAGTTTTAGGTATGGATTACTGACTTTTTAGCTGGCTTTGGTGCCTTGGGCATGAGCTAGGACCTTAAGATTCTGCATGAAAGGAGGACTAGCAGCCGAGTTGCACGGGAGAATGTGAAAAGTGTTCATATGTAGTAAAAACCTGAGAAATCCGTCCGTTTTCGTCATTTGTTATCGAATCGACTTAAAGCCAGATCGTCACATTGGCCGCTCTTCTCTCTGAAACGGTTGTACTTATCGTCTGCAAAGCTATGTCGCGTGCTGCGGTATGCGCAGACACTAAAAGCACCATAGTATAAAACAGATGAAGCTTCTAAGTTGATGTAATAGCCAGTAAGAAGTAGTACAATCCAAGTTTTAGGTATGGATTACTGACTTTTTAGCTGGCTTTGGTGCCTTGGGCATGAGCTAGGACCTTAAGATTCTGCATGAAAGGAGGACTAGCAGCCGAGTTGCACGGGAGAATCTGAAAAGTGTTCATATGTAGTAAAAACCTGAGAAATCCGTCCGTTTTCGTCATTTGTTATCGAATCGACTTAAAGCCAGATCGTCACATTGGCCGCTCTTCTCTCTGAAACGGTTGTACTTATCGTCTGCAAAGCTATGTCGCGTGCTGCGGTATGTGCAGACACTAAAAGCACCATAGTATAAAACAGATGAAGCTTCTAAGTTGATGTAATAGCCAATAAGAAGTAGTACAACTGAAGTTTTAGGTATCGATTATTGACTTTTTAGCTGGCTTTAGTGCCTTGGACATGAGCTAGGACCTTAAGATTCTGCATGATAGGAGGACTAGCAGCCGCGTTGCACGGGAGAATGTGAAATGTGTTCATATGTAGTAGAAACCTGAGAAATCCGTCCGTTTTCGTCATTTGTTATCGAATCGACTTAAAGCCCGATCGTCACATTGGCCGCTCTTCTCTCTGAAACGGTTGTACTTATCGTCTGCAAAGCTATGTCGCGTGCTGCGGTATGTGGAGACACTAAAAGCACCATAGTAGAACACAGATGAAGCTTCTAAGTGGATGTAATAGCCAGTAAGAAGTAGTACAATTCAAGTTTTAGGTATCGATTATTGACTTTTTAGCTGGCTTTGGTGCCTTGGACATGAGCTAGGACCTTAAGATTCTGCATGAAAGGAGGACTAGCAGCCGAGTTGCACGGGAGAATGTGAAAAGTGTTCATATGTAGTAAAAACCTGAGAAATCCGTCCGTTTTCGTCAATTGTTATCGAATCGACTTAAAGGCAGATCGTCACATTGGCCGCTCTTCTCTCTGAAACGGTTCTACTTATCGTCTGCAAAGCTGTGTCGCGTGCTGCGGTATGCGGAGACACTAAAAGCACCATAGTAGAACACAGATGAAGCTTCTAAGTTGTTGTAATAGCCAGTAAGAAGTAGTACAATTCAAGTATTAGGTACTGATTATTTACTTTTTAGCTGGCTTTGGTGCCTTGGGCATGAGCTAGGACCTTAAGATTCTGCATGAAAGGAGGACTAGCAGTCGAGTTGCACGGGAGAATGTGAAAAGTGTTCATATGTAGTAAAAACCTGAGAAATCCGTCCGTTTTCGTCATTTGATATCGAATCGACTTAAAGCCAGATCGTCACATTGGCCGCTCTTCTCTCTGAAACGGTTGTACTTATCGTCTGCAAAGCTATGTCGCGTGCTGCGGTATGCGCAGACACTAAGAGCACCATAGTATAAAACAGATGAAGCTTCTAAGTTGATGTAATAGCCAGTAAGAAGTAGTACAACTCAAGTTTTAGTTTTCGATTATTGACTTTTTAGATGGCTTTGGTGCCTTGGACATGACCTAGGTCCTTAAGATTCTGCATGAAAGGAGGACTAGCAGCCGAGTTGCACGGGAGAATGTGAAAAGTGTTCATATGTAGTAAAAACCTGAGAAATCCGTCCGTTTTCGTCATTTGTATTCGAATCGGCTTAAAGCCAGATCGTCACATTGGCCGCTCTTCTCTCTGAAACGGTTGTACTTATCGTCTGCAAAGCTATGTCGCGTGCTGCGGTAGGCGGAGACACTGAAACCACAACAGTAGAACACAGATGAAGCTTCTAATTTGATGTAATAGCCAGTAAGAAATAGTACAATTCAAGTTTTAGGTATCGATTATTGACTTTTTAGCTGGCTTTGGTGCCTTGGACATGAGCTAGGACCTTAAGATTCTGCATGAAAGGAGGAATAGCAGCCGCGTTGCACGGGAGAATGTCAAATGTGTTCATATGTAGTAGAAACCTGAGAAATCCGTCCGTTTTCGTCATTTGTTATCGAATCGACTTAAAGCCCGATCGTCACATTGGCCGCTCTTCTCTCTGAAACGGTTGTACTTATCGTCTGCAAAGCTATGTCGCGTGCTGCGGTATGCGGAGACACTAAAAGCACCATAGTAGAACACAGATGAAGCTTCTAAGTTGATGTAATAGCCAGCAAGAAGTAGTACAATTCAAGTTTTAGGTATCGATTATTGACTTTTTAGCTGGCTTTGGTGCCTTGGACATGAGCTAGGACCTTAAGATTCTGCATGATAGGAGGAATAGCAGCCGCGTTGCACAGGAGAATGTGAAATGTGTTCATATGTAGTAGAAACCTGAGAAATCCGTCCGTTTTCGTCATTTGTTATCGAATCGACTTAAAGCCCGATCGTCACATTGGCCGCTCTTCTCTCTGAAACGGTTGTACTCATCGCCTGCAAAGCTAAGTCGCGTGCTGCGGTATGCGGAGACAATAAAATCACCATAGTAGAACACAGATGAAGCTTCTAAGTCGATGTAATAGCCAGTAAGAAGTAGTACAATTCAAGTTTTAGGTATGGATTACTGACTTTTTAGCTGGCTTTGGTGCCTTGGGCATGAGCTAGGACCTTAAGATTCTGCATGAAAGGAGGACTAGCAGCCGAGTTGCACGGGAGAATGTGAAAAGTGTTCATATGTAGTAAAAACCTGAGAAATCCGTCCGTTTTCGTCAATTGTTATCGAATCGACTTAAAGGCAGATCGTCACATTGGCCGCTCTTCTCTCTGAAACGGTTCTACTTATCGTCTGCAAAGCTGTGTCGCGTGCTGCGGTATGCGGAGACACTAAAAGCACCATAGTAGAACACAGATGAAGCTTCTAAGTTGATGTAATAGCCAGTAAGAAGTAGTACAATTCAAGTTTTAGGTATGGATTTCTGACTTTTTAGCTGGCTTTGGTGCCTTGGGCATGAGCTAGGACCTTAAGATTCTGCATGAAAGGAGGACTAGCAGCCGAGTTGCACGGGAGAATGTGAAAAGTGTTCATATGTAGTAAAAACCTGAGAAATCCGTCCGTTTTCGTCATTTGTTGTCGAATCGACTTAAAGCCAGATCGTCACATTGGCCGCTCTTCTCTCTGAAACGGTTGTACTTATCGTCTGCAAAGCTATGTCGCGTGCTGCGGTATGCGCAGACACTAAAAGCACCATAGTATAAAACAGATGAAGCTTCTAAGTTGATGTAATAGCCAGTAAGAAGTAGTACAATCCAAGTTTTAGGTATGGATTACTGACTTTTTAGCTGGCTTTGGTGCCTTGGGCATGAGCTAGGACCTTAAGATTCTGCATGAAAGGAGGACTAGCAGCCGAGTTGCACGGGAGAATCTGAAAAGTGTTCATATGTAGTAAAAACCTGAGAAATCCGTCCGTTTTCGTCATTTGTTATCGAATCGACTTAAAGCCAGATCGTCACATTGGCCGCTCTTCTCTCTGAAACGGTTGTACTTATCGTCTGCAAAGCTATGTCGCGTGCTGCGGTATGTGCAGACACTAAAAGCACCATAGTATAAAACAGATGAAGCTTCTAAGTTGATGTGATAGCCAATAAGAAGTAGTACAACTGAAGTTTTAGGTATCGATTATTGACTTTTTAGCTGGCTTTGGTGCCTTGGACATGAGCTAGGACCTTAAGATTCTGCATGATAGGAGGACTAGCAGCCGCGTTGCACGGGAGAATGTGAAATGTGTTCATATGTAGTAGAAACCTGAGAAATCCGTCCGTTTTCGTCATTTGTTATCGAATCGACTTAAAGCCCGATCGTCACATTGGCCGCTCTTCTCTCTGAAACGGTTGTACTTATCGTCTGCAAAGCTATGTCGCGTGCTGCGGTATGTGGAGACACTAAAAGCACCATAGTAGAACACAGATGAAGCTTCTAAGTGGATGTAATAGCCAGTAAGAAGTAGTACAATTCAAGTTTTAGGTATCGATTATTGACTTTTTAGCTGGCTTTGGTGCCTTGGACATGAGCTAGGACCTTAAGATTCTGCATGAAAGGAGGACTAGCAGCCGAGTTGCACGGGAGAATGTGAAAAGTGTTCATATGTAGTAAAAACCTAGCAATCCGAACGTTTTCGTCAATTGTTATCGAATCGACTTAAAGGCAGATCGTCACATTGGCCGCTCTTCTCTCTGAAACGGTTCTACTTATCGTCTGCAAAGCTGTGTCGCGTGCTGCGGTATGCGGAGACACTAAAAGCACCATAGTAGAACACAGATGAAGCTTCAAAGTTGATGTAATAGCCAGTAAGAAGTAGTACAATTCAAGTATTAGGTACTGATTATTTACTTTTTAGCTGGCTTTGGTGCCTTGGGCATGAGCTAGGACCTTAAGATTCTGCATGAAAGGAGGACTAGCAGTCGAGTTGCACGGGAGAATGTGAAAAGTGTTCATATGTAGTAAAAACCTGAGAAATCCGTCCGTTTTCGTCATTTGTTATCGAATCGACTTAAAGCCAGATCGTCACATTGGCCGCTCTTCTCTCTGAAACGGTTGTACTTATCGTCTGCAAAGCTATGTCGCGTGCTGCGGTATGCGCAGACACTAAAAGCACCATAGTATAAAACAGATGAAGCTTCTAAGTTGATGTAATAGCCAGTAAGAAGTAGTACAACTCAAGTTTTAGGTATCGATTATTGACTTTTTAGCTGGCTTTGGTGCCTTGGACATGACCTAGGACCTTAAGATTCTGCATGAAAGGAGGACTAGCAGCCGAGTTGCACGGGACAATATGAAAAGTGTTCATATGTAGTAAAAACCTGAGAAATCCGTCCGTTTTCGTCATTTGTTATCGAATCGACTTAAAGCCAGATCGTTACATTGGCCGCTCTTCTCTCTGAAACGGTTGTACTTATCGCCTGCAAAGCTATGTCGCGTCATGCGGTATGCGGAGACACTAAAAGCACCATAGTAGAACACAGATGAAGCTTCTAAGTTGATGTAATAGCCAGTAAGAAGTAGTACAATTCAAGTTTTAGGTATCGATTATTGACTTTTTAGCTGGCTTTGGTACCTTGGACATGAGCTAGGACCTTAAGATTCTGCATGAAAGGAGGACTAGCAGCCGAGTTGCACGGGAGAATGTGAAAAGTGTTCATATGTAGTAAAAACCTGAGAAATCCGTCCGTTTTCGTCATTTGTTATCGAATCGGCTTAAAGCCAGATCGTCACATTGGCCGCTCTTCTCTCTGAAACGGTTGTACTTATCGTCTGCAAAGCTATGTCGCGTGCTGCGGTAGGCGGAGACACTGAAACCACAACAGTAGAACACAGATGAAGCTTCTAATTTGATGTAATAGCCAGTAAGAAATAGTACAATTCAAGTTTTAGGTATCGATTATTGACTTTTTAGCTGGCTTTGGTGCCTTGGACATGAGCTAGGACCTTAAGATTCTGCATGATAGGAGGAATAGCAGCCGCGTTGCACGGGAGAATGTGAAATGTGTTCATATGTAGTAGAAACCTGAGAAATCCGTCCGTTTTCGTCATTTGTTATCGAATTGACTTAAAGCCCGATCGTCACATTGGCCGCTCTTCTCTCTGAAACGGTTGTACTTATCGTCTGCAAAGCTATGTCGCGTGCTGCGGTATGCGGAGACACTAAAAGCACCATAGTAGAACACAGATGAAGCTTCTATGTTGATGTAATAGCCAGTAAGAAGTAGTACAATTCAAGTTTTAGGTATCGATTATTGACTTTTAGCTGGCTTTGGTGCCTTGGACATGAGCTAGGACCTTAAGATTCTGCATGAAAGGAGGACTAGCAGCCGCGTTGCACGGGAGAGAGTGAAATGTGTTCATATGTAGTAGAAACCTGAGAAATCCGTCCGTTTTCGTCATTTGTTATCGAATCGACTTAAAGCCCGATCGTCACATTGGCCGCTCTTCTCTCTGAAACGGTTGTACTTATCGTCTGCAAATCTATGTCGCGTGCTGCGGTATGTGGAGACACTAAAAGCACCATAGTAGAACACAGATGAAGCTTCTAAGTGGATGTAATAGCCAGTAAGAAGTAGTACAATTCAAGTTTTAGGTATCGATTATTGACTTTTTAGCTGGCTTTGGTGCCTTGGACATGAGCTAGGACCTTAAGATTCTGCATGAAAGGAGGACTAGCAGCCGAGTTGCACGGGAGAATGTGAAAAGTGTTCATATGTAGTAAAAACCTAGCAATCCGAACGTTTTCGTCAATTGTTATCGAATCGACTTAAAGGCAGATCGTCACATTGGCCGCTCTTCTCTCTGAAACGGTTCTACTTATCGTCTGCAAAGCTGTGTCGCGTGCTGCGGTATGCGGAGACACTAAAAGCACCATAGTAGAACACAGATGAAGCTTCAAAGTTGATGTAATAGCCAGTAAGAAGTAGTACAATTCAAGTATTAGGTACTGATTATTTACTTTTTAGCTGGCTTTGGTGCCTTGGGCATGAGCTAGGACCTTAAGATTCTGCATGAAAGGAGGACTAGCAGTCGAGTTGCACGGGAGAATGTGAAAAGTGTTCATATGTAGTAAAAACCTGAGAAATCCGTCCGTTTTCGTCATTTGTTATCGAATCGACTTAAAGCCAGATCGTCACATTGGCCGCTCTTCTCTCTGAAACGGTTGTACTTATCGTCTGCAAAGCTATGTCGCGTGCTGCGGTATGCGCAGACACTAAAAGCACCATAGTATAAAACAGATGAAGCTTCTAAGTTGATGTAATAGCCAGTAAGAAGTAGTACAACCCAAGTTTTAGGTATCGATTATTGACTTTTTAGCTGGCTTTGGTGCCTTGGACATGACCTAGGACCTTAAGATTCTGCATGAAAGGAGGACTAGCAGCCGAGTTGCACGGGACAATATGAAAAGTGTTCATATGTAGTAAAAACCTGAGAAATCCGTCCGTTTTCGTCATTTGTTATCGAATCGACTTAAAGCCAGATCGTTACATTGGCCGCTCTTCTCTCTGAAACGGTTGTACTTATCGCCTGCAAAGCTATGTCGCGTCATGCGGTATGCGGAGACACTAAAAGCACCATAGTAGAACACAGATGAAGCTTCTAAGTTGATGTAATAGCCAGTAAGAAGTAGTACAATTCAAGTTTTAGGTATGGATTATTGACTTTTTAGCTGGCTTTGGTACCTTGGACATGAGCTAGGACCTTAAGATTCTGCATGAAAGGAGGACTAGCAGCCGAGTTGCACGGGAGAATGTGAAAAGTGTTCATATGTAGTAAAAACCTGAGAAATCCGTCCGTTTTCGTCATTTGTTATCGAATCGGCTTAAAGCCCGATCGTCACATTGGCCGCTCTTCTCTCTGAAACGGTTGTACTTATCGTCTGCAAAGCTATGTCGCGTGCTGCGGTAGGCGGAGACACTGAAACCACAACAGTAGAACACAGATGAAGCTTCTAATTTGATGTAATAGCCAGTAAGAAATAGTACAATTCAAGTTTTAGGTATCGATTATTGACTTTTTAGCTGGCTTTGGTGCCTTGGACATGAGCTAGGACCTTAAGATTCTGCATGATAGGAGGAATAGCAGCCGCGTTGCACGGGAGAATGTGAAATGTGTTCATATGTAGTAGAAACCTGAGAAATCCGTCCGTTTTCGTCATTTGTTATCGAATTGACTTAAAGCCCGATCGTCACATTGGCCGCTCTTCTCTCTGAAACGGTTGTACTTATCGTCTGCAAAGCTATGTCGCGTGCTGCGGTATGCGGAGACACTAAAAGCACCATAGTAGAACACAGATGAAGCTTCTAAGTTGATGTAATAGCCAGTAAGAAGTAGTACAATTCAAGTTTTAGGTATCGATTATTGACTTTTTAGCTGGCTTTGGTGCCTTGGACATGAGCTAGGACCTTAAGATTCTGCATGAAAGGAGGACTAGCAGCCGCGTTGCACGGGAGAGAGTGAAATGTGTTCATATGTAGTAGAAACCTGAGAAATCCGTCCGTTTTCGTCATTTGTTATCGAATCGACTTAAAGCCCGATCGTCACATTGGCCGCTCTTCTCTCTGAAACGGTTGTACTTATCGTCTGCAAAGCTAAGTCGCGTGCTGCGGTATGCGGAGACAATAAAATCACCATAGTAGAACACAGATGAAGCTTCTAAGTCGACGTAATAGCCAGTAAGAAGTAGTACAATTCAAGTTTTAGGTATGGATTACTGACTTTTTAGCTGGTTTTGGTGCCTTGGGCATGAGCTATGACCTTAAGATTCTGCATGAAAGGAGGACTAGCAGCCGAGTTGCACGGGAGAATGTGAAAAGTGTTCATATGTAGTAAAAACCTGAGAAATCCGTCCGTTTTCGTCAATTGTTATCGAATCGACTTAAAGGCAGATCGTCACATTGGCCGCTCTTCTCTCTGAAACGGTTCTACTTATCGTCTGCAAAGCTGTGTCGCGTGCTGCGGTATGCGGAGACACTAAAAGCACCATAGTAGAACACAGATGAAGCTTCTAAGTTGATGTAATAGCCAGTAAGAAGTAGTACAATTCAAGTATTAGGTATTGATTATTTACTTTTTAGCTGGCTTTGGTGCCTTGGGCATGAGCTAGGACCTTAAGATTCTGCATGAAAGGAGGACTAGCAGTCGAGTTGCACGGGAGAATGTGAAAAGTGTTCATATGTAGTAAAAACCTGAGAAATCCGTCCATTTTCGTCATTTGTTATCGAATCGACTTAAAGCCAGATCGTCACATTGGCCGCTCTTCTCTCTGAAACGGTTGTACTTATCGTCTGCAAAGCTATGTCGCGTGCTGCGGTATGCGCAGACACTAAAAGCACCATAGTATAAAACAGATGAAGCTTCTAAGTTGATGTAATAGCCAGTAAGAAGTAGTACAACTCAAGTTTTAGGTATCGATTATTGACTTTTTAGCTGGCTTTGGTGCCTTGGACATGACCTAGGACATTAAGATTCTGCATGAAAGGAGGACTAGCAGCCGAGTTGCACGGGACAATATGAAAAGTGTTCATATGTAGTAAAAACCTGAGAAATCCGTCCGTTTTCGTCATTTGTTTTCGAATCGACTTAAAGCCCGATCGTCACATTGGCCGCTCTTCTCTCTGAAACGGTTGTACTTATCGTCTGCAAAGCTATGTCGCGTGCTGCGGTATGCGGAGACACTAAAATCACCATAGTAGAACACAGATGAAGCTTCTAAGATGATGTAATAGACAATAAGAAGTAGTACAATTCAAGTTTTAGGTATGGATTACTGACTTTTTAGCTGGCTTTGGTGCCTTGGGCATGATCTAGGACCTTAAGATTCTGCATGAAAGGAGGACTAGCAGCCGAGTTGCACGGGAGAATCTGAAAAGTGTTCATATGTAGTAAAAACCTGAGAAATCCGTCCGTTTTCGTCATTTGTTATCGAATCGACTTAAAGCCAGATCGTCACATTGGCCGCTCTTCTCTCTGAAACGGTAGTACTTATCGTCTGCAAAGCTATGTCGCGTGCTGCGGTATGCGGAGACACTAAAAGCACCATAGTAGAACACAGATGAAGCTTCTAAGTTGATGTAATAGCCAGTAAGAAGTAGTACAATTCAAGTTTTAGGTATCGATTATTGACTTTTTAGCTGGCTTTGGTGCCTTGGACATGAGCTAGGACCTTAAGATTCTGCATGAAAGGAGGACTAGCAGCCGCGTTGCACGGGAGAGAGTGAAATGTGTTCATATGTAGTAGAAACCTGAGAAATCCGTCCGTTTTCGTCATTTGTTATCGAATCGACTTAAAGCCCGATCGTCACATTGGCCGCTCTTCTCTCTGAAACGGTTGTACTTATCGTCTGCAAAGCTAAGTCGCGTGCTGCGGTATGCGGAGACAATAAAATCACCATAGTAGAACACAGATGAAGCTTCTAAGTCGATGTAATAGCCAGTAAGAAGTAGTACAATTCAAGTTTTAGGTATCGATTATTGACTTCTTAGATGGATTTGGTGCCTTGGACATGAGCTAGGACCTTAAGATTCTGCATGAAAGGAGGACTAGCAGCCGAGTTGCACGGGACAATATGAAAAGTGTTCATATGTAGTCTAAACCTGAGAAATCCGTCCGTTTTCGTCATTTGTTATCGAATCGCCTTAAAGCCAGATCGTCACATTGGCCGCTCTTCTCTCTGAAACGGTTGTACTTATCGTCTGCAAAGATATGTCGCGTGCTGCGGTATGCGGAGACACTAAAATCACCATAGTAGAACACAGATGAAGCTTCTAAGATGATGTAATAGACAATAAGAAATAGTACAATTCAAGTTTTAGGTATGGATTATTGACTTTTTAGCTGGCTTTGGTGCCTTGGGCATGAGCTAGGACCTTAAGATTCTGCATGAAAGGAGGACTAGCAGCCGAGTTGCACGGGAGAATCTGAAAAGTGTTCATATGTAGTAAAAACCTGAGAAATCCGTCCGTTTTCGTCATTTGTTATCGAATCGACTTAAAGCCAGATCGTCACATTGGCCGCTCTTCTCTCTGAAACGGTTGTACTTATCGTCTGCAAAGCTATGTCGATTGCAGCGGTATGCGCAGACACTAAAAGCACCATAGTATAAAACAGATGAATTCTAAGTTGATGTAATAGCCAGTAAGAAGTAGTACAACTGAAGTTTTAGGTATCGATTATTGAATTTTAGCTGGCTTTGGTGCCTTGGGCATGAGCTAGGACCTTAAGATTCTGCATGATAGGAGGACTAGCAGCCGCGTTGCACGGGAGAATGTGAAATGTGTTCATATGTAGTAGAAACCTGAGAAATCCGTCCGTTTTCGTCATTTGTTATCGAATTGACTTAAAGCCCGATCGTCACATTGGCCGCTCTTCTCTCTGAAACGGTTGTACTTATCGTCTGCAAAGCTATGTCGCGTGCTGCGGTATGCGGAGACACTAAAAGCACCATAGTAGAACACAGATGAAGCTTCTAAGTTGATGTAATAGCCAGTAATAAGTAGTACAATTCAAGTTTTAGGTATCGATTATTGACTTTTTAGCTGGCTTTGGTGCCTTGGACATGAGCTAGGACCTTAAGATTCTGCATGAAAGGAGGACTAGCAGCAGAGTTGCACGGGAGAATGTGAAAAGTGTTCATAAGTAGCAAAAACCTGAGAAATCCATCCGTTTTCGTCATTTGTTATTGAATCGACTTATGGCCAGATCGTCACATTGGCCGCTCTTCTCTTTGAAACGGTTGTACTTATCGTCTGCAAAGCTATGTCGTATGCTGCGGTAGGCGGAGACACTGAAACCACCACAGTAGAACACAGATGAAGCTTCTAATTTGATGTAATAGCCAGTAAGAAGCAGTACAATTCAAGTTTTAGGTATCGATTATTGACTTTATAGCTGGCTTTGATGCCTTGGAAATGAGCTAGGACCTTAAGAATCTGCATGAAAGGAGGACTAGCAGCCGAGTTGCAGGGAAGAATGTGAAAAGTGTTCATATGTAGTAAAAACCTGAGAAATCCGTCCGTTTTTGCCATTTGTTATCGAATCGACTTAAAGCCAGATCGTCACATTGGCCGCTCTTCTCTCTGAAACGGTTGTACTTATCGCCTGCAAAGCTATGTCGCGTGCTGCGGTATGCGGAGACTCTAAAAGCACCATAGCAGAACACAGATGAAGCTTCTAAGTTGATGTAATAGCCAGTAAGAAGTAGTACAATTCAAGTTTTAGGTATCGATTATTGACTTTTTAGCTGGCTTTGGTGCCTTGGACATGAGCTAGGACCTTAAGATTCTGCATGAAAGGAGGACTAGTAGCCGCGTTGCACGGGAGAATGTGAAATGTGTCATATGTAGTAGAAACCTGAGAAATCCGTACGTTTTCGTCATTTGTTATCGAATCGACTTAAAGCCCGATCGTCACATTGGCCGCTCTTCTCTCTGAAACGGTTGTACTTATCGTCTGCAAAGATATGTCGCGTGCTGCGGTATGTGGAGACAATAAAATCACCATAGTAGAACACAGATGAAGTTTTAAGTCGATGTAATAGCCAGTAAGAAGTAGTACAAGTCAAGTTTTAGGTATCGATTATTGACCTTTTAGCTGGCTTTGGTGCGTTGGACATGAGCTATGACCTTAAGATTCAGCATGAAAGGAGGACTAGCAGCCGCGTTGCACGGGAGAATGTGAAATGTGTTCATATGTAGTAAAAACCTGAGAAATCCGTCCGTTTTCGTCATTTGTTTTCGAATCGACTTAAAGCCCGATCGTCACATTGGCCGCTCTTCTCTCTGAAACGGTTGTACTTATCTTCTGCAAAGCTATGTCGCGTGCTGCGGTATGCGGAGACACTAAAATCACCATAGTAGAACACAGATGAAGCTTCTAAGATGATGTAATAGACAATAAGAAGTAGTACAATTCAAGTTTTAGGTATGGATTACTGACTTTTTAGCTGGCTTTGGTGCCTTGGGCATGAGCTAGGACCTTAAGATTCTGCATGAAAGGAGGACTAGCAGCCGAGTTGCACGGGAGAATCTGAAAAGTGTTCATATGTAGTAAAACCTGAGAAATCCGTCCGTTTTCGTCATTTGTTATCGAATCGACTTAAAGCCAGATCGTCACATTGGCCGCTCTTCTCTCTGAAACGGTTGTACTTATCGTCTGCAAAGCTATGTCGCGTGCTGCGGTATGTGCAGACACTAAAAGCACCATAGTATAAAACAGATGAAGCTTCTAAGTTGATGTAATAGCCAATAAGAAGTAGTACAACTGAAGTTTTAGGTATCGATTATTGACTTTTTAGCTGGCTTTGGTGCCTTGGACATGAGCTAGGACCTTAAGATTCTGCATGAAAGGAGGACTAGCAGCCGCGTTGCACGGGAGAATGTGAAATGTGTTCATATGTAGTAGAAACCTGAGAAATCCGTCCGTTTTCGTCATTTGTTATCGAATCGACTTAAAGCCCGATCGTCACATTGGCCGCTCTTCTCTCTGAAACGGTTGTACTTATCGTCTGCAAAGCTATGTCGCGTGCTGCGGTATGTGGAGACACTAAAAGCACCATAGTAGAACACAGATGAAGCTTCTAAGTGGATGTAATAGCCAGTAAGAAGTAGTACAATTCAAGTTTTAGGTATCGATTATTGACTTTTTAGCTGGCTTTGGTGCCTTGGACATGAGCTAGGACCTTAAGATTCTGCATGATAGGAGGAATAGCAGCCGCGTTGCACGGGAGAATGTGAAATGTGTTCATATGTAGTAGAAACCTGAGAAATCCGTCCGTTTTCGTCATTTGTTATCGAATCGACTTAAAGCCCGATCGTCACATTGGCCGCTCTTCTCTCTGAAACGGTTGTACTTATCGTCTGCAAAGCTATGTCGCGTGCTGCGGTATGCGGAGACACTAAAAGCACCATAGTAGAACACAGATGAAGCTTCTAAGTTGATGTAATAGCCAGTAAGAAGTAGTACAATTCAAGTTTTAGGTATCGATTATTGACTTTTTAGCTGGCTTTGGTGCCTTGGACATGAGCTAGGACCTTAAGATTCTGCATGAAAGGAGGACTAGCAGCCGCGTTGCACGGGAGAGAGTGAAATGTGTTCATATGTAGTAGAAACCTGAGAAATCCGTCCGTTTTCGTCATTTGTTATCGAATCGACTTAAAGCCCGATCGTCACATTGGCCGCTCTTCTCTCTGAAACGGTTGTACTTATCGTCTGCAAAGCTAAGTCGCGTGCTGCGGTATGCGGAGACAATAAAATCACCATAGTAGAACACAGATGAAGCTTCTAAGTCGATGTAATAGCCAGTAAGAAGTAGTACAATTCAAGTTTTAGGTATCGATTATTGACTTCTTAGATGGATTTGGTGCCTTGGACATGAGCTAGGACCTTAAGATTCTGCATGAAAGGAGGACTAGCAGCCGAGTTGCACGGGACAATATGAAAAGTGTTCATATGTAGTCTAAACCTGAGAAATCCGTCCGTTTTCGTCATTTGTTATCGAATCGCCTTAAAGCCAGATCGTCACATTGGCCGCTCTTCTCTCTGAAACGGTTGTACTTATCGTCTGCAAAGCTATGTCGTATGCTGCGGTAGGCGGAGACACTGAAACCACCACAGTAGAACACAGATGAAGCTTCTAATTTGATGTAATAGCCAGTAAGAAGCAGTACAATTCAAGTTTTAGGTATCGATTATTGACTTTATAGCTGGCTTTGATGCCTTGCAAATGAGCTAGGACCTTAAGAATCTGCATGAAAGGAGGACTAGCAGCCGAGTTGCAGGGAAGAATGAGAAAAGTGTTCATGTGTAGTAAAAACCTGAGAAATCCGTCCGTTTTTGCCATTTGTTATCGAATCGACTTAAAGCCAGATCGTCACATTGGCCGCTCTTCTCTCTGAAACGGTTGAACTTATCGCCTGCAAAGCTATGTCGCGTGCTGCGGTATGCGGAGACTCTAAAAGCACCATAGTAGAACACAGATGAAGCTTCTAAGTTGATGTAATAGCCAGTAAGAAGTAGTACAATTCAAGTTTTAGGTATCGATTATTGACTTTTTAGCTGGCTTTGGTGCCTTGGACATGAGATAGGACCTTAAGATTCTGCATGAAAGGAGGACTAGTAGCCGCGTTGCACGGGAGAATGTGAAATGTGTTCATATGTAGTAGAAACCTGAGAAATCCGTACGTTTTCATCATTTGTTATCGAATCGACTTAAAGCCCGATCGTCACATTGGCCGCTCTTCCCTCTGAAACGGTTGTACTTATCGTCTGCAAAGCTATGTCGCGTGCTGCGGTATGTGGAGACAATAAAATCACCATAGTAGAACACAGATGAAGTTTTAAGTCGATGTAATAGCCAGTAAGAAGTAGTACAATTCAAGTTTTAGGTATCGATTATTGACCTTTTAGCTGGCTTTGGTGCGTTGGACATGAGCTATGACCTTAAGATTCAGCATGAAAGGAGGACTAGCAGCCGAGTTGCACGGGAGAATGTGAAATGTGTTCATATGTAGTAAAAACCTGAGAAATCCGTCCGTTTTCGTCATTTGTGATTGAATCGACTTAAAGCCAGATCGTCACATTGGCCGCTCTTCTCTCTGGAAGGTTGTACTTATCGTCTGCAAAGCTATGTCGCGTGCTGCGGTATGCGGAGACACTAAAAGCACCATAGTAGAACACGGATGAAGCTTGTAAGTTGATGTAATAGCCAGTAAGAAGTAGTACAATACAAGTTTTAGGTATCGATTATTGACTTTTTAGCTGGCTTTCGTGCCTTGGACATGAGCTAGGACCTTAAGATACTAGATGAAAGGAGGACTAGCAGCCGACTTGCACGGGAGAATGTGAAAAGTGTTCATATGTAGTAAAAACCTGAGAAATCCGTCCGTTTTCGTCATTTGTTATCGAATCGACTTAAAGCCAGATCGTCACATTGGCCGCTCTTCTCTCTGAAACGGTTGTACGTATCGTCTTCAATGCTATGTCGCGTGCTGCGGTGTGCGGAGGCACTAAAAGTACCATAGTAGAACACAGATGAAGCTTCTAAGTTGATGTAATAGCCAGTAAGAAGTAGTACAATTCAAGTTTTAGTTATCGATTATTGATTTTTTAGCTGGCTTTGGTGCCTTGGACATGAGCTAGGACCTAAAGATTCTGCATGAAAGGATGACTAGTAGCCGCGTTGCACGGGAGAATGTGAAATGTGTTCACATGTAGTAGAAACCTGAGAAATCCGTCCGTTTTCGTCATTTGTTATCGAATCGACTTAAAGCCCGATCGTCACATTGGAAGCTCTTCTCTCTGAAACGGTTGTACTTATCGTCTGCAAAGCTATGTCGCGTGCTGCGGTATGTGGAGACAATAGAATCACCATAGTAGAACACAGATGTAATTTTAAGTCGATGTAATAGCCAGTAAGAAGTAGTACAATTCAAGTTTTAGGTATCGATTATTGACTTTTTAGCTGGCTTTGGTGCCTTGGACATGAGCTATGACCATAAGGTTCTGCATGAAAGGAGGACTAGCAGCCGAGTTGCACGGGAGAATGTGAAAAGTGTTGATATGTAGTAAAAACCTGTGAAATCCGTCCGTTTTCGTCATTTGTTATCGAATCGACTTAAAGCCAGATCGTCACATTGGCCGCTCTTCTCTCTGAAACGGTTGTACTTATCGTCTTCAAAGCTATGTCGCGTGCTGCGGTATGCGGAGACACTAAAAGCACCATAGTAGAACACAGATGAAGCTTCTAAGTTGATGTAATAGCCAGTAAGAAGTAGTACAATTCAAGTTTTAGGTATCGATTATTGACTTTTTAGCTGGCTTTGGTGCCTTGGACATGAGCTAGGACCTTAAGATTCTGCATGAAAGGAGGACTAGCAGCCGAGTTGCACGGGAGAATGTGAAAAGTGTTCATATGTAGTAAAAACCTGAGAAATCCGTCCGTTTTCATCATTTGTTATCGAATCGACTTAAAGCCAGATCGTTACATTGGCCGCTCTTCTCTCTGAAACGGTCGTACTTATCGTCTGCAAAGCTATTTCGCGTGCTGCGGTACGCGGAGACTCTAAAAGCACCATAGTAGAACACAGATGAAGCTTCTAAGTTGATGTAATAGCCAGTAAGAAATAGTACAATTCAAGTTTTAGGTATCGATTATTGACTGTTTAGCTGGCTTTGGTGCCTTGGACATAATCTAGGACCCTAAGATTCTCCATGAAAGGAGGACTATCTGCCGAGTTGCACGCGAGAATGTGAAACGTGTTCATATGTAGTAAAAACCTGAGAAATCCGTCAGTTTTCGACATTTGTTATCGAATCGACTTAAAGCCAGATCGTCACTTGGCCGCTCTTATCCCTGAAACGGTTGTACTTATCGTCTGCAAAGCTATGTCGCGTGCTGCGGTGTGCGGAGACACTAAAAGCACCATAGTAGAACACAGATGAAGCTTCTAAGTTGATGTAATAGCCAGTAAGAAGTAGTACAATTCAAGTTTTAGCTATCGATTATTGACTTTTTAGCTGGCTTTGGTGCCTTGGACATGAGCTAGGACCTTACGATTCTGCATAGAAGGAGGACTAGCAGCCGCGTTGCACGGGAGAATGTGAAATGTGTTCATATGTAGTAGAAACCTGAGAAATCCGTTCGTTTTCGTCATTTGTTATCGAATCGACTTAAAGCCCGATCGTCACATTGGCCGCTCTTCTCTATGAAACGCTTGTACTTATCGTTTGCAAAGCTATGTCGTATGCTGCGGTATGTGGAGACAATAAAATCACCATAGTAGAACACAGATGAAGTTTTAAGTCGATGTAATAGCCAGTAAGAAGTAGTACAATTCAAGTTTTAGGTATCGATTATTGACCTTTTAGCTGGCTTTGGTGCCTTGGACATGAGCTATGACCTTAAGATTCAGCATGAAAGGAGGACTAGCAGCCGAGTTGCACGGGAGAATGTGAAATGTGTTCATATGTAGTAAAAACCTGAGAAATCCGTCCGTTTTCGTCATTTGTGATTGAATCGACTTAAAGCCAGATCGTCACATTGGCCGCTCTTCTCTCTGGAAGGTTGTACTTATCGTCTGCAAAGCTATGTCGCGTGCTGCGGTATGCGGAGACACTAAAAGCACCATAGTAGAGCACGGATGAAGCTTCTAAGTTGATGTAATAGCCAGTAAGAAGTAGTACAATTCAAGTTTTAGGTATCGAGTATTGATTTTTTAGCTGGCTTTGGTGCCTTGGACATGAGCTAGGACCTTAAGATTCTGCATCAAAAGGAGGACTAGCAGCCGAGTTGCACGGGAGAATGTGAAAAGTGTTCATATGTAGTAAAAACCTGAGAAATCCGTCCGTTTTCGTCATTTGTTATCGAGTCGACTTAAAGCCAGATTGTCACATTGGCCCCTCTTTTCTCTGAAACGGTAGTACTTTTCGTCTGCAAAGCTATGTCGCGTGCTGCGGTGTGCGGAGGCACTAAAAGTACCATAGCAGAACACAGATGAAGCTTCTAAGTTGATGTAATAGCCAGTAAGAAGTAGTACAATTCAAGTTTTTGTTATCGATTATTGACTTTTTAGCTGGCTTTGGTGCCTTGGACATGAGCTAGGACCTTAAGATTCTGCATGAAAGGATGACTAGTAGCCGCGTTGCACGGGAGAATGTGAAATGTGTTCATATGTAGTAGAAACCTGAGAAATCCGTCCGTTTTCGTCATTTGTTATCGAATCGACTTAAAGCCCGATCGTCACATTGGAAGCTCTTCTCTCTGAAACGGTTGTACTTATCGTCTGCAAAGCTATGTCGCGTGCTGCGGTATGTGGAGACAATAAAATCACCAAAGTAGAACACAGATGTAGTTTTAAGTCGATGTAATAGCCAGTAAGAAGTAGTACAATTCAAGTTTTAGGTATCGATTATTGACTTTTTAGCTGGCTTTGGTGCCTTGGACATGAGCTATGACCATAAGGTTCTGCATGAAAGGAGGACTAGCAGCCGCGTTGCACGGGAGAATGTGAAAAGTGTTCATATGTAGTAAAAACCTCTGAAATCCGTCCGTTTTCGTCATTTGTTATCGAATCGACTTAAAGCCAGATCGCCACATTGGCCGCTCTTCTCTCTGAAACGGTTGTACTTATCGTCTTCAAAGCTATGTCGCGTGCTGCGGTATGCGGAGACACTAAAAGCACCATAGTAGAACACAGATGAAGCTTCTAAGTTGATGTAATAGCCAGTAAGAAGTAGTACAATTCAAGTTTTAGGTATCGATTATTGACTTTTTAGCTGGCTTTGGTGCCTTGGACATGAGCTAGGACCTTAAGATTCTGCATGAAAGGAGGACTAGCAGCCGAGTTGCACGGGAGAATGTGAAAAGTGTTCATATGTAGTAAAAACCTGAGAAATCCGTCCGTTTTCATCATTTGTTATCGAATCGACTTAAAGCCAGATCGTTACATTGGCCGCTCTTATCCCTGAAGCGGTTGTACTTATCGTCTGCAAAGCTATGTCGCGTGCTGCGGTATGTGGAGACAATAAAATCACCATAGTAGAACACAGATGTAGTTTTAAGTCGATGTAATAGCCAGTAAGAAGTAGTACAATTCAAGTTTTAGGTATCGATTATTGACTTTTTAGCTGGCTTTGGTGCCTTGGACATGAGCTATGACCATAAGGTTCTGCATGAAAGGAGGACTAGCAGCCGCGTTGCACGGGAGAATGTGAAAAGTGTTCATATGTAGTAAAAACCTGTGAAATCCGTCCGTTTTCGTCATTTGTTATCGAATCGACTTAAAGCCAGATCGTCACATTGGCCGCTCTTCTCTCTGAAACGGTTGTACTTATCGTCTTCAAAGCTATGTCGCGTGCTGCGGTATGCGGAGACACTAAAAGCACCATAGTAGAACACAGATGAAGCTTCTAAGTTGATGTAATAGCCAGTAAGAAGTAGTACAATTCAAGTTTTAGGTATCGATTATTGACTTTTTAGCTGGCTTTGGTGCCTTGGACATGAGCTAGGACCTTAAGATTCTGCATGAAAGGAGGACTAGCAGCCGAGTTGCACGGGAGAATGTGAAAAGTGTTCATATGTAGTAAAAACCTGAGAAATCCGTCCGTTTTCATCATTTGTTATCGAATCGACTTAAAGCCAGATCGTTACATTGGCCGCTCTTCTCTCTGAAACGGTTGTACTTATCGTCTTCAAAGCTATGTCGCGTGCTGCGGTATGCGGAGACACTAAAAGCACCATAGTAGAACACAGATGAAGCTTCTAAGTTGATGTAATAGCCAGTAAGAAATAGTACAATTCAAGTTTTAGGTATCGATTATTGACTGTTTAGCTGGCTTTGGTGCCTTGGACATAATCTAGGACCCTAAGATTCTCCATGAAAGGAGGACTATCTGCCGAGTTGCACGCGAGAATGTGAAACGTGTTCATATGTAGTAAAAACCTGAGAAATCCGTCAGTTTTCGTCATTTGTTATCGAATCGACTTAAAGCCAGATCGTCACTTGGCCGCTCTTATCCCTGAAACGGTTGTACTTATCGTCTGCAAAGCTATGTCGCGTGCTGCGGTGTGCGGAGACACTAAAAGCACCATAGTAGAACACAGATGAAGCTTCTAAGTTGATGTAATAGCCAGTAAGAAGTAGTACAATTCAAGTTTTAGGTATCGATTATTGATTTTTTAGCTGGCTTTGGTGCCTTGGACATGAGCTAGGACCTTAAGATTCTGCATCAAAAGGAGGACTAGCAGCCGAGTTGCACGGGAGAATGGGAAAAGTGTTCATATGTAGTAAAAACCTGAGAAATCCGTCCGTTTTCGTCATTTGTTATCGAATCGACTTAAAGCCAGATCGTCACATTGGCCCCTCTTTTCTCTGAAACGGTAGTACTTTTCGTCTGCAAAGCTATGTCGCGTGCTGCGGTGTGCGGAGGCATTAAAAGTACCATAGTAGAACACAGATGAAGCTTCTAAGTTGATGTAATAGCCAGTAAGAAGTAGTACAATTCAAGTTTTAGTTATCGATTATTGACTTCTTAGCTGGCTTTGGTGCCTTGGACATGAGCTAGGACCTTAAGATTCTGCATGAAAGGATGACTAGTAGCCGCGTTGCACGGGAGAATGTGAAATGTGTTCACATGTAGTAGAAACCTGAGAAATCCGTCCGTTTTCGTCATTTGTTATCGAATCGACTTAAAGCCCGATCGTCACATTGGAAGCTCTTCTCTCTGAAACGGTTGTACTTATCGTCTGCAAAGCTATGTCGCGTGCTGCGGTATGTGGAGACAATAAAATCACCATAGTAGAACACAGATGTAGTTTTAAGTCGATGTAATAGCCAGTAAGAAGTAGTACAATTCAAGTTTTAGGTATCGATTATTGACTTTTTAGCTGGCTTTGGTGCCTTGGACATGAGCTATGACCATAAGGTTCTGCATGAAAGGAGGACTAGCAGCCGAGTTGCACGGGAGAATGTGAAAAGTGTTCATATGTAGTAAAAACCTGTGAAATCCGTCCGTTTTCGTCATTTGTTATCGAATCGACTTAAAGCCAGATCGTCACATTGGCCGCTCTTCTCTCTGAAACGGTTGTACTTATCGTCTTCAAAGCTATGTCGCGTGCTGCGGTATGCGGAGACACTAAAAGCACCATAGTAGAACACAGATGAAGCTTCTAAGTTGATGTAATAGCCAGTAAGAAGTAGTACAATTCAAGTTTTAGGTATCGATTATTGACTTTTTAGCTGGCTTTGGTGCCTTGTACATGAGCTAGGACCTTAAGATTCTGCATGAAAGGAGGACTAGCAGCCGAGTTGCACGGGAGAATGTGAAAAGTGTTCATATGTAGTAAAAACCTGAGAAATCCGTCCGTTTTCATCATTTGTTATCGAATCGACTTAAAGCCAGATCGTTACATTGGCCGCTCTTCTCTCTGAAACGGTTGTACTTATCGTCTTCAAAGCTATGTCGCGTGCTGCGGTATGCGGAGACACTAAAAGCACCATAGTAGAACACAGATGAAGCTTCTAAGTTGATGTAATAGCCAGTAAGAAATAGTACAATTCAAGTTTTAGGTATCGATTATTGACTGTTTAGCTGGCTTTGGTGCCTTGGACATAATCTAGGACCCTAAGATTCTCCATGAAAGGAGGACTATCTGCCGAGTTGCACGCGAGAATGTGAAATGTGTTCATATGTAGTAAAAACCTGAGAAATCCGTCAGTTTTCGTCATTTGTTATCGAATCGACTTAAAGCCAGATCGTCACTTGGCCGCTCTTATCCCTGAAACGGTTGTACTTATTGTTTGCAAAGCTATGTCGCGTGCTGCGGTGTGCGGAGACACTAAAAGCACCATAGTAGAACACAGATGAAGCTTCTAAGTTGATGTAATAGCCAGTAAGAAGTAGTACAATTCAAGTTTTAGGTATCGATTATTGATTTTTTAGCTGGCTTTGGTGCCTTGGACATGAGCTAGGACCTTAAGATTCTGCATCAAAGGGAGGACTAGCAGCCGAGTTGCACGGGAGAATGTGAAAAGTGTTCATATGTAGTAAAAACCTGAGAAATCCGTCCGTTTTCGTCATTTGTTATCGAATCGACTTAAAGCCAGATCGTCACATTGGCCCCTCTTTTCTCTGAAACGGTAGTACTTTTCGTCTGCAAAGCTATGTCGCGTGCTGCGGTGTGCGGAGGCACTAAAAGTACCATAGTAGAACACAGATGAAGCTTCTAAGTTGATGTAATAGCCAGTAAGAAGTAGTACAATTCAAGTTTTAGTTATCGATTATTGACTTTTTAGCTGGCTTTGGTGCCTTGGACATGAGCTAGGACCTTAAGATTCTGCATGAAAGGATGACTAGTAGCCGCGTTGCACGGGAGAATGTGAAATGTGTTCACATGTAGTAGAAACCTGAGAAATCCGTCCGTTTTCGTCATTTGTTATCGAATCGACTTAAAGCCCGATCGTCACATTGGAAGCTCTTCTCTCTGAAACGGTTGTACTTATCGTCTGCAAAGCTATGTCGCGTGCTGCGGTATGTGGAGACAATAAAATCACCATAGTAGAACACAGATGTAGTTTTAAGTCGATGTAATAGCCAGTAAGAAGTAGTACAATTCAAGTTTTAGGTATCGATTATTGACTTTTTAGCTGGCTTTGGTGCCTTGGACATGAGCTATGACCATAAGGTTCTGCATGAAAGGAGGACTAGCAGCCGAGTTGCACGGGAGAATGTGAAAAGTGTTCATATGTAGTAAAAACCTGTGAAATCCGTCCGTTTTCGTCATTTGTTATCGAATCGACTTAAAGCCAGATCGTCACATTGGCCGCTCTTCTCTCTGAAACGGTTGTACTTATCGTCTTCAAAGCTATGTCGCGTGCTGCGGTATGCGGAGACACTAAAAGCACCATAGTAGAACACAGATGAAGCTTCTAAGTTGATGTAATAGCCAGTAAGAAGTAGTACAATTCAAGTTTTAGGTATCGATTATTGACTTTTTAGCTGGCTTTGGTGCCTTGTACATGAGCTAGGACCTTAAGATTCTGCATGAAAGGAGGACTAGCAGCCGAGTTGCACGGGAGAATGTGAAAAGTGTTCATATGTAGTAAAAACCTGAGAAATCCGTCCGTTTTCATCATTTGTTATCGAATCGACTTAAAGCCAGATCGTTACATTGGCCGCTCTTCTCTCTGAAACGGTTGTACTTATCGTCTGCAAAGCTATTTCGCGTGCTGCGGTACGCGAAGACTCTAAAAGCACCATAGTAGAACACAGATGAAGCTTCTAAGTTGATGTAATAGCCAGTAAGAAATAGTACAATTCAAGTTTTAGGTATCGATTATTGACTGTTTAGCTGGCTTTGGTGCCTTGGACATAATCTAGGACCCTAAGATTCTCCATGAAAGGAGGACTATCTGCCGAGTTGCACGCGAGAATGTGAAACGTGTTCATATGTAGTAAAAACCTGAGAAATCCGTCAGTTTTCGTCATTTGTTATCGAATCGTCTTAAAGCCAGATCGTCACTTGGCCGCTCTTATCCCTGAAACGGTTGTACTTATCGTCTGCAAAGCTATGTCGCGTGCTGCGGTATGCGGAGACACTAAAAGCACCATAGTAGAACACAGATGAAGCTTCTAAGTTGATGTGATAGCCAGTAAGAAGTAGTACAATTCAAGTTTTAGGTATCGATTATTGACTTTTTAGCTGGCTTTGGTGCATTGGACATGAGCTAGGACCTTAAGATTCTGCATCAAAAGGAGGACTAGCAGCCGAGTTGCACGGGAGAATGTGAAAAGTGTTCATATGTAGTAAAAACCTGAGAAATCCGTCCGTTTTCGTCATTTGTTATCGAATCGACTTAAAGCCAGATCGTCACATTGGCCCCTCTTTTCTCTGAAACGGTAGTACTTTTCGTCTGCAAAGCTATGTCGCGTGCTGCGGTGTGCGGAGGCACTAAAAGTACCATAGTAGAACACAGATGAAGCTTCTAAGTTGATGTAATAGCCAGTAAGAAGTAGTACAATTCAAGTTTTAGTTATCGATTATTGACTTTTTAGCTGGCTTTGGTGCCTTGGACATGAGCTAGGACCTTAAGATTCTGCATGAAAGGATGACTAGTAGCCGCGTTGCACGGGAGAATGTGAAATGTGTTCATATGTAGTAGAAACCTGAGAAATCCGTCCGTTTTCGTCATTTGTTATCGAATCGACTTAAAGCCCGATCGTCACATTAGAAGCTCTTCTCTCTGAAACGGTTGTACTTATCGTCTGCAAAGCTATGTCGCGTGCTGCGGTATGTGGAGACAATAAAATCACCATAGTAGAACACAGATGTAGTTTTAAGTCGATGTAATAGCCAGTAAGAAGTAGTACAATTCAAGTTTGAGGTATCGATTATTGACTTTTTAGCTGGCTTTGGTGCCTTGGACATGAGCTATGACCATAAGGTTCTGCATGAAAGGAGGACTAGCAGCCGAGTTGCACGGGAGAATGTGAAAAGTGTTCATATGTAGTAAAAACCTGTGAAATCCGTCCGTTTTCGTCATTTGTTATCGAATCGACTTAAAGCCAGATCGTCACATTGGCCGCTCTTCTCTCTGAAACGGTTGTACTTATCGTCTTCAAAGCTATGTCGCGTGCTGCGGTATGCGGAGACACTAAAAGCACCATAGTAGAACACAGATGAAGCTTCTAAGTTGATGTAATAGCCAGTAAGAAGTAGTACAATTCAAGTTTTAGGTATCGATTATTGACTTTTTAGCTGGCTTTGGTGCCTTGGACATGAGCTAGGACCTTAAGATTCTGCATGAAAGGAGGACTAGCAGCCGAGTTGCACGGGAGAATGTGAAAAGTGTTCATATGTAGTAAAAACCTGAGAAATCCGTCCGTTTTCATCATTTGTTATCGAATCGACTTAAAGCCAGATCGTTACATTGGCCGCTCTTCTCTCTGAAACGGTTGTACTTATCGTCTGCAAAGCTATTTCGCGTGCTGCGGTACGCGGAGACTCTAAAAGCACCATAGTAGAACACAGATGAAGCTTCTAAGTTGATGTAATAGCCAGTAAGAAATAGTACAATTCAAGTTTTAGGTATCGATTATTGACTGTTTAGCTGGCTTTGGTGCCTTGGACATAATCTAGGACCCTAAGATTCTCCATGAAAGGAGGACTATCTGCCGAGTTGCACGGGAGAATGTGAAACGTGTTCATATGTAGTAAAAACCTGAGAAATCCGTCAGTTTTCGTCATTTGTTATCGAATCGACTTAAAGCCAGATCGTCACTTGGCCGCTCTTATCCCTGAAACGGTTGTACTTATCGTCTGCAAAGCTATGTCGCGTGCTGCGGTGTGCGGAGACACTAAAAGCACCATAGTAGAACACAGATGAAGCTTCTAAGTTGATGTAATAGCCAGTAAGAAGTAGTACAATTCAAGTTTTAGCTATCGATTATTGACTTTTTAGCTGGCTTTGGTGCCTTGGACATGAGCTAGGACCTTAAGATTCTGCATAGAAGGAGGACTAGCAGCCGCGTTGCACGGGAGAATGTGAAATGTGTTCATATGTAGTAGAAACCTGAGAAATCCGTTCGTTTTCGTCATTTGTTATCGAATCGACTTAAAGCCCGATCGTCACATTGGCCGCTCTTCTCTCTGAAACGTTTGTACTTATCGTTTGCAAAGCTATGTCGTATGCTGCGGTATGCGGAGACACTAAAACCACCACAGTAGAACACAGATGAAGCTTCTAAGTTGATGTAATAGCCAGTAAGAAGTAGTACAATTCAAGTTATAGGTATTGATTATTGACTTTTTAGCTGGCTTTGGTGCCTTGGATATGAGCTAGGACCTTAAGAATCTGCATGAAAGGAGGACTAGCAGCCGAGTTGCACGGGAGAATGAAAAAAGTGTTCATATGTAGTAATAACCTGAGAAATCCGTCCGTTTTCGTCATTTGTTATCGAATCGACTTAAAGCCAGAGCGTAACATTGGCCATTCTTCTCTCTGAAACGGTTGTACTTATCGTCTGCAAAGCTATTTCGCGTGCTGCGGTATGCGGAGATACGAAAAGCACCATAGTAGAACACAGATGAAGCTTTTAAGTAAATGTAATAGCAAGTAAGAAGTAGTAAAATTCAAGTTTTAGGTACTGATTATTGACTTTTTAGCTGGCTTTGGTGCCTTGGACATGAGCTAGGACCTTAAGATTCTGCATAGAAGGAGGACTAGCAGCCGCGTTGCACGGGACAATGTGAAAAGTGTTCATATGTAGTAAAAACCTGAGAAATCCGTCCGTTTTCGTCATTTGTTATCGAATCGACTTAAAGCCCGATCGTAACATTGGCCGCTCTTCTCTCTGAAACGGTTGTACTTATCGTCTGCAAAGCTATTTCGCGTGCTGCGGTACGCGGAGACTCTAAAAGCACCATAGTAGAACACAGATGAAGCTTCTAAGTTGATGTAATAGCCAGTAAGAAGTAGTACAATTCAAGTTTTAGGTATCGATTATTGACTGTTTAGCTGGCTTTGGTGCCTTGGACATGATCTAGGACCTTAAGATTCTCCATGAAAGGAGGACTAGCAGCCGAGTTGCACGGGAGAATGTGAAACGTGTTCATATGTAGTAAAAACTTGAGAAATCCTTCAGTTTTCGTCATTTGTTATCGAATCGACTTAAAGCCAGATCGTCACTTGGCCGATCTTATCCCTGAAGCGGTTGTACTTATCGTCTGCAAAGCTATGTCTCGTGCTGCGGTATGCGGAGACACTAAAAGCACCATAGTAGAACACAGATGAAGCTTCTAAGTTGATGTGATAGCCAGTAAGAAGTAGTACAATTCAATTTTTAGGTATTGATTATTGACTTTTTAGCTGTCTTTGGTGCCTTGGACATGAGCTAGGCCCTTAAGAATCTGCATGAAAGGAGGACTAGCAGCCGAGTTGCACGGGAGAATGTGAAAAGTGTTCATATGTTGTGAAAACCTGAGAAATCCGTCCGTTTTCGTCATTTGTTATCGAATCGATTTAAAGCCAGATCGTCACATTGGCCGCTCTTCTCTCTGAAACGGTTGTACTTATCGTGTGCAAAGCTATGTCGCGTGCTTCGGTATGCGGAGACACTAAAAGCACCATAGTAGAACACAGATGAAGCTTCTAAGTTGATGTAATAGCCAGTAAGAAGTAGTACAATTCAAGTTTTAGGTAGTGATTATTGACTTTTTAGCTGGCTTTGGTGCCTTGGACGTGAGCTAGGACATTAAGATTCTGCATGAAAGGAAGACTAGCAGCCGAGTTGCACGGGACAATGTGAAAAGTGTTCATATGTAGTAAAAACTTGAGAAATCCGTCCGTTTTCGTCATTTGTTATCGAATCGACTTAAAGCCCGATCGTCACATTGGCCGCTCTTCTCTCTGAAACGGTTGTACTTATCGTCTGCAAAGCTATGTCTTGTGCTTCGGTATGCGGAGACACTAAAAGCACCATAGTAGAACACAGATGAAGCTTCTATGTTGATGTAATAGCCAGTAAGAAGTAGTACAATTCAAGTTTTAGGTATCGATTATTGACTTTTTAGCTGGCTTTGGTGCCTTGGACATGAGCTATGACCATAAGGTTCTGCATGAAAGGAGGACTAGCAGCCGAGTTGCACGGGAGAATGTGAAAAGTGTTCATATGTAGTAAATACCTGTGAAATCCGTCCGTTTTCGTCATTTGTTATCGAATCGACTTAAAGCCAGATCGTCACATTGGCCGCTCTTCTCTCTGAAACGGTTGTACTTATCGTCTTCAAAGCTATGTCGCGTGCTGCGGTATGCGGAGACACTAAAAGCACCATAGTAGAACACAGATGAAGCTTCTAAGTTGATGTAATAGCCAGTAAGAAGTAGTACAATTCAAGTTTTAGGTATCGATTATTGACTTTTTAGCTGGCTTTGGTGCCTTGGACATGAGCTAGGACCTTAAGATTCTGCATGAAAGGAGGACTAGCAGCCGAGTAGCACGGGAGAATGTGAAAAGTGTTCATATGTAGTAAAAACCTGAGAAATCCGTCCGTTTTCATCATTTGTTATCGAATCGACTTAAAGCCAGATCGTTACATTGGCCGCTCTTCTCTCTGAAACGGTTGTACTTATCGTCTGCAAAGCTATGTCGCGTGCTGCGGTGTGCGGAGACACTAAAAGCACCATAGTAGAACACAGATGAAGCTTCTAAGTTGATGTAATAGCCAGTAAGAAGTAGTACAATTCAAGTTTTAGCTATCGATTATTGACTTTTTAGCTGGCTTTGGTGCCTTGGACATGAGCTAGGACCTTAAGGCTCTGCATAGAAGGAGGACTAGCAGCCGCGTTGCACGGGAGAATGTGAAATGTGTTCATATGTAGTAGAAACCTGAGAAATCCGTTCGTTTTCGTCATTTGTTATCGAATCGACTTAAAGCCCGATCGTCACATTGGCCGCTCTTCTCTCTGAAACGTTTGTACTTATCGTTTGCAAAGCTATGTCGTATGCTGCGGTATGCGGAGACACTAAAACCACCACAGTAGAACACAGATGAAGCTTCTAAGTTGATGTAATAGCCAGTAAGAAGTAGTACAATTCAAGTTTTAGGTATTGATTATTGACTTTTTAGCTGGCTTTGGTGCCTTGGATATGAGCTAGGAACTTAAGAATCTGCATGAAAGGAGGACAAGCAGCCGAGTTGCACGGGAGAATGAAAAAAGTGTTCATATGTAGTAATAACCTGAGAAATCCGTCCGTTTTCGTCATTTGTTATCGAATCGACTTAAAGCCAGATCGTAACATTGGCCATTCTTCTCTCTGAAACGGTTGTACTTATCGTCTGCAAAGCTATTTCGCGTGCTGCGGTATGCGGAGATACGAAAAGCACCATAGTAGAACACAGATGAAGCTTTTAAGTAGATGTAATAGCAAGTAAGAAGTAGTAAAATTCAAGTTTTAGGTACTGATTATTGACTTTTTAGCTGGCTTTGGTGCCTTGGACATGAGCTAGGACCTTAAGATTCTGCATAGAAGGAGGACTAGCAGCCGCGTTGCACGGGACAATGTGAAAAGTGTTCATATGTAGTAAAAACCTGAGAAATCCGTCCGTTTTCGTCATTTGTTATCGAATCGACTTAAAGCCCGATCGTAACATTGGCCGCTCTTCTCTCTGAAACGGTTGTACTTATCGTCTGCAAAGCTATTTCGCGTGCTGCGGTACGCGGAGACTCTAAAAGCACCATAGTAGAACACAGATGAAGCTTCTAAGTTGATGTAATAGCCAGTAAGAAGTAGTACAATTCAAGTTTTAGGTATCGATTATTGACTGATTAGCTGGCTTTGGTGCCTTGGACATGATCTAGGACCTTAAGATTCTCCATGAAAGGAGGACTAGCAGCCGAGTTGCACGGGAGAATGTGAAACGTGTTCATATGTAGTAAAAACTTGCGAAATCCTTCAGTTTTCGTCATTTGTTATCGAATCGACTTAAAGCCAGATCGTCACTTGGCCGATCTTATCCCTGAAGCGGTTGTACTTATCGTCTGCAAAGCTATGTCTCGTGCTGCGGTATGCGGAGACACTAAAAGCACCATAGTAGAACACAGATGAAGCTTCTAAGTTGATGTAATAGCCAGTAAGAAGTAGTACAATTCAAGTTTTAGGTACTGATTATTTACTTTTTAGCTTACTTTGGTGCCTTGGACATGGGCTTGGACCTTAAGTTTCTGCATGAAAGGAGGACTAGCAGCCGAGTTACACGGGAGAATGTGAAAAATGTTCGTATGTAGTAAAAACCTGAGAAATCCGTCCGTTTTCTTTACTTGTTATCGAATCGACTTAAAGCCAGATCGTCACATTGGCCGCTCTTCTCTCTGAAACGGTTGTACATATCGTCTGCAAAGCTATGTCGCGTGCTGTGGTGTGCGGAGACACTAAATGCACCATAGTAGAACACAGATGAAGATTCTAAGTTGATGTAATAGCCAGTAAGAAGTAGTACAATTCAAGTTTTAGGTATCGATTATTGACTTTTTAGCTGGCTTTGGTGCCTTGGACATGAGCTAGGACCTTAAGATTCTGCATGAGAGGAGGACTAGCAGCCGCGTTGCACGGGAGAATGTGAAATGTGTTCATATGTAGTAAAAACCTGAGAAATCCGTCCGTTTGCGTCATTTGTTATCGAATCGACTTAAAGCCCCATCGTCACATTGGCCGCTCTTCTCTCTGAAACGGTTGTACTTATCGTCTGCAAAGCTATGTCGTATGCTGCGGTATGTGGAGACACTAAAACCACCACAATAGAACACAGATGAAGCTTCTAAGTTGATGTGATAGCCAGTAAGAAGTAGTACAATTCAATTTTTAGGTATTGATTATTGACTTTTTAGCTGGCTTTGGTGCCTTGGACATGAGCTAGGCCCTTAAGAATCTGCATGAAAGGAGGACTAGCAGCCGAGTTGCACGGGAGAATGTGAAAAGTGTTCATATGTTGTGAAAACCTGAGAAATCCGTCCGTTTTCGTCATTTGTTATCGAATCGATTTAAAGCCAGATCGTCACATTGGCCGCTCTTCTCTCTGAAACGGTTGTACTTATCGTCTGCAAATCTATGTCGCGTGCTTCGGTATGCGGAGACACTAAAAGCACCATAGTAGAACACAGATGAAGCTTCTAAGTTGATGTAATAGCCAGTAAGAAGTAGTACAATTCAAGTTTTAGGTAGTGATTATTGACTTTTTAGCTGGCTTTGGTGCCTTGGACATGAGCTAGGACATTAAGATTCTGCATGAAAGGAAGACTAGCAGCCGAGTTGCACGGGACAATGTGAAAAGTGTTCATATGTAGTAAAAACTTGAGAAATCCGTCCGTTTTCGTCATTTGTGATCGAATCGACTTAAAGCCCGATCGTCACATTGGCCGCTCTTCTCTCTGAAACGGTTGTACTTATCGTCTGCAAAGCTATGTCTCGTGCTTCGGTATGCGGAGACACTAAAAGCACCATAGTAGAACACAGATGAAGCTTCTAAGTTGATGTAATAGCCAGTAAGAAGTAGTACAATTCAAGTTTTAGGTAGTGATTATTGACTTTTTAGCTGGCTTTGGTGCCTTGGACATGAGCTAGGACATTAAGATTCTGCATGAAAGGAGGACTGGCAGCCGCGTTGCACGGGACAATGTGAAAAGTGTTCATATGTAGTAAAAACCTGAGAAATCCGTCCGTTTTCGTCATTTGTTATCGAACCGACTTAAAGCCCGATCGTCAAAATGGCCGCTCTTCCCTCTGAAACGGTTGTACTTATCGTCTGCAAAGCTATGTCGCGTGCTGCGGTATGCGGAGACACTAAAAGCACCATAGTAGAACACAGATGAAGCTTCTAAGATGATGTAATAGCCAGTAAGAAGTAGTACAATTCAAGTTTTAGGTATCGATTATTGACTTTTTAGCTGGCTTTGGTGATCTGGACATGAGCTAGGACATTAAGATTCTGCATGAAAGGAGGACTAGCAGCCGAGTTGCACGGGACAATGTGAAAAGTGTTCATATGTAGTAAAAACCTGAGAAATCCGTCCGTTTTCGTCATTTGTTATCGAATCGACTTAAAGCCCGATCGTCAAAATGGCCGCTCTTCCCTCTGAAACGGTTGTACTTATCGTCTGCAAAGCTATGTCGCGTGCTGCGGTATGCGGAGACACTAAAAGCACCATAGTAGAACACAGATGAAGCTTCTAAGTTGATGTAATAGCCAGTAAGGAGTAGTACAATTCAAGTTTTAGGTATCGATTATTGACTTTTTAGCTGTCTTTGGTGCCTTGGACGTGAGCTAGGACCTTAAGATTCTGCATGAAAGGCGATCTAGCAGCCGAGTTGCACGGGAGAATGTGAAAAGTGTTCATATGTAGTAAAAACCTGAGAAATCCGTCCGTTTTCGTCATTTGATATCGAATTGACTTAAAGCCAGATCGTCACATTGGCCGCTCTTCTCTCTGAAACGGTTGTACTTATCGTCTGCAAAGCTATGTCGCGTGCTGCGGTATGCGGAGACACTAAAAGCACCATAGTAGAACACAGATGAAGCTTCTAAGTTGATGTAATATCCAGTAAGAAGTAGCACAATTCAAGTTTTATGTATTGATTATTGACTTCTTTGCTGGCTTTGGTGCCTTGGACATGAGCTAGGACCTTAAGATTCTGCATGAAAGGAGGACTAGCAGCCGAGTTGCACGGGAGAATGTGAAAAGTGTTCACATGTAGTAAAAACCTGAGAAATCCGTCCGTTTTCGTCATTTGTTATCGAATCGACTTAAAGCCAGAACGTCACTTGGCTGCTCTTCTCTCTGAAACGGTTCTACTTATCGTCTGCAAAGCTATGTCGCATGCTGCGGTATGCGGAGACACTAAAAGCACCATAGTAGAACACAGATGAAGCTTCTAAGTTGATGTAATAGCCAGTAAGAAGTAGTACAATTCAAGTTTTAGGTACTGATTATTTACTTTTTAGCTGGCTTTGGTGCCTTGGACATGAGCTAGGACCTTAAGATTCTGCATGAAAGGAGGACTAGCAGCCGAGCTGCACGGGAGAATGTGAAAAGTGTTCATATGTAGTAAAAACCTGAGAAATCTGTCCGTTTTCGTCATTTGTTATCGAATCGACTTAAAGCCAATTCGTACTTGGCCGCTCTTCTCTCTGAAACGGTTGTACTTATCGTCTGCAAAGCTATGTCGCGTGCTGCAGTATGCGGAGACAATAAAGTCACCATAGTAGAACACAGATGAAGCTTCTAAGTTGATATAATAGCCAGTAAGAAGTAGTACACTTCAAGTTTTAGGTATCGATTATTGACTTTTTAGCTGGCTTTGGTGCCTTGGACATGAGCTAGGACCTTCAGATTCTGCATCAAAAGGAGGACTAGCAGCCGAGTTGCACGGGACACTGTGAAAAGGTTTCATATTTAGTAAAAACCTGAGAAATCCGTCCGATTTCGTCATTTGTTATCGAATCGACTTAAAGCCAGATCGTCTCATTGGCCGCTCTTCTCTCTGAAACGGTTGTACTTTTCGTCTGCAAAGCTATGTCGCGTGCTGCGGTATGCGGAGACTCTAAAAGCACCATAGCAGAACACAGATGAAGCCTCTAAGATGATGTAATTGCCAGTAAGAAGTAGTACAATTCAAGTTTTAGGTATCGACTATTGACTTTTTAGCTGGCTTTGGTTATCTGGACAAGAGCTAGGACCTTAAGATTCTGCATGAAAGGAGGACTAGCAGCCGAGTTGCACGGGAGAATGTGAAAAGTGTTCATATGTAGTAAAAACCTGAGAAATCCGTCCGTTTTCGTCATTTGTTAACGAATCGACTTAATGCCAGAACGTCACATTGGCCGCTCCTATCTCTGAAACGGTTGTACTTATCGTCCTCAAAGCTATGTCGCGTGCTGCGGTATGCGGAGACACTAAAAGCACCATAGTAGAACACAGATGAAGCTTCTAAGTTGATGTAATAGCCAGTAAGAAGTAGTACAATTCAAGTTTTAGGTATCGATTATTGACTTTTTAGCTGGCTTTGGTGCCTTGGACATGAGCTAGGACCTTAAGATTCTGCATGAAAGGAGGACTAGCAGCCGAGTTGCACGTGAAAATGTGAAAAGTGTTCATATGTAGTAAAAACCTGAGAAATCCGTCCGTTTTCGTCATTTGTTATCGAATCGACTTAAAGCCAGATCGTCACATTGGCCGCTCTTCTCTCTGAAACGGTTGTACTTATCGTCCTCAAAGCTATGTAGCGTGCTGCGTTATGCGGAGACACTAAAAGCATCATAGTAGAACACAGATGAAGCTTCTAAGTTAATGTAATAGCCAGTAGGAAGTAGTGCAATTCAAGTTTTAGGTATCGATTATTGATTTCTTTGCTGGCTTTGCTGCCTTGGAAATGAGCTAGGACCTTAAGATTCTGCATGAAAGGAGGACTAGCAGCCGAGTTGCATGGTAGAAAGTGAAAAGTGTTCATATGTAGTAAAAACCTGAGAAATCCGTCCGTTTTCGTCATTTGTTATAGAATCGACTTAAAGCCAGATCGCCACATTGGCCGCTCTTCTCTCTGAAACGGTTGTACTTATCGTCCTCAAAGCTATGTCGCGTGCTGCGGTATGCGGGGACACTAAAAGCACCATAGTAGAACGCAGATGAAGATTCTAAGTTGACGTAATAGCCACTAAGAAATAGTACAATTCAAGTTTTAGGTACCGATTATTGACTTTTTAGCTGGCTTTTTGTGCCTTGGACATGAGCTAGGACCTTACGTATCTGCATGAAAGGAGGACTAGCAGCCGAGTTGCACGGGAGAATGTGAGAAGTGTTCATATGTAGTAAAAACCTGAGAAATCCGTCCGTTTTCGTCATTTGTTATCGAATCGACTTAAAGCCAGATCGTCACATGGCCGCTCTTCTCTCTGGAACGGTTGTACTTATCGTCTGCAAAGATATGTCGCGTGCTGCGGTATGCGGAGACACTAAAAGCACCATAGTAGAACACAGATGAAGCTTCTAAGTTGATAAAATAGCCGGTAAGAAGTAGTACAATTCAAGTTTTAGGTATTGATTATTGACATTTTAGCAGGCTTTGGTTCCTTGGACATGAGCTAGGACCTTAAGATTCTGCATGAAAGGAGAACTAGCAGCCGAGTTGCACGGGAGAATGTGAAAAGTGTTCATATGTAGTAAAAACCTGAGAAATCCGTCCGTTTTCGACATTTGTTATCGAATCGAGTTAAAGCCAAATCGTCACATTGGCCGCTCTTCTCTCTGAAACGGTTGTACTTATCGTCCTCAAAGCTATGTCGCGTGCTGCGGTATGCGGAGACACTAAAAGCACCATAGTAGAACACAGATGAAGCTTCTAAGTTGATGTAATAGCCAGTAAGAAGTAGTACAATTCAAGTTTTAGGTATCGATTATTGACTTTTTAGCTGGCTTTGGTGCCTTGGACATGAGCTAGGACCTTAAGATTCTGCATGAAAGGAGGACTAGCAGCCGAGTTGCACGTGAAAATGTGAAAAGTGTTCATATGTAGTAAAAACCTGAGAAATCCGTCCGTTTTCGTCATTTGTTATAGAATCGACTTAAAGCCAGATCGCCACATTGGCCGCTCTTCTCTCTGAAACGGTTGTACTTATCGTCCTCAAAGCTATGTCGCGTGCTGCGGTATGCGGGGACACTAAAAGCACCATAGTAGAACGCAGATGAAGATTCTAAGTTGACGTAATAGCCACTAAGAAATAGTACAATTCAAGTTTTAGGTACCGATTATTGACTTTTTAGCTGGCTTTTTGTGCCTTGGACATGAGCTAGGACCTTACGTATCTGCATGAAAGGAGGACTAGCAGCCGAGTTGCACGGGAGAATGTGAGAAGTGTTCATATGTAGTAAAAACCTGAGAAATCCGTCCGTTTTCGTCATTTGTTATCGAATCGACTTAAAGCCAGATCGTCACATGGCCGCTCTTCTCTCTGGAACGGTTGTACTTATCGTCTGCAAAGCTATGTCGCGTGCTGCGGTATGCGGAGACACTAAAAGCACCATAGTAGAACACAGATGAAGCTTCTAAGTTGATAAAATAGCCGGTAAGAAGTAGTACAATTCAAGTTTTAGGTATTGATTATTGACATTTTAGCAGGCTTTGGTTCCTTGGACATGAGCTAGGACCTTAAGATTCTGCATGAAAGGAGAACTAGCAGCCGAGTTGCACGGGAGAATGTGAAAAGTGTTCATATGTAGTAAAAACCTGAGAAATCCGTCCGTTTTCGACATTTGTTATCGAATCGAGTTAAAGCCAAATCGTCACATTGGCCGCTCTTCTCTCTGAAACGGTTGTACTTATCGTCTGCAAAGCTATGTCGCGTGCTGCGATATGTGGAGACACTAAAAGCACCATAGTAGAACACAGATGAAGCTTCTCAGTTGATGTAAGAGCCAGTAGGAAGTAGTGCAATTCAAGTTTTAGGTATCGATTATTGACTTCTTAGCTGGCTTTGGTGCCTTGGAAATGAGCTAGGACCTTAAGATTCTGCATGAAAGGAGGACTAGCAGCCGAGTTGCACGGGGGAATGTGAAAAGTGTTCATATGTAGTAAAAACCTGAGAAATCCGTCCGTTTTCGTCATTTGTTATCGAATCGACTTAAAGCCACATCGTAACATTGGCCGCTCTTCTCTCTGAAACGGTTGTACTTATCGTCTGCAAAGCTATTTCGCGTGCTGCGGTATGCGGAGACACGAAAAGCACCATAGTAGAACACAGATGAAGATTTAAGTAAATGTAATAGCCAGTAAGAAGTAGTAAAATACAAGTTTTAGGTACTGATTATTTACTTTATAGCTGGCTTTGGTGCCTTGGACATGAGCTAGGACCTTAAGATTCTGCATGAAAGGAGGACTAGCAGCCGAGTTGCACGTGAAAATGTGAAAAGTGTTCATATGTAGTGAAAACCGGAGAAATCCGTCCGTTTTCGTCATTTGTTATCGAATCGACTTAAAGCCAGATCGTCACATTGGCCGCTCTTCTCTCTCTGAAACGGTTGTACTTATCGTCCTCAAAGCTATGTAGCGTGCTACGTTATGCGGAGACACTAAAAGCATCATAGTAGAACACAGATCAAGCTTCTAAGTTAATGTAATAGCCAGTAGGAAGTAGTGCAATTCAAGTTTTAGGTATCGATTATTGATTTCTTAGCTGGCTTTGGTGCCTTGGACATGAGCTAGGACCTTCAGATTCTGCATCAAAAGGAGGACTAGCAGCCGAGTTGCACGGGAGAATGTGAAAAGTTTTCATATGTAGTAAAAACCTGAGAAATCCGTCCGATTTCGTCATTTGTTATCGAATCGACTTAAAGCCAGATCGTCACATTGGCCGCTCTTCTCTCTGAAACGGTTGTACTTTTCGTCTGCAAAACTATGTCGCGTGCTGCGGTATGCGGAGACTCTAAAAGCACCATAGCAGAACACAGATGAAGCCTCTAAGATGATGTAATTGCCTGTAAGAAGTAGTACAATTCAAGTTTTATTTATCGATTATTGACTTTTTAGCTGGCTTTGGTGCCTTGGACATGAGCTAGAACCATAAGATTCTGCATGAAAGGAGGACTAGCAGCTGAGTTGCACGGGACAATGTGAAAAGTGTTCATATGTAGTAAAAACCTGAGAAATCCGTCCGTTTTCTTCATTTGTTATCGAATCGACTTAAAGCCAGATCGTCACATTGGCCGCTCTTCTCTTTGAAACGGTTGTACTTATCGTCTGCAAAGCTATGTCGCGTGCTGCGGTATGCGGAGACACTAAAACCACCATAGTAAAACACAGATCAAGCATCTAATTTAATGTAATAGCCAGTAAGAAGTAGTACAATTCAAGTTTTAGGTATCGATTATGGACTTTTTAGCTGGCTTTGGTGCCTTGGACATGAGCTAGGACCTTAAGATTCTGCATGAAAGGAGGACTAGCAGCCGAGTTGCACGTGAAAACGTGAAAAGTGTTCATATGTAGTAAAAACCTGAGAGATCCGTCCGTTTTCGTCATTTGTTATCGAATCAACTTAAAGCCAGATCGTCACATTGGCCGCTCTTCTCTCTGAAACGGTTGTACTTATCGTCCTCAAAGCTATGTAGCGTGCTGCGTTATGCGGAGACACTAAAAGCATCATAGTAGAACACAGATGAAGCTTCTAAGTTAATGTAATAGCAAGTAGGAAGTAGTGCAATTCAAGTTTTAGGTATTGATTATTGACTTTTAAGCTGGCTTTGATGCCTTGGACATGAGCTAGGACCTTAAGAATCTGCATGAAAGGAGGATTAGCAGCCGAGTTGCACGGGAGAATGTGAAAAGTGTTCATATGTAGTAACAACCTGAGAAATCCGTCCGTTTTCGTCATTTGTTATCGAATCGACTTAAAGCCAGATCGTCACATTGGCCGCTCTTCTCTCTGAAACGTTTGTACTTATCGTCTGCAAAGCTATGTCGCGTGCTGCGGTATGCGGAGACACTAAAAGCACCATAGTAGAACACAGATGAAGCTTCTAATTTGATGTAATAGCGAGTAAGAAGTTGTACAATACAAATTTTAGGTTCTGATTATTTACTTTATAGCTGGCTTTTGTGCCTTGGACATGAGCTAGGACCTTAAGATTCTGCATGAAAGGAGGACTAGCAGCCGAGTTGCACGGGAGAATGTGAAAAGTGTTCATATGTAGTAAAAACCTGAGAAATCCGTCCGTTTTCGTCATTTGTTATCGAATCGACTTAAAGCCTGATCGTCACATTGGCCGCTCTTCTCTCTGAAACGGTTGTACTTATCGTCTGCAAAGCTATGTCGCGTGCTGCGGTATGCGGAGACACTAAAAGCACCATAGTAGAACACAGATGAAGCTTCTAAGTTGATGTAACAGCCAGTAAGAAGTAGTACAATTCAAGTTTTAGATATTGATTATTAACTTTTTAGCTGGCTTTGGTGCCTTGGACATGAGCTAAGACCTTAAGAATCTGCATGAAAGGAGGACTAGCAGCCGAGTTGCACGGGAGAATGTGAAAAGTGTTCATATGTAGTAAAAACCTGAGAAATCCGTCCGTTTTCGTCATTTGTTATCGAATCGACTTAAAGCCAGATCGTCACTTGGCCGCTCTTCTCTCTGGAACGGTTGTACTTATCGTCTGCAAAGCTATGTCGCGTGCTGCGGTATGCGGAGACACTAAAAGCACCATAGTAGAACACAGATGAAGCTTCTAAGTTGATGTAATAGCAAGTAAGAAGTAGTACAATTCAAGTTTTAGGTACTGATTATTGACTTTTTGGCTGGCTTTGGTGCCTTGGACATGAGCTAGGACCTTAAGATTCTGCATGAAAGGAGGACTAGCAGCCGAGTTGCACGGGAGAATGTGAAATGTATTCATATGTAGTAAAAACCTAGATATTCGCCCGTTATCGTCATTTGTTATCGAATCGACTTAAAGCCAGATCGTCACATTGGCCGCTCTTCTCTCTGAAACGGTTGTACTTATCGTCTGCAAAGCTATGTCGCGTGCTGCGGTATGTGGAGACACTAAAAGCACCATAGTAGAACACAGATGAAGCTTCTAAGTTGATAAAATAGCCAGTAAGAAGTAGTACAATTCAAGTTTTAGGTATTGATTATTGACATTTTAGCAGGCTTTGGTTCCTTGGACATGAGCTAGGACCTTAAGATTCTGCATGAAAGGAGGACTAGCAGCCGAGTTGCACGTGAAAATGTGAAAAGTGTTCATATGTAGTGAAAACCGGAGAAATCCGTCCGTTTTCGTCATTTGTTATCGAATCGACTTAAAGCCAGATCGTCACATTGGCCGCTCTTCTCTCTCTGAAACGGTTGTACTTATCGTCCTCAAAGCTATGTAGCGTGCTACGTTATGCGGAGACACTAAAAGCATCATAGTAGAACACAGATCAAGCTTCTAAGTTAATGTAATAGCCAGTAGGAAGTAGTGCAATTCAAGTTTTAGGTATCGATTATTGATTTCTTAGCTGGCTTTGGTGCCTTGGACATGAGCTAGGACCTTCAGATTTTGCATCAAAAGGAGGACTAGCAGCCGAGTTGCACGGGAGAATGTGAAAAGTTTTCATATGTAGTAAAAACCTGAGAAATCCGTCCGATTTCGTCATTTGTTATCGAATCGACTTAAAGCCAGATCGTCACATTGGCCGCTCTTCTCTCTGAAACGGTTGTACTTTTCGTCTGCAAAACTATGTCGCGTGCTGCGGTATGCGGAGACTCTAAAAGCACCATAGCAGAACACAGATGAAGCCTCTAAGATGATGTAATTGCCAGTAAGAAGTAGTACAATTCAAGTTTTATTTATCGATTATTGACTTTTTAGCTGGCTTTGGTGCCTTGGACATGAGCTAGAACCATAAGATTCTGCATGAAAGGAGGACTAGCAGCCGAGTTGCACGGGACAATGTGAAAAGTGTTCATATGTAGTAAAAACCTGAGAAATCCGTCCGTTTTCTTCATTTGTTATCGAATCGACTTAAAGCCAGATCGTCACATTGGCCGCTCTTCTCTTTGAAACGGTTGTACTTATCGTCTGCAAAGCTATGTCGCGTGCTGCGGTATGCGGAGACACTAAAACCACCATAGTAAAACACAGATCAAGCATCTAATTTAATGTAATAGCCAGTAAGAAGTAGTACAATTCAAGTTTTAGGTATCGATTATGGACTTTTTAGCTGGCTTTGGTGCCTTGGACATGAGCTAGGACCTTAAGATTCTGCATGAAAGGAGGACTAGCAGCCGAGTTGCACGTGAAAATGTGAAAAGTGTTCATATGTAGTAAAAACCTGAGAGATCCGTCCGTTTTCGTCATTTGTTATCGAATCAACTTAAAGCCAGATCGTCACATTGGCCGCTCTTCTCTCTGAAACGGTTGTACTTATCGTCCTCAAAGCTACGTAGCGTGCTGCGTTATGCGGAGACACTAAAAGCATCATAGTAGAACACAGATGAAGCTTCTAAGTTAATGTAATAGCAAGTAGGAAGTAGTGCAATTCAAGTTTTAGGTATTGATTATTGACTTTTAAGCTGGCTTTGATGCCTTGGACATGAGCTAGGACCTTAAGAATCTGCATGAAAGGAGGATTAGCAGCCGAGTTGCACGGGAGAATGTGAAAAGTGTTCATATGTAGTAACAACCTGAGAAATCCGTCCGTTTTCGTCATTTGTTATCGAATCGACTTAAAGCCAGATCGTCACATTGGCCGCTCTTCTCTCTGAAACGTTTGTACTTATCGTCTGCAAAGCTATGTCGCGTGCTGCGGTATGCGGAGACACTAAAAGCACCATAGTAGAACACAGATGAAGCTTCTAATTTGATGTAATAGCGAGTAAGAAGTAGTACAATACAAATTTTAGGTTCTGATTATTTACTTTATAGCTGGCTTTTGTGCCTTGGACATGAGCTAGGACCTTAAGATTCTACATGAAAGGAGGACTAGCAGCCGAGTTGCACGGGAGAATGTGAAAAGTGTTCATATGTACTAAAAACCTGAGAAATCCGTCCGTTTTCGTCATTTGTTATCGAATCGACTTAAAGCCTGATCGTCACATTGGCCGCTCTTCTCTCTGAAACGGTTGTACTTATCGTCTGCAAAGCTATGTCGCGTGCTGCGGTATGCGGAGACACTAAAAGCACCATAGTAGAACACAGATGAAGCTTCTAAGTTGATGTAACAGCCAGTAAGAAGTAGTACAATTCAAGTTTTAGATATTGATTATTAACTTTTTAGCTGGCTTTGGTGCCTTGGACATGAGCTAGGACCTTAAGAATCTGCATGAAAGGAGGACTAGCAGCCGAGTTGCACGGGAGAATGTGAAAAGTGTTCATATGTAGTAAAAACCTGAGAAATCCGTCCGTTTTCGTCATTTGTTATCGAATCGACTTAAAGCCAGATCGTCACTTGGCCGCTCTTCTCTCTGGAACGTTTGTACTTATCGTCTGCAAAGCTATGTCGCGTGCTGCGGTATGCGGAGATACTAAAAGCACCATAGTAGAACACAGATGAAGCTTCTAAGTTGATGTAATAGCAAGTAAGAAGTAGTACAATTCAAGTTTTAGGTACTGATTATTGACTTTTTGGCTGGCTTTGGTGCCTTGGACATGAGCTAGGACCTTAAGATTCTGCATGAAAGGAGGACTAGCAGCCGAGTTGCACGGGAGAATGTGAAATGTATTCATATGTAGTAAAAACCTAGATATTCGCCCGTTATCGTCATTTGTTATCGAATCGACTTAAAGCTAGATCTTCACATTGGCCGCTCTTCTCTCTGAAACGGTTGTTCTTATCGTCTGCAAAGCTATGACGTGTGCTGCGGTATGCGGAGACACTAAAACCACCATAGTAAAACACAGATGAAGCTTCTAAGTTGATGTAATAGCCAGTAAGAAGTAGTACAATTCAAGTTTTAGGTAGTGATTATTGACATTTTAGGTTCTGATTATTTACTTTATAGCTGGCTTTGGTGCCTTGGACATGAGCTAGGACCTTAAGATTCTGCATGAAAGGAGGACTAGCAGCCGAATTGCATGGGAGAATTTGAAAAGGGTTCATATGTAGTAAAAACCTGAGAAATCCGTCCGTTTTCGTCATTTGTTATCGAATCGACTTAAAGCCATATCGTCACATTGGCCGCTCTTCTCTCTGAAACGGTTGTACTTATCGTCTGCAAAGCTATGTCGCGTGCTGCGGCATGCGGAGTCACAAAAAGCACCATAGTAGAACACAGATGAAGCTTCTAAGTTGATGTAATAGCAAGTAAGAAGAAGTACAATTCTATGTTTTGGTACTGATTATTGACTTTTTAGTTGGCTTTGGTGCCTTGGACATGAGCTAGGACCTTAAGATTCTGCATGAAAGGAGGACTAGCAGCCGAGTTGCACGGGAGAGTGTGAAAAGTGTTTATATGTAGTAAAAACCTGAGAAATCCGTCCATTTTCGTCATTTGTTATCGATTCGACTTAAAGCCAGATCGTCACATTGGCCGCTCTTCTCTCTGAAACGGTTGTACTTATCGTCTGCAAAGCTATGTCGCGTGCTGCGGTATGTGGAGACACTAAAAGCACCATAGTAGAACACAGATGAAGCTTCTAAGTTGATAAAATAGCCAGTAAGAAGTAGTACAATTCAAGTTTTAGGTATTGATTATTGACATTTTAGCAGGCTTTGGTTCCTTGGACATGAGCTAGGACCTTAAGATTCTGCATGAAAGGAGAACTAGCAGCCGAGTTGCACGGGAGAATGTGAAAAGTGTTCATATGTAGTAAAAACCTGAGAAATCCGTCCGTTTTCGACATTTGTTATCGAATCGAGTTAAAGCCAAATCGTCACATAGGCCGCTCTTCTCTCTGAAACGGTTGTACTTATCGTCTGCAAAGCTATGTCGCGTGCTGCGATATGTGGAGACACTAAAAGCACCATAGTAGAACACAGATGAAGCTTCTCAGTTGATGTAATAGCCAGTAGGAAGTAGTGCAATTCAAGTTTTAGGTATCGATTATTGACTTCTTAGCTGGCTTTGGTGCCTTGGAAATGAGCTACGACCTTAAGATTCTGCATGAAAGGAGGACTAGCAGCCGAGTTGCACGGGAGAATGTGAAAAGTGTTCATATGTAGTAATCACCTGAGAAATCCGTCCGATTTCGTCATTTGTTATCGAATCGACTTAAAGCCAGATCGTCACATTGGCCGCTCTTCTCTCTGAAACGGTTGTACTTATCGACTGCAGAGCTATGTCGCGTGCTGCGGTATGCGGAGACACTAAAAGCACCATAGTAGAACACAGAAGAAGCTTCTAAGATGATGTAATAGCCAGTAAGAAGTAGTACAATTCAAGTTTTGGGTACTGATTATTGACTTTTTAGCTGGCTTTGGTGCCTTGGACATGAGCTAGGACCTTAAGATTCTGCATGAAAGGAGAACTAGCAGCCGAGTTGCACGGGAGAGTGTGAAAAGTGTTTATATGTAGTAAAAACCTGAGAAATCCGTCCGTTGTTGTCATTTGTTATCGAATCGACTTAAAGCCAGATCGTGACATTGGCCGCTCTTCTCTCTAAAACGGTTGTACTTATCGTCTGCAAAGCTATGTCGCGTGCTGCGGTATGTGGAGACACTAAAAGCACCATAGTAGAACGCAGATGAAGCTTCTAAGTTGATGTAATAGCCAGTAAGATGTAGTACACTTCAAGTTTTAGGTATTGATAATTTACATTTTAGCTTACTTTGGTTCCTTGGACATGAGCTAGGACCTTAACATTCTGCATGAAAGGAGAACTAGCAGCCGAGTTGCACGGGAGAACGTGAAAAGTGTTCATATGTAGTAAAAACCTGAGAAATCCGTCCGTTTTGACATTTGTTATTGAATCGACTTAAAGCCAAATCGTCACATTGGCCGCTCTTATCTCTGAAACGGTTGTACTTATCGTCTGCAAAGCTATGTCGCGTCTGCGGAATGTGGAGACACTAAAAGCACCATAGTAGAACACAGATGTAGCTTCTAAGTTGATGTAATAACCAGTAAGAAGTAGTACAATTCAAGTTTTAGGTATCGATTATTGACTTTTTAGATGGCTTTGGTGCCTTGGACATGAGCTAGGACCTTAAGATTCTGCATGAAAGGAGGACTAGCAGCCGAGTTGCACGGGAGAATGTGGTATGTATTCATATGTAGTAAAAACCTAGATATTCGCCCGTTATCGTCATTTGTTATCGAATCGACTTAAAGCCAGATCTTCACATTGGCCGCTCTTCTCTCTGAAACGGTTGTTCTTATCGTCTGCAAAGCTATGACGTGTGCTGCGGTATGCGGAGACACTAAAACCACCATAGTAAAACACAGATGAAGCTCCTAAGTTGATGTAATAGCCAGTAAGAAGTAGTACAACTCAAGTTTTAGGTATCGTTTATTGACTTTTTAGCTGGCTTTGGTGCCTTGGACATGAGCTAGGACCTTAAGATTATGCATGAAAGGAGGACTAGCAGCCGAGTTGCATGCGAGAATGTAAAAAGTGTTCATATGTAGTAAACACCTGAGAAATCCGTCCGATTTCGTCATTTGTTATCGAATCGACTTAAAGCCAGATCGTCACATTGGCCGCTCTTCTCTCTGAAACGGTTGTACTTATCGTCTGCAGAGCTATGTCGCGTGCTGCGGTATGCGGAGACACAAAAAGCACCACAGTAGAACACAGATGAAGCTTCTAAGTTGACGTAATAGCCAGTAAGAAGTAGTACAATTCAAGTTTTAGGTATTGATTATTGACTTTTTAGCTGGCTTTGGTGCCTTGGACATGAGCTAGGACCTTAAGATTCTGCATGAAAGGAGAACTAGCAGCCGAGTTTCACGGGAGAGTGTGAAAAGTGTTCATATGTAGTAAAAACCTGAGAAATCCGTCCGTTTTCGACATTTGTTATTGAATCGACTTAAAGCCAGATCGTCACATTTGCCGCTCTTCTCTCTGAAACGGTTGTACTTATCGTCTGCAAAGCTATGTCGCCTGCTGCGGTATGCGGAGACCCTAAAAGCACCATAGTAGAACACAGATGAAGCTTCTAAGTTAATGTAATAGCCAGTTAGAAGTAGTACAATTCAAGTTTTAGGTATTGATTATTGACTTTTTAGCTGGCTTTGGTGCCTTGGACATGAGCTAGGACCTTAAGATTCTGCATGAAAGGAGAACTAGCAGCCGAGTTGCACGGGAGAGTGTGAAAAGTGTTTATATGTAGTAAAAACCTGAGAAATCCGTCCGTTGTTGTCATTTGTTATCTCATCGACTTAAAGCCACATTGCCACATTGGCCGCTCTTATCTCTGAAACGGTTGTACTTATCGTCTGCAAAGCTATGTCGCATGCTGCGGTATGTGGAGACACTAAAAGCTCCTTAGTAGAACACAAATGTAGCTTCTAAGTTGATGTAATAACCAGTAAGAAGTAGTACAATTCAAGTTTTAGGTATCGATTATTGACTTTTTAGATGCCTTTGGTGCCTTGGACATGAGCTAGGACCTTAAGATTCTGCATGAAAGGAGGACTAGCAGCCGAGTTGCACGGGAGAATGTGGAATGTATTCATATGTAGTAAAAACCTAGATATTCGCCCGTTATCGTCATTTGTTATCGAGTCGACTTAAAGCCAGATCTTCACATTGGCCGCTCTTCTCTCTGAAACGGTTGTTCTTATCGTCTGCAAAGCTATGACGTGTGCTGCGGTATGCGGAGACACTAAAAGGACCATAGTAGAACACAGATGAAGCTTGTAAGATGATGTAATTGCCAGTAAGAAGTAGTACAATTCAAGTTTTAGTTACTGATTATTGACTTTTTAGCTAGCTTTGGTGCCTTGGACATGAGCTAGGACCTAGAGATTCTGCATGAAAGGAGAACTAGCAGCCGAGTTGCATGGGAGAATTTGAAAAGGGTTCATATGTATTAAAAACCTGAGAAATCCGTCTGTTTTCGTCATTTGTTATCGAATCGACTTAAAGCCAGATCGTCACATTTGCCGCTCTTCACTCAGAAACGGTTGTACTTATCGTCTGCAAAGCTATGTCGCGTGCTGCGGTATGCGGACACACTAAAAGCACCATAGTAGGACACAGATGAAGCTTCTAAGTTGATGTAATAGCCAGTAAGAAGTAGTACAATTCAAGTTTTTGGTATCGATTTTTGACTTTTTAGCTGGCTTTGGTGCCATGGACATGAGCTAGGACCTTAAGATTCTGCATGAAAGGAGGACTAGCAGCCGAGATACACGGGAGAATGTGATAAGTGTTCATATGTAGTAATAACCCGAAAAATCCGTCCGTTTTCGTCATTTGTTATCGAATCGACTTAAAGCCAGATCGTCACATTGGCCGCACTTCTCTCTGAAATGGCTGTACTTATCGTCTGCAAAGCTATGGCGTGTGCTGCGGTATGCGGAGACACTAAAGCCACCATAGTAAAACACAGATGAAGCATCTAATTTAATATAATAGAAAGTAAGAAGTAGTAGAATTCAAGTTTTAGGTATCGAGTATGGACTTTTTAGCTGGCTTTGGTGCCTTGGACATGAGCTAGGACCTTAAGAATCTGCATGAAAGGAGCACTAGCAGCCGAGTTGCACGGGAGAAAGTGAAAAGTGTTCATATGTAGTAAAAACCTGAGAAATTCGTCCGTTTTCGTCATTTGTTATCGAATCGACTTAAAACCAGATCGTCACATTGGCCGCTCTTCTCTCTGGAACGGTTGTACTTATCGTCTGCAAAGCTATGTCGCGTGCTGCGGTATGCGGAGACACTAAATGCACCATAGTAGAACACAGATGAAGCTTCTAAGTTGATGTAATAGCCAGTAAGAAGTAGTACAATTCAAGTTTTAGGTATTGATTATTGACTTTTTAGCTCGCTTTGGTGCCTTGTACATGAGCTAGGACCTTAAGATTCTGCATGAAAGGAGGACTAGCAGCCGAGTTGCACGGGAGAATGTGAAAAGTGTTCATATGTAGTAAAAACCTGAGAAATCCGTCCGTTTTCGTCATTTGTTATCGAATCGACTTAAAGCCAGATCGTCACATTGGCCGCTCTTATCTCTGAAACGGTTGTACTTATCGTCTGCAAAGCTATGTCGCGTGCTGCGGAATGTGGAAACACTAAAAGCACCATAGTAGAACACAGATGTAGCTTCTAAGTTGATGTAATAACCAGTAAGAAGTAGTACAATTCAAGTTTTAGGTATCGATTATTGACTTTTTAGATGGCTTTGGTGCCTTGGACATGAGCTAGGACCTTAAGATTCTGCATGAAAGGAGGACTAGCAGCCGAGTTGCACGGGAGAATGTGGTATGTATTCATATGTAGTAAAAACCTAGATATTCGCCCGTTATCGTCAGTTGTTATCGAAGCGACTTAAAGCCAGATCTTCACATTGGCCGCTCTTCTCTCTGAAACGGTTGTTCTTATCGTCTGCAAAGCTATGACGTGTGCTGCGGTATGCGGAGACACTAAAACCACCATAGTAAAACACAGATGAAGTTCCTAAGTTGATGTAATAGCCAGTAAGAAGTAGTACAACTCAAGTTTTAGGTATCGTTTATTGACTTTTTAGCTGGCTTTGGTGCCTTGGACATGAGCTAGGACCTTGAGATTCTGCATGAAAGGAGGACTAGCAGCCGAGTTGCACGGGAGAGTGTGAAAAGTGTTCATATGTAGTAAAAATCTGAGAAATCCGTCCGTTTTCGTCATTTGTTATCGAATCGACTTAAAGCCACATCGTAACATTGGCCGCTCTTCTCTCTGAAACGGTTGTACTTATCGTCTGCAAAGCTATGTCGCATACTGCGGTATGCGGAGACACTAAAAGCACCATAGTAGAACACAGATGAAGCTTCTAAGCTGATGTAATAGCCAGTATGAAGTAGTACAATTCAAGTTTTAGGTATCGATTATTGACTTTTTAGCTGGCTTTTGTGCCTTAGACACGAGCTAGGACCTTAAGAATCTGCATGAAAGGAGGACTAGCAGCCGAGTTGCACGGGAGAATGTGAAAAGTGTTCATATGTAGTAAAAACCTGAGAAATCCGTCCGATTTCGTCATTTGTTATCGAATCGACTTAAAGCCAAATCGTCACATTGGCCACTCTTCTCTCTGAAACGGTTGTACTTATCGTCTGCAAAGCTATGTCGCGTGCTGCGGTATGCGGAGACACCAAATGCACCATAGTAGAACACAGATGAAGATTCTAAGTTGATGTAATAGCCAGTAAGAAGTAGTACAATACAAGTTTTAGGTACTGATTATTTACTTTATAGCTGGCTTCGGTGCCTTGGACATGAGCTAGGACGTTAAGATTCTGCATGAAAGGAGGACTAGCAGCCGAGTTGCACGGGAGAATGTGAAAAGTGTTCATATGTAGTAAAAACCTGAGAAATCCGTCCGTTTTCGTCATTTGTTATCGAATCGACTAAAAGCCAGATCGTCAAATTGGCCGCACTTCTCTCTGGAACCGTTGTACTTATCGTCTGCAAAGCTATGTCGCGTGCTGCGGTATGCGGAGACACTAAAAGCACCATAGTAGAACACAGATGAAGCTTCTAAGTTGATGTAATAGCCAGTAAGAAGTAGTACAATTCAAGTTTTAGGTATTGATTATTGACTTTTTAGCTGGCTTTGGCGCCTTGGACATGAGCTAGGACCTTAAGATTCTGCATGAAAGGAGGACTAGCAGCCGAGTTGCACGGGAGAATGTGAAAAGTGTTCATATGTAGTAATCACCTGAGAAATCCGTCCGATTTCGTCATTTGTTATCGAATCGACTTAAAGCCAGATCGTCACATTGGCCGCACTTCTCTCTGAAACGGTTGTACTTATCGACTGCAGAGCTATGTCGCGTGCTGCGGTATGCGGAGACACTAAAAGCACCATAGTAGAACACAGAAGAAGCTTCTAAGATGATGTAATAGCCAGTAAGAAGTAGTACAACTCAAGTTTTAGGTATCGTTTATTGACTTTTTAGCTGGCTTTGGTGCCTTGGACATGAGCTAGGACCTTGAGATTCTGCATGAAAGGAGGACTAGCAGCCGAGTTGCACGGGAGAGTGTGAAAAGTGTTCATATGTAGTAAAAATCTGAGAAATCCGTCCGTTTTCGTCATTTGTTATCGAATCGACTTAAAGCCACATCGTAACATTGGCCGCTCTTCTCTCTGAAACGGTTGTACTTATCGTCTGCAAAGCTATGTCGCATGCTGCGGTATGCGGAGACACTAAAAGCACCATAGTAGAACACAGATGAAGCTTCTAAGTTGATGTAATAGCCAGTATGAAGTAGTACAATTCAAGTTTTAGGTATCGATTATTGACTTTTTAGCTGGCTTTTGTGCCTTAGACACGAGCTAGGACCTTAAGAATCTGCATGAAAGGAGGACTAGCAGCCGAGTTGCACGGGAGAATGTGAAAAGTGTTCATATGTAGTAAAAACCTGAGAAATCCGTCCGATTTCGTCATTTGTTATCGAATCGACTTAAAGCCAAATCGTCACATTGGCCGCTCTTCACTCTGAAACGGTTGTACTTATCGTCTGCAAAGCTATGTCGCGTGCTGCGGTATGCGGAGACACCAAATGCACCATAGTAGAACACAGATGAAGATTCTAAGTTGATGTAATAGCCAGTAAGAAGTAGTACAATACAAGTTTTAGGTACTGATTATTTACTTTATAGCTGGCTTTGGTGCCTTGGACATGAGCTAGGACCTTAAGATTCTGCATGAAAGGAGGACTAGCAGCCGAGTTGCACGGGAGAATGTGAAAAGTGTTCATATGTAGTAAAAACCTGAGAAATCCGTCCGTTTTCGTCATTTGTTATCGAATCGACTAAAAGCCAGATCGTCAAATTGGCCGCACTTCTCTCTGGAACCGTTGTACTTATCGTCTGCAAAGCTATGTCGCGTGCTGCGGTATGCGGAGACACTAAAAGCACCATAGTAGAACACAGACGAAGCTTCTAAGTTGATGTAATAGCCAGTAAGAAGTAGTACAATTCAAGTTTTAGGTATTGATTATTGACTTTTTAGCTGGCTTTGGCGCCTTGGACATGAGCTAGGACCTTAAGAATCTGCATGAAAGGATGACTAGCAGCCGAGTTGCACGGGAGAATGTGAAAAGTGTTCATATGTAGTAATCACCTGAGAAATCCGTCCGATTTCGTCATTTGTTATCGAATCGACTTAAAGCCAGATCGTCACATTGGCCGCTCTTCTCTCTGAAACGGTTGTACTTATCGACTGCAGAGCTATGTCGCGTGCTGCGGTATGCGGAGACACTAAAAGCACCATAGTAGAACACAGAAGAAGCTTCTAAGATGATGTAATAGCCAGTAAGAAGTAGTACAATTCAAGTTTTGGGTACTGATTATTGACTTTTTAGCTGGCTTTGGTGCCTTGTACATGACCTAGGACCTTAAGATTCTGCATGAAAGGAGAACTAGCAGCCGAGTTGCACGGGAGAGTGTGAAAAGTGTTTATATGTAGTAAAAACCTGAGAAATCCGTCCGTTGTTGTCATTTGTTATCGAATCGACTTAAAGCCAGATCGTGACATTGGCCGCTCTTCTCTCTAAAACGGTTGTACTTATCGTCTGCAAAGCTATGTCGCGTGCTGCGGTATGTGGAGACACTAAAAGCACCATAGTAGAACGCAGATGAAGCTTCTAAGTTGATGTAATAGCCAGTAAGATGTGGTACACTTCAAGTTTTAGGTATTGATAATTTACATTTTAGCTTACTTTGGTTCCTTGGACATGAGCTAGGACCTTAACATCCTGCATGAAAGGAGAACTAGCAGCCGAGTTGCACGGGAGAACGTGAAAAGTGTTCATATGTAGTGAAAACCTGAGAAATCCGTCCGTTTTGACATTTGTTATTGAATCGACTTAAAGCCAAATCGTCACATTGGCCGCTCTTATCTCTGAAACGGTTGTACTTATCGTCTGCAAAGCTATGTCGCGTGCTGCGGAATGTGGAGACACTAAAAGCACCATAGTAGAACACAGATGTAGCTTCTAAGTTGATGTAATAACCAGTAAGAAGTAGTACAATTCAAGTTTTAGGTATCGATTATTGACTTTTTAGATGGCTTTGGTGCCTTGGACATGAGCTAGGACCTTAAGTTTCTGCATGAAAGGAGGACTAGCAGCCGAGTTGCACGGGAGAATGTGGTATGTATTCATATGTAGTAAAAACCTAGATATTCGCCCGTTATCGTCATTTGTTATCGAAGCGACTTAAAGCCAGATCTTCACATTGGCCGCTCTTCTCTCTGAAACGGTTGTTCTTATCGTCTGCAAAGCTATGACGTGTGCTGCGGTATGCGGAGACACTAAAACCACCATAGTAAAACACAGATGAAGCTCCTAAGTTGATGTGATAGCCAGTAAGAAGTAGTACAACTCAAGTTTTAGGTATCGTTTATTGACTTTTTAGCTGGCTTTGGTGCCTTGGACATGAGCTAGGACCTTAAGATTATGCATGAAAAGAGGACTAGCAGCCGAGTTGCATGCGAGAATGTAAAAATTGTTCATATGTAGTAAACACCTGAGAAATCCGTCCGATTTCGTCATTTGTTATCGAATCGACTTAAAGCCAGATCGTCACATTGGCCGCTCTTCTCTCTGAAACGGTTGTACTTATCGTCTGCAGAGCTATGTCGCGTGCTGCGGTATGCGGAGACACAAAAAGCACCACAGTAGAACACAGATGAAGCTTCTAAGTTGACGTAATAGCCAGTAAGAAGTAGTACAATTCAAGTTTTAGGTATCGATTATTGACTTTTTAGCTAGCTTTGGTGCCTTGGATATGAGCTAGGACCTTAAGAATCTGCATGAAATGAGGACTAGCAGCCGAGTTGCACGGGAGAATGTGAAAAGTGTTCATAAGTAGTAAAAACCTGCGAAATCCGTCCGTTTTCGTCATTTGTTATCGAATCGACTTAAAGCCAGATCGTCACATTTGCCGCTCTTCTCTCTGAAACGGTTGTACTTATCGTCTGCAAAGCTATGTCGCGTGCTGCGGTATGCGGAGACACTAAAAGCACCATAGTAGAACACAGATGAAGCTTCTAAGTTGATGTAATAGCCAGTAAGATGTAGTACAATTCAAGTTTTAGGTATTGATTATTGACTTTTTAGCTGGCTTTGGTGCCTTGGACATGAGCTAGGACCTTAAGATTCTGCATGAAAGGAGAACTAGCAGCCGAGTTGCACGGGAGAGTGTGAAAAGTGTTTATATGTAGTAAAAACCTGAGAAATCCGTCCGTTGTTGTCATTTGTTATCTAATCGACTTAAAGCCAGATCGTCACATTGGCCGCTCTTCTCTCTGAAACGGTTGTACTTATCGTGTGCAAAGCTATGTCGCGTACTGCGGTATGCGGAGACACTAAAAGCACCATAGTAGGACACAGATGAAGCTTCTAAGTTGATGTAATAGCCAGTAAGAAGTAGTACAATTCAAGTTTTTGGTATCGATTTTTGACTTTTTAGCTGGCTTTGGTGCCATGGACATGAGCTAGGACCTTAAGATTCTGCATGAAAGGAGGACTAGCAGCCGAGATACACGGGAGAATGTGAAAAGTGTTCATATGTAGTAAAAACCCGAAAAATCCGTCCGTTTTCGTCATTTGTTATCGAATCGACTTAAAGCCAGATCGTCACATTGGCCGCACTTCTCTCTGAAATGGCTGTACTTATCGTCTGCAAAGCTATGGCGTGTGCTGCGGTATGCGGAGACACTAAAGCCACCATAGTAAAACACAGATGAAGCATCTAATTTAATATAATAGAAAGTAAGAAGTAGTCGAATTCAAGTTTTAGGTATCGAGTATGGACTTTTTAGCTGGCTTTGGTGCCTTGGACATGAGCTAGGACCTTAAGAATCTGCATGAAAGGAGAACTAGCAGCCGAGTTGCACGGGAGAAAGTGAAAAGTGTTCATATGTAGTAAAAACCTGAGAAATGCGTCCGTTTTCGTCATTTGTTATCGAATCGACTTAAAACCAGATCGTCACATTGGTCGCTCTTTTCTCTGAAACGATTGTACTTATCGTCTGCAAAGCTATGTCGCGTGCTGCGGTATGCGGAGACACTAAAAGCACCATAGTAGAACATAGATGAAGGTTCTAAGTTGATGTAATAGCCAGTAAGAAGTAGTCCATTTCAAGTTTTACGTATCCATTATTGACTTTTTAGCTGGCTTTGGTGCCTTGGACATGAGCTAGGACCTTAAGATTCTGCATGAAAGGAGGACTAGCAGCCGAGTTGCACGGGAGAATGTGAAAAGTGTTCATATGTAGTAAAATCCTGAGAAATCAGTCCGTTTTCGTCATTTGTTATCGAATCGACTTAAAGCCTGATCGTCACATTGGCCGCTCTTCTCTCTGGAACGGTTGTACTTATCGTCTGCAAAGCTATGTCGCGTGCTGCGGTATGCGGAGACACTAAATGCACCATAGTAGAACACAGATGAAGCTTCTAAGTTGATGTAATAGCCAGTAAGAAGTAGTACAATTCAAGTTTTAGGTATTGATTATTGACTTTTTAGCTGGCTTTGGTGCCTTGTACATGAGCTAGGACCTTAAGATTCTGCATGAAAGGAGGACTAGCAGCCGAGTTGCACGGGACAATGTGAAAAGTGTTCATATGTAGTAAAAACCTGAGAAATCCGTCCGTTTTCGTCATTTGTTATCGAATCGACTTAAAGCCAGATCGTCACATTGGCCGCTCTTCTCTCTGAAACGGTTGTACTTATCGTCTGCAAAGCTATGTCGCGTGCTGCGGTATGTGGAGACACTAAAAGCACCATAGTAGAACACAGATGAAGCTTCTAAGTTGATGTAACAGCCAGTAAGAAGTAGTACAATTCAAGTTTTAGGTATCGATTATTGATTTTTTAGCTGGCTTTGGTGCCTTGGACATGAGCTAGGACCTTAAGATTCTGCATGAAAGGAGGACTAGCAGCCGAGTTGCACGGGAGAATGTGAAAAGTGTTCATATGTAGTAAAATCCTGAGAAATCAGTCCGTTTTCGTCATTTGTTATCGAATCGACTTAAAGCCAGATCGTCACATTGGCCGCTCTTCTCTCTGAAACGGTTGTACTTATCGTCTGCAAAGCTATGTCGCGTGCTGCGGTATGTGGAGACACTAAAAGCACCATAGTAGAACGCAGATGAAGCTTCTAAGTTGATGTAATAGCCAGTAAGATGTAGTACACTTCAAGTTTTAGGTATTGATAATTGACATTTTAGCTTACTTTGGTTCCTTGGACATGAGCTAGGACCTTAACATTCTGCATGAAAGGAGAACTAGCAGCCGAGTTGCACGGGAGAACGTGAAAAGTGTTCATATGTAGTAAAAACCTGAGAAATCCGTCCGTTTTCGACATTTGTTATTGAATCGACTTAAAGCCAAATCGTCACATTGGCCGCTCTTATCTCTGAAACGGTTGTACTTATCGTCTGCAAAGCTATGTCGCGTGCTGCGGAATGTGGAGACACTAAAAGCACCATAGTAGAACACAGATGTAGCTTCTAAGTTGATGTAATAACCAGTAAGAAGTAGTACAATTCAAGTTTTAGGTATCGATTATTGACTTTTTAGATGGCTTTGGTGCCTTGGACATGAGCTAGGACCTTAAGATTCTGCATGAAAGGAGGACTAGCAGCCGAGTTGCACGGGAGAATGTGGTATGTATTCATATGTAGTAAAAACCTAGATATTCGCCCGTTATCGTCATTTGTTATCGAAGCAACCTAAAGCCAGATCTTCACATTGGCCGCTCTTCTCTCTGAAACGGTTGTTCTTATCGTCTGCAAAGCTATGACGTGTGCTGCGGTATGCGGAGACACTAAAACCACCATAGTAAAACACAGATGAAGCTCCTAAGTTGATGTAATAGCCAGTAAGAAGTAGTACAACTCAAGTTTTAGGTATCGTTTATTGACTTTTTAGCTGGCTTTGGTGCCTTGGACATGAGCTAGGACCTTAAGAATCTGCATGAAATGAGGACTAGCAGCCGAGTTGCACGGGAGAATGTGAAAAGTGTTCATAAGTAGTAAAAACCTGCGAAATCCGTCCGTTTTCGTCATTTGTTATCGAATCGACTTAAAGCCAGATCGTCACATTTGCCGCTCTTCTCTCTGAAACGGTTGTACTTATCGTCTGCAAAGCTATGTCGCGTGCTGCGGTATGCGGAGACACTAAAAGCACCATAGTAGAACACAGATGAAGCTTCTAAGTTGATGTAATAGCCAGTAAGAAGTAGTACAATTCAAGTTTTAGGTATTGATTATTGACTTTTTAGCTGGCTTTGGTGCCTTGGACATGAGCTAGGACCTTAAGATTCTGCATGAAAGGAGAACTAGCAGCCGAGTTGCACGGGAGAGTGTGAAAAGTGTTTGTATGTAGTAAAAACCTGAGAAATCCGTCCGTTGTTGTCATTTGTTATCTAATCGACTTAAAGCCAGATCGTCACATTGGCCGCTCTTCTCTCTGAAACGGTTGTACGTATCGTCTGGAAAGCTATGTCGCGTGCTGCGGTATGTGGAGACACTAAAAGCACCATAGTAGAACACAGATGAAGCTTCTAAGTTGATGTAATAGCCAGTAAGAAGTAGTACAATTCAAGTTTTAGGTACTGATTATTGACATTTTAGCTTACTTTGGTTCCTTGGACATGAGCTAGGACCTTAACATTCTGCATGAAAGGAGAACTAGCAGCCGAGTTTCAAGGGAGAGTGTGAAAAGTGTTCATATGTAGTAAAAACCTGAGAAATCCGTCCGTTTTCGACATTTGTTATTGAATCGACTTAAAGCCAAATTGCCACATTGGCCGCTCTTATCTCTGAAACGGTTGTACTTATCGTCTGCAAAGCTATGTCGCGTGCTGCGGTATGTGGAGACACTAAAAGCTCCTTAGTAGAACACAGATGTAGCTTCTAAGTTGATGTAATAACCAGGAAGAAGTAGTACAATTCAAGTTTTAGTTATCGATTATTGACTTTTTAGATGCCTTTGGTGCCTTGGACATGAGCTAGGACCTTAAGATTCTGCATGAAAGGAGGACTAGCAGCCGAGTTGCACGGGAGAATGTGGAATGTATTCATATGTAGTAAAAACCTAGATATTCGCCCGTTATCGTCATTTGTTATCGAATCGACTTAAAGCCAGATCTTCACATTGGCCGCTCTTCTCTCTGAAACGGTTGTTCTTATCGTCTGCAAAGCTATGACGTGTGCTGCGGTATGCGGAGACACTAAAAGGACCATAGTAGAACACAGATGAAGCTTCTAAGATGATGTAATTGCCAGTAAGAAGTAGTACAATTCAAGTTTTAGTTACTGATTATTGACTTTTTAGCTGGCTTTGGTGCCTTGGACATGAGCTAGGACCTAGAGATTCTGCATGAAAGGAGAACTAGCAGCCGAGTTGCATGGGAGAATTTGAAAAGGGTTCATATGTATTAAAAACCTGAGAAATCCGTCTGTTTTCGTCATTTGTTATCGAATCGACTTAAAGCCAGATCGTCACATTTGCCGCTCTTCACTCAGAAACGGTTGTACTTATCGTCTGCAAAGCTATGTCGCGTGCTGCGGTATGCGGAGACACTAAAAGCACCATAGTAGGACACAGATGAGGCTTCTAAGTTGATGTAATAGCCAGTAAGAAGTAGTACAATTCAAGTTTTTGGTATCGATTTTGACTTTTTAGCTGGCTTTGGTGCCATGGACATGAGCTAGTACCTTAAGATTCTGCATGAAAGGAGGACTAGCATCCGAGATACACGGGAGAATGTGAAAAGTGTTCATATGTAGTAAAAACCCGAAAAATCCGTCCGTTTTCGTCATTTGTTATCGAATCGACTTAAAGCCAGATCGTCACATTGGCTGCTCCTCTCTCTGAAACGGTTGCACTTATCGTCTGGAAAGCTTCGTCGCGTGCTGCGGTATGCGGAGACACTAAAAGCACCATAGTAGAACACAGATAAAGCTTCTAAGATGATGTAATAGCCAGTAAGAAGTAGTACAATTCAAGTTTTAGGTACTGAATATTGACATTTTAGCTGGCTTTGGTGCCTTGGACATGAGCTAGGACCTTAAGAATCTGCATGAAAGGAGAACTAGCAGCCGAGTTGCACGGGAGAAAGTGAAAAGTGTTCATATGTAGTAAAAACCTGAGAAATTCGTCCGTTTTCGTCATTTGTTATCGAATCGACTTAAAACCAGATCGTCACATTGGTCGCTCTTTTCTCTGAAACGATTGTACTTATCGTCTGCAAAGCTATGTCGCGTTCTGCGGTATGCGGAGACACTAAAAGCACCATAGTAGAACATAGATGAAGGTTCTAAGTTGATGTAATAGCCAGTAAGAAGTAGTCCATTTCAAGTTTTACGTATCGATTATTGACTTTTTAGCTGGCTTTCGTGCCTTGGACATGAGCTAGGACCTTAAGATTCTGCATGAAAGGAGGACTAGCAGCCGAGTTGCACGGGAGAATGTGAAAAGTGTTCATATGTAGTAAAATCCTGAGAAATCAGTCGGTTTTCGTCATTTGTTATCGAATCGACTTAAAGCCTGATCGTCACATTGGCCGCTCTTCTCTCTGGAACGGTTGTACTTATCGTCTGCAAAGCTATGTCGCGTGCTGCGGTATGCGGAGACACTAAATGCACCATAGTAGAACACAGATGAAGCTTCTAAGTTGATGTAATAGCCAGTAAGAAGTAGTACAATTCAAGTTTTGAGTATTGATTATTGACTTTTTAGCTGGCTTTGGTGCCTTGTACATGAGCTAGGACCTTAAGATTCTGCATGAAAGGAGGACTAGCAGCCGAGTTGCACGGGACAATGTGAAAAGTGTTCATATGTAGTAAAAACCTGAGAAATCCGTCCGTTTTCGTCATTTGTTATCGAATCGACTTAAAGCCAGATCGTCACATTGGCCGCTCTTCTCTCTGAAACGGTTGTACTTATCGTCTGCAAAGCTATGTCGCGTGCTGCGGTATGTGGAGACACTAAAAGCACCATAGTAGAACACAGATGTAGCTTCTAAGTTGATGTAATAACCAGTAAGAAGTAGTACAATTCAAGTTTTAGGTATCGATTATTGACTTTTTAGATGGCTTTGGTGCCTTGGACATGAGCTAGGACCTTAAGATTCTGCATGAAAGGAGGACTAGCAGCCGAGTTGCACGGGAGAATGTGGTATGTATTCATATGTAGTAAAAACCTAGATATTCGCCCGTTATCGTCATTTGTTATCGAAGCGACTTAAAGCCAGATCTTCACATTGGCCGCTCTTCTCTCTGAAACGGTTGTTCTTATCGTCTGCAAAGCTATGACGTGTGCTGCGGTATGCGGAGACACTAAAACCACCATAGTAAAACACAGATGAAGCTCCTAAGTTGATGTAATAGCCAGTAAGAAGTAGTACAACTCAAGTTTTAGGTATCGTTTATTGACTTTTTAGCTGGCTTTGGTGCCTTGGACATGAGCTAGGACCTTGAGATTCTGCATGAAAGGAGGACTAGCAGCCGAGTTGCACGGGACAGTGTGAAAAGTGTTCATATGTAGTAAAAATCTGAGAAATCCGTCCGTTTTCGTCATTTGTTATCGAATCGACTTAAAGCCAGATCGTCACATTGGTCGCTCTTCTCTCAGAAACGGTTGTACTTATCGTCTGCAAAGCTATGTCGCGTGCTGCGGTATGCGGAGACACTAAAAGGACCATAGTAGAATACAGATGAAGCTTCTAAGATGATGTAATTGCCAGTAAGAAGTAGTACAATTCAAGTATTAGTTACTGATTATTGACTTTTTAGCTGGCTTTGGTGCCTTGGACATGAGCTAGGACCTTAAGATTCTGCATGAAAGGAGAACTAGCAGCCGAGTTGCATGGGAGAATTTGAAAAGGGTTCATATGTAGTAAAAACCTGAGAAATCCGTCCGTTTTCGTCATTTGTTATCGAATCGACTTAAAGCCAGATCGTCACATTGGCCGCTCTTCTCTCTGAAACGGTTGTACTTATCGTCTGCAAAGCTATGTCGCGTGCTGCGGCATGCGGAGACACAAAAAGCACCATAGTAGAACACAGATGAAGCTTCTAAGTTGATGTAATAGCAAGTAAGAAGAAGTACAATTCTATGTTTTGGTACTGATTAGTGACTTTTTAGCTGGCTTTGGTGCCTTGGACATGAGCTAGGACCTTAAGATTCTGCATGAAAGGAGGACTAGCAGCCGAGTTGCACGGGAGAGTGTGAAAAGTGTTTATATGTAGTAAAAACCTGAGAAATCCGTCCGTTTTCGTCATTTGTTATCGAATCGACTTAAAGCCAGATCGTCACATTGGCCGCTCTTCTCTCTGAAACGGTTGTACTAATCGTCTGCAAAGCTATGTCGCGTGCTGCGGTATGTGGAGACACTAAAAGCACCATAGTAGAACACATATGAAGCTTCTAAGTTGATGTAATAGCCAGTAAGAAGTAGTACAATTCAAGTTTTAGGTAATGATTATTGACATTTTAGCTGGGTTTGGTTCCTTGGACATGAGCTAGGACCTTAAGATTCTGCATGAAAGGAGAACTAGCAGCCGAGTTGCACGGGAGAATGTGAAAAGTTTTCATATGTAGTAAAATCCTGAGAAATCCGTCCGTTTTCGACATTTGTTATCGAATCGACTTAAAGCCAAATCGTCACATTGGCCGCTCTTCTCTCTGAAACGGTTGTACTTATCGTCTGCAAAGCTATGTCGCGTGCTGCGGTATGTGGAGACACTAAAAGCACCATTGTAGAACACAGATGAAGCTTCTAAGTTGATGTAATAGCCAGTAGGAAGTAGTGCAATTCAAGTTTTAGGTATCGATTATTGACTTCTTAGCTGGCTTTGGTGCCTTGGAAATGAGCTAGGACCTTAAGATTCTGCATGAAAGGAGGACTAGCAGCCGAGTTGCACGGGAGAATGTGAAAAGTGTTCATATGTAGTAAAAACCTGAGAAATCCGTCCGTTTTCGTCATTTGTTATCGAATCGACTTAAAGCCAGATCGTACTCGGCCGCTCTTCTCTCTGAAACGGTTGTACTTATCGTCTGCAAAGCTATGTCGCGTGCTGCGGTATGCGGAGACACTAAAGGCACCATAGTAGAACACAGATGAAGCTTCTAAGTTGATGTAATAGCCAGTAAGAAGTAGTATAAATCAAATTTTAGGTACTGATTATTTACTTTATAGCTGGCTTTGGTGCCTTGGACATGAGCTAGGACCTTAAGATTCTGCATGAAAGGAGGACTAGCAGCCGAGTTGCACGGGAGAATGTGAAAAGTGTTCATATGTAGTAAAAACCTGAGAAATCCGTCCGTTTTCGTCATTTGTTATCGAATCGACTTAAAGCCAGATCGACACATTGGCCGCTCTTCTCTCTGGAACCATTGTACTTATCGTCTGCAAAGCTATGTCGCGTGCTGCGGTATGCGGAGACACTAAAAGCACCATAGTAGAACACTGATGAAGCTTATAAGTTGATGTAATAGCCAGTAAGAAGTAGTACAATTCAAGTTTTAGGGATTGATTATTGACTTTTTAGCTGGCTTTGGTGCCTTGGACATGAGCTAGGAACTTAAGATTATGCATGAAAGGAGGACTAGCAGCCGAGTTGCATGGGAGAATGTAAAAAGTGTTCATATGTAGTAAACACCTGAGAAATCCGTCCGATTTGGTCATTTGTTATCGAATCGACTTAAAGCCAGATCGTCACATTGGCCGCTCTTCTCTCTGAAACGGTTGTACTTATCGTCTGCAGAGCTATGTCGCGTGCTGCGGTATGCGGAGACACTAAAAGCACCATTGTAGAACACAGATGAAGCTTCTAAGTTGATGTAATAGCCAGTAGGAAGTAGTGCAATTCAAGTTTTAGGTATCGATTATTGACTTCTTAGCTGGCTTTGGTGCCTTGGACATGAGCTAGGACCTTAAGAATCTGCATGAAATGAGGACTAGCAACCGAGTTGCACGGGAGAATGTGAAAAGTGTTCATAAGTAGTAAAAACCTGCGAAATCCGTCCGTTTTCGTCATTTGTTATCGAATCGACTTAGAGCCAGATCGTCACATTTGCAGCTCTTCTCTCTGAAACGGTTGTACTTATCGTCTGCAAAGCTATGTCGCCTGCTGCGGTATGCGGAGACCCTAAAAGCACCATAGTAGAACACAGATGAAGCTTCTAAGTTGATGTAATAGCCAGTAAGAAGTAGTACAATTCAAGTTTTGGTATTGATTATTGACTTTTTAGCTGGCTTTGGTGCCTTGGACATGAGCTAGGACCTTAAGATTCTGCATGAAAGGAGAACTAGCAGCCGAGTTGCACGGGAGAGTGTGAAAAGTGTTTATATGTAGTAAAAACCTGAGAAATCCGTCCGTTGTTGTCATTTGTTATCTAATCGACTTAAAGCCAGATCGTCACATTGGCCGCTCTTCTCTCTGAAACAGTTGTACGTATCGTCTGCAAAGCTATGTCGCGTGCTGCGGTATGTGGAGACACTAAAAGCACCATAGTAGAACACAGATGAAGCTTATAAGTTGATGTAATAGCCAGTAAGAAGTAGTACAATTCAAGTTTTAGGTATTGATTATTGACTTTTTAGCTGGCTTTGGTGCCTTGGACATGAGCTAGGAACTTAAGATTATGCATGAAAGGAGGACTAGCAGCCGAGTTGCATGGGAGAATGTAAAAAGTGTTCATATGTAGTAAACACCTGAGAAATCCGTCCGATTTGGTCATTTGTTATCGAATCGACTTAAAGCCAGATCGTCACTTTGGCCGCTCTTCTCTCTGAAACGGTTGTACTTATCGTCTGCAGAGCTATGTCGCGTGCTGCGGTATGCGGAGACACTAAAAGCACCATTGTAGAACACAGATGAAGCTTCTAAGTTGATGTAATAGCCAGTAGGAAGTAGTGCAATTCAAGTTTTAGGTATCGATTATTGACTTCTTAGCTGGCTTTGGTGCCTTGGACATGAGCTAGGACCTTAAGAATCTGCATGAAATGAGGACTAGCAGCCGAGTTGCACGGGAGAATGTGAAAAGTGTTCATAAGTAGTAAAAACCTGCGTAATCCGTCCGTTTTCGTCATTTGTTATCGAATCGACTTAGAGCCAGATCGTCACATTTGCAGCTCTTCTCTCTGAAACGGTTGTACTTATCGTCTGCAAAGCTATGTCGCCTGCTGCGGTATGCGGAGACCCTAAAAGCACCATAGTAGAACACAGATGAAGCTTCTAAGTTGATGTAATAGCCAGTAAGAAGTAGTACAATTCAAGTTTTAGGTACTAATTATTGACATTTTAGCTTACTTTGGTTCCTTCGACATGAGCTAGGACCTTAACATTCTGCATGAAAGGAGAACTAGCAGCCGAGTTTCACGGGAGAGTGTGAAAAGTGTTCATATGTAGTAAAAACCTGAGAAATCGGTCCGTTTTCGACATTTGTTATTGAATCGACTTAAAGCCAAATTGCCACATTGGCCGCTCTTATCTCTGAAACGGTTGTACTTATCGTCTGCAAAGCTATGTCGCGTTCTGCGGTATGTGGAGACACTAAAAGCTCCTTAGTAGAACACAGATGTAGCTTCTAAGTTGATGTAATAACCAGTAAGAAGTAGTACAATTCAAGTTTTAGGTATCGATTATTGACTTTTTAGATGGCTTTGGTGCCTTGGACATGAGCTAGGACCTTAAGATTCTGCATGAAAGGAGGACTAGCAGCCGAGTTGCACGGGAGAATGTGGAATGTATTCATATGTAGTAAAAACCTAGATATTCGCCCGTTATCGTCATTTGTTATCGAATCGACTTTAAGCCAGATCTTCACATTGGCCGCTCTTCTCTCTGAAACGGTTGTTCTTATCGTCTGCAAAGCTAAGACGTGTGCTGCGGTATGCGGAGACACTAAAAGGACCATAGTAGAACACAGATGAAGCTTCTAAGATGATGTAATAGCCAGTAAGAAGTAGTACAATTCAAGTTTTAGTTACTGATTATTGACTTTTTAGCTGGCTTTGGTGCCTTGGACATGAGCTAGGACCTAGAGATTCTGCATGAAAGGAGAACTAGCAGCCGAGTTGCATGGGAGAATTTGAAAAGGGTTCATATGTAGTAAAAACCTGAGAAATCCGTCTGTTATCGTCATTTGTTATCGAATCGACTTAAAGCCAGATCGTCACATTTGCCGCTCTTCACTCAGAAACTGTTGTACTTATCGTCTGCAAAGCTATGTCGCGTGCTGCGGTATGCGGAGACACTAAAAGCACCATAGTAGAACACAGATGAAGCTTCTAAGTTGATGTAATAGCCAGTAAGAAGTAGTACAATTCAAGTTTTTGGTATGGATTTTTGACTTTTTAGCTGGCTTTGGTGCCTTGGATATGAGCTAGGACCTTAAGATTCTGCATGAAAGGAGGACTAGCAGCCGAGATACACGGGAGAATGTGAAAAGTGTTCATATGCAGTAAAAACCCGAAAAATCCGTCCGTTTTCGTCATTTGTTATCGAATCGACTTAAAGCCAGATCGTCACATTGGCCGCAATTCTCTCTGAAATGGCTGTACTTATCGTCTGCAAAGCTATGGCGTGTGCTGCGGTATGCGGAGACACTAAAGCCACCATAGTAAAAGACAGATGAAGCATCTAATTTAATATAATAGAAAGTAAGAAGTAGTAGAATTCAAGTTTTAGGTATCGGGTATGGCCTTTTTAGCTGGCTTTGGTGCCTTGGACATGAGCTAGGACCTTAAGAATCTGCATGAAAGGAGAACTAGCAGCCGAGTTGCACGGGAGAAAGTGAAAAGTGTTCATATGTAGTAAAAACCTGAGAAATTCGTCCGTTTTCGTCATTTGTTATCGAATCGACTTAAAACCAGATCGTCACATTGGTCGCTCTTTTCTCTGAAACGATTGTACTTATCGTCTGCAAAGCTATGTCGCGTGCTGCGGTATGTGGAGACACTAAAAGCACCATTGTAGAACACAGATGAAGCTTCTAAGTTGATGTAATAGCCAGTAGGAAGTAGTGCAATTCAAGTTTTAGGTATCGATTATTGACTTCTTAGCTGGCTTTGGTGCCTTGGAAATGAGCTAGGACCTTAAGATTCTGCATGAAAGGAGGACTAGCAGCCGAGTTGCACGGGAGAATGTGAAAAGTGTTCATATGTAGTAAAAACCTGCGAAATCCGTCCGTTTTCGTCATTTGTTATCGAATCGACTTAAAGCCAGATCGTCACATTGGCCGCTCTTCTCTCTGAAACGGTTGTACTTATCGTCTGCAAAGCTATGTCGCGTGCTGCGGTATGCGGAGACACTAAAGGCACCATAGTAGAACACAGATGAAGCTTCTAAGTTGATGTAATAGCCAGTAAGAAGTAGTATAAATCAAATTTTAGGTACTGATTATTTACTTTATAGCTGGCTTTGGTGCCTTGGACATGAGCTAGGACCTTAAGATTCTGCATGAAAGGAGGACTAGCAGCCGAGTTGCACGGGAGAATGTGAAAAGTGTTCATATGTAGTAAAAACCTGAGAAATCCGTCCGTTTTCGTCATTTGTTATCGAATCGACTTAAAGCCAGATCGTCACATTGGCCGCTCTTCTCTCTGGAACCATTGTACGTATCGTCTGCAAAGCTATGTCGCGTGCTGCGGTATGCGGAGACACTAAAAGCACCATAGTAGAACACAGATGAAGCTTATAAGTTGATGTAATAGCCAGTAAGAAGTAGTACAATTCAAGTTTTAGGTATTGATTATTGACTTTTTAGCTGGCTTTGGTGCCTTGGACATGAGCTAGGACCTTAAGATTATGCATGAAAGGAGGACTAGCAGCCGAGTTGCATGGGAGAATGTAAAAAGTGTTCATATGTAGTAAACACCTGAGAAATCCGTCCGATTTCGTCATTTGTTATCGAATCGACTTAAAGCCAGATCGTCACATTGGCCGCTCTTCTCTCTGAAACGGTTGTACTTATCGTCTGCAGAGCTATGTCGCGTGCTGCGGTATGCGGAGACAAAAAAAGCACCACAGTAGAACACAGATGAAGCTTCTAAGTTGACGTAATAGCCAGTAAGAAGTAGTACAATTCAAGTTTTAGGTATCGATTATTGACTTTTTAGCTGGCTTTGGTGCCTTGGACATGAGCTAGGACCTTAAGAATCTGCATGAAATGAGGACTAGCAGCCGAGTTGCACGGGAGAATGTGAAAAGTGTTCATAAGTAGTAAAAACCTGCGAAATCCGTCCGTTTTCGTCATTTGTTATCGAATCGACTTAGAGCCAGATCGTCACATTTGCCGCTCTTCTCTCTGAAACGGTTGTACTTATCGTCTGCAAAGCTATGTCGCCTGCTGCGGTATGCGGAGACCCTAAAAGCACCATAGTAGAACACAGATGAAGCTTCTAAGTTGATGTAATAGCCAGTAAGAAGTAGTACAATTCAAGTTTTAGGTATTGATTATTGACTTTTTAGCTGGCTTTGGTGCGTTGGACATGAGCTAGGACATTAAGATTCTGCATGAAAGGAGAACTAGCAGCCGAGTTGCACGGGAGAGTGTGAAAAGTGTTTATATGTAGTAAAAACCTGAGAAATCCGTCCGTTGTTGTCATTTGTTATCTAATCGACTTAAAGCCAGATCGTCACATTGGCCGCTCTTCTCTCTGAAACAGTTGTACGTATCGTCTGCAAAGCTATGTCGCGTGCTACGGTATGTGGAGACACTAAAAGCACCATAGTAGAACACAGATGAAGCTTCTAAGTTGATGTAATAGCCAGTAAGAAGTAGTACAATTCAAGTTTTAGGTACTGATTATTGACATTTTAGCTTACTTTGGTTCCTTGGACATGAGCTAGGACCTTAACATTCTGCATGAAAGGAGAACTAGCAGCCGAGTTTCACGGGAGAGTGTGAAAAGTGTTCATATGTAGTAAAAACCTGAGAAATCCGTCCGTTTTCGACATTTGTTATTGAATTGACTTAAAGCCAAATTGCCACATTGGCCGCTCTTATCTCTGAAACGGTTGTACTTATCGTCTGCAAAGCTATGTCGCGTGCTGCGGTATGTGGAGACACTAAAAGCTCCTTAGTAGAACACAGATGTAGCTTCTAAGTTGATGTAATAACCAGTAAGAAGTAGTACAATTCAAGTTTTAGGTATCGATTATTGACTTTTTAGATGGCTTTGGTGCCTTGGACATGAGCTAGGACCTCAAGATTTTGCATGAAAGGAGGACTAGCAGCCGAGTTGCACGGGAGAATGTGGAATGTATTCATATGTAGTAAAAACCTAGATATTCGCCCGTTATCGTCATTTGTTATCGAATCGACTTAAAGCCAGATCTTCACATTGGCCGCTCTTCTCTCTGAAACGGTTGTTCTTATCGTCTGCAAAGCTATGACGTGTGCTGCGGTATGCGGAGACACTAAAAGGACCATAGTAGAACACAGATGAAGCTTCTAAGATGATGTAATTGCCAGTAAGAAGTAGTACAATTCAAGTTTTAGTTACTGATTATTGACTTTTTAGCTGGCTTTGGTGCCTTGGACATGAGCTAGGACCTAGAGATTCTGCATGAAAGGAGAACTAGCAGCCGAGTTGCATGGGAGAATTTGAAAAGGGTTCATATGTAGTAAAAACCTGAGAAATCCGTCTGTTTTCGTCATTTGTTATCGAATCGACTTAAAGCCAGATCGTCACATTTGCCGCTCTTCACTCAGAAACTGTTGTACTTATCGTCTGCAAAGCTATGTCGCGTGCTGCGGTATGCGGAGACACTAAAAGCACCATAGTAGAACACAGATGAAGCTTCTAAGTTGATGTAATAGCCAGTAAGAAGTAGTACAATTCAAGTTTTTGGTATGGATTTTTGACTTTTTAGCTGGCTTTGGTGCCTTGGACATGAGCTAGGACCTTAAGATTCTGCATGAAAGGAGGACTAGCAGCCGAGATACACGGGAGAATGTGAAAAGTGTTCATATGCAGTAAAAACCCGAAAAATCCGTCCGTTTTCCTCATTTGTTATCGAATCGACTTAGAGCCAGATCGTCACATTGGCCGCAATTCTCTCTGAAATGGCTGTACTTATCGTCTGCAAAGCTATGTCGCGTGCTGCGGTATGCGGAGACACTAAAGCCACCATAGTAAAACACAGATGAAGCATCTAATTTAATATAATAGAAAGTAAGAAGTAGTAGAATTCAAGTTTTAGGTATCGAGTATGGACTTTTTAGCTGGCTTTGGTGCCTTGGACATGAGCTAGGACCTTAAGAATCTGCATGAAAGGAGAACTAGAGCCGAGTTGCACGGGAGAAAGTGAAAAGTGTTCATATGTAGTAAAAACCTGAGAAATTCGTCCGTTTTCGTCATTTGTTATCGAATCGACTTAAAACCAGATCGTCACATTGGTCGCTCTTTTCTCTGAAACGATTGTACTTATCGTCTGCAAAGCTATGTCGCGTGCTGCGGTATGCGGAGACACTAAAAGCACCATAGTAGAACATAGATGAAGGTTCTAAGTTGATGTAATAGCCAGTAAGAAGTAGTCCATTTCAAGTTTTACGTATCCATTATTGACTTTTTAGCTTGCTTTGGTGCCTTGGACATGAGCTAGGACCTTAAGATTCTGCATGAAAGGAGGACTAGCAGCCGAGTTGCACGGGAGAATGTGAAAAGTGTTCATATGTAGTAAAATCCTGAGAAATCAGTCCGTTTTCGTCATTTGTTATCGAATCGACTTAAAGCCTGATCGTCACATTGGCCGCTCTTCTCTCTGGAACGGTTGTACTTATCGTCTGCAAAGCTATGTCGCGTGCTGCGGTATGCGGAAACACTAAATGCACCATAGTAGAACACAGATGAAGCTTCTAAGTTGATGTAATAGCCAGTAAGAAGTAGTACAATTCAAGTTTTAGGTATTGATTATTGACTTTTTAGCTGGCTTTGGTGCCTTGTACATGAGCTAGGACCTTAAGATTCTGCATGAAAGGAGGACTAGCAGCCGAGTTGCACGGGACAATGTGAAAAGTGTTCATATGTAGTAAAAACCTGAGAAATCCGTCCGTTTTCGTCATTTGTTATCGAATCGACTTAAAGCCAGATCGTCACATTGGCCGCTCTTCTCTCTGAAACGGTTGTACTTATCGTCTGCAAAGCTATGTCGCGTGCTGCGGTATGTGGAGACACTAAAAGCTCCTTAGTAGAACACAGATGTAGCTTCTAAGTTGATGTAATAACCAGTAAGAAGTAGTACAATTCAAGTTTTAGGTATCGATTATTGACTTTTTAGATGGCTTTGGTGCCTTGGACATGAGCTAGGACCTTAAGATTCTGCATGAAAGGAGGACTAGCAGCCGAGTTGCACGGGAGAATGTGGAATGTATTCATATGTAGTAAAAACCTAGATATTCGCCCGTTATCGTCATTTGTTATCGAATCGACTTAAAGCCAGATCTTCACATTGGCCGCTCTTCTCTCTGAAACGGTTGTTCTTATCGTCTGCAAAGCTATGACGTGTGCTGCGGTATGCGGAGACACTAAAAGGACCATAGTAGAACACAGATGAAGCTTCTAAGATGATGTAATTGCCAGTAAGAAGTAGTACAATTCAAGTTTTAGTTACTGATTATTGACTTTTTAGCTGGCTTTGGTGCCTTGGACATGAGCTAGGACCTAGAGATTCTGCATGAAAGGAGAACTAGCAGCCGAGTTGCATGGGAGAATTTGAAAAGGGTTCATATGTAGTAAAAACCTGAGAAATCCGTCTGTTTTCGTCATTTGTTATCGAATCGACTTAAAGCCAGATCGTCACATTTGCCGCTCTTCACTCAGAAACTGTTGTACTTATCGTCTGCAAAGCAATGTCGCGTGCTGCGGTATGCGGAGACACTAAAAGCACCATAGTAGAACACAGATGAAGCTTCTAAGTTGATGTAATAGCCAGTAAGAAGTAGTACAATTCAAGTTTTTGGTATGGATTTTTGACTTTTTAGCTGGCTTTGGTGCCTTGGACATGAGCTAGGACCTTAAGATTCTGCATGAAAGGAGGACTAGCAGCCGAGATACACGGGAGAATGTGAAAAGTGTTCATATGCAGTAAAAACCCGAAAAATCCGTCCGTTTTCGTCATTTGTTATCGAATCGACTTAAAGCCAGATCGTCACATTGGCCGCAATTCTCTCTGAAATGGCTGTACTTATCGTCTGCAAAGCTATGGCGTGTGCTGCGGTATGCGGAGACACTAAAGCCACCATAGTAAAACACAGATGAAGCATCTAATTTAATATAATAGAAAGTAAGAAGTAGTAGAATTCAAGTTTTAGGTATCGAGTATGGACTTTTTAGCTGGCTTTGGTGCCTTGGACATGAGCTAGGACCTTAAGAATCTGCATGAAAGGAGAACTAGCAGCCGAGTTGCACGGGAGAAAGTGAAAAGTGTTCATATGTAGTAAAAACCTGAGAAATTCGTCCGTTTTCGTCATTTGTTATCGAATCGACTTAAAACCAGATCGTCACATTGGTCGCTCTTTTCTCTGAAACGATTGTACTTATCGTCTGCAAAGCGATGTCGCGTGCTGCGGTATGTGGAGACACTAAAAGCACCATTGTAGAACACAGATGAAGCTTCTAAGTTGATGTAATAGCCAGTAGGAAGTAGTGCAATTCAAGTTTTAGGTATCGATTATTGACTTCTTAGCTGGCTTTGGTGCCTTGGAAATGAGCTAGGACCTTAAGATTCTGCATGAAAGGAGGACTAGCAGCCGAGTTGCACGGGAGAATGTGAAAAGTGTTCATATGTAGTAAAAACCTGCGAAATCCGTCCGTTTTCGTCATTTGTTATCGAATCGACTTAAAGCCAGATCGTACTTGGCCGCTCTTCTCTCTGAAACGGTTGTACTTATCGTCTGCAAAGCTATGTCGCGTGCTGCGGTATGCGGAGACACTAAAGGCACCATAGTAGAACACAGAGGAAGCTTCTAAGTTGATGTAATAGCCAGTAAGAAGTAGTATAAATCAAATTTTAGGTACTGATTATTTACTTTATAGGTGGCTTTGGTGCCTTGGACATGAGCTAGGACCTTAAGATTCTGCATGAAAGGAGGACTAGCAGCCGAGTTGCACGGGAGAATGTGAAAAGTGTTCATATGTAGTAAAAACCTGAGAAATCCGTCCGTTTTCGTCATTTGTTATCGAATCGACTTAAAGCCAGAACGTCACATTGGCCGCTCTTCTCTCTGGAACCATTGTACTTATCGTCTGCAAAGCTATGTCGCGTGCTGCGGTATGCGGAGACACTAAAAGCACCATAGTAGAACACAGATGAAGCTTATAAGTTGATGTAATAGCCAGTAAGAAGTAGTACAATTCAAGTTTTAGGTATTGATTATTGACTTTTTAGCTGGCTTTGGTGCCTTGGACATGAGCTAGGACCTTAAGTTTATGCATGAAAGAGGACTAGCAGCCGAGTTGCATGGGAGAATGTGAAAAGTGTTCATAAGTAGTAAAAACCTGCGAAATCCGTCCGTTTTCGTCATTTGTTATCGAATCGACTTAGAGCCAGATCGTCACATTTGCCGCTCTTCTCTCTGAAACGGTTGTACTTATCGTCTGCAAAGCTATGTCGCCTGCTGCGGTATGCGGAGACCCTAAAAGCACCATAGTAGAACACAGATGAAGCTTCTAAGTTGATGTAATAGCCAGTAAGAAGTAGTACAATTCAAGTTTTAGGTATTGATTATTGACTTTTTAGCTGGCTTTGGTGCGTTGGACATGAGCTAGGACCTTAAGATTCTGCATGAAAGGAGAACTAGCAGCCGAGTTGCACGGGAGAGTGTGAAAAGTGTTTATATGTAGTAAAAACCTGAGAAATCCGTCCGTTGTTGTCATTTGTTATCTAATCGACTTAAAGCCAGATCGTCACATTGGCCGCTCTTCTCTCTGAAACAGTTGTACGTATCGTCTGCAAAGCTATGTCGCGTGCTGCGGTATGTGGAGACACTAAAAGCACCATAGTAGAACACAGATGAAGCTTCTAAGTTGATGTAATAGCCAGTAAGAAGTAGTACAATTCAAGTTTTAGTTACTGATTATTGACATTTTAGCTTACTTTGGTTCCTTGGACATGAGCTAGGACCTTAACATTCTGCATGAAAGGAGAACTAGCAGCCGAGTTTCACGGGAGAGTGTGAAAAGTGTTCATATGTAGTAAAAACCTGAGAAATCCGTCCGTTTTCGACATTTGTTATTGAATTGACTTAAAGCCAAATTGCCACATTGGCCGCTCTTATCTCTGAAACGGTTGTACTTATCGTCTGCAAAGCTATGTCGCGTGCTGCGGTATGTGGAGACACTAAAAGCTCCTTAGTAGAACACAGATGTAGCTTCTAAGTTGATGTAATAACCAGTAAGAAGTAGTACAATTCAAGTTTTAGGTATCGATTATTGACTTTTTAGATGGCTTTGGTGCCTTGGACATGAGCTAGGACCTTAAGATTCTGCATGAAAGGAGGACTAGCAGCCGAGTTGCACGGGAGAATGTGGAATGTATTCATATGTAGTAAAAACCTAGATATTCGCCCGTTATCGTCATTTGTTATCGAATCGACTTAAAGCTAGATCTTCACATTGGCCGCTCTTCTCTCTGAAACGGTTGTTCTGATCGTCTGCAAAGCTATGACGTGTGCTGCGGTATGCGGAGACACTAAAAGGACCATAGTAGAACACAGATGAAGCTTCTAAGATGATGTAATTGCCAGTAAGAAGTAGTGCAAGTCAAGTTTTAGTTACTGATTATTGACTTTTTAGCTGGCTTTGGTGCCTTGGACATGAGCTAGGACCTAGAGATTCTGCATGAAAGGAGAACTAGCAGCCGAGTTGCATGGGAGAATTTGAAAAGGGTTCATATGTAGTAAAAACCTGAGAAATCCGTCTGTTTTCGTCATTTGTTATCGAATCGACTTAAAGCCAGATCGTCACATTTGCCGCTCTTCACTCAGAAACGGTTGTACTTATCGTCTGCAAGGCTATGTCGCGTGCTGCGGTATGCGGAGACACTAAAAGCACCATAGTAGAACACAGATGAAGCTTCTAAGTTGATGTAATAGCCAGTAAGAAGTAGTACAATTCAAGTTTTTGGTATGGATTTTTGACTTTTTAGCTGGCTTTGGTGCCTTGGACATGAGCTAGGACCTTAAGATTCTGCATGAAAGGAGGACTAGCAGCCGAGATACACGGGAGAATGTGAAAAGTGTTCATATGCAGTAAAAACCCGAAAAATCCGTCCGTTTTCGTCATTTGTTATCGAATCGACTTAAAGCCAGATCGTCACATTGGCCGCAATTCTCTCTGAAATGGCTGTACTTATCGTCTGCAAAGCTATGTCGCGTGCTGCGGTATGCGGAGACACTAAAGCCACCATAGTAAAACACAGATGAAGCATCTAATTTAATATAATAGAAAGTAAGATGTAGTAGAATTCAAGTTTTAGGTATCGAGTATGGACTTTTTAGCTGGCTTTGGTGCCTTGGACATGAGCTAGGACCTTAAGAATCTGCATGAAAGGAGAACTAGCAGCCGAGTTGCACGGGAGAAAGTGAAAAGTGTTCATATGTAGTAAAAACCTGAGAAATTCGTCCGTTTTCGTCATTTGTTATCGAATCGACTTAAAACCAGATCGTCACATTGGTCGCTCTTTTCTCTGAAACGATTGTACTTATCGTCTGCAAAGCTATGTCGCGTGCTGCGGTATGCGGAGACACTAAAAGCACCATAGTAGAACATAGATGAAGGTTCTAAGTTGATGTAATAGCCAGTAAGAAGTAGTCCATTTCAAGTTTTACGTATCCATTATTGACTTTTTAGCTGGCTTTGGTGCCTTGGACATGAGCTAGGACCTTAAGATTCTGCATGAAAGGAGGACTAGCAGCCGAGTTGCACGGGAGAATGTGAAAAGTGTTCATATGTAGTAAAATCCTGAGAAATCAGTCCGTTTTCGTCATTTGTTATCGAATCGACTTAAAGCCTGATCGTCACATTGGCCGCTCTTCTCTCTGGAACGGTTGTACTTATCGTCTGCAAAGCTATGTCGCCTGCTGCGGTATGCGGAGACACTAAATGCACCATAGTAGAACACAGATGAAGCTTCTAAGTTGATGTAATAGCCAGTAAGAAGTAGTACAATTCAAGTTTTAGGTACTGATTATTGACTTTTTAGCTGGCTTTGGTGCCTTGTACATGAGCTAGGACCTTAAGATTCTGCATGAAAGGAGGACTAGCAGCCGAGTTGCACGGGACAATGTGAAAAGTGTTCATATGTAGTAAAAACCTGAGAAATCCGTCCGTTTTCGTCATTTGTTATCGAATCGACTTAAAGCCAGATCGTCACATTGGCCGCTCTTCTCTCTGAAACGGTTGTACTTATCGTCTGCAAAGCTATGTCGCGTGCTGCGGTATGTGGAGACACTAAAAGCTCCTTAGTAGAACACAGATGTAGCTTCTAAGTTGATGTAATAACCAGTAAGAAGTAGTACAATTCAAGTTTTAGGTATCGATTATTGACTTTTTAGATGGCTTTGGTGCCTTGGACATGAGCTAGGACCTTAAGATTCTGCATGAAAGGAGGACTAGCAGCCGAGTTGCACGGGAGAATGTGGAATGTATTCATATGTAGTAAAAACCTAGATATTCGCCCGTTATCGTCATTTGTTATCGAATCGACTTAAAGCTAGATCTTCACATTGGCCGCTCTTCTCTCTGAAACGGTTGTTCTGATCGTCTGCAAAGCTATGACGTGTGCTGCGGTATGCGGAGACACTAAAAGGACCATAGTAGAACACAGATGAAGCTCCTAAGATGATGTAATTGCCAGTAAGAAGTAGTGCAAGTCAAGTTTTAGTTACTGATTATTGACTTTTTAGCTGGCTTTGGTGCCTTGGACATGAGCTAGGACCTAGAGATTCTGCATGAAAGGAGAACTAGCAGCCGAGTTGCATGGGAGAATTTGAAAAGGGTTCATATGTAGTAAAAACCTGAGAAATCCGTCTGTTTTCGTCATTTGTTATCGAATCGACTTAAAGCCAGATCGTCACATTTGCCGCTCTTCACTCAGAAACGGTTGTACTTATCGTCTGCAAAGCTATGTCGCGTGCTGCGGTATGCGGAGACACTAAAAGCACCATAGTAGAACACAGATGAAGCTTCTAAGTTGATGTAATAGCCAGTAAGAAGTAGTACAATTCAAGTTTTTGGTATGGATTTTTGACTTTTTAGCTGGCTTTGGTGCCTTGGACATGAGCTAGGACCTTAAGATTCTGCATGAAAGGAGGACTAGCAGCCGAGATACACGGGAGAATGTGAAAAGTGTTCAAATGCAGTAAAAACCCGAAAAATCCGTCCGTTTTCGTCATTTGTTATCGAATCGACTTAAAGCCAGATCGTCACATTGGCCGCAATTCTCTCTGAAATGGCTGTACTTATCGTCTGCAAAGCTATGTCGCGTGCTGCGGTATGCGGAGACACTAAAGCCACCATAGTAAAACACAGATGAAGCATCTAATTTAATATAATAGAAAGTAAGAAGTAGTAGAATTCAAGTTTTAGGTATCGAGTATGGACTTTTTAGCTGGCTTTGGTGCCTTGGAAATGAGCTAGGACCTTAAGATTCTGCATGAAAGGAGGACTAGCAGCCGAGTTGCACGGGAGAATGTGAAAAGTGTTCATATGTAGTAAAAACCTGCGAAATCCGTCCGTTTTCGTCATTTGTTATCGAATCGACTTAAAGCCAGATCGTACTTGGCCGCTCTTCTCTCTGAAACGGTTGTACTTATCGTCTGCAAAGCTATGTCGCGTGCTGCGGTATGCGGAGACACTAAAGGCACCATAGTAGAACACAGATGAAGCTTCTAAGTTGATGTAATAGCCAGTAAGAAGTAGTATAAATCAAATTTTAGGTACTGATTATTTACTTTATAGCTGGCTTTGGTGCCTTGGACATGAGCTAGGACCTTAAGATTCTGCATGAAAGGAGGACTAGCAGCCGAGTTGCACGGGAGAATGTGAAAAGTGTTCATATGTAGTAAAAACCTGAGAAATCCGTCCGTTTTCGTCATTTGTTATCGAATCGACTTAAAGCCAGAACGTCACATTGGCCGCTCTTCTCTCTGGAACCATTGTACTTATCGTCTGCAAAGCTATGTCGCGTGCTGCGGTATGCGGAGACACTAAAAGCACCATAGTAGAACACAGATGAAGCTTATAAGTTGATGTAATAGCCAGTAAGAAGTAGTACAATTCAAGTTTTAGGTATTGATTATTTACTTTTTAGCTGGCTTTAGTGCCTTGGACATGAGCTAGGACCTTAAGATTATGCATGAAAGGAGGACTAGCAGCCGAGTTGCATGGGAGAATGTGAAAAGTGTTCATAAGTAGTAAAAACCTGCGAAATCCGTCCGTTTTCGTCATTTGTTATCGAATCGACTTAGAGCCAGATCGTCACATTTGCCGCTCTTCTCTCTGAAACGGTTGTACTTATCGTCTGCAAAGCTATGTCGCCTGCTGCGGTATGCGGAGACCCTAAAAGCACCATAGTAGAACACAGATGAAGCTTCTAAGTTGATGTAATAGCCAGTAAGAAGTAGTACAATTCAAGTTTTAGGTATTGATTATTGACTTTTTAGCTGGCTTTGGTGCGTTGGACATGAGCTAGGACCTTAAGATTCTGCATGAAAGGAGAACTAGCAGCCGAGTTGCACGGGAGAGTGTGAAAAGTGTTTATATGTAGTAAAAACCTGAGAAATCCGTCCGTTGTTGTCATTTGTTATCTAATCGACTTAAAGCCAGATCGTCACATTGGCCGCTCTTCTCTCTGAAACAGTTGTACGTATCGTCTGCAAAGCTATGTCGCGTGCTGCGGTATGTGGAGACACTAAAAGCACCATAGTAGAACACAGATGAAGCTTCTAAGTTGATGTAATAGCCAGTAAGAAGTAGTACAATTCAAGTTTTAGTTACTGATTATTGACATTTTAGCTTACTTTGGTTCCTTGGACATGAGCTAGGACCTTAACATTCTGCATGAAAGGAGAACTAGCAGCCGAGTTTCACGGGAGAGTGTGAAAAGTGTTCATATGTAGTAAAAACCTGAGAAATCCGTCCGTTTTCGACATTTGTTATTGAATTGACTTAAAGCCAAATTGCCACATTGGCCGCTCTTATCTCTGAAACGGTTGTACTTATCGTCTGCAAAGCTATGTCGCGTGCTGCGGTATGTGGAGACACTAAAAGCTCCTTAGTAGAACACAGATGTAGCTTCTAAGTTGATGTAATAACCAGTAAGAAGTAGTACAATTCAAGTTTTAGGTATCGATTATTGACTTTTTAGATGGCTTTGGTGCCTTGGACATGAGCTAGGACCTTAAGATTCTGCATGAAAGGAGGACTAGCAGCCGAGTTGCACGGGAGAATGTGGAATGTATTCATATGTAGTAAAAACCTAGATATTCGCCCGTTATCGTCATTTGTTATCGAATCGACTTAAAGCTAGATCTTCACATTGGCCGCTCTTCTCTCTGAAACGGTTGTTCTGATCGTCTGCAAAGCTATGACGTGTGCTGCGGTATGCGGAGACACTAAAAGGACCATAGTAGAACACAGATGAAGCTTCTAAGATGATGTAATTGCCAGTAAGAAGTAGTGCAAGTCAAGTTTTAGTTACTGATTATTGACTTTTTAGCTGGCTTTGGTGCCTTGGACATGAGCTAGGACCTAGAGATTCTGCATGAAAGGAGAACTAGCAGCCGAGTTGCATGGGAGAATTTGAAAAGGGTTCATCTGTAGTAAAAACCTGAGAAATCCGTCTGTTTTCGTCATTTGTTATCGAATCGACTTAAAGCCAGATCGTCACATTTGCCGCTCTTCACTCAGAAACGGTTGTACTTATCGTCTGCAAAGCTATGTCGCGTGCTGCGGTATGCGGAGACACTAAAAGCACCATAGTAGAACACAGATGAAGCTTCTAAGTTGATGTAATAGCCAGTAAGAAGTAGTACAATTCAAGTTTTTGGTATGGATTTTTGACTTTTTAGCTGGCTTTGGTGCCTTGGACATGAGCTAGGACCTTAAGATTCTGCATGAAAGGAGGACTAGCAGCCGAGATACACGGGAGAATGTGAAAAGTGTTCATATGCAGTAAAAACCCGAAAAATCCGTCCGTTTTCGTCATTTGTTATCGAATCGACTTAAAGCCAGATCGTCACATTGGCCGCAATTCTCTCTGAAATGGCTGTACTTATAGTCTGCAAAGCTATGTCGCGTGCTGCGGTATGCGGAGACACTAAAGCCACCATAGTAAAACACAGATGAAGCATCTAATTTAATATAATAGAAAGTAAGATGTAGTAGAATTCAAGTTTTAGGTATCGAGTATGGACTTTTTAGCTGGCTTTGGTGCCTTGGACATGAGCTAGGACCTTAAGAATCTGCATGAAAGGAGAACTAGCAGCCGAGTTGCACGGGAGAAAGTGAAAAGTGTTCATATGTAGTAAAAACCTGAGAAATTCGTCCGTTTTCGTCATTTGTTATCGAATCGACTTAAAACCAGATCGTCACATTGGTCGCTCTTTTCTCTGAAACGATTGTACTTATCGTCTGCAAAGCTATGTCGCGTGCTGCGGTATGCGGAGACACTAAAAGCACCATAGTAGAACATAGATGAAGGTTCTAAGTTGATGTAATAGCCAGTAAGAAGTAGTCCATTTCAAGTTTTACGTATCCATTATTGACTTTTTAGCTGGCTTTGGTGCCTTGGACATGAGCTAGGACCTTAAGATTCTGCATGAAAGGAGGACTAGCAGCGGAGTTGCACGGGAGAATGTGAAAAGTGTTCATATGTAGTAAAATCCTGAGAAATCAGTCCGTTTTCGTCATTTGTTATCGAATCGACTTAAAGCCTGATCGTCACATTGGCCGCTCTTCTCTCTGGAACGGTTGTACTTATCGTCTGCAAAGCTATGTCGCCTGCTGCGGTATGCGGAGACACTAAATGCACCATAGTAGAACACAGATGAAGCTTCTAAGTTGATGTAATAGCCAGTAAGAAGTAGTACAATTCAAGTTTTAGGTACTGATTATTGACTTTTTAGCTGGCTTTGGTGCCTTGTACATGAGCTAGGACCTTAAGATTCTGCATGAAAGGAGGACTAGCAGCCGAGTTGCACGGGACAATGTGAAAAGTGTTCATATGTAGTAAAAACCTGAGAAATCCGTCCGTTTTCGTCATTTGTTATCGATTCGACTTAAAGCCAGATCGTCACATTGGCCGCTCTTCTCTCTGAAACGGTTGTACTTATCGTCTGCAAAGCTATGTCGCGTGCTGCGGTATGTGGAGACACTAAAAGCTCCTTAGTAGAACACAGATGTAGCTTCTAAGTTGATGTAATAACCAGTAAGAAGTAGTACAATTCAAGTTTTAGGTATCGATTATTGACTTTTTAGATGGCTTTGGTGCCTTGGACATGAGCTAGGACCTTAAGATTCTGCATGAAAGGAGGACTAGCAGCCGAGTTGCACGGGAGAATGTGGAATGTATTCATATGTAGTAAAAACCTAGATATTCGCCCGTTATCGTCATTTGTTATCGAATCGACTTAAAGCTAGATCTTCACATTGGCCGCTCTTCTCTCTGAAACGGTTGTTCTGATCGTCTGCAAAGCTATGACGTGTGCTGCGGTATGCGGAGACACTAAAAGGACCATAGTAGAACACAGATGAAGCTTCTAAGATGATGTAATTGCCAGTAAGAAGTAGTGCAAGTCAAGTTTTAGTTACTGATTATTGACTTTTTAGCTGGCTTTGGTGCCTTGGACATGAGCTAGGACCTAGAGATTCTGCATGAAAGGAGAACTAGCAGCCGAGTTGCATGGGAGAATTTGAAAAGGGTTCATATGTAGTAAAAACCTGAGAAATCCGTCTGTTTTCGTCATTTGTTATCGAATCGACTTAAAGCCAGATCGTCACATTTGCCGCTCTTCACTCAGAAACGGTTGTACTTATCGTCTGCAAAGCTATGTCGCGTGCTGCGGTATGCGGAGACACTAAAAGCACCATAGTAGAACACAGATGAAGCTTCTAAGTTGATGTAATAGCCAGTAAGAAGTAGTACAATTCAAGTTTTTGGTATGGATTTTTGACTTTTTAGCTGGCTTTGGTGCCTTGGACATGAGCTAGGACCTTAAGATTCTGCATGAAAGGAGGACTAGCAGCCGAGATACACGGGAGAATGTGAAAAGTGTTCATATGCAGTAAAAACCCGAAAAATCCGTCCGTTTTCGTCATTTGTTATCGAATCGACTTAAAGCCAGATCGTCACATTGGCCGCAATTCTCTCTGAAATGGCTGTACTTATCGTCTGCAAAGCTATGTCGCGTGCTGCGGTATGCGGAGACACTAAAGCCACCATAGTAAAACACAGATGAAGCATCTAATTTAATATAATAGAAAGTAAGAAGTAGTAGAATTCAAGTTTTAGGTATCGAGTATGGACTTTTTAGCTGGCTTTGGTGCCTTGGACATGAGCTAGGACCTTAAGAATCTGCATGAAAGGAGAACTAGCAGCCGAGTTGCACGGGAGAAAGTGAAAAGTGTTCATATGTAGTAAAAACCTGAGAAATTTGTCCGTTTTCGTCATTTGTTATCGAATCGACTTAAAACCAGATCGTCACATTGGTCGCTCTTTTCTCTGAAACGATTGTACTTATCGTCTGCAAAGCTATGTCGCGTGCTGCGGTATGCGGAGACACTAAAAGCACCATAGTAGAACATAGATGAAGGTTCTAAGTTGATGTAATAGCCAGTAAGAAGTAGTCCATTTCAAATTTTACGTATCCATTATTGACTTTTTAGCTGGCTTTGGTGCCTTGGACATGAGCTAGGACCTTAAGATTCTGCATGAAAGGAGGACTAGCAGCCGAGTTGCACGGGAGAATGTGAAAAGTGTTCATATGTAGTAAAATCCTGAGAAATCAGTCCGTTTTCGTCATTTGTTATCGAATCGACTTAAAGCCTGATCGTCACATTGGCCGCTCTTCTCTCTGGAACGGTTGTACTTATCGTCTGCAAAGCTATGTCGCCTGCTGCGGTATGCGGAGACACTAAATGCACCATAGTAGAACACAGATGAAGCTTCTAAGTTGATGTAATAGCCAGTAAGAAGTAGTACAATTCAAGTTTTAGGTACTGATTATTGACTTTTTAGCTGGCTTTGGTGCCTTGTACATGAGCTAGGACCTTAAGATTCTGCATGAAAGGAGGACTAGCAGCCGAGTTGCACGGGACAATGTGAAAAGTGTTCATATGTAGTAAAAACCTGAGAAATCCGTCCGTTTTCGTCATTTGTTATCGAATCGACTTAAAGCCAGATCGTCACATTGGCCGCTCTTCTCTCTGAAACGGTTGTACTTATCGTCTGCAAAGCTATGTCGCGTGCTGCGGTATGTGGAGACACTAAAAGCTCCTTAGTAGAACACAGATGTAGCTTCTAAGTTGATGTAATAACCAGTAAGAAGTAGTACAATTCAAGTTTTAGGTATCGATTATTGACTTTTTAGATGGCTTTGGTGCCTTGGACATGAGCTAGGACCTTAAGATTCTGCATGAAAGGAGGACTAGCAGCCGAGTTGCACGGGAGAATGTGGAATGTATTCATATGTAGTAAAAACCTAGATATTCGCCCGTTATCGTCATTTGTTATCGAATCGACTTAAAGCCAGATCTTCACATTGGCCGCTCTTCTCTCTGAAACGGTTGTTCTTATCGTCTGCAAAGCTATGACGTGTGCTGCGGTATGCGGAGACACTAAAAGGACCATAGTAGAACACAGATGAAGCTTCTGAGATGATGTAATTGCCAGTAAGAAGTAGTACAATTCAAGTTTTAGTTACTGATTATTGACTTTTTAGCTGGCTTTGGTGCCTTGGACATGAGCTAGGACCTAGAGATTCTGCATGAAAGGAGAACTAGCAGCCGAGTTGCATGGGAGAATTTGAAAAGGGTTCATATGTAGTAAAAACCTGAGAAATCCGTCTGTTTTCGTCATTTGTTATCGAATCGACTTAAAGCCAGATCGTCACATTTGCCGCTCTTCACTCAGAAACTGTTGTACTTATCGTCTGCAAAGCTATGTCATGTGCTGCGGTATGCGGAGACACTAAAAGCACCATAGTAGAACACAGATGAAGCTTCTAAGTTGATGTAATAGCCAGTAAGAAGTAGTACAATTCAAGTTTTTGGTATGGATTTTTGACTTTTTAGCTGGCTTTGGTGCCTTGGACATGAGCTAGGACCTTAAGATTCTGCATGAAAGGAGGACTAGCAGCCGAGATACACGGGAGAATGTGAAAAGTGTTCATATGCAGTAAAAACCCGAAAAATCCGTCCGTTTTCGTCATTTGTTATCGAATCGACTTAAAGCCAGATCGTCACATTGGCCGCAATTCTCTCTGAAATGGCTGTACTTATCGTCTGCAAAGCTATGGCGTGTGCTGCGGTATGCGGAGACACTAAAGCCACCATAGTAAAACACAGATGAAGCATCTAATTTAATATAATAGAAAGTAAGAAGTAGTAGAATTCAAGTTTTAGGTATCGAGTATGGACTTTTTAGCTGGCTTTGGTGCCTTGGACATGAGCTAGGACCTTAAGAATCTGCATGAAAGGAGAACTAGCAGCCGAGTTGCACGGGAGAAAGTGAAAAGTGTTCATATGTAGTAAAAACCTGAGAAATTCGTCCGTTTTCGTCATTTGTTATCGAATCGACTTAAAACCAGATCGTCACATTGGTCGCTCTTTTCTCTGAAACGATTGTACTTATCGTCTGCAAAGCTATGTCGCGTGCTGCGGTATGTGGAGACACTAAAAGCACCATTGTAGAACACAGATGAAGCTTCTAAGTTGATGTAATAGCCAGTAGGAAGTAGTGCAATTCAAGTTTTAGGTATCGATTATTGACTTCTTAGCTGGCTTTGGTGCCTTGGAAATGAGCTAGGACCTTAAGATTCTGCATGAAAGGAGGACTAGCAGCCGAGTTGCACGGGAGAATGTGAAAAGTGTTCATATGTAGTAAAAACCTGCGAAATCCGTCCGTTTTCGTCATTTGTTATCGAATCGACTTAAAGCCAGATCGTACTTGGCCGCTCTTCTCTCTGAAACGGTTGTACTTATCGTGTGCAAAGCTATGTCGCGTGCTGCGGTATGCGGAGACACTAAACGCACCATAGTAGAACACAGATGAAGCTTCTAAGTTGATGTAATAGCCAGTAAGAAGTAGTATAAATCAAATTTTAGGTACTGATTATTTACTTTATAGCTGGCTTTGGTGCCTTGGACATGAGCTAGGACCTTAAGATTCTGCATGAAAGGAGGACTAGCAGCCGAGTTGCACGGGACAATGTGAAAAGTGTTCATATGTAGTAAAAACCTGAGAAATCCGTCCGTTTTCGTCATTTGTTATCGAATCGACTTAAAGCCAGATCGTCACATTGGCCGCTCTTCTCTCTGAAACGGTTGTACTTATCGTCTGCAAAGCTATGTCGCGTGCTGCGGTATGTGGAGACACTAAAAGCTCCTTAGTAGAACACAGATGTAGCTTCTAAGTTGATGTAATAACCAGTAAGAAGTAGTACAATTCAAGTTTTAGGTATCGATTATTGACTTTTTAGCTGGCTTTGGTGCCTTGGACATGAGCTAGGACCTTAAGAATCTGCATGAAATGAGGACTAGCAGCCGAGTTGCACGGGAGAATGTGAAAAGTGTTCATAAGTAGTAAAAACCTGCGAAATCCGTCCGTTTTCGTCATTTGTTATCGAATCGACTTAGAGCCAGATCGTCACATTGGTCGCTCTTCTCTCTGAAACGGTTGTACTTATCGTCTGCAAAGCTATGTCGCCTGCTGCGGTATGCGGAGACCCTAAAAGCACCATAGTAGAACACAGATGAAGCTTCTAAGTTGATGTAATAGCCAGTAAGAAGTAGTACAATTCAAGTTTTAGGTATTGATTATTGACTTTTTAGCTGGCTTTGGTGCGTTGGACATGAGCTAGGACCTTAAGATTCTGCATGAAAGGAGAACTAGCAGCCGAGTTGCACGGGAGAGTGTGAAAAGTGTTTATATGTAGTAAAAACCTGAGAAATCCGTCCGTTGTTGTCATTTGTTATCTAATCGAATTAAAGCCAGATCGTCACATTGGCCGCTCTTCTCTCTGAAACAGTTGTACGTATCGTCTGCAAAGCTATGTCGCGTGCTGCGGTATGTGGAGACACTAAAAGCACCATAGTAGAACACAGATGAAGCTTCTAAGTTGATGTAATAGCCAGTAAGAAGTAGTACAATTCAAGTTTTAGGTACTGATTATTGATATTTTAGCTTACTTTGGTTCCTTGGACATGAGCTAGGACCTTAAGATTCTGCATGAAAGGAGGACTAGCAGCCGAGTTGCACGGGACAATGTGAAAAGTGTTCATATGTAGTAAAAACCTGAGAAATCCGTCCGTTTTCGTCATTTGTTATCGAATCGACTTAAAGCCCGATCGTCACATTGGCCGCTCTTCTCTCTGAAACGGTTGTACTTATCGTCTGCAAAGCTATGTCGCGTGCTGCGGTATGTGGAGACACTAAAAGCTCCTTAGTAGAACACAGATGTAGCTTCTAAGTTGATGTAATAACCAGTAAGAAGTAGTACAATTCAAGTTTTAGGTATCGATTATTGACTTTTTAGCTGGCTTTGGTGCCTTGGACATGAGCTAGGACCTTAAGATTCTGCATGAAAGGAGGACTAGCAGCCGAGTTGCACGGGAGAATGTGGAATGTATTCATATGTAGTAAAAACCTAGATATTCGCCCGTTATCGTCATTTGTTATCGAATCGACTTAAAGCCAGATCTTCACATTGGCCGCTCTTCTCTCTGAAACGGTTGTTCTTATCGTCTGCAAAGCTATGACGTGTGCTGCGGTATGCGGAGACACTAAAAGGACCATAGTAGAACACAGATGAAGCTTCTAAGATGATGTAATTGCCAGTAAGAAGTAGTACAATTCAAGTTTTAGTTACTGATTATTGACTTTTTAGCTGGCTTTGGTGCCTTGGACATGAGCTAGGACCTTAAGATTCTGCATGAAAGGAGGACTAGCAGCCGAGATACACGGGAGAATGTGAAAAGTGTTCATATGCAGTAAAAACCCGAAAAATCCGTCCGTTTTCGTCATTTGTTATCGAATCGACTTAAAGCCAGATCGTCACATTGGCCGCAATTCTCTCTAAAATGGCTGTACTTATCGTCTGCAAAGCTATGTCGCGTGCTGCGGTATGCGGAGACTCTAAAGCCACCATAGTAAAACACAGATGAAGCATCTAATTTAATATAATAGAAAGTAAGAAGTAGTAGAATTCAAGTTTTAGGTATCGAGTATGGACTTTTTAGCTGGCTTTGGTGCCTTGGACATGAGCTAGGACCTTAAGAATCTGCATGAAAGGAGAACTAGCAGCCGAGTTGCACGGGAGAAAATGAAAAGTGTTCATATGTAGTAAAAACCTGAGAAATTCGTCCGTTTTCGTCATTTGTTATCGAATCGACTTAAAACCATATCGTCACATTGGTCGCTCTTTTCTCTGAAACGATTGTACTTATCGTCTGCAAAGCTATGTCGCGTGCTGCGGTATGCGGAGACACTAAAAGCACCATAGTAGAACATAGATGAAGGTTCTAAGTTGATGTAATAGCCAGTAAGAAGTAGTCCATTTCAAGTTTTACGTATCCATTATTGACTTTTTAGCTGGCTTTGGTGCCTTGGACATGAGCTAGGACCTTAAGATTCTGCATGAAAGGAGCACTAGCAGCCGAGTTGCACGGGAGAATGTGAAAAGTGTTCATATGTAGTAAAATCCTGAGAAATCAGTCCGTTTTCGTCATTTGTTATCGAATCGACTTAAAGCCTGATCGTCACATTGGCCGCTCTTCTCTCTGGAACGGTTGTACTTATCGTCTGCAAAGCTATGTCGCGTGCTGCGGTATGCGGAGACACTAAATGCACCATAGTAGAACACAGATGAAGCTTCTAAGTTGATGTAATAGCCAGTAAGAAGTAGTACAATTCAAGTTTTAGGTATTGATTATTGACTTTTTAGCTGGCTTTGGTGCCTTGTACATGAGCTAGGACCTTAAGATTCTGCATGAAAGGAGGACTAGCAGCCGAGTTGCACGGGACAATGTGAAAAGTGTTCATATGTAGTAAAAACCTGAGAAATCCGTCCGTTTTCGTCATTTGTTATCGAATCGACTTAAAGCCAGATCGTCACATTGGCCGCTCTTCTCTCTGAAACGGTTGTACTTATCGTCTGCAAAGCTATGTCGCGTGCTGCGGTATGCGGAGACACTAAAAGCACCATAGTAGAACACAGATGAAGCTTCTAAGTTGATGTAACAGCCAGTAAGAAGTAGTACAATTCAAGTTTTAGGTATCGATTATTGACTTTTTAGCTGGCTTTGGTGCCTTGGACATGAGCTAGGACCTTAAGATTCTGCATGAAAGGAGGACTAGCAGCCGAGTAGCACGGGAGAATGTGAAAAGTATTCATATGCAGTAAAAACCCGAAAAATCCGTCCCTTTTCGTCATTTGTTATCGAATCGACTTCAAGCCAGATCGTCACATTGGCCGCTCTTCTCTCTGAAACCGTTGTACTTATCGTCTGCAAAGCTATGTCGCGTGCTGCAGTATGCGGAGACACTAAAAGCACCATAGTAGAACACAGATGAAGCTTCTAAGTTGATGTAATAGCCAGTAAGAAGTAGTACAATTCAAGTTTTAGGTATCGATTATTGGCTTATTAGCTATCTTTGGCGATTTGGACATGAGCTAGGACCTTAAGATTCTGCATGAAAGGAGGACTAGCAGCCGAGTTGCACGGGACAATGTGAAAAGTGTTCATATGTAGTAAAAACCTTAGAAATCCGTCCGTTTTCGTCATTTGTTATCGAATCGACTTAAAGCCAGATCGCCACATTGGCCGCTCTTCTCTCTGAAATGGCTGTACTTATCGTCTGCAAAGCTATGACGTGTTCTGCGGTATGCGGAGACACTAAAACCACCATAGTAAAACACAGATGAAGCATCTAATTTAATGTAATAGACAGTAAGAAGTAGTACAATTCAAGTTTTAGGTTTCGATTATGGACTTTTTAGCTGGCTTTGGTGCCTTGGGCATGAGCTAGGACCTTAAGAATCTGCATGAAAGGAGAACTAGCAGCCGAGTTGCACGGGAGAATGTGAAAAGTGTTCATATGTAGTAAAAACCTGAGAAATCCGTCCGTTTTCGTAATTTGTTATCGAATCGACTTAAAGCCAGATCGTCACATTGGCCCCTCTTCTCTCTGAAACGGTTGTACTTATCGTCTGCAAAGCTATGTCGCGTGCTGCGGTATGCGGAGTCACTAAAAGCACCATAGTAGAACACAGATGAAGCTCCTAAGTTGATGTGACAGCCAGTGAGAAGTAGTACAATTCAAGTTTTAGGTATCGATTATTGACTTTTTAGCGGGCTTTTGTGCCTTGGACATGAGCTACGACCTTAAGATTCTGCATGAAAGGAGGACTAGCAGCCGAGTTGCACGGGAGAATGTGAAAAGTGTTCATATGTAGTAAAATCCTGAGAAATCAGTCCGTTTTCGTCATTTGTTATCGAATCGACTTAAAGCCAGATCGTCACATTGGCCGCTCTTCTCTCTGAAACGGTTGTACTTATCGTCTGCAAAGCTATGTCGCGTGCTGCAGAATGTGGAGACACTAAAAGCACCATAGTAGAACACAGATGTAGCTTCTAAGTTGATGTAATAACCAGTAAGAAGTAGTACAATTCAAGTTTTGGGTATCGATTATTGACTTTTTAGATGGCTTTGGTGCCTTGGACATGAGCTAGGACCTTAAGATTCTGCATGAAAGGAGGACTAGCAGCCGAGTTGCACGGGAGAAAGTGGTATGTATTCATATGTAGTAAAAACCTAGATATTCGCCCGTTATCGTCATTTGTTATCGAAGCGACTTAAAGCCAGATCTTCACATTGGCCGCTCTTCTCTCTGAAACGGTTGTTCTTATCGTCTGCAAAGCTATGACGTGTGCTGCGGTATGCGGAGACACTAAAACCACCATAGTAAAACACAGATGAAGCTCCTAAGTTGATGTAATAGCCAGTAAGAAGTAGTACAACTCAAGTTTTGGTATCGTTTATTGACTTTTTAGCTGGCTTTGGTGCCTTGGACATGAGCTAGGACCTTGAGATTCTGCATGAAAGGAGGACTAGCAGCCGAGTTGCACGGGACAGTGTGAAAAGTGTTCATATGTAGTAAAAATCTGAGAAATCCGTCTGTTTTCGTCCTTTGTTATCGAATCGACTTAAAGCCAGATCGTCACATTGGCCGCTCTTCTCTCTGGAACCATTGTACTTATCGTCTGCAAAGCTATGTCGCGTGCTGCGGTATGCGGAGACACTAAAAGCACCATAGTAGAACACAGATGAAGCTTCTAAGTTGACGTAATAGCCAGTAAGAAGTAGTACAATTCAAGTTTTAGGTATCGATTATTGACTTTTTAGCTGGCTTTGGTGCCTTGGACATGAGCTAGGACCTTAAGAATCTGCATGAAATGAGGACTAGCAGCCGAGTTGCACGGGAGAGTGTGAAAAGTGTTTATATGTAGTAAAAACCTGAGAAATCCGTCCGTTGTTGTCATTTGTTATCTAATCGACTTAAAGCCAGATCGTTACATTGGCCGCTCTTCACTCTGAAACAGTTGTACGTATCGTCTGCAAAGCTATGTCGCGTGCTGCGGTATGTGGAGACACTAAAAGCACCATAGTAGAACACAGATGAAGCTTCTAAGTTGATGTAATAGCCAGTAAGAAGTAGTACAATTCAAGTTTTAGGTACTGATTATTGACATTTTAGCTTACTTTGGTTCCTTGGACATGAGCTAGGACCTTAACATTCTGCATGAAAGGAGAACTAGCAGCCGAGTTTCACGGGAGAGTGTGAAAAGTGTTCATATGTAGTAAAAACCTGAGAAATCCGTCCGTTTTCGACATTTGTTATTGAATCGACTTAAAGCCAAATTGCCACATTGCCCGCTCTTATCTCTGAAACGGTTGTACTTATCGTCTGCAAAGCTATGTCGCGTGCTGCGGTATGTGGAGACACTAAAAGCTCCTTAGTAGAACACAGATGTAGCTTCTAAGTTGATGTAATAACCAGTAAGAAGTAGTACAATTCAAGTTTTAGGTATCGATTATTGACTTTTTAGATGGCTTTGGTGCCTTGGACATGAGCTAGGACCTTAAGATTCTGCATGAAAGGAGGACTAGCAGCCGAGTTGCACGGGAGAATGTGGAATGTATTCATATGTAGTAAAAACCTAGATATTCGCCCGTTATCGTCATTTGTTATCGAATCGACTTAAAGCCAGATCTTCACATTGGCCGCTCTTCTCTCTGAAACGGTTGTTCTTATCGTCTGCAAAGCTATGACGTGTGCTGCGGTATGCGGAGACACTAAAAGGACCATAGTAGAACACAGATGAAGCTTCTAAGATGATGTAATAGCCAGTAAGAAGTAGTACAATTCAAGTTTTAGTTACTGATTATTGACTTTTTAGCTGGCTTTGGTGCCTTGGACATGAGCTAGGACCTAGAGATTCTGCATGAAAGGAGAACTAGCAGCCGAGTTGCATGGGAGAATTTGAAAAGGGTTCATATATAGTAAAAACCTGAGAAATCCGTCTGTTTTCGTCATTTGTTATCGAATCGACTTAAAGCCAGATCGTCACATTTGCCGCTCTTCACTCAGAAACGGTTGTACTTATCGTCTGCAAAGCTATGTCGCGTGCTGCGGTATGCGGAGACACTAAAAGCACCATAGTAGAACACAGATGAAGCTTCTAAGTTGATGTAATAGCCAGTAAGAAGTAGTACAATTCAAGTTTTTGGTATCGATTTTTGACTTTTTAGCTGGCTTTGGTGCCTTGGACATGAGCTAGGACCTTAAGATTCTGCATGAAAGGAGGACTAGCAGCCGAGATACACGGGAGAATGTGAAAAGTGTTCATATGCAGTAAAAACCCGAAAAATCCGTCCGTTTTCGTCATTTGTTATCGAATCGACTTAAAGTCAGATCGTCACATTGGCCGCACTTCTCTCTGAAATGGCTGTACTTATCGTCTGCAAAGCTATGGCGTGTGCTGCGGTATGCGGAGACACTAAAGCCACCATAGTAAAACACAGATGAAGCATCTAATTTAATATAATAGAAAGTAAGAAGTAGTAGAATTCAAGTTTTAGGTATCGAGTATGGACTTTTTAGCTGGCTTTGGTGCCTTGGACATGAGCTAGGACCTTAAGAATCTGCATGAAAGGAGAACTAGCAGCCGAGTTGCACGGGAGAAAGTAAAAAGTGTTCATATGTAGTAAAAACCTGAGAAATTCGTCCGTTTTCGTCATTTGTTATCGAATCGACTTAAAACCAGATCGACACATTGGTCGCTCTTTTCTCTGAAACGATTGTACTTATCGTCTGCAAAGCTATGTCGCGTGCTGCGGTATGCGGAGACACTAAAAGCACCATAGTAGAACATAGATGAAGGTTCTAAGTTGATGTAATAGCCAGTAAGAAGTAGTCCATTTCAAGTTTTACGTATCCATTATTGACTTTTTAGCTGGCTTTGGTGCCTTGGACATGAGCTAGGACCTTAAGATTCTGCATGAAAGGAGGACTAGCAGCCGAGTTGCACGGGAGAATGTGAAAAGTGTTCATATGTAGTAAAATCCTGAGAAATCAGTCCGTTTTCGTCATTTGTTATCGAATTGACTTAAAGCCTGATCGTCACATTGGCCGCTCTTCCCTCTGGAACGGTTGTACTTATCGTCTGCAAAGCTATGTCGCGTGCTGCGGTATGCGGAGACACTAAATGCACCATAGTAGAACACAGATGAAGCTTCTAAGTTGATGTAATAGCCAGTAAGAAGTATTACAATTCAAGTTTTAGGTATTGTTTATTGACTTTTTAGCTGGCTTTGGTGCCTTGTACATGAGCTAGGACCTTAAGATTCTGCATGAAAGAAGGACTAGCAGCCGAGTTGCACGGGACAATGTGAAAAGTGTTCATATGTAGTAAAAACCTGAGAAATCCGTCCGTTTTCGTCATTTGTTATCGAATCGACTTAAAGCCAGTTCGTCACATTGGCCGCTCTTCTCTCTGAAACGGTTGTACTTATCGTCTGCAAAGCTATGTCGCGTGCTGCGGTATGCGGAGACACTAAAAGCACCATAGTAGAACACAGATGAAGCTTCTAAGTTGATGTAACAGCCAGTAAGAAGTAGTACAATTCAAGTTTTAGGTATCGATTATTGACTTTTTAGCTGGCTTTGGTGCCTTGGACATGAGCTAGGACCTTAAGATTCTGCACGAAATGAGGACTAGCAGCCGAGTAGCACGGGAGAATGTGAAAAGTGTTCATATGCAGTAAAAACCCGAAAAATCCGTCCCTTTTCGTCATTTGTTATCGAATCGGCTTCAAGCCAGATCGTCACATTGGTCGCTCTTCTCTCTGAAACCGTTGTACTTATCGTCTGCAAAGCTATGTCGCGTGCTGCGGTATGCGGAGACACTAAAAGCACCATAGTAGAACACAGATGAAGCTTCTAAGTTGATGTAATAGCCAGTAAGAAGTAGTACAATTCGAGTTTTAGGTATCGATTATTGGCTTATTAGCTATCTTTGGCGCCTTGGACATGAGCTAGGACCTTAAGATTCTGCATGAAAGGAGGACTAGCAGCCGCGTTGCACGGGAGAATGTGAAAAGTGTTCATATGTAGTAAAAACCTTAGAAATCCGTCCGTTTTCGTCATTTGTTATCGAATCGACTTAAAGCCAGATCGCCACATTGGCCGCTCTTCTCTCTGAAATGGCTGTACTTATCGTCTGCAAAGCTATGACGTGTTCTGCGGTATGCGGAGACACTAAAACCACCATAGTAAAACACAGATGAAGCATCTAATTTAATGTAATAGACAGTAAGAAGTAGTACAATTCAAGTTTTAGGTTTCGATTATGGACTTTTTAGCTTGCTTTGGTGCCTTGGGCATGAGCTAGGACCTTAAGAATCTGCATGAAAGGAGAACTAGCAGCCGAGTTGCACGGGAGAATGTGAAAAGTGTTCATATGTAGTAAAAACCTGAGAAATCAGTCCGTTTTCGTAATTTGTTATCGAATCGACTTAAAGCCAGATCGTCACATTGGCCCCTCTTCTCTCTGAAACGGTTGTACTTATCGTCTGCAAAGCTATGTCGCGTGCTGCGGTATGCGGAGTCACTAAAAGCACCATAGTAGAACACAGATGAAGCTCCTAAGTTGATGTGACAGCCAGTGAGAAGTAGTACAATTCAAGTTTTAGGTATCGATTATTGACTTTTTAGCGGGCTTTTGTGCCTTGGACATGAGCTACGACCTTAAGATTCTGCATGAAAGGAGGACTAGCAGCCGAGTTGCACGGGAGAATGTGTGAAAGTGTTCATATGTAGTAAAAACCAGACAAATCTGTGGGTTTTCGTCATTTGTTATCGAATCGACTTAAAGCCAGATAATGACATTGGCCGCTCTTCTCTCTGAAATCGTCGTAATTATCGTCTGCAAAGCTATGTCTCGTGCTCCGGAATGCGGAGACACTAAAAGCACCATAGTAGAACACAGATGAAGCTTCTAATTTGATGTAATAGCGAGTAAGAAGTAGTACAATACAAATTTTAGGTTCTGATTATTTACTTTATAGCTGGCTTTGGTGCCTTGGACATGAGCTAGGACGTTAAGATTCTGCATGAAAGGAGGACTAGCAGCCGAATTGCACGGGACAATGTGAAAAGTGTTCATATGTAGTAAAAACCTGAGAAATCCGTCCGTTTTCGTCATTTGTTTTCGAATCAACTTTAAAGCCAGATCGTCACATTGGCCGCTCTTCTCTCTGAAACGGTTGTACTTATCGTCTGCAAAGCTATGTCGCGTGCTGCGGTATGCGGAGAATCTAAATGCACCATAGTAGAACACAGATGAAGCTTCTAAGTTGATGTAATAGCCAGTAAGAAGTAGTACAATTCAAGTTTTAGGTAGTGATTATTGACTTTTTATCTGGCTTTGGTGCTTTTAAATGAGCTTGGACGTTAAGATTCTGCATGAAAGGAGGACTAGCAGGCGAGTTGCACGGGACAATGTGAAAAGTGTTCATATGTAGTAAAAACCTGAGAAATCCGTCCGTTTTCGTCATTTGTTATCGAATCGACTTAAAAGCCAGATCGTCACTTTGGCCGCTCTTCTCTCTGAAACGGTCGTAATTATCGTCTTAAAGCTATGTCTCGTCCTCCGGTATGCGGAGACACTAAAAGCACCATAGTAGAACACAGATGAAGCTTCTAAGTTGATGTAATAGCCTGTAAGATATAGTACAATTCAAGTTTAAGGTATCGATTATGACTTTTTAGCTGGCTTTGGTGCCTTGGACATGAGCTAGGACCTTAAGATTCTGCATGAAAGGAGGACTAGCAGCCGAGGTGCACGGGAGAATGTGGAATGTGTTCATATGTAGTAAAAACCTCGGAATCCGTCCGTTTTCGTCATTTGTTATCGAATCGACTTAAAGCCAGATCGTCACATTGGCCGCTCTTTTCTCTGAAACGGTTGTACTTATCGTCTGCAAACCTATGTCGCGTGCTGCGGTATGCGGAGACACTAAAAGGACCATAGTAGAACACATATGAAGCCTCTAAGATGATGTAATTGCCAGTAAGAAGTAGTACAATTCAAGTTTTAGGTATCGATTATTGACTTTTTAGCTGGCTTTGGTGCCTTGGACTTGAGCTAGGACCTTAAGATTCTGCATGAAAGGAGGACTAGCAGCCGAGTTGCACGGGAGAGTGTGAAAAGTGTTAACATGTAGTAAAAACCTGAGAAATCCGTCCGTTTTCGTCATTTGTTATCGAATCGACTTAAAAGCCAGATCGTCACATTGGCCGCTCTTCTCTCTGGAACGGTTGAACTTATCGTCTGCAAAGCTATGTCGCGTGCTGCGGTATGCGGAGGCACTATATGCACCATAGTAGAACACAGGTGAAGCTTCTAAGTTGATGTAATAGCCAGTAAGAAGTAGTACAATTCAAGTTTTAATTAGTGATTATTGACTTTTTAGCTGGATTTGGTGCCTTGGACATGAGCTAGGACCTTAAGATTCTGCATGAAAGGAGGACTAGCAGCCGAGTTGCACGGGAGAATGTGAAAGTGTTCATATGTAGCAAAAACCTGAGAAATCCGTCCGTTTTCGTCATTTGTTATCGAATCGACTTAAAGCCAGATCGTCACATTGGCCGCTCTTCTCTCTGAAACGGTTGTACTTATCGTCTGCAAAGCTATGTCGCGTGCTGCGGTATGCGGAGACACAAAAAGCACCATAGTAGAACACAGATGAAGCTTCTAAGTTGATGTAATAGCAAGTAAGAAGTAGTACAATTCTATGTTTTGGTACTGATTATTGACTTTTTAGCTGGCTTTGGTGCCTTGGACATGAGCTAGGACCTTAAGAATCTGCATGAAAGGAGGACTAGCAGCCGAGTTGCACGGGAGAATGTGAAAAGTGTTCATATGTAGTAAAAACCTGAGAAATCCGTCCGTTTTCGTAATTTGTTATCGAATCGACTTAAAGCCAGATCGTCACATTGGCCCCTCTTCTCTCTGGAACGGTTGTACTTATCGTCTGCAAAGCTATGTCGCGTGCTGCGGTATGCGGAGTCACTAAAAGCACCATAGTAGAACACAGATGAAGCTCCTAAGTTGATGTGATAGCCAGTGAGAAGTAGTACAATTCAAGTTTTAGGTATCGATTATTGACTTTTTAGCGGGCTTTGGTGCCTTGGACATGAGCTACGACCTTAAGATTCTGCATGAAAGGAGGACTAGCAGCCGAGTTGCACGGGAGAATGTGTGAAAGTGTTCATATGTAGTAAAAACCAGACAAATCCGTCCGTTTTCGTCATTTGTTATCGAATCGACTTAAAGCCAGATCATGACATTGGCCGCTCTTCTCTCTGAAATCGTCGTAATTATCGTCTGCAAAGCTATGTCTCGTGCTCCGGAATGGCGAGACACTAAAAGCACCATAGTAGAAAACAGATGAAGCTTCTAAGTTGATGTAATAGCCAGTAGGATATAGTACAGTTCAAGTTTTAGGTATCGATTATTGTCTTTTTACCCTTCTTTGGTGACTTGGACATGAGCAAGGACCTTAAGAATCTGCATGAAAGGAGGACTAGAAGCCGAGTTGCACGGGAGAATGTGAAAAGTGTTCATATTTTGTAAAAACCTGAGAAATCCGTCCGTTTTCGTCATTTGTTATCGAATCGACTTAAAGCCAGATCGTCACTTGGCCGCTCTTCTCTCTGGAACGGTTGTACTTATCGTCTGCAAAGCTATGTCGCGTGATGCGGTATGCGGAGACACTAAATGTACCATAGTAGAACACAGATGAAGCTTCTAAGTTGATGTAATAGCCAGTAAGAAGTAGTACAATTCAAGTTTTAGGTAGTGATTATTGACTTTTTATCTGGCTTTGGTGCCTTTTACATGAGCTAGGACGTTAAGATTCTGCATGAAAGGAGGACTAGCAGGCGAGTTGCACGGGACAATGTGAAAAGTGTTCATATGTAGTAAAAACCTGAGAAATCCGTCCGTTTTCGTCATTTGTTATCGACTCGACTTAAAAGCCAGATCGTCACATTGGCCGCTCTTCTCTCTGAAACGGTTGTACTTATCGTCTGCAAAGCTATGTCGCGTGCTGCGGTATGCGGAGACTCTCAAAGCACCATAGTAGAACACAGATGGAGCTTCTAAGTTGATGTAATAGCCAGTAAGAAGCAGTAAAATTCAAGTTTTAGGTATCGATTATTGACTTTTTAGCTGGCTTTCGTGCCTTGGACATGAGCTAGGACCTTAAGATTGTGCATGAAAGGAGAACTAGCACCCGAGTTGCACGGGAGAATGTGAAAAGTGTTAATATGTAGTAAAAACCTGAGAAATCCGTCCGTTTTCGTCATTTGTTATCGACTCAACTTAAAGCCAGATCATCACATTGGCCGCTCTTCTCTCTGAAACGGTCGTAATTATCGTCTGCAAAGCTATGTCGCGTGCTGCGGTATGCGGAGACACTAAAAGGACCATAGTAGAACACATATGAAGCCTCTAAGATGATGTAATTGCCAGTAAGAAGTAGTACAATTCAAGTTTTAGGTATCGATTATTGACTTTTTAGCTGGCTTTGGTGCCTTGGACTTGAGCTAGGACCTTAAGATTCTGCATGAAAGGAGGACTAGCAGCCGAGTTGCACGGGAGAGTGTGAAAAGTGTTTACATGTAGTAAAAACCTGAGAAATCCGTCCGTTTTCGTCATTTGTTATCGAATCGACTTAGAGCCAGATCGTCACATTTGCCGCTCTTCACTCTGAAACGGTTATACTTATCGTCTGCAAAGCTATGTTGCGTGCTGCGGTATGCGGAGACACTAAAAACACCATAGTAGAACACAGATGAAGCTTCTAAGTTGATGTAATAGCCAGATAGAAGTAGTACAATTCAAGTTTTAGGTATCGATTATTGATTTTTTAGCTGGCTTTGGTGCCTTGGACATGAGCTAGGTCCTTAAGATTCTGCATGAAAGGAGGACTAGTTGCCGAGTTGCACGGGAGAAAGTGAAAAGTGTTCATATGTAGTAAACACCTGAGAAATTAGTCTGTTTTCGTCATTTGTTATCGAATCGACTTAAAACCAGATCGTCACATTGGTCGCTTTTTTCTCTGAAACGATTGTACTTATCGTCTGCAAAGCTATGTCGCATGCTGCGGTATGCGGAGACACTAAAAGCACCATAGTAGAACACAGATGAAGGTTCTAAGTTGATGTAATAGCCAGTAAGAAGTAGTCCAAATCAAGTTTTAGGTATCCATTATTGACTTTTTAGCTGGCTTTGGTGCCTTGGACATGAGCTAGGACCTTAAGATTCTGCATGAAAGGAGGACTAGCAGCCGAGTTCCACGGCAGAATGTGAAAAGTGTTCATATGTAGGAAAAACCTGAGAAATCCGTCCGTTTTCGTCATTTGTTATCGAATCGACTTAAAGCCAGATCGTCACATTGGCCGCTCTTTTCTCTGGTACGGTTGTACTTATCGTCTGCAAAGCTATGTCGCGTGCTGCGGTATGCGGAGGCACTAAATGCACCATAGTAGAACACAGATAAATCTTCTAAGTTGATGTAATAGCCAGTAAGAAGTAGTACAATTCAAGTTTTAATTAGTGATTATTGACTTTTTAGCTGGATTTGGTGCCTTGGAAATGAGCTAGGACCTTAAGATTCTGCATGAAAGGAGGACTAGCAGCCGAGTTGCACGGGAGAATGTGAAAGTGTTCATATGTAGTAAAAACCTGAGAAATCCGTCCGTTTTCGTCATTTGTTATCGAATCGACTTAAAGATAGATCGTCACATTGGCCGCTCTTCTCTCTGAAACGGTTGTACTTATCGTCTGCGAAGCTATGTCGCTTGCTGCGGTATGCGGAGACACTAAAAGGACCATAGTAGAACACAGATGAAGCCTCTAAGATTATGTAATTGCCAGTAAGAAGTAGTACAATTCAAGTTTTAGGTATCGATTATTGAATTTTTAGCTGGCTTTGGTGCCTTGGACATGAGCTAGGACCTTAAGATTTTGCATGAAAGGAGGACTAGCAGCCGAGTTGCACGAGAGAGTGTGAAAAGTGTTCACATGGAGTAAAAACCTGAGAAATCCGTCCGTTTTCGTCATTTGTTATCGAATCGACTTAAAGCCAGATCGTCACATTGGCCGCTCTTCTCTCTGAAACGGTTGTACTTATCGTCTGCAAAGCTATGTCGCGTGCTGCGGTATGCGGAGACACTTAAAGCACCATAGTAGAACACAGATGAAGCTTCTAAGTTGATGTAATAGCCAGTAAGAAGTAGTACAATTCAAGTTTTAGGTATCGATTATTGGCTTTTTACCTCGCTTTGGCGCCTTGGACATGAGCTAGGACCTTAAGATTCTGCATGAAAGGAGGACTAGCAGCCGCGTTGCACGGGAGAATGTGAAAAGTGTTCATATGTAGTAAAAACCTTAGAAATCCGTCCGTTTTCGTCATTTGTTATCGAATCGACTTAAAGCCAGATCGCCACATTGGCCGCTCTTCTCTCTGGAACCGTTGTACTTATCGTCTGCAAAGCTATGACGTGTGCTGCGGTATGCGGAGACACTAAAACCACCATAGTAAAACACAGATGAAGCATCTAATTTAATGTAATAGAAAGTAAGAAGTAGTACAATTCAAGTTTTAGGTATCGATTATGGACTTTTTAGCTGGCTTTGGTGCCTTGGGCATGAGCTAGGACCGTCAGAATCTGCATGAAAGGAGGACTAGCAGCCAAGTTGCACGGGAGAATGTGAAAAGTGTTCATATGTAGTAAAAACCTAGCAATCCGAACGTTTTCGTCATTTGTTATCGACTCGACTTAAAGCCAGATCTCCACATTGGCCGCTCTTCTCTCTGAAACGGTCCTAATTATCGTCTGCAAAGCTATGTCTCGTGCTCCGATATGCGGAGACACTAAAAGCACCATAGTAGAAAACAGATGAAGCTTCTAAGTTGATGTAATAGCAAGTAAGTTATAGTACAATTCAAGTTTTAGGTATCGATTATTGATTTTTAGCTGGCTTTGGTGCCTTGGACATGAGCTAGGACCTTAAGATTCTGCATGAAAGGAGGACTAGCAGCCGAGATGCACGGAAGAATGTGGAATGTGTTCATATGTAGTAAAAACCTAGAAATCCGTCCGTTTTCGTCATTTGTTATCGAATCGACTTAAAGCCAGATCGTCATATTGGCCGCATTTATGTCTAAAACGGTTGGACTTATCGTCTGCAAAGCTATGTCGCGTGCTGCGGTATGCGGAGACACTAAAAGCATCATAGTAGAACACAGATGAAGCTTCTAAATTGATGTAATAGACAGTAAGAAGTAGTACAATTCAAGTTTTAGGTATCGATTATTGACTTTATAGCTATCTTTGGTGCCTTGGACATGAGCTAGGACCTTAAGATTCTGCATGAAAGGAGGACTAGCAGCTGATTTGCACGGGAGAATGTGAAAAGTGTTCATATGTAGTAAAATCCTGAGACATCGGTCCGTTTTCGTCATTTGTTATCGACTCGACTTAAAGCCAGATCTTCACATTGGCCGCACTTCTCTCTGAAACGGTTGTACTTATCGTCTGCAAAGCTATGACGTGTGCTGCGGTATGCGGAGACACTAAAACCACCATAGTAAAACACAGATGAAGCTTCTAAGTTGATGTAATACCAATAAGATTTAGTACAATTCTAGTTTTAGGTATCGATTATTGACTTTTTAGCTGGCTTTGGTTCCTTGGACATGAGCTAGGACCTTAAGATTCTGCATGAAAGGAGGACTAGCAGCCGTGTTGCACGGGAGAATGTGAGAAGTGTTCATACGTAGTAAAATCCTAGAAATCCGTCCGTTTTCGTCATTTGTTACCGAATCGACTTAAAGCCAGATCGTCACATTGGTCGCACTTCTCTCTGAAACGGGTGTACTTATCGTCTGCAAAGCTATGTCGCGTGCTGCGGTATGCGGAGACACTAAAAGCACCATAGTAGAACACAGATGAAGGTTCTAAGTTGATGTAATAGCCAGTAAGAAGTAGACCAATTCAAGTTTTAATTAGTGATTATTGACTTTTTAGCTGGATTTGGTGCCTTGGAAATGAGCTAGGACCTTAAGATTCTGCATGAAAGGAGGACTAGCAGCCGAGTTGCACGGGAGAATGTGAAAGTGTTCATATGTAGTAAAAACCTGCGAAATCCGTCCGTTTTCGTCATTTGTTATCGAATCGACTTAAAGCCAGATCGTCACATTGGCCGCTCTTCTCTCTGAAACGGTTGTACTTATCGTCTGCAAAGCTATGTCGCGTGCTGCGGTATGCGGAGACACAAAAAGCACCATAGTAGAACACAGATGAAGCTTCTAAGTTGATGTAATAGCAAGTAAGAAGTAGTACAATTCTTTGTTTTGGTACTGATTATTGACTTTTTAGCTGGCTTTGGTGCCTTGGACATGAGCTAGGACCTTAAGATTCTGCATGAAAGGAGGACTAGCAGCAGAGTTGCACGGGACAATGTGAAAAGTGATCATATGTAGTAAAAACCTGAGAAATCCGTCCGTTTTCGTCATTTGTTATCGAATCGACTTAAAGATAGATCGTCACATTGGCCGCTCTTCTCTCTGAAACGGTTGTACTTATCGTCTGCGAAGCTATGTCGCGTGCTGCGGTATGCGGAGACACTAAAAGGACCATAGTAGAACACAGATGAAGCCTCTAAGATTATGTAATTGCCAGTAAGAAGTAGTACAATTCAAGTTTTAGGTATCGATTATTGAATTTTTAGCTGGCTTTGGTGCCTTGGACATGAGCTAGGACCTTAAGATTTTGCATGAAAGGAGGACTAGCAGCCGAGTTGCACGAGAGAGTGTGAAAAGTGTTCACATGGAGTAAAAACCTGAGAAATCCGTCCGTTTTCGTCATTTGTTATCGAATCGACTTAAAGCCAGATCGTCACATTGGCCGCTCTTCTCTCTGAAACGGTTGTACTTATCGTCTGCAAAGCTATGTCGCGTGCTGCGGTATGCGGAGACACTTAAAGCACCATAGTAGAACACAGATGAAGCTTCTAAGTTGATGTAGTAGCCAGTAAGAAGTAGTACAATTCAAGTTTTAGGTATCGATTATTGGCTTTTTACCTCGCTTTGGCGCCTTGGACATGAGCTAGGACCTTAAGATTCTGCATGAAAGGAGGACTAGCAGCCGCGTTGCACGGGAGAATGTGAAAAGTGTTCATATGTAGTAAAAACCTTAGAAATCCGTCCGTTTTCGTCATTTGTTATCGAATCGACTTAAAGCCAGATCGCCACATTGGCCGCTCTTCTCTCTGGAACCGTTGTACTTATCGTCTGCAAAGCTATGTCGCGTGCTGCGGTATGCGGAGACACTAAAAGCACCATAGTAGAACACAGATGAAGCTTCTAAGTTGATGTAATAGCCAGTAAGAAGTAGTACAATACAAGTTTTAGGTATCGATTATTGATTTTTAGGTGGCTTTGGTGCCTTGGACTTGAGCTAGGACCTTAAGATTCTGCATGAAAGGAGGACTAGCAGCTGAGTTGCACGGGAGAATGTGAAAAGTGTTCATATGTAGTAAAAACCTAGCAATCCGAACGTTTTCGTCACTTGTTATCGACTCGACTTAAAGCCAGATCTCCACATTGGCCGCTCTTCTCTCTGAAACGGTCCTAATTATCGTCTGCAAAGCTATGTCTCGTGCTCCGATATGCGGAGACACTAAAAGCACCATAGTAGAAAACAGATGAAGCTTCTAAGTTGATGTAATAGCAAGTAAGTTATAGTACAATTCAAGTTTTAGGTATCGATTATTGATTTTTAGCTGGCTTTGGTGCCTTGGACATGAGCTAGGACCTTAAGATTCTGCATGAAAGGAGGACTAGCAGCCGAGATGCACGGAAGAATGTGGAATGTGTTCATATGTAGTAAAAACCTAGAAATCCGTCCGTTTTCGTCATTTGTTATCGAATCGACTTAAAGCCAGATCGTCATATTGGCCGCATTTATGTCTAAAACGGTTGGACTTATCGTCTGCAAAGCTATGTCGCGTGCTGCGGTATGCGGAGACACTAAAAGCATCATAGTAGAACACAGATGAAGCTTCTAAATTGATGTAATAGACAGTAAGAAGTAGTACAATTCAAGTTTTAGGTATCGATTATTGACTTTATAGCTATCTTTGGTGCCTTGGACATGAGCTAGGACCTTAAGATTCTGCATGAAAGGAGGACTAGCAGCTGATTTGCACGGGAGAATGTGAAAAGTGTTCATATGTAGTAAAATCCTGAGACATCGGTCCGTTTTCGTCATTTGTTATCGACTCGACTTAAAGCCAGATCTTCACATTGGCCGCACTTCTCTCTGAAACGGTTGTACTTATCGTCTGCAAAGCTATGACGTGTGCTGCGGTATGCGGAGACACTAAAACCACCATAGTAAAACACAGATGAAGCTTCTAAGTTGATGTAATACCAATAAGATTTAGTACAATTCTAGTTTTAGGTATCGATTATTGACTTTTTAGCTGGCTTAGGTTCCTTGGACATGAGCTAGGACCTTAAGATTCTGCATGAAAGGAGGACTAGCAGCCGTGTTGCACGGGAGAATGTGAGAAGTGTTCATACGTAGTAAAATCCTAGAAATCCGTCCGTTTTCGTCATTTGTTACCGAATCGACTTAAAGCCAGATCGTCACATTGGTCGCTCTTCTCTCTGAAACGGGTGTACTTATCGTCTGCAAAGCTATGTCGCGTGCTGCGGTATGCGGAGACACTAAAAGCACCATAGTAGAACACAGATGAAGGTTCTAAGTTGATGTAATAGCCAGTAAGAAGTAGACCAATTCAAGTTTTAGGTATGGATTATTGACATTTTAGCTGGCTTTGGTTCCTTGGACATGAGCTAGGAACTTAAGATTCTGCATGAAAGGAGGACTAGCTGCCGAGTTGCACGGGAGAATGTCAAAAGTGTTCATATGTAGTAAAAACCTGAGAAATCCGTCCGTTTTCGTCATTTGTTATCGAATCGACTTAAAGCCAGATCGTCACTTGGCCGCTCTTCTCTCTGGAACGGTTGTACTTATCGTCTGGAAAGCTATGTCTCGTGCTCCGGTATGCGGAGACACTAAAAGCACATAGTAGAAAACAGATGAAGCATCTAAGTTGATGTAATAGCCAGTAAGATATAGTACAATTCAAGTTTAAGGTATCGGTTATTGACTTTTTAGCTGGCTTTGGTGCCTTGGACATGAGCTAGGACCTTAAGATTCTGCATGAAAGGAGGACTAGCAGCCGAGTTGCACGGAAGAATTTGGAATGTGTTCATATGTAGTAAAAACCTAGAAATCCGTCCGTTTTCGTCATTTGTTATCGAATCGACTTAAAGCCAGATCGTCACATTGGCCGCTCTTCTCTCTGAAACAGTTGTACTTATCGTCTGCAAAGCTACGTCGCGTGCTGCGGTCTGCGGAGACACTAAAAGCACCATAGCAGAACACAGATGATGGTCCTAAGTTAATGTAATAGCCAGTAAGAAGTAGACCAATTCAAGTTTTAGGTATCGATAATTGACTTTTTAGCGGGCTTTGGTGCCTTGGACATGAGCTAGGACCTTAAGATTCTGCATGAAAGGAGGACTAGCAGCCGAGTTGCACGGGAGAATGTGAAAAGTGTTCATATGTAGTAAAAACTTGAGAAATCCGTCCGTTTTCGTCATTTGTTATCGACTCGACTTAAAGCCAGATCATCACATTGGCCGCTCTTCTCTCTGAAATCGTCGTAATTATCGTCTGAAAAGCTATGTCTCGTGCTCCGGAATGCGGAGACACTAAAAGCACCATAGTAGAAAACAGATGAAGCTTCTAAGTTGATGTAATAGCCAGTAATATATAGTACAATTCAAGTTTCAGGTATCGATTATTGACTTTATAGCTGGCTTTGGAGCCTTGGACATGAGCTAGGACCTTAAGATTCTGCATGAAAGGAGGACTAGCAGCCGAGTTGCACGGGAGAATGTGGAATGTGTTCATATGTAGTAAAAACCTAGAAATCCATCCGTTTTCGTCATTTGTTACAGAATCGACTTAAAGCCAGATCGTCACATTGGCCGCTCTTCTCTCTGAAACGGTTGTACTTATCGTCTGCAAAGCTATGTCGCGTGCTGCGGTATGCGGAGACACTAAAAGCACCATAGTAGAACACAGATGAAGGTTCTAAGTTGATGTAATAGCCAGTAAGAAGTAGACCAATTCAAGTTTTAGGTATAGATTATTGACTTTTTAGCTGGCTTTGGTTCTTTGGACATGAGCTAGGAACTTAAGATTCTGCATGAAAGGAGGACTAGCTGCCGAGTTGCACGGGAGAATGTGAAAAGTGTTCATATGTAGTAAAAACCTGATAAATCCGTCCGTTTTCGTCATTTGTTATCGACTCGACTTAAAGCCAGATCTCCACATTGGCCGCTCTTCTCTCTGAAACGGTCCTAATTATCGTCTGCAAAGCTATGTCTCGTGCTCCGGTATGCGGAGACACTAAAAGCACCATAGTAGAAAACAGATGAAGCTTCTAAGTTGATGTAATAGCCAGTAAGATATAGTACAATTCAACTTTTAGGTATCGATTATTGACTTTTTAGCTGGCTTTGGTGCCTTGGACATGAGCTAGGACCTTAAGATTCTGTATGAAAGGAGGACTAGCTGCCGAGTTGCACGGAAGAATGTGGTATGTGTTCATATGTAGTAAAAACCTAGAAATCCGTCCGTTTTCGTCATTTGTTATAGAATCGACTTAAAGCCAGATCGACACATTGGCCGCTCTTCTCTCTGAAACAGTTGTACTTATCGTCTGCAAAGCTACGTCGCGTGCTGCGGTATGCGGAGACACTAAAACCACCATAGTAAAACACAGATGAAGCTTCTAAGGTGACGTAATAGCGAGTAAGATATAGCACAATTCAAGTTTTAGGTATCGATTATTGACTTTTTAGCTGGCTTTGGTGCCTTGGACATGAGCTAGGACCTTAAGATGATGCATGAAAGGAGGACAATCAGCCGAGTTGTACGGGAGAATGTGAAAAGTGTTCATATGTAGTAAAAACCTAGAAATCCGTACGTTTTCGTCATTTGTTATCGAATCCACTTAAAGCCAGATCGTCACATTGGTCGCTCTTCTCTCTGAAACGATTGTACTTATCGTCTGCAAAGCTATGTCGCGTGCTGCGGTATGCGGAGACACTAAAAGCACCATAGTAGAACACAGATGAAGGTTCTAAGTTGATGTAATAGCCAGTAAGAAGTAGACCAATTCAAGTTTTAGGTATCGATTATTGACTTTTTAGCTGGCTTTGGTTCCGTGGACATGAGCTAGGAACTTAAGATTCTGCATGAAAGGAGGACTAGCTGCCGAGTTGCACGGGAGAATGTGAAAAGTGTTCATATGTAGTAAAAACCTGAGAAATCCGTCCGTATTCGTCATTTGTTACCGAATCGGCTTAAAGCCAGATCGTCACATTGGTCGCTCTTCTCTCTGAAACAATTGTACTTATCGACTGCAAAGCTATGTCGCGTGCTGCGGTATGCGGAGACACTAAAAGCACCATAGTAGAAAACAGATGAAGCTTCTAAGTTGATGTAATAGCCAGTAAGATATAGTACAATTCAAGTTTTAGGTATCGATTATTGACTTTTTAGCTGGCTTTGGTGCCTTGGACATGAGCTAGAACCTTAAGATTCTGCATGAAAGGAGGACTAGCAGCCGAGTTGCACGGAAGAATGTAGAATGTGTTAATATGTAGTAAAAACCTAGAAATCCGTCCGTTTTCGTCATTTGTTATCGAATCGACTTAAAGCCAGATCGTCACATTGGCCGCTCTTCTCTCTGAAACGGTTGTACTTATCTTCTGCAAAGCTACGTCGCGTGCTGCGGTATGCGGAGACACTAAAAGATCCATGGTATAACACAGTTGAAGCTTCTAAGTTGATGTAATAGCCAGTAAGAAGTAGCACAATCAAGTTTTAGGTATCGATTATTGACTTTTTAGCTGGCTTTGGTGCCTTGGACATGAGCTAGGACCTTAAGATTCTGCATGAAAGGAGGACTATCAGCCGAGTTGTATGGGAGAATGTGAAAAGTGTTCATATGTAGTAAAAACCTAGAAATCCGTCCGTTTTCGTCATTTGTTATCGAATCCACCTAAAGCCAGATCGTCATATTGGCCTCATTTATGTCTAAAGCGGTTGTACTTATCGACTGCAAAGCTATGTTGCGTGCTGCGGTATGCGGGGACACTAAAAGCATCATAGTAGAACACAGATGGAGCTTCTAAGTTGATGTAATAGACAGTAAGAAGTAGTACAATTCAAGTTTTAGGTATCGATTATTGACTTTATAGCTATCTTTGGTGCCTTGGACATGAGCTAGGACCTTAAGTTTCTGCATGAAAAGAGGACTAGCAGCTGATTAGCACGGGAGAATGTGAAAAGTGTTCATATGTAGTAAAAACCTGAGAAATCCGTCCGTTTTCGTCATTTGTTTTCGACTCGACTTAAAGCCAGATCTTCACATTGGCCGCTCTTCTCTCTGAAACGGTTGTACTTATCGTCTGCAAAGCTATGACGTGTGCTGCGGTATGCGGAGACACTAAAACCACGATAGTAAAACACAGATGAAGCTTCTAAGTTGATGTAATAGCCAGTAAGATATAGTACAATTCTAGTTTAGGTATCGATTATTGACTTTTTAGCTGGCTTTGGTTCCTTGGACATGAGCTAGGACCTTAAGATTCTGCATGAAAGGAGGACTGGCAGCCGCGTTGCACGGGAGAATGTGAAAAGTGTTCATATGTAGTAAAAACCTGAGAAATCCGTCCGTTTTCGTCATCTGTTATCGAATCGACTTAAAGCCAGATCGTCACATTGGCCGCTCTACTCTCTGAAACGATTGTACTTATCGTCTACTAATCTATGTCGCGTGCTGCGGTAAGCGGGGACACAAAAAAGCACCACAGTAGAACACAGATGAAGGTTCTAAGTTGATGTAATAGCCAGTAAGAAGTAGTCCAATTCAAGTTTTAGGTATCGATTATTGACTTTTTAGCGGGCTTTGGTGCCTTGGACATGAGCTAGGACCTTAAGATTCTGCACGAAAGGAGGACTAGCAGCCGAGTTGCACGGGAGAATATGAAAAGTGTTCATATGTAGTAAAAACCTGAGAAATCCGTCCGTTTTCGTCATTTGTTATCGACTCGACTTAAAGCCAGATCATCACATTGGCCGCTCTTCTCTCTGAAACGGTTGTACTTATCGTCTGCAAAGCTATGTCGCGTGCTGCGGTATGCGGAGACACTAAAAGCACCATAGTAGAACACAGATGAAGCTTCTAAGTTGATGTAATAGCCAGTAAGAAGTAGTACAATTCAAGTTTTAGGTATCGATTATTGACTTTTTAGGTGGCTTTGGTGCCTTGGACTTGAGCTAGGACCTTAAGATTCTGCATGAAAGGAGGACTAGCAGCTGAGTTGCATGGGAGAATGTGAAAAGTGTTCATATGCAGTAAAACCCCGAAAAATCCGTTCGTTATTGTCATTTTTTTATCGAATCGACATAAGGCCAGATCGTCACATTGGCCGCTCTTCTCTTTGAAATGGTTGTACTTATCGTCTGCAAAGATATGACGTTTTCTGCGGTATGCGGAGACACTAAAAGCACCATAGTAGAACACAGATGAAGCTTCTAAGTTGATGTAATACCCAGTAAGATATAGTACAATTCTAGTTTTAGGTATCGATTATTGACTTATTAGCTATCTTCGGTGCCTTGGACATGAGCTAGGACCTTAAGATTCTGCATGAAAGGAGGACTAGCAGCCGCGTTGCACGGGAGAAAGTGAGAAGTGTTCATATGTAGTAAAAACCTGAGAAATCCGTCTGTTTTCGTCATTTGTTATCGAATCGACTTAAAGCCAGAATGTCACACTGGCCGCTCTTCTCTCTGAAACGATTGTACTTATCGTCTGCAAAGCTATGTCGCGTGCTGCGGTATGCGGAGACTTTAAAAGCACCATTGTAGAACACAGATGAAGGTTCTAAGTTGATGTAATAGCCCGTAAGAAGTAGACCAATTCAAGTGTTAGGTATAGATTATTGACATTTATGCTGGCTTTGGTTCCTTGGACATGAGCTAGGAACTTAAGATTCTGCATGAAAGGAGCACTAGCTGCCGAGTTGCACGGGAGAATGTCAAAAGTGTTCATATGTAGTAAAAACCTGAGAAATCCGTCCGTTTTCGTCATTTGTTATCGACTCGACTTAAAGCCAGATCTCCACATTGGCCGCTCTTCTCTCTGAAACGGTCCTAATTACCGTCTGCAAAGCTATGTCTCGTGCTCCGGTATGCGGAGACACTAAAAGCACATAGTAGAAAACAGATGAAGCTTCTAAGTTGATGTAATAGCCAGTAAAATATAGTACAATTCAAGTTTAAGGTATCGATTATTGACTTTTTAGCTGGCTTTGGTGCCTTGGACATGAGCTAGGACCTTAAGATTCTGCATGAAAGGAGGACTAGCAGCCGAGTTGCACGGAAGAATTTGGATTGTGTTCATATGTAGTAAAAACCTAGAAATCCGTCAGTTTTCGTCATTTGTTATCGAATCGACTTAAAGCCAGATCGTCACAATGGCCGCTCTTCTCTCTGAAACAGTTGTACTAATCGTCTGCAAAGCTACGTCGCGTGCTGCGGTCTGCGGAGACACTAAAAGCACCATAGCAGAACACAGATGAAGGTCCTAAGTTAATGTAATAGCCAGTAAGAAGTAGACCAATTCAAGTTTTAGGTATCGATAATTGACTTTTTAGCGGGCTTTGGTGCCTTGGACATGAGCTAGGACATTAAGATTCTGCATGAAAGGAGGACTAGCTGCCGAGTTGCACGGGAGAATGTGAAAAGTGTTCATATGTAGTAAAAACTTGAGAAATCCGTCCGTTTTCGTCATTTGTTATCGACTCGACTTAAAGCCAGATCATCACATTGGCCGCTCTTCTCTCTGAAATCGTCGTAATTATCGTCTGCAAAGCTATGTCTCGTGCTCCGGAATGCTGAGACACTAAAAGCACCATAGTAGAAAACAGATGAAGCTTCTAAGTTGATGTAATAGCCAGTAATATATAGTACAATTCAAGTTTCAAGTATCGATTATTGACTTTATAGCTGGCTCTGGAGCCTTGGACATGAGCTAGGACCTTAAGATTCTGCATGAAAGGAGGACTAGCAGCCGAGTTGCACGGGAGAATGTGGAATGTGTTCATATGTTGTAAAAACCTAGAAATACGTCCGTTTTCGTCATTTGTTACAGAATCGACTTAAAGCCAGATCGTCACATTGGCCGCTCTTCTCTCTGAAACGGTTGTACTTATCGTCTGCAAAGCTATGTCGCGTGCTGCGGTATGCGGAGACACTAAAAGCACCATAGTAGAACACAGATGAAGGTTCTAAGTTGATGTAATAGCCAGTAAGAAGTAGTCCAATTCAAGTTTTAGGTATCGATAATTGAGTTTTTAGCGGGCTTTGGTGCCTTGGACATGAGCTAGGACCTTAAGATTCTGCATGAAAGGAGGACTAGCAGCTGAGTTGCACGGGAGAATGTGAAAAGTGTTGATATACAGTAAAAACCCGAAAAATCCGTTCGTTATCGTCATTTTTTTATCGAATCGACATAAAGCAAGTTCGTCACATTGGCCGCTCTTCTCTCTGAAATGGTTGTACTTATCGTCTTCAAAGCTATGACGTGTGCTGCGGTATGCGGAGACACTAAAACCACCATAGTAAAACACAGATGAAGCCTCTAAGTTGATGTAATAGCGAGTAAGATATAGTAAAATTCAAGTTTCAGGTATCGATTATTGACTTTTTAGCTGGCTTTGGTGCCTTGGACATGAGCTAGGACCTTAAGATTCTGCATTAAAGGAGGACAATCAGCCGAGTTGTACGGGAGAATGTGAAAAGTGTTCATATGTAGTAAAAACCTAGAAATCCGTCCGTTTTCGTCATTTGTTATCGAATCCACTTAAAGCCAGATCGTCATATTGGCCGCATTTATGTCTAAAACGGTTGGACTTATCGTCTGCAAAGCTATGTCGCGTGCTGCGGTATGCGGAGACACTAAAAACACCATAGTAAAAGACAGATGAAGCCTGTAATTTAATGTAATAGCCAGTAAGAAGTAGTACAATTAAAGTTTTAGGTATCGATTATGGACTTTTTAGCTGGCTTTGGTGCCTTGGACATGAGCTAGGACCTTAAGAATCTGCATGAAAGTAGGACTAGCAGCCGTGTTGCACGGGAGAATGTGAAAAGTGTTCATATGTAGTAAAAACCTGAGAAATCCGTCCGTATTCGTCATTTGTTACCGAATCGGCTTAAAGCCAGATCGTCACATTGGTCGCTCTTCGCTCTGAAACAATTGTACTTATCGACTGCAAAGCTATGTCGCGTGCTGCGGTATGCGGAGACACTAAAAGCACCATAGTAGAAAACAGATGAAGCTTCTAAGTTGATGTAATAGCCAGTAAGATATAGTACAATTCAAGTTTTAGGTATCGATTATTGACTTTTTAGCTGGCTTTGGTGCCTTGGACATGAGCTAGGACCTTAAGATTCTGCATGAAAGGAGGACTAGCAGCCGAGTTGCACGGAAGAATGTGGAATGTGTTCATATGTAGTAAAAACCTAGAAATCCGGCCGTTTTCGTCATTTGTTATCGAATCGACTTAAAGCCAGATCGTCACATTGGCCGCTCTTCTCTCTGAAACAGTTGTACTTATCGTCTGCAAAGCTACGTCGCGTGCTGCGGTATGCGGAGACACTAAAAGATCCATAGTATAACACAGTTGAAGCTTCTAAGTTGATGTAATAGCCAGTAAGAAGTAGCACAATCAAGTTTTAGGTATCGATTGTTGACTTTTTAGCTGGCTTTGGTGCCTTGGACATGAGCTAGGACCTTAAGATTCTGCATGAAAGGAGGACTATCAGCCGAGTTGTACGGGAGATTGTGAAAAGTGTTCATATGTAGTAAAAACCTAGAAATCCGTCCGTTTTCGTCATTTGTTATCGAGTCCACCTAAAGCCAGATCGTCATATTGGCCTCATTTATGTCTAAAGCGGTTGTACTTATCGACTGCAAAGCTATGTTGCGTGCTGCGGTATGCGGGGACACTAAAAGCATCATAGTAGAACACAGATGGAGCTTCTAAGTTGATGTAATAGACAGTAAGAAGTAGTACAATTCAAGTTTTAGGTATCGATTATTGACTTTATAGCTATCTTTGGTGCCTTGGACATGAGCTAGGACCTTAAGTTTCTGCATGAAAAGAGGACTAGCAGCTGATTAGCACGGGAGAATGTGAAAAGTGTTCATATGTAGTAAAAACCTGAGAAATCCGTCCGTTTTCGTCATTTGTTTTCGACTCGACTTAAAGCCAGATCTTCACATTGGCCGCTCTTCTCTCTGAAACGGTTGTACTTATCGTCTGCAAAGCTATGACGTGTGCTGCGGTATGCGGAGACACTAAAACCACGATAGTAAAACACAGATGAAGCTTCTAAGTTGATGTAATAGCCAGTAAGATATAGTACAATTCTAGTTTAGGTATCGATTATTGACTTTTTAGCTGGCTTTGGTTCCTTGGACATGAGCTAGGACCTTAAGATTCTGCATGAAAGGAGGACTGGCAGCCGAGTTGCACGGGAGAATGTGAAAAGTGTTCATATGTAGTAAAAACCTGAGAAATCCGTCCGTTTTCGTCATCTGTTATCGAATCGACTTAAAGCCAGATCGTCACATTGGCCGCTCTACTCTCTGAAACGATTGTACTTATCGTCTACTAATCTATGTCGCGTGCTGCGGTAAGCGGGGACACAAAAAAGCACCACAGTAGAACACAGATGAAGGTTCTAAGTTGATGTAATAGCCAGTAAGAAGTAGTCCAATTCAAGTTTTAGGTATCGATTATTGACTTTTTAGCGGGCTTTGGTGCCTTGGACATGAGCTAGGACCTTAAGATTCTGCACGAAAGGAGGACTAGCAGCCGAGTTGCACGGGAGAATATGAAAAGTGTTCATATGTAGTAAAAACCTGAGAAATCCGTCCGTTTTCGTCATTTGTTATCGACTCGACTTAAAGCCAGATCATCACATTGGCCGCTCTTCTCTCTGAAACGGTTGTACTTATCGTCTGCAAAGCTATGTCGCGTGCTGCGGTATGCGGAGACACTAAAAGCACCATAGTAGAACACAGATGAAGCTTCTAAGTTGATGTAATAGCCAGTAAGAAGTAGTACAATTCAAGTTTTAGGTATCGATTATTGACTTTTTAGGTGGCTTTGGTGCCTTGGACTTGAGCTAGGACCTTAAGATTCTGCATGAAAGGAGGACTAGCAGCCGCGTTGCACGGGAGAAAGTGAGAAGTGTTCATATGTAGTAAAAACCTGAGAAATCCGTCTGTTTTCGTCATTTGTTATCGAATCGACTTAAAGCCAGAATGTCACACTGGCCGCTCTTCTCTCTGAAACGATTGTACTTATCGTCTGCAAAGCTATGTCGCGTGCTGCGGTATGCGGAGACTTTAAAAGCACCATTGTAGAACACAGATGAAGGTTCTAAGTTGATGTAATAGCCCGTAAGAAGTAGACCAATTCAAGTGTTAGGTATAGATTATTGACATTTATGCTGGCTTTGGTTCCTTGGACATGAGCTAGGAACTTAAGATTCTGCATGAAAGGAGCACTAGCTGCCGAGTTGCACGGGAGAATGTCAAAAGTGTTCATATGTAGTAAAAACCTGAGAAATCCGTCCGTTTTCGTCATTTGTTATCGACTCGACTTAAAGCCAGATCTCCACATTGGCCGCTCTTCTCTCTGAAACGGTCCTAATTACCGTCTGCAAAGCTATGTCTCGTGCTCCGGTATGCGGAGACACTAAAAGCACATAGTAGAAAACAGATGAAGCTTCTAAGTTGATGTAATAGCCAGTAAAATATAGTACAATTCAAGTTTAAGGTATCGATTATTGACTTTTTAGCTGGCTTTGGTGCCTTGGACATGAGCTAGGACCTTAAGATTCTGCATGAAAGGAGGACTAGCAGCCGAGTTGCACGGAAGAATTTGGATTGTGTTCATATGTAGTAAAAACCTAGAAATCCGTCAGTTTTCGTCATTTGTTATCGAATCGACTTAAAGCCAGATCGTCACAATGGCCGCTCTTCTCTCTGAAACAGTTGTACTAATCGTCTGCAAAGCTACGTCGCGTGCTGCGGTCTGCGGAGACACTAAAAGCACCATAGCAGAACACAGATGAAGGTCCTAAGTTAATGTAATAGCCAGTAAGAAGTAGACCAATTCAAGTTTTAGGTATCGATAATTGACTTTTTAGCGGGCTTTGGTGCCTTGGACATGAGCTAGGACATTAAGATTCTGCATGAAAGGAGGACTAGCTGCCGAGTTGCACGGGAGAATGTGAAAAGTGTTCATATGTAGTAAAAACTTGAGAAATCCGTCCGTTTTCGTCATTTGTTATCGACTCGACTTAAAGCCAGATCATCACATTGGCCGCTCTTCTCTCTGAAATCGTCGTAATTATCGTCTGCAAAGCTATGTCTCGTGCTCCGGAATGCTGAGACACTAAAAGCACCATAGTAGAAAACAGATGAAGCTTCTAAGTTGATGTAATAGCCAGTAATATATAGTACAATTCAAGTTTCAAGTATCGATTATTGACTTTATAGCTGGCTCTGGAGCCTTGGACATGAGCTAGGACCTTAAGATTCTGCATGAAAGGAGGACTAGCAGCCGAGTTGCACGGGAGAATGTGGAATGTGTTCATATGTTGTAAAAACCTAGAAATACGTCCGTTTTCGTCATTTGTTACAGAATCGACTTAAAGCCAGATCGTCACATTGGCCGCTCTTCTCTCTGAAACGGTTGTACTTATCGTCTGCAAAGCTATGTCGCGTGCTGCGGTATGCGGAGACACTAAAAGCACCATAGTAGAACACAGATGAAGGTTCTAAGTTGATGTAATAGCCAGTAAGAAGTAGTCCAATTCAAGTTTTAGGTATCGATAATTGAGTTTTTAGCGGGCTTTGGTGCCTTGGACATGAGCTAGGACCTTAAGATTCTGCATGAAAGGAGGACTAGCAGCTGAGTTGCACGGGAGAATGTGAAAAGTGTTGATATACAGTAAAAACCCGAAAAATCCGTTCGTTATCGTCATTTTTTTATCGAATCGACATAAAGCAAGTTCGTCACATTGGCCGCTCTTCTCTCTGAAATGGTTGTACTTATCGTCTTCAAAGCTATGACGTGTGCTGCGGTATGCGGAGACACTAAAACCACCATAGTAAAACACAGATGAAGCCTCTAAGTTGATGTAATAGCGAGTAAGATATAGTAAAATTCAAGTTTCAGGTATCGATTATTGACTTTTTAGCTGGCTTTGGTGCCTTGGACATGAGCTAGGACCTTAAGATTCTGCATTAAAGGAGGACAATCAGCCGAGTTGTACGGGAGAATGTGAAAAGTGTTCATATGTAGTAAAAACCTAGAAATCCGTCCGTTTTCGTCATTTGTTATCGAATCCACTTAAAGCCAGATCGTCATATTGGCCGCATTTATGTCTAAAACGGTTGGACTTATCGTCTGCAAAGCTATGTCGCGTGCTGCGGTATGCGGAGACACTAAAAACACCATAGTAAAAGACAGATGAAGCCTGTAATTTAATGTAATAGCCAGTAAGAAGTAGTACAATTAAAGTTTTAGGTATCGATTATGGACTTTTTAGCTGGCTTTGGTGCCTTGGACATGAGCTAGGACCTTAAGAATCTGCATGAAAGTAGGACTAGCAGCCGTGTTGCACGGGAGAATGTGAAAAGTGTTCATATGTAGTAAAAACCTGAGAAATCCGTCCGTATTCGTCATTTGTTACCGAATCGGCTTAAAGCCAGATCGTCACATTGGTCGCTCTTCGCTCTGAAACAATTGTACTTATCGACTGCAAAGCTATGTCGCGTGCTGCGGTATGCGGAGACACTAAAAGCACCATAGTAGAAAACAGATGAAGCTTCTAAGTTGATGTAATAGCCAGTAAGATATAGTACAATTCAAGTTTTAGGTATCGATTATTGACTTTTTAGCTGGCTTTGGTGCCTTGGACATGAGCTAGGACCTTAAGATTCTGCATGAAAGGAGGACTAGCAGCCGAGTTGCACGGAAGAATGTGGAATGTGTTCATATGTAGTAAAAACCTAGAAATCCGTCCGTTTTCGTCATTTGTTATCGAATCGACTTAAAGCCAGATCGTCACATTGGCCGCTCTTCTCTCTGAAACAGTTGTACTTATCGTCTGCAAAGCTACGTCGCGTGCTGCGGTATGCGGAGACACTAAAAGATCCATAGTATAACACAGTTGAAGCTTCTAAGTTGATGTAATAGCCAGTAAGAAGTAGCACAATCAAGTTTTAGGTATCGATTGTTGACTTTTTAGCTGGCTTTGGTGCCTTGGACATGAGCTAGGACCTTAAGATTCTGCATGAAAGGAGGACTATCAGCCGAGTTGTACGGGAGATTGTGAAAAGTGTTCATATGTAGTAAAAACCTAGAAATCCGTCCGTTTTCGTCATTTGTTATCGAGTCCACCTAAAGCCAGATCGTCATATTGGCCGCATTTATGTCTAAAACGGTTGTACTTATCGACTGCAAAGCTATGTCGCGTGCTGCGGTATGCGGGGACACTAAAAGCATCATAGTAGAACACAGATGAAGCTTCTAAGTTGATGTAATAGACAGTAAGAAGTAGTACAATTCAAGTTTTAGGTATCGATTATTGACTTTATAGCTGGCTTTGGTGCCTTGGACATGAGCTAGGACCTTAAGTTTCTGCATGAAAAGAGGACTAGCAGCTGATTAGCACGGGAGAATGTGAAAAGTGTTCATATGTAGTAAAAACCTGAGAAATACGTCCGTTTTCGTCATTTGTTATCGACTCGACTTAAAGCCAGATCTTCACATTGGCCGCTCTTCTCTCTGAAACGGTTGTACTTATCGTCTGCAAAGCTATGACGTGTGCTGCGGTATGCGGAGACACTAAAACCACGATAGTAAAACACAGATGAAGCTTCTAAGTTGATGTAATAGCCAGTAAGATATAGTACAATTCTAGTTTTAGGTATTGATTATTGACTTTTTAGCTGGCTTTGGTTCCTTGGACATGAGCTAGGACCATAAGATTCTGCATGAAAGGAGGACTAGCAGCCGCGTTGCACGGGAGAATGTGAAAAGTGTTCATATGTAGTAAAAAACTGAGAAATCCGTCCGTTTTCGTCATTTGTTATCGAATCGACTTAAAGCCAGAAAGTCACATTGGCCGCTCTTCTCTCTGAAACGGTTGTACTTATCGTCTGCAAAGCTATGACGTGTGCTGCGGTATGCGGAGACACTAAAACCACAATAGTAAAACACAGATGAAGCATCTAATTTAATGTAATAGCCAGTAAGAAGTAGTCCAATTCAAGTTTTAGGTATCGATTATTAATTTTTTAGCTGGCTTTGGTGACTTGGACATGAGCTAGGACCTTAAGAGTCTGCATGAAAGGAGGACTAGCTGCCGAGTTGCACGGGAGAATGTGAAAAGTGTTCATATGTAGTAAAAACCTGAGAAATCCGTCCGTTTTCGTCATCTGTTATCGAATTGACTTAAAGCCAGATCGTCACATTGGCCGCTCTACTCTCTGAAACGATTGTACTTATCGTCTACTAATCTATGTCGCGTGCTGCGGTATGCGGGGACACAAAAAAGCACCACAGTAGAACACAGTTGAAGGTTCTAAGTTGATGTAATAGCCAGTAAGAAGTAGTCCAATTCAAGTTTTAGGTATCGATTATTGACTTTTTAGCGGGCTTTGGTGCCTTGGACATGAGCTAGGACCTTAAGATTCTGCACGAAAGGAGGACTAGCAGCCGAGTTGCACGGGAGAATATGAAGAGTGTTCATATGTAGTAAAAACCTGAGAAATCCGTCCGTTTTCGTCATTTGTTATCGACTCGACTTAAAGCCAGATCATCACATTGGCCGCTCTTCTCTCTGAAACGGTTGTACTTATCGTCTGCAAAGCTATGTCGCGTGCTGCGGTATGCGGAGACACTAAAAGCACCATAGTAGAACACAGATGAAGCTTCTGAGTTGATGTAATAGCCAGTAAGAAGTAGTACAATTCAAGTTTTAGGTATCGATTATTGACTTTTTAGGTGGCTTTGGTGCCTTGGACTTGAGCTAGGACCTTAAGATTCTGCATGAAAGGAGGACTAGCAGCTGAGTTGCATGGGAGAATGTGAAAAGTGTTCATATACAGTAAAAACCCGAAAAATCCTTTCGTTATCGTCATTTTTTTATCGAATCGACATAAGGCCAGATAGTCACATTGGCCGCTCTTCTCTTTGAAATGGTTGTACTTATCGTCTGCAAAGATATGACGTGTGCTGCGGTATGCGGAGACACTAAAAGCACCATAGTAGAACACAGATGAAGCTTCTAAGTTGATGTAATACCCAGTAAGATATAGTACAATTCTAGTTTTAGGTATCGATTATTGACTTATTAGCTATCTTCGGTGCCTTGGACATGAGCTAGGACCTTAAGATTCTGCATGAAAGGAGGACTAGCAGCCGCGTTGCACGGGAGAAAGTGAGAAGTGTTCATATGTAGTAAAAACCTGCGAAATCCGTCTGTTTTCGACATTTGTTATCGACTCGACTTAAAGCCAGATCATCACATTGGCCGCTCTTCTCTCTGAAACGGTTGTACTTATCGTCTGCAAAGCTATGTCGCGTGCTGCGGTATGCGGAGACACTAAAAGCACCATAGTAGAACACAGATGAAGCTTCTGAGTTGATGTAATAGCCAGTAAGAAGTAGTACAATTCAAGTTTTAGGTATCGATTATTGACTTTTTAGGTGGCTTTGGTGCCTTGGACTTGAGCTAGGACCTTAAGATTCTGCATGAAAGGAGGACTAGCAGCTGAGTTGCATGGGAGAATGTGAAAAGTGTTCATATGCAGTAAAAACCCGAAAAATCCTTTCGTTATCGTCATTTTTTTATCGAATCGACATAAGGCCAGATCGTCACATTGGCCGCTCTTCTCTTTGAAATGGTTGTACTTATCGTCTGCAAAGATATGACGTGTGCTGCGGTATGCGGAGACACTAAAAGCACCATAGTAGAACACAGATGAAGCTTCTAAGTTGATGTAATACCCAGTAAGATATAGTACAATTCTAGTTTTAGGTATCGATTATTGACTTATTAGCTATCTTCGGTGCCTTGGACATGAGCTAGGACCTTAAGATTCTGCATGAAAGGAGGACTAGCAGCCGCGTTGCACGGGAGAAAGTGAGAAGTGTTCATATGTAGTAAAAACCTGCGAAATCCGTCTGTTTTCGACATTTGTTATCGAATCGACTTAAAGCCAGAATGTCACACTGGCCGCTCTTCTGTCTGAAACGGTTGTACTTATCGTCTGCAAAGCTATGTCGCGTGCTGCGGTATGCGGAGACACTAAAAGCACCATAGTAGAACACAGATGAAGGTTCTAAGTTGATGTAATAGCCAGTAAGAAGTAGTACAATTCAAGTTTTATGTATCGGTTATTGACTTTTTGGCTGGCTTTGGTTCCTTGGACATGAGCTAAGACCTTAAGTTTCTGCATGAAAGGAGGCCTAGCTGCAGAGTTGCACGGGAGAATGTGAAAAGTGTTCATATGTAGTAAAAACCTGAGAAATCCGTCCGTTTTCGTCATTTGTTATCGAATGCACTTAAAGCAAGATCGTCATTTTGGCCGCATTTATGTCTAAAACGGTTGTACTTATCGTCTGCAAAGCTATGTCGCGTGCTGCGGTATGCGGAGACACTAAAAGCACCATAGTAGAACACAGATGAAGGTTCTAAGTTGATGTAATAGCCAGTACGAAGTAGTCCAATTCAAGTTTTATTTATCGATTATTGACTTTTTAGCTGGCTTTGGTGCCTTGGACATGAGCTAGGACCTTAAGATTCTGCATGAAAGGAGGACTAGCAGCCGAGTTGCACGGGAGAATGTGAAAAGTGTTCATTCGTAGTAAAAACCTAGAAATCCGTCCGTTTTTTCATTTGTTATCGAATCGACTTAAAGCCAGATCGTCACATTGGTCGCTCTTCTCTCTGAAACGATTGTACTTATCGTCTGCAAAGCTATGTCGCGTGCTGCGGTATGCGGAGACACTAAAAGGACCATAGTAGAACACAGGTGAAGGTTCTAAGTTGATGTAATAGCCAGTAAGAAGTAGACCAATTCAAGTTTTAGGTATCGATTATTGACTTTTTAGCTGGCTTTGGTTCCGTGGACATGAGTTAGGAACTTAAGATTCTGCATGAAAGGAGGACTAGCTGCCGAGTTGCACGGGAGAATGTGAAAAGTGTTCACATGTAGTAAAAACCTGAGAAATCCGTCCGTTTTCGTCATTTGTTATCGACTCGACTTAAAGCCAGATCTTCACATTGGCCGCTCTTCTCTCTGAAACGGTCCTAATTATCGTCTGCAAAGCTATGTCTCGTGCTCCGGTATGCTGAGACACTAAAAGCACCATAGTAGAAAACAGATGAAGCTTCTAAGTTGATGTAATAGCCAGTAAGATATAGTACAATTCAAGTTTTAGGTATCGATTATTGACTTTCTAGCTGGCATTGGTGCCTTGGACATGGGCTAGGACCTTAAGATTCTGCATGAAAGGAGGACTAGCAGCCGAGTTGCACGGGAGAATGTGAAAAGTGTTCATATGTAGTTAAAACCTGAGAAATTCGTCCGTTTTCGTCATTTGTTATCGACTCGACTTAAAGACAGATCTTCACATTGACCGCATTTCTGTCTAAAACGGTTGTACTTATCGTCTGCAAAGCTATGTTGCTTGCTGCGGTATGTGGAGACACTAAAAGCACCATAGCAGAACACATATGATGCTTCTAAGTTGATGTAATAGCCAGTAAGATATAGTACAATTGAAGTTTCAGGTATCGATTATTGACTTTATAGCTGGCCCTGGAGACTTGGACATAGCTAGGACCTTAAGATTCTGCATGAATTGAGGACTAGCAGCCGAGTTGCACGGGAGAATGTGAAAAGTGTTCATATGTAGTAAAAACCCGAGAAATCGGTCCGTTTTCGTCATTTGTTATCGACTCGACTTAAAGCCAGATCATCACATTGGCCGCTCTTCTCTCTGAAATGGTCCTAATTATCGTCTGCAAAGCTATGTCTCTTGCTCCGGTATGCGGAGACACTAAAAGCACCATAGTAGAAAACAGATGAAGCTTCTAAGTTGATGTAATAGCCAGTAAGATATAGTACAATTCAAGTTTTAGGTATCGATTATTGACTTTTTAGGTGGCTTTGGTGCCTTGGACATGAGCTAGGACCTTAAGATTCTGCATGAAAGGAGAACTAGCAGCTGAGTTGCAAGGGAGAAAGTGAAAAGTGTTCATATGCAGTAAAGACCTGAGAAATCCGTCCGTTTTCGTCATTTGTTATCGAATCCACTTAAAGCCAGATCGTCACATTGGTCGCTCTTCTCTCTGAAACGATTGTACTTATCGTCTGCAAAGCTATGTCGCGTGCTGCGGTATGCGGAGACACTAAAAGCACCATAGTAGAACACAGATGAAGGTTCTAAGTTGATGTAATAGCCAGTAAGAAGTAGACCAATTCAAGTTTTAGGTATCGATTATTGACTTTTTAGCTTGCTTTGGTTCCGTGGACATGAGCTAGGAACTTAAGACTCTGCATGAAAGGAGGACTAGCTGCCGAGTTGCACGGGAGAATGTGAAAAGTGTTCATATGTAGTAAAAACCTGAGAAATCCGTCCGTTTTCGTCATTTGTTATCGACTCGACTTAAAGCCAGATCTTCACATTGGCCGCTCTTCTCTCTGAAACGGTCCTAATTATCGTCTGCAAAGCTATGTCTCGTGCTCCGGTTTGCGGAGACACTAAAAGCACCATAGTAGAAAACAGATGAAGCTTCTAAGTTGATGTAATAGCCAGTAAGATATAGTACAATTCAAGTTTTAGGTATCGATTATTGACTTTTTAGCTGGCTTTGGTGCCTTGGACATGAGCTAGGACCTTAAGATTCTGCATGAAAGGAGGACTAGCAGCCGAGTTGCACGGAAGAATGTGGAATGTGTTCATATGTAGTAAAAAATTAGAAATCCGTCCGTTTTCGTCATTTGTTATCGAATCGACTTAAAGCCAGATCGTCACATTGGCCGCTCTTCTCTCTGAAACGGTTGTACTTATCGTCTGCAAAGCTACGTCGCGTGCTGCGGTATGCGGAGACACTAAAAGATCCATAGTAGAACACAGATGAAGCTTCTAAGTTGATGTAATAGCCAGTAAGAAGTAGCACAATTCAAGTTTTAGGTATCGATTATTGACTTTTTAGCTGGCTTTGGTGCCTTGGACATGAGCTAGGACCTTAAGATTCTGCATGAAATGAGGACTATCAGCCGAGTTGTACCGGAGAATGTGAAAAGTGTTCATATGTAGTAAAAACCTAGAAATCCGTCCGTTTTCGTCATTTGTTATCGAATCCACTTAAAGCCAGATCGTCATATTGGCCGCATTTATGTCTAAAACGGTTGTACTTATCGACTGCAAAGCTATGTCGCGTGCTGCGGTATGCGGAGACACTAAAAGCATCATAGTAGAACACAGATGAAGCTTCTAAGTTGATGTAATAGACAGTAAGAAGTAGTACAATTCAAGTTTTAGGTATCGATTATTGACTTTATAGAGATCTTTGGTGCCTTGGACATGAGCTAGGACCTTAAGATTCTGCATGAAAGGAGGACTAGCAGCTGATTTGCACGGGAGAATGTGAAAAGTGTTCATATGTAGTAAAAACCTGAGAAATTCGTCCGTTTTCGTCATTTGTTATCGACTCGACTTAAAGCCAGATCTTCACATTGACCGCATTTCTGTCTAAAACGGTTGTACTTATCGTCTGCAAAGCTATGTTGCTTGCTGCGGTATGTGGAGACACTAAAAGCACCATAGTAGAACACATATGAAGCTTCTAAGTTGATGTAATAGCCAGTAAGATATAGTACAATTCAAGTTTCAGGTATCGATTATTGACTTTATAGCTGGCTCTGGAGACTTGGACATAGCTAGGACCTTAAGATTCTGCATGAAAGGAGGACTAGCAGCCGAGTTGCACGGGAGAATGAGAAAAGTGTTCATATGTAGTAAAAACCTGAGAAATCCGTCCGTATTCGTCATTTGTTATCGAATCGACTTAAAGCCAGATCGTCACATTGGTCGCTCCTCTCTCTGAAACGATTGTACTTATCGTCTGCAAAGCTATGTAGCGTGCTGCGGTATGCGGAGACACTAAAAGCACCATAGTAGAACACAGATGAAGCTTCTAAGTTGATGTAATAGCCAGTAAGATGTAGTACAATTCAAGTTTTAGGTATCGATTATTAACTTTTTAGGTGGCTTTGGTGCCTTCGACATGAGCTAGGACCTTAAGATTCTGCATGAAAGGAGAACTAGCAGCTGAGTTGCAAGGGAGAATGTGAAAAGTGTTCATATGCAGTAAAAACCTGAGAAATCCGTCCGTTTCCGTCATTTGTTATCGAATCGACTTAAAGCCATATCGTCACAATGGCCGCTCTACTGTGTGAAACGGTTGTACTTATCGTCTGCAAAGCTATGTCGTGTGCTGCGGCATGCGGAGACACAAAAAGCACCATAGTAGAATACAGATGAAGCTTCTAAGTTGATGTAATAGCAAGTAAGAAGTAGTACAATTCTATGTTTTTGTACTGATTATTGACTTTTTAGCTGGCTTTGGTGCCTTGGACATAAGCTAGGACCTTCAGATTCTGCATGAAAGGAGGACTAGCAGCCGAGTTGCACGGGAGAATGTGAAAAGTGTTCATATGTAGTAAAAACCTGAGAAATCCGTCCGTTTTCGTCATTTGTTATCGAATCGACTTAAAGCCAGATCGTCACATTGGCCGCTCTTCTCTCTGAAACGGTTGTACTTATCGTCTGCAAAGCTATGTCGCGTGCTGCGGTATGTGGAGACACTAAAAGGACCATAGTAGAACACAGGTGAAGCCTCTAAGATGATGTAATTGCCAGTAAGAAGTAGTACAATACAATTTTTAGGTATCGATTATTGACTTTTTAGCTGGCTTTGGTGCCTTGGACATGAGCTAGGACCTTAAGATTCTGCATGAAAGGAGAACTAGCAGCCGCGTTGCACGGGAGAGTGTGAAAAGTGTTCATTTGCAGTAAAAATCCGAAAAATCCGTCCGTTTACGTCATTGGTTATCGAATCGACTTAAAGCCAGATCGTCACATTAGCCGCTCTTCTCTCTGAAACGGTTGTACTTGTCGTCTGCAAAGCTATGTCGCGTGCTGCGGTATGCGGAGACACTAAAAGCACCATAGTAGAACACAGATGAAGCTTCTAAGTTGATGTAATAGCCAGTAAGAAGTAGTACAATTCAAGTTTTAGGTATCGATTATTGGCTTTTTAGCTGGCTTTGGCGCCTTGGACATGAGCTAGGACCTTAAGATTCTGCATGAAAGGAGGGCTAGCAGCCGCGTTGCACGGGAGAATGTGAAAAGTGTTCATATGTAGTAAAAACCTTAGAAATACGTCCGTTTTCGTCATTTGTTATCGAATCGACTTAAAGCCAGATCGCCACATTGGCCGCTCTTCTCTCTGAAATGGCTGTACTTATCGTCTGCAAAGCTATGACGCGTGCTGCGGTATGCGGAGACACTAAAACCACCATAGTAAAACACAGATGAAGCATCTAATTTAATGTAATAGAAAGTAAGAAGTAGTACAATTCAAGTTTTAGGTATCGATTATGGACTTTTTAGCTGGCTTTGGTGCCTTGGGCAAGAGCTAGGACCTTAAGAATCTGCATGAAAGGAGGACTAGCAGCCGAGTTGCACGGGAGAATGTGAAAAGTGTTCATATGTAGTAAAAACCTGAGAAATCCGTCCGTTTTCGTCATTTGTTATCGACTCAACTTAAAGCCAGATTATCACATTGGCCGCTCTTCTCTCTGAAACGGTCGTAATTATCTTCTGCAAAGCTATGTCTCGTGCTCCAGTATGCGGAGACACTAAAAGCACCATAGTAGAAAACAGATGAAGCTTCTAAGTTGATGTAATAGCCAGTAAGATATAGTACAATTCAAGTTTTAGGTATCGATTATTGACTTTTTAGCTGGCTTTGGTGCCTTGAACATGAGCTAGGACCTTAAGATTCTGCATGAAAGGAGGACTAGCAGCCGAGTTGCACGGGAGAATGTGGAATGTGTTCATATGTAGTAAAAACCTAGAAATCCTTCCGTTTTCGTCATTTGTTATCGAATCGACTTAAAGCCAAATCGTCACATTGGCCGCTCTTCTCTCTGAATCGGTTGTACTTATCGTCTGCAAAGCTACGTCGCGTGCTGCGGTATGCGGAGACACTAAAAGATCCATAGTATAACACAGATGAAGCTTGTAAGTTGATGTAATAGCCAGTAAGAAGTAGCACAATTCAAGTTTTAGGTATCGATTATTGACTTTTTAGCTGTCTTTGGTGCCTTGGACATGAGCTAGGACCTTAAGATTCTGCATGAAAGGAGGACTATCAGCCGCGTTGTACGGGAGAATGTGAAAAGTGTTCATATGTAGTAAAAACCTAGAAATCCGTCCGTTTTCGTCATTTGTTATCGAATGCACTTAAAGCCAAATCGTCATATTGGCCGCATTTATGTCTAAAACGGTTGTACTCATCGTCTGCAAAGCTATGTCGCGTGCTGCGGTATGCGGAGACACTAAAAGCATCATAGTAGAACACAGATGAAGCTTCTAAGTTGATGTAATACACAGTAAGAAATAGTACAATTCAAGTTTTAGGTATCGATTATTGACTTTATAGCTATCTTTGGTGCCTTGGACGTGAGCTAGGACCTTAAGATTCTGCATGAAAGGAGGACTAGCAGCTGATTTGCACGGGAGAATGTGAAAAGTGTTCATATGTAGTAAAAACCTGAGAAATTCGTCCGTTTTCGTCATTTGTTATCGACTCGACTTAAAGACAGATCTTCACATTGACCGCATTTCTGTCTAAAACGGTTGTACTTATCGTCTGCAAAGCTATGTTGCTTGCTGCGGTATGTGGAGACACTAAAAGCACCATAGCAGAACACATATGATGCTTCTAAGTTGATGTAATAGCCAGTAAGATATAGTACAATTCAAGTTTCAGGTATCGATTATTGACTTTATAGCTGGCCCTGGAGACTTGGACATAGCTAGGACCTTAAGATTCTGCATGAATTGAGGACTAGCAGCCGAGTTGCACGGGAGAATGTGAAAAGTGTTCATATGTAGTAAAAACCCGAGAAATCGGTCCGTTTTCGTCATTTGTTATCGACTCGACTTAAAGTCAGATCATCACATTGGCCGCTCTTCTCTCTGAAATGGTCCTAATTATCGTCTGCAAAGCTATGTCTCTTGCTCCGGTATGCGGAGACACTAAAAGCACCATAGTAGAAAACAGATGAAGCTTCTAAGTTGATGTAATAGCCAGTGAGATATAGTACAATTCAAGTTTTAGGTATCGATTATTGACTTTTTAGGTGGCTTTGGTGCCTTGGACATGAGCTAGGACCTTAAGATTCTGCATGAAAGGAGAACTAGCAGCTGAGTTGCAAGGGAGAAAGTGAAAAGTGTTCATATGCAGTAAAGACCTGAGAAATCCGTCCGTTTTCGTCATTTGTTATCGAATCCACTTAAAGCCAGATCGTCACATTGGTCGCTCTTCTCTCTGAAACGATTGTACTTATCGTCTGCAAAGCTATGTCGCGTGCTGCGGTATGCGGAGACACTAAAAGCACCATAGTAGAACACAGATGAAGGTTCTAAGTTGATGTAATAGCCAGTAAGATGTAGACCAATTCAAGTTTTAGGTATCGATTATTGACTTTTTAGCTGGCTTTGGTTCCGTGGACATGAGCTAGGAACTTAAGATTCTGCATGAAAGGAGGACTAGCTGCCGAGTTGCACGGGAGAATGTGAAAAGTGTTCATATGTAGTAAAAACCTGAGAAATCCGTCCGTTTTCGTCATTTGTTATCGACTCGACTTAAAGCCAGATCTTCACATTGGCCGCTCTTCTCTCTGAAACGGTCCTAATTATCGTCTGCAAAGCTATGTCTCGTGCTCCGGTTTGCGGAGACACTAAAAGCACCATAGTAGAAAACAGATGAAGCTTCTAAGTTGATGTAATAGCCAGTAAGATATAGTACAATTCAAGTTTTAGGTATCGATTATTGACTTTTTAGCTGGCTTTAGTGCCTTGGACATGAGCTAGGACCTTAAGATTCTGCATGAAAGGAGGACTAGCAGCCGAGTTGCACGGAAGAATGTGGAATGTGTTCATATGTAGTAAAAAATTAGAAATCCGTCCGTTTTCGTCATTTGTTATCGAATCGACTTAAAGCCAGATCGTCACATTGGCCGCTCTTCTCTCTGAAACGGTTGTACTTATCGTCTGCAAAGCTACGTCGCGTGCTGCGGTATGCGGAGACACTAAAAGATCCATAGTAGAACACAGATGAAGCTTCTAAGTTGATGTAATAGCCAGTAAGAAGTAGCACAATTCAAGTTTTAGGTATCGATTATTGACTTTTTAGCTGGCTTTGGTGCCTTGGACATGAGCTAGGACCTTAAGATTCTGCATAAAAGGAGGACTATCAGCCGAGTTGTACCGGAGAATGTGAAAAGTGTTCATATGTAGTAAAAACCTGAGAAATCCGTCCGTTTCCGTCATTTGTTATCGAATCGACTTAAAGCCAGATCGTCACAATGGCCGCTCTACTGTGTGAAACGGTTGTACTTATCGTCTGCAAAGCTATGTCGTGTGCTGCGGCATGCGGAGACACAAAAAGCACCATAGTAGAATACAGATGAAGCTTCTAAGTTGATGTAATAGCAAGTAAGAAGTAGTAGAATTCTATGTTTTTGTACTGATTATTGACTTTTTAGCTGGCTTTGGTGCCTTGGACATAAGCTAGGACCTTAAGATTCTGCATGAAAGGAGGACTAGCAGCCGAGTTGCACGGGAGAATGTGAAAAGTGTTCATATGTAGTAAAAACCTGAGAAATCCGTCCGTTTTTGTCATTTGTTATCGAATCGACTTAAAGCCAGATCGTCACATTGGCCGCTCTTCTCTCTGAAACGGTTGTACTTATCGTCTGCAAAGCTATGTCGCGTGCTGCGGTATGCGGAGACACTAAAAGGACCATAGTAGAACACAGGTGAAGCCTCTAAGATGATGTAATTGCCAGTAAGAAGTAGTACAATACAATTTTTAGGTATCGATTATTGACTATTTAGCTGGCTTTGGTGCCTTGGACATGAGCTAGGACCTTAAGATTCTGCATGAAAGGAGAACTAGCAGCCGCGTTGCACGGGAGAGTGTGAAAAGTGTTCATTTGCAGTAAAAATCCGAAAAATCCGTCCGTTTACGTCATTTGTTATCGAATCGACTTAAAGCCAGATCGTCACATTAGCCGCTCTTCTCTCTGAAACGGTTGTACTTGTCGTCTGCAAAGCTATGTCGCGTGCTGCGGTATGCGGAGACACTAAAAGCACCATAGTAGAACACAGATGAAGCTTCTAAGTTGATGTAATAGCCAGTAAGAAGTAGTACAATTCAAGTTTTAGGTATCGATTATTGGCTTTTTAGCTGGCTTTGGCGCCTTGGACATGAGCTAGGACCTTAAGATTCTGCATGAAAGGAGGACTAGCAGCCGCGTTGCACGGGAGAATGTGGAATGTGTTCATATGTAGTAAAAACCTAGAAATCCTTCCGTTTTCGTCATTTGTTATCGAATCGACTTAAAGCCAAATCGTCACATTGGCCGCTCTTCACTCTGAATCGGTTGTACTTATCGTCTGCAAAGCTACGTCGCGTGCTGCGGTATGCGGAGACACTAAAAGATCCATAGTATAACACAGATGAAGCTTGTAAGTTGATGTAATAGCCAGTAAGAAGTAGCACAATTCAAGTTTTAGGTATCGATTATTGACTTTTTAGCTGTCTTTGGTGCCTTGGACATGAGCTAGGACCTTAAGATTCTGCATGAAAGGAGGACTATCAGCCGCGTTGTACGGGAGAATGTGAAAAGTGTTCATATGTAGTAAAAACCTAGAAATCCGTCCGTTTTCGTCATTTGTTATCGAATGCACTTAAAGCCAAATCGTCATATTGGCCGCATTTATGTCTAAAACGGTTGTACTCATCGTCTGCAAAGCTATGTCGCGTGCTGCGGTATGCGGAGACACTAAAAGCATCATAGTAGAACACAGATGAAGCTTCTAAGTTGATGTAATACACAGTAAGAAATAGTACAATTCAAGTTTTAGGTATCGATTATTGACTTTATAGCTATCTTTGGTGCCTTGGACGTGAGCTAGGACCTTAAGATTCTGCATGAAAGGAGGACTAGCAGCTGATTTGCACGGGAGAATGTGAAAAGTGTTCATATGTAGTAAAAACCTGAGAAATTCGTCCGTTTTCGTCATTTGTTATCGACTCGACTTAAAGACAGATCTTCACATTGACCGCATTTCTGTCTAAAACGGTTGTACTTATCGTCTGCAAAGCTATGTTGCTTGCTGCGGTATGTGGAGACACTAAAAGCACCATAGCAGAACACATATGATGCTTCTAAGTTGATGTAATAGCCAGTAAGATATAGTACAATTCAAGTTTCAGGTATAGATTATTGACTTTATAGCTGGCCCTGGAGACTTGGACATAGCTAGGACCTTAAGATTCTGCATGAATTGAGGACTAGCAGCCGAGTTGCACGGGAGAATGTGAAAAGTGTTCATATGTAGTAAAAACCCGAGAAATCGGTCCGTTTTCGTCATTTGTTATCGACTCGACTTAAAGCCAGATCATCACATTGGCCGCTCTTCTCTCTGAAATGGTCCTAATTATCGTCTGCAAAGCTATGTCTCTTGCTCCGGTATGCGGAGACACTAAAAGCACCATAGTAGAAAACAGATGAAGCTTCTAAGTTGATGTAATAGCCAGTAAGATATAGTACAATTCAAGTTTTAGGTATCGATTATTGACTTTTTAGGTGGCTTTGGTGCCTTGGACATGAGCTAGGACCTTAAGATTCTGCATGAAAGGAGAACTAGCAGCTGAGTTGCAAGGGAGAATGTGAAAAGTGTTCATATGCAGTAAAGACCTGAGAAATCCGTCCGTTTTCGTCATTTGTTATCGAATCCACTTAAAGCCAGATCGTCACATTGGTCGCTCTTCTCTCTGAAACGATTGTACTTATCGTCTGCAAAGCTATGTCGCGTGCTGCGGTATGCGGAGACACTAAAAGCACCATAGTAGAACACAGATGAAGGTTCTAAGTTGATGTAATAGCCAGTAAGAAGTAGACCAATTCAAGTTTTAGGTATCGATTATTGACTTTTTAGCTGGCTTTGGTTCCGTGGACATGAGCTAGGAACTTAAGATTCTGCATGAAAGGAGGACTAGCTGCCGAGTTGCACGGGAGAATGTGAAAAGTGTTCATATGTAGTAAAAACCTGAGAAATCCGTCCGTTTTCGTCATTTGTTATCGACTCGACTTAAAGCCAGATCTTCACATTGGCCGCTCTTCTCTCTGAAACGGTCCTAATTATCGTCTGCAAAGCTATGTCTCGTGCTCCGGTTTGCGGAGACACTAAAAGCACCATAGTAGAAAACAGATGAAGCTTCTAAGTTGATGTAATAGCCAGTAAGATATAGTACAATTCAAGTTTTAGGTATCGATTATTGACTTTTTAGCTGGCTTTGGTGCCTTGGACATGAGCTAGGACCTTAAGATTCTGCATGAAAGGAGGACTAGCAGCCGAGTTGCACGGAAGAATGTGGAATGTGTTCATATGTAGTAAAAAATTAGAAATCCGTCCGTTTTCGTCATTTGTTATCGAATCGACTTAAAGCCAGATCGTCACATTGGCCGCTCTTCTCTCTGAAACGGTTGTACTTATCGTCTGCTAAGCTACGTCGCGTGCTGCGGTATGCGGAGACACTAAAAGCATCATAGTAGAACACAGATGAAGCTTCTAAGTTGATGTAATAGACAGTAAGAAGTAGTACAATTCAAGTTTTAGGTATCGATTATTGACTTTATAGAGATCTTTGGTGCCTTGGACATGAGCTAGGACCTTAAGATTCTGCATGAAAGGAGGACTAGCAGCTGATTTGCACGGGAGAATGTGAAAAGTGTTCATATGTAGTAAAAACCTGAGAAATTCGTCCGTTTTCGTCATTTGTTATCGACTCGACTTAAAGCCAGATCTTCACATTGACCGCATTTCTGTCTAAAACGATTGTACTTATCGTCTGCAAAGCTATGTTGCTTGCTGCGGTATGTGGAGACACTAAAAGCACCATAGTAGAACACATATGAAGCTTCTAAGTTGATGTAATAGCCAGTAAGATATAGTACAATTCAAGTTTCAGGTATCGATTATTGACTTTATAGCTGGCTCTGGAGACTTGGACATAGCTAGGACCTTAAGATTCTGCATGAAAGGAGGACTAGCAGCCGAGTTGCACGGGAGGATGAGAAAAGTGTTCATATGTAGTAAAAACCTGAGAAATCCGTCCGTATTCGTCATTTGTTATCGAATCGACTTAAAGCCAGATCGTCACATTGGTCGCTCTTCTCTCTGAAACGATTGTACTTATCGTCTGCAAAGCTATGTAGCGTGCTGCGGTATGCGGAGACACTAAAAGCACCATAGTAGAACACAGATGAAGCTTCTAAGTTGATGTAATAGCCAGTAAGATGTAGTACAATTCAAGTTTTAGGTATCGATTATTAACTTTTTAGGTGGCTTTGGTGCCTTCGACATGAGCTAGGACCTTAAGATTCTGCATGAAAGGAGAACTAGCAGCTGAGTTGCAAGGGAGAATGTGAAAAGTGTTCATATGCAGTAAAAACCTGAGAAATCCGTCCGTTTCCGTCATTTGTTATCGAATCGACATAAAGCCAGATCGTCACAATGGCCGCTCTACTGTGTGAAACGGTTGTACTTATCGTCTGCAAAGCTATGTCGTGTGCTGCGGCATGCGGAGACACAAAAAGCACCATAGTAGAATACAGATGAAGCTTCTAAGTTGATGTAATAGCAAGTAAGAAGTAGTACAATTCTATGTTTTTGTACTGATTATTGACTTTTTAGCTGGCTTTGATGCCTTGGACATAAGCTAGGACCTTAAGATTCTGCATGAAAGGAGGACTAGCAGCCGAGTTGCACGGGAGAATGTGAAAAGTGTTCATATGTAGTAAAAACCTGAGAAATCCGTCCGTTTTCGTCATTTGTTATCGAATCGACTTGAAGCCAGATCGTCACATTAAACCGCTCTTCTCTCTGAAACGGTTGTACTTATCGTCTGCAAAGCTATGTCGCGTGCTGCGGTATGCGGAGACACTAAAAGGACCATAGTAGAACACAGGTGAAGCCTCTAAGATGATGTAATTGCCAGTAAGAAGTAGTACAATTCAATTTTTAGGTATCGATTATTGACTTTTTAGCTGGCTTTGGTGCCTTGGACATGAGCTAGGACCTTAAGATTCTGCATGAAAGGAGGACTAGCAGCCGAGTTGCACGGGAGAGTGTGAAAAGTGTTCATTTGCAGTAAAAATCCGAAAAATCCGTCCGTTTACGTCATTTGTTATCGAATCGACTTAAAGCCAGATCGTCACATTAGCCGCTCTTCTCTCTGAAACGGTTGTACTTGTCGTCTGCAAAGCTATGTCGCGTGCTGCGGTATGCGGAGACACTAAAAGCACCATAGTAGAAAACAGATGAAGCTTCTAAGTTGATGTAATAGCCAGTAAGATATAGTACAATTCAAGTTTTAGGTATCGATTATTGACTTTTTAGGTGGCTTTGGTGCCTTGGACATGAGCTAGGACCTTAAGATTCTGCATGAAAGGAGAACTAGCAGCTGAGTTGCAAGGGAGAATGTGAAAAGTGTTCATATGCAGTAAAGACCTGAGAAATCCGTCCGTTTTCGTCATTTGTTATCGAATCCACTTAAAGCCAGATCGTCACATTGGTCGCTCTTCTCTCTGAAACGATTGTACTTATCGTCTGCAAAGCTATGTCGCGTGCTGCGGTATGCGGAGACACTAAAAGCACCATAGTAGAACACAGATGAAGGTTCTAAGTTGATGTAATAGCCAGTAAGAAGTAGACCAATTCAAGTTTTAGGTATCGATTATTGACTTTTTAGCTGGCTTTGGTTCCGTGGACATGAGCTAGGAACTTAAGATTCTGCATGAAAGGAGGACTAGCTGCCGAGTTGCACGGGAGAATGTGAAAAGTGTTCATATGTAGTAAAAACCTGAGAAATCCGTCCGTTTTCGTCATTTGTTATCGACTCGACTTAAAGCCAGATCTTCACATTGGCCGCTCTTCTCTCTGAAACGGTCCTAATTATCGTCTGCAAAGCTATGTCTCGTGCTCCGGTTTGCGGAGACACTAAAAGCACCATAGTAGAAAACAGATGAAGCTTCTAAGTTGATGTAATAGCCAGTAAGATATAGTACAATTCAAGTTTTAGGTATCGATTATTGACTTTTTAGCTGGCTTTGGTGCCTTGGACATGAGCTAGGACCTTAAGATTCTGCATGAAAGGAGGACTAGCAGCCGAGTTGCACGGAAGAATGTGGAATGTGTTCATATGTAGTAAAAAATTAGAAATCCGTCCGTTTTCGTCATTTGTTATCGAATCGACTTAAAGCCAGATCGTCACATTGGCCGCTCTTCTCTCTGAAACGGTTGTACTTATCGTCTGCTAAGCTACGTCGCGTGCTGCGGTATGCGGAGACACTAAAAGCATCATAGTAGAACACAGATGAAGCTTCTAAGTTGATGTAATAGACAGTAAGAAGTAGTACAATTCAAGTTTTAGGTATCGATTATTGACTTTATAGAGATCTTTGGTGCCTTGGACATGAGCTAGGACCTTAAGATTCTGCATGAAAGGAGGACTAGCAGCTGATTTGCACGGGAGAATGTGAAAAGTGTTCATATGTAGTAAAAACCTGAGAAATTCGTCCGTTTTCGTCATTTGTTATCGACTCGACTTAAAGCCAGATCTTCACATTGACCGCATTTCTGTCTAAAACGATTGTACTTATCGTCTGCAAAGCTATGTTGCTTGCTGCGGTATGTGGAGACACTAAAAGCACCATAGTAGAACACATATGAAGCTTCTAAGTTGATGTAATAGCCAGTAAGATATAGTACAATTCAAGTTTCAGGTATCGATTATTGACTTTATAGCTGGCTCTGGAGACTTGGACATAGCTAGGACCTTAAGATTCTGCATGAAAGGAGGACTAGCAGCCGAGTTGCACGGGAGGATGAGAAAAGTGTTCATATGTAGTAAAAACCTGAGAAATCCGTCCGTATTCGTCATTTGTTATCGAATCGACTTAAAGCCAGATCGTCACATTGGTCGCTCTTCTCTCTGAAACGATTGTACTTATCGTCTGCAAAGCTATGTAGCGTGCTGCGGTATGCGGAGACACTAAAAGCACCATAGTAGAACACAGATGAAGCTTCTAAGTTGATGTAATAGCCAGTAAGATGTAGTACAATTCAAGTTTTAGGTATCGATTATTAACTTTTTAGGTGGCTTTGGTGCCTTCGACATGAGCTAGGACCTTAAGATTCTGCATGAAAGGAGAACTAGCAGCTGAGTTGCAAGGGAGAATGTGAAAAGTGTTCATATGCAGTAAAAACCTGAGAAATCCGTCCGTTTCCGTCATTTGTTATCGAATCGACATAAAGCCAGATCGTCACAATGGCCGCTCTACTGTGTGAAACGGTTGTACTTATCGTCTGCAAAGCTATGTCGTGTGCTGCGGCATGCGGAGACACAAAAAGCACCATAGTAGAATACAGATGAAGCTTCTAAGTTGATGTAATAGCAAGTAAGAAGTAGTACAATTCTATGTTTTTGTACTGATTATTGACTTTTTAGCTGGCTTTGATGCCTTGGACATAAGCTAGGACCTTAAGATTCTGCATGAAAGGAGGACTAGCAGCCGAGTTGCACGGGAGAATGTGAAAAGTGTTCATATGTAGTAAAAACCTGAGAAATCCGTCCGTTTTCGTCATTTGTTATCGAATCGACTTGAAGCCAGATCGTCACATTAAACCGCTCTTCTCTCTGAAACGGTTGTACTTATCGTCTGCAAAGCTATGTCGCGTGCTGCGGTATGCGGAGACACTAAAAGGACCATAGTAGAACACAGGTGAAGCCTCTAAGATGATGTAATTGCCAGTAAGAAGTAGTACAATTCAATTTTTAGGTATCGATTATTGACTTTTTAGCTGGCTTTGGTGCCTTGGACATGAGCTAGGACCTTAAGATTCTGCATGAAAGGAGGACTAGCAGCCGAGTTGCACGGGAGAGTGTGAAAAGTGTTCATTTGCAGTAAAAATCCGAAAAATCCGTCCGTTTACGTCATTTGTTATCGAATCGACTTAAAGCCAGATCGTCACATTAGCCGCTCTTCTCTCTGAAACGGTTGTACTTGTCGTCTGCAAAGCTATGTCGCGTGCTGCGGTATGCGGAGACACTAAAAGCACCATAGTAGAACACAGATGAAGCTTCTAAGTTGATGTAATAGCCAGTAAGAAGTAGTACAATTCAAGTTTTAGGTATCGATTATTGGCTTTTTAGCTGGCTTTGGCGCCTTGGACATGAGCTAGGACCTTAAGATTCTGCATGAAAGGAGGGCTAGCAGCCGCGTAGCACGGGAGAATGTGAGAAGTGTTCATATGTAGTAAAAACCTTAAAAATCCGTCCGTTTTCGTCATTTGTTATCGAATCGACTTAAAGCCAGATCGCCACATTGGCCGCTCTTCTCTCTGAAATGGTTGTACTTATCGTCTGCAAAGCTATTACGCGTGCTGCGGTATGCGGAGACACTAAAACCACCATAGTAAAACACAGATGAAGCATCTAATTTAATGTAATAGAAAGTAAGAAGTAGTACAATTCAAGTTTTAGGTATCGATTATGGACTTTTTAGCTGGCTTTGGTGCCTTGGGCAAGAGCTAGGACCTTAAGAATCTGCATGAAAGGAGGACTAGCAGCCGAGTTGCACGGGAGAATGTGAAAAGTGTTCATATGTAGTAAAAACCTGAGAAATCCGTCCGTTTTCGTCATTTGTTATCGACTCAACTTAAAGCCAGATTATCACATTGGCCGCTCTTCTCTCTGAAACGGTCGTAATTATCTTCTGCAAAGCTATGTCTCGTGCTCCAGTATGCGGAGACACTAAAAGCACCATAGTAGAAAACAGATGAAGCTTCTAAGTTGATGTAATAGCCAGTAAGATATAGTACAATTCAAGTTTTAGGTATCGATTATTAACTTTTTAGCTGGCTTTGGTGCCTTGGACATGAGCTAGGACCTTAAGATTCTGCATGAAAAGAGGACTAGCAGCCGAGTTGCACGGGAGAATGTGGAATGTGTTCATATGTAGTAAAAACCTAGAAATCCTTCCGTTTTCGTCATTTGTTATCGAATCGACTTAAAGCCAAATCGTCACATTGGCCGCTCTTCTCTCTGAATCGGTTGTACTTATCGTCTGCAAAGCTACGTCGCGTGCTGCGGTATGCGGAGACACTAAAAGATCCATAGTATAACACAGATGAAGCTTGTAAGTTGATGTAATAGCCAGTAAGAAGTAGCACAATTCAAGTTTTAGGTATCGATTATTGACTTTTTAGCTGTCTTTGGTGCCTTGGACATGAGCTAGGACCTTAAGATTCTGCATGAAAGGAGGACTATCAGCCGCGTTGTACGGGAGAATGTGAAAAGTGTTCATATGTAGTAAAAACCTAGAAATCCGTCCGTTTTCGTCATTTGTTATCGAATGCACTTAAAGCCAAATCGTCATATTGGCCGCATTTATGTCTAAAACGGTTGTACTCATCGTCTGCAAAGCTATGTCGCGTGCTGCGGTATGCGGAGACACTAAAAGCATCATAGTAGAACACAGATGAAGCTTCTAAGTTGATGTAATACACAGTAAGAAATAGTACAATTCAAGTTTTCGGTATCGATTATTGACTTTATAGCTATCTTTGGTGCCTTGGACATGAGCTAGGACCTTAAGATTCCGCATGAAAGGAGGACTAGCAGCTTATTTGCACGGGAGAATGTGAAAAGTGTTCATATGTAGTAAAAACCTAGAAATCCGTCCGTTTTCGTCATTTGTTATCGAATCGACTTAAAGCCAGATCGTCACATTGGCCGCATTTATGTCTAAAACGGTTGTACTTATCGTATGCAAAGCTATGTCGCGTGCTGCGGTATGCGGAGACAGTAAAAGCATCATAGTAGAACACAGATGAAGCTTCTAAGTTGATGTAATAGATAGTAAGAAGTAGTAGAATTCAAGTTTTAGGTATCGATTATTGACTTTTTACCTGGCTTTGGTTCCATGGACATGAGCTAGGAACTTAAGATTCTGCATGAAAGGAGGACTAGCTGCCGAGTTGCACGGGAGAATGTGAAAAGTGTTCATATGTAGTAAAAACCTGAGAAATCCGTCCGTTTTCGTCATTTGTTATCGACTCGACTTAAAGCCAGATCTTCACATTGGCCGCTCTTCTCTCTGAAACGGTCCTAATTATCGGCTGCATAGCTATGTCTCGTGCTCCGGTATGCGGAGACACTAAAAGCACCATAGTAGAAAACAGATGAAGCTTCTAAGTTGATGTAATAGCCAATAAGATATAGTACAATTCAAGTTTTAGGTATCGATTATTGACTTTTTAGCTGGCTTTGGTGCCTTGGACATGAGCTAGGACCTTAAGATTCTGCATGAAAGGAGAACTAGCAGCTGAGTTGCAAGGGAGAATGTGAAAAGTGTTCATATGCAGTAAAAACCTGAGAAATCCGTCCGTTTTCGTCATTTGTTATCGAATCGACTTAAAGCCAGATCGTCACAATGGCCGCTCTACTGTGTGAAACGGTTGTACTTATCGTCTGCAAAGCTATGTCGTGTGCTGCGGCATGCGGAGACACAAAAAGCACCATAGTAGAATACAGATGAAGCTTCTAAGTTGATGTAATAGCAAGTAAGAAGTAGTACAATTCTATGTTTTTGTACTGATTATTGACTTTTTAGCTGGCTTTGGTGCCTTGGACATAAGCTAGGACCTTAAGATTCTGCATGAAAGGAGGACTAGCAGCCGAGTTGCACGGGAGAATGTGAAAAGTGTTCATATGTAGTAAAAACCTGAGAAATCCGTCCGTTTTCGTCATTTGTTATCGAATCGACTTAAAGCCAGATCGTCACATTGGCCGCTCTTCAATCTGAAACGGTTGTACTTATCGTCTGCAAAGCTATGTCGCGTGCTGCGGTATGCGGAGACACTAAAAGGACCATAGTAGAACACAGGTGAAGCCTCTAAGATGATGTAATTGCCAGTAAGAAGTAGTACAATTCAATTTTTAGGTATCGATTATTGACTTTTTAGCTGGCTTTGGTGCCTTGGACATGAGCTAGGATCTTAAGATTCTGCATGAAAGGAGGACTAGCAGCCGAGTTGCACGGGAGAGTGTGAAAAGTGTTCATTTGCAGTAAAAACCCGAAAAATCCGTCCGTTTACGTCATTTGTTATCGAATCGACTTGAAGCCAGATCGTCACATTAAACCGCTCTTCTCTCTGAAACGGTTGTACTTATCGTCTGCAAAGCTATGTCGCGTGCTGCGGTATGCGGAGACACTAAAAGGACCATAGTAGAACACAGGTGAAGCCTCTAAGATGATGTAATTGCCAGTAAGAAGTAGTACAATTCAATTTTTAGGTATCGATTATTGACTTTTTAGCTGGCTTTGGTGCCTTGGACATGAGCTAGGACCTTAAGATTCTGCATGAAAGGAGGACTAGCAGCCGAGTTGCACGGGAGAGTGTGAAAAGTGTTCATTTGCAGTAAAAATCCGAAAAATCCGTCCGTTTACGTCATTTGTTATCGAATCAACTTAAAGCCAGATCGTCACATTAGCCGCTCTTCTCTCTGAAACGGTTGTACTTGTCGTCTGCAAAGCTATGTCGCGTGCTGCGGTATGCGGAGACACTAAAAGCACCATAGTAGAACACAGATGAAGCTTCTAAGTTGATGTAATAGCCAGTAAGAAGTAGTACAATTCAAGTTTTAGGTATCGATTATTGGCTTTTTAGCTGGCTTTGGCGCCTTGGACATGAGCTAGGACCTTAAGATTCTGCATGAAAGGAGGGCTAGCAGCCGCGTTGCACGGGAGAATGTGAGAAGTGTTCATATGTAGTAAAAACCTTAAAAATCCGTCCGTTTTCGTCATTTGTTATCGAATCGACTTAAAGCCAGATCGCCACATTGGCCGCTCTTCTCTCTGAAATGGTTGTACTTATCGTCTGCAAAGCTATTACGCGTGCTGCGGTATGCGGAGACACTAAAACCACCATAGTAAAACACAGATGAAGCATCTAATTTAATGTAATAGAAAGTAAGAAGTAGTACAATTCAAGTTTTAGGTATCGATTATTGACTTTTTACCTGGCTTTGGTTCCATGGACATGAGCTAGGACCTTAAGAATCTGCATGAAAGGAGGACTAGCAGCCGAGTTGCACGGGAGAATGTGAAAAGTGTTCATATGTAGTAAAAACCTGAGAAATCCGTCTGTTTTCGTCATTTGTTATCGACTCAACTTAAAGCCAGATTATCACATTGGCCGCTCTTCTCTCTGAAACGGTCGTAATTATCTTCTGCAAAGCTATGTCTCGTGCTCCAGTATGCGGAGACACTAAAAGCACCATAGTAGAAACCAGATGAAGCTTCTAAGTTGATGTAATAGCCAGTAAGATATAGTACAATTCAAGTTTTAGGTATCGATTATTGACTTTTTAGCTGGCTTTGGTGCCTTGGACATGAGCTAGGACCTTAAGATTCTGCATGAAAGGAGGACTAGCAGCCGAGTTGCACGGGAGAATGTGGAATGTGTTCATATGTAGTAAAAACCTAGAAATCCTTCCGTTTTCGTCATTTGTTATCGAATCGACTTAAAGCCAAATCGTCACATTGGCCGCTCTTCTCTCTGAATCGGTTGTACTTATCGTCTGCAAAGCTACGTCGCGTGCTGCGGTATGCGGAGACACTAAAAGATCCATAGTATAACACAGATGAAGCTTGTAAGTTGATGTAATAGCCAGTAAGAAGTAGCACAATTCAAGTTTTAGGTATCGATTATTGACTTTTTAGCTGTCTTTGGTGCTTTGGACATGAGCTAGGACCTTAAGATTCTGCATGAAAGGAGGACTATCAGCCGCGTTGTACGGCAGAATGTGAAAAGTGCTCATATGTAGTAAAAACCTAGAAATCCGTCCGTTTTCGTCATTTGTTATCGAATGCACTTAAAGCCAAATCGTCATATTGGCCGCATTTATGTCTAAAACGGTTGTACTCATCGTCTGCAAAGCTATGTCGCGTGCTGCGGTATGCGGAGACACTAAAAGCATCATAGTAGAACACAGATGAAGCTTCTAAGTTGATGTAATACACAGTAAGAAATAGTACAATTCAAGTTTTAGGTATCGATTATTGACTTTATAGCTATCTTTGGTGCCATGGACATGAGCTAGGACCTTAAGATTCCGCATGAAAGGAGGACTAGCAGCTTATTTGCACGGGAGAATGTGAAAAGTGTTCATATGTAGTAAAAACCTAGAAATCCGTCCGTTTTCGTCATTTGTTATCGAATCGACTTAAAGCCAGATCGTCACATTGGCCGCATTTATGTCTAAAACGGTTGTACTTATCGTATGCAAAGCTATGTCGCGTGCTGCGGTATGTGGAGACAGTAAAAGCATCATAGTAGAACACAGATGAAGCTTCTAAGTTGATGTAATAGATAGTAAGAAGTAGTACAATTCAAGTTTTAGGTATCGATTACTGACTTTTTACCTGGCTTTGGTTCTGTGGACATGAGCTAGGAACTTAAGATTCTGCATGAAAGGAGGACTAGCTGCCGAGTTGCACGGGAGAATGTGAAAAGTGTTCATATGTAGTAAAAACCTGAGAAATCCGTCCGTTTTCGTCATTTGCTATCGACTCGACTTAAAGCCAGATCTTCACATTGGCCGCTCTTCTCTCTGAAACGGTCCTAATTATCGGCTGCATAGCTATGTCTCGTGCTCCGGTATGCGGAGACACTAAAAGCACCATAGTAGAAAACAGATGAAGCTTCTAAGTTGATGTAATAGCCAGTAAGATATAGTACAATTCAAGTTTTAGGTATCGATTATTGCCTTTTTAGCTGGCTTTGGTGCCTTGGACATGAGCTAGGACCTTAAGATTCTGCATGAAAGGAGAACTAGCAGCTGAGTTGCAAGGGAGAATGTGAAAAGTGTTCTTATGCAGTAAAAACCTGAGAAATCCGTCCGTTTTCGTCATTTGTTATCGAATCGACTTAAAGCCAGATCGTCACAATGGCCGCTCTACTGTGTGAAACGGTTGTACTTATCGTCTGCAAAGCTATGTCGTGTGCTGCGGCATGCGGAGACACAAAAAGCACCATAGTAGAATACAGATGAAGCTTCTAAGTTGATGTAATAGCAAGTAAGAAGTAGTACAATTCTATGTTTTTGTACTGATTATTGACTTTTTAGCTGGCTTTGGTGCCTTGGACATAAGCTAGGACCTTAAGATTCTGCATGAAAGGAGGACTAGCAGCCGAGTTGCACGGGAGAATGTGAAAAGTGTTCATATGTAGTAAAAACCTGAGAAATCCGTCCGTTTTCGTCATTTGTTATCGAATCGACTTAAAGCCAGATCGTCACATTGGCCGCTCTTCTCTCTGAAACGGTTGTACTTATCGTCTGCAAAGCTATGTCGCGTGCTGCGGTATGCGGAGACACTAAAAGGACCATAGTAGAACACAGGTGAAGCCTCTAAGATGATGTAATTGATAGTAAGAAGTAGTACAAATCAATTTTTAGGTATCGATTATTGACTTTGTAGCTGGCTTTGGTGCCTTGGACATGAGCTAGGACCATAAGATTCTGCATGAAAGGAGGACTAGCAGCCGAGTTGCACGGGAGAGTGTGAAAAGTGTTCATTTGCAGTAAAAACCCGAAAAATCCGTCCGTTTACGTCATTTGTTATCGAATCGACTTAAAGCCAGATCGTCACATTAGCCGCTCTTCTCTCTGAAACGGTTGTACTTATCGTCTGCAAAGCTATGTCGCGTGCTGCGGTATGCGGAGACACTAAAAGCACCATAGTAGAACACAGATGAAGCTTCTAAGTTGATGTAATAGCCAGTAAGAAGTAGTACAATTCAAGTTTTAGGTATCGATTATTGGCTTTTTAGCTGGCTTTGGCGCCTTGGACATGAGCTAGGACCTTAAGATTCTGCATGAAAGGAGGACTAGCAGCCGCGTTGCACGGGAGAATGTGGAATGTGTTCATATGTAGTATAAACCTAGAAATCCTTCCGTTTTCGTCATCTGTTATCGAATCGACTTAAAGCCAAATCGTCACATTGGCCGCTCTTCTCTCTGAATCGGTTGTACTTATCGTCTGCAAAGCTACGTCGCGTGCTGCGGTATGCGGAGACACTAAAAGATCCATAGTATAACACAGATGAAGCTTGTAAGTTGATGTAATAGCCAGTAAGAAGTAGCACAATTCAAGTTTTAGGTATCGATTATTGACTTTTTAGCTGTCTTTGGTGCTTTGGACATGAGCTAGGACCTTAAGATTCTGCATGAAAGGAGGACTATCAGCCGCGTTGTACGGGAGAATGTGAAAAGTGTTCATATGTAGTAAAAACCTAGAAATCCGTCCGTTTTCGTCATTTGTTATCGAATGCACTTAAAGCCAAATCGACATATTGGCCGCATTTATGTCTAAAACGGTTGTACTCATCGTCTGCAAAGCTATGTCGCGTGCTGCGGTATGCGGAGACACTAAAAGCATCATAGTAGAACACAGATGAAGCTTCTAAGTTGATGTAATACACAGTAAGAAATAGTACAATTCAAGTTTTAGGTATCGATTATTGACTTTATAGCTATCTTTGGTGCCTTGGACATGAGCTAGGACCTTAAGATTCCGCATGAAAGGAGGACTAGCAGCTTATTTGCACGGGAGAATGTGAAAAGTGTTCATATGTAGTAAAAACCTAGAAATCCGTCCGTTTTCGTCATTTGTTATCGAATCGACTTAAAGCCAGATCGTCACATTGGCCGCATTTATGTCTAAAACGGTTGTACTTATCGTATGCAAAGCTATGTCGCGTGCTGCGGTATGCGGAGACAGTAAAAGCATCATAGTAGAACACAGATGAAGCTTCTAAGTTGATGTAATAGATAGTAAGAAGTAGTACAATTCAAGTTTTAGGTATCGATTATTGACTTTTTAGCTGGCTTTGGTTCCGTGGACATGAGCTAGGAACTTAAGATTCTGCATGAAAGGAGGACTAGCTGCCGAGTTGCACGGGAGAATGTGAAAAGTGTTCATATGTAGTAAAAACCTGAGAAATCCGTCCGTTTTCGTCATTTGTTATCGACTCGACTTAAAGCCAGATCTTCACATTGGCCGCTCTTCACTCTGAAACGGTCCTAATTATCGGCTGCATAGCTATGTCTCGTGCTCCGGTATGCGGAGACACTAAAAGCACCATAGTAGAAAACAGATGAAGCTTCTAAGTTGATGTAATAGCCAGTAAGATATAGTACAATTCAAGTTTTAGGTATCGATTATTGACTTTTTAGCTGGCTTTGGTGCCTTGGACATGAGCTAGGACCTTAAGATTCTGCATGAAAGGAGAACTAGCAGCTGGGTTGCAAGGGAGAATGTGAAAAGTGTTCATATGCAGTAAAAACCTGAGAAATCCGTCCGTTTTCGTCATTTGTTATCGAATCGACTTAAAGCCAGATCGTCACAATGGCCGCTCTACTGTGTGAAACGGTTGTACTTATCGTCTGCAAAGCTATGTCGTGTGCTGCGGCATGCGGAGACACAAAAAGCACCATAGTAGAATACAGATGAAGCTTCTAAGTTGATGTAATAGCAAGTAAGAAGTAGTACAATTCTATGTTTTTGTACTGATTATTGACTTTTTAGCTGGCTTTGGTGCCTTGGACATAAGCTAGGACCTTAAGATTCTGCATGAAAGGAGGACTAGCAGCCGAGTTGCACGGGAGAATGTGAAAAGTGTTCATATGTAGTAAAAACCTGAGAAATCCGTCCGTTTTCGTCATTTGTTGTCGAATCGACTTAAAGCCAGATCGTCACATTGGCCGCTCTTCTCTCTGAAACGGTTGTACTTATCGTCTGCAAAGCTATGTCGCGTGCTGCGGTATGCGGAGACACTAAAAGGACCATAGTAGAACACAGGTGAAGCCTCTAAGATGATGTAATTGCCAGTAAAAAAGTAGTACAAATCAATTTTTAGGTATCGATTATTGACTTTGTAGCTGGCTTTGGTGCCTTGGGCAAGAGCTAGGACCTTAAGAATCTGCATGAAAGGAGGACTAGCAGCCGAGTTGCACGGGAGAATGTGAAAAGTGTTCATATGTAGTAAAAACCTGAGAAATCCGTCCGTTTTCGTCATTTGTTATCGACTCAACTTAAAGCCAGATTATCACATTGGCCGCTCTTCTCTCTGAAACGGTCGTAATTATCTTCTGCAAAGCTATGTCTCGTGCTCCAGTATACGGAGACACTAAAAGCACCATAGTAGAAACCAGATGAAGCTTCTAAGTTGATGTAATAGCCAGTAAGATATAGTACAATTCAAGTTTTAGGTATCGATTATTGACTTTTTAGCTGGCTTTGGTGCCTTGGACATGAGCTAGGACCTTAAGATTCTGCATGAAAGGAGGACTAGCAGCCGAGTTGCACGGGAGAATGTGGAATGTGTTCATATGTAGTAAAAGCCTAGAAATCCTTCCGTTTTCGTCATTTGTTATCGAATCGACTTAAAGCCAAATCGTCACATTGGCCGCTCTTCTCTCTGAATCGGTTGTACTTATCGTCTGCAAAGCTACGACGCGTGCTGCGGTATGCGGAGACACTAAAAGATCCATAGTATAACACAGATGAAGCTTGTAAGTTGATTTAATAGCCAGTAAGAAGTAGCACAATTCAAGTTTTAGGTATCGATTATTGACTTTTTAGCTGTCTTTGGTGCCTTGGACATGAGCTAGGACCTTAAGATTCTGCATGAAAGGAGGACTATCAGCCGCGTTGTACGGGAGAATGTGAAAAGTGTTCATATGTAGTAAAAACCTAGAAATCCGTCCGTTTTCGTCATTTGTTATCGAATGCACTTAAAGCCAAATCGTCATATTGGCCGCATTTATGTCTAAAACGGTTGTACTCATCGTCTGCAAAGCTATGTCGCGTGCTGCGGTATGCGGAGACACTAAAAGCATCATAGTACAACACAGATGAAGCTTCTAAGTTGATGTAATACACAGTAAGAAATAGTACAATTCAAGTTTTAGGTATCGATTATTGACTTTATAGCTATCTTTGGTGCCTTGGACATGAGCTAGGACCTTAAGATTCCGCATGAAAGGAGGACTAGCAGCTTATTTGCACGGGAGAATGTGAAAAGTGTTCATATGTAGTAAAAACCTAGAAATCCGTCCGTTTTCGTCATTTGTTATCGAATCGACTTAAAGCCAGATCGTCACATTGGCCGCATTTATGTCTGAAACGGTTGTACTTATCGTATGCAAAGCTATGTCGCGTGCTGCGGTATGCGGAGACAGTAAAAGCATCATAGTAGAACACAGATGAAGCTTCTAAGTTGATGTAATAGATAGTAAGAAGTAGTACAATTCAAGTTTTAGGTATCGATTATTGACTTTTTAGCTGGCTTTGGTGCCTTGGACATGAGCTAGGACCTTAAGATTCTGCATGAAAGGAGGACTATCAGAAGAGTTGTACGGGAGAATGTGAAAAGTGTTCATATGTAGTAAAAACCTAGAAATCCGTCCGTTTTCGTCATTTGTTATCGAATCGACTTAAAGCCAGATCGTCACATTGGCCGCATTTATGTCTAAAACGGTTGTACTTATCGTATGCAAAGCTATGTCGCGTGCTGCGGTTTGCGGAGACAGTAAAAGCATCATAGTAGAACACAGATGAAGCTTCTAAGTTGATGTAATAGATAGTAAGAAGTAGTACAATTCAAGTTTTAGGTATCGATTATTGACTTTATAGCTATCTTTGGTGCCTTGGACATGAGCTAGGACCTTAAGATTCTTCATGAAAGGACGACTAGCAGCTGATTTGCACGGGAGAATGTGAAAAGTGTTCATATGTAGTAAAAACCTGAGAAATCCGTCCGATTTCGTCATTTGTTATCGACTCGACTTAAAGCCAGATCTTCACATTGGCCGCTCTTCTCTCTGAAACGGTTGTACTTATCGTCTGCAAAGCTATGACGTGTGTTGCGGTATGCGGAGACACTAAAACCACCATAGTAAAAGACAGATGAAGCTTCTAAGTTGATGTAATAGCCAGTAAGATATAGTACAATTCTAGTTTTAGGTATCGATTATTGACTTTTTAGCTGGCTTTGGTGCCTTGGACATGAGCTAAGACGTTAAGATTCTGCATGAAAGGTGGACTAGCAGCCGCGTTGCACGGGAGAATGTGAGAAGTGTTCATATGTAGTAAAAACCTGAGAAATCCGTCCTTTTTCGTCATTTGTTATCGAATCGACTTAAAGCCAGAATGTCACATTGGCCGCTCTTCTCTCTGAAACGGTTGTACTTATCGTCTGCAAAGCTATGACGTGTGCTGCGGTATGCGGAGACACTAAAACCACAATAGTAAAACACAGATGAAGCATCTAATTTAATGTAATAGCCAGTAAGAAGTAGTCCAATTCAAGTTTTAGGTATCGATTATTAATTTCTTAGCTGGCTTTGGTGCCTTGGACATGAGCTAGGACCTTAAGATTCTGCATGAAAGGAGGACTAGCAGCTGAGTTGCACGGGAGAATGTGAAAAGTGTTCATATGCAGGAAAAACCCGAAAAATCCGTTCGTTATCGTCATTTGTTATCGAATCGACTTAAAGCCAGATCGTCACATTGGTCGCTCTTCTCTCTGAAACGATTGTACTTATCGACTGCATCGTTATGTCGCGTGCTGCGGTATACGGAGACACTAAAAGCACCATAGTAAAACACAGATGAAGCTTCTAAGTTGATGTAATAGCCAGTAAGAAGTAGTACAATTCAAGTTTTAGGTATCGATTATTGACTTTTTAGCTGGCTTTGGTGCCTTGGACATGAGCTAGGACCTTAAGATTCTGCATGAAAGGAGAACTAGCAGCCGAGTTGCACGGGAGTATGTGAAAAGTGTTCATATGTAGTAGAAACCTGAGAAATCCGTCCGTATTCGTCATTTGTTATCGAATCGACCTAAAGCCAGAATGTCACACTGGCCGCTCTTCTCTCTGAAACGGTTGTACTTATCGTCTGCAAAGCTATGACGTGTGCTGCGGTATGCGGAGACACTAAAACCACTATAGTAAAATACAGATGAAGCATCCAATTAATTGTAATAGCTAGTAAGAAGTAGTACAATTCAAGTTTTAGTTATCGATAATGGACTTTTTAGCTGGCTTTGGTGCCTTGGACATGAGCTAGGACCTTAAGAATCTGCATGAAACGAGGACCAGCAGCCGAGTTGCACTGGAGAATGTGAAAAGTGTTCATATGTAGTAAAAAAATGAGAAATCCGTCCGTTTTCGTAATTTTTTATCGAATCGACTTAAAGCCAGATCGTCACATTGGTCGCTCTTCTCTCTGAAACGATTGTACTTATCGTCTGCAAAGCTATGTCGCGTGCTGCGGTATGCGGAGACACTAAAAGCACCATAGTAGAACACAGATGAAGGTTCTAAGTTGATGTAATAGCCAGTAAGAAGTAGTACAATTCAAGTTTTAGTTATCGATTATTGACTTTTTAGCTGGCTTTGGTTCCTTGGACATGAGCTAGGACCTTAAGATTCTGCATGAAAGGTGGACTAGCAGCTGAGTTGCACGGGAGAATGTGAAAAGTGTTCATATGCAGTAAAAACCTGAGAAATCCGTCCGTTTTCTTCATTTGTTATCGAATCGACTTAAAGCCAGATCGTCACATTGGTCGCTCCTCTCTCTGAAACGATTGTACTTATCGTCTGCAAAGCTATGTCGCGTGCTGCGGTATGTGGAGAACTAAAAGCACCATAGTAGAACACAGATGAAGCTTCTATGTTGATGTAATAGCCAGTAAGAAGTAGTACAATTCAAGTTTTAGGTATCGATTATTGACTTTTTAGGTGGCTTTGGTGCCTTGGGCATGAGCTACGACCTTAAGATTCTGCATGAAAGGAGGACTAGCAGCTGAGTTGCACGGGAGAATGTGAAAAGTGTTCATATGCAGTAAAAACCCGAAAAATCCGTTCGTTATCGTCATTTGTTATCGAATCGCTTAAAGCCAGATCGTCACATTGGCCGCTCTTCTCTCTGAAACGGTTGAACTTATCGTCTGCAAAGCTAAGACGTGTGCTGCGGTATGTGGCGACACTAAAACCACCATAGTAAAACACAGATGAAGCATCTAATTAAATGTAATAGCCTGTAAAAAGTAGTACAATTCAAGTTTTAGGTATCGATTATGGACTTTTTAGCTGGCTTTGGCGCCTTTAACATGAGCTAGGGCCTTAAGAATCTGCATGAAAGGAAGACTGGCAGCCGAGTTGCACGGGAGAATGTGAAAAGTGTTCATATGTAGTAAAAACCTGAGAAATCCGTCCGTATTCGTCATTTGTTATCGAATCGACTTAAAGCCAGATCGTCACATTGGTCGCTCTTCTCTCTGAAATGGTTATACTTATCGTCTGCAATACTATGACGTGTGCTGCGGTATGCGGAGACACTAAAACCACCATAGTAAAACACAGATGAAGCATCTAATTAAATGTAATAGCCTGTAAGAAGTAGTACAATTCAAGTTTTAGGTATCGATTATGGACTTTTTAGCTGGCTTTGGGGCCTTGGACATGAGCTAGGACCTTAACAATCTGCATGAAAGGAGGACTGGCAGCCGAGTTGCACGGGAGAATGTGAAAAGTGTTGATATGCAGTAAAAACCTGAAAAATCCGTTCGTTATCGTCATTTTTTATCGAATCGTCATAAGGCCAGATCGTCACATTGGCCGCTCTTCTCTCTGAAATGGTTGTACTTATCGTCTGCAAAGCTATGTCGCGTGCTGCGGTATGCGGAGACACTAAAAGCACCATAGTAGAACACAGATGAAGGTTCTAAGTTGATGTAATAGCCAGTAAGAAGTAGACCAATTCAAGTTTTAGGTATCGATTATTGACTTTATAGCTGGCTTTGGTTCCTTGGACATGAGCTAGGACCTTAAGATTCTGCATGAAAGGAGGACTAGCTGCCGAGTTGCACGGGAGAATGTGAAAAGTGTTCATATGTAGTAAAAACCTGAGAAATCCGTCCGTTTTCGTCATTTGTTATCGACTCGACTTAAAGCCAGATCTTCACATTGGCCGCTCTTCTCTCTGAAACGGTCCTAATTATCGTCTGCAAAGCTATGTCTCGTGCTCCGGTATGCGGAGACACTAAAAGCACCATAGTAGAAAACAGATGAAGCTTCTGAGTTGATGTAATAGCCAGTAAGATATAGTACAATGCAAGTTTTAGGTTTCGATTATTGACTTTTTAGCTGGCTTTGGTGCCTTGGACATGAGCTAGGACCTTAAGATTCTGCATGAAAGGAGGACTAGCAGCCGAGTTGCATGGGAGAATGTGGAATGTGTTCATATGTAGTAAAATCCTAGAAATCCGTCCGTTTTCGACATTTGTTACCGAATCGACTTAAAGCCAGATCGTCACATTGGCCGCTCTTCTCTCTGAAACGGTTGTACTTATCGTCTGCAAAGCTATGTCGCGTGCTGCGGTATGCGGAGACACTAAAAGCACCATAGTAGAACACAGATGAAGCTTCTAAGTTGATGTAATAGCCAGTAAGAAGTAGTACAATTCAAGTTTTAGGTATCGATTATTGACTTTTTAGGGGGCTTTGGTGCCTTGGACTTGAGCTAGGACCTTAAGATTCTGCATGAAAGGAGGACTAGCAGCTGAGTTGCACGGGAGAATGTGAAAAGTGTTGATATGCAGTAAAAACCTGAAAAATCCGTTCGTTATCGTCATTTTTTTATCGAATCGTCATAAGGCCAGATCGTCACATTGGCCGCTCTTCTCTCTGAAATGGTTGTACTTATCGTCTGCATAGATGTGACGTGTGCTGCGGTATGCGGAGACACTAAAATCACCATAGTAAAACACAGATGAAGCATCTAATTTAATGTAATAGCCAGTAAGAAGTAGTACAATTCAAGTTTTAGGTATCGATTATGGACTTTATAGCTGGCTTTGGTGCCTTGGACATGAGCTAGGACCTTAAGAATCTGCATGAAAGGAGGACTAGCAGCCGAGTTGCACGGGAGAATGTGAAAAGTGTTCATATGTAGTAAAAACCTGAGAAATCCGTCCGTATTCGTCATTTGTTTTCGAATCGACTTAAAGCCAGATCGTCACATTGGTCGCTCTTCTCTCTGAAACGATTGTACTTATCGACTGCAAAGCTATGTCTCGTGCTCCGGTATGCGGAGACACTAAAAGCACCATAGTAGAAAACAAAATGAAGCTTGTAAGTTGATGTAATAGCCAGTAAGATATAGTACAATTCAAGTTTTAGGTATCGATTATTGACTTTTTAGCTGGCTTTGGTGCCTTGGACATGAGCTAGGACCTTAAGATTCTGCATGAAAGGAGGACTAGCAGTCGAGTTGCACGGAAGAATTTGGAATGTGTTCATATGTAGTAAAAACCTAGAAATCCGTCCGTTTTCGTCATTTGTTACCGAATCGACTTAAAGCCAGATCGTCACATTGGCCGCTCTTCTCTCTGAAACGGTTGTACTTATCGTCTGCAAAGCTACGTCGCGTGCTGCGGTATGAGGAAACACTAAAAGATCCATAGTAGAACACAGATGAAGCTTCTAAGTTGATGTAATAGCCAGTAAGAAGTAGCACAATTCAAGTTTTAGGTATCGATTATTGACTTTTTAGCTGGCTTTGGTGCCTTGGACATGAGCTAGGACCTTAAGTTTCTGCATGAAAGGAGGACTATCAGAAGAGTTGTACGGGAGAATGTGAAAAGTGTTCATATGTAGTAAAAACCTAGAAATCCGTCCGTTTTCGTCATTTGTTATCGAATCGACTTAAAGCCAGATCGTCACATTGGCCGCATTTATGTCTAAAACGGTTGTACTTATCGTATGCAAAGCTATGTCGCGTGCTGCGGTATGCGGAGACAGTAAAAGCATCATAGTAGAACACAGATGAAGCTTCTAAGTTGATGTAATAGATAGTAAGAAGTAGTACAATTCAAGTTTTAGGTATCGATTATTGACTTTATAGCTATCTTTGGTGCCTTGGACATGAGCTAGGACCTTAAGATTCTTCATGAAAGGACGACTAGCAGCTGATTTGCACGGGAGAATGTGAAAAGTGTTCATATGTAGTAAAAACCTGAGAAATCCGTCCGTTTTCGTCATTTGTTATCGACTCGACTTAAAGCCAGATCTTCACATTGGCCGCTCTTCTCTCTGAAACGGTTGTACTTGTCGTCTGCAAAGCTATGACGTGTGTTGCGGTATGCGGAGACACTAAAACCACCATAGTAAAAGACAGATGAAGCTTGTAAGTTGATGTAATAGCCAGTAAGATATAGTACAATTCTAGTTTTAGGTATCGATTATTGACTTTTTAGCTGGCTTTGGTGCCTTGGACATGAGCTAAGACGTTAAGATTCTGCATGAAAGCAGGACTAGCAGCCGCGTTGCACGGGAGAATGTGAGAAGTGTTCATATGTAGTAAAAACCTGAGAAATCCGTCCTTTTTCGTCATTTGTTATCGAATCGACTTAAAGCCAGAATGTCACATTGGCCGCTCTTCTCTCTGAAACGGTTGTACTTATGGTCTGCAAAGCTATGACGTGTGCTGCGGTATGCGGAGACACTAAAACCACAATAGTAAAACACAGATGAAGCATCTAATTTAATGTAATAGCCAGTAAGAAGTAGTCCAATTCAAGTTTTAGGTATCGATTATTAATTTCTTAGCTGGCTTTGGTGCCTTGGACATGAGCTAGGACCTTAAGATTCTGCATGAAAGGAGGACTAGCAGCTGAGTTGCACGGGAGAATGTGAAAAGTGTTCATATGCAGGAAAAACCCGAAAAATCCGTTCGTTATCGTCATTTGTTATCGAATCGACTTAAAGCCAGATCGTCACATTGGTCGCTCTTCTCTCTGAAACGATTGTACTTATCGACTGCATCGTTATGTCGCGTGCTGCGGTATACGGAGACACTAAAAGCACCATAGTAAAACACAGATGAAGCTTCTAAGTTGATGTAATAGCCAGTAAGAAGTAGTACAATTCAAGTTTTAGGTATCGATTATTGACTTTTTAGCTGGCTTTGGTGCCTTGGACATGAGCTAGGACCTTAAGATTCTGCATGAAAGGAGAACTAGCAGCCGAGTTGCACGGGAGTATGTGAAAAGTGTTCATATGTAGTAGAAACCTGAGAAATCCGTCCGTATTCGTCATTTGTTATCGAATCGACCTAAAGCCAGAATGTCACACTGGCCGCTCTTCTCTCTGAAACGGTTGTACTTATCGTCTGCAAAGCTATGACGTGTGCTGCGGTATGCGGAGACACTAAAACCACCATAGTAAAACACAGATGAAGCATCTAATTAATTGTAATAGCTAGTAAGAAGTAGTACAATTCAAGTTTTAGTTATCGATAATGGACTTTTTAGCTGGCTTTGGTGCCTTGGACATGAGCTAGGACCTTAAGAATCTGCATGAAACGAGGACCAGCAGCCGAGTTGCACTGGAGAATGTGAAAAGTGTTCATATGTAGTAAAAAAATGAGAAATCCGTCCGTTCTCGTCATTTTTTATCGAATCGACTTAAAGCCAGATCGTCACATTGGTCGCTCTTCTCTCTGAAACGATTGTACTTATCGTCTGCAAAGCTATGTCGCGTGCTGCGGTATGCGGAGACACTAAAAGCACCATAGTAGAACACAGATGAAGGTTCTAAGTTGATGTAATAGCCAGTAAGAAGTAGTACAATTCAAGTTTTAGTTATCGATTATTGACTTTTTAGCTGGCTTTGGTTCCTTGGACATGAGCTAGGACCTTAAGATTCTGCATGAAAGGTGGACTAGCAGCTGAGTTGCACGGGAGAATGTGAAAAGTGTTCATATGCAGTAAAAACCTGAGAAATCCGTCCGTTTTCTTCATTTGTTATCGAATCGACTTAAAGCCAGATCGTCACATTGGTCGCTCCTCTCTCTGAAACGATTGTACTTATCGTCTGCAAAGCTATGTCGCGTGCTGCGGTATGTGGAGAACTAAAAGCACCATAGTAGAACACAGATGAAGCTTCTATGTTGATGTAATAGCCAGTAAGAAGTAGTACAATTCAAGTTTTAGGTATCGATTATTGACTTTTTAGGTGGCTTTGGTGCCTTGGGCATGAGCTACGACCTTAAGATTCTGCATGAAAGGAGGACTAGCAGCTGAGTTGCACGGGAGAATGTGAAAAGTGTTCATATGCAGTAAAAACCCGAAAAATCCGTTCGTTATCGTCATTTGTTATCGAATCGCTTAAAGCCAGATCGTCACATTGGCCGCTCTTCTCTCTGAAACGGTTGAACTTATCGTCTGCAAAGCTAAGACGTGTGCTGCGGTATGTGGCGACACTAAAACCACCATAGTAAAACACAGATGAAGCATCTAATTAAATGTAATAGCCTGTAAGAAGTAGTACAATTCAAGTTTTAGGTATCGATTATGGACTTTTTAGCTGGCTTTGGCGCCTTTAACATGAGCTAGGGCCTTAAGAATCTGCATGAAAGGAAGACTGGCAGCCGAGTTGCACGGGAGAATGTGAAAAGTGTTCATATGTAGTAAAAACCTGAGAAATCCGTCCGTATTCGTCATTTGTTATCGAATCGACTTAACGCCAGATCGTCACATTGGTCGCTCTTCTCTCTGAAATGGTTATACTTATCGTCTGCAATACTATGACGTGTGCTGCGGTATGCGGAGACACTAAAACCACCATAGTAAAACACAGATGAAGCATCTAATTAAATGTAATAGCCTGTAAGAAGTAGTACAATTCAAGTTTTAGGTATCGATTATGGACTTTTTAGCTGGCTTTGGCGCCTTGGACATGAGCTAGGACCTTAAGAATCTGCATGAAAGGAGGACTGGCAGCCGAGTTGCACGGGAGAATGTGAAAAGTGTTCATATGTAGTAAAAACCTGAGAAATCCGTCCGTATTCGTCATTTGTTATCGAATCGACTTAAAGCCAGATCGTCACATTGGTCGCTCTTCTCTCTGAATCGATTGTACTTATCGTCTGCAAAGCTATGTCGCGTGCTGCGGTATGCGGAGACACTAAAAACACCATAGTAGAACACAGATGAAGGTTCTAAGTTGATGTAATAGCCAGTAAGAAGTAGTCCAATTCAAGTTTTAGGTATCGATTATTGACTTTTTAGCTGGCTTTGGTGCCTTGGACATGAGCTAGGACTTTAAGATTCTGCATGAAAGGAGGACTAGCAGCCGAGTTGCACTGGAGAATGTGAAAAGTGTTCATATGTAGTAAAAACCTAGAAATCCGTCCGTATTCGTCATTTGTTATCGAATCGACTTGAAGCCAGATCGTCACATTGGCCGCACTTCAGTCTGAAACGGTTACATTTATCGTCTGCAAAGCTATGTCGCGTGCTGCGGTATGCGGGGACACTAAAAGCACCATAGTAGAACACAGATGAAGCCTCTATGTTGATGTAATAGCAAGTGAGAAGTAGTACAATTCAAGTTTTAGTTATAGATTATTGAATTTTTAGCTGGCTTTGGTGCCTTGGACATGAGCTAGGACCTTAACATTTTGCATGGAAGGAGGACCAGCAGCCGAGTTGCACGGGAGAATGTGAAAAGTATTCATATGTAGTAAAAACCTGAGAAATCCGTCCGTTTTCGTCATTTGTTATCGAATCGATTTAAAGCCAGATTGTCACATTGGCCGCTCTTCTATCTGAAACGGTTACATTTATCGTCTGCAAAGCTATGTCGCGTGCTGCGGTATGCGGAAACACTAAAAGATCCATAGTAGAACACAGATGAAGCTTCTAAGTTGATGTAATAGCCAGTAAGAAGTAGCACAATTCAAGTTTTAGGTATCGATTATTGACTTTTTAGCTGGCTTTGGTGCCTTGGACATGAGCTAGGACCTTAAGATTCTGCATGAAAGGACGACTATCAGAAGAGTTGTACGGGAGAATGTGAAAAGTGTTCATATGTAGTAAAAACCTAGAAATCCGTCCGTTTTCGTCATTTGTTATCGAATCGACTTAAAGCCAGATCGTCACATTGGCCGCTCTTCTCTCTGAAACGGTTGTACTTATCGTCTGCAAAGCTATGACGTGTGTTGCGGTATGCGGAGACACTAAAACCACCATAGTAAAAGACAGATGAAGCTTCTAAGTTGATGTAATAGCCAGTAAGATATAGTACAATTCTAGTTTTAGGTATCGATTATTGACTTTTTAGCTGGCTTTGGTGCCTTGGACATGAGCTAGGACCTTAAGATTCTGCATGAAAGGAGGACTAGCAGCCGCGTTGCACGGGAGAATGTGAGAAGTGTTCATATGTAGTAAAAACCTGAGAAATCCGTCCTTTTTCGTCATTTGTTATCGAATCGACTTAAAGCCAGAATGTCACATTGGCCGCTCTTCTCTCTGAAACGGTTGTACTTATCGTCTGCAAAGCTATGACGTGTGCTGCGGTATGCGGAGACACTAAAACCACAATAGTAAAACACAGATGAAGCATCTAATTTAATGTAATAGCCAGTAAGAAGTAGTCCAATTCAAGTTTTAGGTATCGATTATTAATTTCTTAGCTGGCTTTGGTGCCTTGGACACGAGCTAGGACCTTAAGATTCTGCATGAAAGGAGGACTAGCAGCTGAGTTGCACGGGAGAATGTGAAAAGTGTTCATATGCAGTAAAAACCCGAAAAATCCGTTCGTTATCGTCATTTGTTATCGAATCGCTTAAAGCCAGATCGTCACATTGGCCGCTCTTCTCTCTGAAACGGTTGTACTTATCGTCTGCAAAGCTAAGACGTGTGCTGCGGTATGTGGCGACACTAAAACCACCATAGTAAAACACAGATGAAGCATCTAATTAAATGTCATAGCCTGTAAGAAGTAGTACAATTCAAGTTTTAGGTATCGATTATGGACTTTTTAGCTGGCTTTGGCGCCTTGGACATGAGCTAGGACCTTAAGAATCTGCATGAAAGGAGGACTGGCAGCCGAGTTGCACGGGAGAATGTGAAAAGTGTTCATATGTAGTAAAAACCTGAGAAATCCGTCCGTATTCGTCATTTGTTATCGAATCGACTTAAAGCCAAATCGTCACATTGGTCGCTCTTCTCTCTGAAATGTTTATACTTATCGTCTGCAATACTATGACGTGTGCTGCGGTAAGCGGAGACACTAAAACCACCATAGTAAAACACAGATGAAGCATCTAATTAAATGTAATAGCCTGTAAGAAGTAGTACAATTCAAGTTTTAAGTATCGATTATGGACTTTTTAGCTGGCTTTGGCGCCTTGGACATGAGCTAGGACCTTAAGAATCTGCATGAAAGGAGGACTGGCAGCCGAGTTGCACGGGAGAATGTGAAAAGTGTTCATATGTAGTAAAAACCTGAGAAATCCGTCCGTATTCGTCATTTGTTATCGAATCGACTTAAAGCCAGATCGTCACATTGGTCGCTCTTCTCTCTGAATCGATTGTACTTATCGTCTGGAAAGCTTTGTCGCGTGCTGCGGTATGCGGAGACACTAAAAGCACCATAGTAGAACACAGATGAAGCTTCTAAGTTGATGTAATAGCCAGTAAGAAGTAGTACAATTCAAGTTTTAGGTATCGATTATTGACTCTTTAGCTGGCTTTGGTGCCTTGGACATGAGCTAGGACTTTAAGATTCTGCATGAAAGGAGGACTAGCAGCCGAGTTGCACTGGAGAATGTGAAAAGTGTTCATATTTAGTAAAAACCTAGTAATCCGTCCGTATTCGTCATTTGTTATCGAATCGACTTGAAGCCAGATCGTCACATTGGCCGCACTTCAGTCTGAAACGGTTACATTTATCGTCTGCAAAGCTATGTCGCGTGCTGCGGTATGCGGGGACACTAAAAGCACCATAGTAGAACACAGATGAAGCCTCTATGTTGATGTAATAGCAAGTGAGAAGTAGTACAATTCAAGTTTTAGTTATAGATTATTGAATTTTTAGCTGGCTTTGGTGCCTTGGACATGAGCTAGGACCTTAACATTTTGCATGGAAGGAGGAACAGCAGCCGAGTTGCACGGGAGAATGTGAAAAGTATTCATATGTAGTAAAAACCTGAGAAATCCGTCCGTTTTCGTCATTTGTTATCGAATCGATTTAAAGACAGATTGTCACATTGGCCGCTCTTCTATCTGAAACGGTTACATTTATCGTCTGCAAAGCTATGTCGCGTGCTGCGGTATGCGGAGACACTAGAAGCACCATAGTAGAACACAGAAGAAGCTTCTAAGTTGATGTAATAGCCAGTAAGAAGTAGTACAATTCAAGTTTTAGTTATAGATTATTGACTTTTTAGCTGGCTTTTGTGACTTGGTCATGAGCTAGGACCTTAACATTTTGCATGAAAGGAGGACTAGCAGCCGAGGTGCACTGGAGAATGTGAATAGTGTTCATATGTAGTAAAAACCTGAGAAATCCGTACGTTTTCGTCATTTGTTATCGAATCGACTTAAAGCCAGATCGTCACATTGGCCGCTCTTCTCTCTGAAACGGTTGTACTTATCGTCTGCAAAGCTACGTCGCGTGCTGCGGTATGCGGAAACACTAACAGATCCATAGTAGAACACAGACGAAGCTTCTAAGTTGATGTAATAGCCAGTAAGAAGTAGCACAATTCAAGTTTTAGGTATCGATTATTGACTTTTTAGCTGGCTTTGGTGCCTTGGACATGAGCTAGGACCTTAAGATTCTGCATGAAAGGAGGACTATCAGAAGAGTTGCACGGGAGAATGTGAAAAGTGCTCATATGTAGTAAAAACCTAGAAATCCGTCCGTTTTCGTCATTTGTTATCGAATCGACTTAAAGCCAGATCGTCACATTGGCCGCATTTATGTCTAAAACTTTTGTACTTATCGTATGCAAAGCTATGTCGCGTGCTGCGGTATGCGGAGACACTAAAAGCATCATAGTAGAACACAGATGAAGCTTCTGAGTTGATGTAATAGATAGTAGGAAGTAGTACAATTCAAGTTTTAGGTATCGATTATTGACTTTATAGCTATCTTTGGTGCCTTGGACATGAGCTAGGACCTTAAGATTCTTCATGAAAGGAGGACTAGCAGCTGATTTGCACGGGAGAATGTGAAAAGTGTTCATATGTAGTAAAAACCTGAGAAATCCGTCCGTTTTCGTCATTTGTTATCGACTCGACTTAAAGCCAGATCTTCACATTGGCCGCTCTTCTCTCTGAAACGGTTGTACTTATCGTCTGCAAAGCTATGACGTGTGTTGCGGTATGCGGAGACACTAAAACCACCATAGTAAAAGACAGATTAAGCTTCTAAGTTGATGTAATAGCCAGTAAGATATAGTACAATTCTAGTTTTAGGTATCGATTATTGACTTTCTAGCTGGCCTTGGTGCCTTGGACATGAGCTAGGACGTTAAGATTCTGCATGAAAGGAGGACTAGCAGCCGCGTTGCACGGGAGAATGTGAGAAGTGTTCATATGTAGTAAAAACCTGAGAAATCCGTCCTTTTTCGTCATTTGTTATCGAATCGACTTAAAGCCAGAATGTCACATTGGCCGCTCTTCTCTCTGAAACGGTTGTACTTATTGTCTGCAAAGCTATGACATGTGCTGCGGTATGCGGTGACACTAAAACCACAATAGTAAAACACAGATGAAGCATCTAATTTAATGTAATAGCCAGTAAGAAGTAGTCCAATTCAAGTTTTAGGTATCGATTATTAATTTCTTAGCTGGCTTTGGTGCCTTGGACACGAGCTAGGACCTTAAGATTCTGCATGAAAGGAGGACTAGCAGCTGAGTTGCACGGGAGAATGTGAAAAGTGTTCATATGCAGTAAAAACCCGAAAAATCCGTTCGTTATCGTCATTTGTTATCGAATCGCTTAAAGCCAGATCGTCACATTGGCCGCTCTTCTCTCTGAAACGGTTGTACTTATCGTCTGCAAAGCTAAGGCGTGTGCTGCGGTATGTGGCGACACTAAAACCACCATAGTAAAACACAGATGAAGCATCTAATTAAATGTCATAGCCTGTAAGAAGTAGTACAATTCAAGTTTTAGGTATCGATTATGGACTTTTTAGCTGGCTTTGGCGCCTTGGACATGAGCTAGGACCTTAAGAATCTGCATGAAAGGAGGACTGGCAGCCGAGTTGCACGGGAGAATGTGAAAAGTGTTCATATGTAGTAAAAACCTGAGAAATCCGTCCGTATTCGTCATTTGTTATCGAATCGACTTAAAGCCAAATCGTCACATTGGTCGCTCTTCTCTCTGAAATGTTTATACTTATCGTCTGCAATACTATGACGTGTGCTGCGGTAAGCGGAGACTCTAAAACCACCATAGTAAAACACAGATGAAGCATCTAATTAAATGTAATAGCCTGTAAGAAGTAGTACAATTCAAGTTTTAAGTATCGATTATGGACTTTTTAGCTGGCTTTGGCGCCTTGGACATGAGCTAGGACCTTAAGAATCTGCATGAAAGGAGGACTGGCAGCCGAGTTGCACGGGAGAATGTGAAAAGTGTTCATATGTAGTAAAAACCTGAGAAATCCGTCCGTATTCGTCATTTGTTATCGAATCGACTTAAAGCCAGATCGTCACATTGGTCGCTCTTCTCTCTGAATCGATTGTACTTATCGTCTGGAAAGCTTTGTCGCGTGCTGCGGTATGCGGAGACACTAAAAGCACCATAGTAGAACACAGATGAAGCTTCTAAGTTGATGTAATAGCCAGTAAGAAGTAGTACAATTCAAGTTTTAGGTATCGATTATTGACTCTTTAGCTGGCTTTGGTGCCTTGGACATGAGCTAGGACTTTAAGATTCTGCATGAAAGGAGGACTAGCAGCCGAGTTGCACTGGAGAATGTGAAAAGTGTTCATATTTAGTAAAAACCTAGTAATCCGTCCGTATTCGTCATTTGTTATCGAATCGACTTGAAGCCAGATCGTCACATTGGCCGCACTTCAGTCTGAAACGGTTACATTTATCGTCTGCAAAGCTATGTCGCGTGCTGCGGTATGCGGGGACACTAAATCACCATAGTAGAACACAGATGAAGCCTCTATGTTGATGTAATAGCAAGTGAGAAGTAGTACAATTCAAGTTTTAGTTATAGATTATTGAATTTTTAGCTGGCTTTGGTGCCTTGGACATGAGCTAGGACCTTAACATTTTGCATGGAAGGAGGAACAGCAGCCGAGTTGCACGGGAGAATGTGAAAAGTATTCATATGTAGTAAAAACCTGAGAAATCCGTCCGTTTTCGTCATTTGTTATCGAATCGATTTAAAGCCAGATTGTCACATTGGCCGCTCTTCTATCTGAAACGGTTACATTTATCGTCTGCAAAGCTATGTCGCGTGCTGCGGTATGCGGAGACACTAGAAGCACCATAGTAGAACACAGATGAAGCTTCTAAGTTGATGTAATAGCCAGTAAGAAGTAGTACAATTCAAGTTTTAGTTATAGATTATCGACTTTTTAGCTGGCTTTTGTGACTTGGTCATGAGCTAGGACCTTAACATTTTGCATGAAAGGAGGACTAGCAGCCGAGGTGCACTGGAGAATGTGAATAGTGTTCATATGTAGTAAAAACCTGAGAAATCCGTACGTTTTCGTCATTTGTTATCGAATCGACTTAAAGCCAGATCGTCACATTGGCCGCTCTTCTCTCTGAAACGGTTGTACTTATCGTCTGCAAAGCTACGTCGCGTGCTGCGGTATGCGGAAACACTAACAGATCCATAGTAGAACACAGACGAAGCTTCTAAGTTGATGTAATAGCCAGTAAGAAGTAGCACAATTCAAGTTTTAGGTATCGATTATTGACTTTTTAGCTGGCTTTGGTGCCTTGGACATGAGCTAGGACCTTAAGATTCTGCATGAAAGGAGGACTATCAGAAGAGTTGCACGGGAGAATGTGAAAAGTGTTCATATGTAGTAAAAACCTAGAAATCCGTCCGTTTTCGTCATTTGTTATCGAATCGACTTAAAGCCAGATCGTCACATTGGCCGCATTTATGTCTAAAACTTTTGTACTTATCGTATGCAAAGCTATGTCGCGTGCTGCGGTATGCGGAGACACTAAAAGCATCATAGTAGAACACAGATGAAGCTTCTGAGTTGATGTAATAGATAGTAGGAAGTAGTACAATTCAAGTTTTAGGTATCGATTATTGACTTTATAGCTATCTTTGGTGCCTTGGACATGGGCTAGGACCTTAAGATTATTCATGAAAGGAGGACTAGCAGCTGATTTGCACGGGAGAATGTGAAAAGTGTTCATATGTAGTAAAAACCTGAGAAATCCGTCCGTTTTCGTCATTTGTTATCGACTCGACTTAAAGCCAGATCTTCACATTGGCCGCTCTTCTCTCTGAAACGGTTGTACTTATCGTCTGCAAAGCTATGACGTGTGTTGCGGTATGCGGAGACACTAAAACCACCATAGTAAAAGACAGATTAAGCTTCTAAGTTGATGTAATAGCCAGTAAGATATAGTACAATTCTAGTTTTAGGTATCGATTATTGACTTTCTAGCTGGCCTTGGTGCCTTGGACATGAGCTAGGACGTTAAGATTCTGCATGAAAGGAGGACTAGCAGCCGCGTTGCACGGGAGAATGTGAGAAGTGTTCATATGTAGTAAAAACCTGAGAAATCCGTCCTTTTTCGTCATTTGATATCGAATCGACTTAAAGCCAGAATGTCACATTGGCCGCTCTTCTCTCTGAAACGGTTGTACTTATCGTCTGCAAAGCTATGACGTGTGCTGCGGTATGCGGAGACACTAAAACCACAATAGTAAAACACAGATGAAGCATCTAATTTAATGTAATAGCCAGTAAGAAGTAGTCCAATTCAAGTTTTAGGTATCGATTATTAATTTCTTAGCTGCCTTTGGTGCCTTGGACATGAGCTAGGACCTTAAGATTCTGCATGAACGGAGGACTAGCAGCTGAGTTGCACGGGAGAATGTGAAAAGTGTTCATATGCAGTAAAAACCTGAGAAATCCGTCCGTTCTCTTCATTTGTTATCGAATCGACTTAAAGCCAGATCGTCACATTGGTCGCTCTTCTCTCTGAAACGATTGTACTTATCGTCTGCAAAGCTATGTCGCGTGCTGCGGTATGTGGAGAACTAAAAGCACCATAGTAGAACACAGACGAAGCTTCTATGTTGATGTAATAGCCAGTAAGAAGTAGTACAATTCAAGTTTTAGGTATCGATTATTGACTTTTTAGGTGGCTTTGGTGCCTTTGGCATGAGCTAGGACCTTAAGATTCTGCATGAAAGGAGGACTAGCAGCTGAGTTGCACGGGAGAATGTGAAAAGTGTTCATATGCAGTAAAAACCCGAAAAATCCGTTCGTTGTTGTCATTTGTTATCGAATCGCTTAAAGCCAGATCGTCACATTGGCCGCTGTTCTCTCTGAAATGGTTGTACTTATCGTCTGCAAAGCTATGTCGCGTGCTGCGGTATGTGGAAATACTAAAAGCACCATAGCAGAACACAGATGAAGCTTCTATGTTGATGTAATAGCCAGTAAGAAGTAGTACAATTCAAGTATTAGGTATCGATTATTGACTTTTTAGCTGCGCTTTGGTGCGGTTGGACATGAGCTAGGACCTTAAGATTCTGCATGAAAAGAGAACTAGCAGCCGAGTTGCACGGCAGAATGTGAAAAGTCTTCATATGTAGTAAAAACCTGAGAAATCCGTCCGTTTTCGTCATTTGTTATCGAATCGACTTAAAACCAGAATGTCGCACTTGCCGCTCTTCTCTCTGAAACGGTTGTACTTATCGTCTGCAAAGCTAAGACGTGTGCTGCGGTATGTGGCGACACTAAAACCACCATAGTAAAACACAGATGAAGCATCTAATTAAATGTAATAGCCTGTAAGAAGTAGTACAATTCAAGTTTTAGGTATCGATTATGGACTTTTTAGCTGGCTTTGGCGCCTTGGACATGAGCTAGGACCTTACGAATCTGCATGAAAGGAGGACTGGAAGCCGAGTTGCACGGGAGAATGTGAAAAGTGTTCATATGTAGTAAAAACCTGAGAAATCCGTCCGTATTCGTCATTTGTTATCGAATCGACTTAAAGCCAGATCGTCACATTGGTCGCTCTTCTCTCTGAAATGGTTGTACTTATCGTCTGCAATACTATGACGTGTGCTGCGGTTTGCGGAGACACTAAAACCACCATAGTAAAACACAGATGAAGCATCTAATTAAATGTAATAGCCTGTAAGATGTAGTACAATTCAAGTTTTAGGTATCGATTATGGACTTTTTAGCTGGCTTTGGTGCCTTGGACATGAGCTAGGACCTTAAGAATCTGCATGAAAGGAGGACTGGCAGCCGAGTTGCACGGGAGAATGTGAAAAGTGTTCATATGCAGTAAAAACCCGAAAAATCCGTTCGTTATTGTCATTTGTTATCGAATCGCTTAAAGCCAGATCGTCACATTGGCCGCTGTTCTCTCTGAAATGGTTGTACTTATCGTCTGCAATGCTATGACGTGTGCTGCGGTATGCGGAGACACTATAACCACCATAGTAAAACACAGATGAAGCATCTAATTAAATGTAATAGCCTGTAAGAAGTAGTACAATTCAAGTTTTAGTTATCGATTATGGACTTTTTAGCTGGCTTTGGCGACTTGGACATGAGCTAGCACCTTAAGAATCTGCATGAAAGGAGAACTAGCAGCCGAGTTGCACGGGAGAATGTGAAAAGTGTTCACATGTAGCAAAACCTGAGAAATCCGTCCGTTTTCGTCATTTGTTATCGAATCGACTTAAAGCCAAATCGTCACATTGGCCTCTCTTCTCTATGAAACGGTTGTACTTATCGTCTGCAAAGCTATGTCGCGTGCTGCGGTATGTGGAAATACTAAAAGCACCATAGCAGAACACAGATGAAGCTTCTATGTTGATGTAATAGCCAGTAAGAAGTAGTACAATTCAAGTATTAGGTATCGATTATTGACTTTTTAGCTGCGGTTTGGTGCGGTTGGACATGAGCTAGGACCTTAAGATTCTGCATGAAAAGAGAACTAGCAGCCGAGTTGCACGGCAGAATGTGAAAAGTCTTCATATGTAGTAAAAACCTGAGAAATCCGTCCGTTTTCGTCATTTGTTATCGAATCGACTTAAAACCAGAATGTCGCACTTGCCGCTCTTCTCTCTGAAACGGTTGTACTTATCGTCTGCAAAGCTAAGACGTGTGCTGCGGTATGTGGCGACACTAATACCACCATAGTAAAACACAGATGAAGCATCTAATTAAAGGTAATAGCCTGTAAGAAGTAGTACAATTCAAGTTTTAGGTATCGATTATGGACTTTTTAGCTGGCTTTGGCGCCTTGGACATGAGCTAGGACCTTAAGAATCTGCATGAAAGGAGGACTGGATGCCGAGTTGCACGGGAGAATGTGAAAAGTGTTCATATGTAGTAAAAACCTGAGAAATCCGTCCGTATTCGTCATTTGTTATCGAATCGACTTAAAGCCAGATCGTCACATTGGTCGCTCTTCTCTCTGAAATGGTTGTACTTATCGTCTGCAATACTATGAGGTGTGCTGCCGTTTGCGGAGACACTAAAACCACCATAGTAAAACACAGATGAAGCATCTAATTAAATGTAATAGCCTGTAAGAAGTAGTACAATTCAAGTTTTAGGTATCGATTATGGACTTTTTAGCTGGCTTTGGTGCCTTGGACATGAGCTAGGACCTTAAGAATCTGCATGAAAGGAGGACTGGCAGCCGAGTTGCACGGGAGAATGTGAAAAGTGTTCATATGTAGTAAAAACCTGAGAAATCCGTCCGTATTCGTCATTTGTTATCGAATCGACTTAAAGCCAGATCGTCACATTGGTCGCTCTTCTCTCTGAATCGATTGTACTTATCGTCTGCAAAGCTATGTCGCGTGCTGCGGTATGCGGAGACACTAAAAGCACCATAGTAGAACACAGATGAAGGTTCTAAGTTGATGTAATAGCTAGTAAGAAGTAGTCCAATTCAAGTTTTAGGTATCGATTATTGACTTTTTAGCTGGCTTTGGTGCCTTGGACATGAGCTAGGACTTTAAGATTCTGCATGAAAGGAGGACTAGCAGCCGAGTTGCACTGGAGAATGTGAAAAGTGTTCATTTGTAGTAAAAACCTAGAAATCCGTCCGTATTCTTCATTTGTTATCGAATCGACTTGAAGCCAGATCGTCACATTGGCCGCACTTCAGTCTGAAACGGTTACATTTATCGTCTGCAAAGCTATGTCGCGTGCTGCGGTATGCGGGGACACTAAAAGCACCATAGTAGAACACAGATGAAGCCTCTATGTTGATGTAATAGCAAGTGAGAAGTAGTACAATTCAAGTTTTAGTTATAGATTATTGAATTTTTAGCTGGCTTTGGTGCCTTGGACATGAGCTAGGACCTTAACATTTGCATGGAAGGAGGACCAGCAGCCGAGTTGCACGGGAGAATGTGAAAAGTATTCATATGTAGTAAAAACCTGAGAAATCCGTCAGTTTTCGTCATTTGTTATCGAATCGATTTAAAGCCAGATTGTCACATTGGCCGCTCTTCTATCTGAAAAGGTTACATTTATCGTCTGCAAAGCTATGTCGCGTGCTGCGGTATGCGGAGACACTAGAAGCACCATAGTAGAACACAGATGAAGCTTCTAAGTTGATGTAATAGCCAGTAAGAAGTAGTACAATTCAAGTTTTAGTTACAGATTATTGACTTTTTAGCTGGCTTTTGTGACTTGGTCATGAGCTAGGACCTTAACATTTTGCATGAAAGGAGGACTAGCAGCCGAGTTGCACTGGAGAATGTGAATAGTGTTCATATGTAGTAAAAACCTGAGAAATCCGTTCGTTTTCGTCATTTGTTATCGAATCGACTTAAAGCCAGATCGTCACATTGGCCGCTCTTCTCTCTGAAACGGTTGTACTTATCGTCTGCAAAGCTATGTCGCGTGCTTCGGTATGGGAGACACTAAAAGCACCATAGTAGAACACAGATGAAGCTTCTCAACTGATGTAATAGCCAGTAAGAAGTAGTACAATTCAAGTTTTAGTTATGGATTATTGACTTTTTAACCTTCTTTGGTGCCCTGGACATGAGCTAGGAACTTAAGATTTTGCATGAAAGGAGGACTAGCAGCCGCGTTGCACGGGAGAATGTGAAAAGTGTTCATATGTAGTAAAAGCCTGAGAAATCCGTCCGTTTTTGTCATTTGTTATCGAATCGACTTAAAGCTAGATTGTCACATTGTCCGCTCTTCTGTCTGAAACAGTTACATTTATCGTCTGCAAAGCTATGTCGCGTGCTGCGGTATGCGGAGACACTAGAAGCACCGTAGTAGAACACTGATGAAGCTTCTAAGTTGATGTAATAGCCAGTAAGAAGTAGTACAATTCAAGTTTTAGTTATAGATTATTGACTTTATAGCTGGCTTTGGTGCCTTGGACATGATCTAGGACCTTAACATTTTGCTTGAAAGGAGGATTAGCAGCCGAGTTGCACGGGAGAATGTGAATTGTGTTCATATGTAGTAAAAACCTGAGAAATCCGCCCGTTTTCGTCATTTGTTATCGAATCGCCTTAAAGCCAGATCGTCACATTGGCCGGTATTCTCTCTGAAACGGTTGTACTTATTGTCTGCAAAGCTATGTCGCGTGCTGTGGTATGCGAGACATTAAATGCACCATAGTAGAACACAGATGAAACTTCACAACTGATGTAATAGCCAGTAAGAAGTAGTACAATTCAAGTTTTTGTTATCGATTATTGACTTTTTAACCTTGTTTGGTGCCCTGGACATGAGGTAGGACCTTAAGAAATTTCATGAAATTAGGACTAGCAGCCGCGTTTCACGGGAGAATGTGAAAAGTGTTCATATGTAGTAAAAACCTGAGAAATCCATCCGTTTTCGTCATTTGTTATCGAATCGACTTGAAGCCACATCGTCACATTGGCCGCACTTCAGTCTTAAACGGTTACATTTATCGTCTGCAAAGCTATGTCTCGAGCTGCGGTATGCGGAGACACTAAAAGCACCATAGTAGAACAGAGATGGAGCTTCTAGGTTGATGTAATAGCCAGTAAGAAGTAGAACAATTCAAGTTTTAGTTTTCGATTATTGACTTTTTACACTACTTTGGTGCCTTGGACATGTTCTAGGACCTTAACGTTTTGCATGAAAGGAGGACTAGCAGCCGCGTTGCACGGGAGACTGTGGAAAGTGTTCATATGTAGTAAAAACCTGAGAAAGGCGTCCGTTTTCTTCATTTGTTATCGAATCGACTTAAAGCCAGATCATCACATTGGCCGCTCTTCTCTCTGAAACGGTTACATTTATCGTCTGCAAAGTTATGTCGCGTGCTGCGGTATGCGGGGACACTAAAAGCACCATAGTAGAACACAGATGAAGCTTCTATGTTGATGTAATAGCAAGTAGTGAGAAGTAGTACAATTCACGTTTGAGGTATCGATTAATGACTTTTTACACTTCTTTGGTGCCTTGGATATGAGCTAGGACCTTAACATTTTGCATGAAAGGAGGACCAGCAGCCGAGTTGCACGGGAGAATGTGAGAAGTGTTCATATGTAGTAAAAACCTGAGAAATCCGTCCGTTTTCGTCATTTGTTAACGAATCGACTTAAAGCCAGATCGTCACATTGTCCGCTCTTCTCTCTGAAACGGTAGTAATTACCGTCTGCAAAGCTATGTCGCGTGCTGCTGTATGCGGCGACACTGAAAGCACCATAGTAGAATACAGATGAAGCTTCTAAGAAGGTGTAATAGCCAGTAAGAAGTAGTACAATTCAAGTTTTAGGTATCGATTTTTGAATTTCTACCCTTCTTTTGTGCCTTGGACATGAGCTAGGAACTTAATTTTTTGCATGAAAAGAGGACTAGTAGCTGCGTTGCACGGGAGAATGTGAAAAGTGTTCATATGTAGTAAAAACCTGAGAAATCCTTCCGTTTTCGTCATTTGTTATCGAATCGACTTAAAGCCAGATCTTACCATTGGCCGCTCGTCTCTCTGAAACGGTTGTACTTATCGTCTGCAAAGCTATGTCGCGTGCTGCGGTATGCGGAGACACTAAAAGCACCATAGTAGAACACAGATGAAGCTTCTAAGTTGATGTAATAGCCAGTAAGATGTAGTACAATTCATGTTTTCGTTATGGATTATTGACTTTTTACCCTTCTTTGGTGCCTTGGACATGAGATAGGACCTTAACATTTTGCATGGAAGGAGGACCAGCAGCCGAGTTGCACGGAAGAATGTGAAAAGTATTCATATGTAGTAAAAACCTGAGAAATCCTTCCGTTTTCGTCATTTGTTATCGAATCGACTTAAAGCCAGATTGTCACATTGGCCGCTCTTCTGTCTGAAACGGTTACATTTATCGTCTGCAAAGCTATGTCGCGTGCTGCGGTATGCGGAGACACTAGAAGCACCATAGTAGAACACAGATGAAGCTTCTAAGTTGATGTAATAGCCAGTAAGAAGTAGTACAATTCAAGTTTAGAGGACCATACGCAACCGTCTCCATGAAGCTGGGCTACGGTCCCGCACACCGTTAGGCCGTCTTCCGCTCACGCCCCAACATCGTGCAGCCCACCTCCAGTCGTGTCGCGACAGGCGTGAATGTAGGGACAAATGGAGACGTGTCGTCTTCAGTGATGAGAATCGCTTCTGCCGTGGTGCCAATGATGGTCGTATGCGTTTTTGGCGCTGTGCAGGTGAGCGCCACAATCAGGACTGCATACGACCGAGGCACACAGGGCCAACACCCGGCCTCATGGTGTGGGGAGCGATCTCCTACACTGGCCGTACACCTCTGGTGATCGTCGAGGGGACACTGAATAGTGCACGGTACATCCAAACCGTCATCGAACCCATCGTTCTACGATTCCTAGACCGGCAAGGGAACTTGCTGTTCCAACAGGACAATGCACGTCCGCATGTATCCCGTGCCACCCAACGTGCTCTAGAAGGTGTAAGTCAACTACCCTGGCCAGCAAGATCTCCGGATCTGTCCCCCATTGAGCATGTTTGGGACTGGATGAAGCGTCGTCTCACGCGGTCTGCACGTCCAGCACGAACGCTGGTCCAAGTCGCCACGTGGAAATGGCATGGCAAGCCGTTCCACAGGACTACATCCAGCATCTCTACGATCGTCTCCGTGGGAGAATAGCAGTTTGCATTGCTGCGAAAGGTGGATATACCCTGTACTAGTGCCGACATTGTGCATGCTCTGTTGCCTGTGTCTATGTGCCTGTGGTTCTGTCTGTGTGATCATGTGATGTATCCGACCCCAGGAATGTGTCAATAAAGTTTCCCCTTCCAGGGACAATGAATTCACGGTGTTCGTATTTCAATTTCCAGGAGTGTATTATGGTGCTACTAGTGTCTCCGCATACTGCAGCACGCGACATAGTTTTCCACATGATAAATGTAACCGATTCAGATAGAGGAGCGGCCAATATGACGATCTGGCATTACGTCGATTCGATAGCAAGTGACAAAAACCTGCGAATTCCTCACGTTTTCACTACATATGAAGAGTTTTCACATTCCCCGGTGCAACGTGGCTGCTAGACCTCCCTTCATGCAAAAGCTTAAGGTCCTAGCACATATCCAAGGCACCAAAGAAGGGTAAAAAGTCAATAATCGATAACTAAAGCTTGAATTGTACTACTTCTAACTGGCTATTATATCAACTTAGAAGCTTCATCTGTGTTTTACTATGGTGCTTTTACTGTCTCCTCGTACCGCAGCACACGACATAGCTTTGCAGACGATAAATATAACCGTTAAAGAGAGAAGTGTCGCCAATATGACGATCTGGCATTAAGTAGATTCGATAGCAAATGACGAAAACGTGCAGATTTCTCAGCTTTTCACCACAAATGAACACTTTTCACATTCCCCCGTGCAACGCGGCTGCTAGACCTCCCTTCATGCCAAATCTTAAGGTCATAGCTCATCTCCAAAGCACCAAATCCGTCGAAATAGTCAATAATCGATAACTAAAACTTGAATTTTACTGCTTCGTACTCTTTATCACATCAACTTAGAAGCTTCTTCTGTGTTCTATTATGGTGCTACTAGTGTCTCCGCATATCGCAGCACGCGACATGGTTTTCCACATGATAAATATAACCGTTTCTGATAGAAGAGCGGCCAATATGACGATCTGGCATTACGTCGATTCAATAGCAAGTGACGAAAACCCGTGGATTGCTCACGTTTTCACTACATATGAAGAGTTTTCACATTCCCCCGTGCAACGCGGCTGCCAGACCTCCCTTCATGTAAAATCTTAAGGTCCTAGCTCATGTCCAAGGCACCAAAGCCGTCTAAAAAGTCAATAAACGATAAATAAAACTTGAATTTTACTGCTTCGTACTGGCTATCACATCAACTTAGAAGCTTCTTCTGTGTTCTAATATATTGCTTTTAGTGTCTCCGCATACCGCAGCACGCGACATAGCTTTGCAGACGATAAATATAATCGTTAAAGAGAGACGTGTGGCCAATGTGACGATCTGGCATTAAGTCGATTCGATAGCAAATGACGAAAACGTGCGAATTTCTCAGGATTCCACTACAAATGAACGCGTTTCACATTCCCCCGTGCAACGCGGCTGCTAGACCTCCCTACATGCAAAATCTTAAGGGTCTAGCTCATATCCAAGGCACCAAAGCCTTCGAAAATTTCAATAATCGATAACTAAAATTTGAATTGTACTGCTTCGTACTCATTATCACATCAAATTAGAAGCTTCTTCTGTGTTCTATTATAGTGCTTTTAGTGTCTCCGCATACCGCAGCACGCTATATAGCCTTGCACACGATAAATGTAACCGTTTCAGAGAGAAGAGCGGCCAATATGACGATCTGGCATTAAGTCGACTCGATAGCAAATGACGAAAACGGGCGCATTTCTGAGGTTTTCACTACGTATGAACACTTTTCACATTCCTTGTGCAACGCGTATTCTAGACAACCACTCATGCAAAATCGTAAGGTCATAGCTCATGTCCAAGGCAACGCGGCTGTTAGTCCTCCTTTCGTGCAAAATCTTAAGTTCCTAGCTCATGTCCAAGGCACCAAAGAAGGGTAAATAGTCAATAATCGATACCTAAAACTTGAATTGTACTACTTCTTACTGTCTATTACACCTTCTTAGAAGCTTCATCTGTGTTCTACTATGGTGCTTTTAGTGGCTCCGCATACCGCAGCACGCGACATAGCTTTGGAGACGATAAGTACAACCGTTTCAGAGAGAAGAGCGGCCAATGTGACGATCTGGCTTTAAGTCGATTCGATAACAAATGACGAAAACGGACGGATTTCTCTAGTTTTTACTACATATGAACGCTTTTCACATTCTCCCGTGCAACTCGGCTGCTAGTCCTCCTTTCATGCAAATCGTTAACGTCCTAGCTCATGTCCAAGGCATCAAAGCCAGCTAAAAAGTCAATAATCGATAACTAAAACTTGAATTGTACTACTTCTTTCTGGCTATTACATCAACTTAGAAGCTTCATCTGTGTTCTACTATAGTGCTTTTAGATTCTCCGCATACCGCAGCACGCGACATAGCTTTTCAGACGATAAGTACAACCGTTTCAGAGAGAAGAGCGGCCAATGTGAAGATCTGGCTTTAAGTCGATTCGATAACAAATGACGAAGACGGATGGATTTCTCAGATTTCTACTACATATGAACCCTTTTCACATTCTCCCATGGAACGTGGGTAGTCCTCCTTTCATGCAAAATCTTAAGTTACTTGCTCATGTCCAAGGCACAAAAGAAGGGTAAAAAGTCAATAATCCATAACTAAAACCTGAATTGTACTACTTCTTACTGGCTATTACATCAATTTAGAAGCTTCATCTGTGTTCTACTATGGTGCTTTTAGTGTCTCCGCATACCGCAGCACGCGACATAGCTTTGCAGACGATAAGTACAACAGTTTCAGAGAGAAGAGCGGCCAATGTGAAGATCTGGCTTTAAGTCGATTCCATAACAAATGACGAACACGGACGGATTTCTCAGGTTTTTACTACATATGAACACTTTTCACATTCTCCCGTGAAACTCGGCTGCTAGTCCTCCTTTCATGCAAAACGTTAAGGTTCTAATTCATGTCCAAGGCATCAAAGCCAGCTAAAAAGTCAATAATCGATGCCTTAAACTTGAATTGTACTACTTCTTACTGGCTATTACATCAACTTAGAAGCTTCATCTGTGTTCTGCTATGGTGCTTTTAGTGTCTCCGCATACCGCAGCACGCGACATAGCTTTGAAGACGATAAGTACAACCGTTTCAGAGAGAAGAGCGGCCAATGTGACGATCTGGCTTTAAGTCGATTCGATAACAAATGACGAAAACGGGCGGATATCTCAGGTTTTTAGTACATATGAAACCTATTCACATTCTCCCGTGCAACTCGGCTGCTAGTCCTCCTTTCATGCAAAATCCTAAGTTCCTAGCTCATGTCCAGGGCACGAAAGAAGGTTAAAATGTCAATAATCCATAACTAAAACTTGAATTGTACTACTTCTTACTGGCTATTACATCAATTTAGAAGCTTCATCTGTGTTCTACTATGGTGCATTTAATGTCTCGCATACCACAGCACGCGACATAGCTTTGCAGACGATAAATGTAACTGTTTCAGACAGAAGAAAGGACAATGTGACAATCTACCTTTAAGTCGATTCGATAACAAATGACGAAAACGGACGAATTTCTCAGGTTTTTACTACATAAGAACACTTTTCACATTCTCCCGTGCAACGCGGAGGCTAGTCCTCCTTTCATGCAGAATCTTAAGTTCCTAGCTCATGTCCAAGGCACCAAAGAAGGGTAAAAAGTCAACAATCGATACCGAAAACTTGAATTGTACTACTTCTTAATGGCTATTACATCAACTTAGAAGCTTCATCTGTTTTCTACTATGGTGCTTTTAGTGTCTCCGCATACCGCAGCACGCGACATAGCTTTGCAGATGATAAGTAGAACCGTTTCAGAGAGACGAGCGGCCAATATCAAGATCTGGCTTAAAATCGATTCAATAATAAATGACGATACGGACGGATTTCTCAGGTTTTTTACTACATATGAACACTTTTCACATTCTCCCGTGCAACTCGGCTGCTAGTCCTCCTTTCATGCGGAATATTAAGGTCCTAGCTCATGTCCAAGCCACCAAAGCCAGCTAAAAAGTCAATAATCGATACCTAAAACTTGAATTGTACTACTTCTTACTTCTAAGCTTCTAAGTTGATATAATAGCCAGTTAGAAGTAGTACAATTCAAGCTTTAGTTATCGATTATTGACTTTTTACCCTTCTTTGGTGCCTTGGATATGTGCTAGGACCTTACGATTTTGCATGAAGTGAGGTCTAGCAGCCACGTTTCATGGGGGAATGTGAAACGTGTTCATATGTAGTGAAAACTTGAGAAATCAGCCCGTTTCGTCTTTTGCTATCGAATCAACTTAATGCCAGATTGTCATATTGGCCGCTCTTTTCTCTGAAACGGTTCCATTTATCGTGTGCAAACCTATGTCGCGAGCTGCGGAATGCCTGAACACTAAAAGCATAATAATAGAACACAGAAGAACCTTCTAAGTTGATGTGACTGTCATGTGCAAAGCTATGTCGCGTGCTGCGGTATGCGGAGACACTAAAAACTGCATAATAGAACACACAAGAAACTACTAAGTTGATGTGATAGCCAGTACGAAGCAGTACAATTCAAGTTTTACTTACCGATTATTGACTTGTCAGACGGCTTTGGTGCCGTGGACATGAGCTAGGACTTTAAGATTTTGCAGGAATGGAGGTCTCGCAGCCGCGTTGCACGGGGGAATGTGAAAAGTGTTCATATGTATTGAAAACCTGAGAAATCCGCCCGTTTTCGTCATTTGCTATCGAATCGACTTAATGCCAGATCGTCATATTGGCCGCCCTTCTCTCTGAAACTGTTACATTTGTCGTGTGCAAACCTATGTCGCGAGCTGCGGAATGCCTGAACACTAAAAGCACCATAATAGAACACAGAAGAAGCATCTAAGTTGATGTGATAGAAAGTACTTAGCCGTACATTTCAAGTTTTAGTTATCGATTATTGACTTTTTAGACGGCTTAGGTGCATTGGACATGAGCTAGGACCTTAAGATTTTGCATGAAGGGAGGTCTAGCAGCCACGTTGCACGAGACAATGTGAAGAGTGTTCATATGTTGTAAAAACCTGAGAAATCTGCCCGTTTTCGTTATTTGCTATCGAATCGACCTAATGCCAGATCATCATATTGGCCGCTCTTCTCTCTTGAACGGTTACATTTATCGTGTGCAAAGCTATCTCGCCTGCTGCGGAATGCCTAGACACTAAAAGCACCATAATGGAACATAGGAGAAGCATCTAAGTTGATGTGATAGCCAGTACGAAGCCGTACATTTTAAGTTTTAGTTATCGATTATTGACTTTTTAGACGGCTTCGGTGCCTTGGACATGAGCTAGTACCTTAAGTTTTTTGTAAGAAGGTACGTATAGCGGCCGCGTTGCACAGGGGAATGTGAAAAGTGTTCATATGTAGTGAAAACCTGAGAAATCCGCCCGTTTTCGTCATTTGCTATAGAATCGACTTAATGCCAGATCGTCATATTGGCCGCTTTTCTCTCTGAAACGGTTACATTTATCGTGTGCAAAGCTATGTCGCGTGCTGCGGTATGAGGAGACACTAAAAGCACCATAACAGAACACAGAAGAAATTTCTAAGTTGATGTGATAGAACACAGAAGAAGCTTCTAAGTTGATGTGAAAGCCAGCACGTAGCAGTACAATTCAAGTTTTGGTTATCGATTATTGAGTTTTTAGACGGCTTTGGTGAATCGAACATGATCTAAGACCTTAAGATTTGGCATGAAGGGAATTCTAGCAGCCACGTTGCACGGGGTGATGTGAAAAGTTTCGTATGTAGTGAAAAGCTGAGAAATCCGCCCGTTTCCGTTATTTGCTATCGAATCGACCTAATGTCAGATCTTCATATTGGCCGCTCTTCTCTCTTGAACGGTTACATTTATCGTGTGCAAAGCTATCTCGCCTGCTGCGGAATGCCTAGACACTAAAAGCACCATAATGGAACATAGGAGAAGCATCTAAGTTGATGTGATAGCCAGTACGAAGCCGTACATTTTAAGTTTTAGTTATCGATTATTGACTTTTTAGACGGCTTTGGTGCCTTGGACATGAGCTAGTACCTTAAGATTTTGTAAGAAGGTAGGTATAGCAGCCGCGTTGCACAGGGGAATGTGAAAAGTGTTCAGATGTTGTAAAAACCTGAGGAATTCGCCCGTTCTCTTTATTTGCTATCGAATCGACTTAATGCCAGATCGTCATATTGGACGCTCTTCTCTCTGAAACGGTTACATTTATCGCGTGCAAAGCTATGTCGCGTGCTGCGGTATGAGGAGACACTAAAAGCACCATAACAGAACACAGAAGAAATTTCTAAGTTGATGTGTTAGAACACAGAAGAAGCTTCTAAGTTGATGTGAAAGCCAGCACGTAGCACTACAATTCAAGTTTTAGTTATCGATTATTGCCTTTTTTAGACGGCCTTGGTGCCTTGGACATGAGCTAGGACCTTAAGATTTTGCATGAAGGGAGGTCTAGCAGCCACGTTGCACAACAGAATGTGAAAAGTGCTCATATATATTAAACACCTGAGAAATCCGCCCGTTTTCGTCATTTGCTATCGAATCGATTTAATGTCATATCGTCAAATTTGTCGCCCTTCTCTCTGAAACGGTTACATTCATCGTGTGCAAACCTATGTCGCGGGCTGCGGAATGCCTGGACACTAAAAGCACCATAATAGAACACAGAAGAAGCATCTAAGTTGATGTGATAGAAAGTACTTAGCCGTACATTTCAAGTTTTAGTTATCGATTATTACCTTTTTAGACGGCTTTGGTGCCTTGGACATGAGCTGGGACCTTAAGATTTTGCATGAACGGAGGTCTAGCAGCCACGTTACAAGAGAGAATGTGAAAGGTGTTCATATGTTGTAAAAACCTGAGAAATCCGCCCGTTTTCTTTATTTGCTATCGAATCGACCTAATGCCAGAGTGTCATATTGGCCGTTCTTCTCTCTGAAATGGTTACATTTATCGTGTGCAAAGCTATGTCGCGTGCTGCGGTATGTGGTAACACCAAAAGCACCATAATATAATACAAAAGAAGCATCTAAGTTGATGTGATAGCCAGTACGAAGCAGTACTATTCAAGTTTTACGTATCGATTATTGACTTGTCAGACGGCTTTGGTGCCGTGGACATGAGCTAGGACTTTAAGATTTTGCAGGAATGGAGGTCTCGCAGCCGCGTTGCACGGGGGAATGTGAAAAGTGTTCATATGTAGTGAAAACCTGAGAAATCGGCCCGTTTTCGTCATTTGCTATCGAATCGACTTAATGCGAGATCGTCATATTGACGGTTCTTCTCTCTGAAATGGTTACATTTATCGTGTGCAATGCTATGTCGCGTGCTGCGGTATGTGGAGACACGAAAAGCACCATAATATAATACAAAAGGAGCACCTAAGTTAATGTGATAGCCAGTACGAAGCTGTGCAATTCAAGTTTTAGTTATCGATTATTGACTTTTTAGACGGCTATGGTGCATTGGACATGAGCTAGGACGTGAAGATTTTGCATGAAGGGAATTCTAGCAGCCGCGTTGCACGGGGTGATGTGAAAAGTTTCGTATGTAGTGAAAAGCTGAGAAATCCGCCCGTTTTCTTTATTTCTATCGAATCGACCTAATGCCAGATCGTCTTATTGGCCGCTCTTCTCTCTGAAATGGTTACATTTATCGTGTGCAAAGCTATGTCGCGTGCTGCGGTATGCGGAGACACTAAAAGCACCATAACAGAACACAGAAGAAGCTTCTATGATGAAGTGATAGCCACTACGAAGCAGTACAATTCAAGTTTTAGTTATCGATTATTGACTTTTTAGACGGCATTGGTTCCTTTGACATGAGCTACGACCTTACGATATTGCATGAAAGGATGTCTAGGAGCTGCGTTGCACGGGGGAATGTGAAAAGTGTTCATATATAGTGGAAACCTTTTTCCTTTGACATGAGCTACGACCTTACGATATTGCATGAAAGGATGTCTAGGAGCTGCGTTGCACGGGGGAATGTGAAAAGTGTTCATATATAGTGGAAAACTGAGAAATCCGCCCGTTTTCGACATTTGCTATCGAATCGACTTAGTGCCAGATCGTCATATTGCCCGCTCTTCTCTCTTAAATGGTTACATGTATCGTGTGCAAAGCTATGTCGCGTGCTGCGGTATGTGGAGACACTAAAAGCACCATAACAGAACACAGAAGAAGCGTCTAAATTGATGTGATAGCCAGTACCAAGCAGTACAATTAATGATTTTGTTATCGATTATTGACTTTTTAGACGGCTTTGGTTCCTTTGACATGAGCTACGACCTGTCCTGATGTGATAGCCTGTACGAAGCAGTACAATTCAAGTTTTAGTTATCGGTTATTGAATTTTTAGACTATATTGGTGAATTGGACATTAGCTAGGACCTTACGACCTTGAATGAAGGGGGGTCTAGCAGCCGCGTTGCACGGGAGAATGTGAAAACTGTTCATATGCATTGAAAACCTGAGAAATCCGCTTGTTTTCGTCATTTCCTATCGAATCGACTTAATGCCAGATCGTCATATTGGCCGGTATTCTCTCTGAAACGGTTACATTTATAGTGTGCAAAGATATGTCGCGTGCTGTGGTATGCGGAGACACTAAAAGCACCATAATGGAACACAGAAGATGCTTCTAAGTTGATGTGATAGCGAGTAAGAAGCAGTACAATTCAAGTTTTAGTTATCGATTATTGACTTTTTAGATGGAGATGAGCTGGGACTTTACGATTTGCATGAGGGAGTTATAGCACCCGCGTTGCACGTTGGAATGTGAAAAATGTTCATATGTAGTGAAAACCTGAGAAATCCTCCAGTTTTCGTCATTTGCTATCGAATCGACTTTTGCCAGATGGTCATATTTGCCGCTCTTCTCTCTGAAACGGTTACATTTATCGTGTGCAAAGCTACGTTTCGTGCTGCGTTATGCGGAGACACTAAAAGGACCATAATGGATCACAGAAGAAGCTTCTAAGTTGATGTGATAGCCAGTACGAAGCAGTACTATTGTAGTTTTAGTTATCAATTATTGACATTTTAGACGGGTTTGGTGCCTTGTACATGAGCTAGGACCTTACGATTTTGTATGAAGGGAGGTCTAGCAGCCGCGTTGCACGGGAGAATGTGAAATGTGTTCATGTGTGGTGAAAACCTGAGAAATCCGCCCGTTTTCGTCATTTGCTATCGAATCGAATTAATGCCAGATCGTCATATTGCCCGCTATTCTCTCTGAAATGATTACGTTTATCGTGTGCAAAGCTATGTCGCGTGCTGCGGTATGCGGAGACACTAAAAGCACCATAACAGAACACAGAAGAAGCTTCTATGATGACATGATATCCAGTACGAAGCAGTACAATTCAAGTTTCAGTTATCGATTATTGACTTTTAAGAAGGCTTTGGTTCCTTTGACATAAGCGTCGACCTTAAGATATTGCATGAAGGCAGATCTAGGAGCTGCGTTGCATGGGGGAATGTGAAATGTGTTCATATGTAGTGAAAACCTGAGAGATCCGCCCGTTTTCGTCACTTGCTATCGAATCGACTTAATGCCAGATCGTCATATTGGCCGCTCTTCTCTCTGAATCGGTTACATTTATAGTGTGCAAAGCAAGGCCTCGCGCTGCGGTATGCGGAGACACTAAACGCACCATAATAGATCACACAAGAAGCTTCTCAGCTGATGTGATAGACAGTACGAAGCAGTACAGTTCAAGTTTTAGTTATCGATTATTGACTTTTTAGACTGCTTTGGTGCCTTGGACATGAGCTAGGACCTTACGATTTTGAATGAAGGGAGGTCTAACAGCCGCGTTGCACTGGAGACCGTGAAAAGTTTTCATATGCAAAAAAAACCTGAGAAATCCGCCCGTTTTCGTCATTTGCTATCGAATCGACTAAATGCCAGATCGCCATTTTGGCTGGTATTCTCACTAAAACGGTTACATTTATCGTGTGCAAAGCCATGTCGCGTGCTGCGCTATGCGGAGACACTAAAAGCACCATAATAGAACACAGAAGAAGCTTCTAAGTTGATGTGATAGCCAAAACGAAGCAATACAATTCAATTTTTAGCTATCGATTGTTGACTTTTTAGACGGCTTCGGTGCCTTGGACATGAGCTAGGACCTTACGATTTTGCATAAAGGTAGGTCTAGTAGCCGCGTTGCACTGTGGAATGTGAAAACTGTTCATACGTTGTGAAAACCTGAGAAATCCGCCCGTTTTCGTCATTTGCTATCGAATCGACTTAATGCCAGATCGTCATATTGGCCGGTATTCTCTCTGAAACGGTTACATTTATCGTGTGCAAAGCAATGCCGCTGCTGTGGTATGCGGAGACACTAAAAGCACCATAATAGAACACAGAACAAGCTTCTAAGTTGATGAGATAGTCAGTACTAGGCAGTAATATTGAAGTTTTAGTTATCGATTATTGACTTTTCAGACGATTTTGGTGACTTGGGCATGAGCTAGGACCTTACGACCTTGCATGACGGGAGGTTTAGCAACCGCGTTGGACGGGGGAATGTGAAAAGTGTTCATATGTAGTGTAAACGTGAGAAATCCGCCCGTTTTCGTCATTTGCTATCGAATCGACTTAATGCCAGATCGCCATATTGGCAGCTCTTCACTCTGAAACGGTTACATTTATCGTGTGCAAAGCTATGTCGCGTGCTGTGGAATACAGAGACACTAGAAGCACTATAATAGAACACAGAAAAAGCTTCTAGGTTGATGTGATCGCCAGTACGAAGCAGTACAATTCAAGATTTAGTTACAGATTATTGACTTTTTAGACGATTTTGGTGCCATGTACATGCGCTAGGACCTTACGACCTTGCATGAAAGGAGTCTAGCAGCCGCGTTGCACGGGGGAATGTGAAAAGTGTTCATATGTAGTGAAATCCTGAGAAATCCGCTCGTTTTCGTCATTTGCTATCGAATCGACTTAATGCCAGATCGTCATATTGGCCGCTCTTCTCTCTGAAATGTTTACATTTCTCGTGTGCAAAGCTATGAAAGCTATGTCGCGTGCTGCGGTATGCGGAGACACTAAAAGCTCCATAATAGAACACAGAATAAGCTTCTACGTTGATGAGATAGAAAGTACGCAGCAGTACAATTCAAGTTTTAGGTATCGATTATTACCTTTTTAGACGGCTTCGGTGCCTTGGACATGATCCAGGACCTTAAGATTTTGCATGAAGGGAGGTCTAGCAGCCGCGTTGGACGGGGGAATGTGAAAAGTGTTCATATGTTGTAAAAACCTGAGAAATTCTCCCGTTTTCGTTATTTGCTATGGAATAGACTTTAGGCAGATCGTCATATTGGGCGCTCTTTTCTCTGAAACGGTTACATTTATCGTGTGCAAAGCTTTGTCGCGTGCTGCGGTATGTGGAGACACTAAAAGCACGATAATATAAAAGATAAGAAGCTTCTAAGATGGTGTGATAGCCAAAACGAAGCAGTACAATTCAATTTTTAGCTATCGATTGTTGACTTTTTAGACGGCTTTGGTGCCTTGGACATGAGCTTGGACGTTAAGATTTTGCATGAGGGAGTTCTAGCACCGGTCTTTCACGGGGGAATGTGAAATGTGTTCATATGTAGTGAAAACCTGAGAAATCCCCCCGTTTTGGTCATTTGCTATCGAATCGACTTAATGCCAGATCGTCATATTGGCCTCTCATCTCTCTTAAACGGTTACATTTATCGTGTGCAAAGCTATGTCGCGTGCTGCGGTATGCGGAGACACTAAAGGCATCATAATAGAACACAGAAGAAGCTTCTAAGTTGAAGTGATAGCCAGTACGAAGCAGTCCAATTCAAGTTTTAGTTAATGATTATTTACTTTTTAGACGGCTTTGGTGCCTTGGACATGAGCTAATACCTTATGATTTTGCATGAAGGGAGTTCTAGCAGCGCCGTTGGATGGGGGTATGTGAAAGGTGTTCATATGTAGTGAAAACCTGAGAAATCGGCAAGTTTTCATCATTTGCTATCGAATCGACTTCATGCCATATCGTCATATTGGCCGCTCTTCTCTCGGAAACTATTATTTTTTTCGTGTTCAAAGCTATGTCGCGTGCTGTGGTATGTGGAGACACTAGAAGCACCATAATAGAACACAGAAGAAGCTTCTAGGTTGATGTGATAGCCAGTACGAAGCAGTACAATTCAAGATTTAGTTATCGATTTTTGACTTTTTAGACTATATTGGTGCCTTGGACATGCGCTGGGACCTTACGACCTTGCATGAAAGCAGTCTAGCTGCCGCGTTGGACGGGGGAATGTGAAAAGTGTTCAAATGTAGTGAAATCCTGAGAAATCCATTCGTTTTCGTCATTTGCTATCGAATCGACTTAATGCCAGATCGTCATATTGGCCGCTATTCTCTCTTAAACGGTTACATTTATCGTGTGCAAAGCTATGTCGCGTGCTGCGGTATGCGGAGACACTAAAGGCATCATAATAGAACACAGAAGAAGCTTCTAAGTTGATGTGATAGCCAGTACGAAGCAGTACAATTCAAGTTTTAGTTACCGATTATTGACTTTTTAGACGGCTTTGGTGCTTTGGACATGAGCTAGGACCTTAAGATTCTGCATGAAGGGAGATCTAGCAGCCGCGTTGCACGGGGGAATGTGAAAAGTGGTTATATGCAGTGAAAACGTGAGAAATCTGCCCGTTTTCGAAATTAGCTATCGAATCGACTTTTGCCAGATCGTCAATTTGGCCGCTCTTCTCTCTGTAACGGTTACATTTATCGGGTGCAAAGCTATGTTGCGTGCTGCGGTATGCGTAGACACTAAAAGCAACATAATAGAACACAGATGAAGCTTCTAAATTGATGTGATAGCCTGTACGAAGCAGTACAATTCAAGTTTTATTTATCGATTATTGAATTTTTAGACGATTTTGTGCCTTGGACATGGGCTAGGACCTTGTGACCTTGCATGAAGGGAGGTCTAGCATCCGCGTTGCACGGGGGAATGTGAAAAGTGTTCATATGTAGTGTAAACCTGAGAAATCCCCCCGTTTTCGTCATTTGCTATCGAATCGACTAAATGCCAGATCGTCATATTGCCCGCTCTTCTCTCTGAAACGGTTACATTTATCGTGTGCAACGCTATGTCGCGTGCTGCGGTATGCGGAGACACTAAAAGCACCATAACAGAACTCAAAAGAAGCTTCTAAATTGGTGTGATAGCCAGTCCGAAGCAGTACATTTCAAGTTTCAGTTATCGATTATTGACTTTTTAAACGGCTTTGGTGCCTTGGACATGAGCTAGGACCTTAAGATTTTGCATAAAGGTAGGTCTAGTAGACGCGTTGCACTGGGGAATGTGAAAAGTGTTCATACGTTGTGAAAACCTGAGAAATCCGCCCGTTTTCGTCATTTGCTATCGAATCAAATTAATGACAGATCGTCATATTGGCCAGTATTCTCTCTGAAACGGTTACATTCATCGTGTGCAAAGCAATGTCGCTGCTGTGGTATGTGGAGACACTAAAAGCAACATAATAGAACACAGAAGAAGCTTCTAAGTTGATGAGATAGTCAGTCCTAAGCAGTACAATTGAAGTTTTAGTTATCGATTATTGACTTTTCAGACGATTTTGGTGACTTGGTCATGAGCTAGGACCTTACGACCTTGCATGACGGTAGGTTTAGCAACCGCGTTGGACGGGGGAATGTGAAAAGTGTTCATATGTAGTGTAAACGTGAGAAATCCGCCCTTTTTCGTCATTTGCTATCGAATCGACTTAATGCCAGATCGTCATATTGGCAGCTCTTCACTCTGAAACGGTTACATTTATCGTGTGAAAAGCTATGTCGCGTGATGTGGTATGCGGAGACACTAGAAGCACCATAATAGAACACAGAAAAAGCTTCTAGATTGATGTGATCGCCAGTACGAAGCAGTAAAATTCAAGATTTAGTTACAGATTGTTGACTTATTAGACGATTTTGGTGCCATGTTCATGCGCTAGGACCTTACGACCTTGCATGAAAGGAGTCTAGCAGCCGCGTTGCATGGGAGAATGTGAAATGTGTTCATGTGTGGTGAAAACCTGAGAAATCCGCCCGTTTTCGTCATTTGCTATCTAATCGAATTAATGCCAGATCGTCATATTGCCCGCTATTCTCTCTGAAATGATTACGTTTATCGTGTGCAAAGCTATGTCGCGTGCTGCGGTATGCGGAGACACTAAAAGCACCATAACAGAACACAGAAGAAGCTTCTATGATGACATGATATCCAGTACGAAGCAGTACAATTCAAGTTTCAGTTATCGATTATTGACTTTTAAGAAGGCTTTGGTTCCTTTGACATAAGCGTCGACCTTAAGATATTGCATGAAGGGAGATCTAGGAGCTGCGTTGCACGGGGGAATGTGAAATGTGTTCATATGTAGTGAAAACCTGAGAGATCCGCCCGTTTTCGTCACTTGCTATCGAATCGACTTAATGCCAGATCGTCATATTGGCCGCTCTTCTCTCTGAATCGGTTACATTTATCGTGTGCAAAGCAAGGTCTCGCGCTGCGGTATGCGGAGACACTAAACGCACCATAATAGATCACAGAAGAAGCTTCTCAGTTGATGTGATAGACAGTACGAAGCAGTACAGTTCAAGTTTTAGTTATCGATTATTGACTTTTTAGACTGCTTTGGTGCCTTGGACATGAGCTAGGACCTTACGATTTTGAATGAAGGGAGGTCTAACAGCCGCGTTGCACTGGAGACCGTGAAAAGTTTTCATATGCAAAAAAAAACCTGAGAAATCCGCCCGTTTTCGTCATTTGCTATCGAATCGACTAAATGCCAGATCGCCATTTTGGCTGGTATTCTCACTAAAACGGTTACATTTATCGTGTGCAAAGCCATGTCGCGTGCTGCGCTACGCGGAGACACTAAAAGCACCATAATAGAACACAGAAGAAGCTTCTAAGTTGATATGATAGCCAAAACGAAGCAATACAATTCAAGTTTTAGTTATCGATTATTGACTTTTTAGGCGATTTTCGTGCCTTGGACATGAGCTAGGACCTTACAAACTTGCATGAATGGAGGACTAGCAGCCGCGTTGCACGGGAGAATGTAAAAAGAGTTCATATGTAGTGAAAACGTGAGAAATCCGACCGTTTTCATCATTTGCTATCGAATCGACTTCATGCCATATCGTCATATTGGCCGCTCTTCTCTCGGAAACTATTATTTTTTTCGTGTTCAAAGCTATGTCGCGTGCTGTGGTATGTGGAGACACTAGAAGCACCATAATAGAACACAGAAGAAGCTTCGAGGTTGATGTGATAGCCAGTAAGAAGCAGTAAAATTCAAGTTTGTGTTATCGATTTTTGACATATTAGATGGCTTTGGTGCCTTGGACATAAGCTGGGACCTTAAGATTTTGCATGGGGGAGTTCTAGCAGCCGCGTTGGACGTGGGAATGTGAAAGGTGTTCATATGTAGTGAAAACATGAGAAATCCACCCGTTTTCGTCATTTGCTATCGAATAGACATTTGCCAGATCGTCATATTGGCGGCTCTTCTCTCTGAAACGGTTACATTTATCGTGTGCAAAGCTATGTCGCGTGCTTCGGTATGCGGAGACACTAAAAGCACCATAATACAACACAGATGAAGTTTCTAAGTTGTTCTGATAGCCAGTAAGAAGCCGTACAATTCAAGTTTTAGTTATCGATTACTGACTTTTTAGGCGGCTTTGGTGCCTTGGACATGAGCTAGGACATTAAGATTTTGCATGAGGGAGTTCTAGCAGCCGTCTTTCACGGGGGAATGTAAAATGTGTTCATATGTAGTGTAAACCTGAGAAATCGCCCCGTTTTCGTCATTTGCTATCGAATCGACTAAATGCCAGATCGTCATATTGCCCGCTCTTCTCTCTGAAACGGTTACATTTATCGTGTGCAAAGCCATGTCGCGTGCTGCGCTATGCGGAGACACTAAAAGCACCATAATAGAACACAGAAGAAGCTTCTAAGTTGATGTGATAGCCAAAACGAAGCAATACAATTCAATTTTTAGCTATCGATTGTTGACTTTTTTGACGGCTTCGGTGCCTTGGACATGAGCTAGGACCTTAAGATTTTGCATAAAGGTAGGTCTAGTAGCCGCGTTGCACTGTGGAATGTGAAAACTGTTCATACGTTGTGAAAACCTGAGAAATCCGCCCGTTTTCGTCATTTGCTATCGATTCGACTTAATGCCAGATCGTCATATTGGCCGGTATTCTCTCTGAAACGGTTACATTTATCGTGTGCAAAGCAATGCCGCTGCTGTGGTATGCGGTGACACTAAAAGCACCATAATAGAACACAGAACAAGCTTCTAAGTTGATGAGATAGTCAGTACTAAGCAGTAATATTGAAGTTTTAGTTATCGATTATTGACTTTTCAGACGATTTTGGTGACTTGGGCATGAGCTAGGACCTTACGACCTTGCATGACGGGAAGTTTAGCAACCGCGTTGGACGGGGGAATGTGAGAAGTGTTCATATGTAGTGTAAACGTGAGAAATCCGCCCGTTTTCGTCATTTGCTATCGAATCGACTTAATGCCAGATCGCCATATTGGCAGCTCTTCACTCTGAAACGGTTACATTTATCGTGTGCAAAGCTATAACGCGTGCTGTGGAATACGGAGACACTAGAAGCACTATAATAGAACACAGAAAAAGCTTCTAGGTTGAAGTGATCGCCAGCACGAAGGAGTACAATTCAAGATTTAGTTACAGATTATTGACTTTTTAGACAATTTTGGTGCCATGTACATGCGCTAGGACCTTACGACCTTGCATGAAAGGAGTCTAGCAGCCGCATTGCACGGGGGAATGTGTAAAGTGTTCATATGTAGTGAAATCCTGAGAAATCCGCTCGTTTTCGTCATTTGCTATCGAATCGACTTAATGCCAGATCGTCATATTGGCCGCTCTTCTCTCTGAAATGTTTACATTTCTCGTGTGCAAAGCTATGAAAGCTATGTCGCGTGCTGCGGTATGCGGAGACACTAAAAGCTCCATAATAGAACACAGAATAAGCTTCTAGGTTGATGTGATAGCCAGTACGAAGCAGTACAATTAAAGATTTAGTTATCGATGATTGACTTTTTAGACGATATTTGTGCCTTGGACATGCGCTGGGACCTTAAGACCTTGCATGAAAGCAGTCTAGCTGCCACGTTGGACGAGGGAATGTGAAAAGTGTTCAAATGTAGTGAAATCCTGAGAAATCCACTCGTTTTCGTCATTTGCTATCGAATCGACTTAATGCCAGATCGTCATATTGGCCTCTCATCTCTCTTAAACGGTTACATTTATCCTGTGCAAAGCTATGTCGCGTGCTGCGGTATGCGGAGACACTAAACGCACCATAACAGAACACAAAAGAAGCTTCTAAATTGGTGTGATAGCCAGTCCGAAGCAGTACATTTCAAGTTTCAGTTATCGATTATTGACTTTTTAAACGGCTTTGGTGCCTTGGACATGAGCTAGGACCTTAAGATTTTGCATAAAGGTAGGTCTAGTAGCCGCGTTGCATTGTGGAATGTGAAAACTGTTCATACGTTGTGAAAACCTGAGAAATCCGCCCGTTTTCGTCATTTGCTATCGAATCGACTTAATGCCAGATCGTCATATTGGACGGTATTCTCTCTGAAACGGTTACATTTATCGTGTGCAAATCAATGCCGCTGCTGTGGTATGCGGAGACACTAAAAGCACCATAATAGAACACAGAAGAAGCTTCTAAGATGATGAGATAATCAGTACTAAGCAGTAATATTGAAGTTTTAGTTATCGATTATTGACTTTTCAGACGATTTTGGTGACTTGGGCATGAGCTAGGACCTTACGACCTTGCATGACGGGAGGTTTAGCAACCACGTTGGACGGGGGAATGTGAAAAGTGTTCATATGTAGTGTAAACGTGAGAAATCCGCCCGTTTTCGTCATTTGCTATCGAATCGACTTAATGCCAGATCGCCATATTGGCAGCTCTTCACTCTGAAACTTTTACATTTATCGTGTGCAAAGCTATGTCGCGTGCTGTGGAATACGGAGACACTAGAAGCACTATAATAGAACACAGAAAAAGCTTCTAGGTTGATGTGATCGCCAGTACGAAGCAGTACAATTCAAGATTTAGTTACAGATTATTGACTTTTTAGACGATTTTGGTGCCATGTACATGCGCTAGGACCTTACGACCTTGCATGAAAGGAGTCTAGCAGCCGCGTTGCACGGGGGAATGTGAAAAGTGTTCATATGTAGTGAAATCCTGAGAAATCCGCTCGTTTTCGTCATTTGCTATCGAATCGACTTAATGCCAGATCGTCATATTGGCCGCTCTTCTCTCTGAAATGTTTACATTTCTCGTGTGCAAAGCTATGAAAACTATGTCGCGTGCTGCGGTATGCGGAGACACTAAAAGCTCCATAATAGAACACAGAATAAGCTTCTAAGTTGATGTGATAGAAAGTACGCAGCAGTACAATTCAAGTTTTAGGTATCGATTATTACCTTTTTTGACGGCTTCGGTGCCTTGGACATGATCCAGGACCTTAAGATTTTGCATGAAGGGAGGTCTAGCAGCCGCGTTGCACGGGGGAATGTGAAAAGTGTTCATATGTTTTAAAAACCTGAGATATTCGCCCGTTTTCGTTATTTGCTATGGAATAGACTTTAGGCAGATCGTCATATTGGGCGCTCTTTTCTCTGAAACGGTTACATTTATCGTGTGCGAAGCTTTGTCGCGTGCTGCGGTATGTGGGGACACTAAAAGCACGATAATAGAAAACATAAGAAGCTTCTAAGACGGTGTGATAGCCAAAACGAAGCAGTACAATTCAATTTTTAGCTATCGATTGTTGACTTTTTAGACGGCTTTGGTGCCTTGGACATGAGCTTGGACGTTAAGATTTTGCATGAGGGAGTTCTAGCACCGGTCTTTCACGGGGGAATGTGAAATGTGTTCATATGTAGTGAAAACCTGAGAAATCCCCCCGTTTTGGTCATTTGCTATCGAATCGACTTCATGCCATATCGTCATATTGGACGCTCTTCTCTCGGAAACGATTATTTTTTTCGTGTGCAAAGCTATGTCGCGTGCTGTGGTTGCGGAGGCACTAGAAGCACCATAATAGAACACAGAAGAAGCTTCTAGGTTTATGTGATAGCCAGTACGAAGCAGTACAATTCAAGATTTAGTAATCGATTATTGACTTTTTAGACGATATTTGTGCCTTGGACATGCGCTGGGACCTTAAGACCTTGCATGAAAGCACTCTAGCTGCCACGTTGGACGGGGGAATGTGAAAAGTGTTCAAATGTAGTGAAATCCTGAGAAATCCACTCGTTTTCGTCATTTGCTATCGAATCGACTTAATGCCAGATCGTCATATTGGCCTCTCTTCTCTCTTAAACGGTTACATTTATCCTGTGCAAAGCTATGTCGCGTGCTGCGGTATGCGGAGACACTAAAGGCATCATAATAGAACACAGAAGAAGCTTCTAAGTTGAAGTGATAGCCAGTACGAAGCAGTCCAATTCAAGTTTTAGTTAACGATTATTTACTTTTTAGACGGCTTTGGTGACTTGGACATGAGCTAGGACCTTATGATTTTGCATGAAAGGAGTTCTAGCAGCCGCGTTGGATGGGGGTATGTGAAAGGTGTTCATATGTAGTGAAAACCTGAGAAATCGGCAAGTTTTCATCATTTGCTATCGAATCGACTTCATGCCATATCGCATATTGGCCGCTCTTCTCTCGGAAACTATTATTTTTTTCGTGTTCAAATCTATGTCGCGTGCTGTGGTATGTGGAGACACTAGAAGCACCATAATAGAACACAGAAGAAGCTTCTAGGTTGATGTGATAGCCAGTACGAAGCAGTACAATTCAAGATTTAGTTATCGATTTTTGACTTTTTAGACGATATTGGTGCCTTGGACATGCGCTGGGACCTTACGACCTTGCATGAAAGCAGTCTAGCTGCCGCGTTGGACGGGGGAATGTGAAAAGTGTTCAAATGTAGTGAAATCCTGAGAAATCCATTCGTTTTCGTCATTTGCTATCGAATCGACTTAATGCCAGATCGTCATATTGGCCGCTCTTCTCTCTTAAACGGTTACATTTATCGTGTGCAAAGCTATGTCACGTGCTGCGGTATGCGGAGACACTAAAGGCATCATAATAGAACACAGAAGAAGCTTCTAAGTTGGTGTGATAGCCAGTACGAAGCAGTACAATTCAAGTTTTAGTTATCGATTATTGACTTTTTAGACGGCTTTGGTGCTTTGGACATGAGCTAGGACCTTAAGATTCTGCATGAAGGGAGATCTAGCAGCCGCGTTGCACGGGGGAATGTGAAAAGTGGTTATATGCAGTGAAAACGTGAGAAATCTGCCCGTTTTCGACATTAGCTATCGAATCGACTTTTGCCAGATCGTCAATTTGGCCGCTCTTCTCTCTGTAACGGTTACATTTATCGTGTGCAAAGCTATGTTGCGTGCTGCGGTATGCGTAGACACTAAAAGCAACATAATAGAACACAGATGAAGCTTCTAAATTGATGTGATAGCCTGTACGAAGCAGTACAATTCAAGTTTTATTTATCGATTATTGAATTTTTAGACGATTTTGTGCCTTGGACATGGGCTAGGACCTTGTGACCTTGCATGAAGGGAGGTCTAGCATCCGCGTTGCACGGGGGAATGTGAAAAGTGTTCATATGTAGTGAAAACCTGAGAAATCCCCCCGTTTTCGTCATTTGCTATCGAATCGACTAAATGCCAGATCGTCATATTGCCCGCTCTTCTCTCTGAAACGGTTACATTTATCGTGTGCAACGCTATGTCGCGTGCTGCGGTATGCGGAGACACTAAAAGCACCATAACAGAACTCAAAAGAAGCTTCTAAATTGGTGTTATAGCCAGTCCGAAGCAGTACATTTCAAGTTTCAGTTATCGATTATTGACTTTTTAAACGGCTTTGGTGCCTTGGACATGAGCTAGGACCTTAAGATTTTGCATAAAGGTAGGTCTAGTAGACGCGTTGCACTGGGGAATGTGAAAAGTGTTCATACGTTGTGAAAACCTGAGAACTCCGTCCGTTTTCGTCATTTTCTATCGAATCAAATTAATGACAGATCGTCATATTGGCCGGTATTCTCTCTGAAACGGTTACATTTATCGTATGCAAAGCAATGTCGCTGCTGTGGTATGCGGAGACACTAAAAGCAACATAATAGAACACAGAAGAAGCTTCTAAGTTGACGTGATAGCCAGTAAGAAGCAGTACAATTCAAGTTTTAGTTATCGATTATTGACTTTTTAGATGGCTTTGGTGCCTTGGACATGAGCTGGGACCATAAGATTTTGGATGAAGGAGTTATAGCAGCCGCGTTGCACGGGGGAATGTGAAATGTGTTCATATGTAGTGAATACCTGAGAAATCCGCCCGTTTTCCTCATTTGCTATCGAATCGACTTAATGCCAGATCGTCATATTGCACGCTCTTCGCTTTGAAACGGTTACATTTGTCGTCTGGTTTTAGTTATCGATTATTGACTTCTTAGACGGCTTTGGTGCCTTGGACATGAGCTAGGACCTTAAGATTTTGCATGAGGTAGTTCTAGCAGCCACGTTGCACGGGGGAATGTGAAAAGTGTTCATATGTAGTGAAAACCTGAGAAAACCGCCGATATCGTCATTTGCTATCGAATCGACTTAACGCCAAATCGTCATATTGGCCGCTCTTCTCTCTGAAACGGTTACATTTATCGTGTTCAAAGCTATGTCGCGTGCTGCGGTATGCGTAGACACTACAAGCACCATAGTAGAACACAGAAGAAGCTTCTAAGTTGACGTAATAGCCAGTAAGAAGCCGTAAAATAATTCTTTTAGCTATCGATTATTGACATTTTAGTCGGCTTTGGTGCACTGGACATGAGCTAGGATATTAAGATTTTGCATGAGGGAGTTCTAGCAGCCGCGTTGCACGGGGGAATGTGCAAAGTGTTCATATGTAGTAAAAACCGAGAAATCCGCCGATTACGTCATTTGCTATCGAATCGACTTTTGTGAGATCGTCATATTGGCCGCTCTTCTCTCTGAAACGGTTACATTTATCGTGTGAAAAGTATGTCGCGTGCTGCGGTATGCGTAGACAATAAAAGCACCATAATAGAACACAGAAGAAGCTTCTAAGTTGATGTGATAGCTAGTACGAAACAGTACAATTTAACTCTTAGTTATCGATTATTGAATTTTTAGACGGCTTCGGTGCCTTGGACATGAGCTAGGACATTACCATTTTGCATTAAGGGAGGTCTAGCGACCGCGTTGCACGGGGGAATGTGAAAAGTGTTCATATGTAGTGAAAACCTGAGAAATCCGCCCGTTTTCGTCATTTGCTATCGAATCGTCTTAGTGCCAGATCGATATATTACCCGCAATTATCTCTGAATCCGTTACATTTATGGTGTGCAAAGCTATGTTGGGTGCTGCGGTATGCGTTGATACTATGTTGATGTGATAGCCAGTACGAAGCGGTACAATTCAGGTTTTAGTTATCGATTATTGACTTCTTAGACGGCTTTGGTGCCTTGGACATGAGCTAGGACCTTAAGATTTTGCATGAGGTAGTTCTAGCAGCCACGTTGCACGGGGGAATGTGAAAAGTGTTCATATGTAGTGAAAACCTGAGAAAACCGCCGATATCGTCATTTGCTATCGAATCGACTTAACGCCAAATCGTCATATTGGCCGCTCTTCTCTCTGAAACGGTTACATTTATCGTGTTCAAAGCTATGTCGCGTGCTGCGGTATGCGTAGACACTACAAGCACCATAGTAGAACACAGAAGAAGCTTCTAAGTTGACGTAATAGCCAGTAAGAAGCCGTAAAATAATTCTTTTAGCTATCGATTATTGACATTTTAGTCGGATTTGGTGCACTGGACATGAGCTAGGATATTAAGATTTTGCATGAGGGAGTTCTAGCAGCCGCGTTGCACGGGGGAATGTGCAAAGTGTTCATATGTAGTAAAAACCGAGAAATCCGCCGATTACGTCATTTGCTATCGAATCGACTTTTGTGAGATCGTCATATTGGCCGCTCTTCTCTCTGAAACGGTTACATTTATCGTGTGAAAAGTATGTCGCGTGCTGCGGTATGCGTAGACAATAAAAGCACCATAATAGAACACAGAAGAAGCTTCTAAGTTGATGTGATAGCTAGTACGAAACAGTACAATTTAACTCTTAGTTATCGATTATTGAATTTTTAGACGGCTTCGGTGCCTTGGACATGAGCTAGGACATTACCATTTTGCATTAAGGGAGGTCTAGCGACCGCGTTGCACGGGGGAATGTGAAAAGTGTTCATATGTAGTGAAAACCTGAGAAATCCGCCCGTTTTCGTCATTTGCTATCGAATCGTCTTAGTGCCAGATCGATATATTACCCGCAATTATCTCTGAATCCGTTACATTTATGGTGTGCAAAGCTATGTTGGGTGCTGCGGTATGCGTTGATACTATGTTGATGTGATAGCCAGTACGAAGCGGTACAATTCAGGTTTTAGTTATCGATTATTGACTTCTTAGACGGCTTTGGTGCCTTGGACATGAGCTAGGACCTTAAGATTTTGCATGAGGTAGTTCTAGCAGCCACGTTGCACGGGGGAATGTGAAAAGTGTTCATATGTAGTGAAAACCTGAGAAAACCGCCGATATCGTCATTTGCTATCGAATCGACTTAACGCCAAATCGTCATATTGGCCGCTCTTCTCTCTGAAACGGTTACATTTATCGTGTTCAAAGCTATGTCGCGTGCTGCGGTATGCGTAGACATTAAAAGCAACATAATAGAACACAGAAGAAGTTTCTAAGTTGATGTAATAGCCAGTACGAAGCAGTACAATTCAAGTTTTAGTTATCGATTATTGACTTTTTAGACGGCTTTGGTTCCTTTGAGATGAGCTAGGACCTTAAGATATTGCATAAAGGGATGACTAAGAGAAGCGATGCACGGGTGAATGTGAAAATTGGTTATATGTAGAGAAAACCTGAGATATCCGAGCGTTTTCGTAATTTGCTATCGAATCCACTTAATTTCAGATCGTCATATTGCCCGCTATTCTCTCTGAAACCGTCACATTTATCGTGTACAAAGCTATGTCGCGTGCTGCGGTATGGAGAGACACTAAAAGCACCATAATAGAACACAGAAGATGCTTCTAAGTTGATGTGATAGCCAGTAAGAATCAGTGCAATTCAGGTTTTAGTTATCGATTATTGACTTCCTAGACGGCTTTTGTGCCTTGGACATGAGATAGAACCTTAAGATTTTGCATGAATGGAGGTCTAGCAGCCGCGTTGCACGACGGAATTTGAAAAGTGTTCATATGTAGTGGAAACCGGAGAAATCCGCCCGTTTTCGTCATTTGCTATCGAATCGACTTAATGCCAGATCTTCGTATTGGCCGCTCATCGCTCTGAAACTGTTACATTTATCGTGTGCAAAGCTATATGGCGTGCTGCGGTATGTGGAGACACTAAATGCACCATAATAGAACACAGATGAAGCTTCTAAGATAATGTGATAATCAGTACGATGCAGTACAATTCAAGTTTTAGTTATCGATTATTAACTTTTTAGACGGCTTCGGTGTCTTGGACATGATCCAGGAACTTAAGATTTGGCATGAACCGAGGTCTAGCAGCCACGTTGTACGGGAGATTGTGAAAACTGTTCATATGTAGTGAAAAACTAAAAATACGCCGTTTTCGTCATTTTCTATCGAATCGAATTAATGCCAGATCGTCATATTGGCCGCTCTTCTCTCTGAAACGGTTACATTTATCGTGTGCAAAGCTCTGTCGCGTGCTGCGGAATGCCTGGACCTTAAAAGCACCATAATAGAACACAGAAGAAGCTTCTAAGTTGATGTGATAGCCAGTAAGAAGTAGTACAATTCAAGTTTTAACTATCGATTATTGACTTTTTAGACGGCGTTGGTGCCTTCGACATGAGCTAGGACCTTAAAATTTTGCATGAATGGAGATCTAGCAGCCGCGTTGCACGGGGGAATGTGAAAAGTGATCTTATGTAGCGAAAACCTGAGAAATCCGCCCGTCTTCGTCATTTGCTGTCGATTCGAGTTTTGCCTGATCGTCATATTGGCCGCTCTTCTCAATGAAACGGTTACAATTATCGTGTGCAAAGCTATGTCGCGTGCTGAGGTATGCGGAGACAATAAAAGCACCATAATAGGACACAGAAGAAGCTTCAAAGATGATGTGATAGCCTGTACTAAGCATTACAATTTTTGTTTTAGTTATCGATTATTGACCTTTTACACGGCTTTGGTGCCTTTGACATGAGCTAGGATCTTAAGATATTGCATGAAGGGAGGTCTAGGAGCTGTGTTGCACTGGGGAATGTGAAAAGTGTTCATATGTAGTGAAAAAATGAGAAATCCGCCCGTTTGCGTCATTTGCTATCGAATCAGGTTAATGCAAGATCGTCATATAGCCCGCTTTTCTCTCTGAAACCGTTACATTTATCGTGTGCAAAGATATGTCGCGTGCTGCGGTATGCGGAGACACTAAAAGCACCATAATAGAATACAGAAGAAGCTTCTAAGTTCATGTGATAGCTAGTACGAAGCAGTACAATTCAAATTTAGTTATCGATTATTGATTTTATAGACGGCTTTGTTGCGTTGGGCATGAGCTAGGACCTACAGATTTTGCATGAAGGGAGCTCTAGTAGCCGCGTTGCTCGGGGGAATGTGCAAAAGTGTTCATATGTAGTGATAACCTGAGAAACCCGCCCGTTTTCGTCATTTGCTATCGAATCAACTTATGCCAGATCGTCAGATTAGACGCTCTTCTCTCTGATACGGTTAAATTTATCGTCTGCAAAGCTATGGCGCGTGCTGCGTATGCGGAGATACTAAAAGCACCATAACAGAACACAGAAGAAATTTCTAAGTTGATGTGATAGAACACAGAAGAAGCTTCTAAGTTGATGTGATCATAGTAGAACAATGATGAAGCACCTAAAATGATGTAATAGCCAGTAAGAAGCAGTACAACTCAAATTTTGGCTATCGATTATTGACTTTTTACCCATCTTTGGTGCCTTAGACATGAGCTAGGACCTCAAGATTTTGCATGAAAGGAGGCCTAGCAGCCGCATTGCACGGGAGAATGTGAAAAGTGTTCATATGTAGTAAAAACCTGAGCAATCCGTCCGTTATCGTCATTTGTTATCGATTCGAGTTAAAGTCTAATCGTCACATTGGCCGCTCTTCTCTCTAAAACGGTTACATTTATCGTCTGTAAAGCTATGTCGCATGCTGCGGTACGCGGAGACACTAAATGCACCATAGTAGAACACTGAAGAAGCTTCTAAGTTGATGTAATAGCCAGTAAGAAGTAATACAATACAAGTTTTAGATATCGATTATTGTGTTTTCAGCCTTTGGTGCCTTTGACATGAGCTAGGACCTTACGATTTTGCATGATGGGAGGTCTAGCAGCCGCGTTGCACGAGAGAATGTGAAAAGTGTTAATTTGTAGTAAAAAACACAGAAATCAGTCCGTTTTCGTCATTTGTTATCGAATCGCCTTTTAGCTAGATCGTCACATTGGCCGGTCTTCTCTCTGAAACGGTTACATTTATGGACTGCAAATCTATGTCGCGTGCTGCGGTATGCGGAGACACTAAATGCAGCATAGCAGAACACATAAGAGGCTTCTAAGTTGATGTAATAGGCAGTAAGAAGTAGTACAATTCAAGTTTTAGTTATCGATTATTGACTTTTTACCCTTCTTTGGTGCGTAGGACTTGAGCTAGGACCTTACAATTTTGCACCACAGAAAAACTAGCAGCCGCGGTACAAGGGAGACTGTGTTCACAAGTAGTAAAAACCTGGAAATCCGTCCGTTTTCGTCATTTGTTATCAAATCGACTTAAAGTGAGATCGTCATTTGCTATCGAGTCGACTTTTGCCAGATCGTCATATTGGCCGCTCTTTTCTCTGAAACGGTTACATTTATCGTCTGCAAAGCTAAGTCGCGTGCTGCGGTATGCGGGGACAATAAAAGCACCATAACAGAACACAGAAGAAGGTTCTATGTTGATGTAATAGCCAGTAAGAAGTAGTACAATTCAAGTTTTAGTTATCGATTATTGACTTTTTAGCCGGCTTTGGTGCCTTGGACATGAGCTAGGACCTTAAGGTTTGGCATGAAGGGAGGTCGAGCAGCCGCGTTGCACGGGGGAATGTGAAATGTGTTCATATGTAGTGAAAACCTGACAAATTCGGCCGTTTTCGTCATTTGATATCGAATCGACTTAATGCCAGATCGTCATATTGGCCGCTTTTCTCTCTGCAATGGTTATATTTATCTTCTGCAAAACTATATCGTGTCCTTCGCTATGCTTAGACACTAAAAGAACCATAGTAGAACACAGAAGAAGACTCTCAGAAGATGTAATCGGCCAGTACGAAGCATTACAATTCACATTTTACTTATCTATTATTGACTTATTAACCGGCTTTGGTTATTTGTACATGAGCTATGACCTTGAGATTGTTCATGAAACGAGGTCTGTCTGCCACGTTGCGCGGGAGAATGTGAAAAGTGTTCATATGTAGTAAAAACCTGAGAAATCCTCCCGTTTTCGTCATTTTCTATTTAATCGACTAATTGCCAGATCTGCAAGCTTATGTCGCGTGCTGCGTTATGCGGAGACAGTCAAAGCATCACAGTAGAACACAGATGAAGCTTCTCTGTTGGTGTAATCAGCGAGAAAGAACCAGTAATAAGTTGTACAATTCAAATTTTAGTTATCATTTATTGACTTATTAGCCTGCTTTGGTACCTTGGACATGAGCTAGGGCCTTAAGATTTTGCATGAAACGCGGTCTGGACGCCACGTTGCACGGGATGATGTGACAGTGTCCATTTGTAGTAAAAACCTGACAAATCCGACCGTTTTCTTCATTTGCTGACGAATCGACTTATTGGCAGATCGTCACATCGGCCGCTTTACGCTCTGAGACGGTTAAATTTATAGTCTGCAAACTTATGTCGCCTGCTGCGGTTTGCGGAGACACTAAAAGCACCACAGTAGAAGACAGAAGAAGGTGTTAAGAAGATGTATTCGGCCAGTAAGAAGCAGTACAATTCAAGTTTTAGTTATAGATTACTGACTTATTAGCCGGCTTTGGTGCCTTGGACATGATCGAGGACCTCAAGCTTTTGCATCAAACGAGGTCTGAACGTCACGTTGCACGGGGAAATGTGAAACGTGTTAATATATATTAAAAACCTAAGAAAACCTTTCGCATTTATTTAAGTTCCTTTAGTACAATAAGAATCTGTTAAAAAACTGACTACAATAATCATAATCTTGCTGTACAAGGGAAGTAGCTACTATTATTAACAGTATTTATCAACAGCAAATAAAACAAAAGGTAAAACAGAAAGATTATCAAACGTCTAATGGCACAGTAACGAAACTGAAAACAGTTCGCGACAATTTCTTCTGAAATTATTTCACCAGGAAACAACAAGAACACCGATTGAAGACTACTAAAGTTCCAAAATAAACCACTATACACAAACAACTAATTAGTACTTAGCTTTGGATGCGCCGCTACAGCTGCAACTGGTCAGCGCGGAATGTAAACACAGGTAAGAAGTTAAGTTGCTCGATACGAAACACTCGCAAATATCAGGTCACAACCCAAGAAAGGCGGAGGTGAATGAAAAAAACCATTAATAAGTATCTTATATAGTAAATATTATCACAAAAACCGTTAAAATATGTATCTGAAACCTATAAATGTATGAAAACTTAGAGAGCGATTTCACACGCACTCACGCGCCTAATCGTAATGCCAGATCGTCGCAGTGGCAGCTTTGCTCACGGAACTGTTTACATATACATCTGGAAACTTACGTCATGTGCTGAGGTATGCGGTCGCACCACAAACAACAAAATAGGGGCTTCTAATTTGATGCAATCGGCAGGTAAGAAGTAGTACTACTCAAGTTTTAGGTATCGAAAATTCAACTGTAGGCCGGTTCTGGTGTCTTGCAGTTGATAGAGGACCTTGGAACATGCCTGTCTTTTTACCCCCCTCCCCCCTCGTAAGATGACTGTCTACGTACACCCGCCACCCCCCCCCCCCCCCCCTCGTAATATGTCTGCCTACCTACTCAATCCTTCTGAAAATGTGTGTCTACCCACTTCCCCCTCAGAAGATGACTCTCTACTTATCCCCCCAACCGGAAAACGTCAGTTTTCCCACCCCCTCCCCCCTCAGAAGATGACTGTCTACCTACACACCCTCGGAAGATACCTGTCTACTTACCCCCCCCCCCTCGTTTGGAACATGTCTGCCTACCTACCAGCCTCTCAAAATATGTCTTTCTATCTACATCCCACACCCCCCTCAGAAGATCACTCTCTACCTACTCCGCACGTGGATGATGCCTGTCTCCCTAACCCACCCTTCAGAAGATGTTTGCCTACATACCCCTTCTTGGAAGATGTCTGTCTACCTACACACCTTTGGAAGAGGCCTGTCTACCTACCCCCTCCCCACCCCTTGGAAGATGTCTGCCCAGCTACCCTCCATCTAAGAAAATATTTGTCTACATACACCCCCTTCGGAAAATGTCTGTCTACCTACTACTGCTCTGATGATGTCTGTCTCCCTACCCCACCCTTCAGAAGATGTCTGCCTACCTTCTACTCCATGGAAGATGTCTCTATACATACCACCTATCGGGTGATGTTTGTCTACTCGCCCTCCCCCCCACCCCATAACATGCCAATCTAACATCCCCCCCTGTGAAGATGCCTATCTATCGCCTAGCTCGGAAGCTACCCCAACTCAGAAGATTCCTATCTATCTGCACTTGGAAGATGACTATCTCTCCATCACCTTCAGAAGACTCTTATCTACCCCCTCAGAAGATGGCTGTCTACATACCCCACCCTCAGAATATGACTGTCTCTGATCTCCCACACTATCTGTCTGTCTACCATTCTCACACATCGAGAGAGGTGGTACAGTGGTTAGCACACTGGACTCGCATTCGGGAGGACGACGGTTCAATCCCGTCTCCGGCCATCCTGATTTAGGTTTTTCGTGATTACCCTAAATCGTTTCAGGCAAATGCCGGGATGGTTCCTCTGAAAGGGCACGGCCAATTTCTTTCCCAATCCTTCCCTAACCCGAGCTTGCGCTCCGTCTCTAATGACCTCGTTGTTGACGAGACATTAAACACTAACCACCACCACCACCATTCTCACAATCAGAAACTGTCTGCCTACCTACCTCCCCCCCCCCCCCCCCCGAAGATGTCTGCCTATCTTCCTAGGTACCGCCATTTAGAAGGTGTCTGCCTACCTACACCCACTTCAAAAGATGTGTAACTGACTACCCCACCTCCGAAGATCTCTGTCAAACCCTCCTCCCATCCCCAGAGGATGTATGTGTGCAGACCCCCCTCTTGGAAGATATTTGACAACCGAAAAAACCGCTTTGGAAGATGTATGACTTCCTACCACTACCCTCGGAAGGTGTATGTCTACCTAGCACCCCCTCGAAGATGCCTGTCTATCTACCGAACCACGGTATATGCCTGCCTCACCCTGTCAGAATATGTCTGTCTACATACCCCACAAGGAAGATGTCTGTCTACTTACCCCCCCCCCCCTTGGAAGATGTTTGTCTACCTAGCCCCTCTTGGAAGATGTCTGCCCACATAAACACACACTCGGAATATGTATGACTAGCCACCACTCCCCTCGGAACATGTATGTCTACCTACCCCACCTCCGGACATGTCTCTCTACCTACGCCCCCACTCATAAGTTGTGTGTCTACCAACCCGCCATTTGAAGATGTCTGTCAACCTGGCCCTCCCTCAGAAAATGTCTGTCTACCTGCCCACCTTGGAATATTTATGTCTACCAAAACCCGGAGGATATCTGTCTACCCAACACCCCCTCAGAAGATGATTGTCTACCTACCCCCCGGAAGATTTCAGTCTACCTGCACCCCTCACTTCTGAAAGATGCCTGTCAATCAACCCCTCCAACAGAAAATGTCTGTCTACCTACCGCCCCCTCGAAAGTTGTATGTCTACCACCCCTCCTCGGGAGATGTCTGTCTACCTACCCCCCCTTCAGAAGATGTCTATCTACCTACCCCCCCATCCCCTCGGTAAATGCCTGTCTACCCAACCCCCTCTCGGGAAAAGTATGTCTACCTATCCCCACTCAGAAGATGGCTGTCTACCTACCACCTCCCTCGGAATATGTCTGTATATCGAACCCGACCTCGGAATATGATTTTCCACCTAATGCATGGGAGATGTCAGTCCACCTGCACCCCACTTTGTAAAATGCCTGTCTACTTTCCACCCCTTTGGAAGATGTCTATCATCCCACCTCGGAAGATGTCTGTCTACCTACCCCCCTCTGAACATGATTGCCTACTGAACCACAACTCAGAAGATGATTGTCTACTGACCACCCAGAAGATGGAAGCCTACCTGCCCCCTCCCACTACAACAGAAGATGACCATCCATCTAACCCCCTTGGTGGATGTCTGTTCATCTCCCCCCCCCCCCCCCTTGGAGGACTTTGTCTTCCTACCCCCCTCGGAAGATGTATGTATTCCATTTGCCCCTCAGAAGAGGTCTATCTTCCAACCGCCCTCAGAAGATTTTTGTCTACCTACCCTGCCTTGGTATATGTATGTCTTCCTACACCCCCCTCATACGATGTCTGCATACCTACCCCCCTCGGAAGAAGTCTATCATCCCTCTGTTAGAGAATTTCTGTCTACCTTGCCCCCCCCCCCCCTCGGAAGATATATGTCTTCATATCCTCTACCCTTGGTGCCTACATACTCAACCTCAGAAGATGTCTACCAACCTACCCCACCTTATAAGAAATCTTTCTACCTACCCCCCCCCCCCTCATAATATGTGTGTCTACCACCTCATGGAGGATGTATGTCTACTCCCCCCCCCCTCGTAAAATGTCTATCTTTCCCAGTTGGAAAGATGTCTATCATCCCACTCTTAGAAGGTGTCTGTCTACCTGTCCTCCCACTCTGAAAATGTCTGTGTACCTACCCTCCCTCAGGAGATATCGGTCTAATTGCCCACCGGGACTATGTCTATCTACATACTCTCAGCCTTGGAAAATACGTGCCTACCTACCCCACCCCCTGTAAGATATCTGTCTACCTACAACCTGCCCTCGGATACTGTCTGTCTACATACACCCTCTAATAAGATGTCTGTCTACCTACCCCACACTGTCTGTCTTCCTACCCCAACCACCCTCGGAAGATGTTTGTCTACCTACCCCTCCTTGGAAAATGCCTGTCTACCTAAATCTCGCTTGGAAAATATCTGTCTACCTACCCCCCATCCTTGGAAGGTGTCTGTCCACCAACTCTCCTGTCGGAAGATGTATGGCTACCTAACCCCCCTCAGAAGATGTCTGTCTATCTATCTGCCTGTGGAATGTGTATGTCTACCTAACTCCCTTAGACAATGTCAGTCTACATACCCCCCTCGGAAGATACCTGTCTACCAATACTCTTCCCTCTACATGCCAAAACTAATAAGATAGCTGCCAACCTAACCCACCTCAGAAGGTCTCTGTTTATGCACACAAACTGAACATGTATGTCTATCTACCCCCCAGAAGTTGTCTGTCTACCTGCCCCCTCAGAAAATGTCAGTCGACCTACCCCCCCTTGGAAGATTTCTGTCTACCTATAACACCTCACGGAAAATATCTGTCTACCAGCCCCCTCTCAGAAGATGTCTGTTTATCCACACCTCCACAGATGATGTCTATCTACCTACCCCCTGCCCCCATCCTCCGAGGATGTCTGTCTTCCTACACCCTCAGAAGATGTCTGTCTACCTACCCCCCTTGGAAGATGTTGGTCTACTTACCCCTCTAGATGATGTCTGTCTACGTACGCCCCTCAGAAGATGGCTGTCTACCAATCCACCAATGGGAGATGTCTGTCTACCAACCCCCTCGAAAGGTGCCTTTGTGCCTACCCCCTCAGAAGATTGTCTACCTACGAACACTCAGTAAATGTATATATACCTACCCCCCCCCCCCCCTTGGAAGAAGTCTGTCTAATTATTCCCCACCCCTTGGTAATTTCTGTCTACATACCACTCCCTTGCAAGATGTCTGTGTACCTACTCCCTCTTGAAAGATATCTGTTTACCTACATCTTCTGTGGGGAGGTAGGAAGACACACATCTTCCGCGAGGGGTAGGTAGACAGACATATTCCAAAGCAGGGTACATGGTCAGACATCTTCTGAAGGGTGGTAGGTAGACAGACATCCTCCAAGAGGGGGGGGAGACATTTTCTGTGGTGATAATGGTAGACAAACAATTCCAAGGAGGGGTAGTTAGACAGTCATCTTCTGAGTGGTTGTTTCTTAGTCAGACGTCTTCAAGGGGGAGGATTGGTAGACTGACAGTTTCCAAGGGGGGAGACATTTTTCGATTGGGGCCAAATAGGTAAACAGATATCCTTTGAGAGGGAGGTAGACATTTTCCGGGGGGGGGGGGGAGATATTTTCGAGGGGGAGAGTAGATTGACATCTTCTGGGAGGGGGGAGATAGTATTCTTCCATGGGGGGAGGTGAGTTGTCAGACATCTTCAAAGGTTGGGGGGGGGGGGTCGGTAGACAGACATCTTCCAAGAAATGTCGGTAAGTAGACAGACATCTTCTGTGGGAAGTGATGGTATGTACACTTACATCTTCTGATGGGTTCGGGTAGATAAACAGGCATCTTTCATGATGGGGGGATAGAGCTCCTCGAAGATGGGGTGTAGATGTCTTTGGCAAGGAGGGTAGATAGACATATTCCGAGAGGGGGTTAGATAGATTTCTTCCATAGCGGGGATAGATAGACTTGTCCCGAGTTTGTGAGGTAGACAGACATACAGACATCTTCCTAGAATTTGGAGGTAGACAAACATATTCAGAATGGGCAGTAGACACATTCCAAATGAAGGGAGGCTGTAGAAATCTTCTGAGTCTAGGATAAATGTTCTCTGAGAGGAGGGGCTAGATGGAAATCTTAACAGGGGTGGGGTAGGTAGTCAGACATATTCTGAGAGGAGGGGGTTGATAGACAGGCATCTTTCATGAGGTGAGTTATCGACATCCGCCTGGGGGATAGACATCTTCTGAGGTGGGGATAGGTATCTTCCAGTGGGTGTAGATATCTGTGGGTGGGGTAGATAGACATCTTCTGAGGTGTTGGTTGATAGTCACCTTCCTAGTGGAGGGATACAGATATTTTCCGCCTGGGCTGGGTAGATAATCTTCTGAAGGGGGGTAGACGTCTTCCAAGGGGGGGTAGAGAGACAGCTTCTGAGGGGGTAGATAGACATTTTCCAAGGATGGGGGCAGATACACATCTTCTGAGGGGGTAGATACACCTCTTCCGAGGAAGGTATGGATAGATAATCTTATGAGGTGGGTGTTGGTAGGCATCAGCTGAAGGGGGCTAGATTGGCATCTTCCGATGTGGAAGGGTTTAAGTAGGCATTTTTAGAGGGAGGGATTTCTTCCCAGGGGTTTAGATAGGCATCTTCCAAGTGGGTGTAGAATGACATCTCAGAGAGGGGGTAGACAAAATCTTCCGAGAGGGGGTAGGTAGAAAGACATCTTTTCGATGGGAGAGTAGGTAAGCAGACATCTTTTGAGTGGGGTTGGTAAACTGACATCTTCCAAAGGGGCAAGGTAGACATATAGTTTCTGAGGGTGGGGCATAGGTAGACTGACACTTTCCGATGTGTGGTAAGTAGAATTACATCTTCTGAAGTGATGGGGTAGGTATACAGACATATACCTAGGGGGAAGGTAGACAGACATGTCCCGAGTGGTGGTAGGTAGACAGCCATCTTCCAGTTGGGTAGGTACACAGACATCATCCAAGGAGGTTAGAAGGACAGACATTTTCCATGTGGGGGTTGGTAGACATAAATCATCTGAGGGGGGAGAGACATCTTTTGAGGGGAGGGTACATAGACGGACATCTTCAGAGAGGAGGTAGTCATCCTCCGAGAGGGAGATAGTCATCCTCCGACAGGGGGAGTAGATGTCTTCCGAGATGGGAGGCAGTTGTACATCTTCCACTGGTCTTAGCTAGGCAGACATCTTCTGAGGGAGGGTATGTAGACAGACATCTTCTGAGGGGGATAACGTCGACAGTCATCTTCTGATCGGGGTGGGTGGGTAGACAGACATCTTCCGAGTGGTGGTAGGTATGGAGACATCTTCTGAGGCTGGATTCGGTAGACAGGCATCTTCCAAGGGGGGGTGTTGGAAGACAGATATTTTTCAAGGGGTGGGAAACATCTTCTAAAGGATGCAGTTTGGTAAGCAGTATCCTCCGAGAGGGGTCTAGACATTCTGTGAGGGGGATAACGTCGACAGTCATCTTCCTATTGGGGGGGGGGGGGCAGGTAGAAAGACATCTTCCGAGGAGTGTTAGGTATGGAGACATCTTCTGAGCCTGGGTGCAGTAGAAAGACATCTTCCAAGGGGTGGAGGGGTGTGTTGGAAGACAGACATCTTCCAAGGGGTGGGAAGCACCTTCTAAAGGATGCAGTTTGGTAGACAGACATCCTACGAGAGAGGATGTAGACATTCTCAGATGGGGAGTGTATATCTTCTGAGAGGAGTGGTAGATTGACATCTTCCGAGAGGGGGGAGATACTTTTCTTCCATGGCGGCAATAGATAGATATCTTCCGAGAGGAGGTACATAGATAGACATGTTTAAATGTGTGGTGAATGTACACAGACAACTTTCGAGAAGGGTGGTAGGTATACAGACATCCTCAGAGGGGGTGGGTTGGGAGACAGACATCTTCCGAGATAGGGATAAGATAGAGACAAATCATTCAAGGTGTGGTAGATAAATATACAGATTCTGAGGGGTTTAGGTAAACATTCATATTATGACGGGTTGTGGGTGTAGGTAGACAGAAACCATCCGAGGAGGGGTATTTAGGCAGATAATGTCTGAGAGGGTTTATGTAGACTGGCATCTTCTGAGGGGTTGTAGGAGGACAGATATCTTCCAAGTGGAGGGTTGGTAGACAGACATCTTCAGATGTGGGGTGGGGTAGGTAGCCAGACATCTTCCAATAGGGGGTTGGTAGGCAGACATATCATGTGAGGGGATGGTTTAGACAACCTTCTTCTGATGGGTGGGTGGGTAGACTGACATCTTCCATGATGGGGCGTAGGCAGAGAGACATTGTCCGAGGCAGGGTGACTATAGACATTTTTCGAGAGGGGGGGTAGTTAGACAGACTTCTTCTGGGGGGTTGTAGGTAAACTGACCTCTTCAGAGGGGTGGCATAGAATGACATTTGCCAAGAGGGGTAGGTAGAGAGACATTTTCCGATGGTGGAAAGTAGACAACATCTTCTGATGAGTGTAGGTAGACAGACATCTTCCGAGGGGGATGTGTAGGTGGACATACATCTTCCGATGGTTGGTGGGTACATAGACAGACATATTCCAATGGGTGCGATAGGTAGACAAACATCTTCCAAGTGCGGGCGTCATAGACAGATATCATACAAAAGTTCATGTAGGTAGACACACATCTTCTGAGGGGGTGTAGGGAGACAGACATTTTCCGAGGGGTGTACATAGACATACATTTTCCACGTGGGGTCTAGGTAGACAGACATCTTCAGATGAGGGGGTAATTAGACAATCATCTTCTGGGGTAGGCTGACAGACATATTCAGAAGTATGGGTTGGTAGACAATACTTTATGACTGGAGGGATGTAGAGAGACATCTTCCAAGGGGTGTAAGTAGGTAGACAGACCTCTTCTGTTGTGGGATTTGTAGGTAGGCAGACATCTTCCGAAGCAGAGGTGTTGGTAAACAGACAATTATCATGGACAGGGTTAGGTAGGCAGACATCTTCCCAGTGAAGTTTTGTAGACAGACATCTTCCAACGAGGGGTTAGGTAGACTGACACCTTCTGAGGCAGGGTAGGTAGATAGTCATCTTCGGAGGAGTGTTTGGTATACAGACATCTTCCGAACGGGTGTAGGTATACAGACATATACCTAAGGGGGAGGTAGACAGACATCATGGGAGTGGGGGTACGTAGACAGACAGGTGGGTAGGTATACAGACATCTTCCGAGGGGGATTAGGAGGACAGACATTTTCCATTTGAGGGTTGATAGACTTACATCATCTGAGGGAGGAGAAATATCTTTTGAGAGGAGGGTATGTAGACAGACATTTCAGAGAGAGGGTAGACATCATCCGAGAGGAAGGTAGTCATCCTCCAACACAGGGGTAGATATCTTCCAAGAGGGGTGTAAATAAATATCTTCCAAGATGCGAGGTAGATGGACCTCTTCCGAGGGTTTTAGGTAGGCAGACATGTTCCGAGGTGTGGCATGTAGACATACACCTTCTGAGGGGAATAAGGTAGACAGTCATCTTCTTATGGGAAATGGGTAGGTAGACAGACATATTCCAAGGGAGGGGGGGTAGGTAAGGAGGAGATATATTCTGAGGGTGAGTTCAGTACTCAGACATCTTCTGAGGGGTGTTCATGGTAGACAGACATCTTTCAAAGGGGGGGAGACATCTTCCAAAGTATGCGTTTTGGTATACAGACATCCTACAAGAGGGGTGTGGACATTCTCTGATGTGGGAGTAGATATCTTCCCAGAGGAGTGGTAGTTTAACAACTTCCGAGAGGGGGGGGGTTGGGTAGGCAGACAGATATCCTCAGAGGTAGGGGTAGGGAGACAGATATCTCCCACAGGAGGGATAAAATCGAATCATTTGAAGGGGGTAGATAGGCATACATCTTCTGAGGGGTTTAGGTAGACATTCATCTTATGACAGGGGAAGGGGGTAGGTAGACAGATCATGCGGGGGGGGGGGGGATATGTAGACAGATATCTTACAAGAGGGGGGTAGGTAGGCAGACATATTCTGAAGAGTTGTAGGAGGACGGACATATTCCAAGGGGGTAGGTAGACAGGCATCTACAGAGGGGGTTAGGTAGACAGTCTTATCAGAGGTGTATAGGTAGACAGACATCTTCTAAGGGGTTTGGTAGACCAACATTTCCTAAGGAGTGGCAGGTAGACAAACTTCTTCCGAGTGTGGGTGGGTATGTAGACAGACACCAGTAAGGAATTGTAGTCTGACAGACATCCTTTGTGATAGATGGTAGGTAGGCAGAAATATTCCGAAGGGAGGGTTGGAAAACATACATCTTCCAATGGAAGGGGTAGGTAGTCATACATCTTCTGAGGGCTGGGTTTAGGTATACAGAGATCTTTCCAAGGGGGGGCAGGTAAGTAGACAGACATATACTCAGGGTAGGGGGATGAGAGACAGACATTTTCCGAGGGGGAGGGGTAGGTACACAGACATCTTCTGATGGTTGGGTAGGTAGACAGACATCTTCCGGGGTGGACAGCTAATCGGACATGGTTTGAGGGAGCTTAGGTAGACAGACATTTCCGATGGGGAGTGTAGGTAGACAGACATATTCTAAGGGTGGGGAGATGAGAGACATTTTCTGATGTGGAGATAGGTAGACAGACGTCTTCTGAGGGGTTGTAGGTAGACAGACATCTTCCAAGCGGGAGCTGTAGGTAGACAGATATCTTCAGAAGGAGATTGTAGGTTGATGGACATATTTTGTGCAGGTAATGATAGATAAACAAATTCCAAGGGGTGGTAGTTTAACAGACATCTTCCCAGGGGGGCTGAGTAGATAGACAGACATCATCCAACGTGGGTAGACAGACATATTCCAGGTGGAGTAGACATCCTCCAAGGGGTAGACATCTTCGAATGGTGGTGAGGGTAGGTAGACATCCTATGAGAGTGGGGTTAGAGATTCTCTGAGAGGGAGGTGTAGATAGCTACCAAGAGTGGAGGTAGATAGACATATTCCGAGTGGGGGGGGGGGGGTTGGATAGAAATCTTCTGGGGGTTGAAATTTGGCAGTTGGTAGACTGGGCTTTTCTGAGACTGTGTTTGGAAGACATTTTCCGAGGTGGGAGGTAGACAGATATATTCCGAGGCAGTTGGTAGGTAGACAGACTAATTCCAGGGTGGTTGGTATGCTGACAGACATCTTCTGAGGGGGGGGGGGGGGGTAGACAGACATCGCCTGAGGGGCTGGAAGACACCTTCCAAAGTTTGGGGGTCTCTAGACATCTTCCGAGACAGGGGTAAACAACTTCCGAGTGGGGGGGCTGAGTAGGGGTTGGGATAGGTAGACAGACAAATTCCGAGAGGGCAGGTAGGTAGATAGACTTCTCCTTAGTGTGGGGGGGGGGGTGTTGAGAGACATCTTTCAGGGTGATAGACATCTTACGAGGTGGGGAGAGAGTTTTTGTGGGGGTATAGATAGACATCTTCACAGGGTGAGGTAGGTGGACAAACATCTTCCTTAGGGGGGTGAGGTAGGCAGACATCTGACGAGGGGGCAGGTAGACAGACATCTCCTGTGGAGAGTTACGTAGACTGACATTTTATAAGGAGCAAGTAGGTAGAATTACATATTAGGTGGTGGGGCGATGAGAGACAGACAGCTTTCGATGGGGTAGAGGTAGTATGAAATCTTCCGATGTGGGAGGTGTAGGTAGATATCATCTTAGAGGGGTAGGTACACAGACATCTCCCGAGGGGTGGGGTAGGTAGACATTCATATTCTGTGGGGAGGGGTAGGTAGTCATACATATTCTAAGGGGGGGGGGGGGTTTAGGTAGACAGACATATTCCAAGGGTGTGGGTAGGTACACAGACATCATCTGAGGGGGGAGGGGAGGTGCAGGTTGACAGAGATCTTCCATGGATGGGTAGCTCGGTAGATATCTTCTGAGGGGGATAGATAGGCATATTTCGAAGGTGGGGTAGATAGCCACCTTCCCAGGGGGGGGGGGGGGGGGCAGATCATCATGGGTGTGACGTCACGTGAGCTGCACTGCTGTTGAAATAGCTTGTTAATGTTTTATAAATTTTAGACTTCATTTACGGATTTTAAAGTTTTTTGTGTTATTATTTTTGCCGTAAAAGCAAATTATTAGTGGATATTCATTTATCTCAGTGTTTCTTCCTGTGGTATTGACTCGAGTGGTATATTATGTGTAAGTGTGCTTCCATGGTTCGTCTAAGCCTCGCGCCTCATCAGCGTGTTTACATTTTGCGGCGTGCACTGCATCTGCAGCGGTTATAAGCTAAGTACTGACGAACTTGTTTGTGCTCTGTAATACGTTATTAAACTGAATAGATTGCAGTGGTGTTGCTTGCCATTTTTGGCGAAATAATGACTTAATAAACTCTTGTAATCGTTCGCTCGCTGTGTTTTATAGAGTTTTCAGTGTGTTGAAGTCGTTTAGTAAATTTCGTGCTTTAGTTTTCAACTGGCGTTTAGTTTAAATTTTTTGGTTTTAGCCAATAATTTTGTGAAGTTTTGCTGGTATTGGTATCGGCTGTGTTGTAGTAGTATTAATACAAGTAGCTGCTTTCTTAGTAGGCAGAGAATTTCGAGACCATAGTTGTTAGTTCTTAAATAGTGCTGCTTTTGTAACTGAACTTTGGTAACGTAGACGTATAGTTTTTTTTAGTAACTGTAAAATTTTATCGTGAGTGAGAAGTGATTGCTATGTCGTAGGTTTGTGAGTAGTGGATTAAGCTGTGGGATTTGTTCAAAGTATTTTCATTGGGGGGAATGCGGTGGGGAAGCCAGTGGTCATTTGAGGGTGATCCTGTCCTGGGAATGTAGAATCTGTAATAGAAACAAGTTAATAGAGGAGCAGGAGCGTAAGATCTGTGCCCTTCAGGTGCAGTTACAATGCGCAAAGGAGGAACTAGATAAGTTGAGGAGGGTGAAGGGTGCTGGGGAATGGGAACTGGCAGTTGACAAGAAGATAGATAGGAAAAGGAGGTAGTCAGACAGTTTTACTTTGCATACATGCAATAGATACGACAAACTGTCAAAGTTGAGCGGAGAGGAGCCTCGTGTAGCTGTATATGGAGGTAACTTGCAGCCGTCCTCAGCAATTAGGAGGCCTAGGTTCTGCTGCTAGGTAGTTACCGGGTAGAGGTGTGGGCCAGCATTTGCAAGAAGTTTTGTGGAGTGAGTACCAGGTCACAAGCATTGTGAAGCCTAATGCAGGGTTGGCTCAGGTGGCTGAAAGCATAGGGGAGTTATGTAAGAATTTTACAAAGGAGGATCAGGTAGTGATAGTGGGTGGTGCTGGGAGCAGTCGCAATAGGGACAGGGGGTATGATGTCAGTGGTGACTTGGTTAAGATAGCTACTCAAACTGGTGGCACTAATGTGCTTTTCGTGCAACTGTTTCAGCATAATGATCGGCCACACCTTAATGCGGCTGTTGGGGGCGTAATTGTGGGGCTGGGGAGTGCAGTGATGGGAGAGGGCATGGATCACATCTCAGTGGTGCCAGTTGGGTCTATCAGTAGATGGGGTTTCACTAGGCATGGCCTGCACCTCAATAGGTATGCGAAGGAGAGGCTACCTAAGCTTATAGGTGACAGTGTAGTGGGTGGTGGTGGCGGTAGTGGTGTCACTCATGGAAAAATTCCTGTAGTATTTGGTGTTAGAGCTGCACCTTTTTAATACTGAAGTCAGCTGATTGGTATACCAGCTTAAAGGAAGTGCCTCTAAGGTTCAAAAATGGTTCTAATGGCTCTGAGCACTATGCAAATTAACATATGGGGTCATCAGTCGCCTAGAACTTAGAACTAATTAAACCTAACTAACCTAAGGACGTCACACACATCCATGCCCGAGGCAGGATTCGAACCTGCGACCGTAGCAGTCGCGCGGTTCCGAACTGAGCGCTTAGAACCGCAAGACCACCGCGGCCGGCGTGCCTCTAAGGGCTCTCCTCCAGAGGATGTAATGTTTCCAAGTACAGAAGGAATTGGCATATTTCATCAGAATATAAGAGTTATTAGAGATAAAGTTAGTGAACTGCTAACAGATGTTAACGCTGAAATTATTTGTATATCAGAGCACCACTTCAATAAATTGATAATTTATAGGCTTCCTTTACCAGGCTACATATTACCTGGCTGTTTCTCAAGGAGTTCCTTGCGGGGTGGGGAGGTGTCTCCGTACATAAAAAACAGTACGTTATTTGAGTCCATAGACTTATCACGACACTGCACTGAACAGATATTTTTGAAAGTTGTGCAGCATTTGTTGAATTTAGTGAAACTCAACTTCTAATTGCTGGTGTTTATAGGGCCTCTAACTCAAACTTCAGAGCATTTTTGCTTAAGCTAGAGAGGGTTCTTGATTCACTTTGTAGGAAGTACCAGAAAGTAGTTATATGTGGGGAATTCAATATTAATTTTGTATATGATTGTGCAAGAAAAAGGGGGGTTGGGTTGTTTGGGGAAGGAGACCAGACAGCGATGTCATTGGTCTCATCGGATTAGGGAAGGATTGGGAAGGAAGTCGGCCATGCCCTTTGAGAGGAACTAACCCAGAATTTGCCGGGAGTGATTTAGGGAAATCACGGAAAACCTGAATCAAGATGGCTGAACGCGGGACTGAACCGTCGTCCTCCCGAATGTGAGTCCAGTGCCTTAACCACTGCGCCACCTCGCTCGGTCCCAAGAAAAATGATGTTGGTAGATCTCCTAAATTCATATGATCTGATGCCAACTGTGTTTTGTTTTGTTTTTTTTTTTTTCAAACTAGGGTGCAGGCGAATAGTAGCACAATTATAGACAATATTTTTATTCGTTCTTCAATACTAGATGGGCATCCTGTTAGTAAAAAAGGGAATGGCCTTTCAGACCATAATGCACAAATTTTAACACTAAAAGGTTTTTGTACTCAACCCAATGTCATATTTAGTTACAAAGAACGTAGGAAAGTCAATCCAACAGCAATAGAGTGTTTTTAAAACTTGTCAAGGAACAAGAGTGGCAAGATGTTTATAGTGCCAATAATACAGATGATAAATACAATGCTTTCCATGGCACATTTCTCATGCTCTTTGAGAGTTGTTTTCCATTAGAACATTCTGAATGGGGTACTAGCAGTAATAGACAGCACAGTTGGCTGACTAGTGGGATAATGATTTCATGTAGAACATAGGGCGAATTATATCAAAATGTTAGAAGTAGTCACAATCAAGCTAAATAAAAATTTAGTTTCAACAGGAAATCATACAAATTTCTTCGCAAATACCTTTCTGAGATTGACGTCTGAAATACTCCTCTGTGATACAAACAAGAGAGAGATTGAGTCAATAACTATATCACTGAAGACTAAGGACTCTCATGGATATGATGGAGTGCCTAGAAGCATATTAAAGTACTGTGCTGCACATGTTAGCCCTGTATTTAGCCATATTTGCAATTTTTCCTTTAGAGTTGGTCAGTTTCCTGACCGATTAAAGTACTCATCAGTAAAGCCGCTTTATGAAAAGGGAGAAAGGGATAATATAGATAATTTTAGACCTACTTCTATGCCATCAGTGTTTGCAAAAGTTACCGAAAAGGCTGTGCATGTAAGGTTAATTGATCACTTGATATCACACAATTTGCTGTCAAATGAACAGTTCGGTTTTAGAAGCCGTCTGACAACTGAAAATGCTGTATTCTGGCGTACAGACGTACTTTTATGCAAAATCGTAAGGTCCTAGCTCTTGTCCAATGCACCAAAGCCGACAAATAAGGGAATAACCGATAACTAAAACTTGAATAGTACTGCTTCTTACTGGCTACTACATCTTCTTAGAAGATATTTCTGTGTTATAATATGATGTTTTCAGTTTTCTCCGCATACCGCAACACGCGACATAATTTTGCAGACGATAAATGTAACCGTTTCAGAGAGAAAAGCGGCCAATGTGAAGATGTGGCAATAAAGTCGATTCGATAGCAAATGACGAAAGCGGGCGGATTTCTGAAGTTTTTACTACGTATGAACAGTTTCCACATTCTCCCGTGCAACGTGGTTTCCAGACGTGGTTTCATGCTGAATCTTTAGGTCGTCGGTCATGTGCAATGTACCAAAGCCGGCAAATAAGTGAATAACCGATAACTAAAACTTGACTACTACTGCTTGTTACTGGCCGATAACATCTTCTTAGAAGCTTCTTCTGTGTTCTACTATGGTGCTTTTAGTGTCTCCGCATACAGCGGCAAGAGACATAACTTTGCAGACGATGTATGTGACCGATTCAGAGAGAAAATCGACCAATATGACGATCTGGCGTTAAGTCGATTCTTTTGGCAAATGACGAAAACGGGCGGATTTCTCATGGTGTTACTACATATGAAAGCTTTTCTCATTCTCCCGTGCAACGTGGCGTACAGACGTACTTCCATGCAAAATCTTAAGGTCCTAGCTCATGTCCAATGCACCAAGGCGGCAAATAAGTGAATAACCGATAACTAAGCATGTATATTACTGCTTCCTACTTTCGATTATATCTTCTTTGAAGCTTTTTCTTTGTTCTAATATAATGTTTTCAGTTTTTTCCGCATACCCCAACACGCGACATAACTTTACAGACGATAAATGTAACCGTTTCAGAGAGAAAAGTAGCCAATTTGACGATCTGACAATAAGTCGATTCAATGGCAAATGTCGAAAACGGGCGGATTTCTCATGTTGTTAGTACATATGAACACTTTTCACATTCTCCCGTGCAACGTGGCGTACATACGTACTTTCATGCAAAATCTTAAGCTCCTAGCTCATGTCCAACCGTGCGACTGCTAAGGTCGCAGGTTCGAATCATACCTGGGGCATGGATGTGTGTGATCTCCTTGGGTGAGTTAGGTTTAAGTAGTTCTAAGTTCTAGGGGACTAACGACCTCAGCAGTTGAGTCCCATTGTGCTCAGAGCCATTTGAACTGATGTTTAATGCACCAAAGCCGGCAAATAAGTCAATAGTATAGTTCTGCTTGCTACTTTCGATTACATCTTCTTAGAAGCTTTTTTGTGTTCTAATATGATGTTTTCAGTTTCTTCCGCATATTGCAATACGCGACATACATTTCCAGACGATAAATGTAACTGTTTCAGAGAGAAAAGCGGCCAATGTGACGATCTGGCATCAAGTCGATTCGATGGCAAATGACGAAAGCGAGCGGATCTCTCAAATTTTTACTACATATGAACAGTTTTCACATTCCCCCGCGCAATGTGATTTCCAGACGTCGTTTCATGCGAAATCTATAGGTCGTCGGTCATGTCCAATATACCAAACCCGGCAAATAAGTGAATTACCGCTAACTAAATCTAGAATAGTACTGCTTCTTATCGACGATTACATCTTCTTCGAAGCTTTTTCTGTGTTCTAATATAATGTTTTCAGTTTTTTTCCATACCGCAACACGCGACATAATTTTGCAGACGATGGATGTAACCTGTTCAGAGAGAAAAGCGGCCAATGGGACGATCTGGCAATACATTCGACTCTATAGCAAATGATGAAAGCGATCGGGTTTCTTAGGTTTTTACTACATATGAACGCTTTCCACATTCTCCCGTGCAACGTGTCGTACAGACGTACTTTCTTGCAAAATCTTAACGTCCTAGCTCATGTCCAAGGCACAAAAGCCGGCAAATAAGTGAGTAATCGATAACTAGAACTTGACTAGTACTGCTTGTTACTGGCCAATTACATCTTCTTAGAAGCTTCTTCTGTGACTACTATAGTGATTTTAGTATCTGCGCATACCGCGGCAAGCGACATAACTTTGCATACGATGAATGTAACCGTTTCAGAGGGAAAAGCCACCAGTGTGACGATCTGTCATTAAGTCGATTCGATGGCAAATGACGAAAACGGGCGGATTTCTCATGGTGTTACTACATATGAAAACTTTTCTCATTCTCCCGTGCAACGTGGCGTACAGACGTACTTTCATGCAAAATCTTAAGGTCGTAGCTCATGTCCAATGCACCAAAGCCGGCAAATAAGTGAATAAACCGATAACTGAAACTTGAATAGTACTGCTTCTTACTGGCAATTACATCTTCTTTGAAGCTTTTTCTGTATTCTAATATAATGTTTTCAGCTTTTTCCGCATACCGCAACACGCGACATAATTTTGCAGACGATAAATATAACCGTTTCAGAGAGAAAAGCGGCCAATGTGAAGATGTGGCAATAAAGTCGATTCGATAGCAAATGACGAAAGCGGGCGGATTTCTGAAGTTTTTACTACGTATGAACAGTTTCCACATTCTCCCGTGCAACGTGGTTTCCAGACGTGGTTTCATGCTGAATCTTTAGGTCGTCGGTCATGTGCAATGTACCAAAGCCGGCAAATAAGTGAATAACCGATAACTAAAACTTGACTACTACTGCTTGTTACTGGCCGATAAAATCTTCTTAGAAGCTTCTTCTGTGTTCTACTATGGTGCTTTTAGTGTCTCCGCATACCGCGGCAAGAGACATAACTTTGCAGACGATGAATGTGACCGATTCAGAGAGAAAATCGACCAATATGACGATCTGGCGTTAAGTCGATTCTTATGGCAAATGACGAAAACGGGCGGATTTCTCATGGTGTTACAACATATGAAAGCTTTTCTCATTCTCCCGTACAACGTGGCGTACAGACGTACTTTCATGCAAAATCTTAAGATCTTAGCTCATGTCCAATGTACCAAAGAAGGCAAATAAGTGATTAAACCGATATTTAAACTTGAATAGTACTGCTTCTTATTGGCTATTACATCTTCTTAGAAGCTTTTTCTGTGTTCTAATATGATGTTTTCAGTTTTTTCTGCATACCGCAACACGCGACATACTTTTGCAGCCGCTAAATGTAACCGTTTCAGAGAGAAAAGCGGCCAATGTGACGATCTGACATTAAGTCGATTCGATGGAAAATGTCGAAAACGGGCGGATTTCTCATGTTGTTACTACATATGAACAATTTTTATATTCTCCCGTGCAACGTGGCGTACAGACGTACTCTCATGCATAATCTTAAGGTCCTAGCTCATGTCCAATGCACCAAGGCGCAAATAAGTGAATAACCTATAACTAAAGCATGTATACTACTGCTTCCTACTTATGATTATATCTTCTTTGAAGCTTTTTCTGTGTTCTAATATAATGTTTTCAGTTTTTTCCGCATACCCCAACACGCGACATAACTTTACAGACGATAAATGTAACCGTTTCAGAGAGAAAAGTAGCCAATATGACGACCTGACAATAAGTCGATTCAATGGCAAATGTCGAAAACGGGCGGATTTCTCATGTTGTTAGTACATATGAACACTTTTCACATTCTCCCGTGCAACGTGGCGTACATACGTACTTTCATGCAAAATCTTAAGGTCCTAGCTCATGTCCAACCGTGCGACTGCTAAGGTCGCAGGTCCGAATCCTGCCTGGGGCATGGATGTGTGTGATTTCCTTGGGTGAGTTAGGTTTAAGTAGTTCTAAGTTCTAGGGGACTAACGACCTCAGCAGTTGAGTCCCATTGTGCTCAGAGCCATTTGAACTGATGTTCAATGCACCAAAGCCGGCAAATAAGTCAATAGTATAGTTCTGGTTGCTACTTTCGATTACATCTTCTTAGAAGCTTTTTTTGTGTTCTAATATGATGTTTTCAGTTTCTTCCGCATATTGCAATACGCGACATACATTTCCAGACGATAAATGTAACTGTTTCAGAGAGAAAAGCGGCCAATGTGACGATCTGGCATCAAGTCGATTCGATGGCAAATGACGAAAGCGAGCGGATCTCTCAAATTTTTACTACATATGAACAGTTTTCACATTCCCCCGCGCAATGTGATTTCCAGACGTCGTTTCATGCGAAATCTATAGGTCGTCGGTCATGTCCAATATACCAAACCCGGCAAATAAGTGAATTACCGCTAACTAAATCTAGAATAGTACTGCTTCTTATCGGCGATTACATCTTCTTCGAAGCTTTTTCTGTGTTCTAATATAATGTTTTCAGTTTTTTTCCATACCGCAACACGCGACATAATTTTGCAGACGATGGATGTAACCTGTTCAGAGAGAAAAGCGGCCAATGGGACGATCTGGCAATACATTCGACTCTATAGCAAATGATGAAAGCGATCGGGTTTCTTAGGTTTTTACTACATATGAACGCTTTCCACATTCTCCCGTGCAACGTGTCGTACAGACGTACTTTCTTGCAAAATCTTAACGTCCTAGCTCATGTCCAAGGCACAAAAGCCGGCAAATAAGTGAGTAATCGATAACTAGAACTTGACTAGTACTGCTTGTTACTGGCCAATTACATCTTCTTAGAAGCTTCTTCTGTGACTACTATAGTGATTTTAGTATCTGCGCATACCGCGGCAAGCGACATAACTTTGCATACGATGAATGTAACCGTTTCAGAGGGAAAAGCCACCAGTGTGACGATCTGTCATTAAGTCGATTCGATGGCAAATGACGAAAACGGGCGGATTTCTCATGGTGTTACTACATATGAAAACTTTTCTCATTCTCCCGTGCAACGTGGCGTACAGACGTACTTTCATGCAAAATCTTAAGGTCGTAGCTCATGTCCAATGCACCAAAGCCGGCAAATAAGTGAATAAACCGATAACTGAAACTTGAATAGTACTGCTTCTTACTGGCAATTACATCTTCTTTGAAGCTTTTTCTGTATTCTAATATAATGTTTTCAGCTTTTTCCGCATACCGCAACACGCGACATAATTTTGCATACGATAAATGTAACCGTTTCAGAGAGAAAAGCGGCCAATGTTACGATCTGGCATTAAGTCGATTCGAACGCAAATGACGAAAACGGGCCGACTTCTCATGTTGTTACTATTATGTACACCTTTGTCATTCTCCCGTGCAACGTGGCGTACAGACGTAGTTTCATGCAAAATCTTAAGGTTATAGCTCAC